>NC_064269.1:37182500-38382500 GCF_003254725.2 Canis lupus dingo | reverse complement strand
GTGAGTGTCCCTGGGAAACAGGACAGGCCAGTGCAATCTAGCCAGTCTGCTACCAGCTCATCATTGCAGGGCCACTCTGCTTCCCTCAGGTGGCAGCAGGGTCAGAAGCTTCTTTCCACTGACGTGGCTTCTGAAGGTGGGGTCCTAGGAGGTGAAGGTGGGGTCCTAGGAGGCGAAGGTGGGGTCCTAGGAGGCCAAGACAGACTTATGACCGAGTCCCTGCCCCCCCGTCCCTGAGATTGGCGTCCTGAGTTTGGGCTGTTAGATGCATCTTTTGGACTGGTGCTCAGGGGTCCTTCTCATTGTCTCCTCTAGAGTATCAGCTCTTTGCCTTCATCAGTCACATGGGCACCTCTACCATGTGTGGTCACTATGTCTGCCACATCAAGAAGGAAGGCAGGTGAGGGGCTGGCAGGGTACGTTCTGAACTGGGGAGTGTGGTGGGAATGAATGAACAGGTGGGGGCATCCTGGAAGTCCTTAGAGTATTTGTGGGAGAAGGGAAAGGCCTGCTGGTTAGGGGTGGGGGGATGGCACAGATACACCAGAAATTGATAGAATGCCTGATAGCAGGGCTCAGCAGACTACAGCTCAAGGCTACATCTGGCCGCCTGCTTTTATAAATAAAAGTTTTAATGAGCATAACCACACTTACTCACATATGTATCATCCGTAGCTGCTTTCCTACTGCAACAGGAAAGTTGAGTAATTGTGTCAGGGACCGGATGGCCGATGCAACCTAAACTACTTACTGTCTGGCCCTTTTCCAGAAAATGTTTGCGGACCTGGGCCTGACAGGAATGGGTGGGGGTGGCCGCAGAGATACTGAAGGATTTAGGGACTTGGGTGGAGAATGAGATTGGGATGTTCCCCTCAGGCAGGTAGCAGCTCGACTGCAGGTGTTGGGGCCCAGGCTGAGGGTGTTGGGAATGTTTGCCCCAGAATCACCAGGATCAACTCTGGGGCTGTATCAGAGACTTAAGTTGATGCAAAGTGGATGCCCAGTCTGTTCATCCTTCTCCCCACTCCCCCAGATGGGTGATCTACAATGACCAGAAAGTGTGTGCCTCTGAGAAGCCACCCAAGGACCTGGGCTACATCTACTTCTACCAGAGAGTGGCCAGCTAAAGGCCTGCCCTGAGCCCTTACCACGGAGGACAGGGGACAGACCATCTGGCATGAGGGACAGGGGCTGATGGGTGGACGATGGACTTCAGCCCCCCCCCACCTGCTCTGTACCCTGTTTCTTTTTGTCCTCAGCAGCAGGGAAGAAGCTAGAGGCCATAGGAGAATGGCCAAGCAAAGCGGGGGACACTTGAGAGACTTTGGGGATAGAGCAGGAGGGGGATGGGAGGGGCCGGCCACCTGTCTGTGAGGAGACTTCCTTGTCCCCCCCACCCCACTCCTTGAACCCACAGTGCTCTGCTTCTCTGTGTAACCCTGCCGGCCCCTGGTTTGGAGGGGGGCTCGTTTGTGTGTGTGCGTGCGCGTGGGTGCAGCTTCATGCAGCCTCTTCCACAGGAGGGGGCATCTGTGCCTCCCCTCCCTCTTAGTGTTTGCTCCCTGTGTGGCCAGGCAGGGAGGGCTGCGAAGGAAATGGGAGTCCCCCTTGCCCTCCGGCCTGTCTTTCCCCCACCCAGTCTCTTCCCTGCCCCTTCTCTGGAAAAATGCCAAAATACACGATGTGAATAAAAGTATAATGGCTAAGTCGTGTCCTTTTTGATACCTTGGGGGAGACTGACCTTGCCTGGGGCTGGAAAGATAGCCCGTTGGGCCCCTTGCCTCTTTGCCCCCCTCCTTTGGCTGTTCTCTACTTTTCAGTAGTTCTAGAGCTCTTGGGAAGCGGAGTGTGAGATGAGGAGGGGTGAACATGGGGGCAGTAGAGGAACGCTGAGGGGTAGGGGCTGTCCAATCAGAGCCAGTGGAGGGGGGTGACACCGAGCAAACGTGGGGGGTGAAGAGCTCTACCTGCCTTCCAGCGGCCACACTGGACAGGTCCCAAGTGGCTATTTCCCAGATGTCTCGGGTCCCCTAGGCCCTGCAGTCTCCAGTGGGGCGGGCCAGCTGGAGCAGAGGGGGGACCCCCGGAGTTGGGGACGGAGGGGGTCTGAACTGCCTCTCTCTCCGCTGCAGTTTCGAGGCAGTGTGGACCGTCCCTCCCGCTCTGAACCCTGCCATTGGCCCAGTAACTGGGACGACACTCCGCACCCCGCCCCACAGGTCAGAGGTGCCTGCTCAGCGATCAGGGATGCAGCTATTCCGGCGGGGGAAGGGAGGTCCTTTCCTCGGAGTTGGAGACCTGCCCCGCGGAGCGCCCTCAGCCCGCGCCAGCAGCGTAACCTCCGGCCAAGGCGCCCCTGGGGAAACCCTCCGGCCCTCGGGGGTGCTGGAATCGTGAGGTGGGGCGCCCCCGAGTGCCGGGTCCCGCCTCCTCCCCCAAGCCAGGCGGTGGCTCCGCGGCGCCCGAGCCCCCGGCCGCCCTGGAACGCCGCCACAATGGGGGGCGTCGCTTCCGAACCCCGCGGCGGCGGCGGCGGCGGCGGCGGCGGCGGCGGGCGGGCCTCCCGGCGGGCGGGGGCGGCCGAGCCGTGGCCGGGGGCGGGGAGGAGGCGGAGTTCCGGCTCGCGGCGCTCTACATAAGCGGGCAGTGGCAGCGGCTGCGCGGTGCTCCTGACCTTCAGTGTGTCGCTCCCAGCGCCATGGCGCCCTCCAGGAAGTTCTTCGTCGGGGGGAACTGGAAGATGAACGGGCGCAAGAAGAACCTGGGGGAGCTCATCACCACCCTGAACGCGGCCAAGGTGCCGGCCGACACCGGTGAGCCTCGCCGGCCGCGGGGGGAGGCCGGGCGGGGCGGCGGCCGCTGTCCGCGTGCCCTGGGTGCGGGGCCGCGCCCGAGGGCCGTCGGGGTCGGGACTTCGGCGCCGCACCGAGCCGTGCCGTCCGACCGCGGGGCGGGAGAGCATTTCTCGGGTCGCCGTGGGGGAGACGGCCCGGGGTGCGGACTCGGGACGGGGGTCGATCCGAGCCCCTGCGGGCGACGGCGGGCTGCTGGCGGCCGCCCGGGGTGCGGGGGAGGAGGCCGAGCCTCGGTGCGGGGACCCAGCTGCCTGCCCCCTGGGCCGTGCGCCCCGTGCGCCGCCGCACGTAGCCCGCGCCTCCTCCCCGCGCCGCCTCCTCGCGCCTCCTCCCGCGCCGCCTCCTCGCGGGGCGGGCCGAATCCCCGGCGGCCGGGCGGCGGTGGCCTGCGCTCCCCGCGCCATCCTTTCCCCTCGCCGGCGCGATGACGCCCGCCTTGCGACCAAGGGGCTCAGCAGGTGCCAGACGAGAGGCGCTTTGGGGGAATGAGGAGCGATCCCACAGCGTTGTGCAGGCTGGAAACGGGAAAGCGCAAGGCCTCCACGAGCCAGTCAACTTCGTGCCACCCGCGGGCCCAGAGTGCTGTCCTCAGCCCTCACCCTCCCACTCATCTAACTCACAGAAACCCGGGCTTGATCAAAAGAGGCCCTGGTTTATGCTCCCCAGACCCCAGTACAAACCCCAGGAGTGTCTGCTCCTTCTGCTTTTGCTAAAAATCCTTGCCTGGGGGTGGTAGGGATGGACAATTTTAGAAGGGAGGCATGGTTGGCTTCAAGAGAATGCTGAGTCTAGGAGGTGCCCAGGCCCAGAATAGCCCTGAGAAATCAGAACCACAGCTGTTAAAGAGCAGAGGGCAGGGCCAGGGCCATGGCCTCCCAGGGACACCTGGAAGGCTCAAGGAGTTGGGTACAGGCCCAGCCTGAGCTGCTAAGTGGACAGAGATGATCTTGCTGGAGTGAGAAGGGATAGGGAGAACTAAGAAATCAGGTGAAGGCAAGAGGACTCCAGAACACTGGATGGAGTCTGAAGAAGGGCTTCCTTGTGACCTCATCCTCTTGTGCCATCATTTCTCCAGAAGTGGTTTGTGCACCTCCCACTGCCTACATCGACTTCGCTCGGCAGAAGCTAGATGCCAAGATTGCTGTGGCTGCACAGAACTGCTACAAAGTGACTAACGGGGCCTTTACTGGGGAGATCAGGTGAGATGCAGGCAGGAGAGGGGCGGGTGGGGACCGTGCCCTCACTTTCCTTGTTGAGGGAGAGGCTACAGGGTGGGCTTTCTCCTGAAGCATGGTTTTATCTCTTCCAATAGCCCTGGCATGATCAAAGACTGCGGAGCCACATGGGTAGTCCTGGGGCACTCGGAAAGAAGGCATGTCTTTGGGGAGTCGGATGAGGTGAGTAACCAGAATGGGAGGTAAGAGACCCCTTATTCCAAGAGGGGTGTCTCACCAGATCTGCTACTCAACAGCTGATTGGACAGAAAGTGGCCCACGCCCTGGCAGAGGGACTCGGAGTAATTGCCTGCATTGGGGAGAAGCTAGATGAGAGGGAAGCTGGCATCACTGAGAAGGTTGTTTTCGAGCAAACCAAGGTCATCGCAGGTAACTCTGGAGAAGGGGACCTTTGAGCCTGGCTAGGGCTAGAGGCACAGAGGGTAGGGTGAGATGCTCTGCGGCCTGACTTGATTCCATGCTGACACTGGAAAGGAAGGGGGAGGGTGAGAACCTTTGCATCCTCCATATCGGGTCTGTTCCTGCCCAGATGGTTTAGATGCCACTTGGAGTTCCTCCAACAGCCACCAGGGGGCATTAGGCCACCATCTTTCTTCATTCCCTGGGCTACAGGCTGGCCAGCTCCTTCCCATTAACCCTTCCATCTGTGATCTCTGTCTCACAGATAACGTGAAGGACTGGAGCAAGGTTGTCCTGGCCTATGAGCCTGTATGGGCCATTGGGACTGGCAAGACTGCAACACCCCAACAGGTAACTGAGACCAAGAGCTCTGCTCCATCTTACCTGCCTCGGTAGGACTAGAGTGCAACAGAGATCATCTGAACCAACTGCTCATTTTAAAGACAGGAGTCCCCAGGCCCTGAGGAGAGTGACTTGTCCAAGGACATCCATTCCAGGGTCTGGATGGGATTGGAGCTGTGGTATTCTGGCTCAGATCTGTGGGTCCTTGCCCCACACTACCTTTCTTCATTGGGGCCCAGGGTCTTTTAGCCTTTGAGTGAAAAGCAGAAAAGGGCTTACTTGGTCTGGCTTCTTGTTCTAGGCCCAGGAAGTACATGAAAAGCTCCGGGGATGGCTCAAGTCCAACGTCTCTGATGCAGTGGCTCAGAGCACCCGTATCATTTACGGAGGTAAACAGGTTTGGCTCCCGCCTGAGATGGGGGTGAACTCAGCCTCCTGTCCTTTCCCTGACCATTCCCTCTGTCTTCTCCCTTCCCAGGTTCTGTGACTGGAGCAACCTGCAAAGAGCTGGCAAGCCAGCCTGATGTGGATGGCTTCCTCGTGGGTGGGGCTTCCCTCAAGCCTGAGTTTGTGGATATCATCAACGCCAAACAATAAGCCCATCCATCTCCCCTATTCCTGCTAAGCCAGGGACTAGGTAGCTCAGAAGCTCAGTAACTGTGCTCCTACCCCCACCCCCACCCTGCACATGCTTCTGATGGTGTCACCTGCCCCCTTTGTGGCCAAACTATACCTCTTCCTTACCGTTTACACCTTACCCTGTAATGGTTGGGACCAGGCCAATCCCTTCTCCACTTACTGTAATGGTTGGAACTAAACATGTCACCAAGGTGACTTCTCCTTGGCTGAGAGGTGGAAGGGGTGGGATTTGCCTATGGGCCCCCTCAGTCCCCAGTGAGGGCAGGAGAAAGAAGCCGTCCTCCTCTCCCATCTCGCTCCATGAGGCCAAGGGCTGAGAGAAAAGCCCTGTCCTCCCCTCAGAGGCCAGGGGTGCTGCTCTCTCCCATGGTGCCAACGCCTGTGTGTGTTGTGTATGTGAGCAATCCCACATGTGGGGGGAAATAAACACCTGGCACTGAGCCCTGGGGTTTGTCCTTCTTCACAACACTTGCCCATATCATCTTTTTCTTTCTTGAGACAGCCACAGAACGCTCGTACAAAATACCACAAACCGGTTTCTGCAATAGCATGTCTCTTACTGTTTTTACTGGAAAAAATGTCTTGCGTACCAGGTGGCCATAGCCTCAAATAATAGCTCCCTCCCTGCCACCCCTGTGGGTGGCTCGGGGCTGCTGGATCCCCAGAGCTTGGGTTGGGGTAGAGGCCCAGCCTCACCGGCTTTAAGTAGTAGCTGGTCTAGGCCAGCAGTGCCGCCTCCCCACCCCCCAGGGGATGGGTAGTAAGGCCCCAGCGCAATCTGTGGTATCATAGGAGTCACTGGTAGAGCAGGTAGCGCTTCATGGCAGGGGGCAAGGGGAGAGCAGATACCTGGCCAAGCCGGGTATCCCCCAGGGCGTGGCGCACACACAGGCGGCTCAGGTGCAGAAGGGAGTGTGGCTCCGCTGGGAGAGAGAAGGAGGGGAAGGTAAGTAGGGGTATAGCCACCAGCCACACTTCCTCAAACTACACTGTCCTGCCCAGGTTCCCTGCTGCTTTCCTGCCCTGCATCTTGGTTGATAGGGAGATCTAAGGCACCCCGAAGTTCTGCACCTGCTCTTGGGAGGCATCACAGATTTCACACATCCCTGGTCAGCTGCGGGTGAAGCTCTCACTAAGGCCCTCTAATCAATAGATCAAGGACGCTCAGACAGTGGTGTAGCTGGTCCAGGCTTTGACTGCATAGAGCCTTGGGGCTGGGGCTGATGAAGTCAAAGGAAGGATGGCCCTCCCCCCACTCAAGAATAGCTGACCACGGGTAAGGGGTGGAGAGGTACCCACCCTGTGCTGAAGACTGCTGCAGAGCGCCGTGAGGTTCCATCAGCCCCAAGCCCTGGCCCCCTCCTTCCTAAAGCAGGTCCCACCCCTATAGCCCCACCCAAAGGCCCTGAGCCATTCACTGCTTTCCTTCCAAGTGCCCAGGGCCTCAAAGTCCCCTTACTGGGGTCTGAGGAAGGAAGGGCGCACAGACCGGTCAGAACCCAGGGAATCTGGTCCACACCCTGAGTGCTTGGCACTGCCAGTCCTCTTCGCACACCTAGCCCAGTCCCCATTTAATGCCTTACATCTCTTGCACCAGGAGCTGATAACACCTGCTATAAAGTCCTAATCCCCGGAGTGCCTCTCTGTTCTGTGGGCTCACCACTAACTAGTGAGTGGCCTTCCCAAGCCTAGCTTTCATATCTACTGTTGCCGGGACGATAAAGATAAGTAACAGCTGTGTGGACCTTTTGTCATTCCCCTGCCCTGCACTGACTAGAAGTCAGAGGCAGGTCAGACGAAGGCCCATTTCCCTCTGCTCTTATAAGGCGTCGAGCTTCCATCCCAAACCACGGCCATCAGTAACAGAACACTCTCCCCACACCTGCCCCAGGCCTCACCTCTCCTTCCGCCCAGGTAGCGGATGCGGACCTGGCACTGGCCCCAGACAGCGCTTACTGCCGGATAGAGGGTCCTGCCCTTCAGTCCGCGGAAGGCTGGCCCCAGGTAGGTTCCCCCAATAGCGTAGCCCAGAGTTCCCTCCTCCATGTCCAGAACCACCAGCAGCCTCTCCGGCACTTCCAGCTGCTCACCGTGAGGTCTGGCTGGATACTGAGGGGCCCCAGGCCCCTTGCTCTGATGGTACAGCTTCCCTCGCCCAATGTCCCAGCCCCACGACTCGCTGTTGCTGCCCAGCAGCGCCGCATAGTGGTCAGCCTGCAGCGGGGCGAGGGCCGTGGCCACGCCCACCACGGCGTGGGTACCCCTCTGCTCCCGGGGCCAGCAGATCTCCCAGGCGTGCAGGCCCCTCGAGTAGCCCTTCTTACCCCGGGCCCCATCAGTGCTCTGGGCCACCGGCCGCCGCTCAAAGCATAACCCCCCTTCCTTGACCTCGATGTTCTCTGAGCAGTCCTTGGGGTTCCAGCCGTGGCGCTGTTGGGCTCCCAGATCAGGAGGGGGAGCAGACAACAGCTCCTCCAAGCCCTCAGGACAAGAGAGGTCAGGGTACAGGGTCTGTGGGGTGGGGGTGCTGCTGCTGCCCCCTGCCAGGGCCGTCTGGCCCATGGAGGTGAGGAGTTGAAGGAATCCCCGAGTCTTGTTGGGGCCCCTCTCTTCTGAAAGTTGAGCAGCTCCCGCTCGGGATTAACCTGAGAGGAATTGGGAAAGAAGAGGGTTTAAAGTGCGGCATCCTGGCGGGAGCTCCTTGCCCTGGCACCCCAGCTTTCGCCGCGTGGTTGCCCACCATCCCTCCCCGCCCTCCTGGCTCCCCCAAAGGTCCTAGGCCCATCACCTTGCCCTCGCTCATCTGTCCCGCTCTCTCGAGACTCGCGAGTTCGCCCCTCTGGATCCCTCCACGGGCCGTCCCTTTTGCCCACCCCGTGCCCCGTCACCGCCCTCGAACCTCGCTCAGCTTCCCAGGCCCAGAGGTCACCAGCCCTCAGGGGGAACTCGGCCGAAGGTAAGGCGAGCCGCGAGCCGCGCGGGGCGCAGACCTGGGCGCAGACTGCCGGCGGCTTCCGCCTCCATCCAGCACCTCCCCCGGCCTCGCCCCGCCCCGGCCCGGCCCGGCCCCGCCCCCGGCGGCCCACGCGGGCGGTTAACCCTCTGGTCGCCGCCCCAGGTCGCGCCCCTCCCCGTGGCCACGCCCCCGCGGGGGCTCCTCGTGGGCGGTTAACACCCGGGACCCTCGCTCCAGTGGAGGGCACGCCCCCCTTGAGCCCATTTCCTGATGGGTAACCTCGGTCCCCGCCGCCCCCCCCCCGCCCCCGGGGGGTTAACCCTTCTTGGCGGCCGCGGTGTCTGCACCAGGCGGTCGGGGCTCAGAATGAGCTCTTTGATTTATCAGTGCTTTGGGATCCCAGGAAGTGTGTTCTCCGACGTCAAGACCTTTGAGCTGCTTGGGCAACCAATTCCTCAGGGAGGGGCTTTCATTGCACAGAAATCTATTTCTATGTCCCTTTGATTCTGGGTCACTGTTTCTGGACCGGTCTCTTTCTGCCCCACTTGTGAGTCGGTCTGTTCTATACCCGAGGTTCTGAACTCTGTTTTCAGAAGTAGGTGTCCTAGGTCTCCGTGCTGTTCTAGTCTTCATCTTGGACGTCCCTGCCTTCCTGAGCTGTCGGTCTCATATGGTGCAGTATACTGATTAAGACTTTGGTTGTGAGTGAAGCTATGTCACTAACTAGCTCTATGACCTTGGGGGAGAGGTCACCAAACTTCTCTAAACCTGTTTTCTCTCCCTCTGTCATTAAAGTTTTTATTTGAGAGAGAGAGAGAGAGAGAGCTCTCACTCATGAGACGGGGGAAAGGGACAGAGGGAGAGGATCTCAAGCCGACTCCTCACTGAGCACAGAGCTGGACAGGGGCTCCATCCCAGGATCCCGAGATCATGACCTGAGCTGAAATCAAAGAGTCAGATACTCAACCCACTGAGCCACCCAGGTGCCCCAAAGTTGTTTCCTCTTATGTAAAATGGGAATAATGATGGTACTTAACCTCACAGGATTGTTGTGGAGTTGAAATAATTGAGGTAAAGCACTTAGCACAAAGTATGATACCTAGGATGCAATCACTAAGCAAAACTATTGTTAAAATTTACTAAGTGTCCACTCTTGTAGAAAGGCAATGTAATATAGTGATGAAGGATGGCAAATGTAGAGCCAGGCTAACTTGGTGTGCATTCCTGAAGGCCAATATGCACTTGCCCTTGAGCAAATTACTTAACTTCCTCAGTGCCTGTTTCTTCCTCTGTAAAATGGAGATCCTGTTGGTATCTGCTGCCTAGGACATTCAGTGAGGTTACATGTGAACTCAAAGCAGTTCTGGTTCAAATTTAACCATTTGTGTTAAGCCACTGAAGGTATAACAGTGAATCCCCAAGGAGGTTAACAGGACATTTATAAAAAATTTTTTTATCATGTAATAGATGAAATTGTGGAGATATAAAAGTATTATGGGAGTCAAAGGAATGGGACTTCTAACCAAGAATCAAGTGCAGTTAAGCAAGTGTCCTGGAGGAGGTAACACTGGGCTCAATCTCAAAGAATGACGAGGAATTGACCTGGAGAGGTAGCTCTGTAGGATGGGTGTTCTACAGGGCTGCTGCATAGAGAAGACATTTGAGACAGAGGGGTCGGCCAAAAGCCAGAAGCAGGAGCGCCTGGGTGGCTCAGTTGGTTACACATCTGACTTTGGTTCTGGTCATGATCCTCCTAGAATAGAGCCCCTTGTTGGCCTCTGTCTTGCTTGTGCATGCTCTCTCTCTCTCAAATGAATCTTAAAAAAAAAAAAAAAAGAAGCAATAGATGGATTTGAGGATGTTTGAAGACTTCAGATTTCCTGGAGCTAGAAGGAAGCATGAGAGACAAGCGTAGAGAAGTCAGTGCTAGATGACAGTGGCCTTGTTGGCCAAGTTAAGGAATGCAAATGTCCTCCGCAGGACAGGCCAGTCATGGGGAGATACATAGGAAGGGAGCAAGAGAGAAGCATAGTCAGATACTCATTTTAGAAAAACCACCCTGGGGGTGCCCGGTTGGTCAGTTGATAGAGCATGCAACACTTGATCTCAGGGTCATGGGTTTGAGCTCCATGTTGGGTGTAAAGATTACTTTTAAAAAATTTAGAAAAGCCATCCTGGCACAAAAATATAGAGGAAGTTTCAAGGGAAAGAGAACTAGAAGAGACCGGTTATAGCAGCCTGGGTGACAAGTGTCAAGAACCTGAAATAAGGCAGTAGAAATAAGGAAGAAAAGAATTCAAGAAAACACTGATGAAACTGCAAGATTCGTGGGCTGATTAGATGCAGAGGTGAGAGAAAGGGAGGTTTAGCCTGGAAAATTGTTGGAAGGTAGTACCAAACAATTGGAACAGGCCAGAGGAGTGAGGGAGGGATGGTGAGTTCACTTTAGGACATGTTTTTGAGGTGCCTGAGCAACAACCAGATGGAACCATCCAGAATGCATATGAAAATTGCAGCGCTGGAGCAGTAGTAAGAGGCCTGTGCTGGAGGTATAAATTTGGGAGGTTCGACATTCTTTAGTCAGAAGCTGAGCTATGAGGCCACCTGAGGGGCTCAGCCGGTTATGCATTTGCCTTTGGCTCAGGCCATGATTCCAGGGTCCTGGGATTGAATCCTGAGTCCTGGAGTTCCCCGCCCCCCCAATCAGGCTTCCTGCTCAGTAGGGATCCTGCTTCTCCCTCTTCCTCCCTCCTGCTCCTGCTATCTCACTCAAATACATAAAATCTAGAAAAAAAGAAAGAAAAGAAAGAAAGAAAGAAAGAAAGAAAGAAAGAAAGAAAGAAAGAAAGAGAAAGAAAGGAAGGAAGGAAGGAAAGAAAAGAAAAAAGAGAAAAGAAAAGAAAAGAAAAGAAAAAAGAAAAGAAAAGAGAAGAAAAGAAAAGAAAAGAAAAGAAAAGAAAAGAAAAGAAAAGAAAAGAAAAGAAAAGAGAGGGATCCCTGGGTGGCGCAACGGTTTGGCGCCTGCCTTTGGCCCAAGGCGCGATCCTGGAGACCCGGGATCAAATCCCACGTCGGGCTCCCTGCATGGAGCCTGCTTCTCCCTCTGCCTGTGTCTCTGCCTCTCTCTCTCTCTCTGTGACTATCATAAATAAATAAAAATTAAAAGAAAAAAGAAGCTGAACTATGAGAATCAGTGAGAGGTCCCAGAGAGAGCGTGTAGAGTAAGAGGGTTAAGGAGGAGACACTGAACAGAAAACTCAAGTGTGATTAAAGGAGATCTTTCGGTCATTGGCAACTTTGGTGGGAAGAGCACATGTGGATTGTGGGAGGTGGGAGTCTAGGCAGAAGGCGCTAAACTGGCAGTTTCTGTAAGTCAGGCACTAGGCTACAAGCTTCACATTTTGTGGGGATAGAGAGCTGGGAGAGATGAGAGGACAACAATGTCTTACCGTCAAAGTTACCCTTGAAAATCCCTTATTTATCCCATCTATTAGACATAGCATATGTTAGTTTTACATTTAGTATTTATAAAATGTTATATATTGTATTTATAAAATATAGTATAGGCAATATCATACAATGATGTATGAATAAAATTGTATCATTTTAATTGAAGACAAGAAAATATATCAAAAAGATGTGAACCTGAATACCCATCATCTACCCAATGTGGGTGTTCTTGCCAGTGTGACTACAAAAATGACATCATGACTGTGGGCAGTGGCCTATGATGAATATTAGTGCAGGAGCTGTATGATAACCGGGTGGATGAAGGCTTCGGGGACAAAGAGCAAGCCTCAAACACGGCCGACTCTAGTTCAAGGTTGAGAACTGCACCTGCTCAGCTGCTGGTGGTTTTTTTTTTTTTTTAAGATTTTATTTATTTATTCATGAGAGAGAGAGAGAGAGAGAGGGAGGCAGAGACACAGGCAGAGGGAGAAGCAGGCCCCATGCAGGGAGCCCAACGTGAGACTGGATCCTGGGTTGACAGGATCACGCCCCGGGGCCAAAGGCAGGCGCCAAACCGCTGAGCCACCCAGGAATCCCCTGCTGGTTGTTTTAAACATGGTATTCACCAGTTGTTACCACTGAATCTTGAACTGCTCAAACATTTGTTGATAACAGCTCAAATATTACATAATGTTACAAGTGGTTTTATCTTGTTACTTTGTATTGAGCTGTAGCAAATACAAAGTAAATGAATCTTAAATTGTTCAATGCATCTTTACGTGTGCTGTGTGACCATCACCAAAAAGATCAAGAATGTTTCTAGCATTCCAGAGGCTTCTTCTTGCCCTTTCCCTGACACTACATCCTTAAAGGTAAACTCCTATTTAACTTCTGTCAGTATAGATTAGCTTTGCCTGTTCAATTTCATATGATACCATAAAGCATATATTCTTTTGTGCCTGACTTATTTTTCTCACCATTATGACTGTAAGTCCTCTAATCTTGTTGCATGAAATGGTAGCTCATTATTTTCATTGTTTTATATTACTCCATTGTATGGACATACTGCAATTTATTCTACTGTTGCTGGCCATCTGAGTTGTTTTCAAACTGTTCTAAAGAAAGCTACTATGTACAGTATTATACAAGTCTTTTAGTGGACCTAGGCACTCACTTTTGTTGGGTGTATAACTTATATACAGAATTGCTGAGTTATAAGGACATAGTGTGAACCACATTTAATTTTCTGGTTTCTTCCACAGAGAGATTTTATTCTGAAGTTAAATCATTCAGTGACACCTGTGTGGCTCAGTGGGGTAAGCATTCCCAACTCCTGATTTCAGCCTCAGGTCTTGATCTCAGGGTTGTGAGAGCCAAAGAGAACAAAGTCTGGTCTCCCATCTGACACTTGCACGGAACTGTGGCTGGCAACCTTCTGCCCTATTTAACTAGTTCACGTTAGATGCACCTAAGATGGAACTCCACGGCATCTCATCAAGTCCAGCTCCATGTTAGATGAGGCTCCTACTTTGAAAAAAAAAAAAAAAAAAGGAATGAAATCATTCAGGTATTTCACCATTTTTGCAGCAATTTTAACATATTTATGAAGAAGTGATCTGGGTTTCCCTTCCTGTTTATCATATCTTTATCTTCTGGGATGATTTTATCAGTTCCTCATTCTTTTTATTAGTGTTTCTCTGTGGCTTCCAGCTTCAATTTCTTTCACAAAGCTAACATGATTCACTTGCTAGGCCACTTGAACAGTGTGTTTCATTTCTTGGTTAATAGAAACCCCTTAAAATCCTAAACACATTCTTCTTAACATGCATGGGCTGTTTTAAGCTTGATTGTTGCCATGACTGTTTAATATAAGTGATGTAACTGGCAATACTGAAGATTGTCCAACTCTTCCAACACATTACCACATTTACTTATTTTTAACAATTTTATCTATGTGACACAGAGTATAAGCAGCCAGAATGGCAGGCAGAGGGAAAAGGAGAGGGAGAAGCAGAGGGAGGAAGAAGCAGAGAGGGAGAGGGAGAAGCAGGCTCTCTGATCCCTGCTGAGCAGGGAACCCAACAGAGAGCTCTATACCAGGACCCTGGGATCATGACCAGAGCCAAAGACAGATGCTTGATTGACTGAGCCACCCAGGCACCCCTCATTATCACATTTAGATTAGGGTCAGCACTCATGGCTCTGGGAGTCAGAGAGGAATCTCACTCATTCCCATAGATGTGGCTTTGAAACAGCAAATCCTGCCTAGGTCAGCAAAGTGAAGGACAAGGGTGATATTGGGGAGAGGTAGCCTTTTACGTCTTTTGGAGCACGTTCATACAGTGTGGCCCCTCAGATGGTACTGTAGTCTATGCTCAACACTAAAGCCAAAGCCTTTCTCTATAAGGTCCTACTGGATTTCTAGAATGTAGAACTATAAATCCCAATTGTGGAAAGCGCTGCAGTCATCTAGCACTTTACATTTAATTGCTGGAGTACAAGCAGATCTTTTTTGTTTTTTAGGGCACTGGCATTTGTATCACTGTAGAACATGTCTGGCTTTATTACATACAGGGCTACACTGCCGCCATGAAAGAGGGACAGAACGGTGGTCACAAGGTCATTAATTGTTTTCAATCCAGGGCCTGTGTTTCTAGTTTGGAAATATAAAAGCAGTTGGGGGGGATCCCTGGGTGGCGCAGCGGTTTGGCGCCTGCCTTTGGCCCAGGGCGCGACCCTGGATCGAATCCCACGTCGGGCTCCCGGTGCATGGAGCCTGCTTCTCCCTCTGCCTGTGTCTCTGCCTCTCTCTCTCTCACTGTGTGCCTATCATAAATAAATAAAAAAATCAAAGAAAAAAATTTTTTAAAATAAATAAATAAAAATAAAAGCAGTTGGGCCTTGTCCCCTGCGCCCCCCCCCCCCCCAACCCCAAGATACCAGCCTCATTCTATTACAGAAGATAGCTATTTGGCCAATAATTGTTTTTAGTAGCTCTGGGTGAGTTTTACTCCCTGTTCTCCTTGGCTATGTTTGAAATTCTTCCACCTGAAGCTGTCTTCTCTGGCAGGAGGCTTGAACTCTGACTTGAGTTTCTTTTTCCTTGCCTTGCCAGGTACTGCCGTCATTAAGCTCATATACCTGACTCCTTTTTCCCACCAGTAAGTTCAGTGCTCTTTCAGTCTTCATTAAAGGCTTATCATCACCTGTACTTCGCTGTCACTAGCAGTTGGGGGAGAGCTTGATGACCTGGCTCCCAAATTCGTGGGCTCTTGACCACTCGAGAGGATTTCTTGGGGTCGTATTAACGTGCCACGCTGGGGCGGACAGACGGCCGTGGTGCTTCACACGGGGCGTGCGTGGTACAAAAGAGGCATCTGAACGCTAGAACCTAGTTTTAAAACCGGAATACGAGCACTGCGGTCCGCCCCGTCGGACGGAGGAACCGCGAGAACTGGAGCCCCGGAGAACACGGTCTGGCCCGCGGTCGGACGCCCGCGCGGAACCCAACGCTGGCTCGCAGCCTCCGGCCCTGTTTAACGGGCTCACGCCGGCGCCTACGATGAAACTCCGCCGCATCCCAGGAGACCTGACATCTCCGCGCCAGGAGATCCCCATTTTTACAGATTCGTAGCCCGCGGCCTGGGGAGGCGACACGACCCGCCCCAGACTACGGGGCTGCCGGATGGCAGCATCAGGACTTAAAGAGGGGAGCCGCTCGCAAAACACAAGGGCGGCGACGAAATGGCGACGGAAAATCCGTCGGCCTGGGCGACGCGCGGCTCCCCGCGCCGCCGCCCCGGGCGCTCGTTTCGTAACCGCGGCGGAGCTGGCGGCGGGCGGGCGGGCGGGGCGGGCGGGGGCGGCCTCCTGGCCCGCCGCGGTCACGTGGGCGGGCGGCCTGAGCCGGGGCTCGCGCGCCCCCCAGCGGCCGCACCCGTGGCCGACCGCCGCGGTGGCAGCCCCGCCCCCGCCATCCGCCTTCCGGCGCGTCTGGAACGTTCTGCGCCGGAACAAAGGCCCCGGGGCGGAAGCCCGAGCCCGAAGCTGAGAACCGGCGCTCGGAGGCGACGGCCCCTGAAGCGGGCGGCGGACGGGGGCTCTGGTTCAGGGCTCCAGAGAGGCGTGGAAGGGCCGGGGCCGTCGGCCAGGTTCGGGCTCCAGGCTCACCTGCTGGGTCTCTACAGTCAGAGGCGCCCTGTGGTTCCACCTCGCAGTTCCTCGCTCCGCCCCCTGGCCTCCCCGACCAGTGTAGAGGCCTGCCCACCCTGAGGGAGTGAAGCTCTGTGCACCTTGGAGCGGGGAGGCCGGAAGTAGGAGACACCCCGGTTCTACTAGAAACGCTAGGGTAAAGGAGCGCACACCTATTATGATGATCATAAACGCTTTAGCTCCGCAAACCTCACCTAGATTAGTCATCAGATATCTTGCTTGCCAAGTCTAATACGCTTTTGTTTATCCTTGCTAATTTTAAAAATACTGACTCGAGTTTTTCTAGTTTTTCTTCCACCTTTATATCCTTCAGGGCCTCTACTTCTAGTGAACCCCCCCTCCGTCTCTCTTTTTTTTTTTTTTTTTAACATTTATTCATTCATGAGAGAGAGAGGCAGAGACCTAGGCAGAGGGAAGAATAGACTCCCTGCAGGGAGCCCGACTTAGGACCCCATCCTAATCCTAGGACCGAGGGATTTCGACCTGAGCCAAAGGCAGCTGCTCAACCACCGAGCCACCCAGATGCCCCTTCTAGTGAATCTTAATGGGGTATAGCACTGGCTTGTGCTTGGTTCATTCCTCCTCAATGATTCTCAAAGTGTAGGGAGGAGGGAAGGACGTTTTATCCCTGTGGGTAAATCCAAACCGATGGGAGGATGTCCCCGATTACTTCTTAAAAGAACATCGAGGGACACCTGGGTGGCTCACTGGTTGAGTGTCTGCCTTTGGCTCTGGTCATGTTCCCAGGGTCCAGGGGTAGAGTGCTGCATCAGGCTCCCTGCAGGGAGCCTCCTTCCTCTGCCTCTTTCTCTGCCTCTCTCTCTCTGGATCTCTCCTGAATCAATAAATTAAAAAAAAAATATATATATATATATAAGCTATATGTAAGCTACATAAGCTATATGTAGGTTATGCACTGTACACCATCTACATATACACACTCCTGTGTGTGTGTGTGTGTGTGTGTGTATTTCTTCCTTTTCAGATTCAAATTATACTCGAGACTAACACCTTCCTAGTTGTGATGTGCTACTAAATGACACCGGGCATGGCGGCATGGCGGGGAGAACAAAAAGCCCTAATTTGGAGCATTTACTGAAATGCTAAATACTCCCCCCATGACTGATTTCAAGAGGTAAATAACTTTAAGAACATAGATAATAGCAACATTGTTAGGTGTGGAATTTGCCCTCTTCTGGTCCATATTTTGAAGCTTTAACTCCCAGTACCTCAGAATGTGGTGTATTTGGAAATAGGCCCTTTAAAGTGATGATTAAGTTAAAATGAGGCCGTCAGGTAGGCCCAAATCTGACTGGTGTCAGTTTGAGAAGAGGAAATTTGGACACAAAAGTGCAGTGCACAGAGAAGACTGTGTGAGGACACAATAAGGCAGTCATCTGCAAGAAGGGCCTCAGAAGAAACCAAACCTACTTACTGACACGTTGCCCTAAGACTTCTTGCCTCCAGAACTATGAGAAAATTAAATTTTCTTGTTAAAATACTCAGTGTTTTGTTATGGCAAGCTACTATAAAAATATAGTAGAAATAATTGGAAAGTGATGACTTGTAAATACTTCTTATTCTTAAAATATATATAAATAAAATATGTAATTTATTTAGGGGTGCTTGACCGGCTCGGTCAGTAAGTAGAGTGTGCGACTCTTGATCTCTGAGTCGTGAGTTTGAGGCCTACGTTGGGTGTGGAGATTACTTAAAATCGTTTTTGAGAGAGAGAGTGAGCACAAGCATGGGGAGCAGCAGGCAGAGGGAAAAGCAGGCCCCCCCCCCACCACACACACACATTCTCATGACCTGAGCCAAAGGCAGACGTCTAACTGACCAGCTGAGCCACCCAGGCAGCCCTAAAAAAATTTTAAAAATATATAAAACACAATTTAGTTAAATCATATGTATGCAATTTTTTAAAAAATAATGACTGCCTTTAACACCTGGCTTACAGAATTCATGAAAAAGTATCAGTTCTTACAAGCCTATATGACCCAGCTTCAGCATATCATTGCATATTACACTGAATTCCAAATTTCTATTTTCAACCAAGAACTCTTTTCTCAGTGCCAGGCTTATCTAGCTAACCTCCTACTTCTCCCTTTAGGTGACTCACAGACATCTCAAACTTAACATAGCCAAAACCAAATCCTGTATCTTTCCCCCTAACTCTGCTTTTCTTCTGTATCACCATTCAGATGTTCAAACCAGAAACCCATGGGGTCATCCTTGTCATTTTTTTCTCCCTCAATGACACTTTTCCTCACTGGCCTCCCAGTAAAGAGAGTAATCCATTCTACCTCCAAATAGATCTCTCTTCCTTCCTTCCTCCCTTCCTTCCTCCCTCCCTCCCTCCCTCCCTCCCTCCCTTTCTTTCTTTCTTTCTTTCTTTCTTCTTTCTTTCTTTCTTTCTTTCTTTCTTTCTTTCTTTCTTTCTTTTCTTTCTTTCTTTTTCTTTCTTTCCTTTCTTTCTTTCTCTCTTTCTCTCTTTCTCTCTTTCTCTCTCTCTTTCACCTCTTCTCTTCTCTCTGTCTTTTCCTTTTCTTCATCCTCTTCTTCTCTCTCTTTCTCTCTTCTCTCTCTCTTTCTCTCTATTCTTTCTCTCTTCTTTCTCTCTTTCTTTCTTTTTCTTTCAAGATTTTACTTATTTATTCACAAGAGACACAGTATGGCAGAGACACAGGCAAAGGGAGGAGCAGGCTCCCTCTGGGGAGCCTAATGGGAGACTCGATCCTAGGACTCCAGGATCATGATTCAATCCAAAGGCAGACTCAACCACTGAGCCACCCAGGTGACCCACCATCTTAAACTTTATCGAATCCTCCACTTCTCTCTATTAAATAGACAGGCTATCTATTTTATTATTAGAAATAATAAGGTATAGAGCACCTGGGTGGCTCTAGCTCCTAAAGAACAGAATAAAGTGGAAGTAGTGGTATGTGACTTTGGAGACTGTCATAAAAGGCATAGTGGCTTTCATCTTGGCCTCTTTCTCTCTTGGATCCCTTGCTCTGGGGGAGGCCAGCTGTGATATTGTGAAGACAGTCAGGTGGCCCTATAGAGAAGCCATATGGCAAGGAACTATCTTGCCAGCTGTCCTATCATGGATGAACCTTGGAGGCAAATCTTTCAGCCTCGGTCAAGCCTTCAGATGATTGCAGCCCTAGCCAACAGTTGGATGCAGCCCAGCTAAGCCACTCTTGGATTCCTGATCAGAGAAACTGAGATAATGAATGTTGTTTCAAGCTACTACGTTTTGAGATAATTGGTTATAATCAGGTAAGAATTGCATCTGGCTACAACATAGATCCCCCAAACCCAGTGGCTTAACCTATTTTCTCTTTTATAAAATTAAGTCTCCAGAGGCAGTTCAGGGTTAGTATAAGAGCTTCGTGATAGTTTATATTTCATATGCTGCTCTCTATATTTGTTCTAGCATTTTAGCATGTGGCTTATGTTCTTGCCATCATCTTACGGTCCCATGTAGTTGCTAGAATGGCAGCCACCACATCCTGTTTTAGACAGTAAGAGAAAGGGAGAGGAAAAAGGGACTTTCTAGAAGTTTCATCCAGTGACTTTCACTAATAATATCATTGACCTATCAGCAATGCAGGCTGAGAAATATTTTTTTAGCTGGGTACAATGCTGCCCCCAGTAATATAAAAGTTCTGTTAGCTTAATAATGAGAAGACTGAAAACCCCAGTTAAAAAATAAACAGTCTGAATAGACAGTTCTCCAAAGAAGATATACAAATGGGTGATAAACACATAAAAAAATGCTCAATATTTTTAGCCATCAGAGAAATGAAAATCAAAACCACAAGAAAATACCACAACACAGCCGCTAGGATGGTTAGAATCAAAAACACAGATAATAATAAATGTTGACCAGGATGTGGCAAAATTAGAACCCTCAAACACTGTTGGTGGAAATGTTAAATGGTGCAGCCACTTTGGAAAACAATGTGGCAGTTCCTTAAAAAGTTAAATATAGTGTTACCATATGACCCAGCAATTCCACTCCTTACAGTTCTACCTGTAAGGAAAAAATTGCCAATAAACTAAGTTGAAATGCCTGAGGTCAGGTTGTATTTGTAATAGATTTTTCACTTTTTTGAAACTTTTTTATTTTTTATTTTTAAGTAATCTCTACACCTAACATGGGGCTTGAATTCACAACTCCAAGATCAAGAGTCACATGCTCTACCAACTGAGTCAGCCAGGCACTCCTGTAATAGATTGTTCAAATGAAATAGTTTCCTTCTGAGGATTTGCATATAACATTAGGCTCTTAGCAAAATGCTTAGTACATAGCAAATGCTCAACATATAGTTGACTGAATGAATATTTTGATACTGTAAATATTTCAGAATGAAATCTCTGTGGCAAAGAATTATGTCCTCCTTTGGAATCTATTCATTATAGCACAGAATTCAATATTTTGATACTAAAAGTATTATTTTTGTATTGATATTAATTGGGTATGTAAGCAAGAGAAATTAAAACATATGGCCACACAAAAATTTGTATATGAATGTTCATAACAGCATTACTCATAATAGCCAAGAAATGGAAACAACCCAAATATCCATCAATTGATGAATGAAAAAATAAAATGTGGTATAAATCATACAATGGAACATTGCTCAGCTCTCAAAAGGGATGAAATACTGGTAGATACTACAACATGGAGGAACCTTGAATATATGATGCTGGGCAACCCGGGTAGCTCAGCGGTTTAGCGCCCCCTTCAGCCCAGGGCATGATCCTGGAGACTCGGGATAGAGTCCCGCATCCGGTTCCCTTCATGGACCCTGCTTCTCCCTCTGCCTGTGTCTCTGCCTCTCTCTCTCTCTCTCTGTGTGTCTCTCATGAATAAGTAAATAAATCTTTAGAAAGAGAAGATGGAAAGAAAGAAAGAAAGAAAGAAAGAAAGAAAGAAAGAAAGAAAGAAAGAAAGAAAGAAAGAAGAAGAAAGAGAGAGAGAAAGAAAGAGAAAGAAAGAAGAGAAAGAAAGAAAAAAAGAAAGAAAGAAGAAAGAAAGAAAGAAAGAAAGAAAGAAAGAAAGAAAGAAAGAAAGAAAGAAAGAAAGAAAGAAAGAAGAAAGAAGAAAGAAAGAAAGAAGAAAGAAAGAAAGAAGAAAGAAAGAAAGAAAGAAAGAAAGAAAGAAAAGAAAGAAAAGAAAGAAAGAAAACGATGCTAGGACACCTGGGTGGCTCAGTGGTTGGGCGTCTGCCTTTGGCTCAGGGCGTGATCCTGGAGTCCTGGGTTTGAGTCCTCATCAGACTCTCTGCATGGAGCCTGCTTCTCCTCTCTCTTCCTATGTCTCTGTGTCTCTCATGACTAAATAAATAAATTCTTTTAAAAAAAAAGAAAATACAATGCTAAGGTGAAAGAAGGTAGTCACGTAGGACCACATGTTATAGGATTTCATTTATATAAAATACACAAAATAGACAAATCTATAGAGACAGGACATAAATTAATGGTTACCAGGGCAGAGGTGAGTGGGGAGAGGGGAGGAACATGATGGCTAAGGGACATCGGGTTCCTTTTTGGGGTAACAAAAAGGTTCTAAAATTGTGGTAATGGTTGCACAACTCTGAATATACTAAAAGCCACTGCATTCTACATTTCATTTTACTGTATTTTTAAAGATTTTATTTATTTATGAGAGACACAGAGAGAGAGAGACAGACAGAGACTTAGGCAGAGAGAAGCAGGCTCCCTGTGGGGACCCCAATGTGGGACTCGATCCTGGGTACCCGGGATCACAAACCACTGAGCCCCCCAGAAGACGTGGGACTCGATCCCGAGACTCCAAGACCATGCCCTGGGCCAAAGGCAGGTGCCAAACCGCTGAGCCACACAGGTGTCCCAGAAGATCTTTTTTTAAAAAATAAAATAATGCTGCTTAAAAACAGTTCAGTTAGTAAGGAAGAAGGGTAGACTGAATAATAGGTAAGCAACTGGCAGTTTCTGCCACAGTCTCCAAATCATAAAGAGCTCCTAAACATCAATTAAAAAATTAATGATTCACAGTAACATGAAAAACAACTTGAAAAAGCATTTTTTCAAAGGAAACTCTACCCCCAACATGGGGTTCAAGTTCACAACCCAAAGATCAGGAGTCTCATGTTCTACTCACTGAGCCAGCCAGGTGCCCCAATGTTGACAATTTTTTAAAGTTAATATCCAGGGGATCCCTGGGTGGCACAGCGGTTTGGCGCCTGCCTTTGGCCCAGGGCGCGATCCTGGAGTCCCGGGATCATCGAGTCCCACGACGGGCTCCCGTCATGGAGCCTGCTTCTCCCTCATCCTGTGTCTCTGCCTCTCTCTCTCTTTCTCTCTCTATGTCTATCATGAATAAATAAATAAATCTTAAAAAAAATAATAAAGTTAATATCCAGCAATAGGGAATAGTTAAAAATGACCATATGTCCATATAATAGGCAACTATCAAAAAGAAAGAGGTAGATATATGATCAATGATATGAAAGATGTCCAAGACATATTATTAAATGAAAATAATCCTGTTGAACAGTGTGTATGATTGATAGCATTTTTGTCTTTAAAAAAAATCCATATCTTTATTCATAAATGATAGTGATGCTGGATGGAGTTCATGGGCTTGTACACTATATACACTTCTCTAGTATTTGCATATTAAGTTTAATTCAATATTACTTTTATAATTCCAGGAAATTCTACCTAGACCATTCTAGAGGAAAGGATGTCATCAAAGAGGATGTAGGCATCTAGCTGTCATTACACAGTGTAGATTCAATCCTCGTCAATGAAACACAAAATAAAACCTCTAGTGGTTCCTCACAGTTTTTGGATAAAAGCCTTAGTGTGATCAGCTCTGTTTGCAGCTCCTGCCTCATCCCTGTAAGCATATCTACTGTTCCATCCAGTAGAACTACCTACTTTCTTTGCACAGGTACCAGTTGGGCTCTTTCTCCGCTAGGCCTTATGAAAAGTGCTTCCTCTGTCTGGAATCTCTGCCCTGAACATATGATATTATCTAGATACATGTACTATAAAATTATCCCCCGGCACTCAGTAAAAGCTTTGTAAGTGTCAGGTATCATTATTATAACATCTGTCTCATTATATTGAATTACTCGTTTACTTAACCCAGTCAGTGGCTTGTAAGGCTCTAGATGACGAGAACTGTTTTACTGTCTTTGAGTGCCCAGTACTTACAGCCTGGTACAGAGAAAGTGCTTAATAAAAGTATGCTCAGTGATACTTCCCCAATCTTTCTGTCATGGCTTTTTGTTCCCACCTAATAGGTCTTCTTCTTTCTTCTGGGCCAGTGAAAAACCACATCCTTTCCCTTTGGCTACATCAAACCACATGGACTCTTCCTTTCCCACTCCAGTAATATGGTATCATTTATTGGCACCGGCATTTCTAACCTTCTCGAGTGTTTTCATGTTTACTGTCTTACTCCACAGAACAATCCCAGGACTGAGGAAACAGGCGGGAAGTGGGGAGGGCAGGGAGATCCTGGCTGAGGAGGGTCAACTAAGTATAAGGCGGTTTCCCCCTATTGTCTCTTTTAACCTTCTAAGAATTCTTCTGGAAGTGGACATGTTTATCCCCATTTCACAAATGTGAAAATTAAACCTCAGTAAAATCATATAACCTGCTGAGGAACACATAGCTATTAAATGGTAGAGTGGGTTTTGAACCTGGTGTGTCTGACTTTACAGCCCCTACTAGTTCCATGATATCAAGTGAATAGATTTTTAAAAAAATATTTTATTTATTTATTTGACACACAGAGAGAGAGCACAGCATGGGGAGCAGGCAGGCAGGGGAGATGGAGAGGCAGGGTCCCTGCTGTGGGCTCGATCCCAAGACCCCAAGATCACGACCTGAGCAGAAGACAGACGCTTAACCAACTGGGCCACCCAGGCGTCCCTCAAACAGATTTGTCTGTATTATCCAAGCTGGACAGGGCAGGAGATAACATGTCCTGATTTCCAGCCCACCACATCTTCCATTAGATCACTTTGCGTGTTTTATAATATCTGTAACACACAATTTAACAATCATATGATTTCTTACCTTGTTGCCTAATTGTTTTATTTATATTAGATTCCATAAGATTGGTACTGTCTTGGGGCAGCCCTGGTGGCTCAGCAGTTTAGCGCCGCCTTCAGCCCAGGGTGTGATCCTGGAGACCCCAGATCAAGTCCCACATCAGGCTCCCTGCGTGGAGCCTGCTTCTCCCTCTGCCTGTGTCTCTGCCTCTCTCTCTCTCTCTCTCTGTGTCTCTCATGAATAAATAAATAAAATATTTTTTAAAAAAGATTGGTACTGTCTTCCTTTCTCCCGGCAGGAATTGTGTCATAAATATTAACTGCCCTGAGCTTTAGTTTCCTCTTCTTTCAAGTATTTATCTCACAGGATTGATGTAAAAATTAAATCACTTGTGAAAGCATCTCATACAGTATCTGACACAAATGCTCTGGAAATATTTGTTGAATCTTAACTTTTTTCTCATCTCTTTCAACAAGTCACACAGACCTGAGTGCCTGGGCATGGCTCTATCAGGTCTTGTTGTCTATATAACAACGTTGGATGAAGAGTTTTTCATTGGGCACTTGTTGGATTTTCTCTCTTATTAGCACCCCCAAGAAGTTTGTATCAAACTAGTCCAAGTTATGAGGAAAAGTGAGAAGCAATCTACAACCCAACCCATTGTAGATTGGGTTTAGCAATCTACAATGTACTAGCATAGATTACGCTCGCACTCATACCCCTCAGTTGGTGTAGCTAAGCCTATTTTACAGATGAGAAAGTAGTCTTAGGTAAGCTGCTAGTGAACTGCAGATCTGCCAAGACTTCAACCCAGGTCTTAAGGTACATTGGCCTGGGCTCCTTCCACTCCACCAAGCCACCTTCCAAAGATCAACTGAGTGCAAGGCTGGGGTGGGAGTAGAAACCAGACCACGTACCTTGGGATTTCTTGCTCCTCTTCCCCCTTTAGCTTCAGAGCATATTTCTTTGGAATTCACAATACTTTTGTTTTGAGGATGTGCGGTCCCTTTAACGTCTGGAGTGACTTCGCATAGCCCCACCCATCTCCCCTCCCACTTCTCAGTTCCAAGCCCCACCCACTGCTTCCTGCTACCTGCCAATTAACGCTTGTAATCGGATTGGGAATTTGGCCTCTTTACCGGGCGACTAAAGGTCCGCTTGCTCTGGGGCGGATTTTCCGTTCAGTTTGTCGCGGGCCCCTCGAGGCCCTCCTCTCAGCGGTTGCCCCAAAGAAGTAGCCAAGTGTCCCGCCCCCTCGTTGCCATAACAGCAGTACACAACGCCTCCTTGAGCGTTTCCCCTCTTCCAAAACAACCTTTCCCAGTCAGAGCCAAGACCCTCTCCGGAACCTCACCTTTAGCGGAGCAGAGCCAGGGTCTGCGCCCCTCTGCGAAGGATTGGGTGGGAGGGTTGGAGACTGCGTCAGTCTGGTGCCCCAGAGGGGACAGGGAAATGGGGCTAGTTAGGGTGGGAAAGTAAAAAAGAAATGAATGGAGCATGAGTTAGGAATAGAAAGGAGGAGAGGGTTGTAGGAGGTTGGTAGGGGAACGTGGCTTAAGGAGGAGGTGGGAAGAACTGGGGAGGAGAAGGCCAAGAAGCAGGGAGGCGGAGCTACAATGAGACAGTTGGAGCCCCGCTGGAGGGCTGGAAAGGCCTGGAAAGGCGTACTGAAGGGACAGAAGTCCTTGGTGGGACATCAGAAGTGGAGGCTGGGAGTCAAAATGAGGTGTTCGCAGGGATAAGGAGAGAAACGCAGTTGGGAGGAGGTCAGGGATGATGGATGGGAAGGGTATCCCGTCAATGGAGGCAAGGGATCAGAGAGCCGAGGAGACAGACATTCTTTCTTGGGAGGGGCACTGAGCTTGATCTGTTACTCCAGAGTCGTCAGCAGAGAAGAAAGATGTCAGATGAAGACCTGGAAGATTTCGAGCCAGATCAGGATGATCTGGAAAAGGAAGATGATGAGAAGGAAACAGAGGAGTGGGAGGACTACAAGAAGGAGGGAGAGGAGTACTCAGAGGAAGTGAGAGCATGAAATCCTGGAATTGGTGGGGTCCTAAGGCTAAGGGATGGGGTTGGGCTGGAAGGGGATGCCTGATTCCACTTCCTCTTGCAGTGGATGCCCACGCCACTCACAGAGGACATGTTGAAGGAAGGGCTTTCTTTGCTCTGTAAGACAGGCAATGGACTGGCTCATGCTTATGTCAAGCTGGAGGTTAAAGAGAGGTGCGCTTATGGAGGACCAGGCTGCCGTCGTAGGGCCCAATCTCCTTTCTCACCCTCATTCCTGGGTGTTGCTGCTGGGAGTTTGGATCTCTCTTACTCTGGCCAGTGGAAGGGAAGGATAGAATTTGCTTTTCCAGAGCCCTGTGACTCCC
Organism: Canis lupus dingo; assembly: GCF_003254725.2. NCBI lineage: Eukaryota > Metazoa > Chordata > Mammalia > Carnivora > Canidae > Canis > Canis lupus. Next base: position 38,355,973 of record NC_064269.1, on the reverse strand, counting down.
CACATTAGAGCTAGCCTGGGGAATTCCTACTGGACTCCTTCAATTGTCCATCAGAATGTCAGTTCTCGGCTCTTTGCAGACATATGCCCCTGATCACTGTTAAGAACCCACCTATCTTCTCTCCTCCTCCCTCACCACTCCCATCAGTCACCCATTCTTCTCCATCTCCACATTGTCCTCTGCTTTAGCACCTCTGCTCCTTACTGGGTACTTAACCCTAACTCTGGCCTCCTTCATCTCTTAGGGACCTGACAGACATCTACTTGTTGCGTTCCTACATCCATCTGCGCTATGTGGATGTTTCTGAGAACCACCTGACAGACTTGTCGCCACTCAATTACCTTACCCACCTGCTCTGGCTCAAGGCTGATGGCAACAATCTGCGGAGTGCCCAGCTGAATGAACTGCCCTACCTGCAGGTTGCCAGTTTTGCCCATAACCAGATCACTGACACTGAGGGCATCTCTCACCCTCGTCTGGGCAGCCTGGATCTCAAAGGTAGGTCCTTAAGTTGGGCTACACAAGGTTCTCTCCTTCCTAGCTTGGGGCCAACAGAAGTGGGCAGTGTGGTCTTTGGCTGTGCCACACAGCAATTTCCATCCATCCATCCATTCATTCAGACAGTCCTTATGCTCCATTATGACATTTCTATGTGCTGGAGATGTAGCAGTGAACAAACAAAATCCCTAGTCTCATACAGCTTCCATTCTAGTCAGGGGGAGACAGACAACTATCAGTAAACGTAATAACTAAGTAAATCTATAGAGTATGTTAAGAGGAGATATGTGTGGTGGAAAATAGATTAGGATAAAGGGACTAGAGATAGGCACAGGTAGCAACTGCAAACAGGTTGGTTAGGACAAGGGTCATTGAAAAGCTGACATCTGAGCCAAGATTTGAGGGAGGAGAAGGAGTGCCCCAGGGCCCCAGAGGTGTTAAGTCTGGAGCTGTCCCTCCTCATAGCCACCTCATATGGGAGGGAGAGGATGATGCAGAGGCTCCCAACATTCAGGCTCTGCTGCTGAACATTTGAAGCGGTCCTCTGAGTTCTTAACACTCTCCTGCTCCTTAGGGAACCGCATCCGCAGGGTGACAGGTCTGGACCCCCAGAAGCTGCTCAGCCTGCACACACTGGAGCTTCGGGGGAACCAGCTGGAGAGCACTCTGGGAATCAATCTTCCTAAGCTGAAGAACCTCTACCTGGTAGCTCGCTGGGTTAGAGGGTGGTTGGTGTAGGGAAAAGGGTGGTGTTCTGGGGGCCAGGATGCCTGGCTTCTAGTAGGCTCTACTAACACCATCATCATCACGATCATTTGGTTCATTTATCATTATCATTTATTGAGCACTCACTTGGTGCCAGATGCTGTAGGGATGCAAAATTAAAACAGACAAGATCCTTACTACCTAGCAGGGCTGCTAATGCATAATACATGAGAATAGAGACAATTTGTTTTGACACAGGTTGTAGCATAATTTGCCATAACCCAGGTACAGATATCAAGCCAAGGGAGCCACTGAAATGTTAAGTCTTTTTGACTTGTGAGCTTCTTCATTCTAGGATGGTGCTGAAGGCATTCCTCCTCAGTGGAGCAGTGAGGGTTCTTGGGCATCCGGGTGGTTTGAAGCATCTCCTCCTGAATCAGAGGTGGCTTTGATGGGATGAGCAGCAGGGGGTTACTGCTGCCTTTCTCTGGACCAGCAGCTTCTCCTAGGCTTCTTTACTGTTTACACCCATCTCTACCCATCTTCACTCCCCTCCTTCACCCTTCCATCTCCACTCTTAAGTTTCCTGCATCTTTGACTTCTCTTCCCTGTCCCTACCACCTTTTCCCAATCCATGGACTGTATCCTGGGGGCTAGGCCCAGAACATGCTGAAGAAGGTGGAGGGTTTGGAGAACCTAAGCAATCTCACTACCTTGCATCTTCGAGACAACCAGATTGAAACTCTGAGTGGCTTCTCCAAGGAAATGGCATCACTGCAGTATCTCAACCTGAGGTAGGCACCCCTTCCAGGTCCCACCTTGTTCCTGCCCTGGACCAGGAGAAGCTCTTGACCTCGTGTTCTTCCCTGGTTCCAAACCCCCAATCCTAGTCCACTCCTAGATTCTCACCTCATTCTCCAACCTGATATTTACCCCTCCTTTCCTGACTGTGTATAGCCTGGGATCCCTGATTTTTTTTTTTTTTAGGATTTTATTTATTTATTCGTAAGAGATAGACTTTGAGGGGGGTTTCTCTGTGCCTCTTAGACTTGGATGGCTGTTTCCTTCTCCAGACTAGAGAAGTTCTCTGCTATAATTTTCTTTTTAAAGATTTTATTTATTTATTCATGAGGGACACACAGAGAGAGGAATAGACATAAGGCAGACGGAGAAGTAGACTCCCTGGAGGAAGCCTGACGCAGGACTCGATTCCAAGACTCAGATCATGACTTGAGCCAAAGGCAGACACTCAACCACTGAACCACCCAGGCATCCCTCTCTGATTCTCTATTCAATCAACCCACAGTTATTGAGAACACGCTATATGCCAGAGATGGTCCTCATTCTCAAGGGACTTGCAGTCTGGCTCCAATTCTCTTTTCTTGGTCCTATTCCATGTAAATTTCCACTGCCCTAATACATCTCCTGGACCCCTATTTCTCCTTCCCATTTCCTGCCTCTCTTCTCCTGAGAAGATGGCTCCCTTACTGATATAAAACACAAGATGTGCTCCTATTTGAGGAGAGACGAGTATTTGAGAGAAAATCTTTAGATAGAAAGCCACTGAGGATTGATCTGGGGGATTTTCTTCATCTGATGGAGGATTTTATGCATGTTTCTTTAAGTAAGATGTCAGGAAATTGCCTGCTTAGTCAAATTCTCAAAGCTGGCAATGGAAAGATAACCTCCAAGTAGGGAGAGACGGTTACACCTTGAAGCTCCCAGTTCTTGCCATGGTTCTTAGAGCGATCTTTTGCTAATTAGTTCTGCCATTCTGGTTGGGTAGGGTTGGGGGAGTGCTCTTTTCTTATTGATGGTCCAGATAGAGATAAGAGACCCCTCCCCACCCTGCCCCAGCCTTCAGTGGCTGCTAACTGGGGTTGTTTGGAAGTAAGGGTAGTGGGAAAGAGGTATCTCAATGACTGGGAAATGCCTCTGGGGCCAAAGATACTAAGCCCCCCGCCCTGCAAAGCACAGGACAGTCCAGCACAGAGTGCACAGAGCGCTCCGGTGATAAACTCTTCATGAGGTTTAGTCACCTCTATTGAGGTTAAGGCGGAAACGATTAAACCTGATTTCATAGGCAGCCCAGGTGGCTCAGCGGTTTAGCGCCGCCTTCAGCCCAGGGCCTGATCCTGGAGACCTGGGATCGAGTCCCATGTCAGGCTTCCTGCGTGGAGCCTGCTTCTCCCTCTGCCTGTGTCTCTGCGCCTCTCTCTCTCTCTCATAAATAAATAAAACCTTAAAAAAAAATCTGATTTCATAAAGGCATGAGGCAAGAACATGAAAAGAAACATACTGCACAATGAGGCACATTAGATGAAGCTTGTTCCTCAGGCCAGGAGGCCTCAGACCATCCCTAACCCTAGGCTCCTTTCTGAGGGGAGCACCAACACAGCACCCACCTTTCTGAGCTTAGATCTAGTTCCTGCTCCACTGGCCTGGGGCCTCCTTTCTAACCTTTGATACGACTTAGATACGACTGACAGAGAATAAGTCTGACCCTGGGAGGGAGATTCCCCATCCCTCCAACTACAAGACAGGGCTGTGACCCAGCTTTGTGGCTGCAGAAGGAGAACTATGATCAGCACACTGGCGTGTTACAGAACACACTGTGGCTCTCACAGCTTCCTGGAAGGGGAGAGGCAGGAGTGGAGGAAGGTCGGACAGCCCTGGCTCTGTCATGCTATCTGGCTATGCCTAGCAGTTTCTAGGGAAACTGGAACCCAGTGGGAGAGTCCCCCAGAGGCCCTATTCCCGGCAGTGGAGGGGCCCCCAAACCCATTATGCTCCCGGGGTAAATCCCTCCTGACCACACTGGCAGGGGCAACATGGTGACCCACCTGGAGGAGCTGGCCAAGCTTCGGGACCTGCCCAAGCTGCGAGCCCTGGTGCTATTGGACAACCCATGTACAGATGAGGCTGACTACCGCCAGGAGGCCCTGGTGCAGATAGCACACCTCGAACGCCTGGATAAAGATTTCTATGAAGAGGAGGAGCGGGCCGATGCTGATGAGATCCGTCAGAGGTTGAAGGAGACCCAGGAGCAGGAGGCTGAGGTTGAGCACGACTCAGAACTGGAGCAGACATCTATGTAGCTCTTCCCGCCTCCCAGGATAGTAAGGAAGCCGATGGAGAGGCAGGAGGAGGAGGCCAAGGGTCTGTCAGGGCAAGAGAAGTTGCTCGCTGAGGAGGTGGCTGAGGAAGGGATATAGCAAGGAGAACCCCTGGAAAGACAGACTTAGGAGTCTGGTGGAGGGTGTGTGTCTCAGGGTGAGTAGAGATGACCAGAGGGGCCTGGAAAGGGGTGAGGAAAGGCTTAGGAGAATACATTAGGAGAGGGAAAGGAAGGAAGAGGCCCGTGTGGGGCGGATAGCCACATCTGACACATCTGTAGATCAGCCAGAAAGGACAGGTCTGGGGCATGGTGGGGGTAGGGGAAGGAGGGTGGAGGTGGTGGTGGAGGATAGAAGCTGGGTGGAGGAGAGGAGGCAGGGGAAGAAGATCTCGCGCTAAAAATCTGAAGCTAAAAATGACAGGAAACAAGGGGGGTAGGGAAAGAAGGGTAGGATGAGGCAGAAAGAGACTGAGGAGATGAGCCAAGGAAGCGTGGTGGCTGGGCACTCTGGACCTGGTCACAGACGCAAGGGGAATGAGGCATGGCCCGGGGTTTACTTCTGCTGTCTTCCTCCAGGAGATCTGACACCGGCCCCAGGACCCGAGAGGTCTCCCAGGTAGCCGTGCTGCTACCTTCACACCCCTCATTCTGAGACAGAGCCCACCTTCTCCTGCCTCAGCTCTGGGAACTCATCCCCGCCTGCCGTCCAGGCTCTGTGATGGGCACCTGGGCAGCCTCGGGGTGGGCCCGAGCCCCGCCTGGAACCTGGGGGTGCGTGTGTGGGGTGGGGGGGGGGCGGGGGGGGCCTCAGGCAGGTCTGGGGGAGCCAGGCCTGCGCCCAGGGGACGCTTGTAGAGTTGGGTGCGGAGGAGCTGCGGAGGCGGCTGGGTGTGTTAGGAACAATTTGGTTATCAAATAAAGAGACATTTTGATACTCTTGTGTCTGAGGGAGTTTATGAGACACCAAGGCTGTCATGGGCTTCACTGGTGCGGGGCTGTGCCTGTTACTTTCGAGGGGAGCGGGGCGTGGGTGTGAGCGCGCGTGGGTGCTGGGGTCCGGGTCCTGGGTCGCCCCCAGCCTCTTCCGCGTCGCTCTCCTCCGGGACCCCGCTCATCCCACCGCCGTCGGCCCCCCGCCCGCGCGCCTACGTGCTCCTCCGCCGGAGGCTCCTGACTCATCGGGGGCTCCGGGTCACATGCGCCCGCCCGGCCCTATCGGCGCCTCCCCCCGCCCGCCCCCCGCCCGGGAGCCGCAGCCGCCGTCGCCGCCACTCCCGCTCTCTCCGCGCTGCCGCCACTGCCGCCGCCGCCGCCGCCGCCGCCGCCGCCGCCACAGGCTGAGTCTGCAGCCCCGAGGTGAAGCCCCAGCAGGCCCTAAGCCCCTCCGGCCCCCTCCCCCAGCCGCCGCGCCCCGCCCCCGCCCCCGGCCGCCGCGCATCCCTCGCCCGGCCGCGCTGCGCACCTGCTCGGTCACCCGCACCTTCCCCGGCACCCTCCCTCCCCGGCCTTCTGGGACCTCTCCTCTCGGTGTCTGGCCGTCGCCCCCAACTCATTTGGGCACCAGGCCTCTCTACACCTGTTTCTCTCTAACTGGGCCTTTCTCCACCCTTGACTGACCCTCTCCCCATGCCCCTCTTCGCCTCCGGTTCTGTCGATGTTAAGTTCGGGGTCCCCCCCGCCGACTGTGCTTTTTTATCCTGGCACGTCCCCTGGCTTTGCTTGTGGGGAAATCTCTTCTTTTCCCATTCCCCAGCATCCCTAGACTTCTAGACTCTCCTCTCTCACTCCTCCCCCACATTGCCTCTCTCCTTTTACATTACCTCTTGCTGCTGCACGGGGGAGGGATGGGAGGAGGGGAGAATTTGTCTAGCAGCGGGCGGGGGGGGGGGGGCGGCGGGCAGGGGTTGGGACAGGGAGGATGGGCCCAGCCTTGCCTCTCTCCCCAGATCTCTTCTCCCTCCCTGCTCAACCCCTAGGGACTGAGGGCTTCCTTAGGACCCCCTCCCCAGACTTTTCCATTGTATGTCTCTTGGGAAGAGGAGGGACGTACGTAGTTTGGGAGAGAACCTGGGATCGTAGAGTGGGGGTTGGGTGTTAAGTTGGCGTGGGATGGGGGCTCCGGAGGAGAGGCCCCAGCTGCCCAGACAGCCCATCCTCTTCTTGGCTCCAAGGAGAAATGCAAGCCTGGCAGCCATTACACTCTGAGATGGGGGAACCCCACCAGTCGGCTGCTGGAGCTACTGAGGGGGCGCCAGGGAACCTCTGCCAGTGCCCCTCCCTCCTCCCTGCGGTGTCCTCCCTTCTCACCGTTTGATCCTACCCCGCCCCCCACTGCATTGACCTTCTCTCCCCACGGGGGGGGGGTCCCTCCTAAAGCCCGGACTGCAGCCAGCTCCTCCCCACCCCCCACCCACTGCAGTAACCTCTTTCCCGTCCCTCCCAGCCTTTAGCCCCGCCCACTGATCAGGCTCCACCTCTCTAAACCTCTTATCTTTCTCCTTCCTTCCTTTCCACCCAAGATCTCAGCCATCATGTCGATAGAGAAGATCTGGGCCCGGGAGATCCTGGACTCCCGTGGGAATCCCACGGTGGAGGTGGATCTCCACACGGCCAAAGGTAGTGAGCAGGGCATGGGCCTTTCCCCATCCTTCAGGCTGGATTTCCCCTGGCCCCGGAGGGAAGCTGCCTTGATTCCCAGTGGGGATGGGGTGCTGGGCCAGGCTTGAAAGCCTGGGTTATGGGGGTTGGGTCCTCCTCGTCCAGGGGCGCCAGGATAGGCTGATCTCTGTGTTCTATTTTAGTATATGGAATATACCGTGCCTCTGCACGTTTGTGTGTGCACCTATGTGCATGTGCATGTGTGCATGTGTATGCTGCCTGCATAGCTTCATATCCGTGGGTTCCTACTTGTGCATGTGGGACCTCAGCTGGGCAGATGAGGAGGCCAATGCCTGTGCTTGAGACTGTGTGTGTGTGTGTGTGTGAGAGAGAGAGAGAGAGAGAGAGAGCGAGCAGTGTGGGGATGGGACTGGACGAAGCAGGCAGTTTGGAACTGGAAGGCTGAAGGAATCTCTGGTCCCCTTAGTATCCTTCTGTGCCCCCCCCCCCCCCTTATTTCATGTTCCTCTCCCAGGTCTTTTCCGGGCTGCAGTGCCCAGTGGAGCCTCCACTGGTATCTATGAGGCCCTGGAGCTGAGGGATGGGGACAAGCAGCGTTACTTAGGCAAAGGTGAGGACTTTGCTCTCCTCCAGGCTCTCTCATTGCTCAGTTTATACTCCTACCTCCCACAGGTTCCTGACTCCCTTCTTGCATGCCCCCCACTGCCCCTCCCAGCCTGACCCACTCTGGCCTCTCTGCCTCTCCCCAGGTGTCCTGAAGGCAGTGGACCACATCAACACCACCATTGCTCCTGCCCTCATCAGCTCAGTGAGGCCCACAGTTTGCTGGGGGCAGCAGGGGCGGGGGTGGGGGATGTGGGTGGGCAGGACCAGGGTCCCCAGAAGGAATCCTGGATTAGAGGAGGAGGGAGAAAAGGGAGAAAGGCCCACCTCTTGGGAATCATGGTTACCAAGGGAAGAGTGGGAAGGCTCCTTCATTGGCCCCTGCTCCCATGAAGCTCAGGTCCCCTGATGCAGACAAGCTGCTCTCAAGGAGAGTATGTATGTATGGGGTGGGGCCCTATGCTTTAGGGCCCAGCCTCCATTCTGGCCGGGGGTGATGGTGGCTCTGCACACAGGGTCTCTCTGTGGTGGAACAGGAGAAGCTGGACAATCTGATGTTGGAGCTGGATGGGACTGAGAACAAATGTAAGCCAGGGCTGGGAGCAAGTGGGGAGGCATGAGGGGGAGGACGTGTGGAGCAGACCACATGGAGCACTGTGGGGGCTTCCCAAGGAAGGCCTGCCAGGGCTAAGCCCATCTCCCATTCTCGTCCAAAGCCAAAATAAGAGGATGAATTTAACTGCAGTGGGAGGGAGTGACATTAGGACAGAAGGGAGAACTTCTTGCAGCACCAAGAGGGCGAGCTGGCAGGAGATAGTCTGTGGTCTCAGGATCTTTAGAAATAGGTGGAGCTCTCTGCCCTTTCCCATCAAGTCACATGTGTGTGTGCGTGTCTCCCCACTGTTTTTAGGAGAGTACCAACGAGGTGTTATAGGAATGCAGAAGGGGGGGGGTCTCCTTTACTGGCTCCTTTTGGGGAGTATAGGTGGAGGCCAGGGCTCAAGAAGACAGGGGACATGCTCAGCACCTTCCTCTCTAATCTCCCAGCCAAGTTTGGGGCCAATGCCATCCTGGGTGTGTCCCTGGCCGTGTGTAAGGCAGGGGCGGCCGAGCGGGACTTGCCCCTGTATCGTCACATTGCTCAGCTGGCTGGAAACTCGGACCTCATCCTGCCTGTGCCGGTGAGCCCTGCCCGCCGTGCCCAGGCCTCTCCTAGGAGTGGGGTGGGGGAAAGCATGAAACCTTGTGAGGAATGATGAGGGCAAAGTGCATTGAGTCAATCAAAGTGAAAAGATGGGGACAGCAGACTTTGAGTCTGGGAGGTTGGGGCTTAACACTCCCAGGAGTGGAGGAGGGAAGTGCTCTGTGACTTTTCTGCTCTGTGGCCCCCAGGCCTTTAACGTGATCAATGGTGGCTCTCATGCTGGGAATAAGCTGGCCATGCAGGAGTTTATGATCCTCCCAGTGGGCGCTGAGAGCTTTCGGGATGCCATGAGACTTGGGGCGGAGGTCTACCACACACTCAAGGGCGTCATCAAAGACAAGTATGGCAAGGATGCCACCAACGTGGGAGATGAAGGCGGATTTGCCCCCAACATCCTGGAGAACAGTGAAGGTGAGGCCAGGAGCCCCACTGACTGCTTTGGGTCTCACTCCGTCTTGGGACGGAGGGCCAGGAAGAGCTGCGTGCTTCATCGGGGCCTGAGGAGTATGGGTGGGAGGCCCTCGATCTGGCTCAGAGAGGTACCAGTGCTGGGGCTGGGTCCCCGAGGATCTGCCACATTCATTCACAGGCAGGCCTAAGAGGACAGCCCTCATCTGCACAGCCAGATCTGTTAGCAACTGTAAGTTCTTACTAGAGCCCCTGGGAATGCTGGGAGGTGGTCTAGGTGACTTGGATCCATCCTGGACTTGAACCTCATAGGATTCTCAGTTTGATGAGACACACCATACTCTAGAGATTCTATTCTGAGTCTATCCCATTTCCACCCCAACCTCTCAGGCCTTGAAGATGTCCAATTTTTCTCTGCCTTGGCAGGAGCTGTATAATGAATATAAACAATAACAAGAAGTGGCTGAGAGTTCAGGTGTTTGGGCCAAATTGCCTGTATTTGAACCTTGACTTGAAGAGTTACTGGCTGGTGATCTTTCCTTTTTTAAAAGATTTTATTAAAAAAAAAAAAAAAGATTTTATTTATTCATGAGAGACACAAAGAGAGAGGCAGAGACAAAGGGTGAGGGAGAAGCAGGCTCCCTGTGGAGAGCCCGATGTGGAACTTGATCCCAGGACCCCAGGATCACGCCCTGAGCCGAAGGCAGACGCTCAACCACTGAGCCACCCAGGAGCCTCGTGATCCTTCTTACTTCTCTGTGCTTATCTTTCTTATCTGTAAAATGGGAATAATAACAGTATCTACCTCTTAGCATCATTGTACTAGGTGACATAGTTAGCTCTCAATAAATAATAACTGTTTACAAAAAATCTGTTATGAACAGAATTGCATTCCTTTGCCCTCTTAGAAGATGGGCCTCTCTTCCCAGCTCTGGGGATAACCCCACCAGCAACTGGAGTATGGCTTCTCCCCAGCAACAGTGCTCCGCCTGGGCTCTGAATTCCTTTCTTACTCTCATTCCCCTTTGCCCACCCTTCCCTGCTGATAATTTCACTGTATTCCATCCCCAGCCTTGGAACTGGTGAAGGAAGCCATCGACAAGGCTGGCTACACAGAAAAGATTGTCATTGGCATGGATGTCGCTGCCTCGGAGTTTCATCGTGATGGCAAATATGACTTGGACTTCAAGTCTCCTGCTGATCCTTCCCGATACATCACTGGGGACCAGCTGGGGGCCCTCTACCAGGACTTTGTCAGGGACTATCCTGGTGAGAACAAGGGTTGTGGGAGGGAGGGCAGCGCGAGGGTCAAGGGGCAGGCAGGGACGTGTGGGGCAACTCTGGACCTTATGGGGTGCTGATTCAGGTGTCAGACAGAGGTCTGAGAAGAGCCTGAGAATCAGGCCTGGGGGTGAAGGAGCCTCCTGCAGAGACGGGCTGTGTCTGTAGTGTAAATGTGCAGGTACCTATGGTGAATCTGTTTCATCTACTTCGTCCTGATCAAAGTTCCAAAGCTACTGGGATCACGGGGAGGGCTTTGGAAGGAACCAGAGATGGTGAGGTGGTTACCGGGCCCAGCAGAGAACTTGTACTTATAGGTGTTTTTGACTAAGGAAGTTGTGGATGTGGAGCGGAGCTGGAAGCTCTGTGGGAGCAGAACAGGAAGGCTGAGGAGGAGCTGGGTTCCTCTCTCCAGGCCTTCCAAGGGCTGTGACCCCCGCATGGAGGAAGCTAGTTTCTATTTCCCTGAGACAGAGCAAGGGAAAGTAGAAGAATGAGGATTTAGAATAGCACCAAGGAAAAACTTCCCAGTAGTGAAAGTGGGAAAAATGCAAAGATAGTTTTGAGAAAAACTCTGTATCCTTGGTTTTTGGCAGCTTTTCTTTTATTTTTTAAATATTTATTTGAGAGGGAAGGAGCATGAGGCAGGGGAGGAGCAGAAGGGAACGAGAGGGAGGGGGAAAAAATCTCAAGCGGACTCCATGCTGAGCACAGAGCCCATCAAGGGACTCGATCCCATGACCCCAGGATCAGGACCTGGGCTGAAACCAAGAGTTGGATGCTCAACTGCTCCCCCCACCCCACCCCAGGCACCCCTGGAAGGATTTCTGAAAGAATTGAGATAGGAATCAGGGCAGGCTTATCTTGGAGGCAGGGAGCAAGGATAAGCAGGTTCAGTTAGCCAGGGGATTCGTCATTTCAGGGAGTGATAGGGGAAGGTGTTCCTGCCTGCCGCAGAGCCCCAGGGAGGGTCAGCAGCCCCTCCTGCTCTCCCTGCAGTGGTCTCCATTGAGGACCCCTTCGACCAGGATGATTGGGCTGCCTGGTCCAAGTTCACAGCTAATGTAGGGATCCAGATTGTGGGTGATGACCTGACAGTGACCAACCCAAAGCGTATTGAGCGGGCGGTGGAGGAAAAGGCCTGCAACTGTCTGCTGCTCAAGGTCAACCAGATTGGTTCGGTCACTGAAGCCATCCAAGCGTGAGTGTCCCCAGACTCTCCCCAACCCAGCCCGTTTCTATAGGACACCTCTGGCGAGTGCGCCCAGCCTCATACTGGCACAGATGCTGAAGGGAGTGGGGAACCTGCAGTCACCTTCCCAGCTCTTTTGGTTCTGCCCCACCCCCAATCCACCCTACGCTCTGTGCTCCTCCCAGAGAGCTTTCTGTCAGGTGTTTCTTGACATAGAACCAATGTTGGTTCTATGGGCTAGGAAGAGAATGCCTGGTGTGCGGGCTGGGGGATCAGTGTTGGTGTGTATGGCTGCAGGTGCAAGCTGGCCCAGGAGAATGGCTGGGGGGTCATGGTGAGTCATCGCTCAGGAGAGACTGAGGACACGTTCATTGCCGACCTGGTGGTGGGGCTGTGCACAGGCCAGGTGAGTGCAAGAGAGATCTGTGTGGAATTGGTGGGCTCTAGTCAGGTGGGTGGGGCTCTCTTTCCAGGGGTCTGCAGGTGTCAAGGGAATGTCAAGGGAGCTTGTAAGTTTTCTTTTAGGGGATGAAGCAGCCACTGAGCTGCTTATCTCTGGGGATGTTTCAGATCAAGACTGGAGCCCCATGCCGTTCTGAGCGTCTGGCTAAGTACAACCAGCTCATGAGGTGAGGACACCTGGGGAATGATGGGAGCCCAGGGCCCAGAGGGTTAAAAGCTCTGTTTGCCCACCATTCCATCTCCAATACCCATGGCCTGGAAAACAGTAGATATCCAGAAAATATTTTTTTTTTTTTAATTTTTATTTATTTATGATAGTCACAGAGAGAGAGAGAGAGGCAGAGACATAGGCAGAGGGAGAAGCAGGCTCCATGCACCGGGAGCCTGATGTGGGATTCGATCCCGGGTCTCCAGGATCGCGCCCTGGGCCAAAGGCAGGCGCCAAACCGCTGCGCCACCCAGGGATCCCCAATATTTGTTTTTGAATGATGGCTTTACTGAGGGCCTGATCCACGGCTCCCGGAGGTCAAAGCCAGGGCATGTCCACACTTGGGCCAGGACCTAGAAGCAGGTGGTGTGCCTGGCTCAGAGCATAGGGGCTTCCTCAGAGCAGGAGCGTCCTGCTTCCCTGATTCTTTCCTTTCTGGCTCATCTCTCTCAGAATTGAAGAAGAGCTGGGAGACGAAGCCCGCTTTGCCGGACATAATTTCCGCAATCCCAGCGTGCTGTGATCCCTTGACTTTGCGCGGAGACCTGGAACCCCCCTCCCGTCCTCCTGGAGCTTCTTCCTTCCTGTCCTGCTCTAGGACATTTCACCCTGGACACCCCTGCTGACCTGCTGCACCATGTTCCTTGGCTTGTCTGGCCCCCTGCTGTGTGCTCCCCCCACTAACCCCCCGCCCCCCGCCCTGGTTCCATACTCTCCACTTCTCTGTCCTTTCTCCTCAAAAATTGGCCATGGGACTGAGGATTATAAGGGCATCCAGGCAGAGCAATCAGGGTCTCACAGGTGCATCAGGGTTGGTTGGTGAGGTGTTCAGAGAGGGGCCATGGGTCACTGTGCTTTGTGCTGCATCCACCCATTTTCCATGTCTCGGGGAGCCCAGGAAGGGCATCATGCCCAGGTGGAAGGGAGCGCTGGCTGCATGATCTAATGCGCCTGGCCTGAGACTTTAGGGGATTATTTATTTATTTATTGTTGATTAGTCTTATTGATTGATCGTTTCTCCCTAACTCCAGAGCCCAAATCTGGCCTGACCGGAGTAGATTGTGTGTGTATTTCACGGGTCGTAGAATCGAAGATGGCCTGGGCTTGGGAGGTTTCTTGCTGGAACCGGAAGGGTAAACAAGGAAAGGGCCTTGGTGTCCGCCCCTTTGTGTCTACACCAGCCCTGAACCGAAGCTGGCTAGGTCGAGGTGGGGGCTGTGTACCCCGGGGACGCTTCCCCATCACTCTCTCCTCAGCCCTGGCTTCCCTGTTCTTCCTCCAGCTGCACCAGAGCAATGTCTTGCTCCCCTGTGCCATGTTCCACAGTCGCCACCACATCTGTGGCGTGGGAATGAGCACCACCATTAAAGTCTGAATCACAGTGCGTTGTTGTGTCTGAAGAGTCTTACTCTAGTCATATTCGGGGAGAGAAGATGGAGCGCCCACACCCGAAAGTTGGTGAACTCGGATAGCAGAGCTGGGGAGGACCCAAAAAGAGGAAGAAACTGAACAAGTATGGCTAAGACGATGGCACTGCCTCCCCTCCCTGGCCAGGTGGGGACCCTTGTTGCCCTCCTGCCTTCTCAGCATCAAGCCTGGCCCTGGGACCGGGGTGAACCAAAAGTTCTCCACCGAGATTTCCTAGAAGTATCAAAAATGTGTGTGTGCATTTTTTAGGAAAAGGGGTGCAAACTATTCTCAGGTTCCTAGAGGGCCATGACCAAAGAGGGGATAAAGCTGTGTACTGGAAAAGCTCCCATCTAGGCCTCTCCCCAATGCAGTCTTGGTCATTCTGGGTAAGAGCACTGTGTGGGCATCACCCCCTGCAAGATGGGGACCCAGGGAGGGGAGTGGTACCTGGGGCTACAAAGGAGGGTCTGAGGAAATGGAATCTTCAGGAAACTGGAGAGTCAAAGCCACAAGTGTTGGGGTGGCCTTTGAGCAGGACCCCAGTGTGTGGCTGGAGATCCACTATCACTCTTCAGCTCCAGGGGAGCCCTGACTTTGGCACAGGGACCCAGGAACTCCCCAGGAGGAGAAACCCTCTCCTGGGGCTGGGACACGGAGCAGAACCCAGCAGGCAAGGGCTACACACAGGGAGCTGTGGCCACTAGAGGGAGGCAAGGTTCCGTGGGACGCCACACTCAGCCCGAGCTAGGGGTGTGATGGGAGGAATTTCAAGGTTGTCCCCTCTGTGGGCCTCCTAAACTGTTTCTACTCTGAGTTCTGGTCCTGGGCTCTCTGCCATCCTGCCCAGCTCCAGGACAAGGAGAGGATTTTCGTCCTGAATGGGCAGGACCCATGTCTCTGCTCTTCTTCCTGTGTCACTGACACCTCAGCCATTTTCAGTTCAGAGAGCTTCTTGCCTCTGCTCCTCTATGCCTCTTAATTTCAGGGTGGGCAACTCATCTTTCTCTTCCCTCCGGTCTCCTGGCGCCCCTTTCTGTTCCCTTTGGGGCATGCTTTTCTCTGTGCCTCTCCGTTTTCTCTGGGGTCCGTGATACCCATCTTTCTCCTCCAATTCCTGGACTGATCAAGCCGATTGTGATTGGAGCCATATTTACTAACCTCTGCCCTTTCCCCCCACTCCTTGCTAGGTGGCCTCCTCTGGTAGCCATGCCTCCCCCCTCTCCCCCAGGTACTGGGTTGGATTGGGTTACAGTAGCTCCATCTGGGCCTCCCTGGCCCCTCTCTCCACTTTCCCTTTGTGCTGTTGCCTGGAGACCAGTGAGTTGTGGGGGGCTGAGGCCATAAAGAGAGCTGGGGTGAGGGATGGTGTGGGGTGTGTGTATGTGATGATGCACCCCAAAGCTGAATGGTAAGCCTAGTCCTCAGGCTGGGGAAGAATCAGAGAGGATAGGCCCTGGCTTCTCTGACTCTCCCTATCTTCTGTTCCTACCTTTGCCTCAAATTTTTCTTTTAGGCTCAGGTATGTCACCACCCTTAGCCCATCCCTCGGTGGTTAAAAAGCAAGAGAGAGCAGCTTGGCCTACAAGGGAGCTGGGAAGGGCCTGGGCCCAGGCCCAGTGGGAGAATGAGCTGAGATGTGAGGAAGGAGAGGAAATGCGATGGGGAATGAGGAGGAAGAGGAGGAGTCTTGGAACAAAGTTGTTGTGGGGTGGAGAGAGGGAGCAGGGGTCATCCTAGGGCGCTGAGGAAGGGAGGGTGGGAATCCCATGGAGGGGAGATAAGGAGCTGGCCAGGTCTCTGGAAGGCACTGAGGGATCAAGAAGGTGAAGCTTGGCTAGAAAAGTGAGTTGCCCACCAATTCAGCAGCGATGAAGAGTGGTGATTCATTGCTGGGCCAAGGTGGCCACCTTGCTCAGGTTCGTCAGTACTTTAGAATCTATTCAGAGCTTTTGGGTATTCCCAGAACTCAGCTGAGTCTGGCCCAAGGAAATATGAGGCAAAATCCACTGAGTTGCTACAAATCCAATCTCCATCCTTTCCAGAAGGATGGTGGGATCCTGCCATCCAGGGCCCATCCATCCTTGGCCTCTGGTTGGCTGGGCTCTGGCATTTGCCCTCTTCCCACCCCAAATCTGGAGAGCTGGTAAGAGCTCCCAATCCAGGCTCCAGCTCCAGCTCTTCCAGTTTCCCAGCCTGCTCCCTCCTATTCTCTGGCCTTCCCAATCTTAGCTGCCAAAAATCACCCAGCGTCTTGGTGTCCTTTGTCCTGGGAGATGTTGCTGCAGGGTGTGGGGCCAGGGAGACATCCCAGAAGAAGACACTGGGATGGGGTGCTGGCTTCAGGCTGAAGACTGGAAATGGCTGGCTGGCTGACAGTTAGGCTGCCTGGAGAGTGAGGAGGGTTGAAGGAAGAACCTGTGGTCTGGGGGTAGGGTGGGGATTGTCTCCACAGTAGAACAACTGGGATTGGGGAACCAGGAACCAGGACATCTAGGAGATTTGGCTCTACCTTGAGCCTAATCCCCACTGGGCCCCTTATCTGTGGCTCAGAGTACTGTCTGTGGTGACTTGAAACAGGTCTGAGAAGGAAAATTGAGACACCACCAGACAGAAGGGCCTGAAGATAGTGTCCCACTCCTATAAACGAATCCCTTCCCTACATGGGGGCTTGCCCTCCCCTGCTTCTATGGTTTCCTTCTACTGCTTTCCCTTCCCATCTCCACTCTTTGTCTTCCCAATCTCTGACCTCCCTCCATGGCCTTGTTTATCTTCCATTTCCTTCTAATCTTCTTTACCTACTTCCCCCTTGGCCCCCACCCCATTCTATCTACCTTTGTCTAGCCAACCGAAATCCTCCTCGGAAACCCCCACCCCCACCACCCCAGAAGTCCAGCCAGTGTCTTCCCCGCAGCTTTCCCACCCAGCACTCAGGCCTCCCTAGAATAAGTCTCCGGCCCCACCTCCTTCATGGCTTCTAAAAGTTCCTCACCTCTCCCCTTCTCTCCGTGCTGACCCCTCTGAACTCTCCTCAGCCTTCCAGCATCACCGCCCCCGCCCCGTTCTTGTGTTCCCTATTCTTTTCCCGACACCAATCGCGTCCAAACTACTCTCATGCAGAAACCCCATCCGTATATACAGATAGATACTAGATATAGGATATATGTATCTATATAGTATAGGATATGGGACTATAGATATAGGATATATGTAGATCTCCATCTTTTCAATTTCTCCCCCTCCCCGTGACCCTAAGCTTCAGCCCGCGTCTCCCGCTACAGGTCGGCCACAGGCGCTGTCACCCCCAGCTCCAGCCGCCCCTCCCGTCCCGCGCCTCCCCGCCCCCAAAGCCTCCGCGTACCCCGACAGGCCAATCCCAGCCGCACACCCACAGCCGCCCACGTCCTCCGTGCCTCGGCCCCCTCGGCCCCCTCGGCCCCCAAACTTCTCCAGTCCGCGCCGCCTCCGCCGGCACAGCCCACGGCCCCTCCCCCGCCCTCCCGCTCCCCGCCGCCGGCCTCGGCGAACCCTCCCCGCGCCCCAACCCCCGCGGCCGGCCTCGGCCAAGTGGCGCGGCGCCGCCCCCTCCGGCTCCCCCGCCGCCCCCCCCTCGCGGCTTGCCTCGCGCTCCCTCCCTCGCGTCTCCCTCCCGGCCCCTCTCCTCCGTGCCTCGCGCTCCCTCCTTCTCCCTCTTCCTCCCTCTCCCATCCCCCTCTCCCGAGCGCCCTCCCTCCGCCGTCCGCTTTCCTGTGCGAGTCGCCGGACGCGCCGCCCAGCCCGCCCGCAGCCCCGCGTCGGGCCGGGGCCTCCGGCCGGGACCCGTTCGGGGGGCACCGCCGGCCGCGAGGAGGGGGCGAGGAGAGGGCGAGGCGGGGGCACGGCCGCCCGGGAAGGGGCGGGGGCCGCGGGCGGAGGCGCCCGGGGGGCCGGGGAGCGCGCGAGTGCGGGCTGCGCGGGGCGGGCGGCGGCGGCGGCGGGCGGCGGGCGGAGCGGCGCGGAGGGGGAGGGCCGGCCGGGGCCGCGGGGAGGGCGGCGGGGGCGGGCGGCGCGGCCCGGGCATTCCGGGCGGCGGGGGCGGGCGGGGGGCGGGGGAGCGGGCGGGCGGGCCCGGGGAGGGGCTGAGCCAGAGCGGGGTCGGGTCTGCTCCGGGGGCAGGCGGGCGATCGGGGCCCGGTGGGGGAAGGGGGATGGGGGCCGCCCTCCGGGGGGGTCGGGGCCGCCGCCGCCGCCGTCGCGGCGGCGACTGAAGCCGGGAAGAGGAGAGGGGGGCGGGGGAGCGGCCGCCGCCGCCCCCCCAGAGGCGCCGGAGCCCCGAATCCCGCTCGGAGCCAGCCAGCCGTCCCGAGCCGCGACCAGGTAAGATCTGCTGCCGCCCGGGCCTCGGGCCCGCCCGGGTTCTGGCCCGCGGCTCCCCACCCCCACCCCTCCCAGTTCCCCCTCCCGCCGCCGCCGCCGCCGCCGCCGCCGCCGCCGCCTCCATTTGTTATTTTCCCGATCCGGTTCCCCCCACTGCGGGCTCTGGCCGGCCTGAGGCTGGGGGGCTCTGGGGGTGGGGCCGGCCCCGGAGGAGGGATGGGGGCCAGAGCACCCAGAGGGTCGGGAAGGTGGAGAGGGACGTGGGAGGGTCTCAGGAGGAGGGCTGATGGGGCAAGAGGGGAGCCAGGAGCCCAGGACCAAAGGAGGAGCTCCGAGGTGGAGGGTTGGCAGAGGAAAAAGGGGGTGCCCGCGAGGGGGCTTCGGGCGAAGGCAAAAAAGGAACGGAGATATGGCAGCGAGGTGGGGCATCAAGACTCCAGCAAAAGGCCCAGAGCCCGTGTTTCAGAACTCGGGGTGGAGGGTGTTAGGTATGGAAGGGAAGTGGGAAAGGGGGGAAGGGGTGTGGTAGGCGGAGAGAGAGGGATTGTAGCTGATGAGGGAGTAGGGAACCTGGGGAGAGGGGGGCTCTGAAAGGGCCAAGGAGAGGTTCCACCTTTGAGAAGAACCAGAGGTGTTACAGGGCGGAAGGGGATGCCTTTGTGACTCGATTTTCTTTCCCCTACTTCAGGTCACCTCTGACCTTGTTTCCCCAACCCCAGGCAGACTTACTTCTTGGAGGGGGGTACACTGGGGCAGAGGAGGGTGGTCCCCCAAGAACTAATGAGGGGGACGATGGGAGCATTGAAAGGAGAGTTAGGGAGAAGGGCTTCCTGGGAGGGTGGAAGAGGAGGAGAAAACTGGACGATCTTGTAGGCACTCCAGGCAAGTTGTGACCTCCACCCTCAAATCCCTGGGCACCCCCTTCCCCTCTAGCTGTGCTTTCTGAAGGGGGCGGGCATATCTTCATTTCTGTTTTGAACTCAGATTTCCCTTTGTGCCCGGGCTTATTTCTTCGGAGGTAGGCACTCTTAAGCTCCCTTCCCTGAGGGTGCTATAGGAGGGTAGGAGTTGCTTTGGCAACTGGAGGGGGAGTGGCTGGCAGATAGACTCCTGGGATAGACTCTTGAGGGGCAGGTTCTACCATTTTGTTGCCATAGCAATGATCCAGTGGGATGTCCTATAGGTGGGGTTCAGAATCTTGATTGGATCTTGGCCTTTGGCTGTGTCCTTGGGACTCGTGGCTGCGTTCTGGAAGGTGTTTCTGGTGCTGCTGGTGGATAGGAGGTTCCCCAGGGGTTCCCCACTCCCACCCCACCCCCACCTTCCATCCAGCAGTCTGTTGGAACAGGTAGACATGTTATTTGCAGGTCATAGTGTTGCTCCAGGTTCCTCCCCCTAGGCATGGCGAGAGCACAGAAATGCTTAAGTTACACCATCTTTTGCTAGTTCTTTCTGGCCTCTACCTCTCTTATTATTAGGAACTTTCTGTGTACAGTAGTCCTAAGGATTCTTTGCACTGATACTCTTCCATTTTCTTAAGCTTGAGTGTCCTTTCCTGAGCCTCCCTTTGCCTCTTTCCCAGACTATCAAGACAGTGACCCCTTCCCTCAGCTAACCTTCAACCTTCTATTTCCCTGACCTTGTGAGGATGGCCCAGGAGAGAGGGCCATGGCAATACTCTGGAGCAGGAGCCAGGATACCTGGCTCTAGTCCTGGCTGTACCTCCAACTGTGGCCTTGGGCCAGTCACTTCTCTTTGGGTCTTGGTTTCATTGTAAGATGATGGGGTTATAGAGAAGATGATTTCTGAGGCCCCTCTGACAACCTCGGATTCTAAGAAGGCTTAGACTGGTGCATTGTTATCTGCTGGTCTGGGCTGCATTGTTATCTAGGAGTCGCTTTGGACTGGTTTGTTAGGCTGGTAGGTCTGGAATGATGATGGGGGCTGGGCCAGTGATCCTGAAATTCACCCTGCAAGCCTTTCCCAGAAAGCCTTGTGCCTTGATTGTGTATTCCCTCTGACATCCTGCTCTGTTTCCCCTTTCTTTTCCTTTTCTTAGAGACCTCTCCCTTTTTCTCACTTTTGCCTGTCTGGTCTTTGTCATTTTTCTTTTCTTTTCTTTTCTTTTTTTTTCTTAAAGATTTTTATTTATTTATTCATGAGAGACACAGAGAGGCAGAGACACAGGCTGAGGGAGAAGCAGGGTCCTTGCGGGGAGCCTGATGCAGGACTTGATCCCAGGACCCCAGGACCATGACCTGAGCTAAAGGCAGACACTCAACCGCACCTGGTGCACCAGGTGCACGTGGTCTTTGTCATTTTTCTTTTGTAGTAAGGCTGTGAAGGGGAATGTGGGTAGTGTGTTTGCCAGATACATAGTAGGTGCTCTAGAAGTATCAGTTACGGTGACTGGCTACTAGGGCAAGACCAGTACAGCTCACCTTGTTGATGTAACACATGCTCGGAGTTCAGAAACATATGCACAGCCCAACCCTAACTCCTCTCCTTTGCCACTCCTTTCCCCCAGGATTGCCTGTGCTTTTATGACTGCTTTTCTCCTTCAAAGCTACTAACTGATAATTTTATCAGATTTCAGCTGTTTAAAACAGTTGCAGTAGGGGGAGGGGCACGCTGATTGCTGTGTTTTTCAGTTACATTCATGCATTTCACTGACCTTTTGGTCTCTTCACTCTCACTGATGTGGTGGATGGATTCTGGGATGAAGAGGAGAGTTGGGCACCCTCCTCTTGAGGGCAAAGACACACCAGTCACAAATAGTCATTTTTGCTATGCTTTTGTTAAAGAGTGTTTTTCCCTTCTGTTAACCCTTCTGTTATAGGGTTTTGTTCTTTGGATTTGGGGGGTTTGACAGTGTTTTAAAACCAATCTACACATTTCCAAAATGTGGTAATAGTTGTAGTTGAGGAAAAAGGACTAGCTTACTGGGCAGAGCATCAGTTCTAACTTCAGAAGACCTGGAGCTCTGTGTCAGTTCTTTGTGACTCTAAGTAAATTATTATTATTTAAGTTTCCTGGAAAGGTCAGGTTCCCCCCCTCACTGCCTGTCTCAGTAGGGTTCAGTAGAGATGAATGAGAAGTAATTACTCTGTATTCCTCGGGAAAAATATGTTATAGACTGTGGAAATGCCATTTACCTAGCCAGGCCTCCTACTTCAGGATAGGTAGCTAAGTTTACCCTGTTCCCACCAAAGCCACCAGGATTTTATTAGAAAAGATCCATCGAAGTTAGTGGGTTTACAGTCACTATCAAGGATAGAACAGAGCACCCATATATATGTGACATCAGTGGGAGATACAGAAAGGAAGAAAACAGTGGGAAGCTACCGTTCTTGCTCTCAAAAGATCTTATGGTCAGTCATAAGGAGACACATAACAGCAAGAAATACAAACAAGTGTGAATGAAAATAGCTGACTATACATATATATAGGTACAGATGTAGACAAGTGGTGAGGTGTGTGTCCCTGGCTAAGCCAAGTGGGGATGCAGGCTCAGAAATTTGTGAATTTGTATTATGTGCTCACTGATACTCATTGGTTTGGTTGGTAAATTGAAAGTCGTGACTTTCTAGCCTTAGGGAACCTAAGCACTAGAGAGCGGGTCTCTATGGGGCTCGCAAAAGTGAAGTTCTGTACTTTGAAGATACCCAGGTTTGGGCTTGGGGTGGGTAGGACTCTGTGCACTTGTGTTATAGAATGGGACATGCTTCTCCCACCTACTCTACTCTTTTCATATCTCTAGGACTGATCTAGGCCTTCTGAGAATTCTCCCTACCTGCTTCTGGCAAGAGTATAGCAAAGTCTGGAAGAAATAGCATGGGCTTTGAAGTCAGGGAGATGTGGATTTGATTCTGGTGCTATCACTGGTTTCTGTGTATTTATCACATGAAGTTGGGCAAGTCACAATCTCAATTTTCAAGCCTTAGCTTCCCCACCTATATAATAGAAATAAGGATACATAACCTACTTTGCAAGGATACAACCAACTTTGGTTGGTTGTAAGTATTAAATGAAATTGAATGTAAGGGCTTGATGTAAAGATAGCACTCAATAAATTCCTTAATACCTCATCTACATTTCTTTATGCTCCCTGGTAAGGCTGTGTGGAACTGCTGGACACAGGTATTTCCTAGGTATCATGAAGGATAAATAACGCGAGCTCATAGGTACATCTGAATCTTGTGCCTTCTCCAGAGATGAAAGAGATGATGTTGTGAGCAGAGTCTCCTTCACTTGTAGATAGCTGGGCAGTCCATGGGGCAAGCCAACAACATCTTACGGATCGTGTGCCTCCTGGCTCAGAGGCCTAGGGCTGGGCCACTTAGCCCCTCAGACACTGTTCCCCAGTATGGAGACTCTGATGGTCTTTCCTAACAGGCTTCACTGGAAACAGATCCCGCGAGTTCCAGGCGCCTCCACTGGGAACTTGGGAGATCCTGCTTCCTGCTTCCCAGACCACAGCTGTGGGGAACTTGGGGTGAAGCAGAGAAGTTTCTGTATTCAGCTGCCCAGGCAGAGGAGAATGGGGTCTCCACAGCCTGAAGAATGAAGACACGACAGAATAAAGACTCAGTGAGTAACAGCTAAAACGAGAGACATGAAAGATGAGGGGCAAAGTAACTAGGGGTGAGGGCCTGGAGAGGAAGAATAGAAATAAGGCACATCGTAAAGTTAGGTGCTCTGTGGAAAAACACCCTACACTACCTGCTTCCTTCCTTCTCCCACAGATGTCAATGAGGAGTGGACGGAAGAAAGAGGCCCCTGGGCCCCGGGAAGAACTGAGATCGAGGGGCCGGGCCTCCCCTGGAGGGGTCAGCACGTCCAGCAGTGATGGCAAAGCCGAGAAGTCTAGGCAGACAGCCAAGGTATTCTGTCTTCAGGTCCTCCCACAGGATGCCCAGACACTGGGGCCGAGGGCGTACGTGTGTGCGTGCTGTGAGGGACCTTCCTGTCTGGCAGAGGGGAACGGTGGAGGCTTGGGAGGCATAAGACAGGAATATTCTCTTTCTCCTGAACAGAAGGCCCGTGTGGAAGAAGCCTCCACCCCAAAGGTCAGCAAGCAGGGCCGGAGCGAGGAGATCTCAGAGAGCGAAAGTGAGGAGACCAATGCACCAAAAAAGACCAAAACTGAGGTGGGAGACCCTGACCCATTTTCTCATCACTCGTTCCTGAAAACTCCCTTTCACTCGTGATTCCTACTTGAATCTTGCCTGGTATAGGAGGGAAAAGTCCTATTGCTGTGCCTATTAAAGGAGTCCTGTCTGTAATGTGTCACAGATCTTTAGGGCTAGTAGCCAGCCCACCAGATGACCAGGCAGGGCCAGAGGGGACTGGGAGAGTGAGGAGGATTCCAGCCTCTCCTTTTCAAGGTCCTGGTTCTCATGAAGGGGCTGGGGAGGAGGTTAAAGGTGAGAGGTCTTCGTGGAAGGAACAAATAAATCATAAGGAAAATGCAGGAGTGGTCTTTTTAAGAACCAAGGGTTTCTGGCATGTGTAGTTAAATAGGGTAAAGGAGATGGGGGTGGGTGAGTATGAGCTAGTGGAAGAGAGGGATTTGGGTTTAGCTGTGGATGGCGGGCGAAGGTGCTTGAGATGGACATTGAGGAAGGAATGCAGTTTCCAAGGAGGGAAACAAGACTGGCTGCCAGGGAGTCACTGACAATGTGGGGAGACAGGGGGCATCCCCACATGTGGCAGGGAGGTGGGCTTGAGCAAGAGTATTCATCACATGGTACAGTGGTGTGCTGGGAGGGGGAAATGATTTTGTGCAAGGGAGGCCCCAAATCTAGGGGAAGCAAGGAAAAAGAAGAGAGATGAAATGATCCTCCTTTTTCTGCAGCAGGAGCTCCCTCGGCCACAGTCTCCCTCCGATCTGGATAGTTTAGATGGGCGGAGCCTCAATGATGATGGCAGCAGTGACCCTAGGGATATTGACCAGGATAACCGAAGCACGTCTCCTAGCATCTACAGCCCTGGAAGCGTGGAGAATGACTCCGACTCATCTTCTGGCCTTTCCCAGGGCCCAGCCCGCCCCTACCACCCACCTCCACTCTTTCCTCCCTCCCCCCCGCCGCCAGACAGTACCCCCCGACAGCCAGAGCCTGGTTTTGAACCCCATCCTTCTGTGACACCCACTGGATATCATGCTCCCATGGAGCCCCCCCCATCTCGAATGTTCCAGGCTCCTCCTGGGGCCCCTCCCCCTCATCCACAGCTCTACTCTGGGGGCACTGGTGGAGGAGTTTTGTCTGGACCTCCAATAGGTCCCAAGGGAGGAGGAGCTGCCTCTTCAGTGGGGGCTCCTAGTGGGGGCAAACAGCACCCCCCACCCACCACCCCCATTTCCATATCAAGCTCTGGGGCTGGTGGTGCTCCCCCAACAAAACCACCTAACACTTCAGTGGGTGGTGGAAACCTACCGTCTGCTCCACCACCAGCCACCTTCCCCCATGTGACACCAAACCTGCCTCCTCCACCTGCTCTGAGACCCCTTAACAATGCTTCAGCCTCTCCTCCTGGCCTGGGGGCCCAGCCACTACCCGGGCATCTGCCCTCTCCCCATGCCATGGGGCAGGGTATGGGTGGACTTCCTCCTGGCTCAGAGAAGGGCCCCACTCTTGCTCCCTCACCCCATCCTCTGCCACCTGCTTCCTCCTCTTCTGCCCCAGCCCCCCCAATGAGGTATCCATATTCGTCCTCTGGTAGTAGCTCGGCAGCAGCCTCCTCTTCCAGTTCTTCCTCTTCCTCTGCCTCCCAGTACCCAGCTTCCCAGGCATTGCCCAGTTATCCCCACTCCTTCCCTCCTCCGACGAGCCTGTCTGTCTCTAATCAGCCACCTAAGTATACTCAGCCTTCCCTTCCATCCCAGGCTGTGTGGAGCCAGGGTCCCCCCCCACCTCCTCCCTATGGCCGTCTCTTAGCCAACAGCAATGCTCACCCAGGCCCCTTCCCTCCTTCTGCTGGAGGCCAATCCACAGGCCACCCACCAGCCCCAACACACCACCATCACCACCAGCAACAGCAGCAGCAGCCGCCGCCGCAGTCGCAGCAGCAGCAGCCGCAGCAGCAGCAGCAGCAGCAGCAGCAACAGCAACAGCATCATGGGAGCTCTGGGCCCCCTCCCCCTGGAGCATATCCTCACCCCCTGGAGAGCAGTAGCTCCCATCATGCCCATCCCTATGCCATGTCTCCCTCCCTGGGGTCTCTGAGGCCCTACCCGCCAGGGCCAGCACACCTGCCCCCACCTCACGGCCAGGTGTCCTACAGCCAAGCAGGCCCTAATGGGCCCCCTGCCTCTTCCTCTTCTTCCAACGCCTCCTCCTCCTCTTCCTCTCAAGGATCCTACCCTTGTTCGCACCCCTCCCCTTCCCAGGGCCCCCAGGGAGCTCCCTACCCCTTCCCACCGGTGCCTCCGGTCACCACCTCCTCGGCTACGCTTTCCACGGTCATTGCCACAGTGGCTTCCTCGCCAGCAGGCTACAAAACAGCTTCCCCACCTGGGCCCCCGCCGTATGGAAAGAGAGCCCCGTCCCCAGGGGCCTACAAGACCGCCACCCCACCGGGGTACAAGCCGGGGTCACCTCCCTCCTTCCGAACGGGAACCCCACCCGGCTACCGAGGCGCCTCGCCGCCCGCGGGCCCAGGGACCTTCAAGCCGGGCTCGCCTACCGTGGGGCAGGGCCCCTTGCCACCTGCCGGGCCTGCAGGCCTGTCATCCCTGCCACCACCGCCTGCAGCCCCCGCCTCGGGGCCGCCCCTGAATGCCACGCAGATCAAACAAGAGCCAGCCGAAGAGTATGAGACCCCCGAGAGCCCAGTGCCCCCGGCCCGTAGCCCCTCGCCCCCTCCCAAGGTGGTAGACGTGCCCAGCCACGCCAGCCAGTCGGCCAGGTGAGCCGGGGGGCGGGATGCGGTTGGGCCTGGATGGGGGACGAAGATGGGGAGAGACCGGTGGAGGCCCAAGAGGGAACGCTGCCTTCCTGCGGTGCTTTTGAAAACTGACTCCGGAGCCCTGCGTCCCCCTGGCGGTGTGCGCAGGCGGGCACGGGGCAGGGTCGGCGCGGGACCGCTCCCGCCGCTCGCAGGGGCCTAAGCGCGCGCCGCCCTTGCGCCCGGCAGGTTCAACAAGCACCTGGACCGCGGCTTTAACTCGTGCGCGCGCAGCGACCTGTACTTCGTGCCGCTGGAGGGCTCCAAGCTGGCCAAGAAGCGGGCCGACCTGGTGGAGAAGGTGCGGCGCGAGGCCGAGCAGCGCGCGCGCGAAGAGAAGGAGCGCGAGCGCGAGCGGGAGCGCGAGAAGGAGCGCGAGCGCGAGAAGGAGCGCGAGCTGGAACGCAGCGTGGTGAGTGCGTCACCGCACGCGCCGCCCGCCTCCCGGCCCCTCCTCCGCGCCGCGCAGGGAGGGTCGAGGGCCGGAGCGGCGGGGGTGGTCATTGCGCCTCCTGTCGGAGAGGAGGAGGCACGGCGGCCCGGGGAGCGGAGACGGAAGGATCCCCGCGGGCGGAATCCTGGCGCTCGTGCGTTGGTGGAAGGCCAGTTCAGCCCAGAGTCCCTGGGGGTGGTAGGGAGGGCCGACGTCCGGGAGAGGGCTTCGGGCAGCGCCTGCTGGGCTGAGCCGGCCAGCAGAGGGCCTTCAGCTGGTGAGACAAGTGAGCCCCGGTTCCCAGACCTGCCCTTTTGACTCTGTTTCTCCCTGTGTCCCACAGAAGTTGGCTCAGGAGGGCCGGGCGCCAGTGGAGTGCCCATCTCTCGGCCCGGTGCCCCATCGCCCTCCATTTGAGCCGGGCAGTGCCGTAGCCACGGTGCCCCCCTACCTGGGTCCTGACACTCCGGCCCTGCGCACGCTCAGTGAATACGCCCGGCCCCACGTCATGTCTCCTGGCAATCGCAACCATCCTTTCTACGTGCCCCTAGGGGCAGTGGACCCGGGGCTCCTGGGTTACAATGTCCCGGCCTTGTACAGCAGTGACCCAGCAGCCCGGGAGAGGGAGCGGGAAGCCCGTGAACGAGACCTCCGTGACCGCCTCAAGCCTGGCTTCGAAGTGAAGCCCAGTGAGCTGGAACCCCTGCATGGGGTCCCTGGGCCAGGCCTGGATCCCTTCCCCCGACACGGGGGCCTGGCTCTGCAGCCTGGCCCACCTGGCCTGCACCCTTTCCCCTTTCATCCGAGTCTGGGGCCCCTGGAGAGAGAACGTCTGGCGCTGGCAGCTGGGCCAGCCCTGCGGCCTGACATGTCCTACGCCGAGCGTTTGGCAGCTGAGAGGCAGCATGCAGAAAGGGTGGCAGCTCTGGGCAATGACCCACTGGCCCGGCTGCAGATGCTCAATGTGACCCCCCATCACCACCAGCACTCCCACATCCACTCCCACCTGCACCTCCACCAGCAGGATGCCATCCATGCAGGTGAGACTCCTTTGTCTTGGTCCCTGGGGGCCACCTTGATCCCTGTAAGTGATTGGGCTCTTCTGTTGCTCAGGCCAAGACATCCCTCTAGTCTGGCATGAGCCTCTCTTCAGGGATTGCTCCCCTGATCTTTGCCTCCCTGTCACCCTCCACCTTCTCATGCCCCAGCCTTGCCACAGAGACTAATAACCCACACCCCACCCCTCTTCAGAGTCTAGCATTCCTCCATGATAGAGGAAACCTTTGAGGGAATGCTACTTTTCTGCTCTCAGACTCCCTCCCCTGCTTCACATACTTGTTTCCTTGCTTCTTTGGATTCAACTCTGTTGTCATTTCTAGCTGTCTTCTCTCCTCCCAGGTGGAGGTATTTCATGTTCTTGCCCATGTCTAGATCTGCAACCTTCCAGAAAGAGCTCTATAGCTTTGGCTGGGGATATCATAGGTGCTAGTGAGCTTTATTTATTATCCTTTTGCCATATTTCTTACTGTCCAGAACATTGCCTGATCTAGCCTTATAGTCACGGTCATTCCAGGCTCCCTTGTGCTTTCTCTCTCTTAACCAACTCTCTCCCTGTCTTTCTAAACTTTCTGTGCCACCCCCCCCCCCCCAAAGCAGTCCATGTCTCTCCTTTCAGATCCCTCTGACAACTGTAATGTTCTGTTCTCTGCCATCCATATATCCCTACTGCAGTAAGGTCTTGTTCTGGCTGCCCACCAGGCCCCTAGTTCTCCCATTGCACCTCCTTGTTCCTCACTGGGTCTCCCTGTGTTTGATCATCCATCTCGTTCCAGGCTTGGATCCTTTCACCCAAATGCATGGTTTTCCCCAAACCTGCCTTTTGGTGACACCTTCCTCTTCTCTACCCTCTAGCTTCTGCCTCTGTGCACCCTCTCATTGACCCCCTGGCCTCAGGGTCTCACCTTACCCGGATCCCCTACCCAGCTGGGACCCTCCCCAACCCCCTTCTTCCTCACCCTCTGCACGAGAACGAAGTTCTTCGTCACCAGCTCTTTGGTAAGGATGGAGGAAGGGGTGGGGGAAGGTCTAATGAGAGAAGGGCAGGAAGATTGAATTTGGGTGGTGGGATTGGGCTATTTGGGCTTGGGGAGGGGTGAGGAGGCACCAGAGGGGCTGGGAATAGGAGAAGGAGGGCCCAGGCCCTCTGCCCAAGAGAGGCACAGATTTTAGTGCCAGGTGGAAGTTTGAATCCTGTCCACTATTGGCAACTGGCAGGTCTGGCTTTGCGCTGTTGTAGTGTCAGTTTGATGTAAGGTGGCTAGCTATCTCCACCAGTCATGTGCCCTCCTCTGCCCTTCCTGCCCACAGCTGCTCCTTACCGGGACCTGCCAGCCTCCCTCTCTGCCCCGATGTCAGCAGCTCACCAGCTGCAGGCCATGCACGCGCAGTCTGCTGAGCTGCAGCGCCTCGCGCTGGAGCAGCAGCAGTGGCTGCACGCTCATCACCCACTGCACAGTGTGCCGCTACCTGCCCAGGAAGACTATTACAGGTACCCCTGGACTCCCCTAGGCTGGGAGTGATGGGATATGAGCTTAGCCAGATGGGGGTGTGGGCAGCAGACTGCTGGGCTTCAGGCTCCCCGGGGGAGGGAGGGAACCCCTCCTCCACCAGCCTCTAACTGGGGCTAGGTCAAGGTTGACCTCAGTCTCATGTCTCCGCTCTGCATCCCCTCTCCACCAGTCACCTGAAGAAGGAAAGTGACAAACCACTGTAGAACCTGCAATCAAGAGAGTACTCATGGCCCCTGCATCTGGACTCGGAGGCCCTCTGTCCCATCCGGCTGCCCAGAGCTGAGGAGGGAGGGCTGCTGCTCCTTTGCAGAGTTTCAGCAGCTGGGCAGAGGGAGGGAGGGAGGGAGGGACAGATGGAAAGCCAAGCCTCCTGTGGTATGCAGAGGTGGGGAGGTGACGGGGGGGGGGGGGGGGGGGGCGGCAGAAAGCGCACAGTAATCTTGGGCCAGGTCCCTCTTTCTAGTCCCTCTGCTTTCTTCCTCCCTGAAGCTCAACCCCCCTGGTGGCCACCGCCCTTCCCCCACCCCTTTGGTGTGATTATTTCATCTGTTAGATGTGGCTGTTTTGCGTAGCATCGTGTGCTGCCCCCGCCCCGCCCCTCCTCAGTCCCTGTGCGCGCGCCCCTTCTGCGATGTATGGCCCTTGCCCCTCCCCCACATTAATAATTTATATATATAAATATCTATATGACGCTCTTTAAAAAATATCCCAACCAAAACCAAACAAAAACATCCTCACGACTCCCCAGGATGATGGCTGTGACTAGTTCTTTGCGGGTTATGGGGCGGAGTTGGGGGAGGGGGCGCGGTGGGGAACTTGTCAGCGGTGCCTGAAGAGAAAGCTGTGGAACGAGTGGGTGTAGGGACCTTGGAGGGTTGCAGAGGAGCTCTTGGGAGAGCCCAGGGCCCTGGAACCTGGCTCTGCCGGAGGGGTACCACAGACCCGGTCCCTGCATCCAAGGCTGGGAAGTCCAGATGTGGAGGCGGGGGACGGGCACTCCTCGGCCAGGGTCAGGTCTAAGAAGCCGCTGGCCCCACAGCTGGGAGCCACCAGAGGCCAGAATCCTTTGGGTCGGATAGATTGAGAGACGCTTACGAAGCGGAGGAGCAGGGGCATAGTTTCATTAGGTTAAAGCGATGAGAACTCTGGAGGCGTAAGTACCTCATGGTTTGGGAAGGGGGTGGGAGACCATTTCAGACGTCTAGAAGAGAGGAGGAATCGGAGGACGTCAGGCTGGAGCGCACAGCAGGGGCAAGGCCATCTTAGGAGAGCCGGAGAACCGCCCTCGCCCTCGGCCTTCTCAAACATCGGAGGGGGTGTGGCCAGCCTTGCCAGCCAATCAGCTTCGAGTTCATTTGCATAGACTCGAATCAAATGTTCACAAACTCTAGAAATCAATGATATAAATAAGTTTCCTTTTCCCCTGTTTTTCCTTCTGAAAGTCACAATGTTCCCCGTCGGTTATACGTCAATCGAGATTAGGAAACCCCACCCTGAGCTCACCCTCACCAAGAGTGGCATTCCTGGATACCCCATGGTCTCTCCAGGCCACTTCCTGTAGTGTTACAGCTCTTTTAGAATTTGTCTAGCAGGTTTTCCGGTCCTCACCGGAAAGCCCCCCACGGCTCGTTGTCAACAATAGAGGGTTTCGGCTGCGGAGGTCTCTCCGCTCCGGTGCATCTGGCGGCCGGGAGCCTCGGTGGTCTCCTCCGAAGGCGTTTGGGCGGTGGTGCCGCGCTGCGCCGAGAAGCTGCCTCTGCTTCCGGCCGCGGTGGATGCCGCTTCCCTTCCACCCCCGTCAGCCGTGAGAGCTCCTCTCGGCAGCAGCTCCCTTCTCCCAGCGGCTCTGGCTCCGCTGCACGTGCCGCGCTTGGTACCCTATGGCGTCCGCCCCGGCCCCGCCCGCGGCCCTGAGCGCCGAACAAGCCAAGGGTGAGGAGCGTTCTAGCCGCCCGGCGGGCTCCCTGCTGGAGAAGGGTGCGGGGGGAGGTACAGAGCGTGGGGTGTGGGTGCGCCGGTACCCCCCTCCTCCAGGAGCCCTGGACCCCTGGAGCGACGGAGTTTATCGGGCTGCTATGCCTGCAGTCCACTAATTGCCCGCCCTCTTCCCTGCGTTGCCGGCCGGGCCCGCCTGCCCTGCTCCGCGCCTACCCGGGGACGCGTCTGATTTCGCAGTGGTCCTGGCCGAGGTAATCCAGGCGTTCTCGGCCCCGGAGAACGCCGTGCGCATGGACGAGGCTCGGGACAACGCCTGCAACGACATGGGCAAGATGCTGCAGTTCGTGCTGCCCGTGGCCACGCAGATCCAGCAGGAGGTTATCAAGGCCTATGGCTTCAGCTGCGACGGGGAAGGTGGGTCGGCCTGGGAGTTGGGGTGGACTGGGTCCAGGAGAGGGCGCTGCATCCATCGGATCCCTGAGCCGCCCTCCCTCCTCGGGTCACAGGGAGGCAACCACAATCGGACTGATAGTATTGGGACCGACAGTATTGGCTGTCAGAGCCCTTCAGAGCCTGGTCTGAATTTGTGCCTGGTGAAGTCCAAAGTGCTTTTTGTAGTTACCAGTTATTATACTGTTATCTCATTTTAAGATGAGGAAACAGACTCTAGTAGGAAACTAAGTGCCTGAGGTCACAGCAGAGCTGGACCTGAACCCTCTTCTGATAACTCGTAGTGGGATGTCTCCTGCAGCCCCTCTAAGGTGTTGTAGCTAATCTCTGTTGGAGGGTTGGCTGGTCAGTTTCCTTGATGAGATCATGGTGTTCCCCAAGGGTGCTTCTTGATTCTGCCCTGCTGGTGTGTGTTCAGGTTATAGATTTGGGGTCTTGTGCGTGTTCATGGGACTGAATCGCTAAAATGGTCCACGTGATCACAAGAAGCACACTGCTTTGGGATATTTCATTCATTGCATCCCATCCAGTTGTGCCTTGTTTTGTAGACAGCTACCTGACCAGAGGGGGAGCAGCCAGTGACTCCTGCTCACGCTGCCCTCTCCTGATGTGTGAGGCACACCTGTCCCCTGGGGGTGTGGGTTGATGTTCCACTTCTCCTTGCAGGTGTCCTTAAGTTTGCCCGCTTGGTCAAGTCTTACGAAGCCCAGGATCCTGAGATTGCCAGCTTGTCGGGCAAGCTGAAGGCGCTGTTCCTGCCACCCATGACACTGCCTCCCCACGGGCCTGCTTCTGGTGGCAGTGTGGCTGCCTCCTGAGGCTTGGCCCTCCTCTGCAACACTGCCCAGGAAGGGAAGATCTTGACATTCCGGAGGATAATAAACGTGCCTGTGACAGCCTCAGCATTAGTCTTTTGTGACCCTGACAACCCCCACCTCTTAGTCCCAGATTCCTTCTGCCATTCCAGGTTGCTTCATCTCCCTGTCCAGATCCTTCCTATGCTCCTGCTGGGAATAACCCTGCTTCAGGGCAGGGTGGGAGGACGGACTTACCCCTTAACACCCTGGTGGTGGGGATGGGGGTGGGCCTGCCCAGGTGGCACCTCCTCTGAAGAGTGCAGCTTCCTGAGCTTTTTCAGAGTCCCCTTAGCTTCTGTGTGCGGGGAGGCTCCCCCATTGGTTGGTGTTCCCTTGGCCAGGGTTACTTCCTGGTCTTTGCTCCCACCCATCTTCCCTCCAGCAGCTCTGTCAGCCTAAGCTCCAGGTGGAGCTCCAGGTGGCTCCTCCCCTCCCAAGGGAGGGAGGTGAGGACAGGCAGGCCCTGGACTACTCAGTGGGGCCTGAGGGAAAGGCAGGTGGCTGTGGGTAGTCTGAGGTGAGGCCCTCCCACCGGTCCCTTTTCCTGGGATTATTAGACCAGTGGCTCATTGCTGTGGTGTCATTGGCCTGGCGGGCTGCATCAAGGAGGAAGTAGCCGAGCTCCCAGTGTTCTTCCTCACCTGTTTGGGCTGCTGTGCACAGCTGCGCCCAGGCTCAGCCCCACCCCTTGTGGCCCTCAGCCTGTGACTCTCCTGTCCCTCTGGGGAGATGCTGTCCCGTGGGTAAGTCCCCGGCTCCACCTGGATGCCACAGTCTCCTGTTAGGTTGGGAGAGAGGGGCAGGGTTTATACTCGCTGCTGGCAGGTGTGCAGACCATGAGTGTGTGAGATCTATCGCTGCCCCCTGGCCTGGGTTTGCTTCCTGGCCCTCCCTTGAGATGTGAGGAACTCCAGTCTCATTTAGGCTCCTCAGCCCCCTCCTCCTTTTCTGTAGCACTTTCCCCCTGACAGATGTGTATTTCTTCTCTCCTTGGGTTGGTTGTCTCCCTTCACTCTCTGGTCCCCTGCCTCTGCTGTCTGCTTACCCAAAACCTGGGGTAGCCCACATCATCAGAAATGGAACACGTCTGAAAGGCAAATCTGACAGAGCTCCCCCTTTCCACGTAACTTCCCAACATCTGGTGTTCATGCCACCTTCTTTCCGTGTCCCTTCATTTCCCCCTCCCACGTATCATTTCTTCTATAGATGCATGTTGAGCATGTTAGGGGCCAGGTACTTTTTGAGATGCTGGCAGCCATGTAGTGAAGAAGACAGACACAGTCCTTGCTCTCACTCTTCATTCAAGTGGGAGGCAATAGACACCACAAAGAATCCAATAAATAGGACTAATTTTAGATTTTCAGAAGTGTTATGTGGAAAACGAAGGTGGCTTCTTTGTGTGCTTGCAAATGATTGGGAGCGCCAATGGCATCATTAACTGGAGGGATCCAGGAGGGCTTTCCTGTGGAGATGGCAGGTACACCGAGAGCTGGATGATGATTAAGAGCCAGCCAGGTGGTGACCAAGAGTCAAACGCCTGGGAGGCACAGGCCCTGCTGTGGGAACAAAGGAAGGGGTGCACAGAGCAAAGCAGTGGAGAGGGAGACATGGACCCGCAGTGTCATGTGTGGCCAGGATGGTGTGTCCATGTGTGGGTATTTGCACTGGGCCAGGTACGTGTGTAGATGGACACAGATGGTGAGGTGCATGCACAGAGTGGGACTGTGTGTGCATGTGTATGTTTGTATGTCATCTGTGTATGACAAGCAGGGTGTGTACGTGTAGGACTGAGAGCTGAACATGCCTGTGCATGGCTATTGGTGAGCTTGTTTATTGGACACGTACTCTGCATGAGGCACTATGCTAGCCTTTGAACTTCCGAAGGTGAGCATGACTGACTGTGGACCCCCGCACCCCCTGCAGTGGAGCCCACTCTGCAGATCCTCTTTATGCCTCTAGCTCAGGGAAGGGATATGTGGGCTTTCGGTGGGGCTCAAAGTCCAAGACTGAAAGGGTAGTCAGTATTAGGTCATAAAATAAACAGAACAAATTTCCCAGGTATCAGAAAGGAGGGGGGAAAGGGGGAAAGCCCATTTTTTGGGGGAGAAATTGATGTTTGAAAAAGTGATAAAGTAGTCATTGTAGGAAACCAAGACTTTAACTGAGCTTTGGCACTTTGTTTATTTTTCTTACTTTTTATTGAGGTATAGCATAGTTTTCATGAATGTTAAGCAAACGGCCTGATGAACATCATGTTAAATACACCAGCCAGATTAAGATGCAGAGTGTTCCCAGCACCCCAGTGGTTTCCTAGAAATTGCCATCTCCCAGTCAACTTATTTATTTTTATAAAGGTAATACATATCCATGCTATAACATTCAAAAAAAAAATGTAGGCGAAGAAAACATCCAGATCACCAACAGACACATGCTCAACATCGCTCATCATCAGGGAATGCAAGTCAAACCCACAATGAGATACCATCTTATATTCGTCAGAATGGCTAGAGTCAGAAAGACAAGAAATAACAAATGTTGGTGAGGATGTGAAAAAAGGGACCCTTGTGCACTGCTGGGCGGGGGGGAGGTCAATTGGCCCAGCCACTGTGGAAAACAGTATGGAGGTTCCTCAGATAATTAAAAATAGAAAAACCATTTGATCCAGTAATTCCACTACTGGGTAATTACCCACATAAAACAAAAACACTAATTTGAAAATTAGTGAAAATTTGCCACTACGTTCACTGTGGCATTATTTACAGTAGCCAAGGTAAGGAAACAATCCAAGTGTCTAGCGACAGATGAATGGATAAAGAAGATATAATACATACATACGATGGAATATTACTTGGCCATAGAATGAATAAGATCTTGACATTTGTGACAACATGGATGGATCTAGAGGGTACTAGTGAAATAAGTCAGGGAAAGACAAGAACATATGATTTCACTTATACGTAGAATCTAAAACACAAAACAAATGAACAAACCAAAAGCAGAAACATCCATAAACACAGATAATAAACTGATGGTTGCCAGAGGGAAGGGGGAGGGGAGAGGGACAAAATGGGTGAAAGGGGAGTGGGAGGTCCAGGCTTCCAGTTACAGAGTGAAAAACCATGGGGATGAAAGGCACAGCATAGGGAATATAGTCAGTGGTATTGTAATAATGTTGGATGGTGACAGGTGGTTGCTCTGCCTGTGGTGAGCGGAGCGTACTACATAGTCTTGTTGAATCACTATGTCGTACACCTGAAACTAACAACATTGTGTGTCAACTACACGTCAATTAAAAAAATAAAACCGGCATAAGGGAGATGTAAATATCCCTCTCAGCCCTCTCCCCCAGGCTCCCTCCCTGGGGGAAGCCACCAATCTGAGTTTTCTGTGTTTCCTTTGTTGGATTGCTTTCCTCTTGTTTTGGTTTGGTAGCATTTGTGTGTTTTTTTTTTTAATTTTTATTTATTTATGATAGTCACAGAGAGAGAGAGAGAGGCAGAGACACAGGCAGAGGGAGAAGCAGGCTCCATGCACCGGGAGCCCGATGTGGGACTTGATCCCGGGTCTCCAGGATTGCGCCCTGGGCCAAAGGCAGGGGCCAAACCGCTGCGCCACCCAGGGATCCCAGTGTTTGTATGTGGAATTACACATGGGGATCATCATGAGCTCCTGGGGTGTAGGGCCTCTCAATGTCAACCAGCCCTGAGAATATCAATCATGGCAGGGACCTCGGTCCCCAGCCCACAGGAGACAGGCCCCTAGTCACAGTCCTGAGCTCTGAGCCGATTCAGACCAGACCCCTTGACAAGAATCTATGGCTCAGGCATAGGGTGGACATACCCAAGGGGGCTACCCCCACCTGCATTCCTAGATCTGCTGCCCCTTGCATTCTGTTCCTTGGCTCCACTACCTGGTTAGGGCACAGTGGGGCAAAGACTTGGGATAAGAAGTAGAAAAGGTGTAAGTCTGACAGCTGTGCAGGAGTCATTCTGTCCATCCCTCTGTCCCGGTGGTGCCTCTTCAGATGTGTGTGCCAGAGGAGGTGAGGGTGCCTTTCCCTTTGCAAGCATCTGCTTGGCCTTGGCTATTATTTCTAATAAAGTATCCCCTTCCCTGCAGCCCCCAGTGGACAAGAGGTCCCCACCTCTGTCCTTTGAGTCCCCAAGGGCTGGCATACAGCTGCTAAAATCCCTGGCTTGGGAACCACAGTGTGAGGTCACATCCCAGCACCACCCCTTACCGACTGGCTGACCTCAGGCAAGTTCCCTACATTCTGTGAGCCTCAGATTCCTCCTCTGTAAAATGGGGGAAAAAACAGCATGTGCTTTGTGGGGCTATTAGGAAGAATAAACCAGATGAGGTACATAAATGACATGCTAGCATGGTGCCTGGCCTACAGTGAGACTCTGTGGAACGAGAGTTGTCACCGTCACCATTATCACGAGCTTGGACAGGGGAGGGGAAGGGTGTGTGGAAGCAGCCTGTGGAGGAAGATGAGATGGCCTGTGACTGCAGGGGTTCATGCTTATGAAGCGTGGCCTCCACACATCAGGTGCCAGGCATAGCTGTGTCCCTATGTTGTGTGTCGTCACGTTTGCAGAGTGCCATGCTCCTGGAGCCTTTGATGGCAGCCGTGTGGGAAGTGGGCCCCATCCCCACCCCCACTGCCACCCCGCTTGGCTTCTCTTCGCTCTGCCCTAAAACGAGAAGTACAGTGAGTTCCCCCAAGGGGTCGGCCGCGCCCCTTCCTGTCCCCGCCCTGCTGCCGGCTGGCCCTGGGGCCAGTGGAGTGGCAGCCCCAGAACCCACGGCCAGGGCTGACAGGCAGCCTGGGCGCTCGAGCAGAGCCGTGTGGAGGCCTTAGGCCCAGAGCTCTCTGCCCGCCCGGACTCGCCAGTGCACCTCGTTCCCTGCACCCCTTTCCTCTCAGGGAGCCCCCAGGATGGTGAGGTAAGGTCCTGGGGCCTGCGGGATGCAGGAGGCAAGGGGGCCCTGCGGATGGAAGGAAGGACCTCTCCTCATTGCTCTGCGGGCCTCCAGGTGGTTTCACCGAGACCTCAGCGGGTTGGATGCAGAGACCCTGCTCAAGGGCCGCGGTGTCCATGGAAGCTTCTTGGCCCGGCCCAGTCGCAAGAACCAGGGTGACTTCTCCCTCTCCGTCAGGTAGGTGGCCCCCAACTCCGGCCAGGGCAAGTGGCTCCCTTCTGGTTCCCTTGTGGCAGTGCCGACTCCCCAGGCCCCGGCACCCAATGTGTCCCCCCCGCCCCCTGTGTGTGCCTGGGACTCTGGACCTCAGCCCATCCCCCCTCTGTCCCCATCTCTCCTCTTGCACCCACTGGTCTCACCACCCGGTGCCCTGCAGGGTGGGGGATCAGGTGACCCACATTCGGATCCAGAACTCAGGAGATTTCTATGACCTGTATGGAGGGGAAAAGTTTGCGACGCTGACAGAGCTAGTGGAGTACTACACGCAGCAGCAAGGCGTCCTGCAGGATCGAGATGGCACCATCATCCACCTCAAGTACCCGCTGAACTGCTCCGACCCCACCAGTGAGAGGTGAGGGGCTTCCTGGCCCACTCCCACGTGGAGGCGGGCTGACTTCCACCCTGTCCTGCCCAGGGCTCTGTGGGCCTCTTTCTTCTGTGTGATCCCAGGCTCATGCCTCAGGGGACATCACCTTCCCCTTTTCCAGGGTCTCCACCAGCTGGCAACCCAGGCCCTCCTAGTGATGGAGAGGCCTAGTGGCTACATTTGGTAGTAGGCCAGCTCTGTTGTTAGAAAGCTCTCCTTCCTTCTGTGGAAACAAATCTGCCTTGCCATACTATTCTTTCCTCCAGGACAGGTTAATACATGGAGAGATTGATGTTGAGGAGGAACATAGGGACTTATATTTATGAGGACATTTAATGCTTTATCTCAGTAACACAGTGATGACGGGTCTCCTTTTGGGGACTTGGGAGAGCTTGACCAGTCCCTTGCCTGGAACACAGATCGGTGGATAACTATGATATGGTCGTGTGTGCAAGGGGCCTAGTATCTGGGCACAGGGTAGTACTCAAGGCATTGCCCTCCTGTCCCCTTTGGCTCCAAAGATGTGGTCTCCAGGACCGGGCAGGCTGCCCCTCACATGGTCTCCCTAAAGCATGGGTGGGGGTTGGGAGCCTGAACACTCAGCGTTACACTGGGGGCTTATTTCAGCAGCTGTATCCCAGTGACAGCTCCATTAAGGTGAATGGCAGACGAATAATTCTAGTAGCTTTTTTTTTTTTTTTTTTTTACGTTCTGGGGCCAAGGCAGCTTGCTCTTGTCCTGTATTTGTGCATTGACTGTTGACCTAATGATGGACCTTGATTCCATCAGTTTTCACTCTTTCTAAGATGCATGCCTCTTAACTTGCCCAGTATTTTTGTTCAAGTCACTGATGGCAAGTTTGAGATGCGTGAGGATGAGGCCTAGGTGAGGGCCTCGTGGCCCACTGCTGGACACCATTCTCCAGCCAACATGAAGCCATCAATCCGTTTCCTTTGAAGCCACCTCTTGGAGGAGTAAAGCCCAAGCTTGGATGACTGCTCATGGTGGCCCTCCTTGGTCCTTTCTTGGTATCCACACCCTTTTGCCCTCTTCCTCCATCCTGCTGACAGCATTCATGGGGGTTTGCCACTCAGACCCTCTTGAACTCTTGGGGTCCTCTCTTCCTCTTTGGCCTAAACCAGCCTCTGCCCTGCTAGATGGTGGGCTGGTGGAGCCCCTAGAGGAGCAGGAGGTTGTGGATGGAGCCAGAAGAAGGAAGGAGAAGCTCTCCTTGGGAGAGCCTGAGGCCTGGAGTAGCAGGAGGAGGACAGAGCTGGGGGCTGGCAGGGAGGGAAGAATAGAGGGTATTGAGGCCAGGGAAGCTGACTCTCAGAAGCCTTTTTGGTCCCTCACATCAGGACACCTGGCTAACCCCTGACCTTGGGATTGTGTATGGGAGGCTCTTTCTCCATCCCTCTCTTGTGTTCCTGGCTCTGGAGGCTGCCCCTCCTCCTCTGAGGGAATTTGCATTTGTCCCGCCAATGGCTAGCACTCTGCCTGTGGTCAGCCTGATATTTGCATGGAAACTTCCTCATCCTGGGCCAGGGGGACGAGGGTCAGCCCCCACCCCATTGCCAGAGTGGGCGTGTGTGTGTGGGGTGTGCCCTGGTCTATCCCTGAATGGTGGGGTGGGGTGGCCTCCCAGGTACTGCTCCTGGACAGGGCAGGAGTGTGTCTGGGCAGGACCCATGTGCTCCTCCATCCTCCCCCCATCCCTGCGGTTGGAAAATGCCCCCTCCCCTGGTCCCTGGGCTGAGGAAACCTCACACCCTCACTTCTCACTCTCTCCCCAGAAGGAGTTTTGTGTTTTTTCCATCACGTGGTTTCCTGTGGGGCTGGGCATTGTGGGGCTACGGTTTCCTCCTGGGAAGGGGGTGTGCTTCGGGGAAAGGTCCTAGTTCTGCTTTCTGCCCTTTCTGAGCCCCTCTGAGCCCCAGTCTCCCCTCCAGTGATGTTATCCTGAGCCCCCCAGAGCCCCCCAAACCACCGCTTCCCCCGCAGGGTTGTCTGTCTTCCCTGTTATTGAGGGGTTGGTGGCCCCATGAATCCCTTGTGACCCCCATCTCCACTGCCCTTGCTGTTTGGCCTCTTTGTTTCTCTTGGTCTCCCTCCTCTTTCCCTAATCAGTCCTGGCTTTCCTGGGACCCTTCCTCAGTTTTTCCCCTCCAGTTGTTCTGCATATGGCCTGCCTTTCTGTCTCTGGCTTAACACTCTCAGAGGCAGGTCTGGTTAGAACTCCCGAAGCTTCCTTAGCAGGCCAGGGCCTTGGGCCAGTGTACGATCGCTCAGCTTCAGGTTCCTCGTCTGTAAAATGAAATGGTCCCTACCTCTCAGCATTTTTGTGAGAGCAATGGACCTAAATATGGTGGTGGCTTTGAGGGGTGCCTGGCTGGCTCAGTTGGAGGCGCGTGCAACTCTTGATTTCGGACTTTAAGTTTGAACCCCACGATGGGTGTAGAGATGACTTTAAAAAAATCGTTAAGCCACTTGCGTGGCTCAGTTGGTTAAGTGTCTGCCTTTGGCTCAGGTCATGATCTCAGGGTCCTGGGATCGAGTTCTGCGTTGGGCTCCCTGCTCAGCTGGGAATCTGCTTCTTCCTCTTCCTCTCCCTCTGTCCCCCTGACTTGTGCTCTCACACATTCTCTCTCTCTCTCTCTCAAATAAATAAAATCTTTAAAAAAAAGTCTTGGGGTGCCTGGATGGCTTAGTCGGTTAAGTATTTGCCTTTGGCTTCGGTCGTGATCCCAGGGTCCTGGGATGGAGCCCCACGTCGGGCTCCTTGCTCCGAGAAGACTCTGCCTCTCCCTCTCCTTCTGCCTCTCCCCACCCACCTCTCATGCTCTCTCACTCACTGTTGCTCACTCTTTCTCTGAAATTTTTTATTTTATTTTATTTTATTTTATTTTATTTTATTTTATTTTATTTTATGAGAGACACACAGAGAGAGAGAGAGAGAGAGAGAGAGAGAGAGAGAGCTGCAGAGACACAGGCAGAGGGAGAAGCAGGCTCCATGCAGGGAGCCCGACGTGGGACTCGATCCCAGGACCCTGGGGTCACACCCTGGGCTGAAGGCGGCGTTAAACCGCTGAGCCACCCAGGCTGCCCTCTCTCTGAAATTAAAAAAAAAAAATCTTTAAGATTTTTAAAAAAAAGTCTTAAAAATATATGGTGGATTTGAAAGCATCTAACATGGTGCGTGGCACGTCACAGTCACTCGATTTCCCTGTCCCCCTCTATGAATGTCTCTGCTTGGTGCTGGCCCCTTGGCTCAAGTATCACCTTCCCCAATGTCGCCTTCTCTAGGTGGTACCATGGCCACATGTCTGGGGGGCAGGCAGAGACACTGTTGCAGGCCAAGGGTGAACCCTGGACATTTCTCGTGCGTGAGAGTCTCAGCCAGCCTGGAGATTTTGTGCTGTCCGTGCTCAGTGACCAACCCAAGGCTGGCCTGGGCTCCCCGCTCAGAGTTACTCATATCAAGGTCATGTGTGAGGTAAGGCCACTGAGTGGTGGGAGGGCATCCTGCCAGGCGCCAGGTGGGGAGGATGAGCCTGGGCTTTGGTCCAAGGCTGGGGGTCGAGGGAGGGAGACTCAGGTCATGTGAGTGGCCTGACTTGGCATCCCTCAGGGTGGACGCTACACGGTGGGTGGTGCAGAGACCTTTGACAGCCTCACAGACCTGGTGGAGCATTTCAAGAAGACAGGGATTGAGGAGGCCTCGGGTGCCTTCGTCTACCTGCGGCAGGTGAGAGGGGTGGGCCTGGCTGCCTCCTTCCGTTTTCCTGAGCAATCCCTCAGACACCGGGGCTTCTGAGATAGCAAGTTGCTGACCTCCCCCTGTCCTCGCCCAGCCATACTATGCCACTCGGGTGAATGCAGCTGACATTGAGAATCGGGTCTTGGAACTCAACAAGAAGCAGGAGTCTGAGGACACAGCCAAAGCCGGCTTCTGGGAGGAGTTTGAGGTGTGTGGTGGGCACCGTCAGGGTGACTGGCGTGGCGACCCCGCTCCCTGTCTCCCCACCTCTCACACTGGTCTGCTCCATTGTATCTCTGGGCACGATGCCCCTCCAGGGGCTGGAGCTTTATTTCCCTCTCTCTCCCCTCAGAGTCTGCAGAAGCAGGAGGTGAAGAATTTGCACCAGCGGCTAGAAGGGCAGCGGCCAGAGAATAAGAGCAAGAACCGTTATAAGAACATTCTCCCGTGTGAGCACCATACCTGCAGGCAGCCTCCATCCTTCCCCCTTCCCAGGCAGCGGCTCTTCACCCAGGAGACTCCCCTTCCCCGAGCCAACCTCCACCCCATCTCACGGGTCTCTGCCCCCCGCTCCAGGAGGGTCTACCTCCACACCCACACAACAGAGCCTCCCTGCATCCAGGAAGCCTCTGCTCCTGTCAGGGGAGCCTCCTCACATCCCGCCATCCACCCTCCTCCCCACCATCCACCATCCTCCCTCCTTGGAAACCTTCACCCCCCTTCCCATGCAGATCCTCCACCCCTGCCTTCCCACAGTGCTCTAAGAGCCTCCTGGCTTCTGAGACAAGAATGGCCTGTGAGCATAGGAAGGGTCTAATCCAGGGGCTGGTGAGCTCTTGGCTGACCCAGGCCTGTCTTGTTTCCTCCCAGTTGACCACACCCGAGTGATCCTGCAGGGACGTGACAGTAACATCCCTGGGTCCGACTACATCAACGCCAACTACGTCAAGGTTGGTGGCACCCACTTGTCAAGGGAGGAGAAGCCGGGCCCTGGGGATTCCCCGTCTCTGGGCGGGTGCTAGATCCAGAGACATGTAGGCAAGGCTGAAGCCGGCCAGTTAGCAGGTGAGGGGGGGGAGGGTGCAGGGACTCACAGTCCTGGGGTGCAGCTCTCTACACTTGCTTCCAGAACGAGCTGTTAGGCCCCGATGAGAACACTAAGACCTACATCGCCAGCCAGGGCTGCCTGGAGGCCACAGTCAATGACTTCTGGCAAATGGCATGGCAGGAGAACACCCGCGTCATCGTCATGACCACCCGGGAGGTGGAGAAAGGCCGGGTAAGGCCGAGTCCTATACTGTCCCCTGGTCCCCACCTCCAACCCCTCCCCAGTGCTTGCTCTCCACCACCATTAAACCAGAGAAACTCCAGATACCAGGGCAGGAAGGAACCTCAGAGGGCAAGGTCCAACCCTTGTTGGGAAACTGAGGCACAGAGACACTCTTGGGGATATACTATCTCCCAGATCCCTTCTTCCAACCTGGGGCTCTCCTGACCACCAGACTCAGGTTTTATTTGTTTATTTTTATTTTAAAAAATATTTTATTTATTTATTCATTAGAGATACACAGAGAGAGGCAGAGACACAGGCAGAGGGAGCAGCAGGCTCTCTGTGGGGAGCCAGATGTGGGACTCGATCCCAGGACCCTGGGATCAGGCCCTGAGTGGAAGGCAGACGCTTAACCGCTGAGTCACCCAGGCATCCCTATTTTTATTTTTTTAAGATTTCATTTATTCATTAGAGAGAGAAAAAGCACATGAGTGTGTGTGTGTGTGTGTAGGGGGGGGAGTGCAGAGGGAGAGGGAGAAACAGATACCCCACTGAGCAGGGAACCCCATGTGATATGGGGCTCCATCCCAGGATCCTGAGATCAGGACCTGAGCTGAAGTCAGACGCTCAACTGACT
The DNA here is from genome assembly GCF_003254725.2 of Canis lupus dingo. Taxonomy (NCBI): domain Eukaryota; kingdom Metazoa; phylum Chordata; class Mammalia; order Carnivora; family Canidae; genus Canis; species Canis lupus. The sequence goes on along the minus strand of NC_064269.1, from coordinate 38,312,481 downwards.
GAGCCACACAGGCACCCCCAGACCCAGGTTTTAAATGGGCTTTCTTCCTTAAAGTGTCCCTTGCCAGAAGCAACCTGCCTCCTGTCCTCTCTGCCTCATAACTCTCTCTGGAGTCTGCCCCTCACCCTCACCCTCACCCCACTGCCCAGCTGGCCTCCCTCCCTGTGGGCTGCCCCCTCCTCCCACATGTCTGCACAGAAGTCAGAGGGGTCCCTCTTAGAGCATGCACTGCATCAAGATGCTCCCTGGCTCCCTGGGAATTTTTCGGTGGCTCCCAGTTGTCTTCCGGATAAAGTCACACTCTAAGACCTGGCACTCAAGGCATGGTGGCTTCCCTACAACGTTCCGCCCTGCCTCAGGTTCTCACGCCTTGGCACAAGCTTGCTTTCTGCTAGGAAAGGACTTCCTCTCTCTGTACTATCTCTGCTGGACAGACTCCTCATTTTTGAAGACCCTGCTCAAATGCTCCCTCCTCTGTGAAGCCACCTCTGATTTCCTCCATAATCTAGAGGGAGGGTTACCCTCTCCCTCTGTACCCTGTGCCCCTGAGTGGCTCTGTTTTCCCTGCTCTGCTGTCTCTCTGTGAATACATAGAGACATAGAGGCCCAGATTGCTTTGTAGTTATGTTTGGGACTCCAGCATGGTCTGTACAACTTCAGATACGTTGTGTGCCCCAGCCGGTGTTTACTGAATGAATTGTAAGGCCAAGTGGCTCAGTCAGGCCTCACCACCTGCTGATGGCCAGCAGGACCAGATCCCCCCTCTGACTCTTGGCCAGCATCTCCATTCATCCAGCAAATGTTAACTGGGCCAGCACCAGGGACTCAGGATCTCAAAAGGGGCCTGGAACATGCCCCCATACATTCTGTGCCTCATTTCTCACTGCCACCCTCCCTTTGCAGAACAAGTGTGTCCCGTATTGGCCAGAGGTGGGCACTCAGCGTGCGTATGGACCCTACGTAGTTACCAACTGCAGGGAACATGACGCTGCAGAGTACAAACTCCGTACTTTACAGGTCTCCCCACTGGAAAATGTGAGTATCCTCCACTCCTGCCTCACTCCTGGGGCCCTTCCTTGGATCTGTTGTTTTGTCTGGTTGGGTGGGATGGGGAGATGTGTGGGAACAGAGGGCACTGGCCCTATGCGCTCTGCCCAGGAGGACCTGGTTCGGGAGATCTGGCACTACCAGTACCTGAGCTGGCCTGACCATGGGGTTCCCAGTGAGCCTGGAGGTGTCCTCAGCTTCCTGGACCAGATCAACCAACGGCAGGAAAGTCTGCCTCATGCAGGCCCCATCATTGTGCATTGCAGGTGAGAACAATAATGATGTGAGTAGTAGTAATAAAAATAAAAGAGAGGTCCTGAGATCAGGACCTGAGCTGAAGTCAGATGCTCAACTGACTGAGCCACCCAGGCACCCCCAGACCCAGATTTTATTTTATTTATTTATTATTTATTTATATTTTATGATAGAGAGAGAGAGAGAGAGAGAGAGAGAGAGAGAGAGAGAGAGAGAGGCAGAGACATAGGCAGAGGGAGAAGCAGGCTCCATGCACCGGGAGCCCGACGTGGGATTCGATCCCGAGTCTCCAGGATCGCGCCCTGGGCCAAAGGCAGGCGCCAAACCGCTGCGCCACCCAGGGATCCCCAGACCCAGGTTTTAAATGGGCTTTCTTCCTTAAAGTGTCTCTTGCCACCGAGGCAAGATAAAAAACAAAAAACAAAAAACAAAACAAAACAACTTTTATTTTTTTTCAATAAAAATAAAAGTAGTAGCTGGCTAGTAAATACTGCTAACTCAGTGCCCTGGAAGCACTAATTTACATGTTAACGCATTAAATGCCTCCGCCTGCTCATGGCCTCATCCGGGCTCCTTGATGGTTCCAGATCCAAGGCGGAAGCGTAGCTTGAGCTAACCCCACTGATTGATCCTGTGCCTGAGGGGTGGCTTCTTTAGAGACTTCCCTGTACGTACCATCTCACCCAACCCTGCCAAATACCCATGAGGAAATAGGCCCAGCGACTTGCCAGCTGGCCAGCGGGAAAGTGCACTGACGCTCACCACACACCTAGGCTCTGGTCGCTCCTGTTGTCTCTCACGGGCTTCCGCAGCCTGTATTTCTTCTTGGGCCCTGCCACCTTCTATCTGGGGTCGGTGTGGCTCTCCATTTTTTCTTTTTTCTATCCGTAGCTCCAGGGATGCTTAGCCTTCCTCTTTCTCCCCCTTCCCAGCTAGTGACCCCAGCTTGGCCTCCAGGTTGTGTGGGGATGGGTGATGTCTTCCAAAGGGGCACATGTATCTCTAGGTCACTGGAGGACCTCGTGTTCATGATCAGGAGACCCTGTTCCTGCTAGGCAGCAAGGGGGGTGCGGTCAGCAAGGAGGAGTGAGGGGCAGAGTCCTCACTGACCTGGCCTGGGTCCGTGGGGGGCCGTGGGTGCAGGTTCCTGGACAGACACCGTAGATTAAAATTCTGGCTCTTCTACTCACTGGCTGTGTGTGTGATCTCAGACAAATTACTTCACTTCTCTGACCCTTAGATTCCTCATTTGTCACTGCAGGATCTCCTGTGGTTGATGTGAGGATTCAATAAGCCGCTGTCCCTGTGTCTGGAACGTAGTAATCCCTCAAGAAATGGGAGCCGTTGCTGGTTTAATAACTCCCATTAGGCTGGGAATGGGGAAATGGGAGCCTGCTTCATCTGCTTCCCTTCCTACTCCCTTCAAGTGACCCCAGGCTGGGGCCTCACATGTCTTCCTTCTTCCCACCAGCAACTTTTGCCCTGGGGCAGGGCTGGGTGGGCTGAATCTGGGGGTGCCCCTCACATGTCATCTCAGGGACTCTGCCTCTGGGGGCCGGCCCATTGCTAAGTACGACCCTCCTGTTACTCCCCTTCCACTTCTTGAAATCCCCATGGCCTTTATTTAGATGTTACAGGAAGGAAGTGGGTAAGGGGGGGTTATTTTTGACAATCTGGGTTTGAAATTAGTGCAACTCAGGCCACTAGCCTGGCGGCCCCGCGAAGCAGACAGAACTGGGGTCTCTGAGGGATCCTGAGTTTCCTGGGATCTGTTTGCTCTAGGATGCTGGTGGAGGGTGGGGAAAGAAGGGAGACCTCACACTTCACACAGCATCTCCGCATCATCTCCTGACCCCAGTGACCTTTCTGCCCTGCTGCCTCAAGGGCTGCCCTTTCCTGGTCTTCAGGGTCTGAAAAAAACGGGAAACAAAGTCCTCTCGAAAGAAGATCTAAATAAAACTTTTGAAGAGTGCGAGGTGGGGCTGGGGTGTGCAGTGGCGGGGAAGCCTCATTCAAGCCAAGGGTGCGGGAGAGGGTCAGGGGAGGCCCAGAGTGCCAGAGTGGGTGGGGGGAGGGACCCTGGTGGGCTGAAGAGCAGCCCCCAGCCAGCAATGAGGAGGCAGAGCAGGAAGTGGAAGGGTGAGATGCTGGAAAGAAGGAAGGCCAGGTGGGGCGGCCCTGGGAGAACTGGGCCCACCCACAAATCCCTTGGCTGAAGTGTTGAGTGCAAGTGCCCGGAACTCAGGGTCCGGCAGGCTTCTGCCTCTGGTTAGGCTGCCCAGTGACCCCGGGCACGTTACCTCATCTCGCCGGAGCCTCAGTTTCATCCTGCCACCGTGCTGGAGTTGAACGCTGGGGCTCTCCCTTCCTGGTGAGGCATGGCCGGGGCCTCTGATGGTGCCCCCTTCCCTCCCCAGTGCAGGCATCGGCCGCACAGGAACCATCATTGTCATCGACATGCTCATGGAGAGCATCTCCACCAAAGGTGAGGGTGACCCATGGGTGATGCAGGTGTTGGGGGTGTTGGGTGAGCGGCCCCTCAGTGTCCTCCTCTGCCTGGGCCTGAGGTCCAACTGTCATGCCTGCCCAGGGTTGGACTGTGACATCGACATCCAGAAGACGATCCAGATGGTGCGGGCGCAGCGCTCGGGCATGGTGCAAACGGAGGCACAGTACAAGTTCATCTATGTGGCCATCGCCCAGTTCATTGAAACCACGAAGAAGAAGCTGGAGGTCATGCAGGTATGTGCAGAGCAGGGCTCAGCAGAGCGGTGGGGGGCCGTGGGTGTCTCCTGGTCCTGCTGGGACCACTGCCCTCCCACCACACTTCTGCCCACAGTCCCAGAAGGGCCGGGAGTCAGAGTATGGGAACATCACCTACCCCCTAGCCATGAAGAACGCCCATGCCAAGGCATCCCGCACCTCTTCCAAGTAAGTGACCCCTGCCTACCCTCCTCCCTGGCCCGATCCTTCCTTTCCAGAGATGACAAGTGCCGCTGTCAGGGAGACCTGGGTTCAAGTTCAAGCTTGCCTCTTACTCCCTCTGCTCACAAATATTCCCTGAGTGTCCTCTACCTGGGTCCCATGCCAGGTCCTGGTGGTATTACTAATGTGTGAGATGGAGCTGTTGCCCGCAAGGAGCTTCTAGTCTAGGGAAAGGACGCTGACCGGGTCTCCTTTCTCCTGGCCTAAGTTTGTTCACCTGTGAAACAGGGGTGGGCCAGAGGCAGCTGCTGGTGCTGGGTAATCCTGCCCCATCTCCTGACCTGTGGCAACTGCCCACACTTGCCCACCCCACCTGCAGACACAAGGAGGACGTATATGAGAATTTGCAGAGTAAGAACAAGAAGGAGGAGAAGGTGAAGAAGCAGCGGTCGGCGGACAAGGAGAAGAGCAAGGGTTCCCTTAAGAGGAAGTGAGCCAGGGTATGGCCTCTCTGCTCCGGGCTCCGCCTTGCCCTGCCCCAAGTGTTCCCTGGATCCAATGCTTTCACCTGGATGGTTGGGGTGGCTACAACCTCACCCTGCCCTTTTTCCAACCATTCTGGATCCTTTTGATCCCCTTTTCGGGTCCAGGCACCCTCTTACTCTCTTACTCCCTTCTCTCTGCAGCCTCAGGCCTGATCCTTGCAGAGGCCTCCCGTGGACCAACCACAGCCGGAACTTAGGAGCCCGCCCCCATTCTATTGTAATTTAAAAGACTGCATCCCTACTTCCCTCTTCCTGACCCTGTATATAGCCCAGCAAGGCCCCAGGTGGCCCTAGGCCCTTTACTCTTGTAAATAAAGCCCCAGGGAATCACTGTGTGTGGGTCTCTAATTCTGAACGCTTGGGTAGGAGGGGGCTCAGAAGGGGACGAAGAGGGAGGTGTGTGTGTGTGTGTGTGTGTGTGTGTGTGTGTGTGTGTGTGTGCGCGTGTGCGGGCGGTCGCATAAATTAAATTAAAGCTAGGCCTTCACAGCCATACAGACCTGGTTCTGGATTCTGCTAAACATACTAGGAGTGTGACCATGGGCCAGGTTCCTCAGCCTGTCCTTTCAGGGAAGAATGATCAAAGGCATAGCGTAGGGAATATAGTCAATGGTGTTGTGATAATTGTATGATAACAGATGGTGGCTACACTTACTGTGGTGAGCGAGTGTAACATACAGACTTGTGGAATCACTATGTTGTATACCTGAAACTAATGTAACATTGTGTGTGAACTATACTTCACTTAAAAAAAAAATATATATATAATAAAATGGAGGATGATCCTGACAGAGTGATTGTGAAGATCATTGTGACAAGGGAGAAAGACCACAAATGGCAATGATAATTCATTACACATTTGTCATGCGTTAGGCACCACTTAAAACACTACAGATATATATTTTTTAAAGATTTTATTTAACCATTTGACACGCAGAGAGAGAGAGGCCACAAGCATGGGGAGCAGCAGAGGGAGAGGGAGAAACAGGCTCCCTGCTGAGCAGGGAGCCCCAGGTGGGAGTTGATCACCAGTCAAAGGTCAACACTTAACCAACTGAGCAAATCAAGTGTCCCCAAAAGACTACACATATTAATTCAGTCTAGGTACCTGTGTCACTTTCATTTCACTGTGGGGGAAACCAAGGCACAGATCAACTACATGACTTGCTCACAGGTGCAGAACTACTGAGTAGTGAAGCTAGGATTCTAGCTCAGGCCGCCTGGCTCCAGAACACATACTCCTGGAGGCATGGCCAGGGTCGCCCTGAGGGGACACAAGCACACTCCTCTGGGACTGACTTCTAGATCTGAGAGCCAAAGTCAGGAAGCACAGGCCTAGCACCACCCACCACCCCTCCCCTCTCTGGGCCCCTGCGGGCTCATGAGTGCCTCTTGCTCCTCCCTTCTCTGGGGCCACCGCTGCCCCGGTGCTCCTGGCAGTTTTATTTTTGTTCCCTCTTCCTTGCCCTGTGTCCAGGGTGAACTGCTAGAGACTCCTTCCTTGTGTTAGGGCTTTACCTTGATTAAAGGTCCGGGTCCTGGCGACGGAAGCCTGTGAAGTTCTGCCTGGGAAGGACTGGCTCCCTGCTGCAGGCCAGGCCAAGGAGGGCACTGACCCTGACTATTGTACAGCAGGTGCTTTATGGTTGGGTGTCCACTGTGTCACAGGCCCTGGAGCAGTGCTGGGGCACGGCGTGAACAAGACAGTTCCTGTCGTGGGGAGCTAGGAGGCAGAAACAGGCCACAAACAGCAAATACGTACAGATAGGTGTTAAGGATGCAAACAAAGGAGACAGGGGGCGCGGGGTGGGGAGAGGAGACAGAGAGAGAGAGAGATGGCTCGAGAGAGGAGAGCTTGGATTGGGCCACACTATAGCTCCTGGGGCCATCGCCCTCCGGGGGTGAGTGGGTGGGGCATCGCCTGTGGGCCTCAAGGTTCCTCTCCCCGCAATGCCTAGGGCTGCACAAAAGAAAGGCAGGTCCCACCCCTCTAGCCTCCCTAGGGCTAACTGCCCATGGGCTGGGACCTAGACCCAGCTCACTGAGGTGGGTCCAGGAGCGGCTCTGCCCTCCTGGGACCGGACGGGGTGGGGGTCACTTCTCCCCATGGGGCCAGTGCAAGGGCTGCAGGGGAGCTGCTCAGTACTTTAATGGTCAGAGTCAGTGCTGGTGTTTCTGGCCAGCTCTGGCCTCCCGGAGGGGTGGGCTCCCCAACACGAGGGCTGAGGACAGGGAGGCAGCCCCCTCTGGGACCTGCCTGCCCTACAACAGGCAGAGCTGCCCAGCACAAGCTTGGGGGGACCCCAACCCGTGCCGAGCCGACCCCTCACTGACCTCAGGGCTCTCTGGTCATGGGCAGGGTAGGAGACCTCAGAGAAAGGGACTAGCAGGGCAGGAGTAGCTGTGGGGAGAGACCAAGGAGGAAGGCACAGGAGCCCAAGACCAGTCCCTCTCTTTTCCCAAAGGAGATCAGGCTCCCGAGTATAGGCCCAGGTGGCAGAGGAGGCTGATCGGAGAGAAGAGACCTGTGGGAAAGGGTAGGAAGGCCTAGTGAGGCGGCCAGGCCTCAGAGGAGGTGCCTACGGCGGCCCGGGAGGGAAGGGGTTAAGGCAGTGGGGGGGCAGCCTATGGCAGGAGGACACACCTGTGCGCAGGGGCGGCGGGCGGGGCCCAGGTGAGGAGCCTGCGCTGCCAGGCAGGCGGAGGAGGAAGGAGGAAGAGTGGAGGCCCAGGCAGGCGGGCTCTAGGCCTTTGGATCCTGGGCCTCGACTCCCCTTCCTCTCCTCGGCACTCACTCCTTGGGGGGCAGGCGGCCCAGTGACAGGTAAAGGCCTCTGGGAGCTGGTTTCTGGGGCTGAGCTGGGGACCTCGGAGTGGGGCTCAGGGCTGATGGATGTGTGGGGGCCAGGCAGGCCCTGCGGGCGGCGGGGAAGGGGCTCCAAGGCGGAGAGCGGTGGGCAGGGGGCTGCGGAAGACCTGCCCGGGGCGCAGTGGATCCTCAGCTCAGGGTGGGGCTGGCGCGGGCTCCAGGGCTCACCCGGAAGTGTCCCCAGGGACTGGGTGGTGGGGGGATGGGAACCAGGGTTCCGCAGCCTCTCCACAAGGAGCCCGGGCGGAGGACTGCCTGACCTGGACGTGGGCAGGCTGGGTGGGGGCCCCCGTCTTACCCAGCAGTGTTTGGGTGCTGGTTGGGAGTCTCTAATACTGCCGGGTAATGATGGAGGCCCCTGCCCCTGTGTCAGCGACATCTATCGCCTTGGGGCCCCGGGCCCCACTGCTGGCTGTGATCCCCTCTCCCGAACCTCCCCCCACACCGTGGACGCCTCTTCATCTTGAGTGAAGGGTGCTGCCAAAGAGGTGGCTCTCGGTTGGCTGGCTGCCCACTGAAGGGACACAATGGCCCCGAGCCCCTCCCCCAACCCGGTGTGATTTGTCACCTGGTGGATCCAGAACCCACAGCCGACCTTGAGCTTGGGATTGGCTACATCCTCTCAAGAGGCCTCACCTGGCCTGCGGCCAGGGTCCCTGTAGCAACTGGTCAGCTCTGGCCTGGAGCTGCACGTCCGCCGGCTCTGGGTCCATCTTCCAGTACAGTGTTGGATGGTCTAGTCACGAAGCTCCTAACACTGTCTGGTAAAGATGGCCCCCGGGCCGGTTCCCTCAGCAGTGACCTTCAGGGCGCCCTGAAGACCATGGAGGCCTCCTGATGAATCACCTCTGACCTTTAGCCCCTGGATGGGGGTATAAATCACTAGAAAAGGGGAACAATGGGGAGGAGACAAAATGGCTGCCCCCGGAGCCGCAGCAGGATTTGGAAACACACTTGTTCGCCAGGTACTTCCATTCTCTTCCCGCCTCGGGAAGGTGAAAGAAATAAAGTGTGGATCGGAACTGGTGGTGGATTGATTCAGGTCACTTGACGCGTCTTTTGTCTAATTGCTGACTTCATCTCAGGCTCCCAGCCCCTGAGTGGGGCTTCCAGATCTGCTTCCTCTCCGACTCTTTTATGATACTTACCTGCAGAGCAGGGGAACATTAATCTACTTTTCTTCGACGATCTGAGGCATGGAAGATGAATCCAGTCCCTGACCCTCTAGGGCTCATCTCCTCTCCCTACCCTGTACCTCTGTAATTCCCATACTTTTGCCCCCAGGGCTAATGGTTCCAAATGTTCCTTGTCTCCCCATAAAGACAAGGGATGGGACATGGGGGCTGTGGCAATTCATTTCTCTGGTGCTTGAGATGCTGAGGGCTGCCTTGGGAAGGATATGAGGCAGCTGTGTAGGGACTGAAAAGGTACCTGCTGTGGGGGGTGCAGAGCTGCGGGCGTGAAGAGCTACCTCTGTAGGTAAAACCCTGTCCCACAAACGGCTTCTCACACGCGGTGACTGAGATTGAGCGTGGGTAGCTCACAGCAAGGAACATGATCCACTGGGCTTTTGAACACAAAGTCCCTCGACAGGCACAACTGGTTTCCCCCACAGCTACATGGAACCTTGTTACCAAGGAAGCAGCTCGTGTTGGGGTCATCAGATTTTTTTGGTCTAGCTCAGCAAAGCCACAGCTGCTCCAACCTTAAAAAGGAAACGTTGGTGAATAAATGTTGGTGATGTACAAGTGGAGGGTGGAGTGAAAAGTGCAGCTGGGCCGCACGGAAGACCTGTTGCTTCCAGCGAAAGTCCTGTTTTGGATTTTATTCCACTGGGCCTCGAGGGTGAGCCGCAGTCCCGCAGGCCCGGGCCCTTAACTCCTGAACTGCCCGGGTCGGAATCTCTACGCCCCCTGCTGGCAGACACGGACCCAGCAGGGCGTGATGTGAACCTGCGCAACCTGCGCATGCGTGCCTCCCCTCACCCAGATGAGACACTTGTCGCAGACTTCCGTTTAAGTAATAAAAATTTATTGAGAATTCCTGGGATGGTGGTTATTGCCTCCCGACCTGGAGGGAGGAACCAACACTGTAGGAAATCACTCAGAAATCACACTGTCCCCAACACCTCTGGCCAACACAGGGAGGAGCAAAATCATTCCCCAGGGGGGAAACGGGTCAGGCTTTGTTCATCCAAGGGCTGGGAGGAAAGATGCAGGAAGGGGCCATCACATGATACTGGGGGTGGGACAGGGGTGTATGCTGGACCTCAAGCTGGCTCCTCAAACACCAGGGAAGAAACATCAACTTCTCTGGGAGTCGGATTCCTGGTCACGAGGCTCACTTCTTACTCTTGATGAGGCTGTCACTGTGCAAATGGGAAAGACACACATTAAAAGAACTAACCTGAGAGGCAGAACCCCGCAGGCAGAGTGAGGGGACAACCCCTGTGATGAGGTCAGAATGGGGATGCAGGGAGTGGGGGGGAAAGAGGCAGGGACTGCAGACCCCAAAGGAACAAGGGTGCGCCAACAACTCACCTGCCCCTGTGGATACCAGATCAACAGGCAAATGGGAAACACAGGAAGAGAAGAGAAATGCATGAGTGATTAGAAAGTTTCAGGTCCCACCCACTCTAAACCCTCCTTGGACAAATGGTTGAAGCCAGGAGTCTCACTCCAAGGAGGAGGAGGCTGGTTCCCTTGGCCACTGCGACTTCTCACATCTCCTTTCTAGCATCCTTCCATGCCCTCGAGCAGCAATTTTAGGGCCTCCCAGTACGCAATATTATCTTTTACTACTTTTTGGTTAGGATGAAACCTCACAAATCCAGTGCTTTTTATATGAATAATCCTATTTGAGCTCGTAAAACCAATCTTAGAGAAAAATCAAGTTAGAGATGGTCAACCACCCACTTTTCTAACTTTGTTTCAGAAAAATGGTGTCTTTCAGCAACCAGAAATGGCACCTTTTCAGGTCCCGTGCTCTGACACTCCACTGTGTAGGTCATGTGTCTTACCGGGTAAAACTTTCATCCTGTAGGTTCAAGACGAGGTTGTCAGCAGTGAGATAGATACGGTTCTGTGATGTAGCGATCTAGAGGCAGGAAATAAAAAACAGATGCTAGTATTCACACCTGGACGCCTACCTTGCAATTCAATAACCACTGATGGAATACACGTGGGTTAGCAACAGGGCTGTGGCAATCAGTGAAGAAGGCATGGTGTCTGCCCTCAGACAAAGATCCAGAGCAGCGAGCAACTATGATGTATTAGCACCGAACAGAAGCATAAAAAGGCCAAGGAGCCCACAGAAATAATGTTTAATGGAGGAAGTGTGCTGGAAAAGCCCTGTTTGAGTAGAAACCCCAACAAGGAATTTAATCTTCTCATTTCAACGTGCTTTCACTTAAAACAATTCCAGACTCATGGCTGCCTTGCGGGGAACGTTGGGCTCACCGTCTTAGAGATGTTCTGGGCTGCCCGGATCTTGCGCAGTTTGATATAGCCAGGGTTCTTGCTCAGGGCTTCTCCAAGGTGAGCAGGTTGGGTTAAGGGTTCACACAAGGCCTGGCCGCAACCCTTGGCTGTGCTTACTACTCTAGCCCCTCTCTGGGCTGTCAGATCTAAGGTTGCGCTCAGATAGCTCGTGCCCAGTCCCATATTGGTCCCCACCTGTAGGCCCCCATGCAGGCGGCTGCCAGGAACTGGAGGCAGCAGCAGAAGTGGAGACAAGGCCGGCATTGCTATGGATCTGCCTTATAGTGAGGAGCCAGGCCTCGGGCACCCCACTAAGATTTCAGATCCCATTCAAAACCCCCAACCCCAGGGAGCCAAGGGCCAGAAAGCACAGAGTCGCATTCGCCTTAGTGTCATCAGCCGGCCCAGGAGGGAGAAGGGGGAAGCCAGTGCTCCAGGGGCTGGGCAGAGAGTTCTCCAGCGGAAGGATATCATTCTGGCGGCCTCAGCCTCACCCTCGGCCTGCACAATCTTCTGCCGTTGCTCCTGCTTTGCTTTTTCTACCAAAAACTGGGCTCGCTGGGCCTCCTGCTGGGCTGTGGTGGGGAGAGTCAGAAAGTCACAGATGTGAGGTGTCTGGGACCCCACCTCTCATGTTCTCAGAAACCCTGGCCGCATCCCTCTCGGAACTCACCCACTTGTTTGGCTTCCACAGCAGCTGTGTATTCTCGGCTAAAGCTCAGCTCTGTGATGGCCACGTCATCCAGGATGAGGCTGAAGTCTTTGGCCCTCTCCGTCAGCTCCCGTCGGATCAACAAGGATACCTGGGGGTCAGGGAGGGGTGGACTGAAGGGACTGGAGAACTGGAAGGGAGGAGTATTGCTGTGATCATCTGAATACCAGATCTCCTGAAAATGGCAGATACAACTAACCCTTTCTTGGTTCCTCAACTAGAACATGATTTGGAAAGGACTTGGTCCAATCTTTCCAGCACGTCACAGTGACGCCTAACCTTCTGCTCTCCCCTGTATGTGTGTACCTCTAGACCTTGCTAGTGTTTTCTCCCATGCTTCCTAAGGCTGAACGCCCTTGAATACTGGTCCTGACTCTCCTTGTTTCCCCACAGTGGCTGTTAGTCCAGTTTTAAGGTGAAAAGGAAACCAGAGTCATGAGCCTTTCCTAACAAGCTGTCCTTCCTAATACCCACTGCTCCAGGCCGAGACGGGAAGGTGTGAAGCTATGTAGACGATGACAGGTCAGACCTGGGCCCTCTGGGTGATCAGCTGCGAGGCATTGAACTTGGCCACCACGCTTTTCAGCACCTCGTTGACAATGGACGGCAGCACTCGCTCCTCGTAGTCCAGCCCTAGGCGCTGATACATACTGGGAAGCTCCATAGCATTGGGTCGAGATAGCACTCGCAGGGAGATGTTCACCATCTGCAGGTCTGAGAGATCAGCAGGGGCTGGTCAGGGCACTGGGGGCCTCATCTGGCCTTTTAGCCAAGCACCTTGCCCCAAGCATTTTCTCCTCCACATGCCTCTCTCTACACCCAGTGCGGTGCTGTGAAGGGTGACAGGACAGATGTTCCTCTCCCACTGTAAAGTCTTGCCTATCCACCAGCTCTCCACCAGTAAAGCTGACCTCTCATTTTGCTTCTGCACTGTGTTCAACTTCTACCATAGATTTGTCAAGCTTCATCATAATCATTTGCCTTTTTTACCAGACTGTATGGACTTGAGAACAAAGATTGTGTTTTATGAATCTTTTATTCCCAGGGCCTAGGATTCAGGGAATGCTAAGCCATCACACTAAAAACAGTACTAAGCAGTACATTACAGGTGAATTACTTGAATTACTGTGTAAGAGAAAGGAGTCCAGAGCATCTCAAAGACACAGCTTCTATGTATGGTCTAGAAGGGAACACGTGCACCAGAGAAAAGTGGGGCCAAGTTTCCCCAAGACAGGGGAAGCTAGTGGACAGAATCAGTCAAGCAGTTAAAACAAGGCTTCACAATAAGGCCTTGATCTACGCAGAGAATAAGACAAAGGACAATCTGCTCTTGCTGAATTTACATTAGCAGGAAGATTCACTTGATAGATATGGATGAACACAGTGTGTCCAGAATGTACTGCTTTAACCTCAGAGGCAGGTACTTTTGATCACAGCTCTTTTGCAAATGTAGAAACCAAGGCCCAAGAGATGTGACCTCTCCTCTTCCCCTAGGATCTCCTGCCAGGCTCCCCTGCTTACTTCATGTGGCCACCTGCCAGGGACTTCCAAGTGCCCAGACCTACCTTTGGAGCCTGTGGGGGAGGAAATTTTTCGCGGTCTGGCCCGAATGTCATAGATGATGGGGTACTGGAACCAGGGGATCCTGCAGGGGAGGGTGCAGGGACAGGTATTAGGAGCCCTCAGTCTCACGAGGTTGCCGGTTTTTCCTCACCACGTGTTTGCTGGCCTGCTCCACCTCTCAATGACCAAGGGCAAGGAGAAATTCTCTTCTCCCTCTGGAGAACACTTTTTGTGCTGCAGGAGTTTTGGGCAGCACCTACTGTCCAGGACACGGGGTGGGGAAGTAAGAGGGCAGCGCTGAATCAAGCCTTTGAAGTCCTCCCGCAGCCACTGGTGGGTTGGCTTTCAAGGGTGAAGGGTCAGGGTCAGTCCGCTCTGCCCGCCATTACCTGAAGTGAAGGCCCTCGGCCAGTATGGTGTCCTGCTGCACGCCACCGATCCGATTAAAGAAAATGGCTCTGTGCCCGCCTTCCACTGTGGGGAGAGGGGTGGGGGTCAGGCCCAAACTTGCGGAGTATGTACTCGCCTCCGGTGGCGCAGGGAGAGGGGCTGGGTCTGCGCGGGGCCCCGGCGGGACCGGGCAGGGGGTCTGCGGGGAGCCGCAGGGTCCGGAGAGCGGGCAGAGGTTGCTCACCGGTGAACACCGACTCGCGGACGCCGTACGCCACCGCGCCGGCCCCCAGCAGCAGCTTCAGCGCCGTGCCCATGCCCCGCGGCCCGGAGGGCAGCCGTCCCGCTAAGTCCTTCAGGTTCTGGGCCATGTCGGATCCTGAGGCCGGCGGCACCAGACGTCAGAAGCGGGCGCCGGCCCACCCCGACCCCACTCCAGTTTAGAGATCGCACCCTTCCCACGAGGGTCCGGGGCCCGCGGAGCTCGCGGGAGAAAGGGCACCGGAAGTGCGCTCCCTTCTAAACCCTCCCCAGCGTCCACGGCGGGCCCGAACCTCGCGCACAGGAATTACGCACTCGGGAGTTCCCGCCCCTTTCTGGAACTCTGCCCTTCCAGAGAGGCTTCAGTAGCGCCAGACTGCTAGCAGCTGACATTGCCAGGTGCCCACTTTCAAAATGGCAGCCGGAAGGAAATTTGAGAGTAGGGCTAGCGCGAGGTTTAATCTAAGGCGCTTCGCACAATTTCCGGTCTGGTTGCAAGATGGCTGCGCCCAGTGGCGGATTCCAACCTCGTGAGCGGCGTGGTGGGGAGCCAGAAGAGGGCTGGGATGCTGTGGTTCCCAAGCGGCCCCGACTTGGGGCGGGAAACAAGATCGGAGGGCGAAGGCTCATTGTGGTGCTGGAAGGGGCCAGTCTGGAGACGGTCAAGGTAGCTTGGGACGAGGAAGTGGAGAAATACTAGATGGATAGGATGGGACCCCGAGAGATGAGACGATGGAGAGGCAGAGAGGGGAAACGATCTTTTGGAGGAAAAGTGGCCTAGTAGGCTCTTGATTTAACATCCTAGGTTGGCGTCACTCGTTTTTTTCTGCTCTTTTCATTTTTAAGATTTTAATTTATTCGAGAGAGAGAGAGAGAGAAGCAGAGAGGCAAAGATACAGGCAAAGGAAGAAGCAATTTCCTCGCAGGGAGCCCCATGAGGGACTCGATCCGCGGACCCGGGACTACGCCCTGAGCGGAAGGCAGACATCCAACCGCTGTGCCACCCAGGAGTCCCTTCTGTCCTTGAATCCCACTGCAGCTGTCACGTCCTGACCACCAATTGATTTACTGGGATTCTGCGATAGAGAGGCATCTGAGGGGAGGGGAGGCATGTCCATGGCGTTATCCCATAGTCTAAACCAAGATTTTGAGCAAAGGAGAAAGGTAGTTACTGTAGCTCAGCCTCATTATCCGTCAGGACTTTGTGTTTTAATTCGTTAACCTGCGTTTGTTGTCGGCTTCCTTTATGTTACTATCCACTTCGAAACACTGGATCAGATTATCCTTTGATACTTTTACAAGTTATTTTTAAACATCATTCGGCTGTTTTCCCGAATAAATCCAGCAAATTCCTATCTTAAAACTGCGATGTTCACAGTCTCTCTCTCTCTAGTAGACCTAGAAGAAATAGCCCTAGTTTATAAGTCATACTTGGGTTTTATCTTGGCTTTTATACTTATTTTATTTTTTTTAAATTTTTAAAGTTTATTTATGATAGTCACACACAGAGAGAGACAGAGGCAGAGACACAAGCAGAGGGAGAAGCAGGCTCCATGTACCGGGAGCCCGACGTGGGACTCGATCCCGGGTCTCCAGGATTGCGCCCTGGGCCAAAGGCAGGCGCCAAACCGCTGCGCCACCCAGGGATCCCTATACTTATTTTAAATGATCTTGATTGAGAAAACAAGTTTGCAGTTTGTATAGTGGGGGTTAATACTTTGAAAGTGCTTTGAAATTATTTTGATAGTAATATAGTGTGATTCTTTTCCATTTCAGCTTCCTCAACCAGTTACTCTATTAAGCTATTAAAAAGGGACTAGAAAGCCCCTTTTCATTTTTTTTAAAAAGTAATTTATATTTCTAACTTAATTATAGGATCTGATAGTCATCCTTCACTTAATCACTTGCTGTCTTTCCAGTCTGTTAATTCTGAATGTCAGGTAACCACTTTGCTTCTTCATATAGTCCATGGGGATTATAGTACCTATCATACTGGGTTGTTGAGGGGATGAAAGGAGGTGATCAGTAAAGGGTTCAGAATAACATCTGTCACTTGGAATGATTACTGTTGATTATAGGTTCCTTATTTTTTTTTTTTAATTTATTTATGATAGTCACAGAGAGAGAGAGAGAGAGGCAGAGGCATAGGCAGAGGGAGAAGCAGGCTCCATGCACCGGGAGCCTGACGTGGGATTCGATCCTGGATCTCCAGGATCGCGCCCTGGGCCAAAGGCAGGCGCCAAACCGCTGCGCCACCCAGGGATCCCGATTATAGGTTCCTTATTAAATTGAAATGGGGGCACCTGGGTGGCTTAGGTCATGATCTCAGGGTTGTGAGACCAAGCCCCATATCTGGCTCCACACCGAGCGTGGAGCCTGTTTAAGATTCTCTCTCCCTCTGCCCCAAACCCTTCCACACCCCACTCATACAGTCTATAAAAAAAAAAATTGAAAACGTCATGGTCGGGCAGCCCCAGTGGCCCAGCGGTTTAGCGTCGCCTTCAGCCCTGGGGTGTGATCCTGGAGACCTGGGATCGAGTCCCATGTCAGGCTCCCTGCATGGAGCCTGCTTCTCCCTCTGCCTGTGTCTCTGCCTCTCTCTCTCTCTCTGTGTCTGTCATGAATAAATAAAATCTTTAAAAAAAAAAGAAAAAGAAAACGTCATGGCCAAATTAAAATTCTTAGAGCATGGTGGAAGGATTTAGGTCACATTGTCATTAATGGTACTCCAGGGATGACTGAATTCATAGCTGGCGGCAGTCTATACTGTTTTCTCTTACCTGCCTTTGCTGGCGTCTCTTGTTCTGCTAGCCTCACAGAGCCTTCTCTCTCCCATTTATTCCTTATATTCCAGCCTCATTGGCTTTTGTTCAGCTCTTTTGGAAGCACTATGTTCTCTGATATCTTAAGACCATTACACATAGTGTTCTCTGAGTCTCCTTTACTCCTCTCTTTGATTCATTAATTCCTACTTAATGTTCATTCATTTAATAATTACTGAATCTGTTATTGCTCTTCATTCTTTAATTAATTAGTTTAAATATCTCCTCATAGAAGTGACTCTCTTCCTGGTGTAAACCAGGCCTTCCTGTTCATCCTTTAATGAACCATCTACTTTTCTTTCAAAATGTTTATCACAATTTGGTTGTAGTTTCAGGTGCTTGTTTACCATTTGTCGCTCCACTAGAAGGCTCCATGAAGGCAGAGAATAAAGTTTTATAAGTTCTTATATCTCCAATACCTGTTACAGAAAATGAATACACATAGTATTCATTCTCTGATTAGTTAATAGTTTTCAAGCTTATTAACACAAACCACAATGAAAAAATTATGTCATGAGCAAGTACACACATGCAACAATAAGATACCAAAAATTTCATAAATCACTAACTACCATTACTACATGTAAAGTATTCAGTTTTCTACTCTATTTCGTTAAAAGAACAAAAGCCCTAGTTATAACTTACTAATGAATAGAAACTAGATGTTCTATTCAAGAGATTCTTTTTCTTTGATAATAGTCTCATGGAGGTGGTTCTTGGTCCTTTGTTTTTTCCCTGTGCTTACTCTCTGACATGCTTGTCATTTCACTTAGTTTCAAAATCTACATGCCTCTGCCCCCAAACTTTGTGGAGTTCTAGATCTCAAGCTGTTGCCAGACATGCAAATGTTCTGATTCATAGAAACATAGCCTTTCAAACCTTGTATTAATATTTAATGGTATGTTTTTAAGACTTTTTACTGATCATTTTAATGCTCCTTATGAGTCCAGATTGCAATTTGCAATTATTTCTTTTTTTTTTTTAAATTTTTTTAAATTTTTATTTATTTATGATAGTCACAGAGAGAGAGAGACAGGCGCAGAGACACAGGCAGAGGGAGAAGCAGGCTCCATGCACCGGGAGCCTGACGTGGGATTCGATCCCGGGTCTCCAGGATCGCGCCCTGGGCCAAAGGCAGGCGCCAAACCGCTGCACCACCCAGGGATCCCTGCAATTATTTCTTTTAGCTGCTGTAGATGTATTGGGCCAGATCTTTAGTATCGCACTTCTGGCTAGTGTGTTTTCTTTTCTTTACTTTTTTTTTTTTTTTTTTAAGTTTTTATTTATGAGAGAGAGAGAGAGGCAGACACAGGCAGAGGGAGAAGCAGGCTCCATGCAGGGAGCCCCACGTGGGACTCGATCCGGTGTCTCCAGAATCACGCCCTGGGCTGAAGGTGGCGCTAAACTGCTGAGCCACCCGGGCTGCCCTATCTAGTGTCTTTTCAAGTACAGAGTTGCCAGGATAATATTCCTCACTCAATTCATGTCCCTGTTACTCTAGGATTATTTCTGGCTTTATGCTTGATACTTGAGGAACTTGCAGTTTACAAGGCAGTTTGCATCTATCAAGAACCACCTGGGTTTGGGTTGCTTCTAATCTTGGCTATTGTAAATTAACGCTGTAATTAAAATACAGGGTTGCATAGGTCTTTTTAAATTAATATTTTTTTCTTTGGGTAAATACTGGTAGTGGAACTCCTGGGTTGTATGGTATTTATATTTTTAAGTGTTTGAGGAACTTCCATTGTTTTCCACAGTGGTTTGGTAAATTGGTTGTCCACCAACTTACATTCCCACCAACAGTGCACCACTTTTCTCCACATCATCAGCATTTAGTTTTTGTCTTTGATACTAGCCATTCTGGCTGGTGAGTCATATCTCATTGTGGTTCTGATTTGCATTTCCCTGATTAGTGACGTTGAGCATCTTTTCTTGTGTCTGTTGGCCATCTATCTGTGGGTTTTTCTCAGAAAAATGTCCATTCAGGTCCTCTGCCTATTTTTTAAGCAGACTGTTTGTTTTTTGGGTGCTGAGTTATGCATGTGTTTTGGATATTAAGCCCTTATTGGATGTCATTTGCATATCTTTATATATTTTGGATATGTCATTTGCAAATACTTGCTCCCATTCATGAGGTTGCCTTTTTGTTTTTTGGTTTCCTTTGCCTTGCAGGAGTTTAGATCATGTGAAATCTATAAACAGGCTGTGTCCTCCTTTCCTTTTCTAAGATCAGTTATGGTGGAAAGGGAGAAAGGGTCAGCGGCCACACAGTAACTCCCTGAAGGGCTTGATGGGTCCCACCCCCCCAGTTCCTAATGAGAAGATCTAGAGAAGACTTGAGAATTTGACTAACAAGTTTCCAGATGATGATTATGATGATGATGCTGGTCTGGGGACCACACTTTGAGAACCACTAATTGAGATAAAGGGTTATGTTGCTCTCTGTCATGTTCTCTTTTCTTAAGGTAGGGAAAACGTATGAGCTACTAAACTGTGACAAGCACAAGTCTGTGTTGTTGAAGAATGGACGGGACCCTGGGGAAGTGAGACCGGACATAGCTCACCAGGTAACTCCAGGGACAGAACTTACAACCCCCTGAGCCTTTGAGCAGAAGACCAGGCAGCAGTGTGCTGAACTGTGCCATGGTTTCTGCCTCCCTCAGAGTTTACTGATGCTCATGGACAGTCCCCTGAACCGAGCTGGCTTGCTACAGGTCTATATCCACACACAGAAGAATGTGCTGATTGAAGTGAACCCCCAGACTCGAATTCCCAGAACCTTTGACCGTTTCTGTGGCCTCATGGGTGAGATCATTAGGACTAAAGTTCAGAATGAACTTGGTAGTAGAGAAGAAGGGAGGAAGAGGACAAGGGTTAAATGAAACATGAACTTCCTGAGTGGGGGGAGTGGGGAACATGTTTGATACCAGAACAAAGGCTCTTCATTGTCTTTCCAGGGGCGTGGGTAAGACTTGCATGGCTTCCTGGCTGAGTGAAGAAGGGAGAGGGACTCCCTTTGTCATCCACCTAGTCATATGCTCAACAATTTGCTTGCTCGTAACATTTTAGGACCAAGTGTGGATGTAAAGGACACATAGAGCCCACCTGAACTACCTGAACTATGGATTTTCCTGGTTAGATTTCTGGGCAGAAGAAATAGGGTCTCCACCTAGCTCTGAACTCTCTTCTCTCTCCCCCTTGACCTCCCCACCCAGTTCAGCTTTTACACAAGCTGAGTGTTCGAGCAGCTGATGGCCCCCAAAAACTCCTGAAGGTGAGGTATAGGCACCTACTGGTTGGCTGGCGGTAGGGTTCTGAGATCATTTCTGGGGCTGATCTCCCCCCCCTCCCCCCTTCTTTCTTCAGGTAATTAAGAATCCAGTGTCAGATCACTTTCCGGTTGGATGTATGAAGATTGGCACATCTTTTTCCATCCCAGTCGTTAGTGATGTACGAGAATTGGTGCCCAGCAGCGACCCTATTGTTTTTGTGGTGGGGGCTTTTGCCCATGGCCAGGTAAGGTCTGGGTTCAACTCTTGGGTTCTTCATGGAGTAGAGGCTTAGTATACCATACTCAGAACAGCTGGCATTTTGATGACCTTGGGAAATAGAGGGTGAGAACACAGCTGGAAGACAAATGGGGCCTTTACATCCTGCCCCAGGCTGTATCTTTTGAGGGCTGCCGGCATGTATGTGACAGGGAAAGTCAGGACCTTCTTCATCCTCTGTACAAATTTGATGTTCAACAGTTCTGTGACATACTAGCTCAACTGTGTTTTTCTTGTCCCAAAGAACGGCCGAACTTGTCACAGTCAGCAGACACAACTCTTTCTCTCTTTAGGTCAGTGTGGAATATACAGAGAAGATGGTGTCCATCAGCAACTACCCCCTTTCTGCAGCCCTCACCTGCGCAAAACTCACCACAGCCTTTGAAGAAGTCTGGGGGGTCATCTGACAGTAGTGTCTTGTTCTGGGACAGAGATTGGCCATGGCATCCCTCGACCCCGCTTTCAGCTCACTGCTTGGAGGGGACCTTCCTGCACCCAGACTGGGGGGCTCGGGGAGGCGAGGCTGTATATTTGCTGCTGGTTCATCGTATAAATACTGTTCTTATAAACCCGGTTGTTTGCAAGAATTTCTAAAATTAGCAGTATCTAATGGTGTAAACTGGTTGTTGTCCTCAGGCTTCAGGAAAAAAGACGTGAGGTTACAGTGTTTGCAGTTTGGTTCCAGGCTTTGCAGGTAGGCTCTGACTCCAAACTTCTGGGAGATCAAGGAGAGAGCCCTGCTTATTTCAGCTATAGTGAGCCTGGAGGGCTGTGTGTAAGAAAGCATCCAGGAATGCTAGCAGTGAAAAACTGAACAAAGAGAAGTGATTTTATCTGGTACAGTTCCAAGGTAGAAAAAGTGGAGCAGGTGGGGCCTGACACCTTCCCCTCCCCCCCATGGGGGGGGTGGTGGTAGCGGCACATATACAATCATAGTAAATTGGCAGAAGAAAAACACAACAGATTCCTGGCTAGAGGGGGAGAGATAAGGCAACGTGCATGGGGGAGCCCAGAGGGGAGACATGGGCCCTCTACTCCTCCCACGAGAGTCTCCCCTTTGGCCCCAGATGAAGAGTTGGCTGGCAGCAGAGGCACAGCTAGGAGTACCATGTCTTCCCACTCCCTGGCTTCTCTGTTCTCTGTGCTCTGAGGCGAAGGAGTGCTGTGGAAAGGGATACGAGTCATTTCTGCACCAGCCCTGCTCTAGGCCACCTGCAAGAGAAAGATACTTGATTGGCAGGCTGGTCAGAATCACTCCTTCTAGTCCCTGGTCTCCAGCTCTTCCAGCTGTTTCCTGGCAAGCCCAAGTTGAGTAGTCCGTGCCCCATGCTGTGTTTCCTAGAAGCCAGGCCAACTTGAGATTCACTCCAAATGTCCAGTAGTCCCTGCCTCCCACCGCCAATCTATTGCTCTATTCTGTAACTTGGCTACAGGGATGTTTACTTACCAGGGGAATAGATTATCCCATTTTCTTTAACTTTTCTTTCCTTGGCACCATTGCTTTGTGAACATAAGGCAATATAAAGAGTAGGCTCAAGAAGAAGACGTGGCCGAGAAAATAGATGGACTTATACACCTGTGGAGAGATACAGGCCACCGAGGTAGACACGGGGCAGACACCAGCCCTTACGTCCTGAGGTTTCAGCGATTCTTCCCCTACCCATCCTTGCCAACAGGCCCTTGTTTACCTTAAACCATTTGTCCCATGTGAAGAGGCAGAAGGCAGTCATCGAGTAACCCATGAAGAGCCAGTGGATGGTCTGCTGCACCAAGTAGTAGAAAGGTTGCAGGACAGTAATGGAAGCCAGGTTGCTCAGGGTTGGGCTCTCCTGAATTAGGCGGGCAGCCTGGGGAGCAAAGGGAGAGGTCATCAGTGTCCTCCCCCTTCTCATGTTCCCTGTTCACCCACCACCCTTCAGGCCTACCTGTCTTTCCACAATAACAATGAGGAATTCCATCTGGAAGCAGACCAGGTATCCTGAGTGTAGTCCATGCCAGAGGGCCAAGAAGAGCAATGAGAGTCCCTGGGATAGTTCTTTATTTCCAAGGAACTTGAGTCGTTTGAAGAAATAACTAGAGTAAAGAGTTGGGGGGGGGGGGGGGGGGGGAGATGAGCCTCAGACCAGTCTGCACCGCCACCATCTCGCCTCTAGGTTCCTAGTGCCCTGAGGTGTGCAGTGGTGGCGACTGGCTCCTGCTTGGGGTAAAGGAGGCAGCACCATCGGATTAGTTTTAGAGATGAACATAGGTGAAGTTACCACTCAGTTCAGACACAGAAAACAGACCCCAAGCTTAGCTGGGTGAGCCTGGGCAAGCCACTTCGTCAACAGGTGCCTGAGCACCTGCTGCATACTTGTGCCTACAGGGGTGAGCAGGACAGACCAGCTCTTGTGCCGCTTACACTTGTGTGTTGGGCACAAAGATGTCAACGGCAATGGGGAACATAAAACCAGTGGCAGAAATGAGATTAAAACTCGAGGCACTTCTGGGGTGCCTGGGTGGCTTGGTCGGTTGAGTGTACGACTTGATTTCAGCTCAGGTCATGATCTCAGGGTCATGAGATGGAGCCCTGCATCGGGCTCTGAGCTGGGCATGGAGCCTGCTTCAGATTCTCCTCCCTCTGCCCCTCACCATCTCTCCCTCCCACTCTCTAAAAACCAAAAACAAAACTCAAGGCACTTCCGGGTCTTGCTTGTGTCTTGCAAATATGACAGGAATGGGTTTTGGGGAGATGGGAGTGTGGATAAAACTAAGTACGTGTGTGTGGATGACTGGAGGTTCTACCCAAAGTGGTAAAAGATGGATGGTACATCTGTGCCCTTAAATCTGGGAAAGCGGCTGAATGAAGGAGCTGGGGCCCAGACCTCCCCTCCAGTGGCTTACCGGGCCACCCAGGCATTGGTGTTGATGTTGAATGAGGCGATGGTGCCTGTGAAGCGGGGGGTTGTTTCAAAGAGCCACACCTTCATGTTGGCACAGGCATCCCACTTTGCCTTTCCGCGTTCATCGAAGTCATTGAAGCCCAGCCCTGTCAAAATGCACACTCCTTCCTAAGGGAAGGAGCCACTCTGTTAGCCTTCTAGCTATTCTCCTCCCCACCATGCTCCACGGCTTGCTGAATGAGGACCCTATTTCGTCTTTTCTACTTACTGTAACCAGCCAACAGGTGACATACTTGTACAGCACAAACTTGCCCCAGAGCAGCATGTACATGCAGCGGAACCAGAAACTGTGGTTCTTCGGAGAAAAAAGAACACACACACGTTAGGGCGACTACCTGGGCAAGGCAAATTTCCCTCAATGCTCTTCCTTTCCAAACGTGCTGCTGACTACTGCACCTGACAGTCTGCTGGGCTGCCCTTCTAACAGGCTACAAGGAACACACAGGGAACCCAGTGAACATCCATTCACCTTTTCCTTTGTAGAGTCCCAGAAACAGAGCTGTCCCTAACTCTTCTAAAGCATCGAGCATTCAGGAGACCAAGTATTGAGGAACTTTTATAAATCCATGGTCAATGTTAATTTAAGAGGCAAACCTACCCAGAGTGCGTAGGGAACTGCTGCAAGCCTTTCAGCTGGGCAGGAGCAAAAGCCAGCACTTCCCCCTCCCTTGGTTTTTGAATTCCCTAGAAGCCCCCAATCTATCAAGAGAAGAAAACAGGCTGGAGAGGACCGGAAGCTACTAGGCTCCAAGGAGTCACTGGCTGTAATAAATCAAGCTAAGAGCTGCTCCTGAGGGAGGTAAGGGGTGCTAAAAGTGCACCTGGCACAGCCCTGTGCCCGCGAAGGTCGTTCAATGCTGGCTGATGAGCATGTCCCGGCCCGGCTGGCATGGACGCCAACTCTCACAGATCTAGAGCAAAACCAACATGCAATTGTAGATGGTATTACCCACTTCTTGGCTATCTACAGGGATCCTGGCCTGTCCATTTCTAGCTCTGATGCAGTCAACCTGCTGCTGTGTTAGTAACCACTCACTTCATAGTCTTCAGTGAGGAGATAGTCTTCTGTGATGTGGGGGCTAAGTAGAGTGTAGCCCACTAGGTAGACGAGGCCCAGGCCCAGGCGCTTGAGAGCAGGTATGGTGCTGGAAAGGAATGAGCAGGGTCACGACAGGCAGAGGCTGGTCCCTCTACCTTCTGACCTTAATTTACGGAGAGGAGTGTTTCAGAGTGGCTACCCGCCTGGAATGGGACAAGTAGCTCTCTGTCCAAAGCCGATACTCAGTGTCAGGGAAGAAGCTTTATGTGGCTGGCTTTGAGGAATGGTGAATGCAAAACCCTGCCATTCACAGGCAAGGGAACAGTGTGCTGGAGTCTGGGGAGCTTCCCCTCGGGGATGCTACAGGTCTCACGGCCTTGTTGGCCTTCCCGGTCCACACTGGGACAGAAAGGCCAATGCAGAGGCCAGGAAGTGACCAATTCTGAATCTGCGCCTTCCTACTCTGAATCCATGCTTCCACACAGGCTAGACAACTTCTCAGGAAAGGGTTTTTTCTGATAACTTCAATTTGCTACTGTGATATACAGATACACATTTTTATATATTAATTTTTTTTTTTTAACTGAGAAAATGGGTTTTAAAGGCATGGACATGACTGGGCAAAATACTGTGGCATCAGAGTGAAGTCTTATGTTTGTGCTACAGGGTCAGAATGGGTGGCTGGAAGTAGTCGAGGTTAAAAAAGGCCCACTGCCTGTGATGAGCAGGTACAGAGTGCCCATGACAGCAGATGGCCCAGGGACGACGAGGCACAGACTATGAGCCAGGACTATGCTGAAAGACACGTGGGGGGCCAGCTGGGACTGGCCTTCCGGAAGTCACCTTGAAGTGGCTTTGTATTGGGTGAGACACCTACACAGAGGTCTTGACCAAGAGGGGCATTTACCTGTTTGGTATCTTCCCTGGTATGTCAGTCAGCTGTCCCTGCACCAGCTTCATGTAGTGGTTCATTGAGAACTGGGGCCCTACCAAGAAGGCCCCATAGAAGTAGGAGAAACCAGCAACTTCCAGCAGGGAAGGGACACCCCGTATGGCATATTTCTGTTGCTCAGAGGACAAGGAATTCTATGCCGAGAAGAGAATGAATGGTTCAGGATAGCCTTGCATCTCCCCACAAGAGCCAGTTTGTGTGTTCCCCACCCTTGTGCCCCACTGAACCGGGGTTCTTTAAACAGCTGTCTCTTTGAGGGCACAATAGGGAGAAAAGTCATTTGCTTCACGTTGGAATGAGTATGCGCTGGGCAGTGGCGGGGCGGGGTGGGGGGTGAGGGTAATTTAGCAACAGCTGGCTGCTGCTCTTCCAAATGCCATGCTGGCACTGATCTCTGGACTTTGTGCATGAGCTGGATCTGGGGAAATTAGATTTGTTGATCCTTGCTCAGTGCTATCTGAAACAGAACTCACATAGGCTGGGGATGAGGGAGAGACTCTGCTCCTGGCCTTGGGGTCCAGTCTTTTGGTAGTAGGAACCTTTTTCTCCTTCCCTCTGGCTACATTCCTTAACCTCTCTGTGGAGGATACTTACCAGATCCTTCCCTCCGTCAAAGTAGTCAACAGCCAAACCTGAGCAGAGAGAGAAGGTGTGGGTAGAGCAGAGGGAGGACACTGAGGATGTGGCCTGTGGGCTGAGTATAGCCAGGAGCATAAGGGGGCGGGGCACAGGACACACAGAGTAAGTTTATGGTGGGACAGGGAGGAGCCTAAGTGTAAAAGGGAAAGGCAGTGAGCCACCACTCACCAATCAGCTTCAAGGTCAGGACACAGTGCGGCATTGTCCACTTGATATCATAGTTGCCAGTGGCTGTGTAATAATATCCAGCAAGAAGGTAGGCCTACGAGGGGGGGTGGAGTTTATTCTACCACTTGCTAGGGTTTCTTTATTTTCTCCCTGCTCTGAAATCTACTGTATTCTTTCATTTTTTCCGTTCTCCTGCTCTCCTCTTTAAAGGCTTTAAGTTCCTATAAATGGAAGAAAGCGAACCTGTAGAGGGGAAGAGACGTGCTCAAGGCTTCTCAGCAAAATGAGGGCTTAACAGAGAATTCAGAGCTTAGAGTCTGTGGCTCATTTCCTTCCTTGCCTTTAAGTGACACCACTCATGGCCAGCTAGCTGGGCCAATCCTGGTCAGAAACAAAGACCCCGAGTGGCCACAATCCTGTGTAAAGGGTTAGCTGGCACCCTTCCCTGGAGGCAGGTGAATATCACCAATACCATCTGCAGGGAGCCACCTGGCACCCGTGAAAAGTGACCTACCTGAAGTCGTGCTGCTAAAGTGATGCTGGGAGAAAGGACTAGAAACTGGATCTCCTAGCTTGCTTTCTCTCTGCCACCTTCCTCCCGACCTTCCCCCACCCCAAAGTGCTGTCAGCTGTGATCTGAGCTGCTGAGGGAGCAGCGCGTTTACCATCTGGAAGCAATAGGTAGTGAGGACGGCAGTGATGGTGCGGCCCATGAGTCGAAGGATGAGGAACTGAAGCACAACACATAGCAGGGAGTGGTAGAGTTGATTTCCTGCATGCAGAGGGAAGAGAGCACAGCTTAGCTTGTGGTTGTTGGGGATTTTTGTTGTTGTTTTTGTTGTTTTGCATTCCCACCCTTTCTGAAACTTCTAAACACAAAGAGAATACTTAAAGAAGAAACCTTGGTATAAGGTCTTTTTGAAAAAGAGACTTGTGTTTTGGAGGTAGGGAAGGAAATGAATTGTATAAATATAAGGGACTGTCAGGGAGTTACTGTATTTTTGAATGTTTGAGCTAAAGGGATGCTCCCGAAGAAGGCTACTTGCATGTCATCCAGTGACAGCCCCAGCAGAGAAAATGATGGAGTCAGCCCAAGGTAGCCACTCTCAAAATGTTATCGGAATGATCGGATGTACTGAAGAGGAAAATTAAGCTCTGTTCCTGTGCATACAAACATTTTTTTTTTTTTTTTTTTTTGCAAGCAGAACATCCTAACTTCCCTATCCAGCAAATTCTCTCCGGAAATTCTGTTCAAGTCTGCTCTTTCCTGGGTTTCCCTCCAATCGTGGTGCCACTGCTAATTCACTCACCAAAGTTAAAATAAGCGATTGAGAGGCCTGTGAAGGTGTGGAAGAGGTGGATGAGGTAGCTGTCCTTGAAGAAAAGGTAACGCCGAAAAAACAAAGCCAAGGGGTAACCTAGAGGGGAGAGAAATCAGTAGAGTGTTACCCATGCCTGATGCTCTTCTGGTTTTGTCTTAGAAGTTTAACTGGCATGAAATGCAGCCCAGAGTGGAAAATACGTACATTATATGGACGGCGACAGAGAAGAGCATTCCTAAGAATCAGAAGTCTCTTTCAAATACAAATTTAAAACTGGAGATATGAATTGTATATGGAGGCAATACAAAACTGGGTTCTAAGACTAGGTTTCCCTTATGGCCCTACTAAATATTGCTTGGCTTTTTCTCTTGCATTTTTTTTTTAAAGATTTATTTATTCATGAGAGATAGAGAGAGGCACAGAGACACAGGCAGAGGGAGAAGCAGGCTCCTCATAGGTAGCCTGATGTGGGACTTGATCCCAGGACCTGGGATTACACCCTGAGCCGAAAGCAGACACTCAACCGCTGAGCCATACAGGCATCCCTCTCTTGCGTTTTTCTAAATGACTCAAGGACTTAAGAGTGCCCAATTCTGACCAAAGACACTATTTTACATCTTAATGATCCATTATGATTTCATCACCTGTCATGTTAGCAGAGTAAGATCGGCTTATTTTAAGATTATTAAGAGGACATACATAAATTAATGTCGGGCTGCCAAGTTGTATTCCTGACTGCATACACAGTTGCATACTCCTCACATACTGAGGTCTGGGCATCAACTGTGCTAGGAGTCCTTGTGAGTATCCTGGAAAAATGTCATCTAAAGCTGAAGCTTGATTCCAAGTATGGTCCCAGGGCCATGCCTGAACTATAAGGGATCTCTGGTGAGGCCATAAACTGATTATGCATGGTGAAAGGCGGCTTGCTGAATTAAAGGGGTCACTAAAGATTGGGTATTCCTCAAACTACAACTGGCATGTTCCATGGTTTTACTACACGTCCGAATTCAGTGTTCCATCAAGAAGTCTGGCTAATGTGCTCAGCAACACTTCTATGGCAGGAGTGTGTGTGCAATGAATTGGAATCCCTGTGTCTTTCTGGAAGGACATTTCATCTACCCTATCATTGCATAATTAGCATTCTTGAGTTGCTCATGGTTTACAGTTGGTGCAATTCTTGCCGTCAAATTATAGATTGCAGTTAGTTTTTCATGGGCAGCATGGTGGTGAGCTTGGCTAACTCTGCACTGCTCAGGAAAGTGTTATACACAGAGAAAGTGCTTAATTATTTATCAAGTGAACAAGAAAATGGATAACCATGTTATATATTGGCCTATGTCCTGCTAGTCTGTTTTCCCATGCTTTTTCTCTTTTAACTTAACAACATAGCGGGGTACTTATCCTGGGTACTTACAAAACACAACTTATCCTGTTTTTTTTTTTTTCCCATGTAATAGTGTATCAACTATTTGATCTTGGTGCCAGGATCTGCTGATGTTCTTGGATTGCTGTTCTCATCAAGGACTAGGCTCTTTATCAAGCTTACAGCTTCATGCAAGTAGTTAATTTTACAGACATTCTGTGCATCACTGGCTCATTCATTCGACACATTTGTTAAAGTCTACTGTATGCCCGGTATTCTGTTTGTAGAGTATAGGATGAGTGAGGAGGTAGCATGTCAGGGTTTATTTTCTTGCTAGCTGAGATGAAGTGATATACGATTACTAGCTCAAGGGAGAGGGAGACACTTATGACCCTTTCACAGTCAGATGAATGAGTGAAGAAACAGGATTGAGTTTCATTACATATCACATGGGCAGAAATTTGGCAGGGACAGAGCACCAGGTTAGCAGCAAGTTTTGCTAAGAACCAGAGCTAGATACTAGAAAGTATAGAATGGGGTCTAATTGCCTTAAATCTTTTGCTTTTTATTTTAAAGATTTTACTTATTTATTAGAGAGAGAGTGCGAGCATGTGCTCACATGAAGGGGTGCAAAGTGGGGAGGGCAGAGGAAGAAGGAGAAGCAGGCTTCCCACTGAGCAGGGAGCTCCTGACAACCCCAGGCTCGATCCCAGGACCCTGAGATCCCAGGACCTGAGCCGTAGGCAGAAACTTAACTAACTGAGCCACCCAGGCACCCTGCTTTTTAATGTTTTAGGAACAGGGGTAAAATGAATAGAAGCAATAAATAGGGTAGATTTTAAATATCTAGAGTACTGATAAATAAGTTCAGGTAGCCAAGAGTTTACCTCTTTAGGTGCTAAGAACTTTAACCAAATGGGGAGCCTGGGTGGCTCAGCAGTTGAGCGTCTGCCTTCCACTCAGTGCGTGATCCCAGAGCGATCCCAGATCCAGGGTTGAATCTGCAACGGAATCTCTGCATGGAGCCTGCGTCTCCCTCTGCCTATGTCTCTGCCTCTCTGTGTCTCTCATGAATAAATAAATACATAAAATCTTAAAAAAAAAGAGGTTTAACTAAATGGAAGCCCTAAAGCCATTTAGAATGCTTAAAATTTAAAGACAAAAAACCCCCAAATAAAAAACACAACACATTACTCTGCCTCAAGTCAAACATAATTTAACATTTTCTTGGTGATGTGGGCCATCATTAGAGTACAGTCATGACCTATCAAGGTGTGTTAACTGTTTGCGCTGACCCTCATAGGCCGTCTACTGCCCTGCATTCTGAGTTCTCGTATCCATTCTTTAGAGCTTTTATGCCCCTTTCCTTATTATTCAGGGATCAGGAGTCACTTCGAGCTTTTTCAGAGTGCCTGCCAAGAACACTTCCTTTCCCTGTTTCTAATTTATTGCAGGCCTTAGAAACCATAACCATGTTTTAAAGGTATTTAAAAAAAAAAAAAAAAGATCTAAGAGCAAGTCTTAGGTGCTTTCCTTATAGACTCAGTGCATAGGCCTGGTGACATCTCTCCTGGCCACTCAAACCCTCTTTCACCTGTTTTCAGGTATATGTTGGGGTGTGTGTGTGCGTGTGTGTGTGGTGGGGACCACTGAGTTCCATACAGGTAAGTGAAGTATTGGTGCACACAGGTAAACACACAAGATGGAGTGACCAGCAGAAAAATAAAAACACGGCAGGCCAGGTGACCCAAACAGAGGATTATCACACAGAATAGCAAAGCTGGGAATGAAGCCGCAGAGAGGAAGAAGGAATCGTGCTGGGCGAGTTGCTGGGACAACCCAGAGCTGATTTTTGAGTGTGTAAACATCAAACCTTACTCTTGGCTGCCGCTCAGCTCAGCAGGCTTTGGGGCCTGGCTGCTCTTCAGGGATGTGCTGCTTTGGGGAGGGTGTTGTCCTACAAGCTGTTTCTGGGTCTTAACGCTTTTTCATGGGAGCCAATGCTTAATATAATGGCTGTAGTCACCTGAAGAATCTTTGTTTTTTTTTTTTTTTTTTTTTTTTTTTTTTTTTTTTTTTTTTTAGTGAAGAATCTTTAAAAGCCAACAAAGCACCTCCTCACTCACTCACCCACCTGTGAGTCTGATTTGACAGGTCTGAGGGATGGTGACGTGTGGCCTGGGTTAAGAAGCATCGCTTTACTATAAAAATCCTAAGGGAAGGCAGCGGTCTGTACTAGGTCCCAAGAATAAAATTCTGAGCTTGTCAACTGGGGGTTATGGTCTTTCCTTTAATAGCACCAAACAAGCAGAGGTTTGTTTTATAAACAAATGTATAGCTTCATGCAACTAGTTAATTTTCTAGATATCCGGTGGATTGCTGGCTCATTTGTTCCTTTGACAAATGTTTATTCGGCGCTCACTAATAATATCCTGTTTATGAAGCATGTAAGCATTTGTTTGGCTATACTATTTCTTCTGATTATTTTTTAAGGGGGGAGGGCCTTCAGAAACTTATTAGCAGATGCAGGGTGATGATCTAATACACATGCTAAACCTGAGAACCCCGACTAGAATGGGAACATTCCAACAGCAAAAACTAGGGCATTCAAAATGATGTGAACCTTAAAGCTCACAGAATTGGGTCCTCCTCAGAGGTTTAGGGAGTCATGGAGTATCCAGCTATATTCTCCAGTCAGTCCCTGGATATTTACCAGGGCCTAAGTGCCATCTGAGTCAGAAACTAGGATCTGTCACAACCTAGATCACTCATGGAACTCCTTATTCTCTGTATAATAGTTGTGAAATTACTTATTAATCCTACACGTTCTGAGGTTTCATCTGAAGAAATAGAAATGAGGTGTTTACATTTACAGTCTGATAAATTTCTTTGACCTTTCAACCTTTATAGCTATTTCTAGACTCTGGAGGGATAGGATATGACCCCATTTGATCAGTCAGTGGTTCATATGACCCTGGTGTAAAGAAAATAGAGCATTTTTGGCAAGTGTGCGGGAGAAGATAGAATTAGACAGAACTGGTATGTGTTGGCTTAGTCTGATACTGATACCGGTTTGTCAAAAAAAAAAAAACAAACAATCTACCTCAAACACCATGCAAAGTGCTGACATAAAATCCACATAGCACACCAGTGGAGTTCAAACATTTTGGTCTCAGGACCACTTTAGACTCTTAAAAATTACTGAGGACCTCAAGCAACATGTTAGTGTAGATACTATCTGTCAATATCTACTGTGTTAGAAAACAAAACTAAGAAAAACTTAATTACTAATTCATTTAAAAACAGTAAACTGATGACATCATATGTAAATAACATACTTTTAATAAAAACAACTATATTTTCCAAAACAAACAAATAAAGCAAACCATTTAATGAGAAGAATGGCACTGTTTTTACATTTTTACAAATTTCTTTTTTTTTTTTTTTTTGTATTTATTTATGATAGTCACACACAGAGAGGGAGAGAGAGAGAGAGGCAGAGATAGAAACAGGCTCCATGCACCAGGAGCCCAACGTGGGATTCGATCCCGGGTCTCCAGGATCGCGCCCTGGGCCAAAGGCAGGCGCCAAACCGCTGCGCCACCCAGGGATCCCCTACATTTTTACAAATTTCTGGCCTTTGGCTAAATAGATAGCTGGGTTCTCAAATCTGCTTCTGCATTTAGTCTGTTAATATGTTGTTTTGATTAAAACATATGAAGAAAATCTGGCTTCACACAGATATACAGTTGGAAAGAGAACCTTAATAGTCTTTTCAGATCGTTTTGAATATTATTCTTTGATACTATACTGAAACTGGACAAGTACGTAGTTTCTTAAAGGTTAGTTGCAATGCAGGACCTGCCAACCATATTAGTGAACTTTCTGCTGTTACATTAAAATCTACGGGCCTCTTGTGTGCTTCAAATGGATCTTTCACCCAGGCATGATTTTTCTAACACCATGCATTGGTCATTTGGAAAATATTAGTTCACTGAGTTAAGCAGATCTTCCAGATACTGACCTATGTCGTTAGAATACGATACAAAAAAAAAAAAAAAAAAAATCCTGTTTCTTAAAAAAAAAAAAAAAAGATTTATTTACATATGTATGTATGTATGTATTTGAGAGAGAGAGACAGAGAGAGAGGGAGAAGCAGACTTCCCGCTGAACAGGGAGCCTGACTTGGGGTTCAATCCCAGGACCCTGAGATCATGACCTAAGCCAGAGGTAGATGCTTAACCTACTGAGCCACCCAGGTGCATGCCCCAACCTCCCATCCTATATCTTAATATCACCACTAATTTTTAGCAGCAAAGTCTTTATATACCAAGAAGTTGTCAATCTCTTGGTAACAGATACAAGTTTTCCCAAATTCAAATTTTCACTTGAAAGCCTGAATTTTAGTACTGACTACAAATACTGTCAGTTATTTTGCTTGAAGTGAGAGACTCACTTTGTACATTTTCGAGAAACGATCTGCCAAATGCCCAAGTCTAAACAGCCACGGTTGGCCTGTCAGTCATTATTTCAAGTAAAAAATGGTGTTCAATGAAAAAAGAAGCTATTCGTTCAACACGCAGCTCAAACACAGCACAAGAGCTTTGCCTCCAGACAGCCACTGCCCTTCAGTATGTAGAAGTGCTTTGTGCAGACTTCTCATTTCTTCAAACAGAATGTGAAAAAGACTGTATTCAAGGGCTGAGATTTAATAAAGTAATGCTTCATCAAGGACTTTTTTTTTTTAAAGATTTTATTTATTCATGAGAGACACAGAGAGAGAGGCAGAAACATAGGCAGAGGGAGAAGCAGGCACCCCGCAAGGAGCCTGATGTGGGTCTCGATCCTGGGGACTCTAGGATCACACTCTGGGCCAAAGGCAGATGCCCAACTGCTGAGCCACCCAGGTGTCCCCCAAGGACTTTTTTTTTTTTTTAAGATTCTTTTTGTTTATTTGAGAGAAAGAGAGAGAGAGAGAGAGAGCAAGTGAGCATGAACAGAAGGGAGGGGAGAGGGTGAGGGAGAAGCAGACTCCCCACTGAGCAGGGAGCCTGAGGTGGGCCTCTATCCCAGGACCCCAGGATCATAACCTGAGCTGAAGGCAGACGTTCAACTGACTGAGCCACCCAGGCACCCCCATCAAGGACAGTCTTAAGTGAACATGGCCTTTTTGGGGGGAACTAAGAGTGTGCAGCACTGAAGAATACTGCTTGTGTGGTGCGGTGCTCCTGCCTTGATTCACGGTCAGGCACCAGAAGTTACAACCATTGCTTTTGTACCATCAGAGCAAATGTCGATGCAGCAAACCTAGGGGTTCTTGGACTACACTTGGGGAACTGCTGAATTGCTGACATATGGAATCATGTTTTGGCTTCATCGTCCTTCCTTTATGCTCAAATCGAGGCCTTTTCTTCCTCCCTGCTTTACTCACCTGCTCTCCTGTGTTTTTTTTTTTTTCTATTGAGGTATAATTCCCATACCATCAAATTCACCATTTCAAAGTGTAGAATTTAGTGGTGTTTGGTATATTCACAAGGTTGTGAAACATCCCTACTACTTAATTTCAGAACGTTTCCAGCTCCCCAAAAGAAACCGCATACCTGTTTCCCAGTCACTACTCTCCATTTGCTCCTGTCCCCAGACCCTGGGAGCTCCTGGGGTTACTTTATGTCTATCCAGACTGCCTATTCTGGGGATTGCATATAAGTGGAGTCCTGTCATACGTGGACTTTTGTGTCTGGTCTTCTTCACTTAGCATAATTTTTTTCTTTTTTCTAAAAGATTTTATTTATTTATTTATTTGAGGGATACAGAGATAGCAACAGAGATAGAGAAAGAGAACATGAGCAGGGAAGACAGGGAGGAGCAGGCTCCCCACAGAGCAGGAAGCTGGATGTGGGGCTCAATCCCAGGACCCTGAGATCAAGACCTGAGCTGAAGGCAGATGCCTAACCCACAAAGCCACCCAGGAGCCCCTAGCATAATGTTTCCAAGGTTCATTTATGTTGAAGCACCTACCAATGCTTTATTTAAAAAAAAAATTTTTTTTAGTATAGTTGACACATAAGCAATGTTCTATCAGTTTCAAGTGTATAATAGTGATTCAACTCCTCTCTGTTAGGCTATGCTTCCATTCAGCAGCTGATGGAGATTCAGGTCGTTTCCACTTCTTGGGTATTACAGAGTAATGCTGCTAAGGAGCATTCATGTCCAAGTTTACGTGGGAACATATAGTTTTATTTATTTTTTTTAAAGATTTTATTTATTTATTCATGAGAGACACACACAGAGAGGCAGAGACACAGGCGGAGGGAGAAGCAGGCTCCATGCAGGGAGCCTGATGTGGGACTCGGTCCCGGGCCCAGGATCACACTCTGAGCTAAAGGCAGATGCTCAACTGCTGAGCCACCCAGGCGTCCCGGGAACATACAGTTTCTGTTCTCTTAGGCATAAACCTAAGAGCAGGTCTTTCAGTCCTCTTACTCTCGAGCCCTGCACTGCTCTCCATTGGTGGTGTAGACCAGTTTTTTAAATTTCCCATTTGTTTGGAACCAATACTTTTGCAAAATACCAAATCACAGGCTACAAAAGTTCCTAAACATTTACTCTCACTTTCTGGGCTTGCTTTGACTGGCAAGGGGTGGCCGGCTAGAATCTGAATAGATCGCACGGACTTTTCTTTTTCTCATTTACTGAGGGCTTTTTTCTGGGTCCTAAGTGCGGCCGATCTCCAGGATTCGGCCTTGACCCTCTACTGTGCTTGCTACACCGCCTCCCTGGAAACCACATCTCCTCTCCTGCACCTTAATAGAATCTTCATGCCAAAGACAAACACATCTTCATCTTTAATCCTAACTTCTCAAGTTTCGGTTCTGCATTTCTTACTTCCTGGCAGGGCATTCTTCGTTTGGTATTGCATACCATTCCAAACTCTGTATTTACAAAAACACGACTTTCCCCCTTCTCTTGGCGGCTTCTTCTTCTTCTTTCTTCTTTCTTTTCTTTCTTCTTTCTTTTCTTTCTTCTTCTTTTCTTCTTTCTTCTTCTTTTAAATACATTTATGGGGCTCATTCTCCAAATCACTCAATCACATTCAAAAGCCTAAAGGTGTCTTTGTCTCCTCCCTATTCTTGGTTCCCTGGACATCCCTCCTTTCCAACAGTTCTTGCCACTGTCACCCCCACCCCCCATCCTTTGCATTCTGTGCTACATTTGCAGCTAAGACCTTCAAGCAGTTGCCCTTGAACTCCTGCCATGACTCCTACCTGATCTCTCGTGCAGCCTCAGGCTCCCAGCCACCCTCCACCAGAATACTTTTCCTTCAGGTCCTGCTCAGAAAACAGTGACCCCCAAATGACTACTCACCATAGGACCAGTCAGTCAGTCCCTAAGTCTAAGACTCAAGGTCCATCTTCTAAACTATATTTCTAAGTAAAGCTTCCATTTCTTGGCTACAGCTAAAACTGATCTGCTAGTTTTTGCCCAAACATATCTTATGTCTTTTGTCTCTAGACCTTAGCTCATGCCAACCCTTTGTGTGGAACACCCTTTCTGACTGCTCCTCTACCAAGTGAAATTCTTCCTACCCATTCTCGGAAACCCAGCTCAAATGTTTCCTTCTCTAAGGTCATCTCAGACCACACTGAACTCATGGCCCTGTGTATTACGGATTCATGCCTTAAATACATGGCACTTAGGACTACAACTCATTTGGTAAATCACTGTATACTAGAATATGCCACTCCTTATATTTTTGTTTTATATTACAATTTTTAAAAAAGATTTTATTTGTTCATGAGAGACACAGAAATGGAGAGGCAGAGACATAGGCAGAGGAAGAAGCAGGCTCCCCACTGGGGAGCCTGATGTGAGACTTGATTCTGGTACCCCGGGATCACGCCCTGAGCTGAAGGCAGATGCTCAACCATTGAGCCACCCAGGCACCCCTATATTACAATTTTTATATGTTCAATCTCTTTTTTCTTTTCTTTTCTTTCTTAAAAAAGATTTTATCCATCTATTAGAGAGAGAGAGAGAGAGAGAGTACAGCACAAGCAGGGGGAGCAGCAGAGGGAGAGAGAGAAGCAGGCTCCCATCCAGCAGGGAGCCTAATGTGGGGCTTGACCCCAGGACCCTGGGACCATGACCCAAGCTGAAAGCCAGATGCCCAACTTACTGAGCCACCCAGGTGCCCTTGTTCCATTTCTTTTTCCATAGGCCTCCTATGTCTTTGGATCTTCTCTCGCACACTATCCTGTATACTTGATTTTTTGATTGATTGATCAACGGTAACAGACACTTAATAGCCATTTGACCCTGAACATCTGGTCAAGGTTAAATTTCCTCATCTGTGAAATGGGCTAGCACCTGCCTCAATGAGTTGTTCTAAGAGCTAAAGATGACAACACATATAAAGCAGTTCACACAGTGCCTAAAATATTGCAGGTGGCCACAGACTTAGGCGAATACACATTTGCACAGAGTGAGAGGGAGGAAAACAGGGCAATGTTTGTTCTCCAAACATTCCTTTCACCCTCCAGCTAATGGCCTTTCTTCCCTTTGTCTTCTCAGACCCTTACCTCTCCTTAGCTCATTTTTTTCTGCTTAAAAAAAAAAGGAAAAAAAAAGGAAGTTAGTGGGGGAGAAGGGTAGGCTTTTCTGAGAAATTCTAGGGCAAATGGATATCAGAACTTCTGAATCTAATCTTCATTCCATGTGATGACCAAATGACTACGGGGTTTCCTTTCCATCTGCATTTCAAAAGATAGCATATTTATTTTAGAAGGATACTGGTTTTGGCTTGCCAAGAGCACTTCTCCCAAAATGCAGTGTACTACTGAATTATGGTGCAGGATGGTTAGAAGAACATGGACTTTGGAGTGAAGACATCTCAATTTGAACTCTTGTCCTGCTACTTACTAGCTGTCACCTCAGGCTGGCTGACTCTTAACCTTTCTGTCCCTCTTTCTCTCTCTCTCTCTCTCTCTCTCTTTTTTAAGAGATTTTATTTATTTATTCATGAGAGAAAGAGATAGAGGCAGAGACACCGGCAGAGGGGGAAGCAGGCTTCATGCAGGGAACCCGATGCGGGACTTGATCCCAGGACTCCAGGATCATGCGCTGGGCTAAAGGCAGAAGCTTAACTGCTGAGCCACCCAGGCATCCCTGTCCCTCTCTCTCATTGGTAGAATGAGCATCCAGTTGTGGGTTTGTCTAGTAAGCCTGACACATCAGACGCTCAGCAAATGTGAGATCGCTCCACCTCTGCCTTAACAGTGAAGTGCCCAGCAATCTCGTCTAGTTGCAAGGCTATAAATACCATCTATTTGCTGACGTCTCCCAAATTTTCATCTTCAGCCTGGACCTCTCCCCTGGACCCCATACTGGGGTATGCACACTCAATACTTTGGGGAGGTGCATTCCTTTATTTATGTATTTATTTTTATCTTTAATTTTATTTTTTTCATTTTTTTGGGGGGGGGGGAGGTGCATTCCTAAACAGATACCTCCAAGTCAACAGGCACTGCTGACATACCGTACCGTCCTCACTAAACCTGCTCGTTCCCTAGCTGGCTCCATTTCAGCAGACAGCAACTTAACCTTCTTTCCCCTATGACTGAATCCCTGCAACCCTGCCACCATTCTTGACCGGCCCCCTTTCCAACCTCAACCTGATCAGTCAACAAATCCTGTCTGTTTTACCTTGAAAATAAACCCAGAATCTGACCTTCTCTTCCCCTGGCCCAAGCCAACACCATCTCTGGCCTGTGTTGTTATCGTTTGCAGCCTGATGGACCTCTTGCTTCTATCATACACAGCACCCACGAGGATTCTATAATAACGCAGTCAGATCAGCTCCTTCCTCTGCTCAAAATCCTCAGGTCTCCAATCTTGCTAAGTAGACGCCAAAATCCAAACAGAACAGGATCTGGTTGCCCTTTCCAGCCTGAGCTTTCTTGGACTCATCTCAACCACCCTGCCCCAGCCAAAGCTCTCTCTCCTGGTTGTGGGCAGGTCTGGCCCCAGAGCCTCCATGTTCATAGGTTCTGAGCCTGAAATGTCCTTGGCACAGATAAGCTCAAGTCGCTGAGGTCCTTACCAAATGTCCCCTTATCGGTTAGGCCTTCCCTAACCTTCCTATCTAAAACTGCACATGCTTCCCGCCCCCCACCCCCCAGCCCACACCCACCACCAACACATTCTTCCTGTTCTTCTGGTTCACTTTTCTATTTGCCCCTTAGCACTTCTTAGTCTTTTACACACTAGATATTTTATTTATTTATCCGCCTTTGGAAGTAGAGATTTTGTCTGGTTTTTCCTCTGTTGTACCCCAGTGCCTAGTACAAATCCTGGTAAAAAAGGTCTCGAATATTTGTTGAATGGGTGATAGAGTGAAAGAATGAATGAGTGAGCACTCTATCTCTAGGCAGTCAATAAAATACTTATTAAGCGTCCATTATGTGGTCAGCTTTGCATTAGGCCAAAAGGGGGATGTGGCAGAACTGAAAGAGGTGTTTTTTTTTTTTTTAAGATTTTATTTATTTATTCATGAGAGAGAGAGAGAGAGAGAGAGAGAGAGAGGCACAGACACAGGCAGAGGGAGAAGCAGGCTCCATGCAGGGAGCCTGACATGGGACTCGATCCCAGGTCTCCAGGATCACGCCCTGGGCTGAAGGCTGCGCTAAACTGCTGAGCCACCCAGACTGCCCAAGAGGTGTTTTTTTTTTTTTTTTTTTTTTAACTCTTCAGGAACTTTTTAGAGAGCGAGAAAAGAAATCTCAGATGCCAATGTTCTGTAAGTGCTAACCGCAAGGGACAGCCAATGCTGTAGAAGTCAGAAAGGAGAGAGATCAACAGTGACCAGAGTAATGAGGACAAAGAAAGATAAGGAAAGAGCAGTCTGGAGGAGGGGGAGGAGGAGGGGGAAGAGGAAGAGTAAGAGGAGGAGGAGGAAGAGGAGAGTAACTTAAAGACAGAGATAGGAGAGAGCCTGGAAGAGTCACTTCAAGGGGGGCTAATTACAGGAGGGGTAATACAGAGTAACAGGACAGGAAGGCTGGGAAAACCCAGTTAAGAGTCTGAAAGTGACACAACAGGAAAAGATCAATAGGATTGACTGAAACTGGGGATCCCTGGGTGGCGCAGCGGTTTGGTGCCTGCCTTTGGCCCAGGGTGCGATCCTGGAGACCCGGGATAGAGTCCCACGTCGGGCTCCCGGTGCATGGAGCCTGCTTCTCCCTCTGCCTGTGTCTCTGCCTCTCTCTCTCTCTCTCTCTCTCTCTCTGACTATCATAAATAAATAAAAGTTAAAAAAAAAAAAAGAAGGATTGACTGAAACTGGATGTGGGGGATGATGCAAAAGGATACATTGAAGATGAGTGAGCCACTATGGTGGTCTTTAAGATTTTCACTGGAATAGCCCCTAAAATATGAACAACTCTATATTCCCTGTCATAGTTTTAAGTTGCCATCTATCATCTGTAAGCTTCAACGAGAGCAAATGATGTGCTTTTTTTAAATGTCCATTGAAGATGTCCTTTAAGTATACATGGAAAATGTCTGCTGATGGCAGGCTAATCGGCTTGATCAGACTTCCTTTCTGTCTAAAGAGGTCTAAGCTCATCTCTTTAAGTTCCAGTGAACATGTTAATACGTCCCCTCAGAATGACCATCTTATTTCTGAATTCTAGTTTGAGTCTTGAGTCTGTCACCTGGATAAAACAAGGGGTGCTCAGCTTATATAACACTGTATGTTCATTATACTTAAAATTTTTTTTAAAAATAAGGGGCTGGGATCCCTGGGTGGCGCAGCGGTTTGGCGCCTGCCTTTGGCCCAGGGCGCGATCCTGGAGACCCGGGATCGAATCCCACGTCAGGCTCCCGGTGCATGGAGCCTGCTTCTCCCTCTGCCTGTGTCTCTGCCTCTCTCTCTCTCTCTCTCTCTCTCTCTATGTGACTATCATAAATAAAAAAAAAAAAATTAAAAAAAAAAATAAGGGGCTGCTCCTCTTTGCATTACTTTCGTGGCATCCTGTGAAATTTTTATACTGTGGGGCAACCCACTACGCCTTTCCCCCCTTGTCTAAGGGCTAAAGGGTGACTTAATTTTATTTTTGATTTTTTAAAAAAGATTCTATTTATTTATTCATGAGAGACACAGAAAGAGAGGTAGAGGGAGAAGCAGGCCCCCTGCAGGGAGCCCAATGTGGGACTTGATCCCAAGACCCCAGAATCATGACTTGAGCTAAAGGCAGACGCTCAACCACTGAGCCACCCAGGTGTCCCTAAAGAATGATTTTAAGGTAATTGGGAAAGGAGATCTTTTGGAGCAGACAGTCTCAAGCATATCTGCTTTAAACAAGAGTACACCTGGAAGCTGAAAATCAGGAAATAAATTTGTTATCCATGCTCATGTATCCCCTGGAGAAAGTGTCTGTGTACCCCTAGAATACATGTACCCCAACATGAAGACCCCTGGCCTTGAGGTCTCCCTTGTCAGAGGTTAGAAAGAAGGGGGTGCCACTGACAGGGACACAAAGACTAGAGGGGAGTTGCTGGCTCTGGCGGTGCTGCTGCTAGGGAGAGCTGAAGCCAGGAAAAAAGATAAGCTCTCCAGGGTACAGGCCACAAAAGAAGGGCAGCCCCAGGGCTGAGTCTTGGAAAATGCCTGTAATTTAAGGGAGTGCAAGTAAAAGAAAC
Source organism: Canis lupus dingo (assembly GCF_003254725.2). Lineage (NCBI taxonomy): Eukaryota > Metazoa > Chordata > Mammalia > Carnivora > Canidae > Canis > Canis lupus. The sequence continues at coordinate 38,270,938 of NC_064269.1, read as the reverse complement.
TGAGATAAAGCAGGAAAATAAGGGGACATCTGGGTGGCTCAGTGGTTGAGCATCTGCCTTTGGCCCAGGTCATGATCCCAGGGTCCCGGGATAGAATCCCACATTGGGTTCCCCGCAGCAAGCCTGATTCTTCCTCTGCCTATGTCTCTCCCTGACTCTCTGTATCTCTCATGAATAAATAAATAAAATCTTAAAAAAAAAAAACACAGGAAAATAAGGAGGTAAATCAGGAGAATGTACATGTGAGAAAGGAAGCACAGTATTTCAGTAGGAAAGGAATTTAATTACATCAGACCTTACAGAGCCCAAGGAGGGTGAGGAAGAGGGCAAGGTCACTGAATTCCTAGTGATGTCACTAGGACCTGCAATGGCAGCAGCACGGGAGGACGGAGAGACCAGGAGACAGAGGCCAGGTAAGAAGGCAGTGAACAGATAAAGAGGAAATGCAGGCGGGATATGAAGACTCCCTGGGTGAGAAGTTTGGCAGGAAAGGACAGTTGGCCAGAGAGCTTGGCCACTGAGTGAAGGTGAACAATTTCTCACACAGAGACGTCCTGTCCACATATGTTTTATGGGAGAAGAAAGTAGTAGAGCAGAAAGGAGACTGTGTATGCCATAGGAGGAAGGATTTACCTTAGAAAGGAGGAAAACCCCTGACTCTTCCCCTGAGACTGGAGGGCAAGGCGAGGAGACTGGCACAGAAACATGGAAGGCAGAGGACAAAGCTCCTGGAAAGAATCTTCATCTCCTCAGTGAAAGGGGTGATGGGAGAACAGAGTGAAGGAGAAGCATAGTGTGACAGGGGTGGGGACTTGTGGGGAAACAGCCTATCCCCAGGGCATCCATCAATGAGATGATCCTCCTTCTCTGACGTTACTGAAAATAGCAGTGGGCAATTCCTCAGCTATGAAATGTTTTTCTTTTCTTTTCTTTTTTTTTTTTTAAAGGTTTTATTTATTTATTCATGAGAGCCACAGAGAGAGGCAGAGGCATAGGCAGAGGGAGAAGCAGGTTCCCTGTAGGGAGCCTGATGTGGGACTCGATCCCAGGACCCTGGGATCATGACCTGAGCCCAAGGCAGATGCTCAACCACTGAGCCACCCAGGCGCCCCTATGAAATGTTTTTCTTTCTTTAGAAGTTGGCAATTCTATGGGAATGTGGCAGAGAGCTCTGACTTTTGATTTAAAGTATTGCTGCCAGTTTACATCTATCATTGTCTGAACACGAGCTGCTCCAGTGGGGGAGCCTGATGGAGGCTGCAAGACAAACCCGTGGCACATCTGCATTATGAGAAGTTTTGCACAAAGGATTCCAAGCAACATAACTGGTAAGTAACTTCATTGTATTAAAACAAATAAAGCATACACATCAGAATGCGCAGTTGGCCTGTATTTTAAAGACACAATGTGAGACTTCAATGACATTTCTGTCTATGCACAGACACTGTATGGTCAGGACCCCAAGCCTGAGAGCACACATTTATTTAGTTTTCCACCACGGTCTGCAGGGAACTCTGTGAGAAAACTGTGAAGCTCGGCTTGAAATCCATGCTTTTATATCCTTTTTTCCAGATCCAGAGGAAGGTGTCCCTCTCTCTGCTTTAAACATCTCCTCCTCCCTCCCAGGGTCCCAATCCTCAGAATCTTATCCATCCTAGTCTTCTCCGGGAACTTCCTTTTGGGTCTTTCTTGCTAGCTTTCTTATTCTTTCCTTCTCAACAATAACAATTTATTATTGTCACTAACACCAGTTAATACCAACGAACCTTTACTGAATTCTTACTCATGCACAGTCACACACTGAGTTCCGTACTTGACACACATTAACTCCCTTAATCCCCATAACTATTTGAAGTAAGGACTAATATTATTGTTTTCATTGTCTGAATAAGCAAACACATCAAAGCTATTAGCTCCTTGGTCTGTGCTGATCAGTGAGTAATTGATGCAGGTAGATGCTAAGCTCTGGGTCTCACTTCTAGCTCTAGCTTGTGATCACCTTTACCTTCAAACAGCACAGGCTCTCCCTTCTAGGTCTCCTCACCCAACCTGTGTCCCTTTGCTGCTGCTTCTAGCTACTGTTCAATTTCACTTACTCCTGTCGTCAATCTCATAAAATCATGGCCTAACTTATCCTCTATTTCTTGCCTACCTACCTTTACCAGCCTGTTTACTGACAAGATTATGGCAACTCTTTGGAATGTCTACTTAGAGATGGCTGAAAAAATCTCAGTTTTTTCCTTATCTTACCTTGATGTTGTAATTTTTCTAGACCACAGAAGGTTACCATAGATAACGGGCTTTTGCTTTGGGCAATATTGAAAGGATCTATTAAATTTCATTTAAATTTTCCAAGGACCACAGACCAGAATATAAAATAGGACTGCTTTAAAAAAAAAAAAAAAAAAAAAAAAAGGACTGCTTTAGAACCTGGCTTACTTGTAGTTTATTTTTTATTTTTTTTTGCAGTTAATTTTTATCTATTATTTTCACATTAATTTTATCGTTATTACTTCAACTATGAAGATCTGCCATTCAATTCTTTTTCCGCCAAAGTGGAAATTCCTTGTTCTCAACAACCAGGCAGAGAAAAGAAGACATAGAAATAGGAAGGACATTGCTTGCCACTGCCTATTCAAGCGATCAGGAACTGATTAGGCACTTATGTAGAGGTACTGATCACTCTGTCAGCTGGAAGCACACTTACAAATTAGGGACATTTTAGGTGAGGAGGAAGCTCTCATCTTTGGAATTTGTTCAGAACTGGTCCTTTGTTTCTCTTTACCAGATTAAGTTTGTTGATAGTAAGGGCAAGGTGCCAACACACCTTCCATCCTCTGATAATCCTGTATAGCTCAGGCTGAGTCATAGATATAGATTTCCAGGATCTGAAGAAATCTCAGAAATCACTGACTCCCAAGCCTTCACTAGATAAGAAATGAAGTCAGGGTGCTCAGTCAGTTGAGCATCTGTTTTTGGCTCAGGTCATGATCTCTGGGTCCTGGGATCGAGCCCCACATCAGGCTCTGTGCTCAGCAGGGAGTCTGCTTCTTTCTCTCTCTGTGATCTCTCTCACTCTTGCTCTCAAATAAATAAAATCTATAAACAAGATACATAAGAAATGAAGGCCTAAAAGGGATAGAGGGCATGCTCAAGGTTAACAGAGCACAGCTCAAATTAGAATCCACATCACTTGATTTCCATTCTGATCTTCTTGCCACATGCCTTGGCACTTGTCAATGACCTACAAGGGAATCACTAGTAACTAGCTGTGTGCTTTTAAAGCTACAGCTGTATTATTCTCTGATTTCTCAGCAACAATCTATATTCAAGCATCTGTTTGCAGATGCATGCACACTCACAATTGTTCATCTTCCTATCTAAAAACAATTAAAAACTACATTTCCTCCCCAAAGATTTATTTATTTGAGAGAGAGAGACAGAGTGAGCAAGGGAGGAGCAGAGGGAGAGGGAGACAAGCAGACTTCCCGTTGGGTGGGAAGCCAGATGGGTGGGATGCGGGGCTTGATCCCAGGACCCGGAGCCCGTGACCTGTGCCGAAATCAAGACCGGATGCTCAACTGACTGAGCCATCCAGTTGCCCCCCAAACTACATTTTAATATTAAATCTAGGTGCTCTCCTGTACTCTCTTCATTAATCTAATTCTTGGGGACTCCCCGTCCCTATCCTCATGCAGTGCAGTAAGAATATAGCAGTTCCTTTCTGAAAGTTTCCTGCCCCCGAGTGTCTCAAACATTTTGTCAACTCTGATCCAGTATTCAAGAAAACTGGGACAAGAGATCAAAATGTCCTGGGGATAGAATAATAGAGGGGATATTTCAAAGGTAAACTAGTGGAATGGCTCTTACTTGTGAGAAAGAAAGAAAAAGAGTTTGCTAAGAAGGTTAAGAAATACTAGTTTTTTTGTCACTTGACCCAACCAAATCACCTTGAACCCAAGCTGCCCCAAAGCCCTACCAAAATTCTTTAATGGTTCCATTTACGCCAAGTGCTCTTAGTAATAAGCAAGGCCATCTCAAGCTTAGTGCTACTCGCTCATGGACACACATTGGCTAACTGGTAAAACCTGCTATGGGGCACCTGGGTGCCTCAGTGGTTGAGTGTCTGCCTTAGGCTCAGGTTGTGATCCCGGGGTCCTGGGATCAAGTCCCGTATTGAGTCTGTATCAAGTCCCGGCAGGGAGCCTGCTTCTCCCTCTGCCTATGTCTCTGCCTCTCTCTCTCCCTGTGTTTCTAATGAATAAATAAAATCTTAAAAAAAAAAAAAGTAAAACCTGCTATGAAAGCTGAAAAATTATGATACAACACAAGACTGACTTGGATGTTACCAATGCTGCTTTTTGTCATGCCACAAGGAGTTAGACACGCACAGGTTCTCGCTAGCTTCTTAGTCTGGGAGATAGCTATCCATCATGGCAAGCCCTACCGAGTGTTTCAAGTCTGATTGGATGGCAGAAGAGACATCAAGTGCATTAGCCATACATCTGAGCATCTGGTTATGGTATTTTTCTGTACTACTAGTTTATTTGAATGGTCACATAGTTTGTTACTTTAGATAGCGGTTTTTCCCTAAAACTTATTCTACAAAAATTTAAACTGAAAGAATGTTAATGCTAAAAGAGACTGTTGACTGGCATTTCTCCATTTTATTTAAACAGGGAAAACAGCTGTTCAAGACTGACTTTGAGGCACTTTAAGACACCAAAATGCCTTAACTAGCAAAGATGAAATGACACCCCTGTTGCCTGTATTCAGTGCATTTTGTCACATTTTAAAATTCTTTGTAAATTAATAAACCACATGGTGGCAACTTCCAGCCAGATTATCTGATCAACTAGAATATCCCTGGACTCAGGTGTTAAGAGTCATCTAGTTGAGAAATTCAGCTCTGCAGCTTAGGTGAATAGATAGGCCCTTTGTATCTCAATGTCTTCATCTCTGAACTCGGCAAAGTGCCAGCCATATCTGCAGGCTGTTGTGCAGATTAAAACAGAAAATATCTGTAAAAGTATCATACATGGACACCCTTGAGGCCACTTTAAGAATATTTATGTATGGGCAAATATTTTATATAAGCATATCTATGCCTAACTTAGAGTATTCTTTTAACTGGTATGGCCTCTATCCACCTCATTATAATTTAACTAAATTAAACCTCTAGCAAGTTTCAAAAATAAAGGTCTGTGAATTGCACCTGGCACTCCCAGGAAGAGGCCCACTGGCCATGAGGCCAATAAAGCTTCAGTTTCAAGGCCTTTCCTTTGCAGAGGCCCTTTTTAAGTCCCTGGGGAGGGTAGAGCGGTGGTGGAGGTAGGAGCTAACATGTTCACATGGTCATAAGTATTTGTGAAACTTATAAGCTATTTTTGTAGCCTTTTTCTTAAAAAAGGTCCCCAAGATTAGAAAAACTTCAGGTCTCCCAAATCTTGGATTAAAAAAAAAAAATCAGCCACTACAACAAAACTTGGCACAGGTCAGAAAATACTCTACTCCCAGAATCCTGTGTTTTGGGCTTCATCTGAGGTCTTCCAAATGACAGGCATATTCCCCACATAAGTTCTGGTGGGGGTTTGGGGTGCGGTAGGGCATTTGGCATAAGTGGGATCCTGGCTCCATGGCTGCACAGACCTGAGGAGGCATGAGGCCGAGAAGGCTGTGACAGGATTGTGACTGGTAGGAAGAGCCAGCTGGGATGTGGGATGCAAGGGTGGTATGTGGGAAGCAAATCTGGAAAAGAAGTTTGAGATACATTGTCACCCCTCGGTGAGTATGTGGAGTAAGGGAGTGTCCTGCTCCCTACAACCCCTCTTCCTTGTTCATTAACAGTCTGATTTGCAGTGGTTAAAATGGGAGGGGGCCATGAGATGGGGGGTGGGGGTGAAGTATCCAGTATTTCGTTTGCTAAAGCTGTGTATTTCAGACAGCAGAGGCATCTGTTCAAGTCCAGGAGAGGACAGGATTATAGAAATCATTCAGCATAGATGTTTATCACCTGGGAAAACAGGCCCTTTACAGGCACAGTGAGTAGCTGTGGGTTGGCTGGGCTCCCACAGACCACCCCCCCTTCCCTGCTCTCTGACAGATCGCCCCTCCTCTTGCCTCTTCTTTTCCTTTCTTTCCTTTCTGTTACTGTTTTTTCCTCTTCCTTCCCTTGTATAGACCTGAAATGTATTATCCCTCGTTGTTTGTTTATTTAAGATTTTATTTATTTATTCATGAGAGACACAGAGAGAGAGGCAGAGACATAGGCAGAGGGAGAAGCAGGCTCCATGCACCGGGAGCCCGACGTGGGACTCTATCCCGGGTCTCCAGGATCGCACCCTGGGCCAAAGGCAGGCGCCAAACCGCTGCGCCACCCAGATGTCCCAATCCCTCGTTTTTTAAAAAAGGATTTTATTTGAGACACAGAGAGAGAGTGAGAGAGAACTTGAGTGAGCAGGGAGAAGGAGCAGAGGGAGAAACAGCCTCCCTGCTGAGTAGGGAGCCCGATGACCCTGGGATCATGACCCAAGCCAAAATCAACAGTCAGATGCTTAACCAAGCCAGCCAGTTGCTCCTAATCCCCTATTTTTAATGCTTTCTGGATTTTACATGTTATGGGTTCACTCTCAAAAATATCTAACTAGCACGAAGTAACCTGGGTTTTTCCCTTCTTTTAATTTATGGCACTGGTTTTCAGTGGAGAAATGGCCCGTTGGCTCCTGTTGTGACTAATCTGGCCTAGGGTTGCCCAAGGGTTGTCCCATTGCACCTGTCAAGTGGCTAATTAGCTGCTCTTTCTCCAACGCTCCCAAATACTTGTCATGAGAATTTCTCTCTTGTGTTTGGAGTTGTCAAATCTAATCTTTGTAAATACAAACAAGGTAGGTGAAACTTTTTTCTCAGCAGGCATTTCAGCAAATGAAACAATAAGCTCTTTCTTACAGCCAAGACTCTTTTTTTTTTTTTTTTTTTTTTATTTTATGATAGTCACACAGAGAGAGAGAGAGAGAGGCTGAGACACAGGCAGAGGGAGAAGCAGGCTCCATGCACTGGGAGCCCGACGTGGGATTCGATCCCAGGTCTCCAGGATCGCGCCCTGGGCCAAAGGCAGGCGCCAAACCGCTGCACCACCCAGGGATCCCACAGCCAAGACTCTTAACAAGAGGAAAGATAACAGCATTACACCCTGTAATTGTCCTCATGAATCTAAATAGGTGTAATTGTTGGGTTCTCTCTCTACCTGAGATCATACACAGTCTTTGTTTTTTTTTTTTTTTTAAAGTGTAGAATTCAGGGAATTTTAGTGTATTCACAGTGTTGTGCAACCATGACCAGTGTCTAATGCCAGAACATTTACATTAGCTGGGACAAGAAACCCCACACCTTTAGCAGTCACTTCCAATTCAATCTTCCTCTCATCCCCTGGCAATCACCAATCTACATCTGTCTATTCTGGGCATTTTATATAAATGGAATCATACCAAATGTGGCTATTTCTTAGCATAATATTCACATAACGAAAGCATTACTGTAATATTTTCAAGGCTCATCCATGCTGTAGCAGGTAGCAGCACTTCATCGCTTTGGCTATAGAATATTCCACTGTATAACATTTTGTTTATTCATTCATCTGTTGGTGGACAAAGGGGTGTTTTCACTTTTTGGCCATTATAATAATGCTATGAACATTTGTGTACAAGTTTTTGTGTGAACACATGCTTTCAGTTCTCTTGAGTATATAACTAGGGGTGGAATTACTATGTCTTTACTGTAACTGTTTAACTTTGAGAAACTGCTAAACGGTTTTCCATGGTGGCTGCACTGTTTTACGTTCCCATCAACAATCCATGTCCTAACACTTCCTGATTCCATTTTTTAAAAATTATTTATTTATTTATTTATTTATTTATTTATTTATTTATTTATTTATTTATTTATTCATGATAGACACAGGCAGAGGGAGAAGCAGCCTCCATGCCGGGAGCCCGACGTGGGACTCGTTCCGGGACTCCAGGATCATGTCCTGGGCCAGAGGCTGAGCCACCCAGGGATCCCCCGCCGATTCCATTTTTAAAATTATTATAGCCATACCAGCAAGTGTGAAGTAGTATGTCACTGTGATTTTAATTTGCATTTTCTTAATGATTAATGAGTTGAGCATTTTTCTATATGCTTATTGGCCATTTGTATGTCTTGCTTAGACAAACATCTATTCATACCCTTTTGCCCATTTTTAAATTGACTTATTTGCCTTTTATTATTGAGTTATAAGAGTTCTTGATATAGTCTGGATACTAGCTCCTTATCAGATATGTGGTTTACAAATATCTTTTTTTAAATAATTAAAAAAATTATTTATTCATGAGAGAGAGAGAGAGAGAGGCAGAGACACAGGCAGAGGGAGAAGCAGGCTACATGTAGGAAGCCCGACGTGGGACTCTATCCCAGGTCTCTAGGATCACGCTCTGGGCTGAAGGCGGCGCTAAACCGCTGAGCCACCCGGGCTGCCTGGTTTACAAATACTTTTATATTCTGTGGGTTATCTTTTCATTTTCTTGATAGTATCCTTTGATGTACAAAAGTTGGAAATTATCTACTTCTTTTTCAGCATCTCAATATTACCTGAAGATTTGGGAAGAATTTAAAAAACATTTAAAAATTATATATTTTATTTTATTTTATTTATTTATTTATTTATTTATTTATTTATTTATTTATTTTTTTTTTTTTTTTTAAAAAATTATATATTTTATTTTTTTAAAGTAGGTTCCACATCCAGCATGGGGCCCACTGCGGGCTTGAACTTATGACCCTGAGATCAAGACCTGAGCTGAGATCAAGAGTCAAATGCTTTACCAAAGGAGCCAACTAGGCACCCCTAAAAAATTATATTTATTAAATACTTTATAAAACAAGAGGGTAAGACTTGAAAAATTGGGAGCTTTTGATGATATCATGACCCGAGTCCCCAAAATTATGTTAGGTCTTAGTGTAAATAATATAAATGCATGCCGTCTAGTTCCTAGTTTTGCTTTTGTTTACTACTCTGTCATTTGTCATTTTTTCATTTTTTAAAAAAAGATTGTACTTACTTGAGAGAAAAAGAGCATGAGCAGGGGAGAGGGGCTGAGGGAGAAGGACTAGCAAACTCTCTGCTTACTAGGGAGCCTGACGTGGGGCTTGATCTAAGGACCCTGGAACTATGACCTGAGCTGAAGGCAGACTGAGCCACCACGCACCTCTCCTTTTTCATTAAAAAAATTATCATTATTTTAAAATAATCTCTACATCCAACATGGGGCTTCAACTCACAAGCCCGAGATCAAGAGTTGGATACTTTATTGACTGAGCCAGCCAGGCACCCCTGTTTATTACTCTTTTGGAAGAACCAATGAAGAATTAAAAAGTGGAGCCAGATTATCCTTTGGCTAGAGGATGAGGATTTCTAGAAGCACTATGGTTCAATGTTTTTTGTCAGGGCCCCAGTATATTTGTACTCGAACTATAATCAATCTTTCCCCCTTTTGTTGGAGGTATATGCCTTAGGAGACTTACAGGCACCACTCCAGTTGGCCTCTGTTTGCTGGCTTACAAAGAGAAGTTTCATGTTTATGAACAGTGATCCAGAGTGGTGTCCAAGTCCATCTGAGTTTAGAATTGCTATCACAGCAGAAATTGGAAACTTTAGGAGCTAGAAGGCATTTACCACGTCTCTGTGGATGCCACTTCTCATTACAGCATACACAAATATACAGTGATCAGAACTTTAACCTAATGGGAGCTCATATCCTCCTCAGATCTGCACATGATATATGCACATGAATCCTTTTCTTTTATAGTGAACTGCCTGCAAAATTACTATCTCACCATTTATAATTTTATGTGGCAGAATGACCATGTAGGCTTTTCTTATGAAAATGCCATAGCAACATGAATACTTGGTACTGAAAAGCATCTTTAATTGACAAAAGCTTTTTATTTTTAATTTAAACTTAGCCTCTGCTTACAGTGGGACATTTAAATAGTCAATTTGATGACTTCATGCTGACTATTTGCCCAACCAAAACCTGGGTCTGATAATTTCTGGCTTGATCTTCTACCGGCTTTCTGACAAAATGTCCCTACAGTTAGAAGGCAATGACATTTCTACCCGAAGCCTCTAGTACTAACAATTCTGGTACATATGGTTCTTAGACAGAATACTTCATTCAAGGTGTCCAGAATTTAATGAATCTCACTTTATCTTCAAAGCCAGTGTTTGAATAGAGAGGAACTTGGATTTAAAACGAGTCCATTTTAAGCCCAAAGGCAATTCTTATCCAGAAATTACTTATCCTTATTTTTAGTGTCTGACTCGCCACCCCCCCTTTCTCATTTTGAAAACTGGGAGGAATAAAGATGCATACAACATCTTTTGGGCTGCAGGAATTAGGAACAGGCTTTGAGGGTCTCTACAGGAACTACTGCTGCTTTATCACAAGAACTCCAGATGGGCCCTAAATCTCCAGGCCCTTACTTCAGCAATTGCTGAAAAATATCCATACACACACACAGCCCTACCTTAAAAACTCTATGCTTGAGGAGGCCAGTTTACTTAGAACAGCTTTCCCTGGCAGCTGCAACTAGGGCGCTTCATTTTTGTTAAAGCTACAAGTTACAGTTTATTAACTATATTCCGAAGTGGGAGACAATAGATGAGGAGAAGGTTGGATGGCTCCAGGTGACCGACACAAGCCAGGAGGGGAAAGATGAAACTAGGAGTCCAACCACCTATGTGAAAAAAACAACCCTCCATATTTAACCTTTTCATCAAAAGTGTGAAACAGACGGTGGAGGTAAGAATGTGAGTTAGACAGTAGAGATGACAGTGATATCACTGTAATAATATTAACAGTAAGATTCAGTAGAATAACAGTATTTGGAGAACAGCAAGCGATATAAGATGACATTTCTTTTTCTTTTTTTTATAGTTATTTATTTATTTATTTATTCATTCATTCATTCATTCATTCATGAGAGACACACAGAGAGAGGCAGAGATACAGGCAGAGGGAGAAGCAGGCTCTCCGTGGGGAGAGCGGAGACTCGATTCCAGGACCCAGGGATCATAACCTGAGACGCTCAACCACTGAGCCACCCAGGCACCCAGAGAATGGCATTTCTAACAAGTTCTTAGGATGCAAGCCAGGAGATGCTAGGAAGTCCTGGGGCTTCTGGACCCAAGACCAAACTCAGAAAAGGAGGAGATGAGTACTTATTGAGGGAAGGAAGGGAACAATTACTTAACAATGACTTTGGGTCATGCTTGGTCAAATGTTTACAGTCGTAACCTCATTCAGTCCTCACAGGTGCCTAATGATCTTCCCAGTTTGCTCCCCTAACTTTTCCAGAGCAGAGGAGGAGGAATGCATCCTCACCAAGGCTATGCCTGAGCCATTCTCTACAAGGAAGGCATTTCTTTGATGACTTATGCTATTTTTCAAAATTCATGTATATTTCTCACCGTTGCCAAATATTGCTGCTTGTTACGAATTAAATCCAATTTAAGTAATTATCAGATAAACTCCTTAACTCTTAACCTCCATCTGTTAGTAAAATTGCCCTTTGGGAACATGAGGAAATGGACGGCTGAAGTTTAATAATTAGACTACAGTGGCACAACTAGTACCTACTTAATCCAAACACAATCTGTGCCTACGCCAGCAGGTGTCTGGAGACAATGCACATCCTATGACCTACTCCATTCTTTCACCCCCGCCTACCTGAAAGGTTGTCAGGTTTCTCTCTATCACTCATTTATGGATTCTCTATTGTTCTAATCAAACAGGACCACTTGCTGTTCTTCAGGTTCTTCTCCCTTTTCCTGATCTCCACATACAGGTTCATTATTCTTTGCAGCTGGAAAGCTTCCTCTCTCATCTTTACCTTACTAGGATCTTCCATAATCTTTAAGGTCCAGCTGAAATGCCATTTCCTTTTTGAAGACCAATCCCATTTTTGAAAGGCTGCTGCATTGAACACCTCCAGTGAGTTCTGATGGCTGCCCAGACAGAGTTAATGTCAGTGGGTATATAATTATTTTTGCTAGTGTGTGCCTATAGTCTCATGGGCCCAAATTTATATATGCCTCTGCAAATAAATGATTCCATTTGACATTAAAGTTATACTGGCATTCAAAACATGAAGTTTTGTGCAACGTAAGATATTGGAGTGCAGATAAAAAAGGGATAAAAAAATAAATTTAAAGAAATCGCCAGGGGCAGCTGGGTGGCTCAGTCGATTAAGCAACAGACTCTTGATTTTAGCACAGGTCTTGAACTCAGGGTTGTGAAACTGAGCCCTGCATCAGACTCCATACTAGATGTGGAGCCTACTTGGGATTCTCTCTCTCTCCCTCTGCTCCATTCCCTACCCTCTAAGAAAGAAAGAAAGAAAGAAAGAAGGAAGGAAAGAAAGAAAGAAAGAAAGAAAGAAAGAAAGAAAGAAAGAGAGAGAGAGAGAGAGAGGGAGGGAGGGAGGGAGGGAGGGAGGGAAGGAAAGAAAGAAAAATAAATCTTCAAACAGAAAGATTTAGACTACAATAAAATCTGTGGCTAAGAATTAGAATAAAGTCTCAAAAACGTAGAATATATCTAGACTTCTAGAATTGGAAGGAGGCTTTAAAGTTATCTAAGACAACCCCTTTATTTTCTAGTAGTAGAATTTCTGGACCTTGCTTCCTATTATGGTCAGAAGTCCCATTTGTTTAGCTAATGCTGTTTAATTTCCATCTAGCTTGGCTTTGGTATCTTTATATTGCAATTTCAGTGCTACCTGAAGAGAGTTTTTTGCACTGAATAACAGATTTAGTTCTGAAGGGCCAGACCTGACTTTAGTCCAAAGGGAACTGAGTGCAGGACCTACTTTGATTTTATTTTTTTATTTTTTTTATTTTTAAAATTTTTTTAATTTATTTATGATAGTCACATGGAGAGAGAGAGAGAGAGAGAGAGAGAGAGAGAGAGAGAGGCAGAGACACAGGCAGAGGGAGAAGCAGGCTCCATGCACCGGGAGCCCGACGTGGGATTCGATCCCGGGTCTCCAGGATCGCGCCCTGGGCCAAAGGCAGGCGCTAAACCACTGCGCCACCCAGGGATCCCCCCTACTTTGATTTTAAAGGTTGTTAACCTTAGTGATGCTAACATGAACTTCTGAGGAATGAATCCTTACCCCCTTGAGTACAATTTCTTTCTTTCTTTTTTAAAGATTTATGTATTTATTTGAGAGAGAGAAAGAGGAAGGGCAGAAGGAGAGAGAGAATTCTGAAGCAGACTCCCTGATGAACAGGGAGCCCAACATGGGGCTCAATCTCACAACCCTGAGATCATAACCTGAGACGAAATCAAGAGTCAGCCACTTAACTGACTGAGCCCCTCAGGTACCCCCCAAATGCAATTTCTGATAAGTCTAATAGCCAAGCCGCAGTCATGGCCAACACCAGAGGAGAACACACTCATGCTAAACAGGTGGCAATCTGCTCCATTTGGCCAGCTCCAGCCTTGGATGCTGAGAGGTATTTCATATGCTGATTACATCTTGGTTTAACCACCTAAGTGAAGAGAAGTGGACACCATGGGCATTTACCCTTTCCATCCCTGCATTCTCTTCGCAATCCCAATGTGCTCAACAGCAGGGACTTTAGAGATGGGTAGAAATGGGTATGACCTCAGACAAGCTACTTAACCTTTGAAGGCCCCCATTTCCTACCTGCACAAGGGTGATGATAACAGCAATTTAATGATCTTATGGGTGACTTAGCAGGTGTAGGTGGGGTATTGTTGAGCACTTCAGACAATGTCTGATATGTGCCAAATCCTTCATAAATGTCAACAGTTGTTATTATTGATCAGAGGTGGCAATGTTAACATACTCCATCAACAAGAATTGGGTGCTCTTCTCTCCGTATAAGCTTTACCATGGCATTTCATGCCCTCCCTGATTCAATTATGATACCAGTACTGACTCCTAAAACTTCTGTAGTCTAACTTCTCTCCTGAGCTCATTTGGGTTTCTCAACTCTTAAGACACCTGGAGATGCCTTGGGAACCTAGAACAAATCCAAAACGAGACCATTACCTGGCATCAAACAGTATTCGATGATCCTCCTAATGTCTCTGCATTTGTGAGATATCATTATCTTTCTAGCTATTCAGGCAGAACTTTTTTTGGGTTTGTTTGTTTGTTTTTAAACTGCTTCTTTATCATCCATTTAATCAGTTGCCAAGTCATTCATTCACATGCTCACTTTGTCAACAAATAGTTCCTGGGCCTTTTCCATAAAGCAGGCACAGTATTCAACTCTGGGAATACTATGGTGGACAAAACTAACACACTTTCGGCTCTCATCCTCTCATCCACAAATACAGAATTACCAATTGGAATATACAAGTGGAAGGAAATTTCAGTCTGTACGAGAAAGTGCAACAGGAGACATCATATAAAATGAGAGCAAGAAAAGAACTCTCAGAGGAAGTGACAATTTGAACTGAGACCCAAAAGATGAAAGGAGCCTGTCAGGTGACTAATGAATGAAGAACATTCTGGGCAGCTGCATTAGCACGCACAAAGACTCCGAGGTAGGAAAGGGCTTAATGCCTTTCTCCAAGGAACTGAAAGAAGGCCACCATGTGGCTAAAAAGTTGTGAACTTGCTTGAGATGAGGCTGGAAAAGCAGGCAGGGGCTTACTGACTGTTCAGAAGCCTTTGAAGAGTTCTGAGCAAGAGAGGCACAGGATTGGACCATTTTGCTTTGGGAGGAGCGAGAACAGAATTAGAGACCAGTTGGGAGGCTATTCGTGTGGTTCTGGTAACAGATGGTCAGCGGTTGTGGTGATGGAGAAAAGGGGACGTATCTGAAACACAATTTAGAAATTTGGAGGTGGTACTGACAGGACTTGGGGACTGCGATATGGGGTGAGAGTGAAAGGGAGGAGGCAAGGCTGATTCTTAGATTTCTGGCATGAGCAGCTATGTAGATGCAAGTGTATGCAGAAGCTACCTTTCAAAAGATTCTGTGTTCTGAAAATATCTCACGCAAGATCCATATTTTCCCCTCTTGGTGTAACCACTTTGCCTCCAAATCAATATAACCATCTGGATCATTGTTCTTTCTCATTGGTTTCCCTACTTCTTGTGTGTCTACTTCATATCACCCCATGCTGTGTTATCTTCCTAATACAGCTCTGGTCAAATTATTGCCCTTTCAAATACCTACCTATCACCTACTTAATTAAGTACGAACCCTTTGCCTAGGCTTTCCAGGCTCTATGACCTATCTTTCCAGTCTTCCTTTTTTGGGAGTGTGCAGTGGGAGAGGGAGGGAGATTCCCAAGCAGGCTCCATGCCAGAGCAGAACCTGACATGGTGTTCCATCCCAGGACCCTGAGATCATGAACTGAACCAAAATCAAGAGTCGGATGCTCAACTGAGTAAGCCAACCAGGCACCCCTCCAGCCTTATTTCCAGCACTTCTCTATTTAAGTCCTGTTTTAGTCTAAGTAGACTACTTCCTGTTCTTGGCCATGTCATCACACATTCCTACCTCAATGTCTCTGCTCACGCTATTCCTTTAGTCTTACCGTCTAAGTCTGCTGGAACCTTATTCAGCATTCAAAGTTCATTAAAGATCCAATCTTTCAGTATCATAAAGTTTTGTAATTCTCTTATGGCACTTAGATTTCTGCTTTGTATTGTGGTTATTAGAGTACTTATCTCATCCCCATTCCCTACCCTCTAACCCTATGGAATACTTTTGAGTGCCTGGCTTGATTACTCATACTGCACCAGTGTACTTGTTCTTGCAGGGTCAAGCAAAGGGTTTAACTCACAGTAGGTACATTTTATTGAATTTATTTGGAACAATCCATGTTATTGACAAGGGATCAGAAGGCAAACTGAGGACAAAGCACAAGCTGACATCCCTCAAACTCCTCCCTCCCTGCCACTCCTGGGTGGGATATGTATGACATTCCTCCAGGAAACTTCCAACTACCTTAAAAAAATTATTTATTTGACAGAGTGACAGCAAGCACAAGGAGAGGGAGCTGCAGAGGGAGAGGGAGAAGTAGATTCCTCACTGAGCAGGAAGCTCAATCCCAAGACCCCAGGATTATGACCTGAGCCGAAGGCAGATGCTCAACCACTCAACTGACTGAGCCACCTAGGCGCCCCTATTTTGAACTATCTTAAGGCCAATTCTTTGGTAGAGGGAAAAAGTAAACCTTAGCTTGATAATAGTAAGGCCTCCAGTATCCTGAGGTTCTTCTTTAGCATATCCAAGTCCTTTTGGACACCTCCGTTTTTCCTTACTTCCTTGGGACTCCCAAGTATATAATCAGCCAGTGCAGCTCTTTCTGCGCACGGGTCCCATCCCTGTGCTTTCATAAAATCACCTTTTGGCACCAAAGATGTCTCAAGAATTCCTTCTTGGCTGTGGGCTCTGGACCTTTGCAACATTCCAAAACTACAGAATTAAGTATCCTAAGTGATACCTAAGTGATGAGACCCCAGGTGTTCAACGGGAATTATTTTCCAGTTGTATTTGCCAGCAAATTTCACCACAGCAAAATTCACCTTCCACCAAATTCCCTGTGATCTTAAAAAAGACAAACATACACATATACCTTTAATGGAGTTTTCTGGCTGTACAAAACAATCCAATGCAACAATCCTCATAAGCTTATCCTTTCCTTGAAGTGCTGGATATTAAATATTACAGTCTCTAACTCAAGATTTTTCAAACTACTTGTAACCCATTAATAAGTCATGAAATCAACTTAGTGGGTCATTAAGTAATAAGAAAAAAGCAAAATAGAAACTAGCTAAACACACAGCTTATGTAAGGATGAGTAATGTTCTCTTGAAGCTTTTGTTTCAGATACATATATATACATGTCTGTGTACTGGATCATGGTTAAAACATATTTCTTGCCATGGGTCCCAGTCATAAAGGTTTGAAAACTACTGCTTTAATGATCTACAGCCTACCCCAAGATCTGTACACAGAACTCAAGTAGGAAAAGTAAGATGTTAAGAAATAGCAATGAGACTATCTGATTAAAAGTTATTCATACTTTAGGGGTGCCTGCTTGGCCCAGTTGGTTAAGCATCTGACTCGATTTCAGCTCAGATCAGGATCTCAGGGTTGTGAGATCAAGTGCTGCTCTGCACTGAGCATGAAGTCCGCTTAAAACTCTCTCTCTCTCCCTCTTCTTCTGCCCCTTCCCCACTCTTTCCCCAATTGCTCTCTCTCTCTCAAAAAAAGAAAGAAAAGAAAAAGAGAAAAAATCTCTTTTTTATTTTTATTTTTAAAAAATTTTTTATTTATGATAGGCACACAGTGAGAGAAAGAGGCAGAGACACAGGCAGAGGGAGAAGCAGGCTCCATACACCAGGAGCCCGACGTGGGACTCGATCCAGGGTCTCCAGGATCGCGCCCTGGGCCAAAGGCAGGCGCCAAACGGCTGCGCCACCCAGGGATCCCCAAAAATCCCTTTTTTAAAACAGGGTATTCATACTTTAAAACATGAATGTCTGATATACCTAGTTCTTTCCTTGGGGTATCTGCATTAAAGTGTCTTTAACCCATATTTATTGTAAATTAGTGGAAAGTGGGTCATAAATCATTATGGACTACAGGCCTTCTTGGTAGAGCTAACAAGGATTTTCTCCAGTATCCCAGTTCCCCAAGACAGCGGGGTTCCTGAACCAGGAACTCCATCCAGTGCTGAAAGGCTACTGGTCTCTAGGTTACAATACACAGAAATGGTAGTACCTTTGTAAGGAAAGCATTTACAACCAGAATGCACTCTTTACTCTTTCCTTCATGCACATGTCAAGCTTATCAATTTATGTTGACATGTACATATTTAATCCATACCTAGAAAACACAACCTTGTATATCTACGCGTAAGAGCTATGCCTCATCTGAGGCAACATGAAGCCCCAAGCCCATCTAAACATGAGAAATACTGAGTTAACTGAAGGCAACAGCATGTGGGAGTTAGGAAGGAGGGATCTGGAAAATGGTAGACTGTCAAAGGGACTTGGGAGTGCAGTAGGTGTATTGCCCAAAGTGTTTATCACTTGATGACGGATCATAATGGGAGAAGGAGAGTAGAGGGGAAGGATATGGAGAAACAATTCCCCAGTATTACTCATGATAGTACGGAGCAGTAGCTCACCAGGAGTACACAGGCAGTTTGATGATGTCAGCACAAAAAGGACACATTCCAAGTCCTAATTTCAGCCCTAGCTCCATTTAACAGGTTGCCCCTAATAATTTGTTGCTACTTGTGTTATGTTTTCAATTTATAGTTGAGAAATCAACAGTGAGCTTCCAAACTAATGAATGTAAACACTCTTAATTGCCAATTACAACCCCAACAAATAACTGGGTGAGAAAGAAGGCTCAAGGAGAAGTTCAAAGCTGCTGTGGTGCGAAGAAGATTAGGGGTGTTGATAAATCTGGGTTAGATCTGAGAGAGATTGAGGTGACTTTCGCCTCGAAAATTTTACAATTCTACAAGGGAGGGAAAAGGTGACTAGGGAAGAAAGGAAGATCAGCTTGGTTTTATATGTAAAAGGCAAGTAACAATTCTATTAGCTGCTAAGGTTATTTAAATATAAAATAATGCCTCACATTATCTAGACCTACTTTAACACCCTTCAGTGATACTATATGCCAATGTCTCTACTGACTACTGGGTACATTCCAAACTTCCTTCTGGCATTCAAGGCGTTCCACATCTGCCCAACTTTTATCTCTAACTTTTAACGACTCTGATCTCTAATCTGCTTTTGTTCCAGTCCTATTTGCTTTCCCCACCCCTACTCTCCTAGTTAAAGTCCCATAACCTTCATAAAACCTTCCAACTATTCAAATATTTATGCATCAGATCTTGACCTTTGAATTCCTACAGGACTTTGCAAGCTATCCTGTTAGGTAGGCATTACTGTCCTCCTTTCATAGATAAGCAAATCAAGGCGCAGAGAGGTTAAGTGACTTGCTCAGAGTCTCACAGTTTGCAAGCAGCAGCAGGGGTGGGTCTTCCCTTGCTTGTCTTCCAAGTCTACACTTCTTTTTCTTTTCCTCATTGGGCCATGCTGCTTCCGTATATTAAAAAAACCATGGAGGAAGGATGCGGTAAAAAAAAAGCCTATAAAGCAGTTATAATACAGCTTGTTGTGACATAAAGTCAGACACAGCACATCCTTTGAACCATATGGGTAATAAACGCTTGGAGTAGCATAGTTTTTAAGGGAGCTGTCAATCCAGTTTCCCAAGCGCAGCGTTAAAATGATATCCCAGGGTAAATGACAGGTGAGAGGTTAAGGGAGGGGGGAAGCAATATGGTATCAGAGGAAATATTAGAAACAGGACAGAAAAGAGAAGAAAGTGTAATATAAGGTGGCAATGCAGAAAAAGACTCCGAATATGGAAGTATAGGATACGGGGTAGGGACCCACAGGGTAATACCTAAGTTAGGGAGCCTATGCCTACCGACAAGAAGCGCGCATGTGTGAGAGTTGATATTAATAACAGACAGCAGTACACATGGACAGAGTAGAACTCAAGAGAGAGACAAATAAGGATAGGTCGCGGGGACACGGGGTAGATCACGGCAGGATGAGACGGTGGTGGCGCCAAATAAGGGGCCAGAAGGGTACAGCGGGGGTCGAGGAGGAAGGTAAAGAGGTTCAGAGGGCACGGCGCCCCCAGACTCGAGGAAAGACTTGTCTTCCTCTCGATAGCTGGTTGGCGTGATTTAGGATTCACACCCGCGCCCCCACCAAGCCTCCCCCGGTGGCTCCGGAAAGTGAGGGAGGGGGTCACGTCCCCATTCCCCCGGGACTCTGCGAGGGGGCGGAGCGAGGCAGGAGGGTCCTTACCCATAAAGATGGAGATGATGAGCCGCAGCGCCTGTTCCGACGCGCCCAGGGACGTCGCCAACTTGTTAAGGCTCAGCTCGTCGAACCCCCACCGCAGCACCCTCGCCAGCTCTGCCACCGTTCCCACGTCCCCCTCAGCTGCGGACGCCATCTTAGCTCCGGGCGTCCCCCAGGGACCCCCCAGCTCCGCGCGCCCCGAATGTGGGCACAAGGCTGTAGCTTCACCCCCAATTCCGGCCCGGAGCCCGCCCACGGCGTGCGCATTGGCTGCGGGCCCGCCCAGCGGCTCCGGGCTCCTCCGGCTATTGGTCGGTCCGAGCCGGGGGGCGGGGCCTACCGCAGCAAGGTAGGCAGAGGGCGGGTCTGAGCGTTTGTAAAGCAAAGGTGACTCCCGCCGAGAATGAACGCGGGGCAGGCCGGGGGCGGGGCTTGGAATCGGGAACTGGAGTTGCGATTGGAAAAGTCTAAACCCCGCGGCGAGGTGATTGTACAACTCGGTTCTAACTGCTTGGGGGAGGAGTCGGTGAGGGCGAGTGTCCGGCCGGCTCGTGCGCTGCCTCCCCATTGGCTGAGGCGGGAGCAGGCGAGAGTCGGGGCGGGGGGGGGCCGTCACCCGACCGCGAGGTTACTCTCGGTCGCCGGCGCGCCGGGGTTACTGGGGCATGTAACGGAGAGGGCGGGAATTCCTGGAGCGGCTTCGCGAGCGCCTCCTAACGGCACCTCCGGACTGTTCTCAAACCGTTAGGTGCGCCGTCCTCACCCCGCGAGGGTCTAGGGGGGAGCCCAGCACCCCAGAACACTGCTTTTATTTCATGCATCCCCTTTCACCTAATTTCTTATGTTAAACCCTTACCCTCTTCCGAGAGGCGGGGAAACTGAGGTATGCCGATTTAGTCCTTTTTAGTTTCATTTAAAATAATTTGTCACTAAGTAATATGGGCTCATGGTTAAGGTTCAAACAGTTTAAATAAATAACTCTTAAAATAAGAGTTCTTTCTTGCCACCTTGCTTCCCCATTCTTCCTAACGTAACCACTGTTTGGATTGCGCTAACAAAAATGTGTTGAGCACTTTTTGCTAAGTGTGCCTGGGACTGTGCTGTCCTCTGGGGAATATAATGATGAGCCCAAAGCTATAGAATGGGGGATGATGCAGAGTCATAATAGTGTTAACGCACGTGTAATTGAAAGCAAAAGTAAGTGCTCTGAAGGAAAGGAGCAAGGTTCTATGAGAGTACTAACAAAAGAACACTGAGAGTTTCATGTAATAACTGGAATTTGTGGAACGTTCTTGTGCAATTATGACATATACTTCTGTAGAACCTTGCACTTCATAAAGCACTTATATCCATATTATCGCATGTAATTTGGCTGTGAAACAGGATTTTTTAAAAAAAATTTTGATGTCCTCTTATAGGCAGAAGCTTGGAGAAATTAAGGAACTTACAAAGTTCCTTTGCCAGTAAGTGGTAGAGACTGAATTTAAAGTTAAGTCTGTTAAATTTGGGACGCCTGAGTGGCTCAGTGTTTTAGCCTCAGTCTTCAGCTCAGGTCATGATCCCGGGGTCCTGGGATCGAGTCCTGCATTGGGCTCCCTGTAGGGAGCCTGCTTCTGCCTCTGCCTATGTCTCTGCCTTTCTCTCTGTGTCATGAATAAATAAATGAAAAAATGAATAAATAAATGAAATCTTTAAAAAAAAAGTCTGTTAATTTCATCTCCCTCCCCCATTTTTTAGGGAAAAAAATTAAAAATATGAAATATTCAGAACAGTTGAAAATAAGATAACTCTCCCCTACCTCCTAGATTAAGAAACAAACATCTCATATACAGTTGAAGAGGCTGGTATATTCCTTCCCCATGGCATTTCCCTCTTTCCCTTCTTGGAGGTCACTACTTTGCTGACTTTGATATTTATCAATCCCATGCCTATTTTTTACTTTACATACAGTGTGCATCTAAAGAGAACATAAAATATAGTTTGCATGCTCTTAATATTAATGGTGTTACAGTGAATGGATAATTTTGCAGGTTGTTTTTATGCTTAATATCTTTATTGAGATATAGTCATGATTTTACATGTAGCTCTAATCCATTCATTGTATGATTATACCACATTTAGTTTTTCAAAGTCAGGTTGAGGAATACTTGGATCATTTCCTATTTGTTTATTTTATGACAAACTTTGCTGCAGTGAGCATTCTCCTTTAAGCAAGAGTGAGAATTTCTCTAGGACTGTGACGTCAAGCTTTTTTTTTTTTTTTAACTGAGATCTTCTGTAAGAAACACATTGCTATCCAGTATACACATATATTTATACACTAGACACATACACATATAATACTTACACATACATATCCACATTACACGCTGCCATACTAGTGTGTGTTCTCTGACACTTTCTCCTCTATTTTAATTCACTAAAAATTGTTGATTAAGATCCACTAACTTGATATCAATATGTACCAATAGTTCATGATCCTCATTGAAAAAAAGACTTCTCTAGTGTTTGTAATCAAGAGGGGAATTATGGGTTGTAGGTTATGCACGCCTTTACCTTTATTAGATTTTGCTGAAGTGTTTGGCTAGATGTTATTTCAGATTGTTACAAAATCTTATTTGCTGAATAAGTAAAATATATTTGTTAAAGCATCTAGTCAATTAGACCTTGTTTAAAAATGTAAAAACTTGTGGGACACCAGGGTGGTTGAGTGTCTGACTTTTGATTTCAGCTCAAGTCACGATCTCAGGATGGTGAAATTGAGCTCCAACTGTAGAGCTCTGTGCTCAGTGGGGAGTCTCCACTCTCTGCCTCTTGCCTTCTGCTCCTTCCCCTGCTTGTGTGCCCACATGCATGCTCTCTCAAATAAACAAACAAATAAATAAATCATTTTTAAAAATGCAGAAAGCTGTTTTTTTCTTTGTGTTAATATGACTGGATAACATGTCAGCTCCTTCTTGCGCTGCTGGTGTTCCAAGAGAAGGGTGGGCATGGGACTGAGGCTGTGTCTCTGTTGACACAACAGGTGCCTATTTTCCTTTCTCCTCAAGTATTTGGTCAGACACATTCTCTTCATTCTTCCTACTGCTCCAGTGCAGCACCTCTTTCCCCAGTTACAGTAACTGGTGAGTGGAAGAGATTATATGGCCTCTCACTTTGTAATTACACCGAGCGCTTTCTAAGTCAGGGTCTGTGCTGGACCCTCAATACAAAGATGAATGAGAGACAATCCCTGCCCTCAAGAAGCTTTGTGCCTAGTGGGAAGAAAGATATGAAGAGATAATTATAAAACGAAGTGGGAGTGTTTGTATAGAAATAAACAAAACGTATTTGTGAGATCCTTCTTCTTTTCTTGCTACTTTCCCCTGTCCTTCCCTTCCCTCTACAGCAATCTCAAGATGTCTTTCTATTTTTCCCTTCCTCCCTTCTTTCCTTCCTTCCCATTGGCTCCTTGATCTCTGTCTATTATTATCAGTAGGGCTTCCCATCTTAGAACACCTTGGCTTTCTCTGTAATACTGTCCTCTTTTTCCTTTCCCTCCCTGCCATAATTTTGTGAAAATAACCTCACTTTCTCACCATGGCAGAGGTGGGGGTTGGTACTCACTCAATATCCATGCATGTGCCTATGATTTCTCAACTCCCTTGCAGTCAGCTTTGGACCCTGTGACTAGTCATGGCCAATGAACTATAAGCAGAAATGTACTGTCATTTCCTGGCCAAGGTAGTAAAGAGCCAGAGTGACTCCCAAATGTCTCTCTTCCCTTGCTATTGTAACCTTGCAGGGGCCATATGTTCTGTATGGTATTGCTAAAAGGTAGGAGAAGGGGCTCCAGACTTGGCTTGAGTAAGAAATAAACCTTTGTGGTGTGTGTGTGTGTGTGTGTGTGTTTTAAAGATTTTATTTATTTATTCATGAGAGGCAGAGAGACAGAGAGAGAGAGAGAGAGAGAGATTGGCAGAGATGCAGGCAGAGGGAGAAGCAGGCTCCAGGATCACACCATGGGCCAAAGGCAGCGCTAAACCGCTGAGCCACCCAGGCTGCCCACCTTTGTGATGTTAAACCCCAAGATTTAAAATTACTGCTTCAACTTACCCCAATTAACACACTAACCCACCAGTCTTTATATGCATTAAAATTTGCTATTCATCTTCAACATTTATGAAACTAATCACCCAAAACCACCAACTACTTCTTAATAGTTACACTTACTTCCCTTGTCTGTCTCATATTTTTAATTTCCAAGACCTCTTTCTTACGTTGGAATAACTTTTTTTTTTTAAAGATTTTATTTTTAAGTAATCTCTACACCCAACGTGGGGCTCGTACTTACAACCCCAAGATCAAGAGTTGCATGCTCCCCTGACTGAGCCAGCCAGGTACTCCAGCATTCTTATTTTATGTATGCACACAATCTGTTAGCTTCCTGAGAGAACATAATTAGGGATTTTGGAGGAAGGTTTTTTTCTTTTATTTATTTATATTTGTCATTGTCCTTTTATTCTCTACATTTTTCTTTTTCCTCTGGATTTTTGTTTTCTTTTTGTTTCTTTTGTCTCTTTTATGATGGTGACTGTCCTTTCATATACAAACTAGGAATTACAAAGTTGATTGGATATAGGGATGATTGGGTATATATATATATATATATATATATATATATATATATATATATATATATATTGTGTAGGGCTTGATGACCTAAAGTTACTGGGCTGGGAGCTCTCCTTTAGGTTGAGAAACTCCTACATGTCAGTATGTGGAGGGTTTATTCTTTAGGATTCTTCAGTTTCTTTAAAGGAACCTGATAGTTTTCTGCCAGAAAGGCATATACCTGTTTTTGCCTTCATAGCATGCCTACTGTTCCAGAGTTTCTCACATCCATTTTCTCAGATTATAGCATCAGTTATCTGCCTGGTGCTGATGGGGTTGGGTATTTACCTAGCTGTGATTGGTGGAGGAGGGGGCCTGAGTCTAGGCTTTCAGTCCTCTGATTTTGGCTGCTGGCCAACTACTACTCTCTGCTGTAGTAGTAGGCCCCTCCCCCCCATCTTCTTTCCATTGTCCAAAAATGTATTTAAATGTTTATCTGCTGGTACCTCTTCTTCCATTTGTAACTAGTGTGTGGGGGTGGGGGTGTGTGTGTGCAAGAGCACCTGGTTCTGGGGGTCTCAAACAGCTACTCGCTGCTGACAAAATCCAAAGGTACAGAGATGAGTGGTGGTGAAATCAGAAAGGAATTTATTTCAGTGAGGCCAACACTAGGAAGATACAGACTATCTCAACGACTGTCTCCAAAGTGCTGAAACGACTTTGAGGTTTATATAAGACAAACGTGGGACAAGGGTTGGTGGATACATGTAGGTGAGCAGTAAAGCCCAGGTGAATCATTATCTTAGGGTCGATCATTATCTCAGGGTCTTGCTGGTTCAGGGTAATTCTTATTGCTTGAGGTGGTAGTTTGGTTCCCATTACAGGATATTTTGTTCACAGGTCTTTTGTCTGAATTAAGAGATAAGCTGGAAAGAAAAAAATTTTTTTTAACTTTTATTTATTTATGATAGTCACACACACAGAGAGAGGCAGAGACACAGGCAGAGGGAGAAGCAGGCTCCATGCACCGGGAGCCTGACGTGGGATTTGATCCCGGGTCTCCAGGATCGCGCCCTGGGCCAAAGGCAGGCGCCAAACCAGTGCGCCACCCAGGGATCCCTGGAAAGAAAAATTTAATCAGAAGGTTTGAGGTCAAAAAGAAAGTAGTTGAAGTCCTTTTTCACCTTCACTTTATCATTATAGATTTATATCTTCCCCATCCTATCCTTTACTATTATTTTAGTAGGATCTTAGATAGGTCAAGCTGCCTATCAGCAGACTCCCTCTTTGATTTAAAAATATTTTTCTGGGGGGCCCAGGTAGCTTAGTTGGTTAAGCATCTGAGTCTCGGTTTCAGCTCAGGTCATGATCTCATGGGTCAGCAGACTCCCTCTTTGATTTAAAAATATTTTTCTGGGGGGCCCAGGTAGCTTAGTTGGTTAAGCATCTGAATCTCAGTTTCAGCTCAGGTCATAATCTCATGGGTCACGTGATTGGGCCCTGTGTTGGGGGAGGGGGGGGGTCCATGCTCAGTGGGGAGTCTGCTTGAAGATTCTGTCCTCTGCCCCTCCCTCCACTTGCCCTCTCTCAAATAAAAAAAATATTTTTTCTAAATGATCTTTAAAAAAATATTTTTGAAGATTTTATTTATTACTTATTTATTTATTTATTTATTTATTTAGCAAGTGAATAGGTAGGAGCAAGATGAGAGGGAGAGAGAGCATCAGAGTATCTCAAGCAGACTCTGTTGAGCCCCACATGGGGCTTGATCCCACAATCTACAGATCATGACCCGAGCCAAAATCTTTGACATCTTTGGTGCAAAAAGGTGGCTTTACTAAGCATAGGGACCTCTGGGCAAAACCCAGAGTACAGTGGCCTATACAGCCTGGGCAAAGCCATGGACACAATTTAGAGCTGCATAGCCACAGGGTCCCATTAGGAGACAGTCATCTAATTCTGGGCTTCCTTTAACTGCAGTCAAGATATCAAGGGCTATTTACTTCTAGAGGTCCCTCTTTTGAATCTGTGTAATAAAAGATGGTCCATTGTTACTTTTTAGGGACCAAGGGGGTCCAAATCTAAGGATAGTTTCTCTTAGAAAAGATTTTGAGACCTCCATGGCCTTTTTACCCAAATCAGTAGCCTGATGTAAACCCTGCATTATTTACACTGGTTATTTTTGGGTATAAAGACTTTCCCCTCATTATTAAAAAATCAGTCCTACGCGTTTTTGAATATCTTTATTCCTGGGCAATTGAATTTCTTGGTCTGAATAGGCTGTATTTATGGACTTAATTGGAGTTAAGACTGGTAAAAGACTTAGTATTTGTTTATTTTGTGCTGTCTACTTGGCTGCACGGCCTACTGAATTGTTTCTTTTAGATTCTAAGGTCATATCCTTTGATGGATCTGACATGAAGCCATTATAGTCACGGACTGTACCATAGTGAGCTTTGAGGCTTTTTCTATCAAGAGAACTGTTGAACCCTTGGCTAAAGGCTTTACTTGCAATTTTATATTATTAGGCATGTCCTCCAAGGTTTAATATGACTAAGGAACAAAACCATCAAGAAGCCCTCTTTATTTGAGGTCCATACTTAATAATGTCCTAATGATAAGGAATCATTGGCAAGTGGGAGAAGACTTGTCTCAAGAGATAAGGGCATTCCCATGTGCATCATCCAATGCAATCATAAAGAAAGTGAGGTCATTCATTTTCTCCACAGGTCCGTAGTTAACCCTATAGAGTGGGGTATGCTTTGGCTTTTATGGAGTGATTTTGTCATGCTTGACACACAGACTTGGTCAAGGTGTTAGCCAAGTTATACAATTGTTGGTGAATCAATCCCATTTATCAGCTGTTCAAATAATCATGCCCTTAGGGTCCTGTTATTATCCCCACAGAATAACAAGCAAGAAGATTGTCTGTACATGAGCTATTGTGGCAATTTTTCTGAAGTTTACCTCAAGTTGTATAGCTTAGGTAAACAACACTCGAAGGCAATCAGAACTAGAATTTAACATCTGCAAAGGTGTGTTATTGAAACATAATTTTTCTCTCTAAACGCGCCCTTATTTCCAAAGGTAGCCAAATCAAGACTAATTTTTTTTTGCAAAACAAGTCCAGTTTTAACAAACTTGGCCTAATGATTTACATAAGCTCAGCAAGAATAGCAATTGGCCATATAGATCTTTTAAAATCTGCTCTGCTGGAAACTTTATAAGGAATATAGATTGAACTTTGGGTGGCCTCAGGTCCAGAAGCCAAGCCAAATAGTATAGTTAATATAATATCAGTTTTTTTTTATACTGATGCCTGCAATACTCATGGATTTGGGAAAATTCATCTTCATGAGGTTCCCAAAGTATCCTGAGGTTCCTGCACCTGCCAGGAAGTGACATTCCTTACTCATCTGGTGAGGCTGCTGGGAACTCTGTAAGCAAGATATCAGGCCAACAGTTCCAAGGGGCTTTAGGCTCCATGTTTCATAAAGTCAACCTTAGTTCCTTAAAGCTGTTTGGTCATATCTGAGTCTATGCATGTCTCTCTCAAATATGATATTCTAGTCAAGCCTTGATAAAATAACCAATGTTACCAATGGTGTCCTGTTATAAGGAGAACAGATTCTTATTGAACGTATGCAGATGACTATGATTGCTATGGAAGAAATAGTAATACTGAGACCTTTTGGATTTCAGAGGGTTCAGGTAGAGAGAATAAAATGCTTCAATTTGTTCACAAATGAATACTTTATCATGTTTCTGTAAGTTATAGATATCTTAAGAGAAAGTTTCCTTAATCTGGAAGAGTAAACATTAGAGAACCAGCAATGTTCAAACAAGAATCACAAAACTATCATCACCTCTTTAGTTCATTTAGTCCCATGTTACTAAGTCTTATTAAGCTGAAAGCAGCCTTTCAGTTAGTTCTGGGAATTCTTAGCCATTTCAGTTTTATGATCTTAAAGATATTGAGTACCTGTATTTGTCTTAAAAGTCCTTTATATTAACCACCTTGAAGACGAAATTCATCTGGTAAGAGAATAAGAACAATTAGAAATGACAAAAACTCAGAAATGGACATTTTTAATGATCTGATGTGAGAGTTCATTATGATACAATTGACAGGGAAGTTCAGTTATTTCTGTGACATGTAACACTTTAATAATCAGAATATCTAGTGATGATGACCTTATACCAGAGTGTAACATATCAAATAAATAACCTGATTAGTCAATGAGGCTTCATTCATGATTTAAATCTTGGGGAAGTTGTTAAAATCTTAGAACTTTTTAAAAGAATTTATTTATTTATTTGAGATAGAGCAATAGAGAGAGCATGAGTGAAGGAGGGGAGCAGAGGGAGAGGGAGAAGCAGGCTCCCACTAAGCAGGGAGCCTGATGCAGGGGCTGATCCCAGGACCCCAGGATCATGATCTGGACCAAAGGCAGACGCTTAAACTGACTGAACCACCCAGGTGCCCCAAAACCTTATAAAGTTTTAAAGCACATGCCTGAATAGGGTTAGGGAGCAACAAAGACCTGATAAAGGCAAAGTATAGAAACTGTTTATTCTTGTCAGGCAAAGAGAAAACAACTGTTTACATTTTCCCATCAAGAGCAGAAAATTCAAGAAAACGTTGTCTTTTTAACAGAGAAAATGCAGACTTTCAATCTTAGACTAGTATGCTTTTAAAATCCATTCATTTCAATCTTACTCCATCCTGACCATACATAAAATTCCTTTCCAACGTTTTCCCATCACAAATCTTCTACAACTTTCTTTTGCATTCAGATTTTGTCCCAAGCCATTTCTCTTTAAACAGCCAGTCTCATTTAGGGCAAAATTGCTTTCTTTTACTTTCAACAAAAATGTATTCCCATTCCTTATATCTTTCTTACACATACAGAGTTGCTTCTCTTATTTCCATCAGTCTAAATTACATTTAGCGGAATTTTGCACTCTTAGAAACCTTAGTTTCTAAAGAAAACTAAGTAGTAATCAGTTGTGAACTATTACACAAGAATTCTTTAGAAGGCAAATTTGTGAATCAGTTAAGCACAATGCATGTTTACCAACAGACTCAAATATCTTTAGTTTCTCTGCAATAAAAGTCAAAAGCACAAACTGACGTCCAGTAATTAATGCCTTAACACTTTATCCTATTTGGAAAAGGCCTATATGTCCAATGAATTTAGTCCATTTATCTTTCAAGCAAAACTTTAAAGTTACAGGTTACCAAAGACTTTGAAAGCTATCTTACCAATTACTGATGAAAACTTTGAGACAGACAAGATTAACTATCATTTTAAGTCATATTTTTGCTAACAAATTGCAACAGAGATAACATGAGCTTATTTGACCTTCAGCAAACCTTGGTAGAATAAAATTTTCACATTAAAAAAAATTTTCACATTTAGTGGTGATAACTTTAAAGACATGTCTATCTTAATTAAACTCAAAGACTTAAATTAGTTTAAATATTGAATATGTTCTACCTGGATCCATTTAAAAGTCAATCAATTTGTTCCCCATTGTAATTTTTTTTTCTTTTACCTGAGACACTGGTGGGGAAATCTGAAGTGGGCAGTGTTAAGTCCAGGGGTGCTCTTCTGGCTCCTTGACAGGGAGAGGAGAAGGAGCCATGGTGCAGTGGCACCAAGGATTGTACAGAAGCCAGTTATGCAGGCTACACCCAAGGCGGTACAGAAATAGGAAGAAGGGGAGGGGGAGGCAGAAGAGATGAGGTGTGGCCAGGAAGGCAGAGAAAAAGAGTTCCTGGTCTAAACCTCATCAGCTCAGACAGAGGAGCAGACGCCATGTTTTTTCCTCCACCAGTGCAGAAATGGGCAGTCCATGTTGGGCCAGAGAATACTGGGAATTTTCTTGACCATAGTGGGCTCCAATTATAGTCATTAACCCGGGAAATGAGGGAAAGCCCCCCCCCCATCTATTAGGAGGAACAATGAAAGAATCAGCATCTCCTTTGCTAGGGATGGCCTGTGTTTCTTCCAGAAACCTGAGTTTATTTGGAGGAGGCTTATTTAGATAATTATCATCCAATAGGTCAGGTGGAAGTGTACTAGCCTGGTTACTGACCAAACAATTCTACAAGAGGCCCTTAGGTCTGATCCCTGATCTAGAGCCCTGTTTCCTACAGAAGAGATCTAACCAATAGATCTACCAAGGCCATGCAGTGTTATAGGAGAAGAGTGGTTTCCTAAATTTTGCAATCTGAGTTGTTTCCATTGGGTTAAAAGGCACCCCCGAAGGAAGAGTCCTTGGGACCTGAAGAAGAAACCTACTGAGGTCATGCTAGAGAAGGTCCATTACCAAAAATCCATCCCCCCACTCCGACTCCCCAGATGGCATATGTCAGAGGTTCTGTGTGTCAAAGTGATTGGAGGTATCCCTCAAACAAAATCACTATTGATCATTAACCTGCCTTACCATGAAGGCATTCCTGCTGTAAAAGTCCCCATAGGAGGGATGCTAGCATCTCTCTTCTTCTCCATTGCGTCCTGGGCTATAGATGGGTACCTGGTGATTGGACGGAAATGTCCTACCATGTTGTCTCATGACCCCGAAGGCTGCCCTGCCATTAGGGTTGCACCTTATTTTTCCTTGCCTTCAAGAGTCTGCCATTTTTAACCCATGGGAAATACTAGAAACATTTTACAGAAGGAAATTACCCAATTTTGTAGTTTGATTATTACTAGAGGACATTGACAGAAAACAAAAAGGATAGAAATCCATCATAGTTCTAAGTGACATTCTAATACATATAGTCTTTACAGCCAACTTCTCTAGGAAATGGTCCCTGGTTGGGTTTTAATTCAGTCGGGTACTGGTTTCAGCTGGCTCCCAGTGAAGTTCTCTTGGCCAGAAGCAACTAGACCAGGGATGTGATGGGAATCACATTAGACCAATGAGGAGGAAACCTCACACAGGAGTCTTAAGATTGACAGCATGGGTGCCTGGGTGGCTCGGTCGGTTGATCCTCTGACTTCAGCCCAGATCATGATCCCAGGGTCCTGAGGTTGAACACTGAGTTGGGCTCCCTGCAGACTGGGGAGTCTGCTTGTGGATTCGCTCTCCCTCTTCCCCTCCCCCTGCTCATACTCACTCTCATTCTTCCAAATAAATCAATAAGATCTTAAAAAAAAAAGATTAGCAGCCGTGCTAGTCACTTAGGTGGCTGTCCCATGCCCAAGACAGACAACTTTGTATAAGGACAGGAGAAAAAGAAAGGACATCAAGTTTCTGGGTCTTATTACCATTGTAGGCAGGATATTCAATTCCAGCCAAAAAGCAAGCTTTCTCCTCCCTATAGAGTAGCCATGAGCTAGAGGATTGCAGCTTGAGCAATCTACATGCAAGTGTTCCAATAAGACCATACCCCTCAAAAAGCCCCTTGAAATGAAAGTAAAGGAAGAAAAGAGAAAGTCCTCACCACTGCTCAGAGTCCACCTTGGGGACTAAATGATATAGGAAAGATATTAGAGTTCGAAGTCGATGGCCAAGAAAGAATTCTTGAGACGTCTTTGGTACAAAAAGGTGATTTTATTAAAGCATAGGGACATGACCCATTAGCAGAAAGAACTGTCCTCGGGTCATGAGGAGTGGCCCATTATATACTTTCAAGTTGAGAGGGAGTTAGGGATAGCACATTTAGTGGTGATAAGTCTCTAAGGAATTTTGGAAGCAAGGTTTCCAGCTATTGTTGGGAAAAGGTCATTTATTACTGTCTAATAAAACCTTAGTTATCAGACCCTTCAGATGTATATCGGTGGCTCATATGCTTGGGGGATGATTGCGAACATATATCGTGGTGGGTAGAGATAAAGGAAGTTTCCAAAGGGATTTTCTTTTAAAGATTTTATCTATTTATTTGAGGGGGGTGGGATGAAAGGGGGGGGGAGAAGCAGACTCCCTGCTGAGCAGGGAGCCTGACATGGGGCTCCATTCCAGGACCTGAGATCATGACCTGAGCCAAAGGCAGATGCTTAACCCACTGAACCACCCAGGTCCCCTTCCAAAGGAATTTTTTTATGTTAAAGTAGACTTAAAGGATCCTGAGGGTCAGGCTAAGATTGCCTTTTACTCTTAGCAAAGTATTAACATAGAGGCAACTGAGTTTCTAGAGAAATGTCACTCTATGTGTTTTAAGGACTTATCAGTAGTAAGGAAATTCAAATTTTCTTTTGCCTTTGTTTCCCACATCAGAATGACTCAAACCTTCATTACTGAAGGATTTGGACCAATAGTGTGGAGCAAGTCAAAAGGGCCCACCGTGACCACCAAGCTGAATGCATTAAGTGACCCATCTCAAAATAGACATAGGCCCTAACTAACCAATGGGCTACTTACAACCAGGCAAGTTACCAACAAAAAAATAAAGGGGGGAGGGGGAGATTGCACTCATTCCCATACCTTCTCATTACACCCTGTAACTGTGGTACCTCACCGCTACTTTGTGACAGACAATATATTCAATAAACTTCTATCTCCTTTGTTCTGTGTTGGGTGAATTCTTTCACCACCTGCACCTCTGGCCCCTACCCAACAGGAGTACTTAACATTTTGGTGGCCCCGTCTGATCAGGATATCCCACAATTAGTAATCCTGCCTGGTTTCAGTTGTCATTTTTCATTGACCTTAATCACACGGCATGGTAATACTAAGAGAAGCCTTAGGGCTCTCCTGTATTCCAGACATACTCTTCCTTGCTTCCATTGTGCATCAGTTCAATTTCCCCTTGGTAGTCAAGATCAATCAGCCTAGCCAGGTCAGTATGTCCCTTCTTTGTTGATTTAGAGGCACTAGGAAATCCAAAGTGGCTGGTGGCAGTCTTAACTTCTAGTTCTGTGGAATCATTGTTTTGTCTCCAGGTAGAAGTCCTTCTCCCTCTGGAACTAAGATCTCCAGGTCGGCAGTGTATAAGGATGCAGGAATATGGAGCAAAAATTTTACTAGTGAGTTAGCAGGGTTATTTTATTTTTATATTTTTTTAATTTTTATTTATTTATGATAGTCACACACACACAGAGAGAGAGAGAGGCAGGCAGAGACATAGGCAGAGGGAGAAGCAGGCTCCATGCACCGGGAGCCCGACGTGGGATTCGATCCCAGGTCTCCAGGATCGCGCCCTGGGCCAAAGGCAGGCGCTAAACCGCTGCGCCACCCAGGGATCCCGAGTTAGCAGGGTTAGTAGTGACTTGTGCCACTCCCATTTCCACTCTCTTGATTCCTGAATCTGTGAATCTTGGCTATGAAAGAAATAGCAATATATATTAGATACTGATTCAGAGTATGTGAAACCTTTTGCCCCCACCCTGCAAAATACTGTCACCTAGCTGATTCTGTAACTAAGTCTTTAAAAGGCCATCCCATCATTCTTTCAAGCCAGCTACTTCATGATGGTGGAGAACATGATAAGACCAGTGAATTCCATGAGCATGGGCCCATTGTTATGCTTCTTTAGCTATGAAGTGAGTTCCTTGATAAAAAGCAATGCTACTCATCCATGATGTTGAATAAGACATTCTGTAAGTTCGTGGATGATAGTTTTGGCAGAAGCATTATGTCTAGGGAAGGCAACTCTATACTCAAAGTGTTTCTTTGTAGTAAGAAGAAAATGCTGGCCCTTCCATGGTGGAAGTGATAGAATAAAATTAACTTGCCATAACCCTTGGGAAGGTGTCATGTTGAGAACTTAGTGTTTATTTCTGCTGTTGATTATTTGTCATTCAGCAGTGGGTATAGGTGATGTGGGAAACAAAGGCAGAAGAAAATGCAGATAAAATTAAATGCCCTTATAACCTGCAGCCCATTGACAAATACTTGAGTTAGGTAGAGTATAATATTCCCAGGAAGCTCCCTACTGTCTTAATGTGAATACCTTGCTAGAGGAAAAAACAACTGTGGGTTGACAACAGCAAGGCCTCTGGTGTCTGGTGAGTATTCTTTGGCAGATGAAAATCCTTTTGGAACTTCCCTTATCTTTACTTCCTCCAACCCCAATGTGTATAATCAGTTGCTCCTCACAATCCTGGGGCAGTAGCCCTTTCTGCCCACAGGGCCTGTCTCCATGTTTAATAAAACCACTTTTTTAAAAAAAGATTTTATTTATTTATTCATGAGAGACACAGAGAGAGGCAGAGACACAGGCAGAGGGAGAAGCAGGCTCCATGTGGGGACCTGATGCGGGACTCTATCCTGGGACCCCGGGATCATGCCCCGAGCCACCAGGCATCCCAGTAAAACCACTTTTTTGCACCAAAGATGTCTCAAGAATTCTTTCTTGGTCATTGCTCCAGACCTTATGAACATTCCAAAACTACTCATAGCCGGTCAAACTTGGGGAGTGGAGGTTCATGTTACTGAGCTCATGCATAATTTCTATCTTTGCCACCATGGCTACTTTATTCATAAATCCATTGAGTGATGGCAAGAATGACTGGGGAAGGAGGCTGACTGGTATCCACAGAATCAGTTATTCTTTACTTTTGATCCTTAAAATCATCTCTTAATGAGGTCACCCTGTGGCAAGCATTCACATGGAACACAAATATCTTCATGTTTTTTTTTTTTCCTATTCAGAGAGGTCTATCTATATACCTCTTTCCAAAATTTCCTTGTCACCAATTTTCCAATATGTTCCTTATAAGTATCTAACTATTGGGATGCCTGGGTGGCTCAGTGGTTGAGCATCTGCCTTTGGCCCAGGGCGTGATCCTAGAGTCCTGGGATTGAGTCCCACATTGGGCTTCCTGCATGGAGCCTGCTTCTTTTTCTGCTTGTGTCTCTGCCTCTCTCTGTGTGTCTTTCATGAATAAATAAAATCTTAAAAAAAAAGTATCCTGACTACTCAATTAAACTTTTGTCTGTAGCCTGTGAACTGGTATATGATTGCACATCTAGCCATTTCTCCTTCCAAACCAAGTAGACAACCAGGTGCACTGATCTATATGTTGCCTTCAAAATCCAAAGAGGCCCACTAGGTGTCATGCCTCTTTTTTTGATTATGTGAGAAGCCAGATGTAGCTTATCCTTTACCTTTGATGGGATGTCTCAAGATGTCCCACATAATTGGACCCTGAGAAATTTTACTGAGGAAAAACCTCCTGAAATTTTGTTGGATTTATATCTTGCTCTCTGACATACAAATGTCTTATCAATAAGTCTAGAGTAGTGACTTATTCTTGCTCATTAAATCCAATCAGCATAATGTTATCAATGAAATGGACAAGTATGATTATCTTGTGGAAAGGAAAGAGAATCAAGATCCTTGAGAGCTTAATTATGATATAAAGTTAGAGTTGATATGTCTCTGAGGTAAGATAATGAAGGTTGAGTTGTTGGCCTTGTCAGCTAAAAGCAAACTGCTTCTTCTGGCTGTCCTTACTAACTGATATTGAGAAAAAAAGTATGTGCCCGATTAATAGCTGCATATCAGGTACCATGGTGTCAGATAATAGAAAATATGTGTGTTGGTCTCTGCCCACAGTTCTTGGCACAGAGCTCCTAAAACCCTTATAACTTCCTAAGTGATAAGAGCACTAGGAACATCTCTTGTTCTTTTTTTTTTTTCAATTAAAAAAATTTTTTTTAAATTTTTATTTATTTATGATAGTCACACACACAGAGAGATAGAGATTGGCAGAGACATAGGCAGAGGGAGAAGCAGGCTCCATGCACCGGGAGCCCGACGTGGGATTCGATCCCGGGTCTCCAGGATTGCGCCCTGGGCCAAAGGCAGGCGCCAAACCGCTGCGCCACCCAGGGATCCCCATCTCTTGTTCTAATATTGGTTTTTGACCTCTTTTCCTCACATAGGGCTCCTGAAACCCTTTAATATCCTGGGTGACAGGAATGTCTTTTGTTCTAATGATGGGCTCTTGGAGGACTCCTGGATGAGGGCTGGTCACAGGAAAGACCAAGCCATGACTAGAAGCTTGGAATTTTCAGCTCCACATTCCCATCTCTTGAGAAGGGAGAAGGGCTGAAAATAGAGTTAATCAATCATGCCTATATGATGAAGCCTTCATAATATCCCAACAGGATGGGATTCCAAGAACTTCCAGGTTGCTGAATACGTGGATGTTCTGGGAGAGTGGTGTACCACTTCCCACATGACTTTTTCTATGCATCTCTTCCATCTGATTACTCCTAATTGTATCCTTTTATAATAAACCAGTGATCCAGTAAGGAAAAAAACCTCTTGAACAACAAGATTTGATGAGCTTCTGGGTTGATAAACATATCCATATTTGAGGAGAGTGGTGCACCCCAGTTTCATGGATTCAGAAGCTCCCGCACTCAGAACTTCCAGACCCTGCTCTATGTACCTTTTCATCTGACTATTCATCTGTATTCTTTTTTTTTTAAGATTTTATTTATTCATGAGAAAGAGAGAGACACACACACACAGAGACAGAGACACAGGTAGAGGGAGAAGCAGGCTCTATGCAGGAAGCCTGACATGGGGCTCGATCCTGAGTCTCCAGGATCAGGCCCCGAGCCAAAGGCAGCGCTAAACCGCTGAGCCACCAGGGCTGCCCCTCATCTGTATTCTTTATAATAATCTTCATAATGAACTGGTGTTAAAAAGAAAATCACAGGCCCAACATGGCGTTACTTAAGTTAAGGCTTGAAGTCAGTAAAAGCAACACTTAATGTTTAATACAGCTGCAGTTTCAACTCTCTAGGAATATGAGCTTTAGCCAGTCAACATGGAATTTCCTGGTCAATACTAGGATAGACCTTTTCCACTTCCCTTAGGAGGGAAGCCTTGTTTAATCAATGCATTCCTTGCTAATAAATCCCCTTCTTCTCCTTTTTTAAAAATGCTCTCTCTCTGCCTTTAAAACCTTTCTTTTGTCAGTGGAGCTCCCCTCTACTTGCTAGATGGGATGCCGCCCAATTTAAGAGTTGTTTATTAAAGCCAGTTAAATCTTCAAATTTAGTTGGTATTTAACTTATTTTTTAATGCTGATAAACAGAAGTAAATGTTTCTCTGGGTTCTGTGAGATACTCTAGAAATTAATCAAATCCAAGATGGGATGGGGCTGTGGGAGTCTCTGATTTATAGCCAGTCAGTCAGAAGCATAGGTAACATCTTGGACTTGCAATTAATGGGGGCAGTCCTTTGGGACTGAGCCTTCACCTATGGGATCTGACACTATCTCCAGATAGATGATGTTAGAATTGAGTTAAGTTTTGTAGGATACTCAGTCAGTGTCCACTGAGAATTGGAGAATTGCCTGGTGGTATTATTTCGAAGGCATGGAGAAGGACCAAGGAGAGAATCCTGGAGAATATAAAAATGTACAGAGCAGGTAGGCGAGCTTGAGAAGGAGCTCAAGCAAGAGCACAAGTAGTAAGCAGGAAATCAAGATAGGGTAACACAAGAAAGTGAAGAGAAGACAGAGTTTAAGGATGGGGGGTTCCAATAAAAGATGGTTGAGTAAAGATTTACTCACTTCCTGAAACACCAAAATTAACAAAACGAATATTAGAAAAGAACACCTTATCTGCAACAAAATTAGAATGTGGCAAATCATTGACTATAAGGAATATCTGCCAAGTATAATAAAAACTTCAACCAAAACAAGAGAGGACACCTGGAGCAGATATGTCCTCAGATATCAAAGGAGTCATACATTTCTCTAAAAGTAAGTAAGCAGGCCCTAAGAGACCTTCTCAAGCATCCTTTGCTAGGATGATAAGGAGTAGGAGCACAGGTGTGTCATGGTTGAAGCAGAGAACACTTTTTGACAAAGTCCCAGCATGCACCACAGCTGGAGAAGCAATGTGGGTGCCATCTTTATTTTGTCCACTGTTGCCCAGACTCTCACTGGGAAAAAAATTGCCTGGAGGTGAGGCAGGGATAGGAAGGCCTGCCTTAGCCAATTTTATGAGCTGTTAATTTTAGACAGTTGAACAGAGATAACTAAATAGCAAATATCTAAATAAAATATACCTGTAAACTCTGAAAGCCATATAGAGAACTGCCAAAAGTGAGGTGGAGGAAGGGAGAGGGGATGCAAGAAAAAAGAGGAAGAGAGTTGTGGTAGAGCAGATGATACATCACATTGATTAGAAAATGTCCTGATGCAACAAGATTGCATTGAAAGTGCCAGGTCCCTTGAAGAACATCCCTTACTTCTTCCCCAACATTATTTGAGAGTCAAGATGAGAAATACATAAATAAATTTGAAATGATACCTGTGAACAAAAACCATTCCCCAAAGAAAACGGAGAAATGACTCCAGTAGAAAAGAGAGCACTGACAGCCCATGATGTGATCTGACAATAGAGATACACAAAATATCTCCATTGGATACTCTCTCTCTCTTTAAAGATTTTATTTATTTATTTATTTGAGAAAGAGAGACCACGCAAGCAGGGATGGGGTGGGGAGAGTTGCAGAGGGAGAGGAAGAAGCAGATTCCTTGCTGAGCAGGGAGCCTGATGTGGAGCTCAGTCCTAGGATCCTGGGTCTATGACCAAAGGCAGATGCTTAAGTGACTAAGCCACCCAGGCGCCCCAAGTGTCTGACTCTTGATTTCAGTTCAGGTCTTGATCTCAGGGTTGTTAGTTCAAGCCCCACTCGGGCTACATGTGGGGCGTGGAGTTTAGGAGAACTGGATAGGACAGCAGAGGACAGGCTGTCTGCAAGGAGGCATTGGTGGGTGGGGCTGTTTTTATAGGGGGAAAATGAAGAGGTATGGCAATATATGGAATCTTTTTTGGTAACTGTGTCTAGTTGTAAGTAGTCCATTGGTCAGTTAGAGCCTATGGATATTTTGAGGTGGGTCACCTGATGGGTCTGTCTGTATTTAGCCAGGTGGTCTTGTAGGCATTTCTACATTCTATTGCTCAAGCCTGTTTGCCTAAAAGCAGCCTCTACGTTGGCCAGGAGATTCCATGTTGACTGGCTAAAGCTCACATTCCCCGGGGTGGGATGGGGTCGAAATTGCAGTTAGGGTAGGTATTAAGTGTTGGTTTGCTGACTTGGGGTCTTAACTTAAGTGACACCATATTGGGCCTGTGGTTTTCTTTTTAACACCAGTTTATCATGAAGGATATTATGAAGGATACAGATGACTAGCCAGATGAAAAGATACATAGAGCAGAGTCTGGAAGAGTCCTGAGTGCAGGAGTTTCTGTCTCCATGAAACTGGGGTACACCACCCTCCTGAAATGTGGATATGTTTACCAACTCAGAAGCTCATCAAATCTTGTTGTTCAGGAGGGTTTTTTTCCTTACTGGATCACTGGTTTATTATAAAAGGATACAATTGGGAGCAGTCAGATGTAAGAGATGCATAGGACAAGGCATGGGGGAAGGGGCATGGAGCTTCCAGGCTCTTGGCGGGTGCACTGTCTTTCAGAACCTCCATGTGTTCATCAACCTAGAAACTCCTGTTCAAGAGTTTTGGATTTTTTTAAAGATTTATTTATTTATTTATTTATTTATTTATTTATTTATTTATTTATGAGAAACAGAGAGAGAGAGAGAGAGAGATAGGCAGAGACACAGGCAGAGGGAGAAGCAGGCTCCATGCAAGGAGCCCGACGTGGGACTCTATCCCAGGTCTCCAGGATCACTCCCTGGGCTGCAGGCGGCGCTAAACTGCTGTGCCACCAGGGCTGCCGGAGTTTTGGATTTTTTAAAAAAATTTTATTTATTTATTTGAGGGAGAGAGAGCCCGAGAACAAGCAAGGAAGGCAGAGGGAGAGAGAAAGGGAGAAGCACACTCCCTGCTGAGCAGGGAGTGTTGCAGGGCTTGATCCAGGCCCTTGGGATCATGACCTGAGCTGAAGGCAGACACTTAACCAACTGAGCCACCCAGGTGCTCTGTTCAAGAGTTTTTATAGCTTTAATCTTTAGTTCCTTCTTCCCTTCCCTGAGGCCTGCGGAAGGGGCTGAAAGTTCTAAGCCCTCTAATCATTTGGTCTTTCTGGGGGTCAGCCCTATCCTGAGGCCATCTACGGGCCCTACCCTAAGTTACCTCATTAGCATAATATTAAAAGTGGCCCCTTATGAAAGACAAGACACTTCTATCAGCAAATTCTAAGGGTTTTAAGAGTTTTGTATCTGGAACTGAGGACAAAGATCAAATAAATTTCTTCTTTTTTTTTAAGATTTATTTATTTATTTGAGAGAGAGAGAGTGTGTGTGCACATGGGACAGGAGTGGGTGAGGGCAGGGACAGAGGGAGAGAGGGAGAGAATCACAAACAGATGCTGTGCTGAGCACAGAGACTGACTCGGGGCTCTATCTCACAGCACTGAGATCACCACCTGAGCTGAAACCAAGAGTCAGAGATGAGCTGAAACTAAGAGTCAGAGAAACCAGAGATGCTCAACTGACTGTGCCACCCAAGGACCCCTGTATTTCTTATTATACCACACCCCTCAATCCCTAGTTTATATCAGACCCCCACCCACTCTATCTCAGAGCCTATAGAGCCCAGGCAGATAATACAAAAAAGTGAAGTAGGTCATAAATATATTTTTCATAATCATGTCTTCAACAGAAGTTTTTTTTTTATAGCAATCTGGTAAGTATATTCTTTATTTCCATGAAGAGATAGGTTCTCTCCCATTTTTTCACTTTTGATAAATACTGGGCTATAATCATGACTCCTTTAACTCTTTTTCTATGAAAAGTACAGTGACAACTGACTATTGACAGGGACAATAGGGAGTATAGAAACTATGCAACACTGTAGTGTATGCCTCAAGTAGAACTTCAGGCTAGATATTCTGTTTTTTTTCTAAAAAAAGCTGGAAATAAAGGTGTGTGTGTGTGTGTGTGTGTGTGTGTGTGTGTGTATGAAACTTCTGTTTTTCAATATTGACCACTAATTTAAAAATCTTAAAAATGTTATGTAGGCCAATAGAGTATAAAACAAACCAAACACATTTGCTGGCCAGGTTTGGTCATAGCACATTAGTTCATAGCCTCTGTTTTGACATATTTTCTCTCAGTGGCCTCATCCTTTCTCATGGCTTCGCCCATGTAGTGGGAAGCTGAGGGTGGCGATCCCAGCCTAACTTGGCATTCATACATGTCTATTTCTCTTTGGTGAATGGGTGAGGTGGGCATATCAGTAACCTGTTTTCACCAGGAGCCTCCTGGCAGAGAACTCACCCAAAGGGAAGAAGGAACCTGGCACATTATGCTGAAATCAGTAACAAAATCTCAGGGTCAGAGCTATGTGAGACTCTCCCCAAACTAGGCTGTGACTTCTGTAAGGACAAGAATTGTGTCCATTTTGTTACACTCCATATCCAGAGCTTAGCAGAGCCTGGCACACAGTAGATACTCAATAAGTAATTGTTGACTGACTTACTGACTTACTGAATTGTTATTATTGCTCAGTCCATGTCACTCAAGTTGATCTTCACCTCAGCCCTGAATTCATACCTGGATCCAGGAGACTGTATGTAAAAACTGCAGGAATTGCATCACAGAAAACCCTGTGAGATATTGATACCCCCTACACCTTGCCTTGGTACTCTTTAGAAGGAATAATAAAAAAAGAGAGGGCAGCCCGGGTGGCTCAGTGGTTTAGCGCTGCCTTCAGCTCAGGGCCTGATCCTGGAGACCTGGATCGAGTCCCACATCAGGCCTGTGTCTGTGCCTCTCTCTCTCTCTCTCTCTCTCTCTCTCCCCCTCTCTCTCATAAATAAATAAAATCTTAAAAAAACTCCCACACACAATAAGAGAGAAGCAAGTGTTTTTCTCTCTTTATCTTACTTTTGTCAAATGAAAAAACGACAAATGTAAATCAATTTAGTAGTGAGTTTGATATTTTTATTTTTATTTTATTTTATTTTATTTTTTAATTTTATTTTATTTATTTATGATAGGTACACAGTGAGAGAGAGAGAGAGGCAGAGACACAAGCAGAGGGAGAAGCAGGCTCCATGCACCAGGAGCCTGACGTGGGATTCGATCCCGGGTCTCCAGGATCGCGCCCTGGGCCAAAGGCAGGCGCTAAACCGCTGCGCCACCCAGGGATCCCGAGTTTGATATTTTTAATTCAAGAGAAAATAATCCATGGATTGGGGGAGTATAGTGCCTCCACAAGCAGTCAAACACTCTCAGGAGGGATGTTTGGGTAACAGCAAGTTTTATAGAGCATCAGCAGAGGCTACTCATGATTGGCATGGAGGTCAGAGATTTCCTTATTCCTACTTTCTAAGGTAAGATAAGCTAAAGCTGACTGGGAGGGTTGTGATTGGTGTTAGGTTCTTTTGACAGTGAGGCATTTCTTTTCTTTTTTTTTTTTGAGGCATTTCTTTTTATTTTTAAAAATCTATCTATCTATCTATCTATCTATCTATCTATCTATCATCTATCTATTTATTTATTTATTTTTAGAGAGGGACAGAGAGAGGTGGGGGAAGGGCAGGGAGGGAGAGAGAGAGAGAATTTTAAGCAGGCTCCATGCTCAGTGTGGAGCCCCATGCGGGGGTCAGTCTCACAACTCTGGGATCATGGACTGAGCCAGAAACAAGAGTTGGACACTCAATTGACTGAGCCACCCAGGTGCCCCAACACTGAGGCATTTCTGTAAGTGCAGGCTGATTTAAATTTAGTTTTGTGACCTGGACCAGGCCACTGGGGCAGCTTACATTTTGTGGGTCTCACCGATATGAATGAACTTTTTCACTTTCCTCACTTTTCATTACTGTGCAGATGTAGCCTTTAATGGGCTTTCTGTGTAATAGCAGGAGGTTCCTTCCAGGAGATGTTGCAGTCCCTATAACATGGTGAAGAAGTTGCCAGGTGATAGCAGACAAGAGTGTTTATGAACATGGGGCTGGAGATATAACATAAGTGTGTAGAGGGGAAGAGCCAGAAAAATGTTACTGAGACCTCATTTATATCCACAGCTTGGGGATATATGCATTATATCTGAAGGCAGTGGCAGAAACTATTAGCTGCTCACCAAATCCCAATCTCTTCATCCTTCTGGGCACACAAGCCACACAGTTAGGTGTGACCTCATGGTTGAGTTCTAGTCAATGGAATATGAGTAGCAGTTGTGTGGACCACACCCAGGCCCGGCCCATAGAAATCTCCCTCTGT
The DNA here is from genome assembly GCF_003254725.2 of Canis lupus dingo. Lineage (NCBI taxonomy): Eukaryota > Metazoa > Chordata > Mammalia > Carnivora > Canidae > Canis > Canis lupus. Next base: position 38,227,302 of record NC_064269.1, on the reverse strand, counting down.
GATGCTCCATGTTCTTCCTTGCAATGGCACTGGAAAGAATGTACTGAAGATGGCAGGGCCTTTAAGGGTGTCTTGCTGACCTGGGACCATTTTGGACTGTTTTCGTGGGTAAATAATAAATTTCCATATATTCGAGCAAAAATAGTTTTTTAGATTTGTTATTGCATTAGCCTACCTAATTAATATAGGGGTTCATCTAATATTTTTATATATCCTGCCACTGTATATACCTGCAATACCCTCCATTTGTTTATTATCTAGACTTAAGAAAGGGATGGAAAAATATTAATAATACAGAGAATAAACTATAGCTGTTACATTGCATACAGGAGAAAAAAAGTGATGAAATATTCTTCTAGTATTTGAAAACTATTATCTGATTAAGCATTTATTTGTTATTTATTTGATGAATGGATGAAGTTCTGAAATATGTCTTGTGTTTGTTTTACTTCTGCTTTATTTATTAACATAGATGAAAATATCAACAAAAAAAAAATCTGTTTTTCTTTATTGTCTCTCATGGCTCTGGATATTCACTGGGCTCAGCTAAGCAGTTTGCACCAGGGTATCTCACATGGTTACAGTCGGATGGGGCTGGAGTCATCTTGAGAACTCCATCACTTACATGCCTGGTGTTGAGATTGATGCTGATTGACAGCTGCAACCTCAGTGTGCTTAGCTGGAACATATATGTGGCTTCCATGTGGCCTGCGCTGCCTCACAGCATGGCCTCTGGATTCCAAGTCTGAGTGTGCCATGAGGGCCAGGTGGGTGCTTAACCTAGCTTTAGAAGTCATGCAGGCTCAGTACTACTGCACTCTCTATTGTTGGAGCAGTCACAAGCCCTCAGCCACATTTAGGGGGAGGAGACATAGGAATGTCAAAGAATATGGGGGCACATTTAAAAACCACTGCAACTGCTATCACAGGACTTTGACACCATTTTCTTGTCTTCTTCTATTAGAAAGTAAGTTCCTTGAAGGCACCGGGATTCTCGTTAGTGTTTGGATTTCTCAACACATAGTGGGCATTCAATAGCTATTTGCTGGATGAATGAATGAACGAACACAGTAATATTGGAGGTTTCAATAAGCTGTCATTAGAGAGAGGATGTTCTGTTTGTGAGAAAATATTTGGAGGAACTGTCATTGAATTCTGAAGATGCAGGGAAGCCATTAAAGTTTTTAAAAATGTAATTAAGGTTGTCATTAAGGAAGATTAATTTTTTAGTTTGTGTAGGACAGATTGGGGACGGTGAAAAGGGGGGAATGGGGAAGTTTGAGGGCATCTATCCACCTGATATGCAGAGGCTCTGACTTGGACTAGAGGAGTGGATGAATGACAGGGAAAAGGCAGAAACAACAAGCCTCAGCAAGGACAAGGGATGAGGAGAAGAAGAGTGAAAGATAGTTAAACTTTTGAATCTGGGTGGTTGAGAAAATTGTAGGGTTATTAACAGACAAAGAGAAGGCAGAGGAGGACCACAGCTGAAGTGTTGCTGGTCAAGTTCCATTTGAAATCTCAACTCTTCCATGGAGCCTTTCTGATTTCTCCTTAGCCAGAAGTAACTCTCTCCTTGTCACTTGGTTATATTCTGTAATGTTGTTTAGCTTCCTCTACCTATCATCTTTGTGTCCCATGTAGAACTGATGAGAGAAAAACTCTACAGGCCTGATAAAAGGGAGGCAATTTTAGATTTCTAAGTCAACATGACTGTACATAAATTTTGTTTCAACCAGTAACCCGATTTAAGACCCATCAAGTATGCATTGTACATCTGCTTTATAAATGAGTAGCTTATAGCAAAACATCTTGTCCTTAAGATATTGATCAATGCTCCTACTCCCTACATGACATGACATTAAAACCAGTGATTCCTGCCTATATGTTAAACTAATCTCTTTGAAAGTATTTACCTATGACATTGGTTTACAGATTTTTAGGTAAAAAAAGTATATAACCCTGTAAAAGCTGTTCATTTCCTGGAGGACTTTTCCCCCTGTGAATATCATTCCCTGGACAGCTGTTCTAATCTGTGTTAGAATAAAACTCTATTTTTTAAAAGAACCATCTTAGAGTTCTTTCTGGCCAACTTGCAAGGAGATTTCTTGGCTTAGTTGGCAGAGTATCAGAGAAAGCCACCTGAGGCCACGGGAGGTCTATTGGAACCTGGCCTTGGTATCAGCATGGGCCCTTCATACCCCTGTGGCTTCTCAGTGACCTTTGAGTGGATCAGTGAGTTCTGATATCCAGACCTCCTTATTTTAAGTTGACAGTCTGATTTTTATTAAAGATGTTTTTAGATTGATTTTGTTTGTACCGGTAAGATTTTCTGGGTAGGAAACCTATGGACAAGGGCATAAAACTTGGCTTGGCTAATTCATATTTGGCTTTGATCTGGCAATAAAACTGAACACTGGATAATTCTAACTAGTCAGAAAATGAGAGACCGAATTATTTAGCTCCGAAGAGAAGGGGCACTTGCTCCTTCTAGCTGAAAGGTGTTCTCATGTGACCAAGAACCTAATGGAAGTATCTGAGGTTATTTCTCAAAATGAGAAGTGGTCCCATAGGGAATTCCATCTTCACATAGCAAATAAAGTTTGGCTTGTCTGGAGATGCACACATAAGGATTGATCATCCGGTGTTCAGACTCCCATGGCAGTTTTAGACTACCAGTGGGAAACACCGGGACACCTCAGTGTTTTCACAGCTTCCTGGAGGTGTTACTCATAAATTGTACACTTCAATCCACCACATTCTTCTCTCTTAGGAGAACTGTCCAGACTTTATACTAAACTAAAACCAAAAGAAGATGGGAAATCATGCTTCTAAAGCTGAACTCCCAAATGCACCACAGCCATCCATAGGAACTCCCGCAGGTTTATGTGTAATACACATAGGATTTCTACTCTCAAGTTTTGACTAAATTGGAAAATTTAACAAAAGATAATCTGTCTTAGATGGCCAAAATGGGGTTCATTTGATTTGCCAAAAATAGTTTTCTTGTGAGCATAATTGGAAAAAGCAGGCTGTAAAACAGAATGGGAAGCTTATTTTAAGTGGTATTCAGAAGCTTCAAAACATAGTAAGGATATGACAATAGCCAGACTGGAAGGAGCCTCAGTATCCATCAAAAGATGAATGGATAAAGAAGCTGTGGTCTACATATACAATGGAATATTCCTCAGCCATTAGAAACGACGAATACCCACCATTTGCTTCAACGTGGATGGACCTGGAGGGTATTATGCTGAGTGAAGTAAGTCAGTCGGAGAAGGACAAACGTTACATGGTTTCACTCATATGGGGAATATAAAAAATAGTGAAAGGGATTATAGGGGAAAGGAGAGAAAATGAGTGGGAAAAATCAGAGACGGTGACAGACACGAGAGACTCCTAACTCTGGGAAACGAACAAGGGGTAGTGGAAGGGGAGGTGGGTGGGGGGATAGGGTGACTGGCTGATGGGCATTGAGGGGGGTACTTGACGGGATGAGCACTAGCTGTTATACTATATGTTGGCAAATTGAATTCTAATAAAAAATACATATATTTAAAAAAAGATATTTTCCTTACAGGAAACTAACAAAAAACTTTTAGAATCTATTCCTAGAGAAAACCATGGAAACACCTTCCAGCTTTGGTTTCCCACTTTCACCCTCTTCTGCTCCTTTAACATCCCCTTCTTTCTGAGCTCCCCATTCTGATTTACCTGCTTTCCCAAAGGAAGAACCAACCCCCCAAAGCTCAGGGGATTAACAATTATTGTCGCCCCTTTAAGGAAAAACTTGTGTCGGGGAGAGTTGAGCAAGCACTCACTTATACCCCCTGGACCAGAACAGAGCTTAAAAATTTAGCTAAAGATTTCCCAGATCCTTTATAAGATGCCATAGCTTTCCTGGAGAATTAAATTTGGCAGTTAGGGCATATGAACCTGGATATTCTGACTTATGCCACCTTGTGCATATATACTTATATCTGAGAATAAAACAAAGGAATGGGTAAATAAGGCAGAATGAGGAAAACACCAATGGAAGATTTCCCTAGACACAAAGCAATTGATCTTGAAAATTGTAGAACTGCCCATAGTTAATATCAGGCAATCCCTGAGATCTTCCCAAAAAAGGTAGATTGGACAAAAATTCATTAATGTAAACAAAAGCCTGGAAAAACTATTTTGACTATTTTGAAAGATTCAAAAAAAAATTTAAGCAATACTCTAGAATGAATCCTGAGAGTTTTCAAAATCATCAAAACAATCAGCTCTTAAATTCAGTCTTTCTAGAAGGTCTAGATGAAGAATTGGCTTTATTAGTAAAGCAATACAACTTAGGATGGGCAACATTACCTGCTAATGCAACCCTTTCCCTTGAGGATCAACTTTCTAAGACTTTACAAAAGATAGAAAAGAAAGAAGTATCTAAAGTTATGAATTTACAACAGCTTAATGATTTCACCAAAATGCTTTTCCAAAAATCCAATCAAAAGCAAAATGACTGTCTGCTACTATCATAAAAAACAAAAACAAAAACGGAAACAAAAACAAAAACCTAGACATTTCAAGTGAGACTGTCTCAAATTTAAGTGGGATATCTCAACCCTACTTTTCTTCATTTCCCTCAGAGTAAAAATTCAATTCAAGTGGTAGGGGCTTCAAATCTGCCAATTTGGGTATTTATTTATTTTTAAAAGATTTTGTTTATTTATTCATGAGAGACTCAGAGAGAGAGAGCGAGAGAGAGAGAGAGAGAGAGAGAGAGGGAGAGAGAGGCAGAGACACAGGCAGAGGGAGAAGCAGGCTCCATGCAGGGAGCCTGACATGTGACTTGATCCGGGGTCTCCAGAATCAGACCCTGGGCTGAAGGCGGCACTAAACCGCTGAGCCACTCAGGCTGCCCCAATTTGAGTATTTAAATCAGATTCAGTAACTTTACAGTTAGGAAATATTACAGGAAATCATGTCTTTCTGCTGGCCGATTGTGTCCCGATTTATCTTATAGGACACGACCTTTTAGAAACATATAATGCTCATATCAGTTTTCTTAAAAATGTGAAATGTTTTTAGATTTAGAAGATGGAGAGGACAGAGCACAATCTGGTTTCTGAAAACTTAATGATTATCAAAACGAATAGACCAAACAAACCAACAGGAAGATAACCATATGTTATTACAAATCCTCCCCCAAATTATGGTCCTCTTCCTTCTGATATTGGAAAAATTAAATCAGCAACTCCTATTATGGTGACTGTCAATAACACTAAATCATTACCTAATATTTGATAATATTTACTCAAATCAGAAGCATTAAACAAAATAGAACAATTATCCAAGAATACCTTAAAAGGGGGGCTCATCTTTCCTTGTATGAGCCCTTGTAACACATCTATTTTGCCAATAAAAAACCAAATGTAAAAGGTTGGAGATTTGTTCAATACCTGAAAGGTATGAATACTATTCATAGTATACTATGAATACTATTGTGAATACTTTGACATTTAGGTGGTTCCAAATCCACATACTTTGCTCTCCTCAATTCCAACTAATATGCTCTACTTTTCATAGTGATGGATTTGTGTAGCTCCTCCTTCAGTACTCCTGTATATGTATTAAAATCCATATTAACTAAAGCTCCTTCCAAAGACACCCAAATTAGGACTTGCCTTTCTTCATTTTTGTAGACAAAAACAAAGGGAATGCCCTAAGTGTATTAACTTAGAAATGTGCTGGTCAACATGGACCTATAGGATATTATAGCTAACGACTAGGTTCAGTGGCTAAAGGACTTCCACCTTGTGTGAGAGCAATTTTGGCAGCCACACTCTTATGCAAGCCACTGAGGAAATAATAATGAGCTCCCTTTAACTATTTATGTTCCACATTCAGTTGAATCTCTTCTATAATCTCATTTTATTCAACATTATTATATAAAGCAGTTAGCCTCTTAAAAGGTAGTATTGGGACACCTGGGTAGTTCAGTGGTTGCGGGTCTGCCTTTGGCTCACGGCCTGATCCTGGAGTCCCAGGATCAAGACCCACATCGGGCTTCCTGCATGGAGTCTGCTTCTCCCTCTCCTTCTGTCTGTGTCTCTCCCCCTCTCTCTCTGTGTCTTTTATGAGTAATAAAATCTAAAAAAAAAAAAAAAGGTAGTATCATGGGCACCTGGATGGCTCAATGGTTGAGCATCGACTTTTGTGGCTCAGGTCATGATCCTGGGGTCCTGGGATCGAGTCACACATTGGGTTCCCTGCAGGGAGCCTGCTTCTCCTTCCGCCTATGTCTCTGCCTCTCTCTCTGTGTCTCTCATGAATAAATAAAAATAAAAAAAATACTTTTTAAAAAAGTAGAATTATTCTCCACATCTGATAGTACTTCAGCTTGATGAAATAACTTTAATCCTGCAACTTTACTTCCAGATCTACATGAAGTCCTTGATCATGACTGTATTTCATTAACTGATTATCTTCTTACCCCTAGAAATGACTTACATGAGACTCCCATTGATAATGCTGACTTAATTTGTTTAAAGGTAATTATATCCTAAAGATGAAAAAGGACATTATCAAGCTGGATATGAAATTACTTCTTTAACAGATATAATTGAAAGTTCCTATTTACCCAAAATAAAACCTTCACAGTCTGCATTAATTACACTAACTTGAGCTTGTTAATTAGCTAAAAATCAAATAGTAAATATCTACGCTGGTAGTCACCATGCCTTTGGAATAGCACATGACTTTGGGATGTTATGGAAACAATGAGGATTTTTAGTTCCTCTGGACAACCCATAAAAATGGAAAGGAGGTTGTAGATCTACTAGATGTGATACAACTACCAAAGCAACTTGCCATTATTAAGATGCCTGGCCCTTCTAAATTTGATACCAAATTTAGAAGCAAGAGGAAATCATTTGACTGATGTAACTGCCAAACGATCAGCTCTAACACAAATTTTGTTTAGCATCAAGACTTTCATTGCTCCTTGATACTAATTCCATTAAAAGATCTTTTACAGGCTCAAAGGAGGAAATTCATCCCCGTCACTCAGATATGGGTTTGACTTAACAAAAAACCTATTGTTCCCTTTGGAGCACAAATACCTTTACTTTCATATATTCATCAATTGACTCATTGGAGACCTGTAAAAATGATTTTGTGGGGTAAACAATACTTAGGAAATTTCTCCTACAGTAGCCTGTCAAGTGTATGCTTGCTGTACTATTTGTCCAAAATATAATCCTGGAAAGCTACTATGTGGATCACAAAGCCATTTCTCTCTTTCCAAAGGACTATTTGAAGTATGGCACCTGGATTTTGTCTAGATGCCACCATCTCAAGGATATAAATGTGTTTTGGTTATGGTTTGCTTGTTTTCACATTGGTTTGATCTTTTCCTTGCAGAAGAAAGCTATGGCATTAATAGTAGGCAAATTATTATTAGAATAATTTCTGTTTGGGGAATTCCCTCCAAATTACATCGTGATCAAGGTTCCCATTTTACTGGACATATAATTAAAGCCATTTGCAATATTTAACTGATAATGCAACATTTCTGTTGCACTTTTCATCTGCAATCCTCAGGGTTGGTGGAAAGAAAAAATGGTACCATTAAGATTTTGTAAAAGATTTTATTTATTAATTAAAGAGCGAGCCTGATGCAGCAGGCTCAATCCCAGGGCTCCAGGATCATGACCTGAGCTGAAAGCAGCCACTTAACTAACTGAGCCACTCAGGTGCTCCTACCATTAAGATTTAATTGGCAAAATTTCCAGAAGCATTTAAACTTCCATAGCCAAAATCTCTCCCACTAGTACTTCTAGGTCTTAGATCTACTACTTTTGAAAATATTGATTATCGCCTTTTGAAATAACAACTGGATGATCCATGAGGTTAGATGAAGGAATGTATGAACCAACCTTATTAAAATTATTGACATTACTGTCAAGGTCTCATTACAGCTCTTAATAAAAATTTGGTTAGCAGTTTCTTTTACAGTGAACTACAGGGAGATAAAGATTTCTAAGACCACAGATTGCAACCTGAGGATTTTGTTTATTGGAAAAGGCATCAAATAAAAATCTTTACAAATTTGCTGGAAGGGACTTTAGCAAGTATTACTACCTAATCCTTGTGCTGTTATGGTAAAAGCTGTAAACTCATGAATCTACATTTCTTTTTAAGATCCCTTCGTCAGAGTGAACTTCAAGTCTTGTCTCTGACTCTTGACTCCAGCTAACTAAGCAATGGTTGCCAGACCAGGATAAAAGTAGATGACGTCAGGGTAGACTACTTTTTCCAAGATTTGGGATCAAGTATATATTTCTACTCTTCTTTCTTTTTTGATTTGTAATATTAGAATGTAGTAAACCTATATGCTTGCTTTCACTTTCCCTTTTATTATATCCCGATAAAATATCATGGTTACCTGCAAATTTAACTAATATAACTTCAAACGTTACTCTGTACTTTACAATGATGATAACTTGGACAGGCTCTAATCTTCCTTTAGCTTCTAATACTTGTTTTTTAGGAGATATATATATATATATATATATATCCTAAAATATATATTGGACTTACATATATATATATATATATATATATGACTTAATAAGTCCTTTAAATATATATATATATTATTTATTATTTATTAGGAAAAGCCTTTCAAAAAGTAGTATCTAACCCAAATTTAACCTGTTTTGATTCTGATACTCAACAGATTGACCATTGTGTCTACATAAGCTTAGACGATAATTTATTTAGAAAATTTCCTGGTTACAATGGGAGAAACAGGGCAGCTTGTCCAACATGCCAAAATATTCAATGTATTCAGAAACCATGTTTTTGTGGATGGAATGGCCTAAGACAAAAAGAATAAATAAATGGGTATCTATCAGAGGTACTACTTTAGGATTGACTTGGTGGATTCATTACTTTCTAAATCTAACTTTGCCATATGATCCAGAAGATTATGAGGAGCCTTATGGTATACCTAGATTAAATTACATTTAGGAGTTCCTATTACTCATTTAACACTAGTCTGGGGTGAAACCCAACCCTTTTGGTTTCAAAATGTTTATCCTAACTGTACTAAAGCTGTTAGTTTACAATGATAACAACACATCTGGTGGATAAGTCAGCATTGGCCCCAGTGAAGAAAGTGGGCTCTGAGTCATATAGGATCAGGTCTGGGTATCCTCGGTCAGGCTGAGCTTGCCTTTAATAAAGATATGCCAAAGAAAAAACACTCTTGTCCAAAAAGGAAAATTAGAAGGATTTTATTTCAGGAAGAAGGTAAAGGATGGAAATCTGCTTGGGTTGGTAATCTAGCATTAATACAATGGCTAAATCAAACAGCATATTATGATCAAAACCTCTCATATCCAACAATGGGGAAAAGCATGTACTTTAACTCAGGGGCTCCTAGATATGCTAACCAAAATGGAATCTGAAGTATCTATGGGTCAATGGCCTTCTAATCGCAGAAACTCAAAATAAACCTATATGGAAATTAGCTCTTCCAATCAGTGGAAAATTATTAAAGCCTCCAGTAACTTATATAAATGTTCAATTACTTAGTATCCAAACCTATGGCTGACCAGACTTATGATGCTGTTCATTAGTACGAACAGGAACTGTTGTAAATACCACGAGAGTTCTTCCCATTGGAGGAAGATGGACCTATTAAGGTCATTAGCCAATCATTAGTCAATGATTCTTATTGAATTCTAATATCTATTGACATCTGTGAATTCAGGCAAAATACACAGCTATGCTCTAACAATGGAACCCTGAATTCACTCCAAGTTGGCCTATAATGCCTATACTATGTGGTATACGGGAAAAGGAAGATTTTGTTGGGAAGATTTATAAAACACCTCTGTAATACTTCCTGATTTATTTTGTAACCAGAGTACTTTTCATCATAACAACACTGCCATGTGGTGTAATACTGGCTTTGCAACTCAAATAGAATTGCCTGATGCTAACAAAAATTTTACTAATGTTGGTATTGATGACCGAAGGTTTTGGGAGAGAGAATTACAACCACCACAAGATGTGATATCTATAGAAACTAACTGGCCAGAGAAATTGTTACAGATAACATTTAATTACCATTTTAAACCAATAAGCTCAAACATATCATAAAGTAACTACAGATAAAGAAGATACTCAAATTAATTCAAGATTATCAAAATAACCTGTCATGGATTTTTTTGATTCTTCTCTTATCTTTCCAATTCTGTACCTACTCCCCATTGGTTGCTTCAAATGTTATTAATTGCATTTTTATTACTGTTTATGTGTTTATGTTATGAATGTTATACAAAAGGCGAAGGGAAAAACTCACCACAAAGCACGTGTGCAATATTTGCATGACAGTTTAACCTCATGAAAAAAAGTCAACTGTAATATTTCCTATTAAAAGCCATACTGTTGATCTCCATCCCTACCTGCGCATAGATTCCTAGGCTACATAAATCAGGCCTAGCATCAAGGGACATGATGGACTCATGGTAGATAAGGAATCACCCTGATATCAAAGGACAAAATAATGATCAACAATGCTTTCTGAAAGATTATTGATTAAATGGGGGGTGGGGTAGGATGTGGGGAAAGCAATGAGAGAAAAACCCTTTAAAGGCCCTGATATAAGGAAGGCCATTTTAGATTTCTTTCTAAGTCAACATGACTACATAACTTTGTTTAAACCAAAAGCTTGATTTAAGTCCTCCTGCCAAGCATGCACTGTACATCTGCTTTACAAATGAGCAGCCTGAATGAAAGCCTCCTGTCCTTAAGGTGTCGATCAATGCTCCTACTCCCTATATTCTATGATGTTAAAACTCGTGATTCTTGCCTACATATTAATCTATAACTTTTCTGAGAGACTGTACCTCTGACATATTGATTTATGGCTCTTTATGTAAAAAAGTAGATAACCCTATAAAAACTGCTCATTCTCCAGGGCACTTTCTTCCCTGTGAAGATTGTATTTCCTGGGCAGCTGTCTTAATTTGGGCTTGAATAAAACTCTTTACTTTCTTCTCATATTAGAGTTCTTTCTAGTCAATTTATGTTGACAGAACTAATATAGCACTTTGTACTTAATAAGCCATTAAGTACAGGTACCAATCAGACTTTAGCAGTTACTGCTTCTTGTCCACATTTACTTTCTTTTTTTCATCTCCCCCACTTACATTTTATTTGTTCTGATATAGCTACACTTTTTTTCCTTAGGATTTTTCTTTTCTTTTCTTTTTTTAAAAATATTTTATTATTTATTTGAGAGAGAGAGAGAGAGAGAGAGTGAGAGAGCGTGAGCAGGGAGGAGGGGCAGAGGCAGAGGGAGAAGCAGACTTCTTGCTGAGCAGGGAGCCCCATGCAGGGCTTTATTCCAGGACCCCGGGACTACAACCTGAGCCGAAGGCAGATGCTTAACTGACTGAGCCACCCAAGTGTCTCCTCTTAGGACTTTTTTATGTCAGGATTTTTCACTATTTGGTTTTATTGAATAATAAATGCACAGTTTATATTAGAGTTTTTTGATACCCCGTACATTGTAGTGGTGGGATTCTCTTAATGACTCCAGATATTTCCTTATAGGAATGCCTCCTTTAAGGAAGCTGAGTTCTACATACGCTACAGAGCCCTGGGGATATTGTAGCTTTCATATTTGAGTGCCTGGCTAAGGTAGGCAAGTTGGCCAATGCCACTTTACATTCAGGGCCAAGGAGGACATTGTTAAGACTGATCTTGAATTCAAGTGGCTTGTTCACAGGCTCCAGAGTGGCAAAATCTCAAAAAATTACTGGGGCCACAGAGGGTGAGGGGGAAGCATTTCAAGGTGAGATACTTATCATAGATAGGCTTGCTGGCATTGCCCGTGCCCTAATTTGTGAAATTACTGTAATCTGTTATTGAAATTAAAAAGGGGAAGGAAAACTGACTTTTGGGCATCTGGCAGAGATATTGGTTCTTAAACTAAATGCACAGGCTTCTGAATCTTTAGTGTGAACCTCAGTTTCAAGAATCTACTGAAGATCTCTTTTCCAGCTAAAACAAACATGGGAGAAATGTGTGGGAAATATCAGAAAGGGAGATAGAGCATAAAGACTCCTAACTCTGCGAAACGAACTAGGGGTGGTGGAAGGAGAGGAGGGCGGGGGGTGGGGGTGAGTGGGTGATGGGCACTGAGGGGGACACTTGACGGGATGAGCACTGCGTGTTATTCTGTATGTTGGTAAATTGAACACCAATAAAAAATTAACTTATTAAAAAATAAAATAAAACAAACATGGGGACCAAGAGAAAGCCCTTCTTAAAGGAAGGCTTTTCAGGTCTTAAAGATTCCATTAAAGCAGCAAAGGCCACCAAGGCACATGGTGGAAACCATCTATCTTCTACATTGTGAAGTCTGGATGGTAGGCAGAGCTCACCTCTCAATGTAGCACTGGGGGCCAGAAGTTTGGGACCAAGTGGAGAAATGGAAATGAAATGTTCCATACAAGAGGATCCCCATATGGTAAGTACAGAATGCCCAAATTAACCTTTTTAAAATGTTTTCTTTCACTTGTATTTAAGTTCAAGAGATATGGATTCTGAACGGTTGGCATAAACCCAGTGGCATTAAGGTGAGGCCAAAAACTAAGATTTTCTCCTTCCCTCAAGTACTACTGAATTTCTTCTTCAGTCTTTGGCAACATTAAATACTGGGTTTTAGAAATACAATTTTAATTTTTCTTGGGATGTCTGCTTTGGGGTCTGGGGATGGCTGATTTTAGAAATTTTGTGGTTGTGGGGCTGGTGTTGTGATATTCTTGTGTCTCACCAACTCTTTGGACTTTTCAAAACTGGGGGCAGGAAAGGTTGACCTGGGAACTAGCATGGTCTCTGAAATCTTGCAGGAACTCACTCATGCAGATTTAGAGGAAAATACCGTTGTGGTTGAAACACTGTGGCCACACAGTGGCCATTCCTATTCCACAGGATAGGAAGCACATCCTAGGGACAGCTGGGCACCTTGGACAGCAGGGCTTCCATGCCAAGCTCATCGTTCTTGGTTAGAAGGCAGCGGCTGGACCTGTGCACAGACACACCATCTGAGCCCACCAGGAACTTCTTGAAGTTCCAGGAGACATCGTTGCGGTACATGGGAGATCAGGTGATGAACCTGGGGTCCGTCCTGAGTGCAGTGTGCTCTCACCGGGGGCAGACAAGCCCCCACAGGAAGACAAAGAGGGAGATGCATCTGTGCATTGTTCACCTCACCCTTCTCAAATAGCGGCAAAGTGGGCTTGAACCTGCAGGCAGGTTGGATGTTCTTGAGGGGATTCAGGATCTCTTCCTTCCTGGCAGTGTCCTGATGCATGAACTGGTTGCATGGGAAGCCAGGAAGCCGAGCACCACTAGGCCCTGGATCCAGAGGTGCCGCTGCAACTCCTTTCATCTGGGCTTAGTCTCTGATGATCATGTCCCGGAGAGAGGCCACATTCTTTAATACATCATGTTGTCCCACAGGGACACTGGGCTCCCTGATCTCTACCAACCAGCGGGAGTGCAGAAAAGGCCTCCACCCAGCAGAGGCCCAGCAGAGTGGTGGACTGGGAGCTGTAAGACCAGAGTGCCTATTGTTGTTGTTTAAAAAACAACAACAACAACAACAACAACAAAAAAACCAAAACCAAAACCAAAACCAATATATATATATATATATATATATATATATATATATATTTGAGAAAGAGTGAGCAAGAGAGTGCATGAGGGGAGGGGAGAGGCAGAGAGAGAGGGAGAAGTAGGCTCCCCGACTGGGCAGGGAGCCTGATGCAGGGCTCCACCTCATAATCGAGCCCCTGAGACCACAACCTGAGTGGAAGGCAGATACTTAACCAACTGAACCACCCAGGTGCCCCTGTTGGCATTTCTTAATATCATCACTTAATCTCATTGTTGAGCTCTGATAGCTATCTTGGTTAACAAAGCTGGATGTAATCTGGGATGAGACTAGAGGAGGTGAATTTCCAACCTTGGGTGCAGAATACAGTTAATGGTAATGTATTGTTCAGAATAATTTTGGGGGCTTCTGGGGCCAGCACTGCTGGAGGTGGCAAAAGAGGAGCAGTGGTTGGCCTTGGGTGAATGGAACACTAAGTAGATTCCTGATCTCATCTCCCAGGTAGACTGCCACATCCTTAGTTGATTACATGCTTAATTGTCAACTCTAACAGGTTAAGGAAGAAAAGCCAAGTGAATGTTGGGTGGGGGGGGTGGTAGTGGTGGTGGTATTTATAGCACCTCTGATAGGGAAAAATGGAGAGAGCTCCATGATATGACTCTTGTAGTTATTCCATTCCATCTCTTGCTTAGCTCTGGGGAGGAAGAGTGAGTGACTTACTTAACTGGTAAAGATGGGAAGTATAAGTGGGCGTGCTGCCCTTAGCTTGGCCCTTCTTCCTCTTGGGAAGGGACCAAGAGAAAGCCCTCCTTAAAGGAAGGAGGCAGGGCACTTCCACAGGGAGCGTATATTCTCTGCTTGAGAAGGCCTTCCCTGGCCTGGAGTCTGTGTCTAGAAAAGTAATTCTAATTCTGGGGTTCAATTAGCCACCATTTGGCTTTTACACTAGGCTACTTACTCTATCTTGGCTTTTATTGCTATTAAAGATAATATTTTGAGCTCCTTTTGCTGCTTTTGTTTGATTTCTCAATTTCTCTAGGGCTTACAGCAGAAAGAAGGGTGGTAACCAACATTGTGAATACAGTACTTACTAAGTACTTACTTAGTACTTCTGAGTGACACTAGCAATTATTTTCTAAAATGTCTTCAGGGCACCTGGGTGGCTCAGTTGGTTAAGCATCTAATTCTTGATTTCAGCTCAGGTCGTGATCTTGGGGTTGTGGGATTGAACCCAAGCTCAGTGTAGAGTCTGCTTGTCTCTCTCTCTCTGCTCCTTCCTCTGCTTCCTCTCTCTCTTAAATTAAAATAAATAAATAAATAAATAAATAAATAAATAAATAAATATCTTTAAAAAAATGTTCTTTTTTGGGGTATCTGGATGGCTCAGTGGTTAAGCATCTCCTTTTGGCTCAGGTAGTGATCCTGGGGTCCTGGGGTTGAGTCCAGCATGAGGCTCCCCATAGGGAGCCTGCTTCTCCCTCTGCCTATGTCTCTGCCTCTCTCAAGAATAAATAAATTAAATCTTTAAAAAAATGTCCTTTTCATGTTTATACACATATGTTAGTTACATTTAATACTAAATTCTAATTTCAGTTTGTGTATTAGCATTATCACATCAGCTGGGGTTCAGATGACCCTGAAGGTGAAAATAAGCAATATAATTTTTATGACGCTCCATGATTCTGAGCAGATTATGTAATAGTTTCATTTTCTTTTTTCTTTTTATTTACTTGAGAGAGAGAGATAGGAAGAGAGAGAAAGAGAGCACAGAGGGAGAGGGAGAAGCAGACTCTCCACTGAGCAGAGAATCTGATGTAGGGCTCGATCCCAGGACCCTGGGATCCGAACCTCAGCTGAAGGCAGACACCTAACTGACTGAGCTACCCAGGCACCCCTGTGTAACAGGTCTTGGCTTGAGTTCTTGCTGAACTGAGGAAGGTGGCAGGGTCACCTGTGATTTGTTGTCTTCCTGAGATTTAGAGAGAAAAATAAAACATTCTAGTTGGATGACAAAATTGAAGAAGTGAAGTTAAGACACACATAAGGGTAGGAGAGAGTCACTAACTTTTTCAGTGAGTGTTGAATTCAGAAGGCAATGAAGAAGCAAACCTGGACAATTTGGTAAGATGCTTTTTTTTTTTTTTGGCCCTGTGTACTGACATATACTGTGAAGCTCTTGAGGAGAGTGATGCTGCTACTGCTGGTGCTGGTGTTTGGAGATGACATTATTGTTGTTTGTTGAGTAAGGGCTTATTTAGCACCAGATATATGCTGAATGCATAGCATACATTATCTCATCTAACAAGGCTACTGTAGGTCTTGGTGTTGCAGAATTTCAGGGTTCCTGTATCACAGAGTTGAAGAATGAGTTTCGTGGACACAAAAGGGTGAAGTGAAGTGAAAGTTTATTAAATGAAGGTGAGAGTAGAAAGGAAAAGAGAAAGCTCTCTAGAGCAAGAGGGGTGCCGAATGGGTTGCCACTGAGAGCTTTTAGTGGAAGTCTTATTGCAAACTGACTGGGAAGTTTGTGGCCTTGAGATTCTTGTGCCATCTTGGTTTGAGCAAGGACTATTTATAGCACCCTTAATGGCTCACTTCTCTGAGGACTGATCATTTTCTGTGATTACAATGTAGTTGGCTCCCCGCCCCCGGCCCAAAAAAAAAAAAAAAAAAGAAATTCCGTAACATCCAGGGCCAGGTGATCTGGTTTGTTCCTTTACCTCTGGTTTTGTCTGCCTCAGCATTCTCCACATTTGGGATTTCTGTGAGCCTGGTCATGTAGCCCCCTGGAAGAGCCTACTCTGAGGAGTCAGGGGACTCCTGTCCTTCTCTGCCTAGACCTTAACACTCTCCATATTCACTGACAATGAGCTGTGTCTGAGGGAGGTGTTATTGTCCTCATTTTACACATGACAAAGCTGGGACTCAGAGAGATTAAGTAACTTTAAGGTCACACTCCTAAAAGCAGCTAGTAAATGGCCTGAATTCATTAGGTCAATCATTTCTCAGGTACTCAGTGAGCATGTTGTATTAGCCATTGTTCTAAGTTGCAAGCATCAGAAACCAACTCTGGCAGATTAGTGCAGAAGAGGAATTTATTAAAGGGATCCTGGATTGACTGCTCACAAAAGTGCAGGGAGAGCTGGAGTACCAAGTGTGGAAGCTTCACAGCAGGAACAATGGTCAGAATATGGCTGCCTCTGCTGACACTGTCTTTGCTAGGCCTTAGACACTTCAGCTTGTGGTGCTCATCCACTGGGGCTTGACACTGGAAGCTACTTGCAAGCCCTGCTTCCCCCCTTATCCTTTTTTTTTTTTTTTTTAGATTTATTTATTTACTTGAGAGAGAGAGAAGAGAGAGAGAGAGAATGTCAGTGGGGCAGAGGGAGAGAGAATCCTGAAGCACTCTCTGCTGAGAGAGAGCCAGTCAAGGGGCTTAATCCCAGGACCCTGAGATCATGACCTCAGCTGAAACCAAGAGATGGCTGCCCAACTGGCCAAACCACCCAGGCACCCCCGCCTGCTCTTTCATCTTACTGCAGCCACCACTGTCCCCAGAGGTGCTCCATGGTCTCTGCTTCTTGGTATGAGAACCTCTGGAAGATGCCTCTGATGAGTGGAGTGTGAGTACATGGGCCTGGTCCAGAGCTGCTGGAGAGGGGAGCAACATACTTCCTGTACTTGCATCTTCTCTCTTAGGAGGTGGGCTCTATTCCCAAGACTCATATGATGAGGAACTCCCCAGATGTGGTAAAGACATTCAAACACTGGAGAGCCAAAGGAACAAAAAATAGTCATATGAAAATCTACTATATGAAATGGCAGTGCTAGACATGGTAGAGAATTAAAAAGATAAATTGGCCCAGAATCTACCTTCAGAGACCTTATGGACTCATAATTCTCTTCTTTTTTTAATGTTCATATTTATTTGGCATCATAGTTTGCAAAGCTCTTTCACTTTCATTGTTTCATTAGATCCTTCTGACAGCCATGGAAGGCAGGCAGAACTGATGTTATCTCTCTTTTATACTTAAAGAAGCTAAGAAGTTAGGTAATGAGCCAGTCCTCTGACTCCAGACTCAGTGCTGAATGAGTCAACCAACAATTGATTCCAAGGCATGTGGTTTCCCTGACATTTTAAAAAAAGCTTCTATTTACTTATTTGAGAAACAGAGAGAGCACAAGTGGGGGGGTGTCAGAGGGAGAGGGAGAAACAGACTCCCTGCTGAGCAGGGAGCTTGACTTGGAGGGCTGGATCCAGGACCCCAGAATCATGACCTGAGCAGAAGGCTGACTCCTACCCCATTGAGCCACCTAGATGCCCTTCCTCCGACATTTTAACACTCCTGAAATCAGGAGGCATCTTATGATCAACGGTATATCATAGTTTAATTGATAGCTTTTTATTCCTAGTGGTATGTAAAATAAGGGAACATCTTCAATTGATAAAGTGTAGATTCATTAGAACATAGTCACTAGATAGGGGTAAGAAGTAATAAGAGACATAAAGGTGAGCTGAGAGATCAGGGAAGACTTTGTGGGGGAATAGATTATATAGCCCACCATCCCTTGGTCCCTTATCTACAACTCTGAATTCCAAAAGGCTTTTTTTTTTGCCTACAAGTTTGGCACCAAAAGTCATTTGTCAGCAAAATCTGAACTGAACAGATGTGAAGTAATTTATAGCTATAAGGAATACATAAATATAATATGTAATTATAGCCAAATTATACTTTTAGTTATTCTACTTACCATGAAGATCAATATGTGTAGCTGCATAAATATTAATGTTTGATAATGGAGTATTATTCCAGGCCCTCAAAGGGAAGGGGAGGAGGTGGTATTACCTAATATTGGGTCCATGTACTGCACTGTCTTTTTAAAATCTATAAAATTCTGGATTTTGGAAACCATTTAGACCAAAGGGTTATGGATAAAGGACTCTGGATTGTATCTGAACTGGGGCTTGATAGGTGGATACAATTTAGATATTTGGAGATGCAGAGGGGATTTTTAGGAAGAGTAAGAGCATCATCCCACACCAGCTTGGGTCTCGGTCTAAGTCATTATCCAACCATTAAATTTGCTTTAAGAGCAGAGAGTGACCTGCATTTTTGATCAGTACTTTCCTTTAAGTTGCGATTCATACACAGTTGGAGGGTTGGACTTTCTGGGTTTGGTTTTCTCCCTCAGAGTATTAATTCCCTCCTTTTCCCAAAAATCACCTGACTTCTGAGAAAACTCTAACACACCCTTTGGCTGGAAAAGAACATTAGGCAATCAATGGAATTCCCCACTCCTTTCTCCCCTCCGGAACCCCGGATGGAGGGACCTTGAGCATGAAAGAAGTATGCAGTTCTTGTTTCAAAAGCAGAGGGAGCTCCAAGATCAAGGCTGAGTTATCCTTTCCCTTTTCATGGTCTCCCAGCCCCCTCTTTGTTTAGATCAGGGAATTTCAGACATGCACACTGGGATAGAAAATCATAAGAACAGAACCAGGACAGGGAGGCCGGCGGAGGTTCCTGCAGAGGGAGCGTCCTGGCCCCGTGCTGCTCTCCCTGGGAGCCGGCAGGGTTGCCCAGCATGCCCACTGGCACGAGAGAGGGGACTGACCCACTTGTTTCCATCAGCTTCTGAAGGTAAAAACCTTAAACATTGAGGAGCAGAGCTTTGATGGAAGAAAAAAGAAAGGCAGAAAACTTCACATGGGAAGGTTTTGGGCAAAGATGGAGGGCTGGAAGGAGCAAAATAATAGAAGGCAGAATGTAGGCAACCTCTTTCTCTTACATTGCCTCCCCCTTCCCTCACTGTCATCATTTTCAGGGTTAGAAACATTTTTGGCAAGACTCTTTGAAGAACTGTGGAAAGATATCTCATCTTTTTAGTAAAGAAAAAAACCTCAAACCCTAGAAAATTAACCTAGGAAATTGAGGGAATACCTTTCCTTTCCTTTTGTGTCTCTTGTCATTCAGCTGCCCTTTGTCTCATTCCCCACTCCACCCTGTCTCAGACCACTTCTCCCAAGGTCACTGCCTTCTAGTAAAAGAAGCTCATCCCTCCATCGGTGGTCATTGGGAGCATCAACAGAAATACATGCAGTAAGAAGCATAGTAAGAGAGCGGGTGTGAAGTGATAAAGGGGATCTTCAGGGATCCCTGGGTGGCGCAGTGGTTTGGCGCCTGCCTTTGGCCCAGGGTGCGATCCTGGAGACCGGGGATTGAATCCCACGTCAGGGCTCCTGGTGCATGGAGCCTGCTTCTCCCTCTGCCTGAGTCTCTGCCTCTCTCTCTCTCTGTGTGACTATCATAAATTAAAAAAAAAAAAAAAAAAGATAAAGGGGATCTTTGTCTAAAAAGGAGGGAGAAATGTCCTAGATGGAGAGTCATGATGGGGAAAGACTCCTGAAAACCTGAGTGGAAATGGGGATATTGTTTTGTGAAGGCAGGAGAGAGACTGATAGATACAAAAGGTGCACAGGTCACGGGTGGGGGTGAGGAAGGAGGAGGAAGAAATTGGGAGAAAGCACTCATTTTTTTTTGGAGAAAAACTGGGAGAAGACCCAGAGAAGCAATGGGAGAAGGAGAAGATCTAGTTTTAGTCTAGAAAATGAATTGAAGTAGAACCAGGGAGGGTGTGAGAGGACAGGCATCATGTGGTGATCAGTGTATGGTTTTGTTTAACCTGTGTGTTATTGTTATGAATGTGACATTGAACCCCAGGTGACCCCCACCACCAAAGCAGGTACCTGTGTTTGTTTGACAAATACAGCCATCCCTGCCACCCCTTTGCTCCAAAGTCCAAAGGTGCAGAGGGCCAGGAACTAGAGGCCTGCTGTTGACCAGGGATGAACAAATTGCCAGAGATGTGGTAAGTGATCATGAGTCTACAGAAATATACATGGACTCTATTCCCTTTATCTTCTCAAGAGAACAGCTCAGATCTGAAGCCCAGGGTTCGGTTTGACCTGGGCCTTTTTGCTTTTTATTTCAACTTAAGATTCTTCTGCATGAGCTGTTGCCCTCCTCCCTTCTACTTGTTTCCCTCCCTTTCCCCTCCCTTCTACCCATGACAAATGTTAGGGCACTGCACTAGTCTGCCAGTACCTGGGTCATCCACCTCTCCATGTCTTTTTTTTCAGGTGCATTGTCCTGTTTTCCCTTTTGGCATCAGTTTATGCTGAGCCTACTATGTATGGAGAGATCCTGTCCCCTAACTACCCTCAGGCATACCCCAACGAGATAGAGAAATCTTGGAATATAGAAGTTCCTGAAGGGTATGGGATCCATCTCTACTTCACTCACCTGGACATAGAGCTGTCAGAGAACTGTGCATATGACTCAGTGCAGGTATATTTTAAAAGATAGGGCTGGGAGGGGTGGTGTCTTATTCTCTCTCTCCCCTTCTCTGACCTCCATTCCAAAATACCACTCTTTCTTAGCTTTCTTTTGACTCTTCTCTTAGATAATGTCAGGAGACTTTGAAGAAGGGAAACTCTGTGGGCAGAAGACCAGCAAGAATCCCAACTCCCCAATTGTGGAAGAGTTCCAAATCCCACACAATAGACTCCAGGTGATCTTTAAGTCAGACTTCTCCAATGAAGAACGTTTCACTGGGTTTGCTGCATACTATGTCGCTGTAGGTAAGGCTCACCCTTCTCCATGTACGTTATTGATCCAGCTAAAAGATTAGAAGCAGGACAAACACTGAGAGATTCCATGAATAAGGATTCTGTTTATAATTATAACTCTTATGAAGTGTTGACCAGACTTGGATCTGTCCATGGATTGCCTTTGTGAAATTCAAACATATGATTATATCTCAGTGGAGATGATGATAATGGTAAAAATAAGCAATAAATAGTAATTTATTGAGAACCACTATAAATTTGGCACTGTATTAGTAACTTTACCTATATTTACTTAATCTTCATTACAATTCTTCAAAGTAGGTATAGTGATCTCCACTTAAAGATTACTTAAGGAAAGTGAGCACTAGGGAAATTAAGCAACTTGCCAAGAATCACATCGGGAACGCATGATATTCAAACCCACCTAATGGCAAACAAACCTTCAAATTCTGTGTGCTTCTATACCTAACTCTAGATTAAAGTGAAATTAGAGCATCTCATAAAGCCAAAACTATTGTTTAGATTTGGCAGAAATGCCCAAATCCTCTAAAGTGGCAAGTGTACTTATTACTCTTCCCCTCAGAAGATATTTCATCCTGTATATCTTATAGAGTGTTGTCTCTGGAGCTGAAATGCTCTGTTAGAAAGGCCAAGGGTCTCTCTGTAAGGGAGCATTGAGAGCTCCTTTTAGCTGTGCAATAGCGGGCACAAGTCTAGAATCATATTGTAGGAGAGTGATATATAGAATAATACCATCCTGAAATGTGATTCATTCATGTTAGCAACAGGCCTTTCCTACTTTTTCTTACCCTCGTAGTTTTGGGTTTAAACTCATTCTTCCTTCTGGATCTTTGTTCCTGACCCCAATCTTTCTCTACTTTTTCTAGATATAAATGAGTGCACAGACTTTGCAGATGTCCCCTGTAGTCACTTCTGTAACAACTTCATTGGTGGTTACTTCTGCTCCTGCCCCCCCGAATACTTCCTCCATGAAGATATGAAGAATTGTGGAGGTGAGCTTGCCATCAAGTGGGGTGCATGTTCCTTGGGATTTTGAATGGCTTGAAGCTTCAATTAGAACTTTGTTGACCCTTCCACTTTTGACTAGCCTCAGCCTTGCTTTGGCATGTATCCTTAGTTATTACCTATAAGCCCTCTGAAGCTCCACAAGAGTGGAGGAAGACAAGCCTACAGGGTCAAGTAAATAATTGGAGAGGTGAGATAGATGCTTGTGAAGAGTCTGTCTGGGACTGTTCATAACCATAAGGGGCTCTGTCATAAGCAATGTGATGGAAACCCAATAAGCATTGGGTATCTCTACCGATTTGTATTGGGTGTGTAATTGTGGCATGGGGACTCTAGCCAGGGATGGTCAATTCATGAGAAGAGTCATAGAATGAGGCAGGAACTCCTTTACTTGACCCTGTATTTGATTTCTTTTCTCTTTTTCTCTCTTAGTCAATTGCAGTGGGGATGTATTCACTACGCTGACTGGGGAGATTACAAGTCCCAATTATCCCAATCCATACCCAGAGAACTCAAGGTGCGACTATCAGATCCAGTTGGAAGATGGATACCAAGTGGTGGTGACTGTGCGGAGAGAAGATTTTGATGTGGAATCAGCTGATTCAAATGGCCACTGCCCTGACAGTTTAGTTGTGCGTGATGAATGATTAGTTTTCCTTCCAACTCACACAGAGAGCTTTCTCCTCAAAGAAAAATTATCTTTCTTTCTGTCCTCTCTTTTCTTCCCTTCTTATTTTATGTATCTTTTATTACCTGCTTTACTTTTATTCCCTCCATTTTACCCCTTTATTTTAGTTCTTTCTCTCTTCTGATTTTATCATTTCATTTCTTTTTAGTTTGTTGCAGGAGACAAGCAATTTGGTCCTTACTGTGGTAAGGGATTCCCTGGGCCACTAAATATTGAAACCAAGAGTAGCGCTCTTAATATCATCTTCCAAACTGACCAAACAGGGCAAAAAAAGGGCTGGAAACTTCGTTACCGTGGAGATCGTGAGTAACCTAGAAGTTGCTATTTATTGCTACCGAAGTCCCGGGACAATGTAAAATCCAAACAGGTAGATTGTTATATGTATAGTTATCCTGAGATACTTCACTTCTTCAGCAATATCTAAACCTGTCAGTGGTTGACAGTATGACTGAACTTCTAGGAATCCTCCAACTGGGCTTGCAGGCACAGACAATTTGGGGTGGTTAGTTAGCATGTACAACTTCGGGGTGGTTAGTTAGTATATACTAACATGACTGGGAGGCTGGAACTAGCTCAATGACTCTTTCTGGAGTATGTAATGTCATATTATTTTAACATCTCCATTGGAATGTTAGGCGTCAGGATTAAGGACTACTGAATGATTTCAGAAAGTGTGAAGATGATGTAAATTGAACAGAGATTCTCCAACTATTTGGTAATTTTGTTTTCTGTCCTTTCTAAGCAATCCCTTGTTCCAAAGAAGTCACTGCCAATTCTGTTTGGGAGCCTGAGAAAGCAATATATGTATTCAAAGATGTAGTAAAGATAACCTGTCTGGAAGGGTTTGAAGTTGTGCAGGTAAGGTACTGTTACGATCTCCTCCCTAATCCCTACATCAGGGTGAGCATACTGGAATTGTCGAATGGTGTACTGAATGTCCTTGTTTGAGCAAGATATAACACCTTTTCCATAGATAGAACACCTCAGGATCTTTTGTCCTTCTTTGTGAGTCATGGAATTTCTTGGCCAGATTGACATTCTTATCCTGCCTTTAGTCTTCTTGGGGAAGAGGACCTGATATGCTAGGGCAAAGTTGTCTTTAGCCTCAACTCCTGGGTGCTTTGGGTCATTCTACTAACATACCCCCAAGCTTCTTGTGGTCAGGACTCCTTGTTGAACCAAGGCCAGAGATAAATTTCATTTTTGATTTTCATTTCCCATATCTCTCCTTACAAATTAATGGTGATGTGTATTATTCTCCAGGGAAGTGTTGGCTCATCATCTTTCTATTCTACTTGTCAAAGTAATGGAAAGTGGAGTAATTCCAAACTGAAATGTCAACGTATGTATTTCTTTAAAATGAGACTCTTTTTTTATTTCAATGGGAGTTAAAAGATCAGTTCATCAAAATTCAAATTCATGCTTTCTTCTTAGGCTTGTGAGAGAGTGGGTTGGATATTTTGAAGGGAAGCCATACATGAGGTGCTAGCCCAGATCTGGTCCCAGACAGGCCAGACAAACAGGTTTCTTTCAAAGAAAGGGGCTGTGTGATTGGTAGAGTTAGTAGGACCATAGAGTCCATTCCTGACTTCTGCAGGGGCCTCCACCAACCACTGAGAAGCAAGTTCCTCCATGTAGCTTTTGGGGGGCTATCTGCATTGGGAGGACTCAGTGGTCTGGGAAGATTCATCTCAGGTTTGGGATGTGCTTATGGATGTGGGGTGGGAAAGAGTGAGGAATATGGCTGGAAGGATGAAACTGGCCCAATGACTCTAGAAGAAGTGGATATCCTGACCATCACTCTCCTGCCTTCTTCTTGTAGCTGTGGACTGTGGCTCTCCTGAACCCATTCAGAATGGTAAAGCTGAAGATCCAGAACATACTTTATTTGGTTCTGTCATTCATTACACTTGTGAGGAGCCATATTACTACTTGGAAGATGAAGAAAGCGGTAGGTTTCTTTGACTAGAGAAAAAAGGAGAAAGAGTAAGAGTGCTAGAGAGTGAATCGAACCATCTTTCTGGGTTGGAAGAGAGTTTGGAGGCAAATGAAGGAGATGGGATGGACTTTGTTTATCCTCTTGGCTTAATCTAAAGATAAAAATTTCCTATAGGGATATAGGATCATCCTTGGGAATTATAGAGGTCGCTGAGTTTAGCTTCACAGCTATGGCAAGAATTCCCCCTACAATATCCATTTTCATGTGATTATCCAGCTTTTGACCAGTTATTTAGTGTAGAACCTCAGGAGTAATGCTTCCATTGTTAAGTTACCATACTATATGACTGGCTTTCTCGATGGAAAGGCTTTGGTAGTACTAGGCAAAGGACTGTATAAGGCATGATATGTACCACTTCATTGCTTTTAATTTATTATTTTTTAAAAGATTAATTAAATTGTATTTTAAAAAAGATTTTATTAATTTATTTTATTTTAAAAAAGATTTCATTCATTCATTCATTCATTCATTCGAGAAACAGAGGGAGAGGCAGAGACATAAGCAGAGGGATAGGCAGGCTCTCTGCAGGAGCCCCATGAGGGATTCGATTCTGCACCTTGGGATCACACCGTGAGTCGAAGGCAGATGCTCAACCTCAAACCTCTGTGCTGAGCACAGATCCCAATGTAGGGCTTGATCCTATGACCCAAGCTGAAATCAAAAGTCAGATGCTCAATCGACTGAGCCATCCAGGCACTCCTAATTTATTTATTTTAGACAGAGAGAGAGAGAGAGAGCGTGAGTAGGAGGGGCAAAGGGGGAGGGAGAGAGAATGTCAAACTGAGTCCAAAGCCCATTGCAGGGCTCAATTTCATGACCCTGAGGTGACCTGTGCTGAAACCAAGAGTTGGACACTTAACTGATTGTGACACCCAGGGGTGCCCCACTTTTAATTTAACTTAATTTAATTAATTTTCCCACTTGAAGTCTTTTTCTAATCTTTGCCATAACCCTCTTCGTCTTTGGAGAATATTCCTTCCCCTTGGGAGGATAGAGGCTAGAGGGATTGTGGATAGGGGGATCTCAAGATTCTTTTCTAGTTGATTTGATTTGACCCACTTCTCAAATCCCAGAGGAGCTGAGGCTCTGAATGAAAGGGGAAATGGAAGAGCGGAGGTGTGGTGGTGAGTGTGTCCTATGTCCCTTGTGCTATTCCAGGAGAGTATCACTGCGCTGGCAACGGGAGCTGGGTGAACAAATTGCTGGGCACGGAGCTGCCAAAATGTGTTCCAGGTAATCAGGGCTCAGTCTTGGGGAGACACCATATATACAGGAGCTGGCATGTGGGGCCACTCTCTGAAAGTAGGTGCAGTCCTTTTGGGAAAGGACTTAACTATCTGGGCGTAGCAGAGTCTATCTCAGTGAGATGGAAACACTGGGCTGTGAGCCTGCAAGGGTTTGGGGGGGAATTCCTTCACTGCAGTGAGTTAGGCCAACTGACAGGAAATATAAGATCAGCCAGTGACAGTTGGTATCAGATTCAGGGCCAGTTAGATTGGTAATGTAGCTGTAGTAAGGGGATGTAGAAGTGATAAAAAACAGGACCTGAAAATTGAGAGTGAGGAATCCACACACTGACACAAGACCAGTTGAATAGCTCAGTTATTATGTAAAAGTCTATATGGCAATAAGATATACAGCAATACAAGAAAGGAGGAGTTGCAGACAGATCAGAATTTGATAGAGGCAGGCTTTCAAACATAATAATAATAATGATCCTGGTAGTAACAACAGTGTTATTGAGAGCTAAGGACTGAGCTAATTGCATTTATTATCTCATTCCAGTCACTGCAGCAACCCTTTGAGGTATTATCAGTCCCATTTCACAGATAAGTGACCTGAGTACAAGGTCACAGAATTAGTAAGAGGCAGGAGTAGACTTTGAACTCAGGTCTTTCTGAGTCCAAGCCTTTTATGCTCACCTCAGAGTCTATTCAGGCTGACTACTGAGAGATTTAGGTAAGCCAGCTTCATCTGGAATAAAATTTAATATTAGTTGTATTCAGTAATGGCAAAGTGATCAAACCTGGAATCAGTGGGGAATGAGATGAAAGATTAAAGAAGAGAACCCTCCCTTTGTTCTACTTCCATGGATTGCTAGGAGGGACTCAGCTGCAATTAGGACTTCAGTAAAGAAGGTGATAAACACTCAATCTGGGCATCAGGAGGTGAAATGCTTTCCTCCTCCACCATCTGTATGAGGAAAGAGTTTCCCAGCACTGGTTCCAGTTGGACTCCTGTCCCCATGGGCTGAACCTAGGATGAAGTGCACCTCTACAGGGGCTGTTCATATTGTGAGGCACTAGCTCATTTGGACTCAGCAAGTCATACACTGCTTCAGTTTAACCAGTTTCTCCCATAAGCCTGCCTGTGGCTTTGGAAAAGTGAGATGTTTGGTGATTGCATTCAGGATGAGTCAGGTACTGAGATGGTTGACCAAATATAGGGTTGGCTATACTATCCTAGAGAATTCTGAAGCCTGGCAAGTTTTTGAGTGGTTGGAGGATTTGCAGGAGGCTAACAATTTCTTTCTCTCCACCTTGTTCTTGTTCCTTCCCAGTCTGTGGTGTTCCCAGTAAGCCCTTTATGGGAAAGCAGAGGATATTTGGAGGATCCCTTGCAGAGATTCAAAATTTCCCCTGGCAAGTCTTCTTTTCGAACCCACGGGCTGGTGGGGCTCTCATCGATGAGTACTGGGTGCTGACAGCTGCCCATGTTGTGGAGAGAAACCGCGAACCAGTAATGTATGTTGGGTCCACCTCAGTGGTTACTTCAGAACTGACAAAAGCCCAGATGCTCACTGCTGAGCGTGTGATTATTCATCCGGATTGGGAATTCCTGGATGACCCAGAAACACGGAAGAATTTCAACAATGACATTGCACTTGTGCAGCTGAAAGAGCCAGTGAAAATGGGACCCAATGTCTCCCCTATCTGCCTGCCAGGTACCTCCTCAGAATATGACCCCCCAATGGGAGCCCTGGGACTGATCTCAGGCTGGGGCCGAACAAAGGCAAGAGATCATGTGATCATGCTCAGAGGGGCAAGCTTACCCATTGTTCCCTTAGAAAAGTGCCGGGAGGTGAAAGGAAAAAATGTCAAAGTGGATATAAATACCTATGTTTTCACTAATAATATGATCTGTGCTGGAGGAGAGAAGGGTGTTGATAGCTGTGAAGGGGACAGTGGTGGAGCCTTTGCTCTACGGGTTCCCAATGAAGAGACCCTCAAATTCTATGTAGCTGGTCTGGTGTCCTGGGGCCCCCAGTGTGGAACCTATGGAATCTATACACGAGTGAAGAATTACATTGACTGGATAAGACAGACAATGCAGGAACATAGTACCCCTAGTATGGACTAATCCATACACCAGACCACCAGTCTCTCTCCAAGGGCTATGACCAATCCGTTGCTTTCCTCTCAATATTCACATTATTTCACCATGACTGAGAGAATACTTGGGAGTGTGATTTAAATAGAACTTGATCATTGGGATACTTAGCTGGAAGTAGCATTTGATCATGACATCGTATTGGTCATTTGGTGTGATCTGAATCTGTGGGGTCCTCTCTCCTAAATACCAACTATGGATCACAACATGAGAAGGGTTGTCCTAGGGAGTTCTCTTTCCTGATGATTGCCTGGTGTTTCAGTTCTGACTCTGAAATTTATTGTTGGGCATACCTTTGATTTTTTGTTTCCCCTTTATCTGTTCGAAGTTTCATTTGCTTTATCATACTCTGTCTACTATCCACTGTAATAAATCATGTTTATAACCCAATTCTGGCTGACTTGTCTTATTCCACATTAAGACCTGAGTCCCAGAGAAAGGTGATGAAAGGCTGTTGTGTCATGGAGATTCAGGCATTTATTTATTAAAAATTTTTTTTTTATTGGAGTTCAATTTGCCAACATATAGCATAACACCCAGTGCTCATCCCAACAAGTGCCCCCCTCAGTGTCCATCACCCAGTCACCCCAACCCCCCGCCCACCTTCCCTTCCACTACCCCTTGTTCATTTCCCAGAGTTAGGTGACTCTCATGTTTAGTCACCCTCACTGATTCAGGCATTTAGCAGCTCGTATTGAATAGTCGTGAAAACAGGGAATTCAGATTTACTCCTCTTTTCTAATTGAGATTTACTGAATATTGTTCATCAGCATGAATATTATCAACACAAGGTATCATATTCTGCTTTTGAAACTTATGAAACAAACCTGAACCTCATTCAGATGTCCACATACACTAGTTAGAATTGGCTGTTAAAGATCTTTAAGTATAAAAAAAAAAAAAAGATCTTTAAGTATAAAATTTTGAGGTATAAATTGTTTCAATGTCTCCTAAAAATTAATTTTCTTTTAATACTTATCTGTATAATATATGGGTTTTTTTTGTATAATACAATATTACAACTTCATAAAAAGAAGAAAAAAGAAATTGATCATTCTCTCATGTGCTTTCCTGGTAGTTTTGATCAGTTGGTTAGCCAGGCAACAATGTCTTCTCTGCAGGATGTTACAGCTGAAGATTCTGGTGAAGGTGGACCCAAAGTCTCTCCTTTCTAATTTTTTTTCTGAGGGAATGGAAATTAAAAAAAAAAAAACCAACTTCTTCCTTACCACAAAATTATTAGTAATGAAGAGTGATCACACAACTGAGACTAAGTATTTTTAAAAATGTGGACAAGAGGCCTATTTAGGGGGCAGTTGCCCTAACAGGGTGTCTTATGAAAGCCATGGAGTAAGAGGAAGTTAGGAGTTCAGGAAGACTCTGGTCTGTTGGATGGGACATGAGGCTTTCATGAGAGCAGTTTTTTTTTTTGCCAGAAGCTAAAAGGTCTGTATTTGGGGCCCATCAGGAAAGGACTTTGATTTTTTTGTTGGTCTACCAACAGGGCTAAATTCAACAGCTGGCCTTAGACTAGAGGTTAGCCCTGTTGGTGAAGGAGAAGTAAACAGAACAGAACTTTAATGCAAAAATCTGAAGAATCCAAGGAGAATTTTAATAAGGAAACTTGGAAGGATTGTGTCAAGTAAACCAAGCAGCATAAAGCCATTTGCATTATTCTTTACCTGTGTACCTCATAACTACCTTTGTTTACCTGCCTGTTATGCAATGGGATTAACACTATAACCTGGACTACAATGTTTTGGATGGGAGAAGGGTGATTCCTCTAGAGAAATTGGAATTGGAAAAAAAGAATTGTAAAAATATTAAGAAACTTCCTGTGATGTAGAAATTGTCCTTTAAAAAAAAAAGTAATTGAGATAATACTAAAAAATAACCTGGAATCTGACAAGTAACAGTTAAAGGAAATCCATCTATGCCAGGATCTTTAGTCTTTGGGTTGTTCCTTTGCAGATGACCTGGGGTATTAGGACAAAATTCCCTCACTGTTACTGCCTTATGCAGTAGGATGGTTATGGTTAACTTGACTACGGGATCATTTCCCTGTGTAAATGGCAAAAAGGGGTTCCAAATGAATCATCATCAGAGACTTCGGAGCCAGTAAGGACTCATCAGCAAGGCCTAGAAGAGCTAGAGAATCATTCATTGTGACTTAGAGGGTATCAATCATATTGCCTCATGTGTGACTTAGGAACGATGTGTGTCTGCTTCACCTAAAATTCAGGAAAAGACAACTGTTAAAAGTGGGTGAATTATCACGTTTCTTTGGTCAGAAGAAAATGGACTGGTGGATCAGTTTCTCATGTCAGGGGGAAAAGACGGCTCCCAGAGGCCAAGAGGACTTAATGGAAGGAACTTAGTCGAAATTGGACTGGCACAGAAGGTGTTGGCAGGATTTCAGTACTCTTTATTTTATTTATTTATTTATTTATTATTTATTATTTATTTATTTATGATAGTCACAGAGAGAGAGAGAGAGAGAGAGGCAGAGACATAGGCAGAGGGAGAAGCAGGCTCCATGCACTGGGAGCCCGATGTGGGATTCGATCCCGGGTCTCCAGGATCGCGCCCTGGGCCAAAGGCAGGCGCTAAACCGCTGCGCCACCCAGGGATCCCTCAGTACTCTTTAAAGTTGCTTTTAGTTGATCCCTATAATCAGCAACATGTTCTGTAGAAATGTGACTATACTTTTCACATTCCTGTTCTTTTTTTTAACTAAAAGTACAAGAAATCTCTTTTTTCAGGTTTATTGAGGTATGACTGACAAAATTGTAAAATATTTTAAGTGTGCAATGTGATGATTTCATATACATATATATTGTGAGAAGATCCCTCCATCCCATTAAATTAATTAATCACTTCACATATTTATCCTTAAAATATTTTTTTTTGGGTGAGAACACTTTAAGTTATATTCCCTTAGCAGGTTTTAATTATACAATGTAGTGTTATTAACTATAGTCACCATGTTATACATTAAATCCTCACACTTTATTCATCTTATTACTATAAAAGCTTTTATCTTTTTACCAACCTCTCTCCATTTCCCCTACACCTCAACCCCTGACAACCACTTTTCCACTCTCTGTTTCTATGAGTTTGACTTAAATTTTTTTTTAAAAGATTCCACATATAAGCAATACCATGCAGCATTTGCCTTTCTCTGTCTGGCTTATTTCACTTAGCATAATGCCCTCCAAATTTGTCCATGTTGTCACAAATGACAAGATTTCCTTTTTTAACAACTAAATGCTATTCCATTGTATGTAATATACACTATGTTTTCTTGATCCATTCATCTCTTGACAGACACTTAGGTTGTTTCCATACCTTGGCTATTGTGAATAATCTTGCAAAGAACATTGGGGTACAGATACCTCTTTGAGATGATGATTTAGTTTCTTTTGAATACATACTCCGAGGGGGTACTGCTGGATCATATGTATTTTTATTTTTTATTACTTAAAAAACCTCCATACTGTTTTCCATAGCAGCTGTACCAGTTTACATTCCCCAAAACAGTGTAGAAGTGTTCCCTCTTCTCCATATCTTTGTCAGCATTTGCTATCTTTTGTCTTTTTTTTTTCATAAACATCCTAACAGATGTGAGATGATATTTAATTGTGGTTTTGGTTTGCATCTCTCTGATGATTAGTGATGTTGGTCATTTGTATGTCTTCTTTGGAAAAATGTCTAGACAAGTCCTTTGCCCATTTTAAAATTAGGTTATTTCCCTTTTTGCTTTCAAGTTATATGAATTCCCTGTATATTTTGGATACTAATCCTTTATTGGATATATGGTTTGCAAATATTTTCTTCCATTCTGTAGTTTGCCTTTTCATTTTTTTGACGCTTTCTTTTGCTGAGCAGAAGATTTTTTTTTTTTTGAGCAGAAGATTTTTAGTTTAAGGTAATTCCACTTACTTATATTTCCTTTTGTTGCCTTTGCCTTTGGTGTCAAATAAAAAAAGTCATTGTCAATACCAGTGTCAAGGAGCTTAACCTCCTATATTTCTTCTAGGTGGTGGTTTATAGTTTTAGGTCTTATGTTCAAGTCTTTAGGAATAAAGTCCTTTTTTTTCAGTTGATTTTTGTGTGTGATGTAAGATAATGGTCTAGTTTTATTGTTTTGCATATGGCAATCCAGTTGTCCCAACATCATCTATTGAAGAAACTATCCTTCCCCCATTGTTGACTCTTTTTAAAGAGCTTAATTGGCTATATGTGTGGGTTTATTTCTGGGTTCTCTATTTTGTGCTATTTATCTATGTGTCTGTGTTTATGCCAATACCATACTGTTTTAATTACTATAGCTTTGTTATATAGTTTGAAACCAGAAAGTGTGGTGTGATGAATAATCACACGTTCAGTTGATCAACTTGGTTTTCCTTTCCAAGATTGCTTTGGATATTCAGGATTTTTTGTGGTTTCATACAACTTTAAGATTTTTTTATTCTGTGAAAAATGTCATTGGAATTTGACAGAGATTGCATTGAATCTATAGATGGCTTTGGGGGTAAGGACATTTTAACAATATTAATTCTTCTAGTCTATGAGCATGCAATACCTTTCTATTTATTTGTATCTTTTTCATTTTCTTCCATCAGTGTTTTATAGTTTTCAGTGTATAGATCTTTCACCTTCTTGGTTAGACTTATTCCTAAGTATTTTATTCTTTTTGGTGCTATTGTAAATAACGTTGTTTTCCTAATGTCTAATAGTTTGTTGTTAGTGCATAGAAACACAACTGATTTTTCTATATTGATTTTATATCCTGCAACTTTACTGAATTTATTTACTGAATTTGTTTATTCTAACAGTTTTATTTCGGTGAGATTTTTAAGGTTTTTAATATAATTTCATGTCATCTGCCAATAGAGACAGTTTTACTTCTTTCTTTCCAATATGAATTCCTTTTATTTCTTTTTCTTGCCTGATTGCTCTGGCTAGGACTTCTAGTACTATGTTGAATAAAAGTTGTGAGAGTGGGCATCTTTGTTTTGTTCCTGATTTCAGAGGAAAAGCATTCAGATTTTCACTGTTTAGTATGTTAGCTGTGAACTTGTCATATATGGCCTTTGTATTTTGAGGTACATTCTCTCTATACCCAGTTTGAGAGTTTTTATCATGAAATGATGTTGAATTTTGTCAATGCTTTTCTGCATCTAATGAGATGATTATATGGTTTTTATCCTTCATTTTGTTAACACAGTGTATTACACTGATTTTGGATGTTGATCTATCCTTGCATCCCTAGAATAAATGCCCCTTGATCGTGGTATAATCTTTTTAATGTACTGTTGAATTTGGTTTGTTGATATTTGTTGAAGATTTTTGGATCTCTATTCATCAGGGATGTTGGTCTGAACTTTTCTTTCTTTTTTATTCTTTCTTTCTTTCTTTATTTATTTATTTATTTATTGAACTTTTCTTATACTGTCTTGTCTGGCTTTGGTATCAGGGTAATGCTGATTTCATAAAATGCATTTGGAACTGTTCCTTCCCATTCTATTTTGGGAAAAGTTTGAGAAGGATTGGTGTTAATTTTCTTTAAATGTTTGGTAGAATTTATCAGTGAAAACTTCTGGTCCTGGGACTTTTGTTTGTTGGAAGGTTTTTGATTACCAATTCAATCTCTTTACTAGTAATTGATATATTCACATTTTCTATTTCTTCATGATTCAGTCTTGGTAGGTTGTTTGTGTGTGGGAATTTATCCATTTTTTCTTAGGTTGTCCAGTTTGTTGCCATATATTGTTCACAGTAGTCTGTTATGATCCTTTGTATTTGTATGATATTAGTTGTAATGTCTCCTCTTTCATTAAAAATTGTATTCATTTGAGTCTTCTCTCTTTTTTCTTGGTAAATTTAGCTAAAAGTTTGTTTTGCTTATCTTTTCAAAAAACCAGCTTAGTTTCTTGGAAATCTAGCCAAAGGTTTGTCTGTTTTGTTTATCTTTTCAAAAAACCAGCTCCTAATTTCATTTTCTTTCTTTCTTTCTTTCTTTCTTTCTTTCCTTCTTTCTTTCTTTCTTTCTTTCTTTCTTCTTTCTTTCTTTCTTTCTTTCTTTCTTCTTCTTTCTTTCTTTCTTTCTTTCTTTCTTTCTTTCTATTTCTTTCTTTCAAGATTCTATTCATTTGAGAGAGAGAGAGAGAGAGAGAGAGAATGCACAAGCCGAGAGAAAGACAGAGAGAGGTATAAGCAGGTTCCCTGCTGAGCAGGGAGCGTGATGCAGGGCTGATCTTAGGATTCTGAGATCATGACCTGAGCTGAAAGCAGATGCTTAACCAACTGAGTCACCCAGGCATCCCCTAGTTTCATTTTCTATTGTCTTTTTAAAAAGTCTGTATTTCATTTATTTCTGCTATGATTTTTTTTTGTTTTCTCCCTTCAACTAACTTCAGGATTAGTTTGCTTTTTTCCTGGTTCCTTGAGGTATGAAGTTAGGTTGTTTATTAGGGACTTTCTTGTTTCTTAATGTAGGCATTTATCACTATGAACTCTGCTTCTTAGAACTGCTTTTGTTGCATCCCATAATTTCGCATGGCATATTTCCATTTTCATTTGTCTCAAAATATTTTTTGCTTTCTCTTTTTTGATTTTTTCTTTAACTCATTGGTTATTCAGAAGCATGTTGTTTAATCTCCACATATTTGTGAATTTTCCAGTTTTATTCTTGTTACTGATTAGTAGTTTCATATCATTGTGGTCAGGAAAGATGCTTGATATGATTTCAATCTTCTTAAATTTATTAAGACTTCCTTTGTGACTTAACATGTAATCTATGTTCCACATGTGCTTGAGAAGAGTGTGTATTCTGCTTCTGTTGTATGAATTGTTCTGTAAATGTCTTTTGAATCCATCTGATCTAATGTTTCCTTATTGATTTTCTGTAGGGATGATCTGTTCCTGAAAATGGGTAGAGAAACTTTATGTTGGTCAAACTCATAGACTCTGCCATTATGTTTTAATGATGGTTTTAAAAATCATTTTCTTTTGACATATAGATTCATAGGAAGTTGCAAATATAGTACAGAGAGGTCCTATGTACCCTCCATCAGTTACATAGGATGTAACCATTAGAGGAAATATCAAAACTGGGAAACTTATATTGGCATAGTGTGTGCGTAGTTTTGTGTGAGATTGTAAAATTATAAAATTATCACTTGTGGAGATTCATAATCACCACTGCAATCCAGATATAGAACTGTTTCATCACCATAAAGAATTCCTTTAGGCTACCCCTTTCTTTTTAATTTTCTTTTTAAATTAAAAAAAGGCAATTTTAAATATCCGACCTTTCTCAGTTGTGCTAAGGAACTGAGGGAATAGGATTTCAGATGTGCCCACCCTTCCCCCAGAGAAAGAGGCAAGTAGATAAATGATGGGGGACAATGAAATTGTGGTTACAAGATCCCCAGCAGGGGAATTTCTTTTGGAATTAGTGAGAGCCCCCTAACGGGTCTCTGTTTCCTGGGGTGCAGGTTCTGTTTTTAAAATCTCTTGTTTTACTACAAGGGAATAGAAAGGACATAGAATTTCAACAATTGCTGATAAGGCACTAGTTCTAATTTTAGTCACTTTATGCTGTCCTCTAAATACACTGTTTGTGATCTGTCTCTCTTTATGTTTAGTGTGGAAGCAAATTATTTTTTTTCTCACTGCTTGGGACTGTGAAATATTTTTTGGCTTAATATGCTCAGATTTTCCCTGGGTATCCATTTATTCATAGGTAAAATGAAATGTTTCTTGATCTCTCTTAGATGAAAAGCAAGAAGAATCTAAGGTTTCCAACAGAAAAGACAGAGAGAGGGAAAGAGAGAGAGAGAGAAAGAGAGAGAGAGAGAGAGAGAGAGAAGATGTTTAGAATAAAAATTTATAGAAGCCAGGAAAAAAAGGAAGAAGTCCATGAGTACATGGTTGAGAGAAAACCCAGGACAAAAGACACAGAATCCTTTGATCATTAGAGGCCTATGTCCCAAAGTACTTCCAAAGGAGAGACTCTGGTCTTCTCATGGAACCAAGCAGAGGTGATGAGTGTGGAGGAAAAGCTGAACCCTAGAGGCTGGCCAGAGATATCCTGAGAGAGATTTCAGAAAACAATAATCATTTAGGTTGGGCCTAGGCAAACTCTACTTCTACTATTAAAGTGTGAGATTGGGGGTCTCTCCCTGTGACACAATTTGAAAAGTTGTGAACTTAAAAAATGAAAAACATTTTTTCTCCAGTAATTTATGAAGCTGTGTTAGTTTGTCTTTGGCTATCCCTAACCTCCTTTCCTGGTCCTTGGCTGTTGGATCCTCTTTGGTCATCCTGTACTTTCCTCATGACCATCTTTTATCCTTTAAGCACAAATAGTATAAGTCACCTCATCAGGTTGACCTATTTCTAAAGGTTTAAAGGACTTTTGCTTCTTGTTAATGACATTTCAATCATCAGCCAGAAATGGGAGAGAGTTCTTGAGGTGAGGGGCTTAAAATTTTCCTGCAACTCTGGAAATCATACCACTTCCTTGTAATAGTAGTAGTTTTTATTGCATTACATCAGACTGAGTGAAAGGTGTGTTGAGAGAGTAGAGGGGTTAAAAGTATGGTTCTAAGACCACAACCACAAATAAAGACCTTGCCCTCTGGTTATGGAAGTTAAAGCAGTGAGTAGTGCTGTTAACTTAGGACCGTTAACTTAAGGACTTTAACGTAAGGACCAGAAGGACATTTCCCCAGTATAGCTTACTATAATAATGCATGGCACTACATTAAGCCTGCTTTATGTATTTGCTCATTTAACTCTTCAATATTTGTATGAGATACTATTGAATGAAATTGATGTGAGATACTGTTACAAACAAACTGAGGCTCGGACAGGTCAAGCAGCTTGCTGGGTTACCGTGGTAGAAAGAGACAGGCCCCTTGACACAAGTGAATATCCTGAACTTACCATACCCTCTTGCAGCTTACTCAGTTGGTGACTGTCTTTTTCTCCCCCAACCTCTGTTCTATAGGGCCTGGCAGTGTGTGATTCTTTGAGCCTCATTACCGTATACAGACCATTCTGGTCTTTTCCCAGACAATTAATGTTGAAGCTCATGGCATCAAACTATATCATCTACATCTATTCATTGTTGTAGTCCTTTCCTGGAATCTGGGTCATTCCTGTCATTTTTCAATGATCTTGGTTCCTGACTCACTGTCTTTCTAACACATTCCTGCCGTTTTTGGCAATTTCAAAATATAGGTAAATGATCCTTCTAAAGCTTTGGCTTTATGGTTCCACAAATCTTCTCCAATACTTTTATCTTCCAATTTATCACAGCCACACACTCCCATGGTCATGCCTAGATAGGACTTTTCATTACCAGTAACTGCAACCTCTCCTAATTATCCCAACTTTGCACCTCCCATTCTTTTGCCACCACTTCCTATTTTTCCAGTTCAGTTCCTAGAGGTCTATATTTCCTATGTCCTCCAATACCGGAAACCTCAGTATATCAATCCTACTGCATATTTACTGTCCATTATTCTCTCTGTGCTTGGTCTCCTCTTTATCCAGCTTAAATTCAATGCAATAGCTCTCTTGTGTACAACTTGGACTCTTATGCCCTCCCATGGTTTAAATATATTCACTTGGCAAAATGAAAGCCACCTTCTCTAGACCTGTATTGGTGCAGCTGATAGTGGCTGGGGGAAAATATATGACCTAATTCACACAACTGTCTCACAAAGGTGAGAACAACCATTTCTTTTTTTTTAATTAATTAATTAATTAATTATTTTTTAAATTAATTTATTTATTCATGAGAGACACAGACTGAGAGAGAGAGGCAGAGACACAGGCCGAGGGAGAAGCAGGCTCCTCGCAGGGAGCACAATGCGGGACTCCATCCAGGATCCCGGATTCATGACCTGAGCCAAAGGCAGGTGCCCAACCGCTGAGCCACCCAGGCATCCCGAGAACAACCATTTCATTTTAATTTGTGACCATGCATCTCAAGTGGACCCTTAATACTCCCAGGCAATCAAAATTCCCTAATCCATTCTCTCTCCCATTCTCCTTGATGATTATTTCATTCTTTCTTCTCTCTCCTCGAACCCCCATATCCTTCATCCACACTCTGAGCCAATAACCTTATTTTCTACTCCACCAGAACAAACGAAGAATTAGAGAATACCTAATCCAGCATCTTATACTCTGCTTGCTATCTGTTAGCATAGATAACACATCCATGCTTCCAATTGGATTCTATCTCTCCCCCACTTCCGCTGACCATCATCATTTCCCCTATTATATAATTCCCATCAGCATATAGACATGTTGTTACTTCTCTAATTAAAGACAAACAAACAAACCTTTCTCTTGACTCCAGTTTTCCCAATAGCTTGTCCTGTTTCTTTGTTCCCTTTTGCAGCAAATTCCTTAAAATAACAGATTATACTTTTTGTCTCCAGTTCTTCTTCCACTCTCCAACTCCAGTCTGGCTTTTGCTCCCATCATTCCACTAAACTGCTTTTCTGGCAGTTTAGTTCTCTCCCGGGACTTTGACATTGGTCTATCCCAGGATCAATCCTCAGTCTTCATCTTGACCTATATGTGACATTTGCTAAGTCAATCAACTGGTCACTCCTTTGCCTTGATACATTTGCTTTCCTTGGGTTCAGTGGTCACTGTCTTAGTCAGCTCAGGCTACTATCATGAAATATTAGAGACCAATGGCTTAAACAATATCTCACAGTTCTGGAAGCTGCTAAGTCCAGGATCAAGATGCTGACAGAGTCCATTTTGGGGAGGTCCCTCCTCCTGGCTTGAAGATAGCTGCCACACTGTGTGCCCATATGGCCTTTTCTTGGTGCTTATGTGTGGAGAGAGATCTTCTTTTTCTTATGCCACCCTCATGTCCTCATCTAAACCTAATTACTTCCTATTGACCCCAGCTCTGAATACCATCATGGTGGGAGTTGGAGTAAGGGCTTCAACATATGAATTTTGAGATTCACATTTATTCCTTAACAGGAATAATTTCTGAGTCTCTTTGGCTGATTTTTTCCTGTTCCCACAGACTTTTATAATGGCATGCCTCAGGGTATAGGCATTGCTTCTTCTCTCTATTGGTCTTCACTCCCTTGTTGGCTTCATTCAACTTTGTTGCTTTAAACACCCATCTGTATACCTATCAATGACTGCAAATTTTGCATCTTTAGCTTAGACCTGTTTCCTTAACTCCAAATTTATACATCAAACAGTGTATTCAGTATCTCTTGTTGGATGTCTAGAAGACATTTATTTAATTTTCTGAACATAAGGATGAAGTTATAGCAATTGTTTTAATGTCCCAGCCTGGTAATTACTACATCTGTCAGTTTTTATTTGGTTTTGATGGACTTTTCTTCTCATTATGGATCATATTTTCCTGCTTCTTTGATTGGTTGCCAGACTTTGTGAATTTTATCTTGTTGGGTGCTGGATATTTTTTTAACTCTATAAATATTCTGGAGCTTTGTTCTGGGACTTAGTTAAGTTACTTGGAAATAATTTGATCCTTTTTTTTTAAAAAAGATTTTATTTGTTTATTCGTGAGAGAGAGAGAGAGAGAGAGAGAGAGGCAGAGACACAGGCAGAGGGAGAAGCAGGCTCCATGCAGGGAACCTGATGTGGGATGCAATCCCGGGACTCCAAGATCATGCCCTAGGCCAAAGGCAGGTGCCAAACCGCTGAGCCACCCAGGGATCCCCCATTTGATCCTTTTGGATCTTGCTTTTAACATTTGTTAGATAGGACCGGAACAGCATTTAATCTAGGGTTAGTTGTTCCCTATCACTAAGGCAAGACCCTTCTGAATACCCTACCTAATGCCCCATGAATTCAGTCTGGATGGCAAGATCAGGTGCTATTCCCAGCACCTGATTGCCTGGTACTGTTTCATCTAATCATGTCATACAGCTTTTTTTCTCTATCATTGAATAATTTTCTCACATATGGGTGAGAAAATTGTAGAGATATTCTACAGATCTCTGGAGTTGTCTCTTTATGGCTTTCTCCTCTCTGATCTTTAGTTCTGTGAACATTAGTAAGACATTAGTCTTACTCTCCCCACGCATTCGGCTCAACTCAGGGAGTCAACTAAACACTACCTGGGGTTCTTCTTCCAGTATCTCAGCTTGGAAACTTGAGGCAGTAAGCTGGGGCAATCATAGAGCCATCATTGTCCTTTGTTACTTGAAATTTAATGTCTTGAGAACTATTGCTTCATATATTTGATGTTTTTGTTGTTGTTGCTGTTGTTTGTTTCAGGAGGGTGGCTAAATCTAGTCCCTGTTACTCCATCTTGGCCCTAATCTAATAGGCATCTGAGATTCAACATGTGCAAAAGGCATGTCCTCATGTTTTTCATCAGACCTGCTCCTCTTATAATCTTCTGCATCTAGTTGACTTCTCTTTTTTTCTCACTCAGCTCTAATATTTACTCCATCAGAAAATCTACTGGCTACTCTTGCAAATTTTATCCGTAATATGACTACTTTATATCACTTCTATTGTTACCGCTTGGTCTGAGCTACCATCACGTCTGCCTGGATTACCATAATTGCTTCCTAATTGGTCCTCTTTATGCCCTTTCCCACCTGCAATCTGACCTCAATACAGCAGCCAGAGGGAGACCAGCTAGTTGAAAATGTAAGTTTACATTTCTTTGCATTGGCTGCTCTGCAACACTCTAGTAGATCAAGCATGTTCTTGTCTCAGGACCTTTTCACTGGCTGTTTCCTTTTCCTGGAATGCCTTTTCCTAGATTTCTGAATATCTAACTTCCTTCAATCTTTGCCAAACATCCACCTTCTCAATGATGTTACTCTTTTGAAAGTTTTTTAAATTTAAAGAATGTTTTAATAGAGCCCCGTCTCCATTTTTGGGCTCAAAATTTGAAAGATCAAAACCATACACAGTGATAACTTTTCTTCTTACTATTGCCCTCCCCTAGAAACTACCATTGTTTCTTATATATCTTTCCAGCAATATTTTGTACGTATAGAAGCAACTCACTCCTCTTTTTTATACAAATAGCGATATTTTATACACACTGTCCTGCTTTTTACATTTTTCATTTAGAAATTGGATGACTACATTATATTTCATTATTTGGATATTCCATAATATACTGAAACTTTGGTACCAGACCTTTCAGAATTCAGGATTCTAATACTTTGCTGTCATAAACAATGCTTCGATTACTAACCTTGTACATATGTAATTATCTCATATGTGAGAGTATCTGTGAGAAAAATTCCTAGAAATGGAATCTCTAGGTCAAAGGCATGTGCATTTGTGGTTTTGATTGCACGTTGCCACATTGCTCCTTATAGAGTGTGTACCAGTTCACATTCCAACAAGTAATGCATGCGTGATGCTTTCTTTACATCTTCACCAACATAATATATTATCATTGCCAATCTTACAGCTAAAAAGATGGTGTCTTAATTTAAGTATTTTCCTTTCATTGAGTTAGCTTACGCCCCAAAGCTTAACCTTAATTTGTATTTTCTTTTTTGATCTCTATTCATAGGACATTGGTTTCAACCTTATGTATTTTACTCCTGAGTATTTAAAGGATAAGCCACATAAGACTTTGGAGGAGGGGCATGGGAACCGGGAGGATCAGAGCAGTCACTGGGCTCTGTTGGGATCACATTTG
The DNA here is from genome assembly GCF_003254725.2 of Canis lupus dingo. Classification (NCBI taxonomy): domain Eukaryota; kingdom Metazoa; phylum Chordata; class Mammalia; order Carnivora; family Canidae; genus Canis; species Canis lupus. The sequence continues at coordinate 38,185,195 of NC_064269.1, read as the reverse complement.
ATGATTACAATAAGGACAAAGGACTGAGATTCTTAAATTTACAGGAACCTTAGAAATAATATAGTTCGATATTTTCATTTTGGTTTCAGTTTTTGTTCTCACCACTTCTGGCTCCTCTACCCACTCCTCTTCCATCTCCATTGGAATCCTGGAATTCTGAAAAATACTAATTACTGCATCAGCACGTGCTCCACATTACCTATAACTTGTGGATGCTTTTGTGTAGACTATAAAAGAAAACATTTTCCTGTTATTTCTGTCTATGCAAGTCCTGAAGTCTGTAACACAGACATCTAAAGTGCTCCTAAAACCTAAAAGTGTTTTAATAGTTTGGCACCAAAAGTTATTTAGTGGCAAAACTTGACCTGATGGGTAGCTGTTTAGAGTCTTTATCTATCTCATATACTGTGAATATTCAAATGCTTTTTGGAGGGATTATTCCTCTGTTTTATTGCCCTAGAGTGCTGCCCTAGACCTGCTGGGGACATTACATAATAGACAGTATGTTATGTTTCTTAAATCTGTAAGATCTTGAATATTGAAAAGCACTTGGCCCTGAGGATGTCAGATAAGGGATTGTGGACTCGGATTTGGGCTTAAGAATTCTCATTACTGGGGCACCTGGTTAAGTGTCTGCCTTTGGCTCAGGTCATGATCCTGGGGTCCTGGGATCGAGTCCCACATCCAGCTCCCTGCGGGGAGTCTGCTTCTTCCTCTGTCTATATCTCTGCCTTTCTCTGTCTCTCATGAATAAATAAATAAAATCTTTAAAAAAGAAAAATAAATTCTCATTACTTACTTAGGAAGGCTTTAACTCTGCACTGGTCTTTTTATTTATTTATTTATTTATTTATTTATTTATTTATTATTTTAAAAATATTTTATTTGTTTAGAGAGAGAGTGTGAACAAAGGGAGGGGCAGAAGGAGAGGGAGGGAGAGAATCTCAAGTGGACTCCATGCTGAGTGCAGAGCCCTATGTGGGGCTTGATCACAAGGCCCTGAGATCACAATGACCTGAGCCTAAATCAAGAGTCAGACAGTCAACCAACCAACTGAGCCACCCAGGTGCCTCTGCATTGACCTTTTAAAGTTCAGACCTGTGTATGTCAGTTCATGTAAAGTTGTTCAAACAAGTCCAGATGAGTCAGTTATGCAATAACATTATGATAATATTCTATTATAAATTCTTACTATGCTATTATAAATACTTACAATGCTTTGAGGTCCTTCTCTAACCCTTAAATGTGTCTTAGGTAATACAAGTTGTTTGAAAATATTGTTAATCTTTCAACTTGGAAACAAAAGTTTCATACCACTCCTCTTTTATGAAATATTTAGAGGGGCACCTGACTGGCTCAGTCAGGGGAGCTTGTGACTCTTGATCTCAGAGTTGTGAGTTCAAACCCCACATTGGGTATAGAAATTATTTAAATATGAAATCTTTGGGCAGCCTGGGTGGCTCAGCGGTTTAGCGCTGCCTTCAGCCCGGGGTGTGATCCTGGAGACCTGGGCTCTAGTCCCACGTCGGGCTCCCTGCATGGAGCCTGCTTCTCCCTCTGCCTGCATCTCCGCCTCTCTCTGTTTCTCTCTCTCTCTCTCATGAATAAATAAATAAAATCTTTTAAAAAATTAAATCTTTAAAAAAAGAGAGAAAAATATTTAGAGATTGGAAAATAAGCTTTAAAAAAACCCTTATATTTGCAACTACATATGTGGGAAAATCAGGATTTTCTTCATCATACAATCAAAACAAAATTAGAAATAAAATGTTATATAAAACCCTAACTGTAAATGTGTGCATAAACTTTTTTGTTCTTATTGCTTTCCTAAGAATTTTTTTTTTTTTAAGTAGGCTCCATACCCAACATGGAGCCCAACACAGGGCTTGAACTCACAGCCCTGAAGTGAAGACCTGAGCTGAGATCAAGAAGCAGGTGCTTAACTGACTGAGCCACCCAGGTGCCCCTGCTTTCCTATGTATTTTAAATATGATGTTACTAAATATTTTTATTTTTATATTGATAACTACTTTTAACTCATTTTGCACACTGGAATTTCTCATAAAATTTTATTTGGAAAGAGTTTCAATTATCCAATGGTATAAAAATGGAAGAGGACAATGATAAGTAGAGAATGTGGAGTATATCTTCTATAATCCTTGAAGGGAAGAAAGGTGACCTTTGTGTTGTTTTAGGCAAAGAATGGGAATGAGGTTATAGAAAAGAGCATTTATTTCACACGGTGTCTTTCTGCATCAGTGATTTTAATAAGGATTCTTAGTGGTTATCAGATAATTTTTTTTAATGCACTGCTCTCTGGATTCTGATCTAGCGAATTCTGGGTTCAGCCCTCCCCCTCCATCTCCTTCTTGATCCAGTCCACATAGTTGAGTAATTTGGTGTAGAAGCCATAGCCCCTGCTGCACCCGATGCCCCAGGATACGATGCCTGTGGCCACCCAGCGATCACTGTTCTCATCCTTCACTGCAAAGACCCCTCCGCTATCCCCCTGACAGGCATCCTGCTTTAGAGATGGGTCCCCAGCACAGAACATGTTTTGAGAAAACACATCCTTCCTTTTATTTTTCCTGAGCCAGCTCTCACATGCCTCTCGTTTAGCTACGGGCAGACGGATAAATTTGAGGTCATAAGAAAGCCTCTCCTCCATTATCCCAAAGCCACTGACATAGCCCATGAGGCCCCTATCATAGAAGGTCTCGTTGTCAGGGAGGCAGATGGGGAGGAGGTTGGGTCCCAGGGTGACACTATTTTCTAGCTCCAAGAGGGCAATGTCCCCCTCAAAATTGTGGGACTCATCCTGGCGGTAGTCTGGGTGAATGCTGACCCTGCGGACAGGATGGTTTGCTAGTTTTGTGATCTCTTCCACGCTTACGTGGCCCAGGAACACATCCACAGTGGCATTGCTTTGTGCATCATGATCCTTGGGGTAGAGGGTGTGGGCAGCTGTGAGGATCCAGCGGTCTCCCAGCAGGGCTCCACCCCCTCGCCCATAGATGTTGGTGAAGGCTTGCCAGGGGAAGTTGCCCAGCTTGGCCTTTTGCCCTCCAATGATGCGCTGCTTTTGTTCCACAGGGTTGACGGGTTTCCCACACACTGGAAAGGAGAGACAGAAGGCGAGGACAAGTCAGGCCTGGCCTGCCCTCTTCCTTTCTGTGGTCAGTCAGTTCCCCCTACAGCCCTTCTTTTGGCTCTGGGCTCTTTCCTCTTTCTCCTCCCATTCCCACACCACTGTCTTTGGCCTTTTGTCAGCCTCTTCTCCTGGTTCTTATTTATTTCTTCCTGGGAATTTTCTTGCTTTTTAAAAATCCCTGATTCCCTGTCTCCTCAGTGAAAAAGCAGGACTGTCAAGACTGAATTTGATTCTCTGGGTTCCTCTCTGCTTTTTTCCTGGGATATCACCTTTCCTCTTTCCCATATTCCTTTTATCTATTTTTTGACCTGAATCTGGATTGTCTCTCCATTTACTTTGTCTCCATCCTCTGTGCATGCTTTTTCTGAGGCCCTGGAGGGCTGCAAAAGGCATTGGGGTGGCCCTCAAGGCCACTTACCTGGCAAGCACCGAGGAATCTTCTCTCCTTCCCATTCATTCTTCCAAATGCCCTGGGCGGTGCAGGTATAGGCCCCTGTGGGAAGAGGGGGCTATGATCAGGCTAGGAGGTGGTGGACAGGGAAACTAGGTCTAACAGGCTAATGAACATTGAATGTGCAGGACAGGCACAGGAGAGATTCGGAACTAACACCAACAAGGATCAAAGGGAAAGGTTCAAATACATAATGATGGAATATTAAAAGCGTTGAGGGGCTCCCAACATATGTTTTTGTTTTAATATTCAGTGAAAAAATCAGAACACTTAACTCCATGTTTGATGTGATCTCTATTTGTGAAAATAGACATAAAAACTGGAAGAAACATATGAAAATCTTATCAGTGATTGCATCTTGGTAGTGGGATAGTAGATTATAATGTAGCTACATTTTCTGATTGTTGACAGTATGCCACGCTTGTTGCTAAGCATTTTATCTACATTATCTAATTTAAGCACCACAGTGACACTTTCAGGGATTCATTATTTTTTTTTTTTTAAATTTTTTTTTTTTAACTTTATTTATTTATGATAGTCACAGAGAGAGAGAGAGGCGCAGAGACAGAGGCAGAGGGAGAAGCAGGCTCCATGCACCGGGAGCCCGATGTGGGATTCGATCCCGGGTCTCCAGGATCGCGCCCTGGGCCAAAGGCAGGCGCCAAACCGCTGCGCCACCCAGGGATCCCTCAGGGATTCATTATTATTCTCATTTTTTGGATGAGGAAACTGAGCTTAAATAATTTGCACAAGGTCACATAACTTCTAAGTTCCAAAACCAAGATGCAAACTGAAGATTGTCTGACTTCAAAGCCAAGCTCTTAAATAATACCATATAATCTATATGTAAGATTTTTTCTTTTTTCTTTTGGATGTTTTAGCCCTACAAAGCATGTGATTTCTTTCATTTTAAAGAAAAGTTTTGAAGATGATTTTCAGAGTCATTTAGTAAAACCTAAATGTAAAAAATCACAACATAGTAGCAAGGGAGTGGGTATGTGGGAAGAATTTTGGGGGAAGTCCCACGGGTACAGCTGTAGTGTGATTGTGGTGGTGGTGGTGGTGATGATGGTGGTGATGGTGGTGGTGGTGGTAGAGGTGGGGGTGATGGGAAGGGTGGTGGTAATGATGGTAGTGATGGTGGTAGTGGAGTTTGGGGTCGTAATGATAGTGGTGGTAGAGGTAGAGGCGAGGATGGTGGTGGAGTGGGGTTGTCATGTTGGTGGTGGTGAAGGTGGGGGGTAGTAATGATGATGGTGGTGTTGGTGGTTGTGGAGATGGGGATGATGAAAATTCTTGTGGGGGTGGCAGTAGTAATGGTCATGGTGATGGTAAGAGAGAGTAGACTGTTTATAGGACTTAAGACTTTCTTTGTATCAGTTCAGGTGCCTCCTTCAACACTCCTAGATGTCTCTTGGCACTATACTTTAGGCCCCTAAAGCCAGTGCCCTGGGAAGATACCTCAATCTACATCTCCTAAGGATTATGTTGGAAAACTCTCAGAAGATGTCCTGAAAAGATGGAAGGAAGGAGGCTGCCATTTGCATGGGTTCCTACCTCGCTGGATCTCACTGATGCCACCTCTGGTATGCATCTTGTAATAAGGCTCCTGGCAGTAGTACTGGATACGGGCCTGGTAGGTGTTCACCCCCTTTGTGGTAGTGTAATTGAAGGCCCCATTTGTCAGGCTTCGTGGTGGCCCGCAGTCCTTGACTTGGAGAGAACACAGGGCCATATGAGAACTGAGAGGGATGGTACTGGAACTTCAGTGGGAAGAACCTGAGTTTTCTGCCCACAAAACAGGCTGAGAACCTTGAAAATTCGGTCAGTGGGGGGCACTTGTGATGGATGGGCTTCAAAGGAGAAGTAAGGGGGAGGTTTTTTGCTTAGTCTAGACCCCTCTTCCTTTCACAGCCTAGGTCCCCATGGCTAGGGGCTGGGAGCTCCCCAGGGGCAGACACCTGCTGAGTTGTGACTTACTCCTGCACCTGGGCATGGCACGATGCCAAGTGCCATCATCTTGACATACAGCTGTGAAGGAGAGCAGCACCTGGTTTCCCTGTATGAGAAGAGGTAGACAGAGGTAGAGGTGCCATTAGCATGAGGAGGTACTGAGGTTGCCTTCCTGCCTTTCCCACACTGGAGCAGCAGGGAATGCAAGGATATCTCTCAGGCTCTCGGACCTCAGCATCCCCTTGGATGTGACTCCTTTGTTTTTCTCAGACCAGAGGTGCAGATGGGAGCACTGAGTCACACAGCAGAAAGTCAGGCAAGGGCTAATTGTCAGACCTGATAATCCTCTCTCTAGACTCTTGCCTATTTCCACTGCAGTCCCTTTGAACCCCACTATTTTATTTTATTTTATTATTTTATTTATTTTATTTATTTTATTTATTTTATTTTATTTATTTTATTTTATTTTATTTTATAAGTAAGCTCCACACCCAACGGGGGGCTTGAATTCACGACCCTGAGATCTGGAGTCACATGCTCTACTGAATGAGCCAGCCAGGTGCCCTTGAACCTCACAATTTTAAATTAAAAAAAAAAAAAAAAAAAAAAAAGCAACCCTGGTTGTATGTTTCCTGCATTGGAACAGAAGACTGTGCTCTGAAGGAGAACCATATTTTTCTCCCTCTAGAGTGCCTATTGATCTAGGCCTGCATCACCTCATCTCTCCCAGACCACACTGTTCTGAAGGGCAAGGGCCCAACCACTTTCCAGGGTGTTTGAGGTGCCAATGTGTGCTAAGTGCTATTGTAGTTGAGTAGTTAGTGGGGACAAAGCAAGAAAATGGCATCCTCTGTGGCAAAAAGTAACTGGACAATATGAATGAGCCTCATTAAGGCCAAAAACCATCCCAGAGAGTCAGCCCTGGAAACGATTGCATAAGCACCTGTATGAGAACTAGGATGTTTGGTGATGCAAATAATGAGAGAAGCTGTATGACTTACTTTAAATTCTATGATGTAAGTGACAAATGCCAAGGTAAGGGTTGTGGTAGCGTATGAAAGCAAGGGTTATAACATAAGCAAAGAGTATGTGAGTGTCCAATGTTCTGGGCCCAGGACATCCAGTCCTCATGGTATAGCTAGAAACATCCAGGAGTAAAGAGCAACTCATCTTGGCTAGCTCAGCTTGATGCAACATGTCAGTGCTGTGCATGAAGGCTGTGGTGAATATGTGTGTTTCTTTTTATTGACCTCCTGCTCCTAGGACACTGCCTCACACTCAGTTAATGCTTAAAACATTTGTTGAATGAATGAACTACTACTTAAGGACATGCCAAAGGTCTTCTCTCAGATTCTAATTAGGTCTTCCAAGTGGATCTATTGAACAAAGATAGGATGTCCATTCCTGTGTCCCTCCCCAGGGGTCACTCCAATTGTATGTTTTTTAGAATAGCATTTTAGTTTACCAGCTTTTGTGAGATTAACCAATAATACCATGTTCATTCCTGAGCCTGCAAAGCTGAGGGCAGTGTGGTGGGTCCAGGGTGAGCACCACTGTGAATGAAAAAACCCTGGGGCAAGCGGTAGGAAATTTGGTTCTAGTCCCTGCTGCACAAAATCACTGTGATGTTGAGTGAGTCACTCCTTGTACTCCACCCTACTTTTTCAGTTCCTAAATCCTACAGTTGTTATGCTAGGCCAGTAGTTCATGAGCTTGGCTGCACATTGGAATCACTTGGGTAGCTTTAATTCATCCTAGCTACACTCTGGACCAATGGGATCAATCTCTTGCAGGAGACCCAGACATCAGTGCTTTTAAAACTTGAAGTGTTTTCAACGCCTGGTCAAGTTTGAGAGCAGGTAAATCAAGTAATCTTCCAAATCAAAGGTGTGAATCCAGCCAGCCCTGGGCCTAAATCTGATATGGACCTATGCACCTGGATGGCTGGGCCACCTTTCTTCTTTGGGTTCTTACCTCCACAAGCTGGTAGCCTTGTTGGCAGGTGGCAATGAAGTAGTCACGGAACTGGTATTGGGGCTGTACATCCTGGATGATGGTGAACTTGTCTAAGGTCTTGGGCTGGGGGCACTTGATGACTGTTGGGGAGACCAGAGGACATGTTTATTTCAGAGCCACTGTCCTTTCTACACATCTGATTGTGCCCTGATGCTGACCAGTGAGAGAGGCCCCCCAGGCAACCTTACCTTCAGTGACATAATGCAGCTTCCAGCCTCGGCTGTCACCCGACTCATCTGTGAAGAACAGCAGATCCACGGCATTGCTGCTAGTGTCAAAGTCAGTGGGTCTTTTCTTCCCACAGAACTCGCCGATGTTCCTCCCATTGGCATAGATCTGGTGGGCAAGAGGAAAGGGCCATCTCTCCAATTCAGACATTTTCCCACTGGACCAGGATGGTGGTGGTGGTGGGAACTCTGCTTTTTGCATATGTTTTCAGCCGGAGGAGAAAAGGGATCCCCAGGTGTGTGGGAACTTGCCTAGCTCCTGTGTGATGCTGGTTATTCCTGTCCCAGCTGGCCAGAGGATCTAGTGGGAAGTGGGGAAGAGGGGAGGGGAGGGAGAGGAAGGAGGTCTCTAAGGGAGGAGCTTGGCTATACCTGTAGCTGGTCATAGGGGCAGTGTACTTGCTGGTGGTCATCGATTTCGAAAGGCTCCAGGAACTTGAGGTGGAGGGTGAGGCCACGCTCCACCCGGATGCTGTAGTTGCAGCGCAGGTCAGGAGGGTAGGGTTGGGGGTACTCCAGGCTGGAGACGTAGCCCGATGGCTCTGTGAACAGCTCATTGCTGCACTCAGCTATGAGAGCAGAGCCAGCCGGGGGTCACCAGGGACTCTCTGGCTGGCCCCACAAGCCATCGCTCAGTGCCTCCCACCCACAGTGCCCCGACCTCACCCTGGCAGGAATGCCCATCCTTCTGAAGTTCATAGCCTGGACGGCAGGTACAGAAGTAGCTGCCCACGTAGTTATGACACAGGTGCTGGCATTGGGGCTGGAGATTCTCCTCAAGTGAGTTGAGCTGGGAAGCACATTCATCGAGGTCTGGAAGACATTCCGGAAGGAAGAGTTAAATCCTTGTCTGCCAGGGACTTCTGTAATGGCTCTTCTGTCAGAGAGGTCAGTCACCAGAGGTCTAGAGATAAAATCATCTCCTGGCCACCTGAAACTCCAGGCCTCCCCCTGCCCTCTTTTTTTTTTTTTTGAGTGGGGGGTTGGGGACAGCAGAGGGGGAGGGAGAGAGTGAATCTTATGTAGGCTTCCCGTCCAGTGCAGAGCCTGACACAGGGCTCGATGTCACAACCCTGAGATCATGACCTGAGCTGAAACCAAGAGTCAGACACTTAACTGACTGGGCCCCCCGGGCACCCCAACTTCAGGCCTCTCTCATGCTTTCTGGGAACTGCTCAATGGTGACAGAATCCAGGTTGGCAGGCTTCTCCTGGTAAAAGCTCTCTTCAGAGGGAAAAGAAGGAAGGATAGGCTTCCTGTTTCAATGGATTCGAGATTCCCCTTCTCTGGTCCCCATTGAACACCCTCAGGCCAGGCAACAAGGCACCTGGGGGCCACTCACCCACAGCCTGGTAGTAGGCCAGGAAGCCCTTGTGGAACATAATGGTGCCATTCTCCTCGTTGGAGAAGTCTGTGTGGAAGGTCAGCTGCATCTTGTTCCCTTGAGACACGAATTCCCTTGCTTCTGGGGGGTTGCCCAGTGGAGAACCCAGCTGCCCACAGAACCTCCCCAGAGTTTTTTTGTCAGCAGAGATCTGGTGGAGAAAGGACAAGGGGTGGGAAGAAGAGCTGTTGAGGAGACACGTCCCATGCGGAAGGTCAGCAAAGGCCTCCTCTTGTCCCAGAAAGCGAGCGGTGCCCCACTGCTGGACCAGCTTCCGCCTGCTTTCTCCCCGTGGGGCTCTGGCTATTGTAAACTACCCCCAGTGATTGTTTTGTTGTTGTTGTTCCCCTGGTGACTTTCATCTTTTCAGCGGAGTCTTCAGTGGCTAACTCCTTGCACGTTACCCTGTGCCCGGTACATCGCCCTTTCCCTTGTTCTGTGTCGCCCAGCATGTGTCAGACCGTTCTTCATTTCCGCCACCTCCCATGCTCATCTTCCCCTGGAATCCTGGTTGTCTCTACCCAGCCATTAGCATCCCTTCATTCCTGGAGCCCGGAGTGGTCTGCTTTATTTTCTATCCAGCTACTTCACCTCACCTTATGCAAACCATTCACGTCCAGCCATGCCTTCTGATACACTCAGCTGAGGGTGAGCCTCTCCAGCCCCTGCCTGGGCCAACTTCACCTAGCTTCCCTTATCTCTTTCTTCACAGGTTCCTTAACCCCTAGAAATGGAAGACATTCTGCCCCCACTCCATCCCTCGCTATCCCTGCCACCAAGACCCCTCCCCGCAGCCCTGCAAACTTCTCTAGTCCTCTGGCCTGGGAAACTATCATTTTCATGCTATTCTCTCATAACCTCCAGAAGGTCTCCTGGGAGTGGTATTCACTGCTTGTGTGTAGGCTTTACTTGAATCCTGAATCAGGAACCTCATTTTTATTCATATAGAAAGTTGAGACTGGGAAAGTACACTTGCTCATTACAGAGGCGAGGAGACTGAGCCCACTGACCTTGCTGAGGGTTATGATTGGGCTACCACCATCCACATTTCTGTTCCCCACGTTCCTGTTTAGGAAGGCAGCCATGTGATATTCTACATGGAAACAGGGAAACTGAGGCACAGCTGTTTCCAAAGACTCTCAGCAAGTCAGCAGATAAGGATGGTTTTTCTGACTCCTTAAGACAGAATTTCCTGGAAGTGGGGCCTGTGATTCCTTCCTCTGTGTTTCTCCCTTCCGTGCTCACTGAGGGCCTCTAAACCCAGTGGATATCCCATCCATGGTGTCACCTGACTCTCAGGACTCCACTGGGCCATCAGCTCTTGCAGGGCTGGGGCTGTGTCCATGGTGGGGGTGGGGGTGGGGATGCTATCCAAGGTGGTTAGAGTACAAGTCCTCAGTTTCCAGAGATACCCAGGCCTCCCTCTGCCCTCCCAACCGGATCCCCTACCTTGACATAGTCATACAAACAGCCTTCGGAAGGCTCCAGGTCAAACTGCCAGAAGACAAGCTTCACCCTGAATCCTGTGGGCACTGTAATCACAGTGGTTTTGTCAAGGTTGTTGGGGTAAGGCTTGGGGTACAGAGGAGAAGTCACTTCCCCAAAGAGCTTCTGTGAAAGGGGGATGGAGCCCCCCATATTGCAGAACAGGATTGGCACCAGGAGATAAAAGAGCCACCTGCCGAAAAGAAAGTGGGTGTCTAGTGCTGGAGGGGGATAGCACCCCTACATTTGGGCAGCGACTGGGGGAGGGATTGGGATGGTCATACCGCTCAGCATTTTCCTCTCTGGCCATTTTACACCTTACAGAGATTTTCTAGGTGGGGGTGGGTGAAGGGGAGAGGCTGGTCTTTGCAGCCGCTGCATTGGGTGTTCCTCCCCTCAGGGCAATGTCCAGTCTAGAGGTCATCATACTCCCTCTGCCTGTCTCCCCATCCTCCCCTGCCCTCTCCCACCACTCTCCTCCTCTTCCCGGAATAGGGCTGGCTTGGGACCAGTTAATTGAAGCTGAGGGTTACCAGTCATGGCTCTTTGATAGGGCTCCCAAAGGCTCAGCAGAGACCTCTGGAAGAAACAGCCTATGGAATACGGACGGAGTCATGCACAGAGCATTCTCCTCCTGGGCACAGTGGATCCTCTCCTCTTGCTGCTCCCCTGCTAGGAGCTGCGTGGGAGAAGGGAACATGGCCATCATCTCATGGGTCTAAGATCTCCTTTTGTCCTCAGGAGGAGGGATGGGGGGGATGTATTGACATGTGCACGCTTGTGTGTAAGGGAATAGGTAAGGTGTATGGAGAGGGAGGGGTGTTCCTATCTTCCTGAATGAATTTGGGAAGGGTTGCCTTCCATGCCCAGGATTCTCTCCTCTGGCTTCTCCCTCCCTCCTGGGTCCCCATCAGCCTTACTCACATTTCTCAAGGCCTGTCTTTGGATCCTGGACTCTGCTGACAGTGTCTTCATCCACTCCGTATTGAGGGAGAGAGCGGTCATGCAGGGGAGGGAAGGCGGAGGGAATGACTGTGGAGGGGAAGGAGGGGACCATTCCCGGAGGAATGTTGTAGGGAATGAACTATTTGCATAAACAAAACCGAAAAAAAAAAAAAAAAAAAAACCCAGTTTCCAGTTTAATATAGTTTTGGTTTTGAAATCCCTGATGGTGGTGCCACCTGCTGGCCGGCCAGGGGAAAGGCTCAGGAGATGGGCCTGAGTTTTTAGCCAGGAGAAAGCCCTCGGTGGGAAGGCCAGACCTCTCGGTTTCTAAATCTGATCTGAAGTCTACCTTTCTTCGGGGACTGCTCCTATGACAAAGGCAACGGAAATTGAAGTTGGGGGTTGGGAGCTCTTTCTCTGCATTGCCCTGTTCCATTAATCCGGTTCTTCCTGTCCTTAGTCACCCAGGACTGGCGAGGCTTTTAAGGTCCAGGACGAGGTAACAAGAACAACAGTGAGGCAGAGAAGGCATTGCGGGAGCAGATGGAAGAGAATGGAGTTTGGTTGCATTGGGGCCCCAACCTACATCCCCCATGAATGACTTAAATATGGAACACTGATTGCTATGCCTGGGTGACCCTACAGCAGCACTAGAGTCTGTTTTAAAGCCTTTCCTCCCAACTTCAATGAAGTTAAGCCTGCCAGTGAATTTGGCTGTTCTAGAGGCAAGGCAAGGGAAGCTGAGTGAGGGTAGAGACATCCTCTTCCCCTCGGCATCTGGTTTGAGCCCCTGAGCGTCAGTCTGTCTAGGGCTAAGCAGACAGTGTGGCTGTGGACCATTGGTGACTCAGTCTTTCTTTGAGAAAGCCAGGCTCCTGGGAGGGAGGGGGTGGGCCTCTAGTTTCTCCTGTGCTCCAGATCCTAGTCTCCTAATTTAAAAGTTTGCTCTCTGTGGAAGCCTTATTTCTCAACTCTCCATGGCTCAAATGCCCTATGGCCCTGGATTCCAGAGGGAGGCTCAGACTGGCCCTTGTAGCCTATCCTGCTTGTTTCTCCAATTGGATTAATCCCTCCTTTCCTCCACCCACCTGCCCACTCATCCATCCGTGTATGGATTACCTATTACATGCCAGGCACTTTTCCAAGCAGTGGATTGCAAGGACTCACAAAAAGATGGTGCAGTTCACCATTAGGCAGTGACTAAGTCATCACTGCATGTAGTTCGAGAGCAGGTATAGGAAGATGGGAGGTCAGCCAAGGTGTGGAGGGTTCCCCCAGCAGGCCTACAGTGTCAGAGCTGAGGAAAGAACCTGATAGCAGGGCTGATCCATGACATAATCCCTGACATGACCCATGACCTTGTCAGGTCAAGAAGGACAAAAGATAGATGAGAGGTTAAGGACCTGATCGGGAGACAAGAAAGATGGGGGGTATTGTCCAGCAAGTTGCACATTAGCATTCAGGACAGTACTGTGTGTGTGTGTGTGTGTGTGTGTGTGTGTGTGTTGCGTTCATAGCGGAGGCAGAATGGCAGAGATCACAGATAAGGAGCAGGTGGTCCAAGAAGGTAAGTCTTAGCTGACGTTTCTCATCCATCCATCCCAGGCATTCTGAGTTCTGTGCTGGCATCATAATCTCAAGTGACAAACCTGGGCCTGCCTCATCAGTTTGGTCCCAGCCCTGTCTCCCCCCTGCCCCGTCACTCAAGGGAACCCTTACTTGCACATTTACTGTATACCCTTGACTTATACCAAGGATAGAAAGAAGAAATGGCTGTATGTGGATTGTCTCTGCACTGGTTTATTTATTTATTTTGAATGGATAAATAAATTGTGGTTTATTCATACAATGGAATAATATACAACATAAAGAATTTCACAAATCTTCACATTTTCAGATACATTAATAAACAAAAGTAGCAAATCACAAAAATATGTAATATGTGATGTCAATTTTATAAACTTCAACATAAGCAAAATTATTCAATATGATAAAAGTCAGAATAGTGTGTATATGTAGGCAGATACTGACTCTGAAGGGCCCTGAGGAAACTTTCTGGAGTGCTGGGGATTTCCATAACTTGATCTAGGTAGTGGTTTTATGGATGTATATATATGAGAAAAAAATAAAACTTTCCTATTAAAAGATTAGTATACCATACACAATAAATGTATGCTATACCTGAATTAAAAAGTATAAAACCAAACTTGATGTCAGTCAATGCATATTTGTTGGGAATTTGACAATGTGCTAAAAAAGTTATTCATGATAAAGAATAGAATTTATGTTCTAGCCAAGAATTTTTATAAAATTGCAGGATAAAATTGGAAGAAAAACATTATAAATGCCTCAAAATTACCTAAAGCAATTCGAATTTCTTTTTTTTAATTTTTTTAAATTGGAGTTCAATTTGCCAACATATAGCATAACACCCAGTCTGCATTGGTTTAAAAACCAGTATTGAAGACAGTGTCTATTTTATTCTTCCTTCCTCTTAGGTTTGGATTCTGGAAGAATTAAGTTTCTCTCTTAAAGTAGTGGTAGGTTTCCTTTTGTGGCTCTATCTATATTTAGATATCTAGCTCTATATAAATCTACAGGTATATACCTAAATATATATGCCTAGATATATACCTAGAAAGAAAAAAACCATCATTTTTTCTTTTATTTTTAAAAGATTTTATTTATTTGTTTGAGAGAGAGGGACAGCTTGAGAGAAGAAGAGAGAGCATGAGTAGGCGGAGGGGGAGAGAAAATAGGAGAAGCAGAATCCTTGCCTAGCAGGGAGCTTGATGCCGGGTTCTGTGTCAGGACCCTGAGATCATGACCTGAGCCAAAGGCAGATGCTTAACTGACTGAGCCGCCAGGGGCCCAGAAACATCATGTTTTCAATAATAAAAATAAGTAAAAAATACATGGTCATTAAATTAAATTTAGCAAATGCAGAAGAGTAGGGGAAAACAAACGGCCAAAATTATACCACCTAAGACAACTTCTGATTAATATTTTAGAGTGTTTTTATTTTTAATTTTTAAATTTTTATTATTTTTAAAGATTTTATTTACTTATTCATGAGAGACACACAGAGAGAGGGAGAGAGAGAACCAGGATCCATGCACAGAGCCCAATGTGAGACTCGATCCTGACCCTGGGCCCAAGGCAGACACTTAACTGCTGAGCCACCTAGGCATCCTTAGAGGTTTTTTTGTTTGTTTTTTTTTTAAGATTTTATTTATTTATTCATTAGAAACAGAGAAAGAGAGAGACAGAGAGAGACAGACAGACAGACACACACACACACACACACACACACAGGCAGAGGGAGAAGCAGGCTCCATGCAGGGAGCCCCATGTGGGACTCGATCCCGATCCCCGGTCTTCAGGATTACACCCTGGGCTGAAGGCGGAGCTAAACCGCTGAGCCACCCAGGCTGCCCCCTAGAGTTTTTAATAGCCTTTTATACTATAAGTTTAAAATGGTTTATTTTTAAAGATTTTATTTATTCATGAGAGACACACAGAGAGAGGCAGAGACGCAGGCAGAGGGAGAAGCAGGCTCCCCACGGGAAGCCCCATGCAGGGCTCCATCCTGGACCCTGAGATCATGTCCTGAGCCAAAGGCAGACGCTCAACCACTGAGCCACCCAGGTGTCCCTAAAAATGGTTTAAAAAATTGAAGTAACCATATGTATGAACAATTTTGAATCCTGCTGTTTTTCAAAGACCAGTTTAACCTTTATTATTTATTTAAGACTTATTTATTTCAGATTTAGAGAGTGTGTACACGAGTGGGAGGGGCGGAGGAAGAGAGAGAGAGAGAATCTCAAGCATATTCCTTGCTGAGCCCCAGGTAGGGCTCCAGCTCATAACTCTGAGATCACTACCAAGAGTTGGGCACTTAACCAACTGTACCACCTAGGCGCCCCAAAGATCAATTTAACCTTTAGCCATATAGCTAACTTGACCTTCAATGCTAGCAAATTTGCTATCTTCTATTTTATGGTATTAATTTTCTATTTCCATTGAACAATCATATTCTACTTGTATCTTTCACTGTAAATCATCTCAAGTCCTTACTAAAAGTGAAAGAGTTGGTCTTCTCAGGGGGCGCCCACACCCAGGTGTCCAGCAGCACTGGGGGGGTGTCTGCCCAAGCATCCAGCCCAGTGTGGGCTCATCTTGGTGTCTGCAGGAGATGGGGCCAGCAGGAAAGTGTGAGCCTGGTGTTGTCATCTTCACTGAAGCAGGAATTCCCAGGGGAACCTGTAAGGATGTGGGGATTGGGATGGGGAAGCAGAGTAGGTGTTGAGGACAATCAGGAGGTATCCTGGTGTACTGGAAGGCATATGGCCTTTGCAGTCCTCTACTGGCTGCGGGTTTGGGGCAAGTCACATCATCTCCCTGGGCTTCAGTTTCCCTGTTTGTGAAATGTGGCCAATAACACCTCCATTGCAAACTTGGTTTGAGGAGTCAACGAAATAACCCGTGAAGCGCCTATTATGCAGAACAGCTAAACCAAAACGGGCCACTTACTATAATTGCAGCTAGGAGATATGGTGGGTGGTGAAGCCAATAGTTTGAATGTGTGAAGGCCAACTAAAGGGGCTTTGGAACGTTTCCGAAAGAAAAGCAATTAAGACCACATCCCCCATACTCCACTTGAACAGGGGGACGTGAAGGTGACTGTCTCCCGGGAGAGTACAGAAGAAGCAGTGTCAGCAGAACGTGAAATTTAAAGCGAAACTGGCTGAGATGTCCAAGGCTTCCCTGGGCAGAGCACAAACTAGCAGAAAGGTAGAGGAGGAGGAGGAGGAGGAGGAGGAGGAGGAGGAGGAAGGGGCATTAGGAAGGAGGAGGAGGAGGAGGAGCAGCAGCAGGAGGAAGGGGCATTAGGAAGGAGGAGGACTTCTCTCGCACAGGGGACAGGGCAGCAGTCACTTGAATAGCGATTCTCTGCCCCCATCCCCAACCCTGAGCCCAGTCCTGCTCCTAACCCTCTCTTGGGGGACCTCCACAGCTGAGTGTCACCGCTCAAGGGTCCCCAGGGTCAGTCCTTCCCATCCATCACTCCCTTGATCCAGTCCAGGTAGTTGAGCACTTTGGTGTAGAAGCCATAGCCCTTGCCACACCCGATGCCCCAGGAGACGATGCCCGTGGCCACCCAGTGATGGGCACGCTCATCCCATACCACATAGACGCCGCCACTGTCCCCCTGGCAGACGCTCTGCTGCCTCATCTTATCCCCAGCGCAGAACATGTTGGCAGAAAACACCTCGGATCTCTGCTTGTCTTGGAGCCAGGCCTGGCAGGCGGCTCGCGGGGCGACGGGCAGCCTCGAGTACTTGAGCTCAGTGGTTAACCAGCCCAGGTCCACGCCGAAGCCGCTGACGTAGCCCCACACGCCGCTGCGGTAGAGGGCCTCGCGCTCGGGCAGGCAGACGGGGAGCAGGCTGGGCCCGAGCGGCACGCGGCGCTGGAGCTCCAGGAGCGCCAGGTCCCCGTCGAAGTTGCGGGACTCGTGCTGGCGGTAGTCCGGGTGCACCACCACTCGGCGCACCGGGTGGCTCCCCCGCCGCAGCATCTCGTCGATGCTCGTGTGGCCCAGGAACACATGCACGCTGCGGTTCTTCCCGAGGAGGACGCCGTCCTTGGGATGGATGGTGTGGGCGGCAGTGAGGATCCACCTGTCTCCCAGCAGGGCCCCGCCCCCTCGGCCGTAGATGCTGGTGAACGCTTGCCAGGGGAAGTTCCCCAACTTGGCTCTGGAGGAACCGGCGGCCTCCTGGCTCTGGGCGATGGGGGCCACGGGCCGGCCACAGACTGGGAGAGAGGAGAGAGGTACAGGTGACGACAGCAGCTGCAGCAAGACGCATTTGTTAAAGACCTGCTTCTGTGAAGTGCTCCGTCTCCCGCCTCCTCAAACATTTTCTTTTTCAAAAAGAATCACTCTTATTTATTTGACCTTCATACTGGGATTTAGAAAAAATTTAATTCCAGCGTCATTAACACACAGCGTTCTTGTATTAGTTTCAGGTGTGCAATATATAGTGATCCGACACATTACTCCGTGCCCATCGCGGTAAGTGTACCCTTGATCCCCTTCATCTATTTCCCCCGCCCCTCAGACATTTGAAAGCCAGTTCTTTAGACTGTGGGCAGGGCCATCCTGAGCAAAATTATGCAGCAAGCAGTTTGTCCTTAGTGCCTGCTGCCTCTGTTTTTTTGTGTCGTTCCTTCATGATTGACATCTTCCACCATCACCTGCCCTCCAACCCACTCCCAAAACACTGCACCAGCCTGGCCTGACAGCTTTCTGAGGGTCAGGAGCAGGATCTGAGGTTTATTCAGATTGGGTTAGAAGGGCAATGCTTTGACTCAAAAAAAAAAAAAATACAAAAGGATTTCAGAAACAGTGAACTTGAACCCTGTATACTGCTGGTGGGAATGTAAAAGGATGCAGCCCCATTGGAAAATAGCCTGGCAAGTCCTCACAAAGTTAAACACACAGGTGTGAAGTGACCTAACAATTCCCCTCCTAGGGATATGCCCAACAGAATAGAAAATGTTCACACAGACACTCACTCGTACATGAATGCTCATAGTGGCAGTATGCAGAAGGCAAAAAGTGGAAACAACCCACATGTCCTTTAACTGATGAACGGATGAACAAAAGGTGGGATATCCATGGAAAGGAATGGAATCCTGACACTTGCTACAGCATGGATGAACCTTGAAAAAATGAAAGAAGCCAGACACAAAAGGCCGCATGCACACTGTATCATTCCCTTTATAGAAAATGTTAAGAACGGGCAAATCATAGAGTCAGAGAATAGACTTATGGTTGCCATGGGTGGGGGAGGGGAGAGTCGGAGGAGGTACTGGGTTTCTTTTTGGGATGATGGGAATGTTCTGGAATTAGTGGTAATGGTGGCACAACATTGTGAATGTACTAAAAATTACTGTATGGTACACGTTAAAATGGTTAAGACGGTGAACTTTATGTTACATAAGTTTTATCTTAATAAGTCTTAAAAACATGGTGGACTTTCTGGCACTGTGGCATGGAGGTAGAGAGATATTTTGGGGATAGAGAGCCTGTCTGTATATCTTTATTTATTTTTTTAAAGAATGAAATTAAAAAAATTTTTATTTATTTATGATAGTCACACAGAGAGAGAGAGAGAGAGAGAGAGGCAGAGACGCAGGCAGAGGGAGAAGCAGGCTCCATGCACCGGGAGCCCGACGTGGGATTCGATCCCGGGTCTCCAGGATCGCGCCCTGGGCCAAAGGCAGGCGCCAAACCGCTGCACCACCCAGAGATCCCCTGTCTGTATATCCTTAAAGTGGACCATCCCAAGAGAGGGATTTTTCTTATTTCCACTCTTCTGACCCTCTTCTCCCTTAGGGTCTCCTCTGATGGACTTCCTCTATGCATTTACTTTCTCAGCTAATCTTTTGATCCTGAATAAGGAACAAGATTCTTGCCTCCCCTTTTCTGGGCCTCCTTGGCTCCCCTCTTCTGCACCTTCTGCCTTTCTCTCTCCCTCTCTACTCTAAGGCTTTCCTTTACCTCCCTGTGTCCCACTCCCATGGGCCCCATGCACAGCTGAGTTTTCTTTGGTAAGTGGCCACAGGGTTGGCCCTGGGAGATCACTACTCACCAGGGACACAGTGAGGAAGCTCCTTCCTATCCTGTGTCTCCTTCCAGGGATTCTGGCGTGTGCAGTTGAGTGTCCCTGAGGAATGAAACGAGAGGAGAGAGAAAAACAGATTCAGAATTGGGAGGTGGGCATGGTGGGGTGTCCAGAGCACCTCAGGGCTCTTGGTGGGAGTGAGGAGAATAGGAGCCGGTTCCCCAGCAGGTGGGGACTCACCTGCTGGCACTGCCTGATAATAGGGCTCCCGGCAGCAGTGGTTCTGGATCTTGAGGGGGTCTGGATCTCCACGTGTGCTAATGGCCTTAGAGGCCCCACTAGCCTGGCTGATGGGCCGACGACTATGGTTCACATCTGTAGGAAACCAGTGGTCAGGAGGACCTAGAACAGGCAATCCAGGGGCTGATTCTGGTCCATGGCCATGTTTAGTTTCACTTGCACAGTCTTTTATTTAGAATATTTGAACTTTTTTCACTGATCAGGTTGTCAACGATAAAAAATGATTTAAAGAATTGAAAATAACTGTGATAAATTGGGTATGAGGAAAAAGGCATTTTCATACATGGCTAGTCAGTATGTATTAGCAAAACCTCTTTGGAGGGAAGTTTAGCAATGTCAAAATTTAAATTGCAAATGCTATTTCACCCAACATTTCATTTCTAAGAATTTACCCTTATACTAAAGATATATAGGCACAGCAGTACTGTTTGTGGCAGCAACATATCAGCGGGGGACTGGTTAAGTGCATTATGTACATCACTCAAAGGAATACTATATGCTTATTAAAAAGAATTAGGCAATGCTAATTACATATATATGGGTTGATCCTTGAGACATATTATTGAGAGAAATGCTAAATTTAAGGTATTATATTATGCACCCCCCACCTCTGCAACAATATATATATTTGAATGACATAGAATGTCTTTGGAAGGATACCAAGAAGTGGACAACAGAGTTGTTTCTGAACAGGGTAACCAGGGACTAGGGGCCAGAGATCAGAGGAGGACTTACTTCTTAAACACAATTACCATTTTATATTATTTTTATGTACCATGTCTTTTTAAAAAATTATCATGTGCATACATATCTCTAAAAAATCTGAGTTACCACTTGAAAATCTAGCATTTCACTCAAAAATCTGGACTTTTGGCTTCTCTGGAAAGAGGAAATGATCTACAAGCATTCGGCCTATAAATCTGCATGGAAACACCTGCTGGAACTGTGAGGTGGCAGTCCTTTTAATTGGGCTGCTCACCAGCAGGGGCACAGCTGGGTCACTCAAGCTTCCACTTGTCACTTTAGGAGATTAGGGGCCATGGCCATGGGCACAGGCTGCACCCCCAGGATGGACACTCACCCATAGGTGTAGACACCTCTACAGCTTGGTAGAGGGCCAGGAAGCCCTTGTGGAGGCCAGTGGTTCTGTCCCGAGAGGAGGCCGGGGCCCGGAAAGTCAGCCGCAATCGGTTTCCTGGGGAAACAAACTCCCTCTGACCAGGGGGGCTGCCCAGCGAGGAGCCCTGTTGCCCACAGAACCGACTTGGATCCATCCCACTGGCTGTGATCTGAAAGGGGAGGTGGGCAGGCAGATGTGAGGTGAATCTACATCACAGGGTCACATCCTGGGTGTGTGGACTCTAGAAGGCCTGCACACCTCTGGGGCTCAGAAGCTGTCCCTTAGGGAGCTTTCAAGTAGCTTCTTGTTCCATGACTGACTGCCAGCTTTCTTTCATCCATGACCAGATACCTAAAATATTTCTTTAGCCTACCATAATTATCTCTAAAGCCCACTGTAGTTCCCAGGAAGCTCCTTGGGAATCCCAGGGTTCCTCCAGTGTCCACTGTATTATAAATTCTAAGAAGGCAGGAACCACATCTACTTTGCTCACCATTGACTCCCTGATGCTCCAAATGGTACATATAGCACCACAGCCTTAAAGCAACAAATATGTGGATGTAAGTCCTTCCCACCCTGCCTCCTCCACCGCCATCACCTTCCTCTTGTCCGAATAAATTCCTATGGCCAATATCTGTGAAGCAATAAGACTCTCTGCGAAGACTGAGCCCCCCAGGTTCCTAATCTTTCCTGCTCTCTTCTTTCGGAATGTTCCTCCCCTTACCCCATAAACTATAAATGAACCCCCCTTCCCAAGGTGTGAAATCTACAGACACAAAAGGTACAGAGTATGCACTCCAGCTATTGTTGCTTTAGTATGTTCTTTAAGCAGGTTATCTCTGCTTCTGTTCCTTCTGACTGCCTCACCCCTGCTCAAATCCCTTCCTGTGCATTCCCCAACCCAAGGAAGGGCACCTTTGAAGGAGTTCCCATGGCCTGCTTCATGCCTAATCTCTGTTCTGGGCACACAGTTCATTGGTCAGCTCACTGGATTTCTGACCTTCATATTGACCCAGATACGTTGGGTTCTTGCTAGCACTTTGTTCTCTCATTCTCCTCAAATCCCAAATTCCTTTAGGGCTCCCTCCAGCCCATCTCTCCATGATCACAGTAACTGAATGAAAGTTGACACAAAGAAAAGTTTTCAATCACCTGAAATGTCTTGCTTGGGCATGTCCCAGTACTTTTCCTTCCTCAGGGTGTCAACACTTTAATGTCCTTATTTAACAGACCTGCCTCTTGGGGACCCTAGGAGACTGTCCTTTATTAATATACTTGGTTGTTAAATGATCCAGTTTTCTTTTTACCTTTCCTCATGGGTTGTTGGCTAGCTAAAATGACTTAGGAGTCTAACTAGCAAAGTAGAATGAATACCCGACTGAGAGTCTTCAGACCTGTGTTAAATTCCCAACTTTACCTCACCTCCCTGTATGACATGGGAGCTTTCTTAACCATCCCAACTCTTGGTTTCCTCCTATAAAATAGTCTGTGAGGCGTCTTCTAGCCAGGACAACATCATGCCCTATGACACTCTCATGTCTGCGTGAAGAGCGGTGGTGAGGATGACAGTAAACACCCACTCAGGCCAAATTCACTCAGTTGGGTGTTCTACAGAAGCTTGGATTTCATTCATTCTTTCATTTGTTCCTTCAACAGTTATTGATTATGTGCTGTGTGTGAGACACTGGGCTAGGTGCTGGGGATACAGAGAGGAAGGACACACAGTTCTGCTACTCAGGAGCCCATGGGCTGGCTGAGCATACCCTACAAATTAAAAACTGACCTAGACTACAGGGCATTAAATTCTGCACTTGCAGTGTCTGTGTGATTTGGTCTGGAAGCAGAGAGGAGGGAAGAATCCTCTTCCTGAGCTTGAACTCCCTCAATGATAGGGAAGTCGGGCCAAGATTGAAATTGCCCATGACTGACAATAGCAGAGCTCATGGTAGGCGCTCAAGAGACATGGGCTAATTAAATAAAGGACAGTCACAATTTCCAGTAAAATCTGAAGCAGTAAACACATGCATTTATCTCCTTTCCCACCTTAAATCCCACCAACATGACAGCAAAGCGATAAAATGGTGTACATGATCAAGGGCAAGAAAGTGAGACGACGTGACAGCAGATGAGGGATATCAACGTTTTGGAATATGGGATGGAGATGGACAAATGGAAATGAGTCTGCAAAGGTGGGAGCCAAATAAAACAAGCAGGTTCTCACAATAGGACCCAGACAAATTTCAGAAATTGGAGTAACCAGGAACACCCAAGGATGAGGATGAAGGAAGGGCTGACCTACTTGGGGAGACCTCAGAAATCTAGGTCCCTTTGCCCACCCTGTGCGTTCAGACAATTCCCTCTGGCTCACCCTGGCAGAAGATCTGAGCATTAGCCAGACACCCTGGACTAGGGGCCCCTCCTGCCCCTGCACACTCAACAGAGGAGATGAAGACCAGTACCAAAAACAGAGGGATTAGGTGAAAGTCTACATATCAAACAGTGAGATTCCCTCCTCTGCTTGTTTACCAGAATGTTGGCAACCCTGAGCAGAAAACCAGAGGATTCTTTTTTTAAATAAATTTTTAAAGATTTTATTTATTTATTTATTCATGAGAGAGAGAGAGAGAGAGAGAGAGAGAGGCAGAGACACAGGCAGAGGGAGAAGCAGGCTCCATGCAGGGAACCTGATGTGGGACTCGATCCCCGGTCTCCAGGATCAGGCCCTGGGCTGAAGGCAGGTGCTAAACCGCTGAACCATCCAGGAATTCCAAAAACCAGAGGATTCTAATCTGAGATTGGCTGTCCCTAAAGAAAATACTTCCACAAGCTAATATTTGGGAGGTCCCCAACAGCACAAATAGGTCAGCTTGTTGACATTTCTATTTTCAAACCCGTCACTTCACAGATTTTAGTTATCCACATGGAGCATCCAGTGCCATTTAAATATTTCACTCTTAAATGTGAATGAACTACCAAAGATTCTCAGACATTGTAGGAAAGTTTCTAATATGATAAGCAGAGATCAAAACAAATGAACAATAATGGGGTAGAGATAATAGAAGGAATAGAAGGAAACATTTAAAAACAATCCGTGTAGAGGGAAAGGAGTAGATATTGCCTCTATGAAACAAGAACAATCTTCTATAAAAAGATACGTTTAGAAGATAAAATCGAGCTTTTAGACATGAAAAAATGTTAGCAGAAAAAAAATTAACAAAAAGTTAATATTTAAGGGGCACCTGGGTGGCTCAGTCAGTTAAGTGTCTGCCTTTGGCTCAGGTCATTATCCCAGGGTTCTGGGATGGAGGCTCGCATCAGGCTCCCTGCTCAGCAAGGTGTCTGGTTTTCCCTCTCCCTTTGCTGCTCCTTCTGCTTGTGCTCACCCTCTCTCAAATAAATAGATAAAATCTTTTTTAAAAGTTGGTATTTAAAATGAGGAAATCTCTCAGAAGGTGGAACAAAAAGATGGAAAACAGAACAGAATGGATGAACAAAACTGGAGAATCAGTCCAGAGTTTACAACATCTAAATTGTAGGAGATCCAGAAAGAGAAAATAAAGAAATCAGACATCTGGAACTTATTTAAAAAATAATACAAGAGCGGCGTGTGGGAAAATGAGTGAAATAGGTGATAGGGATTAAGGCATGCACTTGTCATGATAAGCCCCGGGTGATGTGTGGAAGTGTTGAATCACTGTATCCTACACCTGAAACTAATATTACACTGTATGTTAGCTAACTGAAATTTAAATAAAAACTTAAAAAAATGAGGAGAAGAAAAGTACAACATAAGGAATATAATCAATAATATAATAACATTATATGCTGACAGATGGTGACTACACTCATCAGAGTAAGCGCTGAGCAATGTATAGAACTATATTTTCTTTTTTTTTTTTTTAATTTTTTTTTAATTTTTTTATTTACTTATGATAGTCACACAGAGAGACACAGGCAGAGGGAGAAGCAGGCTCCATGCACCGGGAGCCCGACGTGGGACTCGATCCGGGTCTCCAGGATCGCGCCCTGGGCCAAAGGCAGGCGCCAAACCGCTGCGCCACCCAGGGATCCCTAGAACTATATTTTCAATGTTGCACAATTGAAACTAAGATAACATTGTCAACTACACATCAGTAAAATAAAAGTAAAAATAAAAATAAACATAGTCCCAGAAGGCTAAAAAAAAAAAAAAATACAAGAGCTTTCCTGGAATTGAAGGACTAGATTTAAAACTCTTGGTTGGGGTGCCTGGGTGGCTCAGTAGGTTAAGGATCCTACTCTTGGTCTCGCCTCAGGTCATGGTCCTGTCGTTGTGAGATCATCAAGCCCCACATCAGGCTCTGTGTCAGTGTGGAGTCCGCTTCAGATTCTCTCTCCCTCTCACTCCCTCTCTCTCTTTAGTAAATTAATAAAATCTTAAAAAAAAGAGTCTTGGGGCACCTGGGTAGCTCGGTGGTTGAGCGTCTGCCTTCAGCTCAGGTCGTGATCCTGGGATCCTGGGATCCTGGGATCGAGTCCCACATGGGGTTCCCTGCAGAGAACCTGCTTCTCTCTCTGCCTGTGTCTCTGCCTCTCTCTGTGTGTCTCTCAGGAATAAATAAATAAAATCTTTTTTAAAATTAAAAAAATTTAAAGAGTCTTTAGATTAAAAAACCCTGTTCAATGAATACAAAAGACTTGCATCAAGGCACATCAGAATGAAAATTTAGAATACTGCCAGTAAAGATGGAAAATGTTCCAAAAGTTCTAGAGAGAAAAAACTAAGGTTGGGAAATCATACTTGTACCAGATTTAACATTAGAGCATGCAGACTGTATCATCAAAATTCTGAGAGAAATTGTTTGTAACCCAGATCAACTATTCATCAACTGTGAGAGTAGAACTAAGATATTTGTGGATATGTAAGATCCTTTGTCATTTATTCTCTCATACCTTTTCTGAAGGAGAATGTGCGCCTCCAAAATGAGGAAATAAACAAGAAAAGAAAATGATATGGGGTTTAGTTCCAGCACAGGTTAGGTAAAGGAAATGCCCAGAAGGAGAGAGAAGGGACTCCCAAACGCGCAAGGCTCTAGAGAGCAAGGAACTCAGATGGAGGACATAAAGCATCAAGGGATCTCCAGGTGGGATGTCACCAATGCAGAGGATGAAGAGATTGAGATATGAAGTTGATTATGTCCAGAGGCTAAGAGTTTGGGGGAGCTTAGATAACTGATAGAACTAAGCAAACTACAAATCAAAACAAAAACAGAAAACCCAAAAAAACTCCATGTGATTACTGACTCCTGGGAGAAAGCCAGAGAGGCAAGGACATATAATTACTGTACACCATGTGCTCAGAGGGAATATTTTAAAGTCATGATAATGTCAATAACTAGAAATGCTAATAATGGTAGATTGGGAAGATGGGGTGGGGAAATGTGTTGCAGGTCTAGGAGAGGTAAAGCGAGTCCTCTTCTATAGTTGGAAATTAAGTGATCATATGAAAAAACAATAACATAATAAGCGTGCTCTTTATGCCTGTGAAAGTCAATGCCAGATGGAGCAGCTACGTGAACTGCCTCTGCCCCTGGGAGAGGCACTGATTCTGGGAAGAAGGCTGGAGACTGCTGTTTGCATTATAAGCCTTGTATCCTCATTTTTTACAAGAACTTTGTGCAGGAATGATTTTGATACAAATGAAATTTAACCCAAAAGGTAATGTAAAGCGATGTTTTTAAAGTGTCCATATCCTGGGATGCCTGGGTGGCTCCGTGGTTGAGCATCCTTTGGCTCAGGTCATGATCCTGAGGTCCTGGGATCTAGTCCCACATGGGGCTCCCCACGGGGAGCCTGCTTCTCCCACTGCCTGTGTCTCTGCCTCTCTCCCTTGTCTCTCATGAATAAATAAATAAAATTCTTTTAAAAAAATAAAATAAAGTGTCCTTATCCGGCCACTTGAACAGTCACCTCATCTTTCGTTATTATTTAGAACCAGCTTCCTGATCTGATAGAGCCTGTACTCCACAAATAGTTGGTGGATCTTTACTGACTGAAGTTTGAGTCCCTGCTCTTTGACTCCAGGATTTTGCAGTATTTGTATGTGTTCCTTTGTACGACTTCCAAAGGCAGGGCCTGCCCCGCCGCCCTCTCTTGCTCTGTGGGCCCCAGATGGTTAGCAGGGGCAGGGCCTCTGGTGGAAGGCTGCGCCCTTGGGCAGACCCTGGCCTCCCTGGGTCTGACTTGGGCTCTTCATTCATCCTTTGCCATTCAAGGCACAGCCATGTCCCCCTGCCTCTGGGCTCCGGGCCAGAGGCTTCCTCCCCAGAGTTCCCTTCAGGACCCCCACCGCAGCTCACTGTGACTGAGTCCTGCTCACAGTCTTGGGATGGCTCCAGGTCGAAGTCCTGGAAGACAAGCCTCACAGCAAAGCCGTCCGGAGCCTCGATGTCAGTGGAGCTCTCTTGGCCTTTGCGATATGGCTCTGGATACCCGGGGGATGTCAGCTGCTGGGGCAGCTGCTGGGCCAAGAGCACGGAGCCCTGCGTGGGGCAAGCCTGGAAGACTCCCCAGAGGAGTAGCCACCACCTGTGAGTGAGTGAGAGCAAGATGTGGTCACACAGCTATGGCCTGAGGCCTGTGGAAATATGAAGAGCAGGGGCAGGGGAAACTAAGAGATTGAGAGGGCCAGCAAAGGCATTGGCAGCTGTGGCATGAGCCCCGGAGGCCTGGGCACCTGCTGGCTCCTCCTGCGGTGCCCCTCCTCACCCCGATTCCTTCAGCCTTCTAGCCAGCGTGAGCTCCGACTGCGAGTTTTCCACCTCTGCTCGCGTCCCTGGACAGTCTCAATCAAAGTAGCAGGCTGCTTTCTGCTTAGGCAAGTCCCAATCCCACCCTGGGACCTGGGGGAGCAAAGGTGGTAGGAGGGGGGACATTTGAATGCGTTGAATACTTCCTGGCTCGCAGGTCATGGAGCCTGACCAACTCCAGGGAAGCCTTCTGGAGGCTACAGGCAACTCTCCAATTCCCGGGGCAGTAACTGGCTCTGTGTGTGTGTGTGTGTGTGTGTGTGTGTGCACGTCCCTGGGCCCCCCTTCCCCTCTCCCCGCCAGCCTCTCCTCCAGGCCTTTCTGTGTGCGCACTCACATCTTGCCCGGGCAGCCTGTGGACTGGGGGCTTCTCCAGAGGTCATTTCCCAGCTGTGAAACCAGGCATCTGGAACTGGACATCTGGGACCAGGACGCCAGGGAACAGGAGGTGGGGCTGGGGAAGGCCCTGTGTGGGAGGAGGGAGAAGTTACTGGAAATGAGTTAAGTAATTCTCCAGTTCCTTTTTTTCTAATTCTCTGGGTCGAGTGCCATCTGCTGTCTGATTCAGGCATAGTTCACCCACCACAATGTAGAGGAAAAACACCCGCCCAAGCCACATTGCCCTCAAAAGATAGCGGGGGGCCAGGAAGGCACCCACTCTTAACTCTTTTATACTGTTTAAAACTAATTTTTACCTTGTACACGTATCACACGGTAGGGTGGCTTTTTTGTGTTAAGGATGTCATCTTTATTTTTATTTTTTAAATATTTTATTTATTTATTCATGAGAGACACAGAGAGAGAGGCAGAGACATAGGCAGAGGGAGAAGCAGGGTCCCATCAGGGAGCCTGATGTACTTGGGACTCGATCCCTGAACTCCAGGATCACGCGCTGAGCAGAAAGCAGAGCTTAACCGCTGAGCCATCCAGGTGTCCCTTATTTTATTTTATTTTTTTAAAGATTTACTTATTTATTCATTCATGAGAGACACAGAGAGAGGCAGAGACACAGGTAGAGGGAGAAGCAGGCTCCCTGCAGGGAGCCTGATGCGAGACTTGATCCCAGGACTCCGGATCATGACCTGAGCCACCCAGACATCCCAAGGCTGTCATCTTCAATGGGCCATACCTCTCCCTCCCTGACCTTTCTGCTCACTCATGTTATTAGACTGTCCTTGTAGAAATTGAAGTTTGTGACTCACAAACTTGAGCTGCTCCTTGCTCCTCTCTCATCAAACGTGGGTGGGGCCCTTGGGTAGTTCCCTGAATCCTGCCTATAGCCCCTGGAAGCTGCTTGTCCGGCAGGGTCAGGCTGAGGCAGCGGTGGGGGCAGGCCCAGACTCAAACTTCTTGGCCTAGATACCAGAGACCATAGCAGGGGGCAGAGGCTGCCCTCCCTGCACCCCCAAGAGAGACACTTGACCACGGCTTGGTAAAGGGCCAAAAGCCCTTCTGGAGGCCGGTGGTGCTGTCCTCAAAGGAGGTAGGTATGTGGAAAGTCAGCACCCTGAGGACACAAACTCCCCCTGACCAGGGAGGGCTGCCCAGCGGGGAGCCCTGTGGCCCATAGAAGACTCAGAGCAGTCTCTGATGGCTGTGATCTGAGAGGGGAGGGGATGAGGGGAAGCTGGTAGATGTGGGGTGAATATGCAGCATTGATTAGTGCAAGGTCACATCCTGTTGTGGACTCCAGCTCCTTCTAGAAGTTTTGCACATCTCTGGGGCTCAGAGTTCTAACACGTGATGGCTTTGTCGAACGGTTCTACCTACGCTTTCTCTCCGCATTCTGCTAAACACAGAGGCTGCCATAGGCTGAGAATGGCTCCTTACCCTCTCCACTGCTCTTGGTCCTCTCTTCTTTCAAGAAGCTCTTTGGGGTGCTCCCAAACAGTGCTCTAGGCCAGCTAGCACGCTCCATCAAGGCAGGGACTGTGGCTAACTTGGCTCACCATCACTGATGGCTAACATGGTGCCTAGCATATGTACATAACCACGAAACACATGGGTAGAAAATCTCTTAGTTGGCTTCCTCTCTGTCCTTCCCATACTAATCCTCAAATCCTCCTCCTTCCAGCCCCACTATCACTTTGCTCAGTGATACTGAGTACTTTTCTGCTACTGCTTTTTGGGACCTGACCTTTCCCGCTTTCCCTTCTTCTGCAGGATACCTCCCCTACCCCACACAGGTGGCAACACACACAGGGTTGTCACACAGCTATCTAATAACAAGAGTGAGAAAAATCTAAAGGTACAAAACATACTGAAACCAGTTTACTTCTGTAATATTGTGTAATCCTGTAATGGCAATAAGCAGCTCCTTCCAGGCTCTCTGTGGGTCATCCCAAATGACCAGATTCCTCCTCAAGAGGCAGCCCTCTGGATTCTACACTGTCCTAGAGAATCCTTCCTCCATCCTTAGTCCAAGGGAGAGCTCAGTAGGCACTCCCTCTCACCCCCATTCCAGAAGTAATCTCTATTCTGGGCCCATGCACACTGCTCAGGTTCTGGTCATACGTTCTCTTCCTCATTACTTCTTCCCTTATTGCTACCCCTCCCCCTTCTTCAGGTCCTTGTGCACTTGCTTGCATCCTCCTCCCTGGTCCAGACTTGAGCTCCAACAGCTTCCTCTCCTCTAAGCCTCATGTCACCCTGTCTTCCTGCAGAGTCTCTAGCTTGAGAAGGCAGCTTCCCCCTGAACCTGAGACTTTTTTTTTTTTTTTTTTAATCTCTCAAGTGATAGGGATGCAGTGGAGATGGTGACTCCAAATATCATGGTCAGGGCATTTGTCTTCCTTCGGTTACCCCCAGGGTAGGGCTGTTATGGGCCACACATTCCAAATCCCCTCAAGTTAATCAAACCCAGGGTTGTGCTACTTCCCTTTTCTCTTTCTGCCTCTTCCCACAAGGCTAATTCATAGTTTTCCTGGTAGATCACAGGGCGAGGATTCCTCCTGTCATTTGAAATTATCATAGACTCTTAAACTCTTTGAAAAAAACAAATAGAGTCATGAGATTTTACCTTTATGCTTGAAAGGACAAGATAGTCCCAAAGGTATTCTTCTGTTGTAACAAACAAACAACAATCTCATAAATCTTTATGCCTTTTTGAAATTGAGGAAGTTAATTTAAATAATTGTTTTCAGGGGGTGCCTGGATGGCTCAGTCAGTGAAGTGTCTGACTCTTGGTTTCAGCTCAGGTCATGATCTTAGGGTCATGAGATTGAGGCCTGCCTCTGACTCTGAACAGGGCATGGATCCTGCTTAGGATTCTTTTACTCCTTCTCCCTTTGCCCCTCCCCCTACTTTTGCACATTCTCTCTCTCTCTCTCTCTCTCTCTCCTCTCTCTTTAAAACAAACAAACAAATAAATAAAATATTGTTTTCAGACTAATAAGTTATTGATGGCCAGCCAGAGTTGCAGACTTTTAAGGTTTACAGATTGCATTGTATTGGTCATACAGCATTCTCCTCTGATGTTTGCATGTCTTAAAAAATTCCTTTGTGCAAATTACACTTCCAAAGATGATATAAATATAACATGGAACAGGATTACATATTTTCACACCAGTGGGACTGAATGTTCTTGATTTACCACTTTATCAGAATCAACTCTATGAAGCAGAATCGTGTCTAATTTTCTGCAACTCTAGGATAAGAGGGAATATGTTCTTATCCTGCTGAGGTTTATTTTGTGAGCATTTGTGGGGCTTGCTTTTTAAAACCAAGCACCAGAATTTCATTTTAGGGTATTTGGAGGGAAAAAAGCCTGAGAAGCTTAAAAGGTACAAAAGAGAAAGTCAACAAATGGAATATGAAGCCCATTCTGATTTTCACCTACAATTGAGAGACAGTTCCATCTACTCCAGGGCAGGTGAGAGGGTTTGCCCCAAGAAGGCAATGGGGCTGTGGCCGGGGAGGGCTCTGGGAGCAGGAAGTGGCAGAAAGTCACTGGAAATATAGTAATTCTCAGTATGGCCTTTAAAAAAAATCTCTAGAGTAGACAGCACTTGCCATCAGGCTTAGGGATAGCTAAAATATTGGAGAGAGTTTTTTTTACTCCAGTTGAGGTTGGATGTCTCTGAGATCAAGAAGACCTCTTACCCACTAACACCCAGACTTAACTTGAAGGAGAAGCTGAAGGAAAGTTCAGTGGAGGCTTGCCAGCTGTTCATGTTTTAAAACTGCTCTATTTCTAAGACTCTATTTCTATTTCTTTATGCTCCTGTTTCTCTATTAATCACTCCCCAGACTCTATCTGTACCCTTTCTTTCCAGACCAGGTGTTCTGGGAAGTGGAGCAATGGCCATAGGGAGGCCCCAGGACACTACCTCATAGCAGAGAGAGGAAGACTCTTCTGGTGAAGGCAAGTAGAATCCACTTCCATGGACTCCTCCTCAGTTCCTGGCCTGCACTGTTCCACCTTGCCTTGAATTGGAAATCTTGAGATACAGCTGCTGTCTGAGGTCCTGCCTTCTTATTGGATGTTAGAGCATGTAAAGTGGCTGACTGGTCTTCATGGGGCCCAAGGGAGGGAAGCATGAAGACCCTTAGAAGTCTAGGTTGGGCCACTTAGTGCCAATTGCAGCAGAGGGAGGAGCAAATGGAGCCCCAGAAGAGGAAGCCTTCCACTGCCCCCTGTAGGTAAAAACTTAGGACCTGCAGGAACTGCCCAAGAATGAGAGGGACCAGGACAGGAGCCCCCAGGCATCTGCTTTGGGAAGAAGACCAGTACTGAACCAGCCATTGGATCATAAGATTTAGGGGCTGGGTATTGTGTTCTTTGTCTCCGATGTTCTTTGTCATATTGTTTTGATCATGCTTCACTATAGCCACTCCTTCATCATACATCCATCTAACCACTATCAGCCCTAACAATACTGGCCACTTTGGCATTTATTTTCACCCACCCCAATTCACTTTCTTCAAAGACATTCTCAGAGGCAGGAGTGCTTCTATTTCCCCATCATAGTCATCATGCCCCTCTTTGAGTCTGATAGACCTAGTAGGATTGTTAGTGCTGTACCCATGAGGCTATTAACTCTCTCTGTAGCTTTGGTAGACTAACTATATCCGATCTTCCAGAACACTCTTTAGGGTCACCTATTGGGAGAGTATATGTCTCAGTTTGGTTGGAACAGTCTCAGTTCACACTGGTTGTCCTGGTGTAATTATTACTAGTGGCCTCCTTCTCTTTTAAAAGAGTCTTGATTTGGACAATAGGCTATCTTGTCATCCTTGTGCAAGGTGCTTTGCAACTACTTCAATATGGTGATTCTGCTGCATGAGACCTCTCTCTCTCCCCAGCCCCACTCATTGTCACTTGTCACTGTAGTTGCTCCCCAGTCTGAGCCCTGGTTACCTGGAGCACTTTCTGGCAGCTCTGTGCCCACAGTATCAGCTAGCATGCTTTCACGAGCAACATGACATTGGCATCACATGTGTGATGCATGCTCACCAAAATATCTCTGCTCCCTTCCTCTCCACCAAAATCTGAGCCTCCGCTCTACTTTAATACTTAAAAAAATGTCATCTTAATGTACTCAGGTCTAAACGGTGGGAGGGGATGGGTTTATCCTAAAGTTCTGAGGTCTGTCTACTAGCCCCTAAGAATTCATCATAAGAATGAGGCTGGTTCCTCCAAAGAACCCTCCTGCTTCTACCCTGCCAAGGAGACTGGAAAAGAGGCAGGATGGAGTCCTCAAAGCGGGGGAAAAACATTGTGCAAGAGATTTTCAGTGTGTTTGGAGTGAGGAAAACCAATAGAGTGAAGTAGTGTTGTGCTTCACCTTGCCTCTTGACAGCAGTATAGACTGCCCTGTCAAAAACAATTCATCATCAGAGAGTGGGGATTGAAGCTGATACCTTCCCCCCACAGATCACTCAATGAAATAATTCATTTGGAAGTTGGATTATTATAAAGGGAATTCCACATATGGGTGGGAAACTATCTGTTCCAATTCCTCTTTCTCCCAAGCCTAAGCAGAACCAAGAGATTCACATGTAGACACATTCATTAATTCAACCAATATTTCTTGAATGTTACTATGTGCCAGGTGTTCTAGATATGTGGAATGTTTGGAAATTCTTACATTCCATTTGGTCCTACATTATAGACACACACACACACACACACACACACACACACATACACACACACACTCACCCCTTGCATAGAAGAATCTGTTGTTTCTTCCATTTTGCATCCTGTAATGTGGTTCCTCACAAATGTAGCAAGTTATAGACTCAAACAGGGTATGTTCTGGGACTTTGGTTTTTCCAGGCTGAAAAGGTTCAGGACAGCTATGGTTCACGGTTTTGAGGGGATGGCAGGAGAGTGATGGCCAAAACAGACACAATTTCCCAGATGCAGTCCTGGTATCAGGTCTACTAGTCTTCCATATCCCAACACCTACCACACCTAGGAATAATCTCCCTTATCCTTATTTTGAGGAGTAGGCCTCTCTGGTCAGGATTTCTTCCCTCTCCGGGGAGTCCTGAAACTTGATCTCTTATATAGTAACTCTTAGGGTCACATGGAACATCTGGGAGCCAGAGACACATCCACAGGGGTGAACAGTCCCAGTCCATGACCCATCTCCTGAGAAGAAACCTGATAAGGCTCCAATCAGAGCTGGGAGTCCATCCCTAACTTCCCTTCAGAGCATCATTCTCTACTTTCATTAACAGTCTGTGATGGGCAGGATTGTACTCTGCTCCTAGGCATTGACTCCATTCTCAGAGGGGCACTTACTGGGGTCCCAAGGTTAGCTCATCTGAGATTTTCTTAGAGATGTTCTGGAGGACAGGAGGAGAAAGACCTTAAAAGAAAACTCCAGAGCACATTGGGTGACCAACTGTTCTGACTTGCCTGGGACTGAGGGCTTGCCTGGGATGTTGGCTTTTCAGTTTTAAAACTGGGCAAGTTCTGGGTGAACCAGGATAATCTCCCCTAGTGGAGAGTTCAAGTGATGAATGGAGGCTGGGTGGAAAGGCGCAGGGAGGTGAGAGTCGGAAGAGTCAGTGACCATACTGCAGCTGGTGTCTTAAGCTGTCTGGAACCTGGATGTGGTCCCTGTTTTGAAGAATCTAATACTTTGAATTTGAAGGCCTGCCTTTGTCTCACATAGGTGGTGGGGTTGCAAAGAGTGTTGGGGTCAGGGGACAAAGTCTCCAGGGAGTTGGGATTAGAAAAGGAGCCTGATTGCTGCAGGCTCATGTGGGGCTGAGGCTGGGTAGCTGTGCCTCCATCCTGCATTCAGGACCTCCTCTCCTGCCCTGGGGCCTCCCCTCTGGCTGGCAGAGAGATACAAGTGACTGTTGAGAGATACAAGTAGCATGAAGAAAAGCAGAAGTGGCTACCCAAGCAATTATGGCATCAACACAGACAGAGGGACTCTTCAGGGCTGGCACTGCATGGGATGATACCCTTGTCTACATTTGGGAGTGGGGACATAGGAAGAATGCCAGGAGTTGATGACTTGGACTCTGGAGCCTTGTGGAGAGGAGCATGACTGAGGGAGAGCTAGCACTCTTTTCTTAATATTATCATTATGAGACATTTTTACTTTCCTTGATCTCTTTGGGGGCACAGGTGCTGAAATCGGCTGTGGGGCTAACCACCTCCACACACATCACATTGTGTGATGTCTGGCTTATAACCAGGTTGTCAGCTATTTGAGTGTCTCATGGATTTCTACCCTTGTTCCCCTAAATGATGACTGCATGGATCTGACTCCAGGCAGTCGAGCTAAGAATGAAAAAATTCAACTTAAATGTGAACTACTGGAGATATGTTTGTTAGATTACTCCTTTCTCCCCTTGGATGCCGCCGAGTAAGCATAGTTAAAGTCTCCCCTCCCACTGCCATCATGTCGAAGTCAGAGTCTTCCAAAGAGCCTGAGCAGTTGTGGAATCTCTTCATCAGAGGTTTGAGCTTTGAAACAACCGATGAAAGTCTGAGGAGCCATTTTGAGCAATGGGGAACGCTCACGGATTGTGTGGTCATGAAAGATCCAAACACCAAGTGCTCCAGAAGCTTTGGGTTTGTCACATATGCCACCATGGAGGAGGTGGATTCAGCCATGAATGCAAGGCCACGCAAGGTGGATGGAAGAGTTGTGCAACCACAGGGGGCTGTCCCAAGAGAAGATTCTCAAAGCCCTGGCGCCCACTTAACTGTGAAAAAGATTTTTGTTGGTGGCATGAAAGAAGACACTGAAGAACATCATCTAGGAGATTATTTTGAACAGTATGGGAACATTGAAGTGATTGAGATCAAGACTGACTGAGGCAGTGGCAAGAAAAGAGGTTTCACTTCTGTAATAGTTGATGACCGTAACTCTGTGGACAAGATTGTCATTCAAAAATCTTATACTGTGAATGGCCATGACTGTGAAGCAGGGAAAGCCCTATCTATGCAAGAGATGGCTAGTGCTTCATCCAGCCAAAGAGGTCGAAGTGGTTCTGGAAATTTTGGTGGTGATTGTGAAGGTGGCTTTGGTGGAAATGACAACTTTGGTCAGGGGGGGAACTTCAGTGGGTAAGGTGGTTTGGGTGGCAGTCAGGGTGGTGGTGGATATGGTGGCAGTGGGGATGGCTAGAATGGAGTTGGTAATGATGGAGGCAATTTTGGAGAAGGCAGAAGCTATAATGATTTTTGCAATGACAACAATCAATCTTCAAATTTTGGACCCATGAAAGGGTTGTTGGAGGCAGAAGCTCTGGCCCCTATGGTGGTGGAGGCCAGTACTTCGCCAAACCACGAAACCAAGGTGGCTAAGGCAATCCCAACAGCAGCAGCTATGGCAGTGGCAGAAGGTTTACATTACTGCCAGGAAACAAAGCTTAGCAGGAAACGAGAACCAGAGAAGTGACAGGGAAGCTACAGGTTACAACAGATCTGTGAACTCAGCCAAGCACTTGTGGGAGGGCCTAGCTGCTACAAAGAAGACATGTTTTAGACAATACTTATGTGTATGGGCAAAAATCTCGAGGACCGGATTTGTGACTAGTTGTATAACAGGTTATTTTAGTTTCTGTTCTGTGGAAAGTGTAAAACATTCCAACAAAGGGTTTTAATGTAGATTTTTTGCTTTTTTGCACCCATGCTGTTGATTGCTAAATGTAATAATCTGATCATGACGCTGAATAAATGTGTCTTTAAAAGAAAAGTGAACTGCTCTCTTAAGATAGTGTGCAGTTTGAGGGAAGCCAAGCTAACTGCCTCCTTGAAAAAAAAAATCAATGCTCTCTGGAGGAACATCACAGAATCCACAGTCTTTTTAATGTATCCTCATCATGTCCAGGGTACAGTCTAAAATTGTTTCAGATATGGAGAAGCAGGAAAATACAAACACACCTAAGAGAAAAGAAAACAGAGATGTCCTCCACGATGACCCAGATGTTGGAATCTGTACACAAGGATTTTGGCACACAAATATACAAAGAAGAATATGCTCATGTTAAAGAAAAAAGATAGGAAACATAAGCAGAAAAATAGAAACTTAAAAAAAGAACCAAATATAAATTTTAGAATTCAAAGATTCAATCCTACATGAAATTAAAAAAAAAAAAATCACTGGAGGGGCTCAACAGAAGCATGGAACTAGCAGAAAGGTCAATGACCTTGCAGACACATAAACAGAAATGATGCAGTCTAAAGATCAGAAGAAAAAATTTTAAAAATGAGCAGAAACTCAGGGATCTGTGGGACAATTTTAAAACAATAACAACAACAAAAAACCCCCAAACCCTCTAATATATGTGTTCTTGAATCCCAGAGGGAGAGGAGAGAGAGTATGAGGCTGAAAAAATATTCAAAGAAATATGCTGGAAATTTCCCAACCTTTATGAAAAACAAACATTTTTAGATTCAAGAAGCTTAGTAAACTCGAAGCAGAACAGAAAATTAAAAAAAAAAAAAAAAAAAAAAAAACCAAAAAAAAAAAAAAACAACCAAAAAAACAAAACAAAACAAAAAAAACCCCAACAGCAATGAAAGTGCATCCAGGCAGATCATAGTCAAACTACAAGTCAAAGGTAAAGAGAATATCTTGAAAGCACCCAGGCAAAAAGGACCCACTGCATACAAAAACATTTTTGATGTCACTATTTTCTCACCAAAACCAATGTAGACTGGAAGACAGTGAAACAACATCTTAAATTCTGGAAGAAACAAAATCGTCAATTCAGAATTGCTTTTCCAGTGAAAATATTCTTCCAGAATGAAGATACAATAAAAGTATTCTCAGATAAAAGAAAACTCAGAGGGGACGCCTGGGTGGCTCAGTGGTTGAGCATCTGCCTTCCGCTCAGAGTGTGATCCCGGAGTCGCGGGATCGAGTCCCACATCAGGCTCCTTGTGGGGAGCTGGCTTCTCCCCCTGCCTGTGTCTGCTTCTCTCTGTGTCTCTCATGAATAAATAAAGAAAATCTTTTAAAAGGGAAAAAAGGAGAATTTGCCATCAGCAGACCTGCAGGATGAGAAATGCTAATGAAGTGTCAGGGGCTGGAAAGGAAGGAATCCAGGTGGAAGATTGAGCTGCCGAGTGCTGGAAAGACAAATGGTAAGTTTGTAGCTAAATAGAAAACCTGTTTTTTCCTTTTAAATAAAAAAGGCAAACTTGTTCAAAGCAAATACTGTAACATTGTATCATGGGGTTTATAACATATGCATATGTAACATACATGAAAACCACAGCATAGTGGCTAGGGGTGGACTCCGATAGTTCTGGGGTTCTTCATGCAATACTAACTCTAAGGAGATGGAAAGCTGAGGACGTGGAGCAGCAGTTCTCTGTGGGGCCGTGACTGTCTACCTGTAATCTGGCAAGCCCCGTGCGCGTTCCTGAGATCCTTTTGGGGGAGGGGCAGGTTGTGAGGTCAAAATTATTTTCACGATGATACTAAAATATTATTTGCTTTTCTTTGTTTCTTTCGTGAAAGTACCAGGTAGGGGCGCCTGGGTGGATCAGTTGGTTAAGTGTCTGCCTTCTGCTCAGGTCAGGATCCCACAGTCCTGGGATGGGGCCGTGCATGGGGCACCCTGCTCAACAGGAAGTCTGCTTTTCCCTCTCCCTCTCCCTCTGCCCCTCCCCCTGCTCATGCTTGTCCTTTCTCTTTCTCTCTCTGAAATAAATAAATAAAATCTTAAAAAAAAAAAAGTACCATGGATGCTGTAGCAGAGATGTGGCAACGTCATCCCCTGACATGTGTTTGTGTATCCTTGTGCTTTAAAAAGTTCACCATTTTACTTTCTAATACAGTGACTATGAATAGATATAACCTACATAAACAGAAGCTCTTTCCGGTTCTCAATTTGTAAGGGGATAAAGTTTGAGAAGAGCTGCCTTAAAGCAGTCACTAGAAATAATACACAATAATTATAATACGCTGAATACAATATGATATAACACAATACAATACTTTTTTAAAGAGAAAGGCAAAGAGGTATAGCTACAAGGCCAATGTATCGATTAAATTAAAATGGAATTCTGAACTGGCTTAATTTGAGGGACTCGTCTCTAACAGGGTGACCTATCAGAAATCGTCCCGGTTGGTCTGGGACTGAGCTGTTTCCTGGGACACAAGACTTTCAAAATGAAAACTGGTTCAGCCCCATGCAAACTGGGACAATTGGTTATTTCTAGCCCTTCAATCAGCTCCTTTGTCCCCCTTTCCCTTGGCCAAATGTTAGCCCCTAAAGAGCAAAAGCCACATCTGTACTATGTGTAGGCCCCTGACAGGTAAGAGGACTGGATGAAGGAGGGAAAGAAGGCAAGCTATGAAATTATAAGTATACCATGTTCACAAAAATAGAAAACATCAATGAGAACAATCTAAAAGTACTGTGGCCATCTTAGAGTAGAGAGATGTGGATGATTTAAAAAATGTTTCTCTAGGGGCACCTGGGTGGCTCAGTGGTTGAGCAGCTGCCTTTGGCTCAGGTCTGTTCCCAGAGTCCTGGGATCAAGTCTGGCATCAGGCTCTCTGCAGGGAGCCTGCTTCTCTCTCTGCATATGTCTCTGTCTCTCATGAATACATAAATAAAATCTTTTTAAAAATGTTTCTCTGTTTAGTGGAATTTCTGTAATGTTATTAAATCACTTTAAAAATTATTTTAAAAAATGTGTTTTGAGTGATAATGGTGACCAGGTGGCTCTTTCTAAGCCCCATAGATTAGAGGGGGGAGGCCATGGATCCTGAAGATGATGCTTGACCCTGACTCTGGGGGCATGTTTAATCCATGTGATAAATGAAGAAGAACTTTCTGTCCTTCGATACAAGCTCAGGCCAGGCACAGATCCTTTCAACTTTGCAGGGGCTTCTGTCTAAAGACAAGTTGATATCCTGCTGTCTCAACACCCTGCCTCCCCCACATCTCCCATTCTCACTTAGACCTTCTGTACCTGCTTCTGGGTCCACTGAATTCTGTTTCTAACAGAGGAGAGGCAAAGGGCAGAAGCAGAGAGGAGATGGTCTCCAAAGTTGTGAATGGGCTGGAGAGAAAGCAGAGGGAGTACATGGTGTGAGTGCAAGAGAACACTTTCGGTTTGGATTTTTAGTTTTAGTTTTAAATTTTGAAATTCCTGTTGATGCTGCCACCTGCTGTCATGCATTGGGAAGGGCCTACGAGAAATAGTGCTGGCTTTCCAGACCAGGGCAGTTTTCCTGTAGCCTTCATTAGACCCCAGCATTTGGAGAGGAGTTTGCTGTCTCTTGGAATCCGAACAGCCATGAGAGATCCTGGGCTGAAATGGGAAGGGAGAGCAGTTTTCCTGACTTTGGATACCTTGCCCTGGGCTGGGATGCAGTGGGGCTTTTATGCCCCGCATCAGGTAAGGAGAGAGTTACAGGAAAGAAGTAGAGTGCAGAGTGGGCTGAGGAGGCCTGAGGCAGCTGGGCTGAGATTCTCGACTTCCATCCCTAATGGACACTAGCACCGTGGACAGAGATTTAGGAGACAAGAGTGCCTGTAGCAAGAGTTGGGTCTGTCCTGCAAGCTCCGCTCTCCACAAGTCATCTCAGGTATGCACTTTAGGGCTTTGGTGTCCATAGGTTAAGGATATTTGGGCAGAGTCTAAATCAACCACAAAGGAGTGTCAGTCACTAGTGTTGACCATCTGCTCTACCTTGCCTACTCTGTCAGCAATCTGTCTGCAGCATCAAGTGATCATGCTCCTCCCCAGCTTAAAACCTTTCAGTGAATGCACCCTCTAATCCACAAGATGAAGCCCAAACTACTTGACTAACATGGCACATTCTTTATTCATAACTGGGCTCTGCTTGCCTTATGCCATGCAGTTCCTTCCTCTCATATGAGCTCCAGCCTTACTGGTGATCTTACTATTTCTAAACATTCCCTTGCGTTTGCACATGTGACCCCTTGGCCAATCCTGTTTTTCA
Organism: Canis lupus dingo; assembly: GCF_003254725.2. Taxonomy (NCBI): domain Eukaryota; kingdom Metazoa; phylum Chordata; class Mammalia; order Carnivora; family Canidae; genus Canis; species Canis lupus. The sequence continues at coordinate 38,144,338 of NC_064269.1, read as the reverse complement.
AGCACCAGAGAACAGCGCAGTGGCTAAAGGATCAGGGTCCTAAGTCACATTCACCAGGTTCAAATCCAGGCACTGTCTCTTAGAAGCTTTGTGACCATGGCCAGCTTATGCAGTTTCTTTGTGACTCTAAAGGTCCTCACCTATAGAAGAAAGATGAAGACAATGGGGTGTCTTCACCCCATAGGGGAGTTGTGAGGGTTAAATGAGCTAATAATAAAAACTTTTTTGGAGAGTGCCTGACATTTGGTAAATACTCAATAAACCTCTTACTTAGGCAGAATAGTAGCAAAATAGTTGGGTCAGTGGTTTTCAACTAGGATCAATTCTGCTCCCCAGGGGATACTTGAAAATATCTAGAAATGTTTGGTTTTCACAGCTGTGGGGATACTACAGGCATCTAGTGGGTAGAGGCCAAAGAGGCTGCTAAGCATTCTACAATGCATGAGACAGCACTTCCCACGGCAAACAACTATGTAGCCCAAAATGTCAATAATGCCAAGGTTGAGAAACTCTGAGTTAGGTGGTCAGGCTCCTCTAAAACCAATCTGGGTTCAAATCCTGGCTTTGTCTTTGATATGTGACCTTTGGCAAATTACTAAAGAACTCTGTTTTTCTTAGTTTTTGTGATGGTTGATTTTACGTGTCAACTTGACCAGATCAAGGGATGCCCAGATAGCTAGTTAAGTATTATTTCTTGGTGTGTACATGAGAGTGTTTCCAAAAGAGATTAGCATTTCAGTTGGTAGACTGAGTAAAGAAGATGGGCCTCCCACTATGGGTGAGCATCATCCAATCCATTAAGGGCCTGAATAGAACAAAAAGCAGAGGAAGGAAGGATTAGAACACTGATCTTCTGCCCTTGGACTGAGATTTACACCATTAGCTCCCCTAGTTCTCAGGCTTTCGGATTTGGACTACAATCACACCTTTGACATTCCGGGTTTCTAGCTTGCAGCCAGCAGTTCATGAGACTCCTCAGTCTCTATAATTGCTTAGGCCAATACATTATAATAAATCTATGGAGATTCTTGATAAAATAGTATCCTTACCTGGATAACATTATGTCATAGGATTCTTGAGAGGAGTACATGAGTTGAGAAGTAAATGTCTGGCATCAAGCCATGGATGCCATCCATTATTATTACTTCTCTCCTCGTGTGTCTTCTCCTCTGGGAAGCCATCCTGGAGTCAGGGTTAGATAGGTTTCCTGTGCTTATCACATATTAGCACTTATCTTGATGTATGATAACCACCTGTCCACTTGGCTATCTTTCTTACAAGACTGTGAGCTCCTTGAGGGAGGGTCTGTTCTATTGGTTTCAATATCCCCAGGACTGAGCACAATGCCTGGTCCATACTCAGGATGAGCATGGAATGAGGTGGAGAGGAAGAGGATGGACCAGATATTGGAGTTTTCAAGAAATGTGGCCAGGGAGGAAGAGAGCACATGATAGATAGGTCTAGGAGCTGAGGTTGGCAGTGGAGGCAGATGGTCCAAGAGAAGGTGCCTAAGCCTTTTTCCTGTTTTCCTGACCCAGAGGGTGAGGGAGTGAAGTTTACCCTGAGCATAGTCTTGTCCCATTTACTGTTCTGTATTGAGAGTTCTGGCCACTGTCACGTGACCCTGCTTCTTACTGTTGGGTAGAGAAAGCAGGCATATGAATGCAGGGTGTCCTTGAATGCTCATCTGGGCCCCTGGTTACAACCCTCTATGGTCTTCATTAAGTAATAAGGTGTTGGACACTGCAAGTAGATCTGGGCCTGGTAAGTGTTCTGTTTCTCTTGGGTGACAGCAGACATTATTGTATGCCAGGTTCAGGGGCTGCCCATAGCCAAGATTGCTGGGGAGAGCATAGCAGAATAGAGAGCTATTAAAACACCTTCCCCCGGGTGCCTAAGTGGCTCAGTCAGTTACACGTCTGTCTTCGGCTCAGGTCATGATCTCAGGGTCCTGGGATCAGGCCCACCTCAGGCTTCCTGCACAGCAGGGAGCCTGCTTCTCCCTCTGCCATTCCTCCTGCTTGTGCTCTCTAGTTCTCTCTTTCTCTGTCAGATAGATAGATAGATAGATAGATAGATAGATAGATAGATAGTACACCTTCCCTGGTGTCCCCTCTTTCCAGCCATCAGATTTGGCTACACCTGGTGGCCTCTGTACATAGTCTTCTCCTATCTCTGTTTCTCCATTTCACCCTCCCTCTTTTCAACAAAGAACTCTTTGGCTCTGGTATCACCATGCTGGCCTTGGAGGGCTGGGGAGGACTTCAAAGATTCCTTACTCTGTGAGGCATAGTTGGCCACCTAGGTGTAGTTCTCCCCTGTCTTGTATGTCTGAACACCATCTCCCCCACATTGCCACTGATCTTCAGGACTCTGATGCTCTGTCATCACAGAATTTGTCAATTAGCTTCCTACCAGCTAAGATTTGATATTATCTAAGATATTCTCCTTGCCTTTGGTTATACACTCTCTCTAATGACATGAGGCTTCTATTGAGTCATATTCTGCTGCATTTGTCCTAGTAAAGCCACAAGGTAAGCTTACACATATGTAAAAGTCGGGGGTATTATCTGAAGATGCTGGATATTCTTTTTAACAATTACCTAGGGAACTTAAAAAAAAAAAAAACAATTACCTAGGGAAAAGCTGAGTTCTCAAAAAGCACTCTGGCAGGTAGACCTAAGAGAGGAAGGAAAGGGGGCACCTATCTACCTCTGATTTCACTTTCTTTAGGCTTCTAGAGGGTTAGACACTGAGATGTGGGTTCCTGGTCCTGGGTACTCAGATTGTGTCTGGGCTTAGGGCTAGGATGGAAGGGTCTGTGACACTGAGTGTAGAGCCATACCTTTTTGTGGCTGGACAGGTTTTTACTGCCCTAAGTCACTTGCCCACATAGTTTTGCCAGCCTGGCAAATATTGAGGCCATGGTGCTAGGAGGTGGGCCATTTGTGATGAAATCCAAAGCTGAGAATATGTGTTAGGTGCCTGTTGCTGTGTAATAAATCACTCATACATTTAGCAGTTTAAAACAGTTTCTGAAGGTCAGAAATCCAGAAGTAGCTTAGATGAGTGATGTTGGGTTCAATCAAGTTATTGGCCACGGCTGCACTCATCTGAAGGCTTGGCTGGGGCTGGAGGATGGCTTCCTCACATGATCACAGGCAGTTCACTCCCTCTTCCTTGATACAGTGTAGGAGAAGAATACACGAGTATGGGAATGCCAGGAAGCAGAGATCATTGAAGGCCATCTTGGAAGATGGTTGGGTATCATCGAAATAGACATGTTATTTTAGTAAAATAAATGCAGGTCAGTTAGTAGGATGCTATTTTTTTTAGGTATGATTGTATTTCAGATGCATTAACCTGAAACCAGAGTACCTTTGGGGACTCTGACCCTCTTTCTTACTTTAAGATTTGAAGGGCTCCTTCACTCATTCCCACCAAGTAGCAGGAACATACAGATCAAAGTATGGCCTACAGGAGACCAAACACAAAAGAGGTAAGGCTTTGGGAGGCCAGCAAAGAGTTAAAAAGGACCAAGAAGCTGTTGAGAAGGAGAAAGGAAGAGAAGCAGGGAGAAGCCCTAAATAGAATGTGTTTTCCAACCTAAGGGAGGGTAACTGTAGTATGAGTCTTAAGAATCTAGGACAATGGTCCCACACCAGCAGATTATCTAAAGGGATAAGTTCAGAGGCTGGAGATTCCAGTTCCAAATCTCCCATGCCCCATGGGCTATGTGTGGACTTTCAAGCCTGAAATAAAAGTCCTTTAGTAAAGAACTCTTTAAACATACTGTGTATGTGCTTTGCTTGTTAATAGCGAGGCAGTTCTGCTATATCCCGCATCATCCCTTCCATCCACAATGAGTTTATGGATGGGGCTGCATTTACACCTCAGATAATTGACTCATATATTACTCTCTGTTCTATTTTGCTTTTGTTTTCCCGAAGACTTTAATAAACTCTTATTTCAAATGGTTCACCTTTGTCCCATCTGTGCTAGTCACTAAGATATGAGTGGTGGGGAAGCAAAACAGGGTGGTGAGTGGCAGCAGAGACTAGGGGAGCCACTTTGAAGAGAGACAGAATGCTTTGTGATCTAGCTGTTCCTTTCCATGTTGGGGTTCTTTCTCCATTGGGGACCTTACAGGATAGACTTCAGTTACACTAAGGATGACAATTTGCTGACTGCTAGGTCAAGGAATGGGAGCAAATCTTTTCTAAAAACAGTGCAGAAAGAGAGAGGAATCCAAGGGGAGAGTGTGGGTGTGGAAGGCAAGATAGTAGATCAGTCGTAGAACATTGAGGCTGAACAGAACCAGTTCTGTGGCACAGAGAAATGAAACAATTTGCCCGCAATCACCCAGCGAGGCAGCAATAAATGACTCCTCAAGCAGAGCTTTTAGCTCTGCCTTGCCTGTCTGCTTAGGTCAATGAATACCCACCACTATTGTTCTGTGCATGGAGGAAAGAGAAGAGTAGGTGCTGGCTCTCAGCAGTCTTAGAGAACAGTGGATGAAAAGACCACATGGATAATCCACACAGCTCTCCCCACACACTGTACGTGGAAGAGACATGTTATGAGACAGGCTTAGGAGGAATATGCACATTAGCGCGGAAGGAAGACTGCAGTTGATGCTTAAATAGACCCTCCTCCTCCTGGCTCATCTGTGAGGGCAGGCAGTAGGGCTGGAGAAACCCTACTGAGTCCAGAATGGAGAGGTCGCTGGGGCTTCATGAGTGTACAAGGAGGACACAGGATATTACGCAGGGGACTCTGCCAAAGGGAAAAGGGCAGACAAAGGAAAAGAGAGTTGAGATGCGGGCAGGGGTGGCCTGCAGAGGAGTTGAAGAGAAGAGGAGTTGTGGAGGTGAGAACAAGCATATTTCTTTCTATTTCCCCTTTTGGGGTTGATAGATGTTCCCAACTTTCCCCTCTCACTTTAAGATATTCTCCACGGAGGTCTTTGGAGAAGAAGGGTTTATTTAGGGTTCGGATTTCTCTTCTAATCCCAAATCTGATTGAGGCCTATATCTGACCTGGGGCAGGTGGGTGGAGGCCTCTCAGGCAAGGAGGAAGCATGAGAAAAAGCCCCAGGACAGGCATAAAGGTGCTGGTTGGTTTTGGCATCCATACGCAAGAAGAGTGAGGACCACAAAGATCAAGGGAAAGTGGCTGCACCTGCAGCTGGTGACCTGCGCCCCTGTCATGGGTCCAGCCTCTTAAATGGTGTAGCTTTGATGTGTACTGTGGGGGAGGGATCCCTGAGGAGCTCAGAGGTACTGCTGGAGCCTAATGGCTCCGTGTGCACTCTCACTGCAGTGGCAGTGGCGCTGGGGCCGGGCAGCTACCCCACCATCAGCTCCCTCTCCCCTGCAGGGAAGCCTTCTCTTGGTTGGTGAGAAGGCAGGCATGGCTATTGCTTCTGGAAGCTTAGTGGGCAGGAAGAGAAATAGCCATCCAGATTCTGGGATAGTACACTTGTCCTCATGGGAATGAGGGGCCACAGGATAGACGAAGAATTACTGATTATAGAGCCATGGAGCAGGCAGGTGTTTTATTTGCCTGAATAGCCAAGGTGAAAGCTATACTATATCTAAATCTCCAGGGATCCCTGGGTGATGCAGCGGTTTAGCGCCTGCCTTTGGCCTAGGGCGTGATCCTGGAGACCTGGGATCGAATCCCACGTCGGGCTCCCGGTGCATGGAGCCTGCTTCTCCCTCTGCCTATGTCTCTGCCTCTCTCTCTCTCTCTCTCTGTGTGACTATCATAAATTAAAAATAAGTAAATAAATAAATAAATAAATCTCCAGTGTCACTTAACACTCTGGTATAAATATAATATAAGCCACCGTGTGACATTGGCACAGAGGCATTGGCAGTGACGCCTTATTCTTTACTGTACAGTACAAGGCTTTGCTTCCAGTTAAGGGAATTTCAATCATCAAGGGAAGAGGCAAGAGATAACAAAACTAATAAGAGCTAATATTCATCAGTTCTTACTCTATTGCAGGTATTATGCTGAGTGATTTTACATGGAATCATAAAAAAATTCCTTGGAGGAAGGAAATACTCTTGGTATTGTTTCATATGACCAGTAAAGATGTCTTATTTACTGAGGTGATTTATTTAGTTGTTGGATATGCTCACACATGTTGTAGGATATGGCAGTTTGACACCAGAGCCTACTCCCCTGACCACTGTGTAATACTCCTTCTCAATTTTGGGTGTGAGTTTAAGTTGATCTAGAGCTTCTGAGGCAAGTGATTTATCCATGAACCCAATGGCCTATGCTGGTGACCCTCTGCTTGGGCACTGGCTATGGGGGGCAGAAAAGAGGTTCCTAGGGCTACTCTTCTCACTAGGGGTCAGAACAAAAGTGAAGGCAGAAGGAAGTGAGATGTGAGACTGGGTGGGTAGAGGAGGGCAGGAGGTTTACCCCCGCTAGGTGGTGGGCCAGGAAGTCTTTGAGAGAACAGTGGTCTTCTTGTTCTTGATGGAAGGCTAGCTGCATGACAGTGGGTATACAGTGTGGAGCATAGGTGCCCACAGAGCTGGCCCAGAGCCTTCCTGTTGGCTGAGATCTAGGGGCAGAGGGGGAGGGCCTGATGGGTGCTGATTCTGGCCCCTGGTCAGGCAAGGTCACTGCTTGCACCCTTGGCTTCAGAGATTTGGTTTCCTTCCTTCCTTCCCTCCTTCCTTCCCTCCTTCCTTCCTTCCTTCCTTCCTTCCTTCCTTCCTTCCTTCCTTCCCTCCCTCCCTCCCTCCTTCCCTCCCTCCTTCCTTCCTTCCTTCCTTCCTTCCTTCCTTCCTTCCTTCCTTCCTTCCTTCCTTCCTTCTTTCCTTCCTTCCTTCCCTCCTTCTTTTAAAATATTTTATTTATTTGAGAGAGAGTGTGAGCGAGTGGGAGAGAGAAGGAGCAGGGGGAGGGGCAGAGGGAAAAGTGGGCTCCTGCTGATCAGGGAGCCCAATGCGATGTCAGACTTGATCCCAGGACTCCAAAATCATGGCTTGAGTTGAAGGCAGATGCTTAACTGACTGAGCCACCCAGGCACCCATTTTCCTTCTTTCCTTCCTTCTCTTCTTCTTCTCCTCCTCCTTCTCTTCTCTTCTTTCTTTCTTTCTTTCTTTCTTTCTTTCTTTCTTTCTTTCTTTCTTTCTTTCTTTCTTTCTTTTCTTTCTTCTTTCTTTCTTTCTTTCTTTCTTCTTTCTTTTTCTTTCTTTCTTTCTTTTCTTTCTATTTCTTTCTTTTCTTTCTTTCTTTCTTTTTTCTTTCTTTTCTTTCTTTCTTTCTTTTCTTTCTTCTTTCCCTTGATGCAAACCCAGGTCAGCCCATCAGAGTCCTTCCCAGAGTTCCCTGATTTGGCCATCAAGTCCTCTCACCCAATATCCTTTAACCCTCTGTTATACCTACAAGGTCTCCCTATCCTCACCTGTCCATAATCATGGATATAGCCCTGGGATGGCTCCAGGTCATCCTGATAGCATGTGTGCTGCTGTGATTGAGGGGGTTATAGCCCAGAGAAGTCAGGGGAGACTCCCAGAGAGCTAGTGGAGATACTGGAGATGGTTCCCAGGCTTGTAGGAGCAGTAAGCTCCAGAAGAGGAAGTCTGTGGCAGGGAAAGGCAGGCCATAGTCAGGGCTAGCTTCCTGCTCTTATCTTCATCTTTAGCTATATTGGGAACTTCTGATCTATTACTGACTTGGGTATGTAAGCCTGGACCCGATGTAGTTCTTGCCTTGTTGGGTTGGGGAAAGGGATCGATATGACCAGAATTCTGCTCTCTCTTGGGATCTCAGGATTTGCAATGGCTTCTAAGGGTCCTCTGCTGCCGTAAGGGGTGCAACCATGTTGTAGGATGAAACTCCTGACTGGCATGACCTTTGTGCTTTAGACTTGAGGAATTTCCTGCTTTTGCCTAAGATTTCTTTTCCACATACAGGTCTGGGCATGTGGGGTGGGGTTCACGAGGGAGATAGAGGCTGAAGAGAGAGGGGAAGTGGGGAGGGGTACTTTAGACTTTGCTGCTCCTGCCCACTCTTTGATCCCCTACCAGATGGTGGAGCCTGAGGCCTTGGGCTGCATATGGTTCTCTGTGTCAGAGGGCACACACTTGCTCTTGGTGTATCCACTGCTCCGCTGCTCGTCACTTTCTTCTGAAAAGAAGGATCTGTATTGATGTAGGGAATCAAGACTAAAAGATCATCTGAAGTTCAGGTCAGAAGGTTGTTTGTGACCATATGGTGCTATCTGGGCCTGAGGAAGAGGGAGCAGGGCATGGGGCTGGCTTAGAAGGGTGCAATTATTCCCTCTCTTATGGAAATAAACATTTTGGATTCCCGATCATCAACCTGGGGGCTAGGACTCTGGTAAACAAAGTTACATTTGGTCCTCAGACCGGCAGCTTTGTGTGCTCCAGGACAGGCTGGGGGTGGGGACTTCCTTGAGGGCTATTTCCCTCCCTTCTTTCATAGGTTGGTACCCCTGGTAACCTTCTCTTCTATCTGAGGACAGATGAAGCAGCCTGATTTGAATGAGAGGTTGGGGTTTTATCAGGGTTAGTATACAGGTTGGGAATTGGTGGTGGTGGTATGGTGTGTGCGTGCTGCACGCGTGTGTGTTGGGAAATGGAATATTCTAGACACTGGTGGTGGAGGGAGGATTAATTTTGGGCGTTTCTTTGACTCTCACTGCAGCGATCAGCGCCCCCTGCTGCCCACAGGGGAAACAGCAGCGCCAGCTTCCCAGTCTCAGCAGGTCCCTGCTCCCACCCCGCCCCTCCTTGGTGATGTTTCTGAAGCTGATCCGTCCTCTGATGGCTTGTGCTTCTTTGGGGGATCTCCAGCCTTCTGTTGGACTCTGGCTCCTGAAGAGGTAAGATCAAGTGGAGGATGTGGACTTGCAGTGTGGATGACTGGATGCTCATGTCACAGGAGTGCTGGAGGGTTTAGCTTGGACCTGACAGTCACCATGGAGGCCTCCAAGCTCTGCGGTCAGGCCCTCTGGCAAGCAATACTGCAGCAAGGGGCGCTGGACCAACATGAAGGGCACAGAGAACAGTCCTGTGGGGAGAGGCTTGGACATACCCTATGATCTCATAGGGGCCAGGACATTGCATTGCCCTGGTCACTTGGGCAATGGGTGACTATACATGGAGCATTTTCCTTTGGCTTCACTGTACCTTGGAAAGGGACAAGACAGGCTCCATCAGTCCCTAGAGCTTCTGCTGGATGGCTTTGCCCAGAGAAGGGCTCTCTACTCCCCACTCTACTGGGGACATCTGCAGAGAAACTGGCAGGGTTCCACTCTGAGTTTTTTTCTTTTTCTTTCCCAAATTATTTCAGGGTGTCTAGTAAGATTAGCATTTCAAAACTAGTGACTGTCTTGAATGTGTAGGGGTTTAGCCATTGCAGGAAGAGGGGGCAGGGGTGATCATCCAGTGAGCACAGGCAAGGGACTTTCCAACAAGCCCTGCCTCCCACACAGTCAGACTTTTTCTCCATCCCACACTGAGCCCTCCTCGCCCAGACTCTTGCTCCAAAGGACTTTTATTCTGAAAGGACAAGGCCCCTGGAGGTGGGGAGGTGTCCAGAGGCTGGAGCTGGCCCTGATCCTGAACTGGCCCCACCCTTTGGGCTCTTTTCCAGGGTATTCTGGAGCCCTAAGGGAGGGGCCTTGCTGTTCTCACTCCTCCCTCTTATCCTCTGTCCCAACCTTTCTGGCCTTCAAGCAGAGGATCCCTATAGCCAGGCATATCTGTCTTCTTCCTACTGTTGCCTTCATACCCCCATGTCCCTCATCTTTCTAGCCCTGGACCTTGTATTTTTTGTCTGTTTGCCTTGTCTGTTTCCCCTTTCAATCTTTTCTAGCCTTCTTGCTGCCTATCCTTTCCAAAGGAGGCATGGAGGCCAAGTCACTATTCCAAAGCTTCGTAGCTTCCCCCAGCACTAGACAAAGGTCTTACCCTGTCCCATCCCACTTACCCATAATGTAGCATGGAAATATTGGTACATGTGGTCTGTTGAACTCTGTGTGGATGAGGCCTGCCTTGAGCTGGTTCTGTTGAGCACATGTGGCTTTCTTGAGAATAAGGACAGGAAACAGACAAAATCTACCAGGGGTTCCTATTTAAATTCTTGAACCCCAGTCGGTTTTCCAAAAGTTCCACCAAGACAGAATTCTCACTTGGTCCCAAATGCTCTAAGATCAGTTCTTTCTTAGATGGAAAATAAAAGACCAAATGAATTAAGGAGTCGAGATCCATTGTTCTCAAGGGGTCTTTCCCCTTTACCTGTTTCTTTCATCTAGGAGGCCAGACCAGGAATTGGATACGAAGCAGCTATTAGACAGTGGAGTATGAGAAAAAAAGGACTTTGGCCTGGGAACTAAAGTTATAGATTAGCATGGGGAGAGGTGAGGAGGGACCGGGAGGAAGAGTAAGTGGCTGGAGAAAGGGACTGTTGACCTGAGACAATCTGGGCTGGAAGGAGTACAAGCAAGAGGAGTCTGGGGACTGGTGCAGTCTGGAGGGGCCATCAGCTCCTCTCTGGCTATTTGACTTTCCTGAAGACTTGCTCGCACACGGCATCCCTTGCAGTCAGTTCCTGGAGACAGAGTAGGAATAATGAGGAGAGAGAAAGAAGGTTCTTGCCAGTCAAAGTTCCTTTCTTGAGGTCCTTGAGCTCCGTTTTATCCTTCAGGATACAACAACTAGAGCATTTGATGTATGGAGAATTGTTTCATTATCCTACAACTTCAACTTTTTACCCCAGAGGGAGGAAGGGAGCTGGGTCACAGAATGTGAAATGGCTAAGCCTCTATCTCTCCAGTCATGATTTATGGACATTCATCTGACTGGTAGCTAAGGCCCATATGCTCCCCTCTATTTCTTTCTCTCTCTACTCTTCCCAGAACTTTTGTTTTCCTTTCTTGGTTGCCTTCCTTGGAGGTAGGCAGGAGTGGAGTAGGAGGCTGATTTGATTTGGGCAAGGGGATGAGTCCTAGCTGGAAGCCCCTCTCCCAACCTTCACCAAGCTTACCAGATACAATTTCTCTCCCTCCAGCCAGTGTCTCCAGCCTCGGTTAGGGACCTCCCCTTTCTGCACACATACCAGCTGCTCCTCCTCCCAGGTTACTATGGTCTATAGGGAAAGCAGGAATAAGGGAAGATTTGGGGGCAGAACACCCAAATGTATCCAACTCACTCTGGCTGAGCTGTCCCACTTCACACCACAGCTGATACTATCCTTCATTCTGAGTGAGAGGACTGCTCTGATTCTATAGGACTCCCCTCCTCAACTCCCAAAGGCCACTGAGGGAAGGCTCATAGTTTGTCTACAGTGACTACTAGGGCAGACCAAGGATGGAACAGGATAACCAGGGGTAAAATTTGAGGGTGGGTGGATGATGAAGAACACAAACTTTGTCCTTTGGATACTTCCAGTTGGACTGGAGGGTCATTTGGGAAAGAAGAGGACTGGTTGGAAGTCCTATCAGGAAATATCTCCTCTTTCTGAGTTTTAAGGACAGCTGAAGTGTCCCTGAGACAACCTCCTGAGTCCCCTGGGCATTGCAATCAACATTTATTAAACCCTTCCATAAAATAGGCCGTGCTAACCAAGGAGTTCAGCATCATGATCAGATAGAGCAGGAAACGGGTATCTATGATGCCAGGCAAGTGTTGGGAATGAGAATAGGGAGATCTCAGTCTTTAAGAAAGTGAGGAGCTAGTTAGATTGGAGATACTGGGAAATTTCTTGCAAGGAATGGAGCAGCATAAAGGTAAGAAAGAAGGCCAGGGGTGCCTGGGTGGCTCAGTCAATTGGGTGTTTGACTCTTGATTTCAACTAGGGTAGTGGTCTCAGGGTAGTAGAATTGAGCCCTCCATTGGGCTCTCCACTCAGTGGGAAGTCTGCTTGAGGATTCTTTTCTCTCCTTCTCCATTGGTGCCTCCCTCCTGGGGGGGGGGGGGGCGGAATAGATAGATATTTGAAAAAGAAAAAAAAAAAAAAAGAAAGAAAGAAGGCCAAACAGTTGTAAGGGGCTCTAAACTAGAGCATTTGTGGGAAAGACCATTGTATGCTACGGATCTCATCTAGAATATAATGGATTGTTACTGAAAGGGTTTCATTCATGGTCACTTTTACATTTTAGATAAATCTTTGTGGCTACAGTATGCAGAGTGGGTTAGAGAAGGATTAAGATTGGGGGCTGGTTTCGGGCACGAGGTCAGAAATGAGGACTTGAATGAAGGTGGCACTAGTGAGAAAGGCTAAGAAGAATCAGAGATGTTCAGTGGAAATATAATGGGCCACAAACACAAGCCACATTAGAAAAGGAAAAAGAAACAAGTGGAATTAATTTTAATATTATATCTTATTTAACCTAGAATATTCAAAATAGTATAATTTCAGCATGTGATTAAAATAAAAATTACTGAGATGTTTTACATTCTTTGGTATTTTCTCAAAAGCCATGTATTTTATACTTATACCTCAGTTTGGAATTGTTACATTTCATGTGTTCAAAGGCCAGTAGCAACTATATTGGACAGTGAAGAAACGTTACAAAGATTTCTTGACCAATTAGATGTGGTGCACGTGTATGTATGTGTGTGTGTGTGTTGGGGCGCAGGGGTAAGGAGACAGAAGATATTGCTGTGACTCCCAGGTGTCTGGTCTGGCTGGCTATTGTCATTAATGAAGACAGTAAATATAAGAGCAGGAATAGGTTTGGGTAGGAAGGTAATGAATTTGGCTTTGAACTTCAGGCATACAGATGGAAACATTGTGCATGCAGATGAAAACTTTACCCGGGAGCTCAGGAGGCAGCTCTGGCTGGAGAATCTATGTCCAGGACAGTGTATGGATGGTAGCAGAAAGCATGCGTATAGATAATTTAGACTTTGTCTGTGTACAGACAAGAGAGAGAAAGTCAAGGACAAAATAGTAGGGGGAATCCCAGTTAAAGGGATTAATAGGGGAACTAGAGTCTGCAATGGAGAACAAAAGAAAAGCGTAAGAAGCAGAAAGAAATAGAGGAGAGTGGACTCATAGAGGCTAAGGGAAAAGAGACTGCAGTGATCAACACGGTCACAGTCTAGAGGGTGAACAAATATTTCTCCTTTGGACTGAGGGTGACCTGTCCTTTGTGTTCTTTTGGCTGGCGATAAGAGGGGGCAGGAAAGAGCGGGTTGGGGGAGCACCTGGGAATTGTTACCCAGGGGACTCTGCAGCCTGCTGTAGTGATCACTTTTCTCTAGTTGGGAAAGGTCACTTCGTTTCACCCCAGATTGTTAGGAGGCATCTACATGCTCCCCCATGTGCTGTCCCCCAAGCCTGAGGAAAAGTACCTGGCATTTTCGTCCATCCACGATCCTTAGATCTTCCTCAAACTCAACTCCCACCTCGAATTCCAGAATGTAGTTGCGGAAAGTGCTGAGAGTCTTCACTATCATATGGTTGCCCTGATGGTCAATCTCCTTGTCTGGCTTGAGCAGCAGCACTATCTTCCGCAGAGCCATGTTGATGTCTGTGGGGGCTATCTCTTAGCGGGGCTCCTACAAGCCAGCCAGGGGCATCCCCATCTACAGCGGCACCTTAGGGCTGTGGGCTACCCCTTAGCTGGGTCTGAGATCATAGATTGACTCTCTCCCACCAATGCCCTGGCTAGAAATGGATCCCAAGTCAGGGGTCACCACTTGAGCATTTCCACAGCATCCAACCCCAGTACTCCCTCTACTCAATGGGACAGAGAGACAGGGAGGGAAAGGGAAAAAGGGGAGTGAAAGGGGTCTGGGAGGGTGAGGACCATTACTTAGGGCTTGCAGGTAGTCCTCCATGTTCTTCTGTGAGACAAAGCAGTAGTAGCCGGTGAGGTTGGGAGGCATTGTCTGGGCTGGCCAAGATGGAGCTTGAGATTTCAGGAGAATATAGCAGGCAGGGTACGCAGGGAGTGGGTGTTGTCTGGCAGGTGAGGCTGAGAGACTCCAGGCTGGCCTACACACACACACACACACACACACACACACACACACACACACAGACTGTGTAGAGGTCTATGCTTACCAGGGTTTTTAAAGGGCTGGGCCCTGTTGCAATAAGAGTTCCTACCAGACTTCCTCCCTCCTCGCATAATGAGTTTGGGGCTGGTGCCTGCAGCCTGAGAGAGGGGTAGGAACTTGGCAGCTTGGTGCCTGACCTCACCCTTTCTTGAGGAAGGAACCTGGATCAGGATCTGGAGTTGTCAATCATCTAAGACTTGAGCCTTTCTGAAGGTGAGTTTTGGCTTCCAGCCCATTTCCAGCAGGCTTGGGAAATGTCCCAGAGCTCTGAGGGGGGGCAGTCTCACCCGGGAGAGGTCTAGTCTTGCTGTGTTGGAGTGGGGGGGGGGGCTTCCAGCCTCATGCAGGGATGGGTTCTAACAATATCCTGAGATCCTGGGACTGAGTCAGGGATCCAGGAAGGTATGAGGGGTGTGTGGGGAAAGATGGGGACCAGTCAGCTGGCCAGGAGCCACAGTGAAGAAAATGCTCTAGTGCTGCCTCCCACAACTCTCTCAGACAGCTTCTCGGAATTGGGGCCCCTGACTCTGGCATTCCAAACTGTTTGTCCTGTGGCGCCATTAGGAAGGAAAAGAGAAATTGCTCTTCCCAAGCACAGAGGGGATGGTCAGTGCAATGAGCTGTTGTCAAAATGTGTTGCGTTCAAAGTCCTGAGCAGAAAGTGAGGGAGGAGTTTGGTTAGTTATTCTGGAAAATTTTGGCTTGGAACCTAGGGGTTTCCCTCTGCCTCTGAAGTCACTGATGGTTTATCACCTCCAATTCCCAGTCTTTGGACAGCTCACACTTACCATGTATGTTACCATGGTGGGGGCTGCCTAAATTATTGTGTACCTCACCTCCACCCTCCACCCCCTTTTCTCTCTCTTTCTCTTGCTCTTTCAAACCTACCAACTTCCCTGGCTTCAGAATCAACTGGGTTGGTTCATCATGGGGTAAGGTGAGAAATTCGGAAGGGGGAGGCACGGAGCTTAGGTGGTGGACAAAAGCCCAACTAGTAGTGTATCTTCTCGACAGGTGTGTGTGTGTGTGTGTGTGTGTGTGTGTGTGTATGCGTGCCCCAGCGCGCGCGCGCACAAATCTTTCACTCTTTCTCCAGTCCCAGAACGCTTTCCACCTCCCTGCTGACCATCCATGGTTTCCTCAGACACCCGGGGCTGAGAACTGAAAAGCTAGGTAGGATCTCTTGGTTTCAGGCTGTGGGTTTTGCTTCAAGGCTCCCAGGAGGCACGCAGCAGGGACTTGCTGATGGAATGGGCTGTGGAAAGAGGTTAATGCAGAGTTGGGGGGGGGGGCGGTGACGTGATACTCTCCTCTTCGCCTCCCTCAGGTCTCCGTTGACGTCTTCCTTTCCCACCCCCAGGCTTCTGGCTTCTCGATTCTCCCAATGTCCCTCTTATTTCCCACCCCCTCTACGGCTTTCCAGCTTCCTCCCCAGCCCCCGCAGTTCCCTTGCTCCCCCAAATTGCAGTCTAGGGAAAAAGCCCTAACACAGTCTCCCGCCCCTGCTACTCGGTCCCATTGGTTCCCTCCCCCCCTGCAGCACCTGGCCCCCCCAGCCACCCGATTGGCCAGCGGCCCCATCAGTCCGCGCCTGGCCGTGCTGACGTCATCCTGCAGTAGCGGGGATGGGGTGGGAATGAGGGAGAGAGTGAGGACGCCCGGCTCCAGAGCGAACGAGAAGCCTCTGCAAGTCCCTCACCTCAGCCGCCCAGGTTGGGGTCTGCGTAGGTCTGCTCTATGGACTAGTGTGGGCGGCAGGCCCTTCTCTGTCCCTGCCTTGCGGCCCGCTATCTTCCGTCCCCTCCTTGGAGAGCCCCCCGCATCCCTCCCCCAAGGGTGGAATCAGCCGGCTGGAGGCTCCTGGGGGAGAGCGATCGCCTGGCCCTGCCCTGCCCTCCCCTGCCCACACCACACCGCACCATGATCCTCCTGCTGTTACCCCTCTTGCTGGCCTCCCTGTTCCCCTCCAGCTCCTCTAACAAAGGTAAGTGAGATGGAGATAGGGGGGCCCTGAGAGAGGGGTATCCAGCAGCCCGTGTAAGGGTAGGGGTGGGCAGGGGTCGTGGAAGCTTTCTGGCAAATGACAGGTGTGGGTTCTTCTGACCATCCCCCTTCCTATACGTTTTCTGAGATCTGCCCCCTTCTCTCCTTCACATCCCCTTCCCCACATGGTCCTCTCTGGTCCGTTTCTGCCCATGTGCTTCTCTGGCTCCCATTTGGTCCTCATTTTCCTCCAGGGGTCTCTGTGTCTCAGGCCTCCAGTTTCTGCCTGCGGGAGATATCTCAGGTCTCAGAAGGACTTGCCCCTGAAGGGTGATACACATCTCTGGATAGTTCTCTGCGCTCACTGGGGTGTGCCCGCACTGAGAGTGTGTGGCAGATCCATCTGGTTCATCCCCATCCCATCCTGGGGAGAAACAGTTCCTTGCAGCTCAGCAATTCGGAGCACGTATGTTTTGGCGTGTTCCTCTGCATCTGTACCCTCCATACAGCTGGGCTGAGGGTTATCAGAGCTGCCCTCTCTGGCAGACAGCAGAGAAATTCAGCTGGGTGAGGCCAACGGAGGGACCCGGGTGGAGGGGGGGGAGGGATAGTGGGGAGGGGGAGGACAGGGCTCAGGTAGGTGGAGAAAGGCAGGTAAGGGCAGAAGTGGGTGTGTGTGTGTGTGTGGGGGATGCTAAATGAGTGGTGAGAGGGAAAGCTGAGAAGGAGTAGGGAGATGAGGCATGGGAGGGGGACAAGAAGGAGATGGGAGAGGGTAAAGGTGGAGGCAAAAAAGAGAGGATGGATGGGAGATTTAAGAACAGGTGAGGAGAGGGGGAAGAGAAAGCCAAGGAAGGAAGGACAGGGAGCCAGGAGTGAGTGAAGGAAATGAGCACAAAGAGTCTGTGGACAAGAGGAGAGGAACTGGGAGACTTGGGGGTGAGCTGTAGAGAGGGTGTCCAGCACCGGCCTGCTGCACCGCAGCCCCTTCATCTGCAGGCTGTAGTTCCTCACCTCAATCTCTGACCTCAGCCCAGCTTCTTAGCCTCCCACCACTTCCTGTGTTACTTTCTGAGCACCATCTTGTGGCTTTCTCCTCTGCCATTAGAGAAGGGGGTTCTGGTGATCATCTTCGAGAAAGGGGCAGGCATTCTGGTACCAGAAGGCTTTTTTTGTAGTGTGATTGGAGGGAAGACTGGAAATGAGGAGTTTTTGTTCATCATCACACACTGGGCAGGTTTCCTTTTGGTGACTCAGTTTCCCATTGATGAAACGTCTTCCTCCACCCATGTTCCACTGATAGGCCATCATGAATGGGCCCTGGGAGCCCAGTGGTTGGCATGATGGGCTTAGACAGAGCAAGCAGTGCAGTTGGGATGGGGGATGATGTAGAGGGGAAGGGAACACACTGTGCTGTCCCCAGAGCCCCTCACCAGCTAGTGGGAGATCAGTCCTGGGAGGAGACACAATTGAGTGAGCTGAGTTTGGCAGGAGATAGGGAAATCTAGAGGCTGAGTGAGTCCCGCATCCTTCCTGGTTGGCTGCTGGTTGAAGGGAAGAGGGGTGGGATAGGCAAGAAGTAGGACTAAGTCATGAGTCTGTGTAAAAAGTGGGGTTCAGGGAGTGTGGGGCTTGGTGGCCTTGTGGGGGACACAGAGATGTACTGGCTATGAGAGCTCTCTTGGGTATAGGGATGAGGAGCAGGGAGGGGATTTGTCATGTTTCTAGGCCAGTTCAATAATCCCTTAGGATGTCGGCTGTGCTGGGTCTAGTCATTTGGCATTGGTTCCTCTGCTCCATCCCTGCCCCTCCCTGTCCCCCTCCTTCTGTCCTATATTTTCTTTTCTCTTTGGTTGAATGGACTTAGGTTGGGGCTTGCCTGGGAGAAATGCAGAGTGGAGGGATCAGGACTGAGATGGGGTAATGGTGGCAGTGGAGAGGATAAACACTCAGGATCTCAGGAAACATCTAGATCTTCTTGTTCTCATCTCAACTCTGCTCTTAATCTATCCCTTCCCTTTCCCAGGGCCTTCTAAATGGCCTACCACTGCTTTCTGAATCTCCAGTCTCCACTTTCTAGCACTTGAAATTCCCAAAGAAAATTCCTCACCCTCTGACCACAGGTTTCCCCGTGGAGATAGTGGTTGCCCCTCTACCCCCAGAGTAGGCTGTTGCCATGGAAACTGCCTATCCTATGGTAGGAGAAGCCTGTAACCTTTCTCAGATCCTCTGACTCCTTTAATGCTGATTTCTTGTCCTCAGCCCTTCCTCCTGCAGGTGCTTCTGTAGCGGGTGGAAAGGGTGATAATGCTGGAATATAAGTGTGTCTGGGATGTACGGGAGTGGAGGGCCAGCTCACAGGTGCTTCCTCTCTTCTCCCTGGGCGGGGGTGACAGCCAACAAGCACAAGCCATGGATCGAGGCGGAATACCAAGGCATCGTCATGGAGAATGACAACACGGTCCTGCTGAACCCACCACTCTTTGCCTTGGACAAGGATGCCCCCTTGCGCTATGCAGGTGATTGGGGCTGGGGGATGGCAAGGTGGGTAGGACAGAGAAAAAGTGGTTGGGAAGGCAGAGGGCAAGGGAGGAGCGAGGAAGTCCTGGGAGGGAGAGCAGTGGAAGTGGGGAAGAGGCTTCTGCAAACTGGTAGAGGTAGATTTAATTATGGTGGCTGAGCAGAAGGAGCCAGAGAGAAAGATGTGGGCAGGCAGGGGTTAACCACATCAAGATTTTGTCACATCTCAGACCCAGTAGCTCTGAGAGGTTGCAGCTCTGGGAAGCTGGTGTTAGAGCTGTATGTCTGATAATTAACACTTTCCCACATTCAAGGAGGGGGTTTGGGAGGAGAGATGAAGCAGAACCCAAGGCGGGGAGGCTGAGGCTGGGAAGAAGATGCTGGAAGTGGCCAAGGAGAAGGAGCCTCATTCCTCCTTCCCCCTTGGACCAGGTGAGATCTGTGGCTTCCGGCTCCATGGGTCTGGGGTACCTTTTGAGGCCGTGATTCTGGACAAAGCAACTGGAGAAGGGCTGATCCGGGCCAAGGAGCCAGTGGACTGTGAAGCCCAGAAGGAGCACACCTTCACCATCCAGGCCTATGACTGTGGCGAGGGCCCCGACGGGGCCAACACCAAGAAGTCCCACAAGTGAGGAAGCCCTTGCCTCTTGCTCCCTGCTGCTGGGTCCTCCTCCTCCCTCCTCCCAAGTCCCTCATCTTCCTCTGTCCATGCTGGCATTGGATATCCACCCCTCCCCCTCTGTTCATCGTGTCCTCCAGGAGCCTTCATTCAAGGTGATAGAAACATGTAGTCAAATTTATGGGCTCTAACCCTGGTTCTGCCTCTTATGACCTTGGGCAACTTATTTAGCCTTTCTTTTCTTTCTTTCTTTTTTTTTAAGATTTATTTATTTACTTATTCATGATAGACATAGAGAAAGAGAGAGAGAGGCAGAGACACAGGAGGAAGGAGAAGCAGGCTCCATGCCGGAAGCCTGATGTGGGACTCGATCCCAGGACTCCAGGATCACGTCCTGGGCCAAAGGCAGGTGCTAAACCGCTGAGCCACACAAGGATCCCCTTATTTAGCCTTTCTGGGTTCACTTTTACTTCTCTGCAAAATGGAGAAAATGATGATCCCTATTTTTCTAGGTTGCTGTGAAAAAGGGTAAAGGAGATGGTTTGTGTAAAAAGCATGCACCACAGTGCCTGATACATGGGAAAGGTTCAGTACATGGGAGTTATGATGAGGAGGAGGGTAACAAGGAGGAGGATGACGAGCATCTCAGCACGCATCTGGATTCCTTCCACCTGCCCCACCAGTCCGCAGCATGCACGTACTCACACACATGATACACACATGCACAGCGTGAGGTGAGGGTCAGCTAGATGAAGAAAGCTGGGGCCTGAGAATCCTATGACTGTGTCCAGCTAACTTCTCTTCTGAGAACCAAGAAAGATTGGCATTCAGGGTTCCTGGGCCACTAAGAAGGACCAGTGATAAACGATTCCTTGTGACTTAGTTTCCCATTTGGAGATAGGACCCTGCCTCTGGAAATACATACATACATACATTTATTGAAATGTGCCTACATCTTGGTGAGGGGCAAGGCTCAGCATGAAGGGCATAGTCCCAGGGCTGCTTACCCCATGGGGCCTGAGTAGAGGGGAGCCACACCTGACATGCACATTGCACACACATGCACAGAAGGCAGCACTCTTCTTGCACTCACGTCAGATGACTTATGGCTTTTATATAAATATCACTTTCCTTCTCCTGGTTGGTTTTAAAGATTTTATTTTCTTTTAATTTTTTAAAAAAGACTTGTTTATTTATTTGAGGGGGGGAGGTGGTAGAGAGAGGCAGAGAGAAACTCAAGCAGACTCTGAGCTGAGTGGGGAGTCCAATGTGGGGCTTGATCTCATGACCCTAAGATCAGGACCTGAGCCAAACCCAAGAGTTGGATGCTCAAATGACTGTGGAGCCCAGGGTGCCCCATAAGGATTTTCATTTTTAAGTAATTTCTATACCCAATGTGGGGCTTGAGCTCATAACCATGAGACCAAGATCTGGCTGTCCACTGACTGAGCTAGCCAGGCTCTCCATTCTCTGGTTGGTTTTAATTTGGCTTTTATTCTGTGTCTTCCTTGATTATGCCATTGGATCTGACTATCATGGGGGAACAGCCAGCTGGATACAAAATTCTGTTGTGTCCCTCATCTTGGCACCCAGCCTATAGCATTTGGTACAGGAGTACTCCAAGTCAGCAGTTGGTATCCCCTGGGGTTGTTCCTTACCCCTTGTATCAGTATCCCCTTCCCTGTGGGACCTGGTCTCCTGGGGGCGGGTGGAATAAGCATGCCCATGGCCCTTAGCTCAGGACACACTGGCTCCTGTTTGCCCTGGCTCCCTGTCCGCATTCCTAGTTGTGCTTCTCTTTATGTTTTGAGGCTGGCTGATTCTTCCTTGTCCCTCCTCCTGCTCTGGTACATGCAGGGCGACTGTGCATGTGCGGGTCAACGATGTAAATGAGTTTGCCCCTGTGTTTGTGGAGCGGCTATATCGCGCTGCCGTAACTGAGGGGAAGCTGTACGACCGCATCCTGAGGGTGGAAGCCATTGATGGTGACTGTTCCCCCCAGTACAGCCAGATCTGCTACTATGAGATCCTTACACCCAACACTCCCTTCCTCATAGACAATGACGGTGAGTCTATCTCCTGCCCACTCCAGCTGCCCATCCCTTGTATACCCATATCCCTCAGAGGATCCCGGGCTGAGCTCTCCACTTGTGCCTCTCAGATCATCATTCCATAACCTCCTTCCCAATGTAGAGCCTTTTCCCCCAGATACATCCTTCCCAACTCCCTGCTACCTAATTCATCTGCTGCCCAATTGACTCATGAGTCCTCATCTTGCCTCCCTAGGCTTTCTCTAGTGCTCCTTACCCTCTTTGTTTTCCACCACACCCATCATAGGAAATATTGAAAACACGGAGAAGCTGCAGTACAGTGGTGAGAGGCTCTATAAGTTCACAGTGACAGCTTATGACTGTGGGAAGAAGCGGGCAGCAGATGATGCTGAGGTGGAGATCCAGGTGAAGCCTACCTGTAAACCCAGCTGGCAAGGTGAGGAGCTCTGCTCTGTGACCCATTTTGTGAATTGTCTTTCACCTTGATCTCTCCATAGGGCTAGGTTAGGAGCCAGGGTAGAGATATTTGGGGGCAGACTTGCAGCTGTCTACCCTGGCTGTCTACCCAAGAGTGTCAGTGGACATGACAAGAGCAGAATGGATAAGAGGGGTTGTCTTCCTCTCTTCTCTCTCCACTACCCTCTCCCTTTCTCCCATGCAGGCTGGAACAAAAGGATTGAATATGCACCAGGTGCAGGGAGCTTGGCTTTGTTCCCTGGTATCCGCCTGGAGACCTGTGATGAACCTCTCTGGAATATTCAGGCCACTATAGAGCTGCAGACCAGCCATGTGGCCAAGGGCTGCGACCGTGACAACTACTCAGAGCGAGCCCTGAGGAAACTCTGTGGTGGGTGTGCCCTCCCCTTCCAAAGACCTCTGCCTGACCCTCCTCTGCTTCTTTCCTAAGACTCTGCTTTACATCTTCTCTTGCTCACCTACAAGGTGTATATATCCATAGAGGTTGTAGCATGTGGTTAACTCTTGTGGCCCCCAAAGCAAATCAATATATCATTTGGAAAGATGCATAATGCTAGCACATGACAGTCACCAGGTACATTGTGGAACAATGGCAGAGAGAGATGAAGGGTTGGAGAATGAGTTAGTTGGAGAGCCATTCCTTGAAGAGAGGTCCACCCTCTTGTGTCTTTGAAAGGCCAGAAAA
The DNA here is from genome assembly GCF_003254725.2 of Canis lupus dingo. Lineage (NCBI taxonomy): Eukaryota > Metazoa > Chordata > Mammalia > Carnivora > Canidae > Canis > Canis lupus. The sequence continues at coordinate 38,121,940 of NC_064269.1, read as the reverse complement.
GGCCATGAGACTAGCTGTGGGAAATCTCTCTCCTTCAGTCACTCTTGCTCTGGCTGCTTTCCTTTTCCCCAACTGCTGCCTCTCAGCTTTGACACTTGTGCCTTTTGGGGCTCCCACAGGTGCTGCCACTGGGGAGGTAGATTTGCTGCCCATGCCTGGCCCCAATGCCAACTGGACAGCGGGACTCTCGGTGCACTACAGCCAGGACAGCAGCCTCATCTACTGGTTCAATGGTACCCAAGCTGTGCAGGTGCCCCTGGGTGGCACAGCTGGGCTGGGCTCTGGACCCCAGGACAGTCTCAGTGACCATTTTACTCTGTCCTTTTGGATGAAGCATGGTGTAACTCCCAACAAAGGCAAGAAGGAAGAAGAAACCATCATGTGTAACACTGTCCAGAATGGTGAGCCTTCCCCAGGGGACTGGTCTGAGAGTGAGGAAATTGGCCTCTTATCCTGCCTCTGTTACCGCCCAGTTTGTGGCTGTGGACAGGTCACTTCCTCTCTCATCATTTGTAAGATGGCAGTGCTAGGTTTGATGCTCTCTGAAATTATGTGGTTTATTGCCTACATGACAGGTTGAGACCCTACTGCTCTCAGAGTGCAGCGCGACCACTCGCTGCCCTTCTCACCTGCAATTGCCCAATCCCCCTGCATCCTGCCATGTGACAGGCTGCCCCCCAGTCTACTCCCATTGAACCGTGTCTACTGCAATGGAAAAGCCTGGATGGTGGTGTGCCCTATTTTTTCTCTCTGATCCCATCCTGTCCTTCTCTTAGAAGGGCTAGTTGACTCAATTTCCTAGTCCCCCTCTTTCCTCAACTGCAGTAGCATGTCCTTCTTGGCTCAGTCTGTCCTGACCTTTCATTTCTGCCATTTCTCCAACCTCACTTCTCTTGACTTGAAAAGGGTTGTCACTCATGGAGTTTGCATTAACCAAAGGACCAGTAGAAATGTCAATGAGAACAGGCTGGCCAGTGTTCCACTTGGCTAGTCAGAATGCTCAAGAAGCTCTCATGATCACTTGGACTGGACTCTGTGTGTCAGAGGAAGAGAAAGAGAGTAGACTCTAGGGAATACAGGAGGGAGAGCACCTGAGAGAGAAATGAGAGTCCCAAGTCCTCTCTCTTTGGTGAACCTGTTCTTGCCTCAGGCCCTATGTTTGACCTCTATCTCCATCCTCTTCCCTCAGAGGATGGCTTCTCTCACTATTCACTGACCGTCCATGGCTGTAGAATTGCCTTCCTCTACTGGCCTCTACTTGAAAGTGCCCGCCCAGTCAAGTTCCTCTGGAAGCTGGAGCAGGTAAGGCCAGTGCCAGGCTCCTGGGAGAGCTGGAAGGAAGGGACTGGTATTTTCTGGGTTGCTCTGTGCCCCTTGATGCTCCACTTTCAGTGCCTGACCTTTACCCCCAGGTTCTCTTGTTCTCCTTTTCAAGGCTGGTCTCCAACAGAAAGCACTCCAGGATTAAAAAGAAATTGGGAACACATTACTACTAACATCATACCTAACCAGCCATCTTTCACTCCTTGTTTTATTTCACCTTTTTCTTACTTAGAACTTTAACAGTACATATCCCTGACTCTCAAGCAGTTAGCATGTTTTAAGCCAGAAAGTAAGTAATTCTGAGGTATGCAGATTGGGTTTGGGTCTGGCCAGGGGAACTCACCAGCCATGAAATCTTCCTTGGTATGTTTAAATCTCAGTTTCTTGGCCTATTAAATGGGAATAATAGAAATTGTGTATATCAGGGTCATTGCGGGATTAAATGATGTGATAGACCTTATAAATCAGAAGGAATGTTGACTCTTAATACTAATCTCTGTGATTATGAAGGATAAATAAAATCAGACCGAAAAAAAAAAGGAGTAAAATCCTCTCTTGAGCTGATAGATGCAGCCTGTGCTTTGTGCTTTATTCCTTTTCTAAGCTGACCACAAGGACTGGTGGGGACTAATTTGAGTTCTCATCTCCTTTTATTTTTCTTACAAACCCCAGTAGAGTGTGGAGTAAGCAGACAGCTGAAAAAAGGCAGGAAGTGGAAGAAAGAGAAAGGGAAAGGAAGAGTCTAGAAAATCCACAAATTGGATAATTGAGGACTGTCTACAAAAGCTTTCAATTTCTGTGGCACTTTTTAAAAGACACAGTCCGCCATTTGCTGCTTCTTGATCTTTCCCCTTTGTTGCTAACATTAGCAACATTACTCTGCTTTCCTTTTATTTCCCCTTATTTATTCAATAAATATTTGTTAAATATCAAGTAAGGCTCTCCCGTTCTTAGTTCTTAGTTCTGAGGATACAATGGAATATAAGATGGTACAAAGTCTTTGGCTTCTTTGAGCTTACATTTTAGTTGGAGAGGTAGATTTTTTAAAAGTAAGGCGTCATCTACAAATGGTAAATTGTAATAAATTCTCTGAAAGAACAAGCAGAAGATTGAAATAAAGAATGGGAGAAGGCAAAGAGAGGGGAATTCACCTGAGATCAGATGTTCAGAGAAGGCCTGATTGAGGTGAAATTTAAGTTTTGTTCTAAAGGATAAGAAATAGGTGAGAAGAAAGTGTTTTAGGCAGAGGGAAGAGCTGATGCAAATGCCCTGAGGCAGGAAAGTGCTCAGCAAGCATGAGAAGGCCAGTGGGATTAGCATACAGTGAACAAGGGGGAAAGACTGGGCATGAGGTTGGAGAGATGGGTAGTGATCCGGTTATACAGTGGACTTTGTCAGCTGACATTTGTTTAGATATTGTCCTATGAAGGCAGCCTTTTGAAGGGTTTAAAGCAGGGAAGTGATCTGATCAGATTTACATTTTAAGACATTACTTTTGGCAACTATGGGAGGAATGTATTGAAGAGACATAAAAACATAAGGACCCAGACAAGGCTGTTGCCACAGTAAAGATTGAGGACTTGACTGATACATGACAATGTAGAGAACTGCACAGAAACCCACAGCTTTTAGCTCTGTTTGGACCTAGGATCGACAATACTACTGATGGATTGGATGTGGAAGGTGAGGGAAAGGGAAGGATCAAAGGTATCCTGTAGGTCATCCATTTGAACAACTAGATGACAGTGGAGTGTTTATGCTGACCCAGGGAAAAGTGAGGAGATTGAGAAGGAATGTGGACTTCCACCTTACACACGTTAAATTTGAGATACTTGTGAGACCTCCAAGTGGAGAGACCAGCATTCAAAGGAGAGCTGTGGGGTGGAGATGTAGATTTTGGAGTTACAGGCATGAATGCGGCATCTGAACCAACAGGAACAGATTAGGTAACTCCTAGGAAGAGTGTGTAGAAAGAAAAGGGAAAAGGGTCTAGATTGAATCTTAAGATATTCCAGCACTTAGAAGCTGATAAGGCAGAGAACTTTCTACCTCTGATTCCTTTGACTATCCTCCAACCCCATCTTGACTGACCCTAGGAGAAACTCCGTGGGGAGCCTCTTTGTTTTACTGTTGGGTTACACACTTCTCTAGACCTTCCAGTGCCATACATACATACATACATTTTGGGGGGAAACTTATTCACAAAATAGTGTGTTAGTCCTCCTAGGAATGTTTATAGTTTTTAGAGATTTCCCTGAAGAATGGAACTTTAGGTACTTACCTGGTTGGTGCCTGATAGATTTGGGGCAGGGATGTTATTTTTTGAGTTGGGTAGGCAGCAATTCACTAGTAAGTCCTGCTGATACACCTGGGAATATGAGGGACTGTATCCTGTCTCCCAGGAGAAGGGGCAGTACCTTATGTGGGTTCTTGCCCTTGTACTGCCTCCCAGGTCTGTGATGATGAGTGGCACCACTATGCTTTGAACCTGGAGTTCCCCACAGTCACGCTTTATGCTGATGGCATCTCATTTGACCCTGCTCTCATTCATGACAATGGTCTCATCCACCCACCCCGAAGGGAACCTGCTCTCATGATTGGAGCCTGCTGGACTGGTAAGTCCCCTTGAGCTTCTCAGTGAAGACGCTGAAGGTTGGAGCCCATAGTGTCTTAAGATTGGTAAAGGAGTAAGAGCAGCTTGACTTCATGCATCACCCTGCAGTTGGGCGGGGTGACTCAGAAAGCTCTCCAGTGGAGGAGACCATGGTCCTCCCCTTAGCCCCTCACCCATCTGCAACTCTATTCAACTAGCTATCACCTCAGAGTGAGAATCTCTCTTTCTGTAACTTTGGCCAGTGCCCACATTGTTCCATCAAAGGGATGATTTTCATAGTACATTTCCCTGCTGGAGGTTGGTAGTACTTCAGAGAGTCATCAGTCTTCCTTAAGCTATTTTTTTCCTTCTGGGAGCCTGCACACACACACACACACACACACACACACACACACACACAGAGAGAGAGAGAGAGAGAGAGAGAGAGAGAGAGAGAGAGACTTCTAATGTTGGTCTCTAACAGAGGCCAGAGAGATTGAGATGTGACATTGGTGGACAGGTTATTCCTACACAGGAGGGGACAGAGCAGAGAAGACCTCTTCTTCCTCCCTGCCAATCTGTCCCCACAACCCTAAACTCATTGCCACTTTTTTTCTTCCAGAGGAGAAGAACAAAGAGAAGGAAAAGGGAGGAGACAACAATACAGACACTACACAAGGTACTCTGTGCATAAGAACTGGAGACCAGAGAGCTCTCACCCTAACTCTCTGTGCTGTGCTCCCGATTCCATTCCAACCCCAAATCCCAGCCAGCCTGGTAGTTACTGCTGCCCACACCACCAGGAGGCAGAGCCTCCAAGAACTACTGCTGCAAGGCAGGGCTCCCTTGGAGAGGTAAGGCCAGATGGAGCTTGGTGGAATCCTGGGTGTCCCTTCCTGCCCACAGAAGGGAATGGAGGAATTCTCTTAATGGCTTTCCAAGACCACGATCCACTGGATGGTGGGAAGCAGGAGGTGGTCCCATGTAAGGAGATCTGGGCATCTGTGAAGCTCCACACCTCCCCCTGGGTCCCCATGCATGCCCTGTGACCATGACTTCTCGCCTTCCCCTCCTATTCCTCCACCTGCTCCTCTTTCCGCCCTTTGGTCCCACTCTCATCTTTCCCTTTCTCCCTCTCTTGGGGGCCTTTCTCATTTCCGTTGCTTCTGTTTTTCACTTTTGTCCTCTCCTTGGATTTACTCCCTCTTCAGGCTTCCTTTCTGCTTTCTTCAGTCTCCCTTAGCTTCACTTCCTGATCTCTTCTTTCCTTTTTCATGTCCATATTTCTCTTACTCACGCTCTTCTTCCAGGCTTCTGCCTTTTCCCTCTGCCCCTTTCCTGTTCCAGACGCCTCTCCCCTCACCCACTCTCACCTCCTGTCTGCCCCTGTGTTCCTCCCCTAGGAGACCCCTTGCCGATCCACCACTACTTCCACGGCTACCTGGCTGGTTTCAGCGTGCGGTCAGGCCGCCTGGAGAGCCGCGAGGTCATCGAGTGCCTCTATGCATGTCGGGAGGGGCTGGACTATAGGGATTTCGAGAGCCTGGGCAAAGGCATGAAGGTATAGCCCCTTCCTCTAGCCCTGTCCTTCCGAGCATGCCCCCTGCCCCCGATCCCTGCCCACCTTTCTACCTCTGCTCCCTTCCTGTCCTGCCTCCTGGTCCTGCTCTCAGCTGTCTGTGTCTGGGGCCCAGGTCCACGTGAATCCCTCGCAGTCCCTGCTCACCCTGGAGGGGGATGATGTGGAGACCTTCAACCATGCCCTGCAGCATGTGGCTTACATGAACACTCTGCGCTTTGCCACGCCTGGCGTCAGGCCCCTGCGCCTCACCACTGCCGTCAAGTGAGTGTTGGGTGGGGTGGGCAAATCACAGAGGAGACTCAGGCAGTGTCAGAACTCTTGAGCCTTAGAGGTCATCCAGGGCTATGCACACCTCCCTCCCTCTATGGATGAGGAGATTGGGCCCCCAGAGACAACTGACCTGCTCAGCTGACATAACAATGTTTCTAGAAGAGCCTGGACTCAACTCAGGTTTATTTTATTTTATTTTTTAAAGATTTTATTTATTTATTCATAGACACAGAGAGAGAGAGAGAGGCAGAGACATAGGCAGAGGGAGAAGCAGGCTCCACGCAGGGAGCCCGATGTGGGACTTGATCCCGGGTCTCCAGGATCACACCCCAGGCTGCAGGCGGCGCCAAACCGCTGCGCCACCGGGGCTGCCCTCAACTCAGGTTTTTTTTTTTTTTTTTTTTTAAAGATTTTATTTATTTATTCATGTGTGTGTGAGAGAGAGAGAGAGAGAGAGGGGCTGAGACACAGGCAGAGGGAGAAGCAGGCTCCATGCAGTGAGCCCGATGTGGGATTCGATCCTGGGTCTCCAGGATCACGCCCTGGGCTGAAGGCAGGCGCTTAACCGCTGAACCACCCAGGGATCCCTCAACTCAGGTTTAAACAATGAATTTGTTACTCTTTCTGCCAACCACCCCAGCCTCTTTCTGCCAACCACCCCAGCTCCCAGGGCTTTGGGGTTTTAATTTTCTTTATGCCTCTATGCTGATATGTAAAGTGGGACAGACAGGGTACTGGACTGGGAGCTGGGAGATCTGACATTAATTCTGACTCAATGCTAATTGCCTGGATGATCTTGAGCAAATAGCTCTAGTTTCACCTATTTTAGTCTTGATTCATCAAGCTCTTGCAAGTTCAAATAGGATGATCTAAATCTGGGTGTTGGTAACCTCTGGCCCAAGGGCCAAATCTGGCCTGCTGTCTGTTTTTGTAAATAAAGTTTTATTAGAACACAGCCATTCCCATTCATTTGCTTATTATTTATCTCACTATGATGGCAGAGCTGAGTAGTTGGGACAGATCTGTATGGCCCAAAAAGCCAAAAATATTTATCATCTGGCCCTTCACAGAAAGTTTGCTGATCTATGAATTCTAAGTAAATAATTTTAATTCTTTAAAGGAAAAATTGTACATTGTTTCAAAGTTTAAGTATGTTAGGTGTTTAAAAATACAGATTAATTGAGAGGTAATGAAACCATAATAGTTATGGACATAGTCTATTACTGACTAGCTTTTCATATTGAGCAAATGCTATAAAGCAGGGATAACAGTAGACTCTAACTCACAGAACTGTCATGAGAGCTAAATGATACAACCCAGATCAACTGCCTAGCAGAGTGCCTATTCCACCAAAGTTGGCTGTTATATGCAGGCATTTTCACCCCCAAAATGTTTGTGGGGCAGTTTTTAGGAGATACTGCCATCTAGTGGGCGGATTAACACAATGTAGGAGTCAGGATTCCTGAACAAGCATTCCCTTCTTCCCTACTCTGCCTCAGTTTCTCCATAAGCAATATGAAGATAAATATCTCTGGCTTGTCCCTCTCCTAGGAAGGGTGGGTTTAGAGAGGAGAGGACTCCGAGCCCTACAGAGTGACTGAGCATGATCATTAGGTCTTACAGTCAGAGCTCTGGAAGGCAGGGGCAGCAGCTTTTGGGAATCATGCTTCTGGCCTGTGCTGTGGTCACGGTGTGGAGCTGAAGGCCACAGGTAGCTGGGGTCACGTGGGCACAGACCAGAGCTGTGTGCCTCCCCACCATGTTCTAGTGGGAGCTCTAGATGTTTGTTTGTTTTTAAAATTTATTTATTCATGAGAGACAGAGAGAGGCAGAGACATAGGCAGAGGGAGAAGCAGGCTCCCTGCAGGAAGCCCGATGTGGGACTTGATCCCAGGACCCCAGGATCACGACCTGAGGCAAAGGCAGACGCTCAACTGCTGAGCTACCTATGTGTCCCTAACTCTATGGGCAGTCATGTTTAAAGGCAGTTAAAAGGCAGTTATGTAGAATTTAACCCACCTGAGACCAAGAAATTGCCTCATCCCCTGCACTAGGCTCAGGAGCCTTATAAGAAGGGAAAATGCTGTTTTTTAATTTATGGTGGAGCTCTGCTGGGTGTGGGGGTGTCCCACAGTAGGAGGAGTTGACATCCTCTTTGTTGAGGGACTCACCTGAATTCCTCCTACCTCTTTCATGCTTAGGGGAGAGGCTTATACAAGGGGTGGGAACTGACTTGTGGTCAGGGCTAACCTAATATTTCCTTGAGGTCATTGGAGAAAATAGAGAGAGGTGTGCAAGAGGGAGGGACAGGTACCTAACAGTACCTCGCTTCCTCTGATACGTATCCTTGCCCTAGTCCACATGGCTTCCCCAGTTTCCAGCATTCAGTTCATGGGGCTCTGTCCATTTAGAGCCAGATGTATGCAAGTATTTGGTCAATGCAGATTTTCCCTAAGGTTCTTTCCTCCTCTTTCTTGGAAAGCCCATCTAGTCTGTGGCATTAACCCTTGAACAAATGGCTACCACATCTTTTTGTTTAACTTTGTCCTTTTCCCAAAGCCCTTGAATTTCTACCTCCTTGATATAACTTCTATCTAGTTCTGCCGGACAGGCTGAAGGTGAAATAATGACCTTTGATACCCAAACTAGCCCCTCCCCCATGAATTCTCTATTTCTGTGATGGTGTCTCTGACCTTGCAATCACTCAGGCTTAAAACCTCTGAGTCATCTTGGGTTTCTTTTTTTTTTTTTCTTTTTTCATCTTGGGTTTCTCCCTGTCTATCCTCCATACCCCATCAGTTGCCAGTTTACCCTGATCCTGCTTGTGCCAGGTATTGGGAATCTGTCTCCATTTTCCCCATTTCTGCTGTTATGACTCCAAGTCCCAGCTCTGATTATCTCTTACCTAGCCTATTGCTATAACCTCCTAACGAGTTGACCCATCTCTGGTATTCTGACTTCAGTTCACCCTCCACTGGAGGCTAGGTTAGTGGTTATGTCAGAATTTTCATCCTCATATTCCCTGATGTAGAGGATATCAATGGCCTCCTCTTGGCTAGTGTTCAACAATTGTACTCAAGGTCCTCAACCATCTGACCTCAGCTTTCCTGCCTCATGTTCCTCTATTCCCCTTGGTATGCTCCTCACCATCCACTCTAGGGTCTGCCTTCTGCCTCCAGGGAGTCCCTCCAAGGCAGCTCAGTTGCTACTTCTTTTGACTATTCCTTGCTAAATGCCCCATACCCATCCTAGCCAGAAATAACCTCTGCCTCTCTAAACTCTCATGGGTTTTTGTTTGTTCCACTTACATGATGATGACCATGTTTGACATTGTTTTCTAGTTGTGTGTCATATCTAAGCTCTTGGCCAGACCATTAGTGCCTTTGGGTCAGGGCTGGCCTCCTATGGCTCTTTGGGTCGCCTTTGGATTGCTCACTGCAATGGGGGGGTCTCTTGGAGCCTGTGCTTTTAGGTCAGCTGAAGTTATTTTCCAAGAAGCTTTGATCTGGGCCTCTTGGAATGACCATGTGGATTCTTAGGCCCCACTCCTTGTGGTGCAGGAACTCAGCAGGTTGTGGACATTGGTAACCTCAGAGGCTCTGAGTTCATCGTATTTGCTGAGGTTACCTATTTCCCTTTTGGCTCCCATGGTCAAGCTGGCCATACTCAGTAACACTCTCAGCACAAGTGTATGGACCATAGGCCTTGTTTTTGAGTTATCCAACTCCCTTGTGAAGGCTGCTTGTTCAAGGGATACTTCTTTATAAATAAGTCTGACAAACCCGGGCCCCAAATAGTGGTTGTGGTTCAGTGGAAAGAATGACCTAAGAATAAGAAGAATGGGTTTAAGACTTGACTCTGACACTTATTTCTTGGGTGACCAAGATGCTTGGTCATCTTTGGCTTCTAATCCCGAGTCCACAGCATTCAAATAAAGTTGGATGAAATGATATGTGCAAATGCTTCAGAAACCAGCAAATGTGATGAGAAAGTAAGGTGTCATTCCTATTGATTGGTAAAAGAGGGGGCTGGAGGTGGTCCTGGGAACACCTTTCAGAGCAGCTGTGCTGTGGGTTGATTGGCCTGGCTGAGCGCTTTAGGGAGCCTCTTCTGGTGCCAAGGTCAGAGAGGCTTTGTGGGACCATGGATGCAGGTCATAGTAGCTCACCTGCCAAGGTAGGGTTCTCCGATATTGGAGGGAATGAATACAAGACACACCACAAAGGAGGAAATCCTTGGATAGGATCCCCTACTGTATCCCTCCCCTCCACTTTTGTTGTTGAATATTTTTTGGCATGTATCTGCCAGGTATTTTACTGAACCCACTTCTTAATTTAAATCTCCTGAATAAAGAACTGTGTATGCTTAAACATTTTTGTAGATTCAGTTTGCAGAATGAAGTTTTGATAGATGTCCCATAATCTTGGATTAGGGCACTAATGATGTGCTCACCTTTGCAGGTCAGAGTTGCTTGATCTGTCCCCGGCCCTTTCCCACAGTGGCATCCTCCCAGGAAAGGCTATCTCCCCTCCAGCTTTACTACGGAGGGAGAGTGGTGCTGCTGCAGAGATACTCTCTCTTTCTTCCCTTCCCCCTCCCCAACATGGGGCACTTTCCTGTAGAGCTGCAGGTCTAGAGGGATGGAACAGAGTATGGATTGGAAGGGAGGAGATATTGGGATCACAAGCTGCCTCTCTCCCCTCTTGTCATATAGGTGCTTCAGTGAAGAATCCTGTGTCTCCATCCCCGAAGTGGAGGGCTACGTGGTGGTTCTTCAGCCTGATGCCCCCCAGATCCTCCTGAGTGGCACTGCTCATTTTGCCCGCCCAGCTGTGGACTTTGAAGGACCTGAGGGGATCCCTTTGTTCCCTGATCTTCAAATCACTTGTTCCATTTCTCACCAGGTGGAAGCCAAAAAGGATGAGAGTTGGCAGGGCACAGGTAAGGATGACTCCAGGGAGTGATGTCATCCTGAGAAGCAAGAAGCAGCCCATGTCTGGAACCAGAGGGTGGGGGTGGAAAAATCAGGCTAGAAATGCAAGTGACTTCATCCTGCATTTGCTTGCTTAGAACCATTTACATTAGAACATGGAGCCAAAAGGAGACCTGTGAGTGTGAAGAAAGTATTGGGTAATGACATTTTTTAAAATGATGCTGACTGCTCTCAGGGAATGAGTCTGGAGGGGAAGAATGGCCGTGAGGTGGGCCCTTTGGCTGTGACCCAGATCTGACTGTCTCTCATCCAGTGACAGATACACGCATGTCAGATGAGATTGTGCACAACCTGGATGGCTGTGAGATTTCTCTGGTGGGTGACGACCTAGACCCTGAGCGGGAAAGCTTGCTCCTGGACATGGCATCCTTGCAGCAGCGAGGGCTGGAGCTCACCAACACGTCTGCCTACCTCACCATTGCCGGTCAGTGGGGACTGAGAGCCTGTCTTCTTTTTCTGTGAGTGCCCCTTCCCATAATCAAGTCTCTGGGAATTCCAGAGTGTCCTCCTTCCAGGCCAAGTGCCATCTTGCTCCTTCCCAGCTTGGAAGCTCCTTTGGCTTCCAGATTGCCCCTAGAGGAGGTGTGCTGGGGTTTAGGCTCCCGAGTGGTTCTTTTTTTTTTTTTTTTAAGATTTTATTTATTTATTCATGAAACACACACACACACACACACACACAGAGGCATAGACATAGGCAGACGGAGAAGCAGGCTCCATGCAGGGAGCTGGTTTTGGGACTCAATCCCGGGTCTCCAGGATTACGTCCTGGGCTGAAGGCAGGCGCTAAACCGCTGAGCCACCCAGGCGTCCCCTGAGTGGTTCTTTCTCCTTGCTTTTCTCTACACCCTGGCTCCTCTCTGTTCCTGGTTCCACTCCTCCTGTGGCTCAGTCTTCTCTGATGGGCTTCCAATCCTCTAGGTATTTGGTCCTAGCTGTCCTCTCATGTCTTCCACCTCTCTGATGTCCCGTACACACCAGAGATTTAATTCACATACTCATACCTTAATGAATAGTGGTAATGACTTGGTAGCTTCCAAAGGAAGCCTGCTGTTCTCTGAAGGCTCCTCCATAAAGGAGGATGGGAGAAGATGGTCATAACTAGTTCCCTCCTATTTCCTTTTTCTTCTAGAGCCTCGCCAAGGACTTCTGTATTTTTTACTCTCTCCATTTCCCTCCAGATTGTCTCCTCCCTCTGTCTTGCATGGTGTCCTTATTGCCTTCTCTTCAGCCCTACCCAGAAGCCACAGAGTTTTTAGAGAAGAGCAGAGCAGGAAATGGACCCCAGTCACTCTACCCCAGTCAGAGCCGTGCTGGGGGTGGAGGGGTACATCTCTTGGGGGAACTCTGATCATACCTCTGCTGAGGGGGTGGGACTGACCCATGCTGTGGCTATGTGTGCTATCAGCTGATGGGAGTCTGAGAGAGAGGGTTCTGCCTGGATTTTTTGCTGGCTCCTGCCCTGAGCTGCTTCCTCCTCCTGCAGGGGTGGAGAGCATCACTGTGTACGAAGAGATCCTGAGGCAGGCTCATTATCGGCTGCGACATGGAGCTGCCCTCTATGCCAGGAAATTCCGACTGTCCTGCTCAGAAATGAACGGTCGTTACTCCAGCAATGAATTCATCGTGGAGGTATTTAGGGAATCTCCTTTCCTCTACAGCTGTCCCGCTGTCGAGGAGCCCCGGTGGAGCAGACTGAGAGACGTAGTTGGTGGGAGTGGACATTGCACAGAGGAGCCTAGGACCTGGCAGTAGCAGAGGAGATGCCATGGGGCTGGGTTAGCAGATGGGCTCTAGTGAAGTGGAGGAGGACCTGCAGAGAAGCGGGTGTCCACTGAGCTCTTCCTCCCCAGGTCAACGTTCTGCACAGCATGAACCGGGTGGCCCACCCCAGCCACATGCTCAGCTCACAGCAGTTCCTGCACCGTGGGCATCAGCCTCCCCCTGAGATGGCTGGACACAGCCTGGCCAGCTCCCACCGAAACTCCAGTACGTAAGACCTCATGGGGCCAGGCAGGGTGGGGGTCAGGGTGGTGGTGGCGAGGAGCAGGCTGGGCACAGGCATCCTCTCCTCCACCCTGGGAAGGGAGGCAGCTAGTGGAGCTATGGTTCTGTTTCCTGTGCTACCTGACTTAACTGACCACTGTTCCAATCCCTGTAACCCCTGGACCATTAACTTTCTGTCATGAAGAATATGAGCCTGTGTCATTCATTGAGGGGGGGGGGACGCTCATGCCCGGAATCATAAAGTCAGTGGGGGGTTTAGGCCTCTTTGTTGTTCTGCTGCCCTCCCCCAGCAATATCAAATTAGCCTTGGACCTAGGGATCCTCTTTAGTGAAGCCATCAAGTATTTATGAAGCACTTGCTATGTACTAGTACAGTCCTAAAGTGCTGTTAGGGACATAAAAGAATTATATGATAGATTCAGTCTCTATCCTCAAGGAGAAAGTTGGTGTTATTACATGTTATTACATGTATTATGTGCTATCTATAAAGTCACAAGTCTTTCTAAAATAAAGCGTGCAGCAAGGCAAAGTATTAAATCCAGATGGACAGCTGCCCTTCTGACCAATTTTTTTCCCTGACCATGGACCTTTACCAGTGATGCAGGGTTTAGTTCCCAATTTATGAGCTGCTTAATTATAGACAAACTAGAAATTACTAGTATAAAGAAGAAAAACCAGTCATAATTCATCGCAGAGAGGAAGCCATTATTGGCGTTCCAGTTTTTTTCTATGCCTTTTTTTTTTAAATATATAGTTGGCATCAAACTATTTTGTAACCTGGTATTTACACCTAATATTTTAAGAGGAGTTTTTTCCCGTTATTAAAAACTGCAAAATGATCCTGATGATGCTGAAAATGATTTTTGGAAAACCTTTTAGAATTGCTTTTAAAGTCAATTTATGTGATACATTTATTTTTATTACTTTTTAAGCTACACCTTGCTTTTGACCCATTTCAGTATTACCCAGTTTTGTCAGCCACTTTTGTCTGAGTTGGCTTTGGATATCATTTGAAGTTTTTTTTTTTTAAGATTTTATTTATTTATTCATGAGAGACACATACAGAGAGAGAGAGAGGCAGAGACACAAGCAGAGGGAGAAGCAAGCTCCATGCAGGGAGCCTGACGTGGGACTCGATCCTGGGTCTCCAGGATCAGGCCCTGGGCTGAAGGCAGTGCTAAACCACTGAGCCCCCCGTGCTGCCCTCATTTGAAGTTTTTAAACATACAACCCACTCTCAGAGGGCCCAGATTTGTCACTTTTGAAAAAAGTCAAAGGGTGTATTATAGGCTCTGAAGGCAATTTCCTAAGGAATTCTGAAAAATACTTTCTTGGAAGAAGTCCATGGTCTCCAAACATGACCTTGAAAGTCACAGAGTTCATATCAATACATTTAATAAGAAAAATAGTGAACACATAGATGTGTGTACCAGGTACCTTGCTCATGGGCTTTTATACATATTAACTCATTTAGTAATTACGAACAACAAATGAAATAAGTACTAGAATTATCCCCTTTAAAGGTAAGGGAACGGAAGTCCAGAGAGGCTAAGCACTTTATCCAAGATCACACAGCTAGAAAGAGATAAGAGCCAGGATTCAGATCCAGGCAGCAGGATTTCAGAGCCATACCTTATCCACAGCTATGTTTGATGTTTGCTTGCTTGCTTCTTCTCTTGTCTTCTCTCCTCTCCTTTCTTCTTTTTTTCTTTCCCTCCTCCTCCCGTTCTCTCTTTCTTCTTTCTTTCTCTCATTATTTTATAGTTGCATCTAATTTGGGGGAGCTCCTGAGGGCTTCCTAGGGCTTTTTTGGCTGAGGTTAGCTCCCTGGTACTCCCAGGGAATCCATCTGGTTTCCTCCCCTTAAGTGGTGGCCATCACTAGAGAGTTCCCTTTCCCTGGAACTGGTACCCTTTTTCCTTGTTGTCTCTAGAAACAATTGCAGGAGTCTCTCAGTGTTTTACTCACTATGGCAAAACAGTTGGAGGTAGGGGTGGAGGAAGTAAGGATGTAGGGGTGAAGAGGGAGAGCATAATGCATAACCAAGTTGCAAAGCTTCATAGAAACGTCACACAATCTTTAGAGACCTGTGAGCAAGCTAAACCCATTTTTGTTAAAAAGGTCCCTTGGGCCAGCTCCCCCCCGCCCCCCTGGCAGCTCCCCATGACTCCCTAGCTCTTTCTCCAGTTCTTTCCTTGGGAATCATCCCACTCAACCTCATCTGGGTTGGATACTGGGTTCTACTACTTAGGTTAGGCTCAAAGTAGATCCGGATTGGCATTGCTGCTGGGCCTTGTGAGATTCTCAAGCCTTATTTTCTCTGATATGAGGTTCCTGGGGAGGGAATCACTGTTGTAACCACCCCAGAGCTTCGAGCCCTGAGCAGCCAGCTGCCCCACACTGGCTGGCCTGGCAGTCTTATTTTCTCACCCCTCATTCCCAGAAGCTGCCTGGGAGTGCTCCGGGGTGTGTGAAGGTTGCCTTTGCTTCACCTCCTCAGAGTGAAACCCAGCCTCCCCATCTACTGTTCTGAGCTGATGTCCACACCAACCTAACTTCTCTCTGTGATTTCAATTGAGAGAGGCAGCCTGCTTTTACTTTTTCTCTTATTTTGGCCTGAGTAGGATGCAGGGTTCGTGGTTCACCAAAGGGATTGGTGATTGACAGCTCCTGAGCATACCAGAAGATCCACTTCATAAAACCTGTTCCCTATGCCTTCTCTATTTGCAGTGTTCCTTCCTTTCACCTCCCAACTGTCTAGGAACCCTCCCAACTGCAAGTGTAGTGTTACAGAGTTATGGCTTTGCAATTTCAATTTGCTCTAACCAGGGAGAAACTGAAGGAGGCCACATCCCCTCCAATGGGATAGGGAGTTCATTTCTCTGAAGCGCCTAAGGGTGCCAGAAAGGAGAGATCAGTGTGAATTGGGACAGTCAGGGAAGGTTTCATGGCCCAGGTAGAGTTTGAGCTTGGACCTTGAAGGGTAGACGAGATTTTAGATGAGCGTGAGAGAGAATGAGAATTTGAGCATGGGGCGTAGGCAGTGGCTTGGGGTGTTCATGGCTAGGGAGAAGAAGGTTGTCTCAGAAGGGTGTGGTGAGAGATGAAGGCAATATTTATCTAGTCATCCTGAATTTTGATACACATAAGAATCAGCTCGGGAGCTGTAAAAACACTTGGTTCCTAGGTTACTTTATGCCCCATACCAGTTAAATCAGAATGGAGGTAGGAGCCAGGCATCAGTGGTTTTTAAAGATCCCCAAGTGATTCTAACATGCAGCCAAGTTTGGGAATGGCTTCCCTACTTTGTTTCCTACAAGTATCTGAAGCTTTGCAAGAAGATCTACAATGAAATAGGGTAAGCATAGGGGTGCTTAGGTGGCTCAGTTGGTTAATCGTCTGCCTTTGGCTCAAGTCATGATCCCAGAGTCCTGGGATTGAGCCCCGCATCGGGCTCCCTGATCAGTGAGGAGTCTGCTTTTCCCTCTGTCCCTCCCTTGTTCATTCTCTCTTTCTCTGTCTCTCTCTCTCTCCCTCAAATAAACAAATAAAATCTTAAAAAAAAAGAAATAGGGTAAGCATAGAGGCACCTGGGTGGCTTAGTTGGTTAAGTGTCTGACTCTTGATCTCAGCTCAGGGCTCAGGCCTTGATTGCAGGGCCATAAGTTCAAGCCCCACACTGGGTGCTGGATATGGAGCCTAAGTTTAAATAAAAGGTGGGGGGAATAGGGAAAACATAGAAAATGAACTAGGGAGTGTGTGTGGTGGGGAGGGATAATAAGAATAAGATGCAGGCAGGGAATAAAGTCTATTCACAAAATACATACCCTGAGATACTTGTGGTTGCTATAGTGGGCCAGAATTTGGGCTCTGAGCTTCCTTGCAACTTAAGCAAGAGGAAACCTGAGTGGTTATGAAGTCATATGATAAGAGCCAGCCAGTATTTCAAGAGAAGTCCCACGACTGAGAGCAGAAAGAAATTTCTCCCAAGGCTCTTTAGAAAGGAGGCACCATGCAGGACTATCGCCAGGGCTTTCAACAGTGTCCTCACAACCAACTGAAACCAGAAGTTTCACAAGGGCTATTTGATAAAACACCCCTTCATGTTGGCTACTGCAGGTCATTCAAGGCCAGAATGAACTGCTTGGATCTAATGTAGCAAGAAAGGTTGATTGCCCTTTTCAAACTCTTGGTTTTTGTCAGTCACTAATTTAAAAACCCTGCCATCCTGCTAGCTTCTAGGCTCATTTTTAATTAACTATACTTGTTTGCCTGCAGATACATGGTTTGCATTTTGTCTGTCCTGAGGTCATTTCTTATTTCTGGCAATCAACTTGTCCTTTGCTTCACCGGGCTCGGGGCTCAGACGAACAAACGCATTTGATTAAGGCACAAACCAGAAACTTTAGCTTTTCATCATTGTGCTCCTAGAGCAAGTTTATCTGCAATGGCCTCCACTCTGAACGGGAAGAGCATCTCCATTCTAGAGCCTGAGCTTAACCACAGAGGTCATCTCTTGGCAGGGTTACTGCTCCTGGATCTTGCCCACTGACTTGGTGACCTGGGAAGGACCCTTCCCTTGCAGATGGTCAGAAAAAGCACCTCTGTCCCCTTCTCCTCTCCTCCTTCATCCCTAAGCAGTTGAGAAATGCTGAGCTAGCCAGGCCCATCTCTGCCCTAGAGCCAGTGCCCAGGTACCTGCCGGTCCTGTTTAGCAGAATCAGCTCTCATTGGCAAGTGGCCGCAAGTGAGCTATAGGTCAGGTCAGGATGGGGACCAACTTGGCAGAGGGCCATCAGGGTGGCCTCAGGGAGGTGTGAAGTTAGTGTGCCTGCTGAGGCAGGGCATTCTCCACACACTTGATTGGCCTTGGAGCTCATGGCAGTCTGCAGGTGCTGGTTGCTGGGGAGGAGGGGTATGCAACAGGCTGTGTGTGCTCCCATGCTGTATGCTTCTTTATATTCTGCTCTGTCTCTCAACATGTGAGTCTTCAAGGCTGTGAGTAAATTTGGGACCAGGAGGTGTATGTATGGGCTGTGTATATACCCTGCATACACATGATCATCCCTGAGTGACGGGACTGTCCAGATTCTGGGCTTCACGGAGCCTCTGTGGTTGGGTGAGGTTCTGTGCACAACAGTAAGCAGATGTGTGAACCCATGTTGGGTAGAGTGGCCCAGCTGCCTACGCGGGCCCTCAGCCTGGGGACACTTGTGTGGGGTCTCTACCTCCACTTGCTGTCTGTGGGGATGTGGGCTTTCCGGTCTTGGCTCCTCCTGCCTCCCCGGGTGCTGTATGTATGTGTGCGGGAGGCGGCCAGGGCCATGGTCACGGCTGCCTGTTCTGTGGCTCTCACAACCCACGTTTGGGCTGTTTACGTCTTCCTTCAGGGGCTTGCCTGGTGTGCCCAGCTGGCAGGGAGCTGGGTGACCCTGCACATATGGCTCTGCTGTGCCTTGCTGGAGACCCTCAGACGCATCCCTTTGCTCCAGCTGTGTGAGCAGGCTGCCTGGTGGCTGGTGCAGGCGGCTGTGTGGGCTGGCAGAGTCCTGACTCGGGTACGGGGTGTGGTAGCTCTTGTCCAGCTGTGTGCCCACACTTTCTTCCTGGGCGTATGCTTGTGTGCACACCTCTGCTTTGCCGCCATCAGCTCTGAGGTCCTTGTGAGAGTGCAGGCCCCTCTCTCTGTCTCACTGCCCTCCAGGGTCCGTGCTCCCCTGAGGCTCCGCGGCACAGTAAGGCTGCCGGGCCAGGGGTGCGACAGGGTCAAGGGGGAGGTGGGTCTACCTCAGAGGGAGATTTGGGAGGAGAAGAAGCCCCAGAGGTCCAGGAGCCCTGAGCCCATGGGGAGAAGGGCGGTGTCACAGAGCAGGAATGAGTGCAGTCCAGGTAGGTAAGTGAAGGGGCTGTGCCTTGCCCCTTGGATCTGTCCCCCAACCTTGGGTGTCAGCATCTCCTGGCTTCCAGGCCGGGCTTGGGGCCTGCCTCTCCTCTCATGATGCAGGAGGACATTCTCTCCTCTTTTACCATTAGGCCTGTGTGACTGCCTCTCTCCTTCCCCAGCTGGGCGCCAGGCACCTCTTCCCTAGGCTGAGTGGTCCCTGGGGAAGGCAGAGGCAGAATGACCCCGATAGGCTCCAGTCCTGCCCTCTGTTGACTGAGAACAGCGCTACTCCTAATAGCCTTGGGCTGGGAGCTCTCCTCCCCTGCCCATGCCTCCCTTTGGACAGCTCCCTCCCTCTGTCTGTCTGTCCCTTTGGCCTTAGCAGCTCTTCTGCCCCCTTTCTTCCCTATCTCTTGCTCTTACAATAGGGCTCTATTTCTCCTCCGGCTTATACAGGGTATTCCCTCCTTCTGGGCCACGGAGGATCCTGTCTTCTCTTACTCCAGGACTTCCTCTTCCCCAGGGTGCCCCCCAGCCCCCACCCCCCTCTGTGTCACGTCCCTGTAGGTGTGCCTGGCCACAATCTCCTCACTGCACACTCTCCCCGCAGTGGTCCCTAGCGCAGCGACTCTCATCATTGTGGTGTGCGTGGGTTTCCTGGTGCTCATGGTCATCTTGGGCCTCGTGCGCATCCACTCCCTTCACCGCCGCGTCTCAGGGGCCGGTGGGCCTCCAGAGGCCTCCAGTGACCCCAAGGACCCTGACCTCTTCTGGGATGACTCCGCGCTCACTATTATCGTGAATCCTATGGAGGTGAGTGGGCTTGGGAAGTGGGAAAGGGCAACATTCAGCTGGAGCATATGAATGGCCAGGCCCTGGGCAAAAAGCTCCAGTCTGAGCTGCCAGGCCTGGGAAGGAGAAAGGTGTGTGTGTGTGGGGGTGGTGGTGGAGGGGGAGTAAAAGGCCTGAGGAAGTGTGGCCCCCAAAGGCGAGGCTTTGGGGTGTGTGCAGACCACTGAGCCCTGTGCTTTCTGCTCCCTCCTCGTCCAGTCCTACCAGAATCGGCAGGCCTGTGTGGCGGGGGCTGCCGGAGGCCAGCAGGAAGATGAGGACAGCAGTGACTCAGAGGCAGCGGACTCCCCGAGCAGCAACGAGAGACGCATCATTGAGACCCCTCCGCACCGCTACTGATGCAACACCCCTCTCCGAACAGAGACTTCTGCCCTGGTGAGACAGAAGCACCCCCAGAAAAGAGACAAGGACACTCTGAGAGAAGAGACCAAGAGAAAGAGAGCTCTTCAGAATGAGTCATCCTTTAATCCCCAAATCCCAGTGGGTGCCCCCGCTGGGATCTGCCTCCCCCTGCCCCCAGCCCACCTCCCTCCTGTGCCTCTGGGCTCCTGTTCCCTAGAAGACTTTGGCTGCCTTCTCTGCACCCAGGGTGGCCCCTTAGTTTGGCCCGTGTCTCTGTCTCTCCCCCAGGGCCATGTGCTGGATGAGGGAGGTGGGGGTGTCACTGGCGGCCAGGGGTGGGATCGAAGGCGACCCTTCCCTACTCTCCTGTCCATGGAGGCCTTCCTTCCCTGGGGCTCCCTCAGCTGGGCCTTCATGGCTTCTCTTCTGTCCCCTCCTCTGTCTCTCTTTCCATTTCACTCCGGGGACCCCTGCTTCTTCACCTTGCCCACTCTCCTTCCTTTTCTGTCCTCTTTCCCCTCTTCTCCTTGCCTGAGGCCCTACAGCCCCTGCCCCTTCCTACACGACCTGGTTGTGGCTAGGTTGTGGGGATGGCAGGGGGAATGTGTGTGGGGGGGCCAGGTATTATATATAATGTATATTTTTTCATGTTGCTGTGAGCGCAACCCCTGTGTTCTGTGTGTAGCTCACAGCCTTGTGTGTGTGTGTGGCATCGTCATGTCCTGGGGTGGGGGTAGGGGGATGGGTGTGGTGAGGGAAGGGATGCACCCTAGGGTTTTCAAATAAAACAACAAGAAAAAGCTCTGTGAGCTGCATCCTCCCTGCCTGATCCTGTGTGGGTGCTGTGTAGGTGGCAGGCTCTCCAGTCTCAGGGTTGGTTTGGGTTTCTGAGCAGGGCTGAAGTGAGGGGACAGGGCCGTCAAAGAGCCCTCCTCGGGTAAATCTCCAGAATCCAGGCCACTGGGAATGAGATACTATTGTCCCCCCTGCCTTCTTCCTTTAGCACCACCTAGAAAGCATAGATGATTCAGGGAATGCCATGGATGCCTGGGCTTTGGGGGAAGACATTGCCAGCCCCTCCTCATCTCTTGGCTCTGTAGCTTCTAGCCCAGGAGTCCAGCGTGGAGAGGGCAGGTGACCCTACTATTTTTTTTTTGACCCTACTATTTGTAACAAGAGACTGGGCTCTGGTTCATGTTCTCCAGGTAGTAAGGAACAGTAACAAGATGGGCTCGTTTCAGAAGAGGGAGCTGTATTGGGAGCATCCTTCTGGTGCCCTCCATGTCTTGGGAAATACCAGGGATCCACATCTTAATTCCTTTCTATCCAGTGAGGAGCTTGGAGCATCAGTGGTTCTTTGTGGTTCTCAGTAACACAGTTGGGATGGAGGTGGAGCTCATGGGCGTAGCCAAGGCTCCATCCAGGGCCCAGATGCCCTGGCCTTACCCATGGCTTTGTCTACCAGCTGCGTGCTGATGCCTCCACGTGTGTGTCTCCCACCCA
The DNA here is from genome assembly GCF_003254725.2 of Canis lupus dingo. Classification (NCBI taxonomy): domain Eukaryota; kingdom Metazoa; phylum Chordata; class Mammalia; order Carnivora; family Canidae; genus Canis; species Canis lupus. Next base: position 38,100,594 of record NC_064269.1, on the reverse strand, counting down.
CACCCCTTTCCCCACCTCTGTTTACACATACATACCATTGTCCCCTTGAAGCCACCCTTTGCCCGAGTTCTGCTCTACTCCCTGCTACCTATCCCTTTCCCCTTTGGCTCAGTTTCCAAAGCTGAAGCCTGGGAGTTCGTCTCTATCTCTCCCCTTCCCTAACCCTATGTCCAAATGGTGACTGGATCCTATCATTCTTACCCCTTAAAATCTCCCAAAGATGTCTTTCTTTCTCTTCCCCCTACTAGCTGTTGCTGTCTCAATTCATACCTCAAGATACACCTGTTGTGTTATCTGTTGCGAGAGCCTCCTCTGTGCCTCCTCCCACCTGGTCTCCTTGCCCGATGTCTTGCTCCACTGCAGCCCAACTCTGGGTCTCAGCGACCTTTCTAAAGTGCAGCTCTGGTTATGCCACTCCCCTATTTAGAACCGTCCCTACTCTCTGTCACTGCCAGGACCGAGTCCTGTGACCTTGTGAGGTCCTCTAACACAGGGGGTCAGGCCCTATCTCCCCCTCTCTCTCTGTCCTCTCTGCCACCACCCCTGTGCACCTGGGCTCCAGTCGCACAAACCATTGGTGCTTCTCCAAGCCCACCTTGCTCTTTCTGTGCCTCTGTGTCTTTGCATGTGCTGTTCCCCCTGCCTAGCTCGCCCTTTCCCCTTTGTGTGCCTAGCAGTCCTCCACGTATCACTGAAGACTCAGTTCGATGCTGCCTCTTCCAGGAAGTCTGTGCTCTGGTGCTCCTTGTTCATGCCTCCACCACAGCATCTCCTCCCAGGCTGTGGCCTATGCCTGTCTCCACCACCCAGTCTGCTGATCCTCAGCCACTGGCATAGTGTCGGGCACGTGGTGGGAACTCCGTGAATAATGAGTGAGGTGACCTGTGTGGCTCTCAGACTGAGAGAAGACTTTATTAGCAGCAGGAGAGGGGCTCTGGTGGCCTCTGGCTGGGAAAGGGGGCAGTCAGTGCACAGAGGACCCAGCAGATGCGCCACAGTAGCCTGTCCTGTAGGAGGACCTTCCCAGATGCTAAGCTGACAGTTGCATGTCTGTGGCAATACCAAGTGGGAGGTGGCCCTACCTGTTCAACCAGGAGTTCTTCAGAGGCTCAGGTGATGGCTCTGTAGGTAGAGACTTCAAATATCCGAGAGCCTTTGCTCTCAAAGGGGTAAGAGAGAGTTTTTAGTGAGTTACCTCCATCTTCTCCTTTTTGCTTTTCCTTACTTTACTCACCTGGCCCTGGTCTCAGGGGCTATAGCTGCCCACACAGTGGGTCCCATTATTCTTGTCTTGGCTCTTGGTGCCCCTCTAGTGTGGCTGAGACTCGGGGTTTTTATTCATCTCTGATTCAAACTCTGGCTCTAGGGAGCAGGTGGAGGAGAGGACAACCTTGTTGTGAACTCTGTCCCCCCATTTGTTGTATATACATCTGCAGCAGGTAGAGCAAGTAGCAGCAGAGAGTCTTCCTCTTAACATCTGCCCAACCTCGGCCTGACTCGGTCTTCCTGGATCATCTGTCTCGGGGACCAGAGGTTTCTTCTGAAATGTTCGTTTCCTAGAGACTCTCTCCACAATCAGAACCACTGACCACCTGTTATGTTTTATAGGTGTAATCTTTCCTGTCCCTCCTCTTTATGCTCAGTGTCTGACACCCAAGATCTCAGCCCTGGGGGACCACTATCTCCCTCTATGATAGTTGGGCAGGTAGCTGTGTCATGCTGGGTAGAAGGTATAAGTAGGAGCCTGGAGGCCTAGAGAAGGCCTTGAACTCCTTGTGCCACCACATCCTCCACGCTGCTACTCTTGCTTGCTGGTCTGCCTTCCCTTTCTCAGTCTTTATCTCTGCCTCTTTGTCTCTCTCCTCTTCCACCTCCCACTTCACACACACACACACACACACACACACACACACACACACGAAATAAGAATCAGGAAGGGCCTGGATGGCTCAGTCGGTTAAGTGTCTGCCTTCAGCTCAGGTCATGATCCTGGAGTCCTGGGATTGAACTCCAGATCAGGCTCCCTACTCAGTGGGGAATCTGCTTCTCTCTGCCCCTCTCCCCTCTCTTTCCACCTCTCTGTCCATTTGTGCTCTCTCTCTAATAAATAAATAAAATCTTAAAAAAAAAAAAAGAAATAGGAACCAGGAATGAGGCAAGATGCCAACTACAATCATGCAGAGAAAGGGCACCAGGCAAGAGTCCAAATGGGTTTTTATTTTGTTGCTCAAGATCTTCTAGAAGGATGTTCTTTAATCCCCCTCACAGCAGCCGGCAAAGTTTCAGGATCCCAGGCGTTGCACAGGGTTTCCAACTTACCTATTCTCAAGTTAATTAGAAACAGCAAACATATCTCCGTTGGTCTAACTCAGATCTTTCCTTATGCACTAGAAAGCTGTTTCTCCCATAAGTCTCCTTTCTGCAGTGTAAATTGATTAGCTTCCTGAAAGAAGCTTGATGAAAAGCTATGCCCTTGGGAAAAGCCATGCTGTCACCACCAGTTCAAGAATAGAGTGTGTCTTTCATTCTGTTACCAGATCAGAGACCTGAAAGCTCACCTGAGCCTTGTGGGCAGGTGGACACAGACACACTGGTGCTGTGTAAACACAGCACCCTGCCCACTTCAGGAGTCTCTGATTCCACTCTGCACTCTTTGGGCTGCTACACTAATCAGCAACAATTCAGAAACCTCCATTTCCCCACCCACCAGCCCCCTACCCCTGGGGCTTTATTGGGGCAGGCCAAGAATGGCGAATTTGCTTCCGGTCTTCTAGGAGCAATGGAAGATCTCATATTCCCTTCAGATTTTAATCTCCATGCTGGGGACTCCTGAAAGCACATCCCCCAAGCTCCCCCAGACTTATCACACCTCAGGGCTCCTCTGGACAGTGTGTTGATCTGATGAGTCCCTCAGACACTGGAGTGTTCCATGGCGATGTCTGCAAGCATGGACTAAGGACAAGTTTCTGTCCATTTTATGCTCTTCTATAGCACTGTGGGTCTTGCTTCCTGGGACTCCACCCTATGGGGATCCTCTCCTCACCCAGGTTCCTGCTGAGGGCTCATGGTGAGTTCCCTCCTGGGAGAGAGTCAGAGAAGGGGATAGATGAGGAGGATGATGGTTTAATCCCTGGTGGGTGGGTATGTCTGACAGACAGAGAGGAGGAGCTGGCATGCTTATTTTCACAGTGCTTGTGTCACTGCATCTCCTGCGGCACACGTTGTCACTCCCTTAAAATACATCCTACAGGAAAAGGACAGATGAGTGTTTAAATTTAGCAACAGTGGTAGGAGGAGGGGGAATAGAGGCTCTGGGATGTGGTGGAGCTGGTTCTGTCAGAAAAGGAGTAGGGGCGGTGCCTGGGTGGTTCAGTTGGTTAAGCATCTGCCTTCAGCTCAGGTCATGATCTCAGGGTCCTAAGATCAGCCCCACATCATGCTCCCTGCTGAGAGAGCATGGAGCTTCTCCCTCTCTCTCTCTTTGCCTCTCCCCTCCACTTGTATGTTTTCTCTCTCTCTCCCTGTTTCTCTCTCTCCCCCTTCAAATAAATAAATAAAATCTTAAAAAAAGAAAAAAGAAAAGGAAAGAAAGAAAGAAAGAAAGAAAGAAAGAAAGAAAGAAAGAAAGAAAGAAAAAGGAGTAGGAACCCTATGGGCCCTGGTGAGGATTCTAATCCACAAGGGAATCTCTGTCCCAAATATCCAGTCTCAAAGATCTGACCCCCAAATTTGAAGTTCTCACTCTACAGCCCTTTCCTACCTCCCCCATCACATGTAGTCATTTCTCCTCAAGTGTGTGCAGGTTGAGATTATGCTGTCCTTTTTCCATTGGCTGCAGTGTGGCTGGCTCTGTGGAGGAATAGGTTAACTGGACAAAGCATTTGAAAAGACCTCTGATTTTCACTTAGGCCACTGGAGGGGAAGTAGTCTTCCTTCACTCCATGGCACTACAGAGAGGGTAGGGTCCAAAGGCATGAAGCAGAGAAAAGAGGGTAATACAACTTCCACCTAACAACTGAGCAAGGCCCCAGGGTACTAGGCCCAAGGTGGATTTGGGGTGTTCACATTACCTTATCCCCTGAAAGTTCAGCCATCCCCTCACAGACCACTGGGCTAATGACCTTCTACCTCAGGACCCTCCTGTTGAACTGCCATCTTTTTGCTTGGAGGAAGTGGTGGGGAGAAGAAGTTGAGGTGGGCTTTGCTGTCAGGCTCCTGTGTTCAAATCCCAGCAACTTGGAGTCCAGTCTTTTTTTTTTTTTTTTTTTAAGATTTATTGATTCATGAGAGACACAGAGAAAACAAGAAAGGGGCAGAGACATAGGCAGAAGGAGAAGCAGGCTCTTCGCAGGGAGCCTGATGTGAGACTCCATCCTGGACTGGGATCATGCCCTGAGCTGAAGGCAGATGCTCAACTGCTGAGCCACCCAGGCATCCCTGGAGTCCAGTCTTAGTCTTTAACTTCTCTAATCTTTGGTTCATCACCTAACAAGGGGGAATTGCTTACTCACAAGATTGAATGAGGCTTAAATGAGGTAACTTTTTCTGAAGGAACCAGAATCAGCATATTAAAGTAGCTATCATTATCATTAATTATCAGGAGATGGGCAAAACCATTCCTAGTCCCAGGGGCAATGGGGTCTTTAGAAGCACAAAGTCTTGGCATGGTTGAACTTCCTTTCATCCAAGGCCCAGGCTTGTGGGTTTGAACACATTGTTAGTTTGGAGTCTGGCACACCTGGGCTTTGTCTCACCTTGGCAACTTACAGAAGCTTATTGTGGTTCGTGGCCATAGGAGAGTGACTATTTTGATAATTGCCAGGCTATTTTAAATGGGTTATTTTTCAATAGGTGGGGGCTTAAGCAACAGGAGCTTCTAGGGTCTTAGTAGTCAAGAGCTCATAGACTTTTGAGTGTGGACTCCTGACCTTGAGCTAGATGGGCAAAGGTGACCTAGAACTGGAGTTAAAGTGAAAATAGAGATTAGTTCACCAAACAGATAGTCTTTTGATCTCACTTCAAAATGGGCAAAATTTTAACTAGGAAGTCTTTCCTGTAAGGTGTTGGTGGATGGATTAACTTTTTGTTCTGCTCTGTTTTTCAACCAGGTTTTTAGGTTGGGCCTCAAAGGAGTCAGGTTCCACTCCGGAGCATGGGTGTGTGAACTTTGTGCAGGCCTAGGTAGGCTGTGCCTGGTCAGCCTCTTACTGTCATTGGGAACTGTGTCATGCGACAAGGGAAAGGGGTGTGGAGAGGCCTGGAGTTACCTCCAATCATCTAAAGGTGGCTCTGGAATTATAACCTTTATACTCCTTCAGTTAATCATACAGTCTTTGGCCATGAATTTGAATCTTGCAGACCCAGACTACCTACCAAGGGTGGCAGTTTTTTCCAATAAAGAGATCAAAAGAAGTGAAGTCCCTTTATTATGTATAGGGGATATACCATTTTTAAAAATTTTAAATTCAATTTACTAGCATAGAGTATAACACCCAGTGTTAATCACATCATGACCATTTTCTTTCTTTCTTTCTTTCTTTCTTTCTTTCTTTCTTTCTTTCTTTCTTTCTTTCTTTCTTTCTTTTCTTCTTTCTTTCTTTCTTTCTTTCTTTCTTTCTTTTTCTTTCTTTCTTTCTTTCTTTCTTTCTTTCTTTCTTTCTTTCTTTCTTTTTTTTTTTTTTTAAGATTTTATGTATTTATTCATGAGAGCCACAGAGACATAGGCAGAGGGAAAAGCAGGCTCCCTGCAGGAAGCCCGATGTGGGACCTGATCCCAGGACCCTGGGATCATGCCCTGAGCTGAAGGCAGATGCTCAACCACTGAGCCACCCAGGTGCCCCATGACTATTTTCTTGTCAAGATAAGTAATTGAACTTACAGCAAGGCCAAAGGCTCAGGAAGGTGTTTAAAAAGGCCTGCGTCTGGAACTTTCTGACTCCAAGAATCATGTTTGCTCAAGAAGTTGAGAAGAACTGCTTGAGAACAACAACGATCATTCCTTGGCCTTTTGGCAAAGATCAAGTTAAAAACAACAGAACAACATAGCATTTGGTTTTACTCCTGGAACAGGAGAGGCAGAAAATTGAAAGAAAAATAGAAGGCTGATTAAGCTGGAGGAAGAGGTAGATTTCATTGGAATAAAGGTTTATGGTCTTTGAAGATAAGCTAGACACAAAGGAAAGGAGCATGGGGTCTCAGAGGTCAGCCAGGCAGATACAAATGGGCTAAGATTTATGTGGATCTGATGCCCCTTAACTAGAGGGTAAGCAGAGAGGCCAGTGACAGGGCTACATAAGGACTTGATAAGTGAAGGGAAATTTGCTGAGAGCTAGGTGGGGTATAGTAGCAGTTCATGTATCCAAGATGGGAGAAGTTAGCTTTGCCCCCAAGTGTTCATGTCCTGCTCTTCAATCTGATAACTGTTTTATGGCACAAATTTTTTGACCTCGTGATCTCAGCCTTTCTGAGATAGTCAAATTGACCTTCTGAGAAGGTATAAAATTGAGTATAGAAACAGTGAAGTATCATAGTATTTTGATGTTAAGTTTAAGGTAAGTTTAAAAATCTGTATGACTAAGTTAAGCTTTGCATTTTCACCTTGGAATGTCTGTTGATTTTAGAGTTATGACTTTTAGTTGAAAATTATAAGGTAGTGCTCAAGCTTATAAACAGTATTAGAACATTTAAGAGAAATCTAACATCTGAATAAGGTAAATTAAGAAATGAAATTTACAAGAGTCACTTATGTTATAAGAAAGATTTCACATGTAAGGATTTTAACCCTACCTTGTCAGGCAATTAAAGTGAATGAAGAAAAAATTTTAAAAAATCAAATATATTAAGCATATGAATGCAGCCTAAAACAGTTATGGAAATTTTAGTAAGTTTGTGGATGGGACTAATTATTAAGGAAATTTGAATCTGTTCAAGTTGAGTTAAACTCCAATCAAAGAACAAGTGGAAGTGATTAAAATGTACCATTTGGTACATTTATAAATAGAATTTCAGGATTTGTAAGTTGAATTTAAATATTTAAGCAAAACTAGATTTTATACTTACAATTTTAATAAGTTAAATATTAAAACCCTGGTAACCAGAAATAGTCTCTTCCACACGCACTAGGCATTACAACTCTTCACGATGACGCAGTGTGTGTGTAGCTCCTAACAGTTGTTGGATCAGAAAGAATGATGGGGTCTAAAGAAATCTAAGATGGAGGAGACACGTCCTGGAGAAGAGCAGAGATATCACGAGAGAGCTGTCAGACAGGGCACAAGTGAAAGGTGGCTCTTCAAAGTTGCAGTAGAGCCCATGATGGAACAATTGAAAATCAGAAGATTGAAAGATTGAAGACTGGAATATTAAAACAGCTCCACCAAAGTGTTGATTGGAAAATCTTTTCAATGGAGTTTAATGTCATAATCACTGGCATAACCTGATACGGATGAGCAAAAGGGAATGTAACTCACATACTGTACTTGCCCTTTTAAAATACTCAAAGTTTTGAATACTGAGACACATCTAGCTTTAAGAGTTTAAGGTGAGGGACTATGGACCTGAGAAAATGTGGGCCTGGATTGTGTATGCATTGTCCTAGATTTTGGGATATCTTGCTTGGGATAATCAGTTTTGAATTAGAAACTCAGGCTAAAGGATGCCTGGGTGGCTCAGTGATTGAGTGTCTGCCTTTGGTTCAAGTCCCACATTGGGCTCCCTGCATGGAGCCTGCTTCTCCCTCTGCCTATTCCAACCCCCCCCCCCATCTCTCATGAATAAATAAATAAAATATTTTTAAAAACTCAGGCTAATGCCATCTGATGCCTCTGTCATTTTCAACACATGATTTCCAAGGTCACTTGGAAATGGTGCATGGATGGCTGCACCAAGCTGGAAAGAGTAAGAGTCAGATGGCGGCTTGTGGCGAGATTTTAGGCCAGACCTGGAAATAGTGCTGCTTATCATTCTGCTCAGGTTCTGTGAGCTCATGTTTAGTCATTGGCCACTAAAACAGCTGAGGAAGCTGGGAAATGTAGTTTGGCTGGGTGCTCATGATGACAGGGAATGAGGTTTTGTAATTAGCTTGGCAGTCTCTATGACAGTCCATCCTTCTGGTATTTTTGGCAGAATATCCACTTCATCCTTCTTCCCATATAGGGAATACACTCACCCCTTTCCCAAGGGACACACCCAAGTCCCAACCAGGCATTTCTTTTTTTTTTTTTTTTTTTTTAATTTTTATTTATTTATGATAGTCACACAGAGAGAGAGAGAGAGAGGCAGAGACACAGGCAGAGGGAGAAGCAGGCTCCATGCGCCGGGAGCCCGACGTGGGATTCGATCCCAGGTCTCCAGGATCGCGCCCCGGGCCAAAGGCAGGCGCCAAACCGCTGCGCCACCCAGGGATCCCCCCAACCAGGCATTTCTGGGTGGTGTGTAGTATTCTCTATGTTACTCCTCATGGTCTGGTGACTTAGGAGCTAAAAGACAAGTTATCTGAACACTGCTATGACTGCACTGGTGTTCACCTTCCTTGTTCAGTCCTGCTTTCTTTGCTCTATCACACACGCTGATCCTAGAGGCACTCCCCAATAAACCTTATGCATGCAAATTTCCATATTCAAGTCAGCTTGCAAAGGAGGACAATCTGTGATAAAAGAGGTATGTGAAGTAGTCTCATAATATTTTTATTTATTTATTAGAGACACAGAAAGAGAGAGAGGCAGAGACACAGGCAGAGGGAGAAGCAGGCTCCATGCAGGGAGCCTGACGTGGGACTCGATCCCAGGTCTCCAGGATCAGGCCCTAGGCTGAAGGTGGGTGCTCAACTGCTGAGCCACCCGAGGGTCCCTTTCATAATATTTTTTTAAAATTTCCTGTTTTTATAATTATTTCTTCCTTGTTATTTCTTATTTTGTGTATTTATATTTCCCCTTCTGCCCCCTTGACTAGATTTGCTGGTAGTTTATTTATGTTCTTAACTTTTCAAGAAACCATATTTTTGATATATTTGTTTTGCTATTTACCAATTTAAAAAAATTAATAGACTTTACTTTTTAAAGGAGATTTTAGGTTTACAGAAAAAGTTTTAGGTTTCCAGAAAAATGAACAAGAAGTACAGAATTTACATATATCTTCTCATACACTCCCGCATTCCCCCTATTATTAACATCTTGCTTTAGTGTGGTTATGTTTGGTTCAGCTGATGAATCAAAACTGATATATTATTATCAACTAAAGCCCATAGTTTATGGGCAGCCCGGGTGGCTCAGCAGTTTAGTGCCGCCTTCAGCCCAGGATGTGATCCTGGAGACCCAGGATCAAGTCCCATGTTGGGCTCCCTGCATGGAGCCCACTTCTCCCTCTGTCTGTGTCTCTGCCTCTCTCTCTCTCTGTGTCTCTCATGAATAAATAAATAAAATCTTAAAAAAAATAAAGCCCATAGAGTTCACTCTTTGTGTTGTACATTTTATGGGTTTTGACAAATGCATGATGTCATGTAGTCACCATTATAGTATCATACAAAACAGTTTCACCCTGTGCTGCATCTATTCATCTCTCCCTCTTCCTTGTCCCTGCTGGAAATCACTGACCTTTTGATCTTTTTACCATCTCCATAGTTTTGTCTTTCCTAGAATGTTGCATAGTTGGAATCATAGAGATGTAGACTTTTCAGATTGACTTCTTTCATTTAAGCCTCCTTCATTTCTTTTTTATGGCTTGATAGCTTTTATTTATTTATTTATTTATTTATTATTTATTTATTTATTTATTTATTTATTTTAGAGACAGAGAGAACACACTGGAGGGAGGGCCAGAGGCAATGGAGAGAGAGAATCCCAAGCAGGCTCCACGCTCAGCATAGAGCCCAATGCGGGACTCAATCTCATGACCCTGAGATCATGACCTGAGCTGAAATCAAGAGTCAGATGCTTAACTGACAGAGCCACCTACGTGTCCCTCATTTTTTTCTTTTTAAACTATTTTTCCTTTTTTTTTTTTAAGATTTTATTTATTTATTCATGAGAAACACAGAGAGAGAGAGGCAGAGACACAGGCAAAGGAGAAGAAGGCCCCATTCAGGGAGCCCGACGTGGGACTCGATCCTGGGTCTCCAGGATCACGCCCTGGGCCGAAGGCAGGCACCAAACCGCTGAGCCACCCAGGAATCCCCTAAATTATTTTTCTTTTTAAATTTCATTTTTTCCATCACCGAACAATATTTCGTTGTATGACTGTATCATAGCTTATCCATTCACCTACTAAAAGAATCTTGTTTTTTTCCAAATTTTGGCAATTATGCATAAAGCCACTATAAACATTCATGTACAGGGGTTTGTGTGGACAAAAGTTTTTGGGTCATTTGGTTGAAATCCAAGGATTACTATTGCTGGATTGTATGGCAAAAGTATGAGTTTTATAAGGAACTTCCAAACTGAGTTCTTTCTAAATTTTGGCCACCATTTTTTTTTAAATCAAGTACATGTTTTGCGAAAATTTTCTCCTAGTCTGTGACTTTTCTTCTAATTTTCTTGAAGTAATACTTTTTAGAATCAATAAATATAGAAGAGGTCTCAGTGGAAGTCAGGTTGAGAAGATGGGTGGCATAGAATTCTCCTAAGGGCAGGAAATGTATGTGTGTGGTGGTGGAAGAGGGGTAGGTAAACTTAAATCCGGGAGGGGATTTAAAGGTAAAGTAAGTATCATGGTAAATACCTAGTACCAGTGTCAATAATAAGGAATTAAGGAATTAGCATAAGGATTTGAGCTCAATACCTACTTGCTGAATTAATTGACTGGCTTTTATACTGGACATTTGATACTACTCACTGCATAATAGTCACAGATTTTAGAGATGGAAATCTTTTAAGAGATGTAGTGAATCCTATCCTCCCTGGTTGTAAATGAGAAAATAAGGTGTCAGGCCAAAGTTAGTGTAATTCATAGATGGTAAATATAACTAACTAGTGGGAGGCTGTGATTCAAATTCCAGGTTTCATGCCTTTACCTAGTGCTTATTTCACAAAACTAAGAAGATATAACATTGCTTCAACTATCAAACATATTTTAGAAAACTCAAGCAAATTGTATTTGCCCATATTATTGCTTACTGCTATTTCTTTTTTCATGATGTTGCAGGTTTTAAAATTTTGTTGTTTCCCTTCTGCTCAAAGAACTTCCTTTAGCCATTCATTTAGGGAAAGTCTGCTGGTGACACAGTCTCTTCATTTTCCCCCATTGAGAATGTCTTGATTTCCCCTTCATTCTCGAAGGATATTTTCATGGGGTAAGTTGCAGAATAATGTTCCCCAAAAGTTGTCCATGTCATAATCCCCAGAACCTGTGATTATTTTAGGCAAAATGAAAGTAAGGTTGTAGATGAATTAAGATTGCTAGTCAGCTGAATTTAAGATTATCTGAGTGAGACCAATATAATCACAAAGGTCCTCACAAGGACCTTTAGAAGAAGGAGGCAGAAGTGAGAGAACTAGAGAACTGGCAGGGTGACAGGAATTTGGCCCAACTTTGCTGGCTGAAGATGGAGGAAGGAGGCCATGAGCCAAAGAACGTGAGTAGCCTCTAGAATCTGGAAAGACAAGGAAACAGATTTTTCCCTAGAGCGTCCAGAAGGAATATAGTTCTACTGACACCTCAGTTTTAGCCTGATGAGACCAGTTTTGGACTTCTGACCTCAAAGATTAATAATAAATCTGTGTTGTTTTAAGCTACCAAATAAGCGATGATTTGTTATAGCGACAATAGAAAACTAGAGTTAATGTATCCTAATATCACAGTATTCTGGGTCAATAGTTCTTTTCTTTGAATATTTGAAACACATTGTGCTGCTTCTTTCTGGCCTTCTTGGTTTCTGATGAGAAATCTGCTATCATTTGTTGTTTTTTCCTCTATGGGTAGGTTTCATTTTTCTCTGGCTCCTCTCAAGCTTTTTCATTTGTTTTTAGTTTTCAAAAGTTTAATTTTGATGCATGTTAGTGTGTATTTCTCTGGGTTAATTCTGTGTGGGGTTTGCTCAGCTTCTTGAATCTGTAGGATTATATCTCCTGCCAAATTTGGGGAAATTTTGACTACTTTTTCTTTAAGTTCTTTTTCAGCCCTTCCCCTCTTTCTTCTTCTGGGACTTTGATTACACAATGTTAGATCTTTTGTTATAGTTCTACAGACCCCTGAGGCTCTGTTCTTTCTTTCCTTCTTTCTTCTTCTTCTTCTGGTCTACTTTTTCCTTTGTTGTTCAGATGGGGTAATTTCTACTGTCCTATCTTCCAGTTCACTGATAGCTTTTGCCCCACCCCACCATCCTATCCATTCTCATGTTGAGTTCATCCACTGAGCTTTTTATTTTAGTTATTGTATTTTTCAGTTTTAAAATTTCCATTTGGTTCTTTGTGATAGCTTTTATTTGTTTGCTGAGGCTCTCTCTACATTTCATTTGTTTCAAGTGTGGTTGTAATTGCTTGTGTATTTATCATGTCTGCTTAAAAGTAATTCCAATATTTCTATCTTGGTGTTAAGGCATTTATTGGTTGACATTTTTAAAAAAGATTTATTTACTTTAAAGAGAGAGCATAAGTGGGAAGGACAGAGGGAGAAGGAGGGAGACCCTTAAGCAGACTCCATGCTGAGCTTCACTCAGACTCCAGACTTAACCCCTTGACACTGTGATCATGACCTGAGCAAAAACCAAGAGTTGGATACTCAACTGACTGTACCACCCAGGCACCCTTAGTTGACATTTTTTTTAGTTGACATTTTCCATTCAGTTTGAGATCTTCTTGATTCTTGGTATAATGAGTGATTTTGTATTGGAACCAAGACATTTTTGCATTATGTTATGGAATCTGAATCTTATTGAAGACTTCTATTTTATCTGACTTTTTTTTTGGACACCACTCCTACAGAGAAAGAAAGTACAGTATATCATGACTGCCATGTGGAAGTAGAAGACCAGGTTTTCCATTTGGTCTCTACTGACCCATGAGAGGCTAAGGCCTCTCTTAAATGATGGACTGGGTAGGGGTATTAGTTCCCACTCCCCACGTGGTCTCCACTGATACTGCAGGGGGATGGGGGAGAGCCTCATTACTGGCCTGTGGGAATGTGCTCCTTATCTGGCCTTCTTTGACCACCCCATAGTAGGCATTGGGATATCTTGTTACAGCCTCATGAGGGTAGAGGTCTCAGCTTCCCCTCTTGGCCTTTGCTGGTTTGAGTGTGAATGGAGCCACAATTTTTTATTTAGTGTTTTGCTGGAGCAGAGTGGTTGTCTAGAAGATTCTTTCCAGGCTACCTCTTTCCTAGTCTTTTGGCCAGAAAGAGTAGGGCTTTTACAGGGCTTTTACTGGAGCTTGTGTGTGTGTGTGTGTGTGTGTGTGTGTGTGTGTGTTGGTATTTCTAGGTTGCTGACCTTTCTAGCAAAAAAGAAAACTGTAAAACTCACTACCATTTTGTTTCTTGGGTATTGAGGTCCGTACATAGTCTGCTTTCTTTTTTCCACCTTTTGGAATCTCCTTATGTTTATTTTGCATACAATGTACAGGGTTTTTAGTTGTCCTTGGTAGAAGAAATAGAGAAAAGTACATCTACTCAATTTCTCTGAGAGAAGTCTTCCTGAAAATAAACATACCGCGTATCTATGTAAGCTATGGATATTTGGGGGACAATTCCTGAAGAAGGAGCAAAACTCATTTGGGGAAAGACTCTCAGGTCAAAAACCTCGACTTGTTTTTTCTTTCTTCTTTCCATTCTTTGAGGGAGAGAGGATCAAAAGGTCCCAATTGGGTTTTGGCAAGGGTGACATATTCTGAAACTTCTCTGGACTTCTAAAGAAAATCTGATAAAATTCTGCTATAAGCTGGGGTAAGAGGAAATATATACTATAGTCCTTGTTGCTATCTGGGGAATTCCCTGCTGTATGTTCAGGAAATGGAATTAGGTACTTTGCACCTAAAGCTAGGTTGGTAGTACTGGATACACCTAGGTATATCTAGACCTCACTATTCTGAACACTTAAAGCAAATTAAGATTTTTGTTCAGGTATATTTAGATGCACCCAGCTTTGGGATTTGCTGTGCCTCACTACACATATAGCTTTCTTCCTCTGCTGAGTTATCTCTCAGTTATATCTCAGTTATCTCTTCCTCTGCCAGTTATGGTACTGAGGCTGAAAGAAGGATGGATAAATCATACCCAACAAGCCCTGCCAAACGTATAAGGATAAATACTGTAACTTGATTTGCAATTTCCAGAGCATGGACAGTTCCACAACTCTACATCTTATGTCATTAAAAAGCTAAAGGATCCAACTAAATGAGGTGGTTCCCCATTTCCAACTACTTCCCCAACAAAAAGAAATATAGACTTCAACCCTTCTACAATAATTTGTTTGCTCAGTGAAGTTGAGAAAAGAAATTACACCCGAGCCAACAAAAATTAGGCAAAATTGTAACCTGTGAGTCAGGTATCATAATAGTTGAAGGAAACGGCCTTAGGGACTACGATACAGCAGACATAACTCATCTCTAAAATTGGGCTGAGAATGTTCGCTTGTTATTCAGATAGCACTGTCTTGGGAATATGTAGCTTCTAAGTCTTGTGCCTTGGTCTCCAATCTATGACTTTTAAGGACCTTTACTGTGGTTCCAAATTTAGCCTAGGAATCTTGACCTACCTGAGCCAGTAAATTTACTTTCCAGAGGTATAAGTGACTTTATGAATTAAAATATTTGATGTTTAAGAGAATCCAATGTATTAGCCTTCAATTTGGGAAGTAAAATTTTAGACTTGAGAGTTTAAGAGGACTAAGGGAATTTGATAAGTATTTATAAGTTTGATTTATTAGATGTACAGGGTTTAATAAATTTAGAAAGGTTTGGCCTGATGGGGTTGTTTGCCCTGTCAAGGCTTTCAAAATACTTAAAATACATGTATATTAAATGCCACATAGTTAAAAATATTTAAAGAAATTTAATTTTTATTTGTAAAGAGGGGAAGTCTAGCATAATGTTTAAGAGCATGGACTCTGGAACCAGATTATGTAGGTCAAGGGTCAGCAAACTATGGCCTGCTGCCTGTTTCTGTACAGTCTGCAAGCTAAGGATGATTTTGACATTTTTAAGTGGTTAAAGAAAAGGTCGAAAGAATTCTTTTAAGATGTGTGAAAATTATATAAAATTCATATCTCAGTGTCCATAAAAATATTAATGGAACATGACCATGCTTGTTCATTTGTGTATTATCTTTGGCAGCTTTCATGCCACAAGAACGTTGCTGAGTGGTTGTGACAGAGACTGTGTGACCTGAAAAGATAATATTTACTGTTTGGCTCTTTACAGATAAAGTTTGATGACCCTGGCATAGGTTCCAATCACAGCTTTGTTATTTATTAGAATGAGTTTGGGCCAGTCATTTAACCTCTCTGTGTCTCGGGTTTCTCTTCTGCAAAACGGGGAGAATTATAGCTGCTATAATGAAGTTATTGCGAGGATGAAATAAATTGATATTTGAAAAATTCTTAGAACAATGCCCGGAACACAGTAAATGTAGTCTATATCTAAAAATTGGAGGACTTTAACCTGTTAAACTTGAGTTAATCAAACATTAAAGAATAATTAGAATTAAACATTAAAATGTGAGGTGAAATTTTCGTTTTATTATTTTTATGAACAGAATAAGAATTTAAAGTTGAACCTAGTACTTTTAAGTCTAGAACTTCAATAAATTGAGTGTTAAACACCCAAATAGCTTTATTAGTTCTTCCTTAGCCCCTGAATCCCTCTTGGGCCAGGTTCTGTGCAGAATTCTATGGCCTGGGAGACAAAGCTCTCTGGGACTTATGAACACGGCTTCTCTAAGACTGAGAGGCAGTGTTGCATAATGGTTAGGTATTTGGAGTTACGTCCGGATTGAATTTTGACTTCCTAGCTGTGTGATTTTGGGTAAGACTCATCTGCAAAGTGGGGCTCGTAATACCTATTTCATAGGGGGTATTATGAAGATTAAAAGCACTAGAGCCCATAAAATATTTAGTGTAATGCCTGGGTTTTAGTAAGCATTAGATAAACATCAGTTATAATCATTATTATCATCTCCTAGGAGGCAGGCACTTCATGAGTTATTGATAATCAGTTACTAAACTCCTAGCAGAGCAGGTGGCTATGTGTGTGGTATGGTTTGAATGGTACTGGGAAGTCCTTTCTGGTTGCCTGGACTTTCTAAAATTCTACTATATCATATGCTTTCAGTTAGACATTGCCCTCTTCAGGGATCCTTTATGCTTTACAGAGAGCATCCCTTCCTCTCTGGCATGGTTTAGTTTATTAGGTACTAGGTACCAGGTATTTTCTTTACAGTGGCAGTCTGAGAACAGTCAACATGCAAGGGCTGGGATTTATGTTCTCCAGGGTACACGGGCAGTGGGGGGGCGGGGTTCTGAAAGATGGTGAAAAGGTAAGAAGAGGAGAAATTCTGCACAATTTTCAGGTCTGGCCTGTCATTCTGTTCTCCTGCGGTGTCAGAGCAGCTTCTTTACTTTCCCTGGGAGGAGTTTACAGAACCAAGCTCCTCTGATCCCCTGGGGCCTCCACCTTAGAAATGTGCCGGACAATAGGAAACAAGCCTGGCCCAGGGCGCCACCTGCTGTCTGTCTTCCCTCCTGCACCCTGGGCTGGGAGAGCGCTTCTGTCTTGGTACTAACCCATCCTTGCTCAATTACCAGCAGCCCTGAGCACCTTCTGCCCTTCTTGGTGGCACCAGGTCTCCCTTGGTCTGGGAGTCAGGTAAGGTATCAGGGTTTACGCCCTTGAAGTCTGACATCAGAGCCAATGGCTGTGGCAGATGGTGGGGCCTGAGGCTTATTCTGTGATTAAAAATCATTTCTTGCACCATGTCTGTGCTTTCCCAGTCTGGAGCAGTGGGAATATGACCACCATAATGACCCTGACCAGTGGGGAGAGAGGAAGGAGAGGAGACTAGTGATTCACTGTGTACCTTCCCTGTATGTTACCAGCTTGAGAGGACTCAGGATGCGTGGTCGTATCCTATTTTAGTCTCCGGAATTTGTCATCATCCAGCGCTATATTCCCCACCACGCAGAAGCGGCAGAGGGATTGGGGGCAGGCCTCTGTCTCCAAGGAGACTGTGACGATGTCCCGCTTGGGGCAGTTTGGAAGTGGACATCACTAGGAGGCTGAGGAAGGCCTTGGATTTGACCCCTGCAACACCTGTGTTAGGGCCTTCCTCTTACCTGCTTCAGGGCTTAGGAAGACTAGCCGCCAGCCCCTTTATAGGAGGGGAAACTGAGGCCCAGAAAGGGCAGGGAATCCCCTTGGGTCACAATGTGCCGCCGAGTAAGAGTCAGCTGAATCCAGGATCACGGTCCCGCGGATCTCCCCCCAAAGCTCAGGCAGCCCCTCCTAGCTCCATCCTTCTTTGAGCTTCCCAGCAAACCAGTCCCAGTGCGGGCGAGCCTTTGTAACGCTCTCGGGGTCGCCGCTCCAAGACTTCGCCTTTAAGGCGCTCTTCCCCTTTAAGGTTCACGGCTCCAACCGTCACGCGGCGCCGCAGCCTTGAGGCCCCGCCCCTACAAACAGCTTCCCGCAGGGCAGCGTAGGCTGCGCGGCCGCCACGGCCCCTTTAAGCCCGAGCCCCGCCCCTGGCTCCCCGCCCCTCCCTCCCCTCCCCTCCCCCCTCAGCCCGCACCAGGTGCCCCGGCGGGTCGTGCGGCGCGGCGCGGCGCGCGACGGTGAGCGCCGGGTCCCGAGGGGGCGCGGGGACGCGTTCCGGGTCTTCCTCCGGCCCGGCCTGGTCCTCGCGGGGCCCGGGGGCGGAGCTGGAGCTGCGTCTGGGGCGGGGGAAATGGGTGGTCCGGAGCGCAGGAGGGGTGGGCCGCGACCCGCCGAATGGGGGAGGGGCTCAGGTGACTTGTGGTGGGGAAGGAATGGCTCCCCGCGGAGCTCGCCGGCGGCGGGCCTGGGGGCCGTGGGCTTGCGCGCTGGCGGCCTTACCACTCTTCTTCGCGCGCGCAGTGCCCCGGTACGGCCCGATTGTGGGATCCTGCTCCTCAGCCCCCTGGGGTCCAGGCCCCCGTGTGGGGGGCGGCTGCCGACCGGCCCGGCCGCCGGAGACCGCAGTCGTGGAGGCCGCCCGAGAGGCCCGGGCTGAAAGCCGAGGCCTTTGAGGGGGCGGCAGCAGGGCACCGGCCCCCGTCTCGGATCCCTGGCTGAGGTGGGGGCCGTAGCAAAAGGCACAGCGGTGGAGGGTGGCGAGTGGCTCACAACCTGGGACCGACGTCTGCCCGCCTCCCCCGGCCTGATACGGGCTGAGTTGTGGGTTGGAGGAGGACCTGGCAGCGGGACCTCAGTTCCAAACCTTCTCTGCCCATCAGTGAGCTGGCGGTCACCATGGCAATGCGGGAGCTGGTGGAGGCCGAATGCGGGGGTGCCAACCCGCTGATGAAGCTGGCCGGGCATTTCACCCAGGACAAGGCCCTCCGGCAGGAGGGGTTGAGGCCTGGCCCTTGGCCCCCAGGAGCCCCGGCCTCTGAGGCGGTGAGTGTTCCCGAGGTGGAAAACTCAGGTCGTGGCTCCGGATGGAGGGGCCCCATGGACAGACAGTTTGGGATAACTGCCTTCTCTGCTGGGTCGCAAATAGGAGTAGCTATCACGACTAGTGAGTGTTCACTCAACACGGTGCTAAGCATTGTGCATCTTTATACAGATCAAGGCAGTCATTTTACAGGTGAAGAAGCGGGGGCTCAGGGAAGTTCTGTGACTTGCCCAAGGTCACTCTAGACGCTAGAGGCATTTTAACCTCTGCCGAGCGGGGTTGTGTGTGTGGACTTCATCACTGTACCCTATTGCCTCCCTTTCTTTTCTGTCTTAGGTCTCTAAGCCTTTGGGAGTAGCGTCTGAAGATGAGGTAAACGTGCCAGTCTGTTCAGTGCCCTTTTTCTTTTGCCCATCGTGTTTTTACTTTAAACCTGGCTCACCTATATTTCACCCTTTGGGCCTTCTTGACCAAGTGAGATTTGCCTTATTTCTTCTGCTTGTTTTTTTTTTTTTTTTTTTTATGTATTATTTGAGTATTTCCAAATTTGTAGTTTCTGGGTTTCTCTTTCCTTGTGTTTGACGTTATAGTCCCTCATTCACCGGGCTCTGTCTCTTGCTGAGTTCTTTTATCATCTTTCTTCTGGCAGTTGGTGGCCGAATTTCTCCAGGACCAGAATGCACCACTTGTATCCCGTGCCCCTCAGACCTTCAAGATGGATGACCTCCTGGCAGAGATGCAGGAGATTGAACAGTCAAACTTCCGCCAGGCACCCCAGAGAGGTGGGTCCAGAGTCTGGTGGGGGGGGATCACCATTTTCCATGCAAGTAAGACTGAGGGGGTTCCATATCTGGATGCTTCTGGCATTGAGGAACTGAGCTGCAGAAGGAGACAAAAGGGGCACAGTGTTTTCATGTGCACTCAGGATTCCTGAGGCATGATGCATAGAATGATATGCATTTCTTTTTTTTCTTTTTTCTTAGTTCTCTTTCTTTCTCTTAAGCTCCTGGTGTGGCTGACTTGGCCTTGTCTGAGAACTGGGCCCAGGAGTTTCTTGCTGCTGGAGATGCTGTGGATGTAACTCAGGATTATAATGAGACTGACTGGTCCCAAGAATTCATATCTGAAGTAACAGGTAAGGATGGTCATGGGTAAACCTAAAAGTGGTTCATAGTGGGGCAGAGTTCTGTTCTGTTCCCCCAGTTCATCTTAGGATATAGACTGACTTCAGCTTCTATGACTTTCCTGGACTCTTGATTCATTTCTCTAGGGCACTGAGCCTGATCTCCCTTAGGTGATAATAGGGAGTTATTGAAACTTACATGAAATGGGACTGAATTGGAACTCAGTAAGAGATTTTGGAGAGTATATGTATCTCTTTGTGTCTCTCTATGTAAAGAGAGAATAGGAGAGAGAACCCTTTGTTATCTGGAACTTTATTACTGTAGTTTGGTGGTGAAGACCCACAGATTGGATGGATGGCAGTATTGCCCAGGAAGAAATACTAAGCACAGCCCGTGGGATTCTGGCATTAAGTCATCTTAAACAGAGTTGAGGCCTTGGAAAGTGGAATTGTGTTCAAGGGCCTGACATATAAGGTTTTAGAGGGCAAAGACCATATCCTGATGACAGTAATAAATATAACAATAGCTAATGTGTACTTATCATATTCTAGGCTTTGTATTAATTGGTTTCAATGTATTATCTGTTCGATCTTCATCAGAACTCTTGAGGTAGTTACTGTTTTTATTCCTAGCATATAAATAAGAAAAGAGGCTTTGAGATGAAGTGATTTGCCCAAGGTGATACAGTTTTGTAAGAGGTGGAGTTGGGACTTGACTCTGGCTTTGAATGATTCCAGACCCTGTGGGCTGAACCATGGTGCTCTTCTGCCAGGCCTGCACCCTAAGTTTTTCAGGGTCCCAGCCTAGTTCTCCATCTTTGAGAGTGTCCATGCTCGTTATATCCCTTGGGGTTGATTCTTCTGCCTCAAGCCTGTCTGATTAAAGGCATGGGGAAGGGCATTCTTTTTAGCTTTCCTCTTCCTCATTGTTTTCAAGGAGAAGCATTTGTTAGTTTTTTTTTCCAATTTAAGAAATTCAGAATGATAAGAGATACAAATGGAGAAAGTTACAAAGATTCTAGACTCTCAGGGCATTCCCATCTTCCTAGTTCTTAAACATCCCTGAGATCTTTTTTTTTTTTTTTTTTCATTCCTGAGATCATTAATGACACCTAATTGTTTTCTCCCTCCATCGTTTTTATTTTCTAAAAATAGAGCTTTCTGTCTTTAGGAAAAAACCCCAAATCTAACAACAATCCATCTTTAATAAAAGCTGTTGGTCTCTTTAATCATGACTCCCTTTCCCACCCTTACATTGGAGTTTAAGGTAGAACAATAGGTATTCTTGGTTTCATTAATAGTACTTTGCCCTTTATAATCTCCAATTCGTTTGGTCTTCACAGTTACACACAGTTACACACAGTTACACTACACTTACCTTGTATATATTCCTCCTCCACTTTATAGATGAGGAAACAGAAAGGTTAAATACTTTGTTCAAAGTCATTCAGTAACAGAGATAACATTCAAACTCCTCTTTCTGAGTCTAGACTCCATACCTAGAGCTGTTACCCTATCATTGACAATCTTCTTCCGGGAATTGCCTCAAGTGAAAATCTGAGTTGTAACAAACCCCCTCATCAGACTTAAGCTTTTCATACAAACCTCATACTTAAGTTATCTGTTATCCTAGAGAGACTTCTCTTGTAATGTGTGGGTATCTGTCATTTTTGGTAACTCAGAAAAGAAAGTCATTGCTACTATAAACATTGCGATTGATGAGATTTTTGTTATAATTACTGGAATTGCTTGCAACCAGTGAAACCTTCCTTAACCTGTAAGTGAAAAACAACTTTAGGAAAATGTGTTGGACCTGACTTGTTAAGTCCTCTTTGGGAGATTTCTTCTGTTTTATACATTCTTTTGGGACTGTGCCTGCTTCTGCTTCATGGAGGCAGGGAGATGGAAAGCTGGAAAGGGAAGTTGAGCTATTTGAGGTCTGCCTTCATAAAAATGCCAGTTTCACTAGTATATTGCTTTGTAGGTAGTGGACATTCAGTATTTATTGAACAAATGAATTGATACCTGGGAAAAAGCTAAAGAAAATTAATTTTCTGGTAATTCATTTTTTGTTATCTTCATAACATTTGTGGCTGATATTATATTGCTGATATAAGTTACGTATTGCTTTATGGATAAGTAGACTTCAAGATGAAAGGAGGTTGTATTCTTTAAATCCTTATTATTTTCAAATCCCTATTGTTAAGGTTCAAGACTCAAGTTTATGACATTTTTTTTTTTAAAGATTTTATTTATTTATTCATGAGAGACAGAGAGGCAGAGACATAGGCAGAGGGAGAAGCGGGCTCCTCGCAGGGAGACTGTCATGGGTGGGACTCAGTCCAGACCCCAGGATCATGCCCTGAGTTGAAGGCAGACGCTCAACTGCTGAGCCAGCCAGGCATCCCAAGATTCAAGTTTAAAAGAAATCTTGATGTTCGTTTTTTTCTGGTTTTAATGTCTTATTTGGAAATCATAGTTTTACTGGAAGTTGCCAAAAAATGTAGAGGAAAGTTCTGGTATCTTTCACTCTGGTTTCCCCAGTGATAGTATTTTGCATAACTGTTAGTTGTGTACAGTATCAAAATCACGCAATTGCCATTGGTACAATCCACAGAGTTTATTAACTTGCACCAGTTTTACATGCCTTTGTGTGTGTTTGTTTTGGTTTTATGCAGTTTTATTGCGTGTATAAATTTGTGTAATTACCACCGCAGTCGATTTACAGAATTATTCCATTACCACATGAAGCTAATTTTTGAGTCTGCTGTATTTCGTGGTGCAATCCACCCCCAACCCTGCCCCTAAATCTTCTGGGCCAACTAATTCTCCATCTTGTGACTCATCTGTGGGGATGGGATACATCTTTAAGGGGTTTTGAATTTAGACAGTCTCAGCTAACATGGTGTGTGAGTTCCTGTGCTAATCATGAGAAATAAACCTGCGCTTTCACAGGGAAGGTGGTAGGCAGCAGTAGCAGGTGATGAGTGCGACAGATCCCCCCCCCCCCCCCCCCCATGGCGGTGGAAGAGGCTGTGGAAGAAAAAGGAGTAACAGTCGCATTGTGATGTTTTCTGCTTTCATTATGGGTTTGCTGTGAGTGGTGATAATAATAGCTAACATATGTTACCTTGTGCTTTACATATGCATCATCTCACTTGGTCTTTACAACAATCCCTATGAGATAGTTATTATTATCTATTTTTAGATAAGGAAATGGAACCTTAAGGCTAAGTACCTTGCACAATGAATAAGTAATGGCTGGGATTTGAGTGCCTGGTAGGCTGATCTAGAACCTACATTATTTGCCTCTGAATTTAGCAAACTCAGAAACATTTATGGATAAGGGTGGGAAGTTCTGAGTTTTTGACTTTGGAGCTTGGGCTAGTTGTGCCTAGGTGGAAGAACACTCAATGAGAAACTAAGGTGAACATTCTGAATTGGATATTTGGTATCTAGGTTTTTGGTTCTAACTCTACTAATTTGCATGACCTGGCATAGTCCCTTCCCCTCTCTAGGCCTTAAATCCTTCAATCTCAGATATCCAGGTGGATCTGATTTTCTGTAAGAATTTCTCAAAAAATAATGTGAAGGCCAAATAGAATTCTTTTGGTCATTTCATTTTGACTCCTTTGTTGGAGCAGGTTCCCAATGCCCGAAGATTCTGAGTCTTATGGCTAATATGGTCAAATACCAAATTATGGCTATTTGAGGATGACTTTTCATGTCTCTGGGACTTTTTTTCTAACCTGCCTCATGTTTTTCTTAAAGCCCAAATGCTTTTTGTTTTTTCTATTGCTTCTTGTCCTTAAAAGGAGCACTTCACATAAACAGTATTCTCTATAATTTGAGGAGCACTTGTGGCCAGAATATGCTTCTGCAAAATCCTCTAGTTGAGAGTAAGGAGTGAGTGGAGAGTAAGGAGGAAGGGTGGCTAGTTTTCAACAGAATAGGACAAAGGGACCGGGAGGCATTGTAAAGTCTACTTAAGTATTAAGTATCTCCTTATTAGGTCTCGACTCTTGAGCCAACAGTCTAGTTGGGGCAAAGGAAAGAGAAATGTTGCCTGTAAGAACTAGTGAGGGAATCTGGATAAAAAAGTTGAGAGGCCTTGAAATTAAAAGATTGTATGATAAAAATCATCAACATATTTATTTATAATTAGGTGTATTTTGAGAGTCTGGATCCTTTTTTGTTTTTTGGTTTTCAGGTTTTGACTTTACTTTTTCAGATGTTCAGATTATTTTGTTAAAATTGTTCACACAAAGTCTCAGTTAAATAGAATAGATAACTCTGTTACATATTTGATACTGTTACATGTTTAATACATATGTAATACTGAGGCCATGAATCTGCCTTCTCAGTGTTAAAAGTAATGACAGATCTTTAAACTGAGAACAAAGATAAGATGACCATTTCAGTGTTGATGTGGAAAGGTATGGATGCTGAGCAGAAGGAAAGCATACTGCAGGCTCTTGCCTTTTCTGTATTTACTCATTTTCTAGTGCCTCTTTGAATAATGTTGTAATGCTTTTGTTTTAGTTTAGTTTTTCTTCCTGGCCCCAGAATAATACAGGACAAAGTTCTGGGGGTTGAGAAAGAAGAGTTCAGTGCCCTCATTTGATCTATCACATTCGTATGTTTATTATAATGTTGCAGTGGCACTCCTTGTCACTAGAGCTTCTGAGACAATTCCTAGAATTACACTTAAAAACATAGCTCTCGGGACTCCTGGGTGGCTCAGCGATGGCTCTGCCTTTGGCTCAGGTCATGATCCTGGGGTCTTGAGATCGAGTCCCACATTGGGCTCCCTCTAGGGAGCCTGCTTCTCCCTCTGTCTGTGTCTCTGCCTCTGTCTCTATGTGTCTGTCATGAAAATAAAAACAAACAAAAAAAACATAGCTCTCAAAATGAATCAGAAGTGACAAGTCAGACTAGTGGCTCTTCCTGGGGGAGGGGCAGTCTCAGGGAGCCTGTGAGAGAGCTATAAACCTTCTGTGCCTTAAAAAAAAAAAAAAAAAAAACCTTCTGTGCCTTGATCTGGGTGATGATCTGAGTGTATTCATGTGTAGGAGTTAATAAAGCAGCATACTTACATTTGGTACACTGTATGTACTTTCATCTTTGCATGTTACATCTCAATTAAAAAAAATGGAACAGGCATCCAATAGGAGGAGTGGACCAAAGTATTTTTAAATTCTAGCCCAGCATTCTGCTTCTCAGATTCTCTAGGTAGTTATATTAAGATGAAATATGAGGCTTGTTTTCTTGGGAGAGGCTGAAGTCTGTCGATGGAGAACGGACCAGAGGTTTGGTTAAGGAGCAGAGTCTCTTCTGTGCTCCCTTAGCTCCTTACAGTTGCCTGTAAGACCTTGGAGGAAGGTCGAGGCCCTAAGTGCCTGCAATTTCTTACTGAGAATACTCTGGCACTTCATGCAAAAGGGTTGGTCTGTACTCCTTTCCTGAGTCTCCTCATTTGTTCTCTTATTTCTAACTCCGTAAACTTCCACCCCAGGCCCCTTGGGAGTGGCTTGCATATCGAGAATTCAGTAGTGTTTTGGTTTGATCAGGAGTCTCTGAGGGATTTAGTAGGATCTCATCTGCTTTGGCTTGGGTAAGAGGGTCAGTTGAGTATGTGTAGTACTCTCCTTTTCTCTGATCCCTCACTTAGCCCTGTGTGATTTCTCTCCCTCTGCTCCTTGTAGATCCTTTGTCTGTGTCCCCTGCCCGCTGGGCGGAGGAATATCTGGAACAGTCAGAGGAGAAGCTGTGGCTAGGAGAGCCTGAGGGAACAGCTGCCACTGATCGCTGGTGAGTCCATTCAGCTACTTCTTCCTGGATGGATCCCTGCGAAAGGAGTACTAGAGAGTTTTCCCAGCTTCCCTCACCACTCTCCATTCACATTCTCAAATCCACTTGCAGTCCCCTCATTTTCTATGTTAAGGTTCCCACTTGTATTATTACCCCTAGAAATTTATGTCTCAAATATAATCAAGTCAAGAATCCTAAGTATCCTAACCAGAAGTTTGTAACTTTGCTTTGTGCAAAAGGCATTACCCTATTCCCTCTTTACTTTGGAGGCTGCTACTGTATTCTTTCTCTCTACAAATGTATTTGGGAATGGAAAGGAGAAAAGAATGTAGCACTAGCTACATTAGCGACTACTAGTACACTTTGCCACTTCTGTCCAAAGTGTCCTTTTTAAATGTAAATTGGAATTTGTAGGTCCTCAACAAGAGAATAGTGTCACCACCCTTCTCCCCTCCACTTCCCCTCAGAACTGTAATTGCCATGGACTGGGAGTAGGGAATAGCATGGGGAAGGTGGTGGCAGATTAGTGTGTGGAACTAGTTTGTCCTCACATGTTCCAGGTATGATGAATATCATCCTGAGGAGGATCTGCAGCACACAGCCAGTGACTTTGTGGCCAAGGTGGATGACCCCAAATTGGCTAACTCTGAGGTGAGCCACATCGCACTGCTGCTTTGCTTAGCAGAGGTGGTCTTGGAAGTCAGGAGTCTAGCTTCTGGAGAACAGAGACTTAGGATCCTGTCTCTTCCCTCCAACATTTTTTCCCCTCATTTCCTTGGATACTAACCCTTTCACTTTTCTGTGTCTTCTCAAATCTTTAAAGTCAGAAATCCCTTTCTTTTTGCTTTTGACATTTTTCAGGGTCTTTAGCAAATCTTGTCTACAGCTAGAGATGGACAGGGGGAGGGGTAAGTGCAGGCTTCTTTTGGGCATGGTTGAGAGTGCACACCTGGGAGTCCTCTTCCAAGTGGCCTATGTGTGTCTCTATGCCCCAGTTCCTGAAATTCGTGCGGCAGATTGGCGAGGGGCAGGTGTCCCTGGAGTCCGGTGCAGGGTCGGGCCGAGCTCAGGCAGAACAGTGGGCAGCAGAGTTTATTCAGCAGCAGGTAGGACATTGTCACTTTCCAGTCCCATTTCAGAGCCGCCTGGTGCCCCATGCCTTGGGTTCAGTGTTCAATGGTCCCAGATGGGGAAGGGATTTTATTGCCAGCTTGTCTTAGTAGTATCTAGGTCTTAAGTGGGTGGGAAAGAGATCCTGAGAATGTTCTCAGAAGTGTCCAAGTTGCTGGTGTTCAGTGGGTGTTCAGTCAGTAGAATGTTGGTGGTGGTATGACCATCCTTCTTTGTCACAGGGTACATCAGAGGCCTGGGTTGACCAGTTCACAAGACCAGTAAACACAGCTGCCCTTGATATGGAGTTTGAACGAGCCAAGTCAGCTATAGAGGTGAGAGCAGATAGCATAGGAGCAGACACTTCAAGGGAACACATTCCATTGGAGAGTTGGTGTTTTAACATCACAGATGATGAACATTGTATGCCATAGTGTTCCTGGACCCTCTATGTCAGAACTTCTTGGAGCAGGGTGGGTAACTATCAAAAATGCAAATCCCAGGGCATTGCCTCACACTGTGGAATTAGACTCTGGGGATAGGATCTAGGAATCTGCATTTAAAAAAGCTCTTCAGAGGTTCTTGGATGCATTGAAATTTAAGAATTACTGCCTTAGGGAATCCATCCTAATGGTGCTGAAGGTAGGGTG
This sequence comes from Canis lupus dingo, assembly GCF_003254725.2. Lineage (NCBI taxonomy): Eukaryota > Metazoa > Chordata > Mammalia > Carnivora > Canidae > Canis > Canis lupus. The sequence continues at coordinate 38,073,342 of NC_064269.1, read as the reverse complement.
GGGTACTTATGATGGATCTCCTTTTTCTACCTGCCTTCCCTTCCTTACAGTCTGATGTCGATTTCTGGGACAAGTTGCAGGCAGAGTTGGAGGAGATGGCGAAACGGGATGCTGAGGCTCACCCCTGGCTTTCTGACTATGATGACCTCACGTCTGCTTCCTACGATAAGGTAAGAACTCGGTTCTCAGGGGATCCCTGGGTGGCTCAGTGGTTCAGTGCCTGCCTTTGGCCCAGGGCGTGATCCTGGAGTCCCGGGATCGAGTGCCGCGTCGGGCTCCCGGAATGGAGCCTGCTTCTCCCTCTGCCTGTGTCTCTGCCTCTCTCTCTCTCTCTATCATGAATAAATAAATAACATCTAAAAAAAAAATCAAAAACAAAAAACTCGGTTCTCAGATTGTAGGCTTTCCTTGTTTTGTTTTTTGTTGTTTCTTTTCTAATCCTGAATTTGGGAAGTACTTACTTTCAAATAATTACTTCCTTGAGCCCCTTCCTGTGAAAGGAAGTCTGAATCATTCCCTGTCATACTCTTCTTTAGTAATTGAAGTTATGCTTTATTCTTAGGACATAAAGATTAATAATAATAGACCATCCTTGTCAACGCTAAGACAATGACATAATACCTGTGCAGAGATTTGCCTATGATGCATTCAGAGCACAGTGAAGGAGCTCTGCTTTGAAGGTTGATTGAGAACATTTTTACCCCTAGGTGGCTCAGTCAGTTAAGCATCTGCCTTCTGGCTCAGGTCTTGATCCCAGGGTCCTGGGACTGAGTGCTCCAGGACCTCCCCTCCACTCCCCCTTCCCTCTGCTTATATGTGTGTGTTCCCTCTCTCTTTCTCTCTCACTTGTACTCTTTCCCTCTCAAATAAGAAGAAAAAGAATCTTTCAAAAAAAGTAAGGCTAGCATTTGAAAGCCAATGAAAAACTTAGTACAGGGAAAAATAAGATTTTGTTTACAGTTGCAGTCTGATTTTTTATGAGCTATACTGTTAAGTAATAGAAAACAGCTTCCGTCTTGGACCCTTCACTACATTTTGCCACAATAAGAGTTTCTTCTATAGAATTCTGAGGAGGAAGAACTGAAGGAAATACCTGAAGATAATACATTTATTAATTTGTTTTAGCAGTTTGATAGTTGCATAGGTTTCATCAACTTACAAATGGCAAATTATAAATTTGAGATAAAAATTTCTATGCTTTTGATAAACATAGATATAGTACTGATGTTGTGTATGAGTAGCATTTTTTACTCTCGTGTTAATGACTTGTTAGGTGGAATAAAATTTTTTTGAATAAAGTTTTAATTCAAAACTTAAAAATAATGTTTTTAGATTTTTAAACCCTATTTGATATCATTAATTCATTGAGATATTGCAGATTTAGGATGAGGAACATTTGCATTAATGTTCCACAGAAATGTGCTATACTTCGTTACTAATAATGAAAAATTCAGATTTTATCTGGCTTATGCTATTACTGAATTATTTGTCAATAGTGCTCTTTTTGTTTTTAAATCTGAATCTGACTCTGATTGTCATATAAATTCATGGATCTCTGAAAATACTATTTTTTACTGGATGGTCCTTAAATTTTCAAGATAACATGTCTATCTCAAGCAGATGTTATATCCTTTAGGATAAAGGAGAAGTTTCTGTGATGGGACAGACTTATTTTTTTTATTTTTAAAGATTTTATTTATTTATTCATGAGTGACACAGAGAGAGAGGGTGGGGGGCAGAGACAAAGGCAGAGAGAGAAACAGGCTCCACACAGGGAGCCCGTTGTGGGACTCCAGGATCACGCCCTGGGCCAAAGGCAGGTACTAAACTGTTGAGCCACTCAGGGATCCCGATGGGACAGACTCTTAATAGTGATCCTCTTTTTGCAGTGTGGTCCTGTGAGATTTCAAAGTAGACCAGACAGTGAATCAGACTTAATGACTGGCTCAGACTTGACTTTTTAGGTTGCAACAATAATCATAAGCTCATGTGACTGTTGAAGCTTCCTCTGGGCAAGTTCTTTGGTCTGGTGAAGCTTCCTCCAACATATTTTTTTTCCCATTTCTGCAAATACTCTAATTGTGAAAAATTCCTCTCTGGTCAGCAATTGATAAAACTTCAAGGAGGCTAGACAACATGGATGAGAAGGCACTTAGAGAGCCCTTGTGATTGCAACCTGATGGCGTTGATTTGTTATAGTGTCTTTTGAGGATAATACTTCTTTTATAAAAAATATTTTATGCTTTTTGAATATAAGACTTGGGTGAATATTCTCATTTTCTGCTCTCAATAGATTTGAGGCAGAAATTAATTTTTTTAGGAAATTGTGTTATAGGTGACAGTGATCTCTGTTTTCTATAGGGTGGCTTAAAACACAGATCGATGATAGACAGTAGTTGAGGTTGAATGTGGAGGGATTTATTTTGTGGAAACTGATAGTCTGGGGGGGAGGTGGTGTCAGCAAACTATAGCCTGCAAGTAAGTCTGGCTTGCCACCTATTTTTGCCTAGCCTGTGAGCGGATAGTTTTTTGAACATTTTTAAATCGTTGAAATAAATGAAAAGTAGTATTTTGTGAAATGTGCAAATTACATAAAATTCAAGTTTCAGTGTCTGTAAGTAAAGTTTTATTGGAAGATAGACATGTTTGTGCGCTTACCTGTCTGTGGCTCCTTTCTCTCCCCAACAGTGGAGTTGATTGGTTGTGACAAAATATTTATTATCTGGCCCTTTTCAGAAAAGGCTTGCTGATTCCTGGTGTAAGGTCATTTTCTACCTTCTAAGTTTTCATATTGTACAGAGATATCCCAAGAACATTACTTGTTCTCAACATAAATGTACTTTCTTTTTAAAAAGATTTTATGTATTTATTCATGAGAGACAGAGAGGGAGAGGGAGAGAGAGAGAGAGAGAGAGAGAGAGGCAGAGACACAGGCAGAGGGAGAAGCTGGCTCTCTGCAGGAGACCGATGTGGGACTTAATCTTGGACCCTGAGATCATGCCCTGAGCCAAAGGCAGACGCTCAACCGCTGAGCCACCCAGGCATCCCAATGAATATACTTTTAGTACATTTATTTCTAATCCATTTCCTATAATATTTCTTGCTTCTTAGAAGATTTCCATTGTAATTATTTTTGTTTGTCACAAATAATTTGTGTCTGATGACTTATCATGGTTTAGAACTTAGCTGGTAAGATTTAAGTGTTTCCAGTTCTTTAACAGTTCCACAGTAATAGTGAAAAAGGCCTTGCTCAGGTCTTTATTATGTATGGTTTCATTCTTATGTGTCCTTAGCTACATTTAGATGGGTTCTGCCTGGTATTTTGCATCTTGTTTTCATCCTGGTATATTGTTCTGTGATGGTAACTATTTACTCCCCAAAAGGAACATTTTATTTGCTTGTACCAAGTCATGAGTCTTACTAGTGACCCATTTTATCTTATTACCTCTTTGTCTAATGTGAAATACCAGTAGATGAAGCTTTGCACGCAGCATTGTAATTCTTTCCTTAACTGAGAAATCCTCAGCTAGACGAAAAGTATCTTTCTGAAGCATTTTCTGCCATTAGGCGTTTGGGATCTTTGATTTACTTTCAGATACAGATTAATATTAGTAACATTTAAAAATGAAATTAGGGAACAACTAAAATTTTCAAAGGGTTTGAGCACACAGTGTTATCCAGTCAATGTACACAATAATTCTATGAGCTAGGCATTTGAATGGTATGGCCTCTGACTACAAATTGCATTTCTATTATTCATTTTCACACTGTTGCAGGAAAACAAGAAATGCCCTTTGAATAGCTAAGGAGAGCCTATATCATTAGTATACGTGGATCCTGTAAGAAATGTGTTCTGTCCAGTGGTGAGAATCAAGGATGTGGAAATACAGGCCTTTAAGGACTTCCTAAAATTAACTTATTCCCAGGATGGATCAGAGTTTGTAGACTTGCTTAGCTTTGAACAGGAGGTAGAAGCATGAGCATGATGCTGAATGGTTTTATTGTAGTCTTAGATGATCTCCTTTCTAGGATGGAAAATTTGGCAGCATTTAATTCAGACACCTTTTTGGAGGCCCTCAACTTCTTCACCTCTGTCTTGGTTGTCCTCTCCCTTCCTGCTGCTTTGTGCTCTTTCTTAGACAGGTTTTCATTTGGCTTTCTTAGACAGGTTTTCACTTGGCTTTCTTAGGTTTTCACTTGGCTTTCTTTCCCTCTAGGGGTACCAGTTTGAGGAGGAGAACCCCCTGCGTGACCACCCCCAGCCTTTTGAGGAAGGACTCCGGAGACTTCAGGAGGGGGACCTGCCAAATGCTGTGCTGCTTTTTGAAGCAGCTGTACAACAGGATCCTAAGCACATGGAAGTGAGTGACTCATTATTCTGACTTCATGTTAGAGACTACTTCCATCAGTTTTGAAGAAGCCCCACAGAGTAGTACAGATGGATGAGGGCCTGGGTGATGGTCTTGGGTGGAGGAGATTAAGAATGAGATGGTGAGTGGGGGAAGCCAGAGGATGGGAGGACGAAAAGGTGAATATAGGAGTAATGGAATCTGTCACCTTCTCCCTAGGCTTGGCAGTATCTGGGTACCACCCAGGCAGAGAATGAACAAGAACTATTAGCCATCAGTGCCCTGCGGAAGTGAGTACATTAAGAGGGGGGAATGAGATGGTTCTAGAACTCTACAAATAGCCTTTAGAATGATAGGATTCCAGATCCATATCCTTGTTTTCTTTCTGATCACTAACAAGTGTTTTCTTATGGTGAAAATGTAAGGTTTAGAGTGAATTGGAGATACCTGGTTCCATTCTTTCATCAGTTTTTAATTTTATATGTGGGACTCTCACCGGTTCCTTGGCTGCTAAAGCATTCCTCTTCTCATATCTATATATTTTTTTTCAATAACTCATCATGTACAGGATTCCTCTGTATCTTAATCTGAGGGAGTTGGCAGGTGAGGCCATCATGACTCTGCATTCCGTTACTACATTCCAGTGTCACTGTTTATACCAGCTCTGCCCACCTCTGTCCAAATAGGTGTCTGGAGCTAAAGCCAGATAACCGGACAGCACTGATGGCACTGGCTGTGAGCTTCACCAATGAGTCCCTGCAGCGACAGGCCTGCGAAACCCTGCGAGACTGGCTGCGCTACACACCGGCCTATGCCCATCTGGTCGTGCGTGGTGAAGAAGGGGCTGGGGGGCCAGGACAGGGCCCCAGCAAGCGCATCCTTGGGTCTCTGTTGTCAGAGTGAGTGAAGGATTCCTGGGATGACAGATGGTAACCTGAGTCCCAGTGGGAGGAGGGGCCTTGATTTTGGAAGCTTGAATGAATCGAGAGTCACGGGTCTAAGAGTGGGATGGGAAACCCAGGAAATACTTGAAGGAGGTCTGCATTCTACGGTGCCATGCTGGAATGAAGCAAAAAAATGTTTCTAAAGTAGAATTTGAGAGTAGGAGGATGATTGATTGATTGATTGATGAATCTTGGGGATATGAGTGACTAAGGAATTATTTTGGAAGGGTAGGAATATAGACACATCCATCCACCTTTTTTTGTGTTTTTTTTTTTTTTTTTTTCCCTACTTATCCAGCTCCCTATTTCTTGAAGTGAAAGAGCTCTTCCTGGCTGCTGTGCGCCTAGACCCTACATCCATTGACCCTGATGTGCAGTGTGGCTTGGGAGTCCTTTTCAACCTGAGTGGGGAGTATGACAAGGCAGTAGACTGTTTCACAGCTGCCCTCAGTGTTCGACCCAATGTGAGCCTCTGGGGAGGAATAGAATAGACATGACTGCATCTTATTGAAGAATCATTTGTTGGGACTTTCAGAATCATGGGAGCTTTTGTTCCATATACTGATTGCCTTGGGAGAATTGGGCAAAGGTGGCTGGGAGTACAGGGTCATCTGGACGTCCGGGAGTCTACATGAGATAAGAGCAGTTACACTGTGTCACTCAATGAACTATGGAGGAGAAGGGAAGGGGTAGTAACATGGACTAGCTAAACAAAATGGTGACATGAGGAGGAATGGGCAGAATTGGATCTGAGCCTTGCTCTTGTCTCTAATCCTTCTCCATCCCTCTTCCAGGACTATTTGCTGTGGAATAAGCTAGGGGCCACCCTGGCCAACGGAAACCAGAGTGAAGAAGCAGTAGCTGCATACCGTCGGGCCCTAGAGCTACAGCCTGGCTATATACGGTCCCGCTATAACCTGGGCATCAGCTGCATCAACCTTGGAGCTCACCGGTGAGAGCATCTATTGAAGAATTGAGTGAACTCTTTCTTCCTGCCTTTGACCCTGCCTCCTCATTTTCTGATCCTCTAGTTGGCTAACCAGCCCCAGCTTTCTCTCCATGCCAGCTGACCTGCCTCCCTCCAGTAATGTTCTGCTCACCAGCTCTCATTCTTCTTTCCTATAGGGAGGCCGTGGAACACTTTTTGGAGGCCCTGAACATGCAAAGGAAAAGCCGGGGCCCTAGGGGAGAAGGGGGCGCCATGTCGGAGAATATCTGGAGCACTCTGCGTTTGGCATTGTCTATGTTAGGCCAGAGTGATGCCTATGGAGCAGCTGATGCCCGGGATTTGCCGACCCTCCTAGCTATGTTTGGCCTGCCCCAGTGACAGTGGGACGGGCTGCCTTGTGAGTGTCTGCTTGGAGGGGTCCCTGCTCTAGATGTGACTCCCTCTCCCCAAATGGGCCTACCAAGGGGGTGGGCTGATGACCACAAGCGGTGTGGCCTCTCAGGAGCTGCCTCAACGTAGGGGGAGGTAGTCTGTGTTCTTCCTACATGACTGTGGGAAACTGAGCTGTATTGTCTCTGAGTCCCTTGGTAATTCAAGGGTTGTACATCCAGCTACAGATCTCTCTGCTCATCATGCCTGCCCTTTCTTGGTGCTGCTTTTTTGGGTAGGACCCAAAGATATAGGGTAACTTTTGTCATCAGCTGCCATTTCTGATAGGGTCTACTACATTTGTAATGTCTGTCCTTTCCCCCACTTAATGGGAACTGATAATCGTACAGCTTTCTTGGGCAGTTGTGTGCAGCAGGTTCTTCTGCTGTGCACCTCTGTGATGACCGTACCTGGGATGGGGTGTCAGGAGTTGGCCTATTGATTGAAGTGTTGCTTTGGCTCAGCAGAGCTGAGTTTTCATAGGGATGCTCATAGTTCTGTTGCTCCTAGACCTCTCCTGGCTGTGGTTCAGATTCTCTGGCACTCAGTAATGCTGGCAGCATCACTGAGAGGTCCTCAGGAGTTGCTGGTGGCATTTGTACAGAGAATGTTTGGGGGGTAAGAGGATGGCTTATTTGTGGAATGAACCTAGAAAGGACCACATGGGATCAGATGAAGAGCTCTGTTTGGGGCCTTTGGTGGGAGAACAGAGCAGAGAGCTGAAGGGTGTGGTGAGCACAGCAAGCTCTCCTTTTAGAAAGGCCTGCGAGTAGGAATTGAGCTAGCTCTTTTAGAAAGTTAGTTCAGAAATGACAGTCTTGCCAAATTCCTAGTGAAGAAGCAGTTCAGTGTTACCATATGCCTCTTGTACTTCTTGAAATGTTTCTAGGGGACAGCATTGAAAAACCCCCTTCCCCCATGTCTCCTCTACAAGTGAAGATTGAGGGAGCAGCTTTGATTCTTCTCAACTGTCCCCTGCATGGGGAGATACACTAACCCCCAGAAATGACCGCTAAGCCTCTTGCCTTGTCTTCAGTAGCTAATGATCAGAGAGATTTTTTTTTTAAATTACCATGATCCCAAGGTTCCATCCTGAAATTTATTTTTCTTTGTATGAATATGTGTAAATGATTTAAAAATAAAACTGTATGAATAAAGTTTGTATGAAGAATAAATGGAACTGACATGGGTGTGAGTTCTACTGCCAGACATGAAGTGGGTATGGGAGGTAGGTTGGTGCTACCAATTACTCATACCAATTTGGACGATTGGTATTTAACAGTTTTTCTCTTCTCTGTCTCTCAAATTCTCATTGGTGTATTGATTACTTATCCATCCATCCTGTAATATTGAGCACTTAATATATGCCATTACTGTGAATAAGATGGAAAAGGTCCTTGCATTCATGGGACTTAGAGTTTAGCAGGAGAGACCACTGGTTAACAATCATGTATTTTTTCATATTTGTGATAATACTATAAAGGGAAATATGGGGTGTGATATAATTGGTATTGTTTTCATTCTCAATTGCATGACAAGATTTTGATAGTTTTTCCAATGCTTATACTTTCTAAAGGTTTTCATCTGGCTCTCCCTGGTTTTATTCAGAACTGTATCAAGAGCCATGTAAAGATGGGTGTTGATTCTGGGGATTTTTTTTTTTTTTTTTTTTTTTTTTTTTTTTTTTTGAGAGCGAGAGAGTGAGAGACAAAGAGGGAGCACAAGCAGGAGGGACGAGCAGAGGGAGAGAGACGATCTTAAGCAGACTCCATGCTAAGTGTGGAGCCTGACATGTGGCTTGATGTCACAACCCTGAGATCATGACCTGAGCCAAAATCAAGAGGTGGATGCTTAACCAACTGAGCCACAGGGTGCCCCTATTCTGGGGAAAAATTTTAAAACATAAAAAGTATTTATATTTGGAGATAAATGTCCACAGCCATGTTAGAATGGAATAAAAAAAATGTCTAAAAGAGAATTGGTTCAGTAAATTATCCAGGCAGTGAAATGTTATTTAGATATTTAATTCTATTTATGGAACAATTTCCAATGACAATAAATGCAACATAATGAGAAAGAAAAGGTTAGAAAACTATTTACAGGTTATCTGAAAAACATGCATTGAAAAGAGACTAGGAAACTATCCCATTATGCTGAAAGTATGATCATGAATGATTTTTTTTTTTTTTTAATGAATGATTCTTCTCTTGCTTTGTCATACTTCTCTGAAGTTGTCAGTTTTTCTTCGTGCATGGGTAATACTTTCATAGAAAAACCCAACAAAACACCATGGAGGGGAAAGGAGGGGCATCTGTTGTGGCCACCTGGGTGATCTCAGGACAGCTGATATCCTGGTCTCTGAAGGGCAGGCAGGCAAAGCCATAGGCCTGGCAGCAACTTTTATAATATTGTAGATACAAGGAAAAACTCCTGGCTTGAAAGTCCATCTAGCTTCCGATTTAACTGAAGTCTCCAGGTTTACTTGCTTTGCCTGCCTTTGGAGGCATGAAGGTGTCCAAGAGGATGCTCTTCCTGCATGGCCAGGGCTAAGGCAGCTCTTGAACCTAAATCAAATCCAGCCAGTGGTTATTGAGTGCCTATCATTGCCAGATGCTGTTCAGGCACCAGGGATACAATTCACAAGGCAGACAAGATCCCTGTTCTCATGGCTTACCTACTACTGGACTGAGAGAATATACAAGTTAATAAGAAAATACCAGTTTTATGTGCCATGAAGAAAACAAAATGGAGAAAGTAAAGGGGAAGGCTTGTGGGGCAATGCTGTGTGGTCAGGAAAGGCGCTTCCCATGAGGTAATCTGAGTGTTTGGGAGGAGCCAGTGCCATGGTGGAAGCATGGCCCAGGTCCCAGGGGGCAAATATTGATGGCTGTGATCTGAGGTTTGTAAAAGAGCTTAAGTGCAGCCCAACAGAAAGGAGGCTGCAGCATAGAGCAAAAGAGCAGTAGCAGGAGAGAGGGTAGATGGGTGGTCAGGAGCCTGGCAGGAAGGCTATTTTCCATTATGGTGAGGAGTCTGAATTTTATTCGAAGTTCCTGAGGAAATCACTGTAGAGTTTAAACAGAAAAGCGTTGTGATGTAATTTCGTTTTAAAAGACCATTCTGGCTGCAGAGTAAAGAATGGATCATGGTGTAGGAGGCTGGGGTGGCTTGGAGCTGAAGCTGGCAGACCAGTTGGGCCGCTAAGCCCACTGAGAGATGTTGGTGGCTTAGTCTAAGGTGGAGACGGGGTGCAAGGGGGAGTGGATGGATGGATAGCATGCAGATGGAGGAAGTTATACAAATTTAGTATGTATTTTGTAGGTACAACTGTAGGACTTGCTGCTGGATTGGATGGACTTAGAGGGTGAGGGAAAGAGATAAAGGATGACTCCTAGGTTTTGGGCCTAAGCACTGACAAGAACGGTGATGCTCTTCACTGAGAAGGGGAAACAGTGGGGGGAGCAGGATTGGGAAGGCAAATGTGAAACTCTATACTGAACACATTAGATTGGAGATCAAGATCAACAAAAATAGATATCAAGTAGATAAAGTGGATATATAAGTCTCAGGGAGAGAAGTCAGGGCTAGATGCATAAATTTGAGTCTTGTTTATATAGACAGCATTTAAAGCCACGGGACTGGACAAGTTTGCCTAAAGGGAGAATGTAAACAAGGGGGGTCGATGGCTACAGGAGGCACCTATGCATGCAGGATCCCTTGAAGCAGCTGTTTGTTCTGCATTATACAAATCTGTTAGGGGTGATCTTGTTAAAACACAAAAACAAAGACATGGAGATCTATAACTTTAAAGAAACAGTTTAACTTTTAATCCAAATTTTGCTATTTCCAGAGAGAAATGTAACTCCAGATGATCTGTGTGTTCATTTCAGTAGGACCAGGGCATTCTCCCTCTGTAGGTAAACTGATAGGGGCTGAAGGATTAAAAGCCTTCTTGGTGAGTGAGGAAAATTATTTGAGCTAATGGCCTCAGAGCCTTGTTGCTGATGCGCCAACTCCACAATCTTGCCAAGTAAGGCGACAAGCATGGGAGGCCAGGCACCCTCCACTTTAACTAGAGTTTGCATGGGCATTAAGGGCCTCTATGAGGTTACTGTATATTTTCTTTCTTTTTTAATTAAAAAAATACTTTTAATTTTTAATTTAAATTTAAAACATTTTAGAGCAGTTTTAGGTCAACAAAATTGATAGGAAGGTGCAGAGATTTCCCACATGCCTTCTGCTCCCCGACAGGCATAGCCTGCCCCATTAACTGTATCACCCACCAGTGTGGGACTTTTTTTTTTTTTTCTTTTTTACCAAGGATGAACTTATGTTGACACATCTAATAACCCAAAGTCCATAGTTTACCTTAGGGTTCACTCTTTGTATTATACATTCTATGGGTTAGGATAAATGCATAATGACTATATCCATCATTGTTGTATTATACAGAGTATTTTCACTGTGCTAAAAATTCTCTGTTCTCTGCCCATTTATGTTACACCCCCGCCCCAGAGCTGACCTTTTAATTGTCTCCATAATTCTGTCTTTTCCAGAATGTCATACAGTTGGATAGTTGGAATCATACCATATGCAGTCTTTTCAGATAGGCTTCTTTCACTTAGCAATATGCAGTTAAGGTTCTTCATGTCTTCTTTATACTTTATGGCTTGATAGGTCTTTCTCTCTCTCTTGGGGATAGGTCTTTCTCTCTCTCTCTTTTTTTAAGTGCTGAACAATGTATCCATTCACTACTGAAGTGCATCTTGGTTGCTCCCAAGATTTGTCAATTACGAATAAAGCTGCTATAAACATTCATGTGCAGGGTTTGGATGGACAAAGTTTTCATGATCTTTGGGTAAATACCAAGTAGCATGATTACTGAATTGTATGGCAAAAGTGTGTTATAAGGAACTTCCAAACGGGCTTCCATAGAGGCTCTAACCATTTTACATTCCCACCAGCAGCAAGTGATAGTTCCTGTTGCTCTACATCCTCACTGGCATTTGAGGTTGTCAGTGTCTCAAATTTCGGCCATTGTAATAGGTGTGTGGTGGTATCTCATTGTTTTAACTGGCATCTCCCCAATGACAGGTGATGTGTAGCACCTTTTTGTATGCTTATTTGCCATCTGTATATCTTTTTGGGTGAGGTGTCCTCTCTGCTTTCTTGGCTGCGGTCTCTCTTCCTAATGATTTTATCTTTAGACACTTATCTTTTTAGACATTATTTTTAAGTAATGGGGCCTATACCCCATTACTATACCCAGCGTGGGGCTTTTTTTTTTTTTTTTAGAAGCCCTGAAGAGTTTACTGACACTGATTAAAGCTGGTGTGCCCCTCTCAGCTGCTGGGCCCGTTGTGGGTTCAAGTATCCACAACCTGTCCATGCTTGGGCAGGCATCATGGTGCGGGAGGAGGTAGCAGCCCCGACAGAATCTCGGGAGGTCAGGGCCCAGCCCAGTGCATGAGAGCTGCCATGACCGCTGCTTTCTCCTCGGGAACCAGCCAGTGCCAGAAACACATCTCAGACCCGGGATCAAGAGTTGCATGCTCTACCAACTGAGCCAGTCAAGTGCTCCTAAGCACTTACTTTAAAAATGTAAGTTTTAGGTTATTCTTTCTGCCTAGGAATGATTAAATTCCGTCTTTGTACTTAGAGTCCTTACTTGGCAGATTTCTACTTGGCAACTCCCTCTCTTTTCTCTCAGCAGAGATCCTGGAAGGTCATTAGGAAAACACTGTATGAATATTCTCACTTGCCCCCTATAAGTTCATCTCCACTCGCATCTGTGAGGTCCTTCCTCCTGCCCTACTACATTTCAGGGTAACAACTATCATCCTCCTCTTCAAGGATAACCGCTTATTCTGGTTTTCAACTTTCGGTCTTGGCAGAATTGCTTACCTGTGCTTTATCTCTAATTTCTCCCTCCCAACTGGCCCTTTCCCTTCGTTAAGTAATGACGCTCAACTATTTCCCATCCTAAATAAAATAAAAATCTAACTGATCCACTGATCACTCAAACAAACGAAATAACCCTTTCTCAGCATGGACCCACCCCTGCTAGTGTCTTCCTCGTTTCTCATAGCCAAGCTTCTTCAGGGAGTTGGTCACACTTGCTGCCTCCAGGTCCATTCCATTCATGTCCTTCTCTACTCTTTCCTGCACTCACCACAACCACTGAAATGCTTTGCTCAGGTCACCAGTGACTTACATTTATTGTCAAAGCTAATGGACATATCTGATCTTATTTGACCTAACTGTGGCATTTGATCCCAAGGCAACACTGCCACACCTGGTTGTGCAGGTGGTCCACTGCACAATTCTTGGAGGCACCATAAATGTCCATGTGGTCCACTGCTAGCCAGTGTTGTGCAGTGCACAATCTATATGACTGTACTCAGTGGCTTACATTGATGATGATTCTTTCTTTTAAATCCTCTCCCTTTTCTCTATTTATTTTTCTCTTCTAAGAGTCTATTTTTTTTTAAGATTTTATTTACTTATTCATGAGAGAGAGGCAGAGACAGGAGAAGCAGGCTCCATGCAAGAAGCCCGATATGGGGCTTGATCCCAGGACCCCAGGATCATGCCCTGAGCTGAAGGCAGAAGTTCAACCACTGAGCCACCCAGGCGTCCCAGATTCTACTTCTTTTCAGTCTCCTTTATGGTTTCTATGTCTGTCTGCTCCTTGAATGTTCTTTACCTGCTTTTCTGGCTTTATAGGATTCTTTGTTGGCTTCATCTACCCCTCTGGCTATAACTATCATTTAAATGTCAATGATAGGGGATCCCTGGGTGGCGCAGGGGTTTGGTGCCTGCCTTTGGCCCAGGGCGCGATCCTGGAGACCCGGGATCGAATCCCACGTCGGGCTCCCGGAGCATGGAGCCTGCTTCTCCCTCTGCCTGTGTTTCTGCCTCTCTCTCTCTCTCTCTCTCTCTCTCTCTCTCTCTCTCTCTGTGACTATCACAAATAAATAAAAATAAAAAAAATAAATGTCAATGATAATTTAACCTAGATCTCATTCTGGGCCTTAGATACACTGTACACTTATATTCTATCTCCTCCATTTGGACGTCCCCCAGCTACCTTACATCCAATACTTTTGGAATTTTCTTCCAAAAATTGTTCCTCATATTGTACACTCCTAGGGATGTCATGGGAGAAAACAGTGAGTGAATCTGGATGACTATTTTCCTGTAATATTTCTTCAGTCACCCAGTCCCACAGTGTCTCCCTCCTCAATATGGCTCACAAGGGTTCTTTGGTTTCTGTATTTTTGCTATTACTTTTGTTTATGAGCATATCATGTCTCTTGGATTACTGTTATAGCTTTGTGTTTGTGTGTGTAAGTTTCTCATTTCATTTGTTTACAACACTTTATCACTAAAACAAATGTTTGTCCCTCCCTCCCTCCCTCCCTCCCTCCTATTTATTTATTTATTTATTTATTTATTTATTTATTTATTTATAGTAGGGAGCAAGAGGGGCAGAGGGGGAGAGAGAGAATTCCAAGCAGGCTCCACGCCCTGAACAGAGCCAATGCAGAGCTTGATGTGGGACTTGATCCCATGACCCTGAGATCATGACCTGAGCTGAAATCAAGTGTTGAGTGCTCAAGTACCTGAGGCAACCAGCCACCCCAAGTGTACTTTCTTAGGATATGCTGTCTCTTAACTTCTGACTTCTCACAGTTGTGCATGACCTAGAAGTTTAATCGATGCTTGTTGAAAGACCTGAATACATACCCCATACTGGTAATGTGGGCTGAGTGAGAATTAGGAAATTCCAAAGGAGTCAAACACATATGGAGATAAATGTTATGATCCACTGGAGAAGTTGAATTGAAATCCTTGGTCACTGTGCCTTCCCCACTGTGCCTCAGTCAAGAGAACATATCCCGAGTCAAGGCTATGGGACAGATACTTTTCTGGAGGGTTCTGCTAAAGGAGATACACTTTTAAAATTTTTATTATTTTTTATTTTTCTAGAGAGAGACAGTGAGTGTGTGTGAGCAGGGTGTGGAGAGGAGGAGCAGTGGGAGAGGGAGAGAGAGAAACCCAAGCAGACTCTACACTCAGTGCAGAGCCCAACATGGGGTTCAATCCCAGCCAGGCTCCTGAGATCATGATCTGAGCTGAAACCAAGAGTCAACTTAACTGACTGAGCCACCCAGGTACCCCTAAAGGAGAGACTCTTAAGGGTATATTCTCTTTTAGAACAAAGCCATGGAGTGAGTGAGCCAGAGACCTTATTCAGCTGCTTTTTTTTTTTCTACAGATTTTATTTATTTGATAGAGAAAGAGAATGAGAGAGGAAACAAGCATGGAGAGAGGGAGCAAAAGAGGGAGAAGCAGACACCCCGCTGAGCAGGGAGCCAGACGTAGGGCTTGATCCCAGGACTCTGGGATCATGACCTGAGCCAAAGGTAGAGGCTTAAGTGAGCCATCCAGGTGCCCCAGCTGCTTTTGTTATAGAAGGGAGAACACAGCTCCTGGATTGGGACCTCTGCAGGGAATGGGAAATGTGTCTTGCACAGAGACTCTTTAGTGCCAGGGGTTGGGTGTCAGCAGTTGTGCAGTATGCGAAAGAGCTCTTTGCAAGCTGCAGCTTGGCAAGAGAGGTTATAAGCATATAGTGAGGGGCCCCTGACACTCTGTGTCATAGGAGAGAAGCACAATACAGTGACAGTGGCACGGAACCACACTGACTATGAGCAGTGATTGACTTGACCACTAGTAGCACTGCAGAGGCCACTGTATCTGGATGAACTGTTTTCTGGTGCCTGGGGTGCTGCACTAGTGTTGGTCCTACTTTCACTTACACAGGGTGGGGAGGAGGAGAGTATTGGGGCGTTGAACTCAACCATAGCCCATGGCCAAATGATAAAGAGAATTAGAAGAGAACCTCAGCACCGCCCCCCCACCCCCCACCAGGAATTCTCAAGAAAATGCCAATAGAGCACAAAAAGGACTTTCTAGAGCCGATAGACATGATTATCTAAGTAAAAATGCAATAGGGAAACAGAGGATGATCACTGCTGAGACCTAAACTAATGGTCTGAAAATACAGAAAAATTATAGATACCTATAAAAACATAGAAATAAAAATGAGAGAAAGACAAGATTAGGAGAACAGATCTAGGAAATCTAATATACAGAACTTAGACCACTTCCAAAAGAAGAAAAAATTCAAATAAATGAATAATAGAAAATGTCCCTGGGCTCAAGACTTGATTAAAAAGCTATACTGAGTCCTGTATAAGACTAGGTTCTCTAGTGTCAGTAGGATGATAGGATTCTAGAGCAGCAGAGGCTGTAGGGAAGCAGTTAGGCATAAGAGCAAGGTGGCTATAACTACCATAGTGAATGGTAAGGTTGGAATGGGAATTAGGGGACCCTGACTCCTAGGAAACTGTGGTGAAGGTTAATAGTCCATGGTATTCCTAAGAGTAAGAGGTGGGTAGCCAGTGAAAGTATTGCAGAGGACTCACGTCAGCTGCTGCAGTGGAAAATCATGATCCTTTGCCCAGGTTCCAGATCTGTGTCAGTTAGTAGTTGAAAGAGATGGTAGTTCCCTTTAAAAAAAGGAAACTTGCTATGCCACCAAAAGTATACTCAATAAATATTATCAAATCCTTTCTAAAGGGACCTATGGCCATATACCAGAGTAATTGTACACTAGGGAAAGAATACCCCGATTTTCAGGGGATATAAATGCTGTTAGGACCTTGGTTGATATACTGGGGAGTGAATGGAAGCCAGAAGTAAATGGAGTCTGGCCCAAGTCCTTCTCATAAAGGGTCTAGTGTGATGTTTTTTTTTTTCAACATTTAGCTTTTCCTGACTAATGCAATGAGTTATTATTATGAAAACCATCATCCCCTTTCAGTTCCCCACACTGGGCACCTTAGTTCCCAACTCCCCCTCACTCCCACATTCCACCAGTTACTAAGTTGTAACTGAACCTTTCTTGATCATTGTTTCAAATTATTTATTATATAACTTTTGATACAAAGAACACACTTAACATGTAGTTTACAAAGCACAATAATGAAAGTCATTCCCTTCAACTTCGCAACCAGAATATTATCGGTAACCTTGAAACTGTGCTTCTCCTCTGTTTTCTCTCCTTGCCATTTCCTCAGAAGTAACCACTATGCTGCTGTTTACAAAAATACTTTTTATCACACATGCATGGTTCTGTAAACAATACTACATTTATTACTACATGTAATAAATACTACATGTAGTATTTATTAATACTGCAATATACTATATTTTAGTTTTCTAAAAATAGTATCATTCTGTTGTAGTTTCCTGGGATCTGCTTTTATTCATTTAACAGTAGTATTTCAGACTCATTCATATTTCAGTATACAGCTGCAGTTTACAAATATACCACAAATTATTTGTTCATTCTTGTGTTGATTAACAGGTTGTTTCTACTTTTGGCTATACTGAACAATCATTGTTTATTCTTGTAGCTATCTCCTCGTGCACATGTGCAAAGGATTTTTGGTTATATGCCCATGTGCAAGTGATTTTTTGGGTATATGCCAAGGAGTAGAATTGTGAATGTCTAATTTATAAAGTAATTGTTTATAAATTACTTTATTAATGCTGAATTGTTTCAAAAGTGAGTGTGCCAATTTCCATTCTATCGTATACACCTGTCCATGTGTATAAGAATTCCTGTTGACCTACATCACTCCCACATCTAGTATTGTTGGATTCCAACTTGTTCTCTAAATTGGTATTGTTAGACATTAATTTTTACATTACAGTGATTTTGAAATGGCATTGTGTTGTGATTTTACTTTGTATTTCTCTGATAATAAAGAGATTGAGCATCCTTCCATGCTTACTGTCCATTCATATTTCCCCTTCTGTGAAATGCCTAATTTATGTTTATTACACATTTTCCCATTGGGTTATCTTTTTTTGAGGGGGTTATCTTTTTATTTCTGATTTTTAAGAAGATCTTTATATGTTCTAGAGACTAATCCATATGTATTACAAAAAACTTTTCCCAGTCTGTAGTTTGTCTTTTCACTAACTTTATGGTAGTTTTTGATTAACAGAAATTCTTAAATTTTAATGTAGCTGAATTTCTCACTCTTTTAGGAAAATGAGTAGTGCTTTTTGTGTGTAAATTTAAAAAGTCCTTGTCTACCTCAAGGTCTAGAAATATCCTATATATTATTCTGTAAGTTTTAATTCTTTGATTTTTACATTTAAAATTTAACTCGGGATCCCTGGGTGGCTCAGCGGTTTGGCGCCTGCCTTTGGCCCAGGGCGTGATCCTGGAGACCAGGGATCGAATCCCACATCAGGCTCCCGGAGCATGGAGCCTGCTTCTCCCTCTGCCTATGTCTCTGCCTCTCTCTCTCTCTCTCTGTGACTATCATAAATAAATAAAAATTACAAAAAAAACTTTAACTCATCTCAAGTTGATTTTTACATATTATGTGAGGTAAAGACCCAATTAATTTTTTCCCTATTTGGATAATTAATTACCCCAGCACCATACAATGAACGACTTCTTTTTCTGGTGATTTACAATGCTGCCTTTAGTCATCTATCCAGAGCCTATATACATGTGGATCTATTTCTGCCTTTCTATTTGGCTTCATTTATCTTTTTGTGTATCTTTGTGCCAAGACCGCTTGCCTTCATTATCTTTGTCATAGTCTTTATTCCTTTCAGAGAGAGTGTCTTTTCTCAGTTTATTCATTTTAAGTTTTTAAAAACAAATTCTTGAGACTTTGCTCATAAATAAATATATATGTATGTATATATATAAATGTATATATATGTAAATACATATTTATAAATATGAGTTTACAAAGTTCCATGAGAAAGTCCATTGAGATTTTAATTGGGATGACATTTAATTTGTAGATCAATTTTGGGAGAGCTGACATCTTTACAATGATTCTTCTGTGAAACTTGTAGAAATATCTTTCAGTTTTACTTAAATCTTTGTTATTGTTTTAATGTAAGGTTTTAGAATTGTAAGATTTGTTTCTAGGTACTTGAGATTCTTATTGTTACTACTACTGTCCTTATTAAGTTATATGTTAAAATTGTCTATTTCTTGTGTATGAAAATGCAATTGATTTTTTTGTATGATGATTTTATATCCAATTGTCAAAATCTCTTATGAATTCAGCAGGTTTAATTAATCTGACAGTATTAGATTTTTTTTTCAGTATTAGATTTTTAACAAACCTAGACAATCATGTCATATAAAATCAATGACCTTTTAATTTCTTTCTCTTTAATCCTTGTAACTACTCTGTTCTTATCATACTGTGCCACCTAGAGACTCTAATAGAATATTTAATAAAAGAGTTTGTTCTTGGGGCACCTGGCTGGCTCAGTCAGTAGATCATGTGACTCTTTGGGGTTGTTCAGTTCAAGCCCCACATTGGGTGTAGAGATAACTTAAAAAAAAAAAAAACTTAAAAATGAATGCTCAGTACATTCAGTGCTTCCTACTTTTCACAGATAAGAATGATTTTGCTATAATTTTTGTGGTAAAAACAATTTATCAGTTTACAGAAGCTTCTCCATTTGCCAAGAGCTTTTTTTAAAAATTGTAAATGTTACATTTAAAAAACATGAATAGGTACATTAATGTCTTTAGAAATTTTCTTTTTTTCTTTTTTCTTTTTTATTATTTTTTAGAAATTTTCAAATGAATACAGACTATTAACTATTATCATATTGTATTATTCCAAAGTTCTAAAGTAATTTGGGATTTTAGATTTATATTGAAGCTAGCTTCAGTGAACAATACAATTACTATTGATACTTTGAATTTATCAGAGAAATGTGGCAGCTTAAAATTTTGCTCAGATTGTGGATATAGGGTTACTTTGCAGTTTACATAATTTGTGCTAATGACTAAGATTAAGAAAACTTTTATAAAGATACTAATTATTTCAATTATTAAATTTAAATATTTATTACATAAAATTGTTTAAACACTCATTTGCACACATATATACATTTACATGCTGTTAAATAATAGCAAAGGTAACAACTTATCTTTATCTCTAAGGCAAATCTAAGTAATTTAGTAGGTTTTGTTTAATCTAGCCTTTTAGAAAAATCCAAAGTCTCACATAAACTATAATGCCACATTTTCTGTTTTATATTATACTGTGGGAAAAATTGGAGGAATGTATATAGAAATCCTGTATATCTAAAAAAAAAAGAAATCTTGTATATCTGAAATTCGCACTTCAGTTACTGTAACCCAAGGTAACTTGCATTAAAATTTAATTCTCATTTATTTTTGCCATCATAACTTCCTATTTTTGAGTTTCAAGATCCTAGGAATCCCAACAGAAGGTTTTCAATAAAATATCTTTCAATTTATAATAGTATATTTGACAGGAATTTATTTTTATTTTATTTTATTTTATTTTTTTAGGAGTTGACAGGAATTTAGACCTGGAATCTCCAAAGTTTCCTTTGGCTGGGTCTATTCAATTTACCCATTTCTTTCCTCTAGAAAAAGACAGCAGACACTGCTTCAGAATCAAAAGGCTGAGGTTCGTTCCCTTGGGGTCCTGAAATCATCTTGGGTTCTTTGCTCAACATCTTTCAGTTTTCTTGGGCACTCATATGGGAAAGCAAACCTTTACTTGTTCAAACAAAAGATGACAATTATCGAAGTAGGGTAACTCTAGATGTTCATAATATGCTTATATTTCAAAGAAAGGAAAAGAAAAGAAATAATTGAATTGGGGGTAAACCCTATCCACATTCTCAGAATAAAACACCTAAAACAGCTTGTTCTAGGATTTCCAGTAACCACACGTTTTTTCTGTTCTCTAAGCAGCAGGTCCCTTGTCTTGATGAAGGGCTGCCACTGGGGCTATATCTTTTTGTTCTCCTCTAAGCTCTACTGTAGCCAATGTCTTCTGGTAGCCTGGGAACTCATCTCCTGGTCCCTGGTGAATGGCTATTATCTCCAATGTCACCAAGAAAGAACCTGTTTGTTTCAAGTTGGGTTAGTATCTTATCTAAATTGATAAAATTTTCAAATAATTTACAAAATTTCCAAGAGGAGAGTTTAAAAAATTATTTAGTTATTAGGGGAGAGGGGCAGACAGAGACAGAAGGGGAGAAAGAATCTCCGGCAGAGTCCTCACTGAGCGAGGAGCCTACTACAGAACTCCATCTCATGCCCTAAAACCATAACTTGAGCCAAAACCAAGAGATGCTTAACCGACTGAACCACCCAGGCACCCTCAAGAGGACAGAATTTTAAAAACCACTTTTCCTTTAAGTTTCCCTATACAAACTTTATCAGTTAAAATTCCTGTGTTGACTCCACTAACAACATCTGGCAGCCACTACTAGGCGGCAAAAACTCCTACTACCACCATTTTATATTTGAAATTCTCTTACTTTCTGCTGGTTCTCAGGTCAAGTTACCCTAAGTTGTTTGGATCATGTTAGAAGAAAGCACAAATCATACCCAAGACTCAAAGGGAGGTGAACTCATCCTGGAGGCCTCATTCTCTGCTATTTGCTTCTTCTCAGTTTAAACAGCTAGTTCAAGGTACCACTTTTTTTTTTTTTTAGTTTAAAAAAGAACCAAATAATCTCTATCTCTTTGAATAAATGACCCAACAGAAGAACAAAATATATGCAGATTTTCCAATAATAATAAGAAAAAACATCAGCTGTGTAGGGAATCCAAACCATTTGGGATTGCCAACCCTGGACCAACAGCAGGTGGTGCCAAAGGACTTTCCATGATCTTAACCATCTCATTCACAGATCTTCCTTCTTTCTCCTTTGAGGAATACAACTTTCTTTTAAAAATGTACTTTGGGGCAGCTCGGGTGGCTCAGCCTTCAGTTTAGCCCTGCCTTCAGCCCAGGGTGTGATCCTGGAGACCCAAGATGGAGTCCCACGTCGGGCTCCCTGCATGGAGCCTGCTTCTCCCTCTGTCTGTGTCTCTGCCTCTCTCTCTCCTTCTCTGTGTCTCTCATGAATAAATAAAATAAATAAATAAAATACAAAGTATTTTTGTACTTTGTGTGATGTGAGTATTTCAATGGGTTTTCTCCTCTACTGTTTCTAATGGGGAAAATTCCTGAAGGAATCACTCCAATAAATTCATATAATAAATGGCTCTGGGTTTCTAGTTGGATTCTAGAAACTGCTTTGTTTTGTGTCCCAATATCTTCATCTTTTCTTCATCCATACAATTCCTTTTCTCTAATAATTTATTTTTCGCACCATAATTATTTGTACTGAATCTCCTTGACACTCCTCCCTCCCCACCAAGTACCATTTTGCTAACAGTTTGGGTGGCATGATGGTGTATTCTTTGGTATTTTCTGTTGAGTGTTTTGACCAGGTAAGCTGCTATGTTGATATATACAAATAAATAAATTTATATATATTATTAATATTACAGTTTACCCATCTTGGAAAAGCCAACATAGAAAAGCCAGCGTGCCTTTTAGCATTTGGAAAGCCATGCAACACTTCATTTTCAAAAAGGACTCAAATTTCTTATAATTTTTCATGAGCAACTATGACATCCAGAGAATGCAACAGGAGGTGATCTATTAATTTTTCTACACTGTTGCCTTTTTCTCTGCAGAGTCTTACTCAGATGAGTGCATAAAAGTCCCTATTTCTTGGTCTTCTTCCATACTTTCTTTTGATTTCTTTTCCTCCCTTCTTACTGTTAAGGGGATATCCTGCTACATTACTGGAGCTGATGGGGTAATATGTAGTAACAGGTTTACAGATGACCATTTAATTTCATTTTTGAATGACTGATTTCTTTCCGCTTCAGGACAGCAGTTTCAGTTCAGGGAGGATCAGACTTTTGGAGCCACTGAATCTCCTGGGAAATTCCTCATAGAAATCTGTTAGACACATACATCTACTCCTGCAGTCTGACCTTCTGGCTCCTCTTCTATTTGTTGTTACTCCTACTGGTAATTTACTGTGTAGAACAATTTAGTTGTCTTGGTCTTTACAGTATCCTTCAAGATCAGCTCAAGAGGACTCTCCTTTCAAGATGTGAAAGACTAATTACCCTGTTTTCTTAAGCAAAGGAATTCTTTCTGTACCTCATCTCCACCTTATGTCATATAAACAGAATTGCAGAACCTTTTAAGTAATATTCTTTTCTTCCTGTTATATTCCTGTGTGGTTTTACTTGAAAAGCAGCCAAATGATAAATATATACACATATAAATATCCTATCTCTTCTTTACTAAGTTTCCAGCTGTTCGTATATTGTGGTTTGTCCTGTGTATCTTTGGAGACAGAGAGATTGGCAGCCTTTGCTGCTGCTGATACATTCGTGAGTGGTAAGCTCCTTCTGTTCTTAAAAAATGGATTTTACTTTATTAATTGCTCAAATCTTATGTCCTTGAAGCTAAAATATTAATCATCTAAGTAATGTTCTTGAAAATAGTTCTTTCTACACAAGATCATTTCTCTTAAAAGTCCAGCACAGTGTTATTCATTCAATAAACATTAGTTGAGCATCTAGTAAGTTATAGACATTGGAAATACAGAGCCGCTCCCCTCAAAATCTAATTTAGGAGATTAAGTGGCACATATATAAATGAGTTTAAAATTTCAAGCACTCTGGTAGCAGTACCTAGGAGATAAAATGGGGCATAAAGCAGGTATAGGCTTTATCCCACCCTATGGCCCTGCAGGGCCTCAGCAGTCTGTAGCCTGCAGGGGTCTTAGTAAGCATGCCCAGATAGGGAAGGATTCAATGATAAGGAAAAGAGAAACTGTTTACAGACTTTTTAGATGTTAAAAGGAAGAACACACTTGGCTATATTTTCAGGGTTTCCAAGCAGGTCTGCATGCAGGACGTTAAGCTGCATCAAAGCTCCATGTGCAACAGAGCACCAATGTGGGAGCATGTAGCTTTGAAGTCTGAGTGCCAGCCGTACATGGCTCAGATGCCCAGATTCTGCTTTCCTTTTATTTTGAACTGTCTTCTGGGTCAGAGAGCAAACTGTGCTAGCAATAACCTTGGATTTAAGTCTAAGAATCACTACCTACAAGAACTCAAATTGCTCTGGAATTGTTAATTACATAAGCTCCCACCAGAGGTGGATTAATCACAAAGCTAAGAAGCCTGACTTTATGGCCTCGCACTGCATGGGGCCCTTACAAAGTCCTGGCAGGGGACCCAACACTGTGCTCAATTGTTTTGAATGTGCCATTTTCTTGAGTTAAGGAAAAGGAGTAATTCAGGGAAATTATTTTTTACCCAAAGGCCAAGAAGGTAATGAAAGCCTGAGCATGGAGCCCTAAATCCAGGGATCAGGTTTGCTCAGGAAACCAAGAAGGAATTGAAGAGGTTGAAAAGCATGGGAATGTGGAAGGATGAAAATAAAGTCAAAGGTGATGGATTGACTAACCCAGAAGACAGGAGAGATGGCTAAGGATTAAGGTCAAGATGCTAAGAGACAAAAGCAGGGAAATGGGAGTGTGACTTTTGGCATAGACTGTGCTAAAAGGAGATGTAAAAGGATAGAGATGTGTCCAGGTCCAGTTGCTCTTAAAAGGGTTTTTAATCTAGTTGTCAGTTAATCAGAACTGGTAACTGGAAACCAACAAGTCCAACAGAGGAAGCATGCAGATCTGAGAGGGCAGCTTGGGATGAATACACAGGAGGAATTCTGGATGAATACACAGGAGGAATTCTGGAAACTATGAAGAAGCGCCTTCTTCATGCGGCAGATTCCACCTTCTTTCCAAATCTTTTTTTCTCCTTGGCATCAGTCAGAATAGACTACCTTATGTGGCTGGAAGAAATGAACACAAAAATCTCAGTAGTTCACACACACACACACACACACACACACACCAGACTTATCACTGTGCTACAAATCTACCCTGGTCAGTGGAGGGCGCTGCTCTCCTCAGTAAATCAGGGGCCCAGGCTGACTGAAGGCTCTGCCATCTTGTTGATATACCATCTGGAACATATAGCTTCTGGGGGAAGAAAGTGAGAGACTAGAAGGTGGTACTTGGGCTTCCCATTGCCTCCACTGGGAAGAAACATATGGGACACTACTTGCACTTCATTGGCCAGAACTAGTCATTAGCGCCTAGCAAAAGAGATCTTTGATGGGAATCTTACTGTCTATGTTATATTCTTCAATCAAACTTTTGATAACAATGATGTCAGTTTTTTCTTGGAGAAGCTTGTGAGGTACAGCTTTGTGTAGAAATTGAACATCATTTGAACTTTCCCCGGAGTAGGTACTGAAGTCATTTTATATTTGATTCCTCTGACTGATAGGATCTTGAACTTCTTACCTCTACTTTAGTCTGTGCTGAATGTGATTTGTCAGATTTGTGGTCTTCCCTGGTTCCTAGCTCCCATGAACCCCAGTAGTTACAAACTGTAGGGTTTTTTTTCATCCTTTGTTCATGCATCCATTTCTTTATTCAATATATATTAAGTTCTTACTATGCACCCTTACTTGGCCCTAAAGAGACACTGAAGAATAAGACACAGTCCCTTCTCTAAAAAAGTTTCCAATTTGGAGACAGTAAGCATGTTCGTGCAGTAGTCACAGTCACAGCAGTGATTTCTGGCTGGAAGAAACAGAAAGTGCTTCACAGAGATGATGGCTTGGAGCATTTATAAACTCAGGAAAGACCTAAATGTGAGACCTAAACCAGAAAATCCTTGCAGAGAGCACAGGCAGTAGTCTCTCTGACATTGGCCATCCAACAATTTTCTAGATATGCCTTCTGAAATGAAAACAAATATAAACTGTTGGGACTACATCAAAATAAAAAGCTTCTGCAAATGAAGGAAACAATTAACAAAACTAAAAGGCAACCTATGGAATGGGGGAAGATATTGCAAATGATATTGTTATCATAAGGGATTAGTATCCAAAATATATAAGGAACTGATACAACTTAATACCCTCAAAACAAGTAATCCAATTACAAATGGGCATAAGACATGAATAGATATTTCTCTAAAGAGGACATATAACCAGCAGACAGGCAAAAAGATGCTCAGCATCACTCATCATCAGGGAAATGCAAATCAAAACTACAGTGACAGGGATAACTGGCTGGCTTAGTGGGTAAGTCATGTGATACTTGACTTGTGAGTTCAAGCCCCATGTTGGATATAAAGCTGACTTAAAAAAAAAAAAAAAAACTACCAAAAAAAAAAAAAGCTGTAATGAGATATTACCTCATACCTATCAGAATGGCTAAAATAAAAAAACACAAGGAACAACAAGTGTTGACAAGGATGTGGAGAAAAAGGATCCTTCATGCACTGTTGGTGGGAATGTGGACTGGTGCAGTCACTGTGGAAAACAGGATAGAGTTTCCTCAAAAAAATAAAAATAGAGCTAGCCTTTGACCAGGAATCACACTATTGGGCATCTTTCCCCTAAATACAAAAACACGAATTCAAAGGGAAACATGCACCCCTGTGTTTATCACAGCATTATTTACAATAGCCAAATTATGGAAGCAGCCCAAGTGCCCATTGATAGATGAATGGATAAAGAAAGTGTGGTATATATACACAATGGAATATTACTCAGCCACAATAACAATGAAATCTTGCCATTTGCAACAACATGAATAGAGCTAGAGAGTATATTGCTACTTGAAATATATTGGTCAGGGAACTCCAGGCAAATACCATACGATCTCATGTGAAATTTCAGAAACAAGATAAATGAACAAAGGGAAAGGGAGAGAGAGAGAGAGAAAGAGAGAGAGAGAGAGAGAGAGAAACCAAGAAATAGACTCTGAACTATAGAGAACACACTGCTGGTTACCAGAGGGAGGTGTGGGGGAGGAGGGAAGTGGGGGAAATAGAGAAGTGGGGGAAGTAGAGGATGGGGTTAAAGAGTACACTTATCATGATGAAAGAATATACAAAATGAAAAAAATCTCAGTAAGATTTGGGAATTATATATCTTTAATGGACTTGAGAATGTCCTCTAGGACTCAAATATACACAAATGTAGTGTTTTCTATTTTTGTAACTGATTTCATCTTGCTCACTGGCAAGGGGGGTTTGTGTTGATTAAAAATTTCCATAAAGTTTACTCATACTCTCTCATTTAAAATGTGTTCTTGAAGTTCACTCAGAGTCAGTGCAATAAATACTTTGCTGATTCTAGATTGAGATCCTTGATTGGAGTTGGTTTTCTTTTTTCAGGAAGAATTTCCTCTTTCTCCTTCCAAAGGTGGTGTCTGGGACCAGAAGGCGTCTTCCCCTCCTCCTCCTCCTCCTCCTCCTCCTCCTCCTCCTCCTCCTCCTCCTCCTCCTTCTTCAAGATTTTATTTATTTATTCATGAGAGACAGAGAGAGGCAGAGACATAGACAGAGGGAGAAGTAGGCTCCCTGCAGGGAGCCCAATGCAGGACTTGATCCTAGGACTCCAGGATCACAACCTGAGCTGAAGGCAGATGCTCAACTGCTAAGCTATCCAGGTGTCCCCCAGGGGGCTTCTTACCCTAATGGCAGTGGAGAAAGGGTCGTTGTTCTCCACTTTATGTCTGCTTGTCTTCAATTTAACAGATTTGATCTGATTTAGTTTCTGTGCATCAGGAACTGGATTTGTGGAGTAATGCATGAGACCCATTCAGTGCTAAGCTCCTTGCTAGATGTTGCTGCCCATAGACTGTGAAATGCTGAATAAACATGAACTGGACCTGAGCCCGCTCATGCCTTTGTCCCTTGAAACAAAATGGGTTTGCTAAAGCAGCCTTACCTAAATCCTGGCACCACCCACATAAGGAGCACAGAATGGGTGAGGTGGAGCTCTAATGCTTAGGTGAAACAACTCAATTAATAATTTCTTTTTAATGTTGCATAGATATTTTTTAACTCGTAAGGAACATTTTATTATTATTTTTCATAAGGAATATTTTATATCTTAATTGGAATATTTTGCATTTTGGTCACTCTGATAGCTCTTGATGAACTATCTCTCATGCAAGAAAGTTTAATTATTAACTTTTCAGAAAAGAGATTACTTAACCTCTTAAGCCACTTTCTCATGGGTAAGTTAGGAGTAGTAACACTATGTTACAATACTATTGTAACATACTGCATTATCTTATGATCCAAAAGGCCAAATTGGTATCCTAAGTAGAAAAACAAAATTCTTTCTGCTCTTTACTTCTACATTTTGTGTTCCATATAGAAGATGTTGAATTAATAGTTTTTGTAACAAAATTTTCTTCCTGTTACAATCACGTGTGGTTTTAATTGGAAATGTACCAAGTGATAAATATGTAACATCCTGCTAACTTAGCCATATCTGATTAAGGCTAGGTTAAGAGGCTTCAAGTCTTCACCTGTCAATACATTGTGGTTTGTCTTCTGTATCTTGGGGTACACAAAGAGACCTGCAGCATCTGTGTGTTTTTAAAACTGGCAGTCTTATCACTGCTCTGGGAATGGGGCTGCTTTGGTTTCTGGAATTTGGGATTTACTGTATTCATTGCAGGAACATTGTATGTTTTTCTTTAAAATTATTAATTTTTAAAGATTTTATTTATTTATTCATGAGAGACACAGAGAGATGCAGAAACACAGGCAGAGGGAGAAGCAGACTTCCTGTGGGAAACCCAATGGAGGACTCGATCCTGGAAGTCCAGGAGCCAAAGGAAGATAGATGCTCAACTGCTAAACCACCCAGGCGTCCCCACTGTGTTGTTTTGAACCCTCACTCATACCATTTAATGGCATTATATGAAATATATTAATAGAATAGCACTTAATGCTACTGCGATGAGCATTTGCATTGCAATGTGAAACTCTTATGACATGGAGTTGAATGATATTCTTGAAATAGTTCTTTTTAGTTGAGATGGTTTGTGAAAAACACCTGCTTGAGTGCCATTTTATTTATGCATTCATTTAATATAATTTACTAAATATAACTTGGGATTTTTTAATAGCCAGGCATTGAGAATATAGAGGTAAATTAGATATAGAGCTTTTATAGCACACTGGAACTTATGAAGCAAAATGGGCAGATAAATAAATTAATGAAAGGCTGTAGATACTAAGGTACAATTTCGTGATCAGTAGAACAGGAACAGAGACGAGAGGGGCAACTGCAGAAGGCACGCATCTGAGTGGAAACAATTCTCATCACACCATTGAGCCACCAATGTGGTTCCATGATGGATTTCTGATAGGCTAGGGGTAAAATAATTTAGTCGCACATTCTAAAGTCCTGTGATTCCTGGGATGGGATGTAGAAAGATGCCCTAATACTACTTTTCCACTACTTTTGTGTACTACTATGAGCTAGCACTTATAATATCATTTACTTTTTTTTTTAAAGATTTATTTGCGAGAAAGAGAGACAGAGAGAGAGAGAGAGCACACAAGCAGGGGGAGATGGAGCAGGAGAGAGAGAGAAGTAGGCTCCCTGCTGAGTAAGGAGCTTTACATGGGACTCAATCCCAGGACCCTGGGATCATGACCAAGTTGACACACAGACACTTAACTGACTGAGCCACCCAGGCACCCCATAATATCATTTACTAATGCCAACTCATTTCATCCTCACCAAAACTCTCTTCTTCAGGCATAGTGGTTACCCTCTTATCATAGAAGGGGCAACCAAGGCACAGAGAGTTTAAGAAATCCATTCAAGGTGTTAAAAAACCTAGTAAATTTGAAGACTGAATTGGCTTTATTAGATGATTCATGAATCAGGCAGCATCCCACCTAGCAAGCAGAGAGGAGCTCCAAGGAATTGAGCGAAATGGAAGGTTTTTATAGGAAGGAGGGTGAGATAGGAAAGTTACTAGCAAAAGAAAAGCATTGTTCCAGGCAAGGTAGCTTTCCCTTAGGGGGATGAGCAGGGGGCTTTAGGTAGATTTCCTCATTTTTCAGGGATGGAGAGAGGCTGGGTGGCCGACTCATTGGTCTGGATCAGAATATTCCTGGCTGATTGGCTAAAACTACATTTCTGGGGAGATTGAGATTGCAATTAGATAAGCTATTAAGATGCAGTTTGGGAACTCAGCCAAAGGGATGCCATTTTGGGCCTGTGGTTTTAACAAAGATTACACACAGAGTATGTGGCAGAGCTGTGAGTCAAGACCTGATGGTCTAGCTCTTGGATCTGTTCTCTTGACTACCGTGTTGTTCTCTGTCACGTTCATTGTGAGCCCCAGACGGATTGGTAGCCTCTCAAATTTTCCTCCTTTTCATCTTTGATAAGATTGTACATGGTATTTCCTCAAGTGTCAAAGAAGATTTTTATCGGGGTTAGGGGGAGGGCAAGTAGGCTAATGTTGACTCTGTACCCTCAGCTCTGGAGTACAGGGTGCTACCTGGAGATGGCCTGCCAGCCCTGAGTTGAGCAACGCCTTTCCAGCCCATCATTCCCTATAACAGGGTCTGGAGCCCACAACAGTGCCTTCTCTACGAGATCTCAGTCCTGAGAGAAATGAGACCCAATGAAACTGGTTATACTAAATGCATGCCTACGTCATCCTGTCAGAAGGGATGCCTGGACTGCAGCAAGCATATCTTGTGTTCTAGGTGCCTGGGTGAATGGTTTGTAGTGATGATGTAGAGTCTCAAACTGGGGAAAGAATGGGCCTCAGATGCAGGAAAGCATTGACTCTGGGTGACCAGATCCTATCTTAGCTGTGGCATCTGAGATCGAATCCCATTTCTGAGATTTATAATCAGTTATTATCATTAATTTGTTAAGATTACAGATATAGAAGGAGACAGGGCTCATGGACAGCCATGGGACTTAGGAATGGGAGATACAGACAAGTAGGTGATTCTTGGGAAATTAATAAGTAACTATTCGAATATTTAGGGAGAGAAACACATGTGTTCAATTGCTTTTTTCTCCCTTATAATTTACCCAGGTCTCCAGGACAAAAAAAATGGGCATGGGAGGGACAGAGAACCTGTATTAGCTGACCTGGATGAGGTGGGTCCTTTTAGTGGAGTATGTGACAAGGCTGTGGACTGACTCATAGCTGCCCTCCGTGTTTGTCCCACTGAGAACTTCCTGTGTAGGATGGGGTGAGGCATGAAGCTGTCTCTGAGCTTGAGAGGTGGGGGGAAGGGGTGACCCTGGGGAATGAGGATGCCACAGAATGCATCATTCCATATCTGTGTGCTTAAATGTTGAGGGCCAAGGTGAAGGGGGCCCAGGGTGGGTTTATGTGCACTGCAGGGGTGCAGTATGAGAACCTGAGCTTAAGGGGGTGTGAAGAATGCAGTGGTAGTGTGTGTTAGCAAGGCTGAATTTTGAAGTGGGAGGCTCTGTCTTGTATTTTCCTGCTGCCCTTCTCACTCTATACCTCCCTTAGGGCTGCTCTCTGGGGGAACCTCTGAGAACATCTCTGATCAATGGAAGCTACAGAGTAAGGCAGCAATGACTAAAATGGGCACAAGTCCTCTCTGTTTTGGCTTTCCCCTCAATCCATCTGGGGTTTCATTCTTGCCCCCTCTTGGCCTTAGGTCTAAGAAGGTATGTGTGTCAGGTCACTGGTAGTTTCAGGCAGCATCTGCCCCCTTCTTTTTGTTGTTTCACATGCTTCTTCTTTGACCTTTACCCTCTGCAGCCACCCTCCCTAGCAAAGGACTTTCTCATTTCCCTTTCTGTCTGGGGCGGTTTCCTTAAATTATATTTTGTGTCTTCTTTAGCTGTGGTTTATAATACCACTGTGTTCTGAGTCCTACCAAACCAAACTCTTAATATACAAAGGGGAAACATTTGAAGTTTAGAGAAACATAGTTTTCTGAAACTATTTATTTTCTTCTTGGGATCTAAAAATCTTATTTTGGAGGGCTAGAGTTGAACATTGACTCCTTCTTCCTCTATTTGCTGTAGTAATAGTCTCTTTCTCACCTGAAGATCATTTGGTGATTTGTTGAAAGGGATAGTTCACATAAAATGAAATGCAATAAAAGGAAAGGGTAGTGTAATTAAAAAGCCCCTTATGTTTAGATATTGTATGTATGTATGTATGTATCTATTCATTACCATCAACACCATCATCAATCATACCATATGATTGATGACCATAACCCATTTCTTTAGTGTCTATATTTCTATCTTCATTAATTTATTTCAGAGTTCAAATAATGGAACTTTGATATCTTAGTCAACAGACCGTTCTAGGACACTTTACTATGAAATAGATATTGTGATCTTTTTTATTTCTTTTTTTAAAAGATTTTATTTATTTATTCATGATAGAGAGGGAGAGAGAGAGAGAGAGAGGCAGAGACACAGGCAGAGGGAGAAGAAGGCTCCACGCCGGGAGCCCAACGCGGGACTTGATCCCGGGTCTCCAGAATCACGTCCTGGACCAAAGACAGGCGCCAAACCACTGAGCCACCCAGGGATTCCCCTATTTCTATTTTTTTACTTTTGTATATTTTTTTATTGGAGTTTGATTTGCCAACATATAGTATAACACCCAGGGCAAATGATGACTTTTGACTTGGCTCTGTCTGCTTCCAGGAACTCATCTTCCCAGCTCTGCCATCTTGTGATCCTGTAACTGGCATACTTGGAACCAGGAATCTTCACACCTGTGTAGAAGCTCATGTTATCCCACGTTGGACAAGTACACTGATACAAGGAGTGGATAACAGTTAGACTCGAACATTTCTTTGTAAAAAGGAACCATTTAAATATTTGGAACTCAGAAACCCAGAACCCGACAAAGGCTATGGAAAGATTCCATGTGTAGGGTGATGGTAGGGTGGACAGTGAGCCTTGGGGGTTCAGGGGGAGTCATCAACACTGCCTGAAATACTCCCCACTCCAGCCACTCTTAGAAGAGATAGTGACTTAGATGTAGTGTGGGATGAAGGAGACATATTTATTTTTTTCTTTCTCTTCCTTCAAGAAGGTTGGGTGATTCAGAGGAGAATGGAAGTATTTCCAGGTACCTCAATGGAAATCTGATAAAAAACAATATTTTTGCCATTTAAATAATAATAATTGCTCTTCTGCAAATAGAATAATAATAATAATAATAATAATAATAATAATAATAATAACTCCCTTTCTGGGCATTACTATAGGTAAATAATCTGAGATGTGGACAAATCTATGTGAAACGATTTTTATGGTAACATTAATTAGATGAAAATGAACATGTGGAATTTTCTTTTCCATGTTCCTCCTTATCCTCACTCTTTTCTTCTTTTTCCTCGCTTATCAATAATTATTGATAAATTGTTACCATTAAGAGATCCAACTGTAAATGTGTCTTTATTTTCAAGAAGATATGTATACTGACTGCAACTTTTCAGAAAATAATTTATTTTTTATTTTTTTAATTTATTTTTTATTGGTGTTCAATTTACTAACATACAGAATAACCCCCAGTGCCCGTCACCCATTCACTCCCACCCCCCGCCCTCCTCCCCTTCCACCACCCCTAGTTCGTTTCCCAGAGTTAGCAGTCTTTACGTTCTGTCTCCCTTTCTGATATTTCCCACACATTTCTTCCCCCTTCCCTTATATTCCCTTTCACTATTATTTATATTCCCCAAATGAATGAGAACATATAATGTTTGTCCTTCTCCGATTGACTTACTTCACTCAGCATAATACCCTCCAGTTCCATCCACGTTGAAGCAAATGGTGGGTATTTGTCATTTCTAATAGCTGAGTAATATTCCGTTGTATACATAAACCACATCTTCTTTATCCACGATAGCCAAACTGTGGAAGGAGCCTCGGTGTCCATCGAAAGATGAATGGATACAGAAAATAATTTAAAATTGAAATGAGAATACCATTTTTATTAATTTACATTGGGAATTGCACATGTCAGATTAGCCAGATGTTACCTGAATATGACCAAAGCATCTTCTGACGGTAACCTCCAGGGTGGGGGAGGGGCTGGAATGAGATGATCAAAAACCTAGTTAATGAACAAGGGAAGCTGGATATTTAGTTGGAAAGTTTAATGGCCTCAAGCTCTGCAAGCTAATAAACCCATTTCCAACAAAAATGGATAGCATTTCCATTCCAACAAGATAATGTCAGATGCCTTTCAGGACACCAGACCATCTTTTTGGCCAGTAAGGGCACCCTCTAGCTTCAATGATCCCTGCATAGGCATAGCCACTGTTTGTTTTCGGTAGCTCTCGTATGCTTCTGGAGTAGAATGTTAAAATGGAAATTGCCACCAAGACATCAAAATGTAATAAATAGGAAATTCTGAAGCCAGACAGCTAAATACAGAATTTGCAAAGGTAATATATTAGATTTGGTTCCATGGCACTTGGCCCCATTAAGCAGATTATGGATATTGAAGAGATCATAGTGGCAAGAGAGGAGGGTTTTTTGAAGATGGATTTGGATACCTTTTGTGCTTGAGTGCTGAAGCCAGATATTTTTCCTTAGTTCAGGGCAGGCATCTTTTGCTCAAAAGGTACTGAGGACTCCTATCCCCTCAGAGAAACCTGAGGTTGGAAGGCTAGGATTAGAACATGGCCTTGTGGGGAGACTCAGCCTAAGGCCTGTCCTCCTGCTCTTCTAATTCCCACATGTCCACACAACAAGAGGCCTGGCCTGTGAGCAAGTGTGCTCAGTCCAATCTATATGTCCCTGCTCGATATAACCTGGGGCTCATGAATCTTGATGTGCATAAGAATAATCTGGAAAGTTTGTGACAGGCAGACTCTGATTTAGTAGGTTTGGGTGTGACCTGAGAATTTTCATTTCTAATCAGCTCTCAGGTGATGCTGATACAGCCTGTGGGTAGCCCATATTTTGAGAAGCCCTGGTCTAAATTGCACCCCTACCTCCACAGCAAACACCAGGCCTTCTCAGGGCCAGGATTGCTTACTTTTTGTCCACTCTTTGCGGGGATGGGTTGGGAAAAGGTCAATGCAGGTCTGAGAGTAGGCTGGAATCCATTTGAGCAGGGAATTCCTGGTTCTGAGAACCCAGAGGAGATCTAGAGGGGGATGGCATGGACTCTGTCTTGATGGGGATGTCCACTTTGCCCATAGACTCTCCTCCTTGCAGAAAAGGGTTGGCTAGGGGACAGCCAGAGCAGTGTCCTATAAAGTGCAGGATCCTCCGGGGTGAGTCTAAGGAGAGTTCTGCCTGGATATGGTCTAATTACTGCACTGAGCTTTGTTTTGTAATTTAAAGTGAACTTGGACTGTTCATTATTTAGTAGTGAGAAGTCCTGGGACCTGCCATGGGAACAGGGAAAACTTTTCCTCTGAATTAATTTTAAGAAATAAATAAAGTGAAAAAGTTTTCATTTCTTTATCAGTTGTGTTTACTCAATATTCTACTTTTGTTCCATGGCTGACTAATCTTCTTTTTAGTGACCACAATTCTTTTTTTTTTAACCAGGATTCATTCAACTTTTCCATTAGGTAACCATGGAATTCTGATTTATGAGAAATATATATTTCATCATTCAGATGACCACTTACAGTTCCTGGTTCACAGTCCCAAAACCCTTGGAATTTCCTAAGTGATATAAAGTGATAAAAGTGTCTTTTGTTATGTTAATGAGGGACTTTGGGAAAGCACCTAGGATGGGAACTGGTTTCCAGTGGGGCCCAGAGTATACTTAGAGGGTTGGAACTCTTAGTTCCATCCCCTAACATCTGGGGAGGGGAGAGGAGCTGGAGATTGAATCAATAGCCAAAGGCCAATGATATAATCAATATGACTATGTAATGAAGGCTCCATTAAGCCTGTTAACCTTAGAAAAAACAACACTGCCAGTTATTTTACTAGCAAAAGATGGTTTATTCAGGAATAACAGAGAATTGTAATCTGGGACTAGGAAACTATCAAAACCATTGGCAAGGCTGCCAAACAAAGGACAGGAATGCTTTTTTACAGAGGAGAGTAGGAAGTTGGGAGGGTGTTATTACGAAAAAGTCCATTGGGGATGCCTGGGTGGCTCAGTGATTGAGTGACTGCCTTAGGCTCAGGGCCTGATCCTGGGGTCCCAGGTTCAAGTCCTGCAGGGAGCCTGTCTCTCCCTCTGCCTGTCTCTTTCTCTGTCTTATGAATAAATAAATAAAATATTCAAAAAGAAAAGAAAAGTCCATTGGAATAAACTGGGGGGTTTTAAGTATAGTGGCTCTTCATTGGCTGAATTGTGACTGTCTCTTCATTGGCTGGGCTGTGGCTGGGGAGGAGGAAGCCTTCCTTCTTCCTGCTGGGATAGTAAAGTGATACCCAAGGGCAAGGTCTGTGCTTCGTGTTGGCTCTGCAGTAGACATCCAGTGGTAGGGCATGAAAGCTCCCCCTGCTGAACCTCCCAACTCTATTTTAGTGAGGTTTCCTTTATTATTTTTTTACAAACCCAGAAGGACTGGGTTCAGAGAGCTTGTGGGCTGTTGAATGCTTGGAGGTGCAGGGGGAGTGGCCTACCTGGACAGAACATGGAAGCTCAGCATCCCTTCCCCCATCCCTTGCCCCTTGCATCTCTCCCATCTGGCTATTCCTGAATTGTGTCCTTTTGTAATAAACTGGTGATCTAGTAAGTAAAATGTTTCTCTGAGCTCTGTGACCTGCTCTAGCAGATTAAAGGAACCCTGGGAGGGGGGAGGGGGAGGTTGTGTAAACCACCCATCTGTAGCTGGTCTGTCAGGAATATAGGTAACAACCTGGGCTTGGGACCAGCACCTGAGTGTGGTGTGTGTATGTTGGTGATGGGGGAGGAGGGGCAATCTTGTAGGACTGAACCATTAACCTGTGGAATCTGATGCTCTCTCTGGGTAGATAATGGCGGAATGGAGTTGAATTCTTAGACACCCTGCTGGTGTTTGAGAATTGCTTGGTGCTACATGGGAAGCTCTTCCCCCCACGATCTTCTGTTCAAACCGGGTCTGAGAACCCAAAAAAGTAACTTTGGCATTTTATTGTGCACAGCATGCCCCTATTCATCCCTCTGTCTTTTCTACTCTTCTTAACTTTGGGTAATGCACTCCACATCCTGAGTACTTGATGCAGGATGAGCCAGAGAGAGTAGCTCATCCTTCTGAGCATAGCTTCTGGTCTAGGGATGGGCATGAGACTTAAAGCAGGCCATCCAGTGGCCTATTCTGGGTTTGTCAAACTGTAGCTAGGAGAGACTCCTTTGCCTCTTGGGGTAAGACTGGGATAGAGTTGGTCTGCAGTAGAAATGAATGGAACCAGGCAAGAACAGGACAGCTGAGGGGTAAATGCAGAAACTCCTGGCAGTAGCTGGTCCCAGCTTCCATATCCAGAGGCTCTTCCTTTGGTTCAATGGCTCAATGCACTGCTTCAGGCTTTTTCAATAAATTTTGTATTTGTTTTGTCTGTCATCAGATGAGTTTCTGGGTTTCTAACTCTAGAAGCTCATTGTTCTAACAGCTAAATGAAACAATGCAATTTGAATAATAATAAGAATGGAATTCTCATGGGGGCAATTGCAAACTTGCTTTTCTCTCTAAACCTTTTACTAACTACTTCCCTCCTTCAAGTAGTTTTGCCTTCTCTTTCACTTCAAGAGGTAATCAGACAATGATTTAATACATTATCTTCTCCCTGCACTACAAGTGTTAGCAGCACCAGTACTTATTCATCCCTCTTGTCCCTAAGAACAGTCATTTCCTCTCAGCTCAAGGTCTGTCTCTCTGCTCCTGTTCTAGATCTCAAACCTTTCAAGAACCAAATGAGGAAATGGGTCTAACCCAGTGCCATCTACTCCACAAAAGTAGGTAAGGAGTAGAAGGTTCTGAAGGCCGTGTGAACCTTCTGTATCCCATCTAAGATATGAACTGACCCTGAACAGAAATATTTACAAAATCCTGAGAATTTCCACTTTTACCACTAAACTTAATGTAGCAGCCTTACAATACTCCTCTCCTGACTGAGTGTAGAGAAAATGGTTGCCAAGGAAAAATGGTCGAACCCGGAAGTGAGTAATGGGGGCTTTCTACACTTTATGGAAGTGAAGGTGTTAGGGCTCACCCTTAAACTCTGTGGGCCTGAGGGAGAGGAAAGGCTGGGACTGCTGTCTGACTTCCCATGAGTCTTTCTACCTTTGATCCAGTCTTGACTTTGAGTCCCTGTAGGCCTGGCTCAATGGCTTCAGAGGCTTCTGTATTAATAGCTGTTAACACCTGTTAGTAAAGACTGAGAGGCAGCTGTGGGGAGCAGTGGAGTGTTGAAAAGAGATCCAGCAAGAAAGGAACTGCAGAACCCTTTCTAGCTGGATAGAGGAAATAACTGTTTAATCCCAGAGGATGTAGGCTGACTCCTGTGTTCACTATCAGATACTGGCACATGAGAGAACCAGCAATGGGCCCAAGGTTTAAAACTACTTGTGTAGGGGCTACACAAGAACTACTTGTGTAGGGGTGATGAAACGTGGGTCTGCTGTTAAGAGGACTCTTTGAACAGAGTGGGAACAATATTAGGGTGCCACTCATACTCTTGTGGGTGACAGGGAGGACAAAATAATCACTGAGCTGGAGCAAGATGGTTGAGTTGTCAACCTGTTGGCCGGGGGTGCAAGGATCCTGTGTGGTTTTGAAATAGCATCAAATAACACTGAGTGGAAGAGAAGCAGTGAATTTGAAACCCTGCTTAATAGAAAGCTTCCTTTTCTTTTGCTTTGATGCCTGCCAGGTGTATGAAGAGATAGCTTCTCTTAAGAGTGGTACCTATTGACAATAAGTAGTATTGGTGGATCAGCTTGACAGCTCATTCTGCTGTTAATCTGCAAGCTGTAGAGAGGTAGTTTGCAATTTTTCTTCCATCCGGTAGATTTCCACTGGTTATCCTTTCTTTTTTTTTTTTTTTTTCTGGACAGACTGTACAGATTATACAGCTATCTTGGTCCTCTGTGTAGCAGTTTCTGCCTCAACTTGGGAGTTCCATGTGTTTTCTCCCCAACTTTAGGTACTTACTGGCTGGATCTTCCTGAATTTCCACTCCCATGACTGCACCAAAGCATTGGTCTATGTGAAGTTATGTTCCACAATAAAACATAAAAATAATAGGGCCAGTTAAGTAGCATCACTCCTTGTGGCATTTTACACATTTGAAGAAAATGGTAGCATCACCATCCATCCCTCTTGCTCTCGTTCACCGTTCTCCACAAGTTCAATAATGTCAGCTTAGTTCTTTCAAATTCGGAACCCCCTGGAGCCTGGCTCCAGATCTTTATGCTCCACTCAACTCAAATATGTCTTTTGATGATCTAATCTTTAGTTCTTTCTCCAACTCTCAGTGCATTCTATCTCAAGTAGAGGAAAAGATTCAAGGAAGGAAAGGGGTTGAGTTGAAGGATAGATATGGTTGAAATGAGAGCAAGAACTAGAAGAACAGGGGTGCCTGGGTGGCTCAGTGGTTGAGCATCTGCTTTTGGCTCAGGTTGTGATCCTGGGATTGAGTCCTGCATCAGGCTCCCTATGGGGAGCCTGTTTCTCTCTCTACTTATGTCTCTGCCCCTCTGTGTCCCTCATGAATAAATAAATAAAATCTTAAAAAAAAACAAAAAACAAAAACCAGAACAGGATTTCAGTATAAA
This sequence comes from Canis lupus dingo, assembly GCF_003254725.2. Classification (NCBI taxonomy): domain Eukaryota; kingdom Metazoa; phylum Chordata; class Mammalia; order Carnivora; family Canidae; genus Canis; species Canis lupus. The sequence continues at coordinate 38,034,103 of NC_064269.1, read as the reverse complement.
CATTCTGAAAGGGGCTGTTTCCCAGCAATGGCAGGTTGGGGCTAGGAGTGTTGAGTTGAAGGACTCAGAGTTTCCTGGTAAACTCCAACTTTGTATCAGCTGATATGTCTCTTTCAAAGAGAGGCTTCCCCGGCAAGAGTGGGCTTCCCCACAGCCTCCTCCATGTTGTAACCTCTCATTACTCATGGGATTTTTTCCATTACAGATTTTCACATCTGTTGTGAAACAATTTCATATACACTTGGTCTGTGTAACATCTTTGACCACCAGCCCGGTAAGTGTGGAGTGCCCAAAGTGGGGCTTGATCCCAAGACCCTGGGATCATGACCTGAGCCAAAGGCAGATGCTTAACTGACTGCGCCCCTCTAATCATACTAACCCTGTGAGTGCGGGGATTGTGTATGTCCTGTTCACTGTTTTATTCCAAGCCCTTGGTTTGGTATTTGTGAGTGTGTAGAGTAGATGTTAATAAATGTTGGCTGATGGTGTGCTATGCGTGATGCCCAGTAACTCACAAGTATTACCTCAGTGAGCACTCATACCTTCTCCCCTTGTTTCTTTCTCTGGTGTGACTAACAATAAAACTATCAAAAGAGAGTGAATATGTGTATTCGGGATAGCAAGAATAAGATGGATTTGGGGTTACACTTCACACGACACCAAACTAGGAATTTAGAGAGATTCCAAAAGGGGGGTGTGGGGAGTGGTGGATACAGGAAGAAGAATGGTGCAAGTGGGTCAGTCATTTGGCTGGAGCAGATAGGAAAAGACTGATCTGGAATGAAGAAGGGGTTGCAGGGGACAGAGGGGCTGTGGATTCTCAGAGCCCTGAGCACCAGCCAGGCTATTAGAGGGGGTAAAGATCAGGTTTGTAAATACCCTGTAGATTACGGCCCCTCCTCATCCCAGTAAAGGAGACTTTAGCCCCTGATGACATTTGTGGGCAGGGCAGAGTGGTTTTAAAGGCTAAGAAAGATCCCTAAAGGGAGAAAAATTAGATTCTGTCAAAGCCCCTTGTTATTCTGGGCCCCTCTGTATTCCAGGTCCCCAGTCTCCAGATCCTTCTGAGAAAGGAAGACCAATAATCACACCTCCTCTACTTGATTCCCATCTCAACCCTCCACATTCACCTGTGAATTCCATGCTGCTGGTCCTCATTTTCTGCTGGCTTCTCTGATAATAATTTTTTAAAGAAGATTTTATTTATTTGAGAGAGAGAGAGAGAGTACATGTGCATGAGAAAGCACAAGATGGGGGAAGGGCAGAGGGAGATGGAGGAGCAGGCTCCCCACTGAGCAGGGAGCCCAAAGTGGGGCTTGATCCCAAGACCCTGGGATCATGACCTGAGCCAAAGGCAGATGCTTAACTGACTGCATCCCTCTAATCATTATTGTACTCCAAACCTCCTTGTAGTTCTCTGCTTCAGCAATGAGCTGTCACAGGGAAGAACAATGCTTGATTCCACCCAAAACTTCCTCTCAAACGGTAACGGATCATGGCACCCTGGCCCTCAAAGATCTCGGTCTACTACGAGCAGCCCGGACCCTTAGGGGAGAGAAAGCCACTCATACTTTTTGATGTAACTTTTCTACGTCAGCCTCCATCATGGGGGCCTGGTTCTCAGAGACTTAAGGAAACATGGTCTCAAAAGCCCATGTTGTTCATATAAGGAGATTTTGGAGATTCAGAATCTAATTGGTGCTTGAGCTTCAGAAAATGGCAGAAGAAGCCTCCGATCACATCTTAGATGGTAAAATGTGTCTCTATTGGCTCTCAGTAGGTAGCATGTCAGAGGATGTGTTTTTATTCTCCCCTCCCATTACTGTAGATCTTTGTGGGTGTTATACTGTACCTCTTTGCAGGGCTATTTTGCAGCTGGGACTGTGACCTTGACGACATGGGAATCAAGATAGCTTTGAATCTCCCTCTTCAGGGACTCTATTTCTTCCTCAGCACCATGGTGGGTGCTCATGGTGAGTTTCCTGGGATCAACAGTATGTGAATGGATACCTTGGTGAAGGGAAAGGTTTCTGGAGTCAGGGAGTCAAAGCCTCCATATAAACCATGCTTTTTTTTTTTTTTTTTAAGATTTTATTTTTTTATTCATGAGAGACAGAGAGAGGCAGAGACACAGGCAGAGGGAGAAGCAGGCTCCATGCAGGGAGCCTGATGTGGGACTTGATCTTGGGACCCCGGGATCATGCCCTGAGCTGAAGGCAGACGCTCAACCACTGAGCCATCCAGGGTACCAACATCTCCCTTGTTTTCAGGGAGCATTTGGTCGGTCCTGGTGGCTCCTCGTGTGTGGGAAGGAACAGTGATTGACCTCAGCTGTGTCTCTGGGCTGCTCCTTGCACACTCCATTTGCCTGCTTTGCAGAGGACTACCCCCATCAGGATTTCTATGTTTTCTGTGCTTATGTGTAGGCTATATGCTTGTGTGTGCGCGTATAGAATGAGTATGAGAGGGTATGAAGGCTGTCTGTTGGGGGAGGAGCAGGGCTGCTGAGACGTGACTGAATCGGTTGCTCTGCAACACACAGTGCCCACACTGTTGGGAGTGCCATGTCCCGTATGTAACCAGATCATAGATAATCTCACACCTGCCTCTCTTCTTTGGCCTCTCTTCTTCAGTCCCATGGCCTTCTCTCTGCTTGACTGTGGTGTCTGCTGGGTTCTGTGAGAGGCTTTGTCTCCTGGCCTCACTTATTCCTACCGAGTGTCTGTTGTAGAGCAGAGGAACCCGCAGCCGTGACAGGAGGCCTCTTGTTGATAGAGATTAACTGATGCACAGCATTGGTTAAATTAAGTTTCCCGAGTCTTTGTCCCAGTCCTTGTGAATCATTTCCAGACTTGCTGGGATCCTGGACTGGTCCTTTCTGAATTCTGTAGGGTATATTTTCTCTCTTCTACCCCTCTCTGAAAGCTGGTTTCCACTGAAACTTGGACTCAGAGAGATAGGGCTGCAAAAAATCTAGCTTTGAGCCCAGGGAAGGGGCAACTCTTTCAGATTTGGCTGTAAGTCCAGGCTGAGGCTGCTTACAGCTTGGACTCCTCTCAGTCCAAGGGAATTGGAATGGGGATTGGGAAACCTCATCCCGCCAAGTTTCTGCTCCATGAGTGTTGGCCAGATGCTGGTGAAAATTCTTCTCTTGATGACTCTGAGGTACCGATAGAGTTTCAGTCCCATGAGGGAGATAGACAATGAGTGTTCTGATATAAAGCCCCCTCTTCTTACTAGGAAACTATAGGATTTTTTCAATAGTGGCTTAAGTTGCAAGAATATTTCACCAAAGCAAGCATTCTTTTTATTTTCCTAGAATCAACACTATCCAGTGTTATCCTGCTAAAAATTTATTCTACTTCATACAACATTGGCCTTGCTCTTTGTAAAATAATAGTCCTGGCCTTTTGGAGCATTGATTATTTCTGAGTTGGGCACATGTTAACAGGAGTCTCCACTGTAAAATTCATGTGGGGCATCGAGAGAAGATTATCCTTTGAAATACAATTTATGCCGTATACACAGAAACATAGACCCTCAAAGATGGACAATTCAGTGTTTATTATTTTGTAAACTCTTTTTAAAAATTGACAATATATTTTGGACATCATTTTACTCCTCTTTTACACACTAAAAGTGTTTTATGGCAGTCTTACAAAAATATGGACTATTATAGGAGTATTATAGAAAAATTTAATTGCTTCCAGTTATTTCATTATATGACCAAAATGCAACATACTTGCCCAGTCACTCGCCAGTGGGCTTTGGGCATTTAGCTGTTTTCAATGTTTTGGCTTTTATGAAACATGTTGTCATGAACTTCCTTGAGTTTAAATGTAAATTACTTCATGGTTTTTTTTCTTAATAACATTCTAACAGTGGAATTGCTGTTTTATAGGCTGTGAATACCTTCAGAGCTTTTGATACATGAAGATCCATTGCCTGCCAGAAATGTTTGCGTTGTTTTATTCCCACCAACACCGTATGAGAGTTAGTTTCCATAGCCCCTCACCAACACTGGTTTTTTATCAAGTTCTAAAAATTTGGCCAGTGTCGTAAACAAAAACTGTTACATATTAGTTAATTTAATCCTTCATTTGCAAATTACTTGCTAATGACGTCTGTCCTTTTAAACCTGGGATGTTTGTCATTTTTGTCATGATTTATATTGGAGCTCTTTGTACTATTACTACCACTACAAATATGACTATGATTACCAGCACCAGATACTTTCACTGCATTCACTTCTGTGACCTCATGTGAGTGCCCAACAACCCTACAAGGCAAATGATGTTTTTATCTCAAAAAATAGATTAGAAAACTGAAGCAAAGCAAAGTTCAATCACTTGCCCAAGGTGAGACAGGTGTAAGTAGCAAAGGGGGGATTTGAACCCAGGCAAGTTGGGTCCATGATTATTGTCCCTATTGAATTTTTCCATTAATAGGCTGCAAATATTTCCCTCAGTTTATTTTTATTTTATTGTTCCTATGTTTTTAGATGCATGGAGGGTTCTTTTTTTAAAATTTTAATTCAATTTGCCATCATATAGTATAACACTCAGTGCTCATACCATAAGTGCCTCCCTCAGTGCCCATCACCCAGTCACCCCATCCTCCCCCCACCTCCCCTTCTGCAACCCATTGTTTGTTTCCTAGAGTTAGGAGTCTTTTATGGGTTGTCTTCCTCTCTAATTTTTCCTGCTCAGTTCCCCTCCTTTCCCTTATAAACCCTTTCACTATTCCTTATATTCCACGTATGAGTGAAACCATATGATGATAGTCCTTCTCTGATTGACTTATTTCACTCAGCATCATGCCCTGCATGGGGGGTTCTGATGTTAATAGTCAAATCTATAAAAATTTCCCCCCTTTTTGGTTTCTGCATTCAGAGCCTAAGAAAGCTCTTCTCGGCTTCAATTTTAAATAAATTGTTGCATCTTTATTTTAATAATTTTGTAAATATTTTAAAATATATGTCAATGCTGAGTGGCTCAGTTGGTTGAGCATCTGACTCTTAATTTTGGCTCAGCTCATGATTTTGGGGTCCTGGGGTTGAGCCCTCCATCAGGCCCTGCACTCAGCGCAATCTGCTTGAGATTCTCTCTTCCTCTCTCTCAGCCTCTGTACTTGCCTGTTCTTTCTCTAAGTAAATTAATTAAATCTTTTTAAAAGTCTGAAAAAATACATCAATACTAGGTAACTGCATAAGTTATTTTACTGAATGATAGGAAGTGATATCTAACTTTATTTTTTTCCAACATTATTTCCTGAATGATGTTTTTATCTTTTCTGACTGATTTGAATGCCACTTTAAAAACATGCTAAATAACACCATGGCCTTTCCATTATATCCTTTTTTGGACTTATTTAGACTTTAATTCCACAAATGTTTATTGAGTTTAAGATGGGCTGGAGTGGGGGGACTGTTAAGTTGATATATCCCCTTTGCAGTTCATTAGGTACAGAGGACCTAGCAGGGGTGAAGGAAGTGTTCCCTGGCCCCTGAAGCTAACAGTCTGGTGAGACTGGGCACCAACACAAGAATTTATAATAAACTCTAATAAGTGCCACTGGTGGAGACACAATCAGGGTTACATACTCTAGCTGAGAAAAGCAGAGATTTCCTTTATGAAATAAAATTTAAGCTAAGGCCTTGCATTCTAGAAATGAAGTTGTTTATAATTTTTGGTATTAATAATAATGTCTAATATTATACAGACCCATGAATGCATACATGTTTAGTATATGCATATTTATATCACATTTTCTGTGTCTTTTCAACCATTGATGGACACTTAGGTTGTTTCCATGTCTTGGCTATTGTGAATAATGTACAATGAACATGGAGCGCAGATATCTCTTTAAAATCATGGTTTCATTTCTTTAGATATATACCTGAAGTGGAATTTTTGGATAATATAGTAGTTCTATTTTTAATTTTTTGTGGAGCCTCCATACTGTTTTTCCATAGTGGCTGTGCCAATTTACATCACCACCAACAGTGCACAAAGGTTCCCTTTTCTCTACATTATTGCCAACACTTATTATCTCCTGTCTTTTGATAATAACCATTCTAATACGTGTGAGGTTGTGGTTTTCTCATTGTGATACCTTTTCATATACCTGTCGGCCATTTTTACAACTTCGGAAAAAAGTCTATTCAAATTCTTTGCCCATTTTTAAATTACATTTAAAATATTTTTCAAGTTTTTATTTAAATTCTAGTTAGTTAACATATAGTGTAATATTGGCTTCAGGAGTACAATTTAGTGATTCATCACTTACATACAACATCCAGTGCTCATCACAAGTGCAGTCCTTAATACCCGTTACCCGTTTAGACCATCTCTACCCACCTCCCTCCATCAACCCTCAGTTTGTTCTCTATAGTTAAGAGTCTTTTATGGTTTAATTAAATTAGATTTCTTTCCTTCCTTCCTTCCTTCCTTCCTTCCTTCCTTCCTTCCTTCCTTCCTTCCTTCCTTCCTTCCTTCCTTCCTTCCTTCCCTCTTTTTTCCTTCTTTCTTTCTTTTTTCTTTTGTTCTTTCATTCTTTCGTTCTTTCTTCCTTTCCTCTTCCTCGTCCCCCTCTACCTCCCCCTACTCCTCCTCCTCCTTCTTTCTTCTTCTTCTTCTTCTTCTTCTTCTTCTTTCTTCTTTCTCCTTCTCCTTCTCCTTCCCCTTCCCCTTCCCCTTTTTCCCTCCCCCCCCCTCCTCCTTTTTGACTATTGGTTTGTATGAGTTCCTTATATATTTTGGACACTAACCTCTTACCAGATAGATGGCTTGCAGATATTTCCTCCCATTCCATATGTTACCTTTTATCCTGCTGACCATTTCTTTTGCTCTATAGAAGTTTTTTTTTTTTTTTTTTTTACTTGAGTAGAGTCTTACTTGTTTCTTTTTGCTTTTTTTCCTTGTGCTTTTGGTGTCATAGCCATAAAATCATTGTCAAGACCAAAGTCAAGGAGATTTCCCCTTATATTTTCTTCTAGGAGTTTTGCAGTTTCAGGTATTACAATTATGTCTTTAGTCCATTTTGAGTTAATTTTTGTCAGTGGTGTAAGACAATGGTCCAGTTTCATTCTTTTGCATGTAAACTTCCAGTTTCCCCAACAGTTTCCCCAGTTTCCAGTTTCTATTTATTAAGAGATTGTCCTTTTCCCAGTGAATATTCTCGACTTTCTTGTCATATATTAGCTGACCATATTGCATGGGTTAATTTCTAGGCTCTTGATTCTTTCCCATTAGTCGATATGTCTGTTTTCATGCCAGTACCATACAATTGTCGTTTGGTTTGAAATCAGGAAGTGTGATACCTTCAGCTTTATTTTTCTCAATATTGCTTTGACTTAAAAAAAATATTGCTTTGACTTTTGTGGTTCCATACAAATGTCTTTTGTGGTTCCATACAAATTTTAAGATAGTTTTTTTTTTTTCTATTTCTGTGAAAAATGTGATTGGAATTGATAGGAATTGTGTTGAATCTATAGATGGCTGTGGGTAGTATGGATATTTTAACAATATTAATTTCAAACATGAACATGGTATATCTTTGCATTTGTGTCTTCTTCAATTTTTTTAAATCAAAATCTTATAATTTCCAATTTTCAGATTTTTCACCTCCTTGGTTAAGCTTATTCCTAACAATTTTATTCTTTTGATGCTTTTGTAAATGAAGTGGGTTTTTAAAATTTCTTTTTCAGATATTTCATTGTTTGTGTATAGACACAACCAATTTCTGTATGTTGATTTTGTATCCTGCAACTTTACTGAACTCATTGATTAGATTTTTTTGGTTAAGTCTTTAGGATTTTCTATATGTAAAGTCATCTGCAAATGAATACAATATTACTTCTTCCTTTGTGATTTGGATGTCTTTTACATTTTTTTTTTTTTTGCCTGATTGCTCTGGTTGGAATTTACTATACTATGTGGAATAAGAGTGGTGAGAGGAACAAGTAAGGAACACCCTTACTTGTTCCTGATCTTAGAGGAAAAGCTTTCAAACTTTCACCAATGAGTATGATATTAACCATGGTCTTCTTACATATGGCTTATATTATATTTGTGTCATGTGAATCTCTCCACATGCAACTCAAAATATGGCAGCTAGCTTCAACAGAGCAAGCATATGAGAGCAAGATAAGAGAAACCAGAGTCATCTTGAAATCTGATTATTTAAGTAACATCTCATCACTTTTGCTAAATTCCATTGTTAGATGAATGTTACTAGGTTCAGACCACATTCAAGTGCAAGGATTATATAAAAGCATGAATATCAGGAAGCAGAAATAATCCAGACTGTTTAGAGGTCCTCTCTTCCAAAGCTAGATGAGAATGTTTACTATAGGATAGAGAAGGAAAGAGAAGATTCCTCCACTGACTTCGCGGGTCATGAACTGTAACTGAGATGGGGGAATTTGGACCCCTACCAGCTTCATGCATCTCTACTGGGAAGGCAGCATCTATAGTCATCTGAAGGCCTGTCCTTATTGCTATACATGGCATTGAGTCTTACTGGCTTGTTCGAGAAATAATTGTGTGCATCTCTTCTCAACTCCACGTTCAGTGATGCCACATTGGTAGCTTAAAATTGACCGTAGTGGAAATATTGTTACTATAGAAATCAAGAAATGCCATACATGAGAGGATTTTTTTTCTCCCCCAGAGTGTATATTTTAAAATACTTACCAGCATATCACTGTATGGTCTTCTGAAATCTCTTCTGTGTTCTGTGTTCTGTGTCTGTGTCTCTCTTACAGCTGTGGAGCTGAGACTGAAGAATGGGAGCTACCACTGCGAGGGGAGAGTGGAAGTGAAATACCAAGGAAAATGGGGCACAGTGAATGATTACATATGGAGCTTGGAGGCTGCACATGTGGTGTGCAGACAGCTGGGATGTGGAGATGCTGTTGATGCTCCCAGAGGGGCCCACTTTGGATCAGGGCATGGGCCTATTTGGCTTGCATATGTTGTTTGTGAAGGGACAGAATCAACTCTCAATGACTGTATTCATTCTTTTTTTCAAGACTACCAGAAGCAACGCTTCTCCCATAGTCGGGATGCTGGAGTAGTCTGCTCAGGTAAGGCCTGTCTAATCTATTAGAGGGATACCCAGTAAGAATACCCTTGGTTTAATTCCCAGAATAGCTAACAATACAGGATCACACACTTGGTTGAAAACTCCAGTCACACAGTAACTCCTAGAGTATTAGGTACTCAAGGAAGCACAAGGACTTGCTTGGCTCTGGACAGTGAAAGCTCCAGACCTATGGATCACTGGGCCCTTCAGATATCTGTGGTGTGTCAAAAGGTAGGAAAGTGGGGTCAAGTTTCATCGTGGTAGCTGTTTTGTTTTTTCTCCTGAGATGATCAGGTGCATCCACAAGAGGGGACATGAGAGAGGTGCAGGGAAACAAAGTTTAGCATATGCCAAAGTGGAGGCAGTAAAGACAGCAATGAAACTAGAGTGTGGATGGGTGGTGTCAGTATTTGCCAGAGATGTTTTCAGTTGTTATCACAATTGTGGATGAAAAGTCTGTCACTAATGCCGTCAGAACAGTTTCACTTAGGAAGATATTATCAGATGTCACAGTGAATTCTTTAAGGTAGGTAGTTGGGTCTTTAAAAAGATCCATCCCATCTGATGGAGTGATAGGACAGGTGGAGATGTGATAACATTTGACTAGGTCTATAGCAACTCAACAGCATAATCCATAGCCAGTTAGCATTTTTGTCATTGGCATGACGAAGATCACTGAAAAAGTCATCTTTTCAGTGGATCTTTCATAATATGAATTCAGGTCCCTAGAAACACAATTATTTTCTTTTTTTGAAAGCTAATATATTGAGGTATGATTGACATGCAAAAACTGTACATATTTAATGTATATAACTTGATGAGTTTGAAGGTAAGCATACATTTGTGAAAGCATTAGCACAATCTGTGCCATAGAGTTATCTATCATCTCAAAAGTTTCCTCCCATCTTCTTTATTATTATTTAAAAAAATATTTTCAAGGGGCATTTGAGTTTACTGCCTTCAGTTAGGATATTTTTAAGAAAACTTGTTTTCTGGTATTTCAGGTAACATTCCTTATTGTCATCATGTCCTAATCATGGTATCAAGTGCAGATAAACTTGTGGAAACACTACAGGGGACCTGACTTACTTTGACAAATCAGTATTTGAGTAAAATGGAGTATGTGATGTTGGAACATCTATTACTATCTTAAGAAAATTGATACTTTTGATTTTAATTTCAGTTAAGGTATACGTAAAGATAAATAGAGTTTGAGAGTGGTATGGCATCTAAACTTTGATTTTATTTTTTACTCCCTGATTAACATTATCATTGCTTTAACTTAAAATCTCATATTTTAATGAACTATTTCAGTTTTCTTTGGCTAATCTCTTTGTCATCAGTTTCTACCCTCTAGTATGTTTCCATATTTTCCATGAACATGTTTTAATGATGTAAACAGAAGTAATGGTGGTAATGTAGCATTGATAAGGATAGGAAACCATGCCCTTTGCAATATTTTAATTTAAATCGAATTCTTGGAATTTCCTTTTCTCAATTGTAGGAAAGGGGTATGCAAGAGAAATTTCAGCATCTAGTAGATTGTTAGAAATAAAGTACTATGTTTAGCAGAAATCCAGAGGTAGAAAGAATGATCTGTGAAGAATACAGAGGAGCTTGTTTGAAATAAAGAGATTTCAGAGGGTTCAGGAGAATGGCAGGGGGGCCTCACAAATTGAGAATGGCCACAGCACTGATGTACAAAATGGTAAGGGGATGAAGATGCAATTAACCTCAGGAGAGGAGGTTGAGGACTGAAAATCCATGTTAATTCATATATTCACTACAGCTTCTGTTTTAGACTTCTCATTTCTTCTCTCCCTCTCTTCCTCCATGTTGATGCAGGAATTGTTTTTGAGCTCTGTGGAAGTGCGAGTATTTGAAGCTTGCATTTCAATTTTCTTTGTGGGGAGGTTTTTATAATATGAGCTCTATTTCTTTTTCTTTTTTTAAATAGATTTTATTTCTTTATTTGAGGAAGAGAGAGAGAATAAGAGAAAGGGAGAGAGAGAGAGCAAGCATGAGCCAGGAGGGATGGGCAGAAGGAGAGGGAGAATCAGGCTCCTCACTAAGCAGGGAGCCCAAAGAGGGGCTTGATCCTAGTACTTCAAGACCACAACCTGAGCTCTGAGCTGAAGGAAGACACTTAACTGACTGAGTCACCTAGGTGTCCCAATTTAATATGAGTTCTATTTCTTTAACAAATATAGGAGTACTTAGATATTCCATTTCTTTTTGTATCAGTTTTTGATAAATTGTGTTTTTCAAGTAATTAATTTTCAAGGACTCATCCTATTGTAAATAAAATTTTCAAATTAGGATAAAATTTGTTCATATCTTATTATCTTTTACATATTAATATTATCCATAATTATAACCCCTTTTTCATCCCTGATATCGTTAATTTGTGTATCTTCTCATTTTTTTCTTGATCAGGTCTACTAGAAGATTATCAGTTTTATTATTCTTTTAAAAAGAATCACCAATGAACTCTCTTGATTATTGTATTTGTTTTCTATTTCATTGATTTGAGTTCTTAGTTTACATTCTCTTCTTTTGGTTGTGATTTGCTGTTATTTTTGTAGATTCTTGAGTTGGAATCTTAGGTAATTTAAATTTAATTTTTCTTTTGTGTTCTAATGTATGCATGGAGGAAGTGTCAAAGCTCTAGTTTTTCTTCCAAGCACTGCTTAACTGTATCCCACTAATTTTGATATTATATGATTTCTTTTGTATTTTATCATCATAAAATGTTTCTTCATTATTTTTAAATATATACTTTGTCCTATAGTCTTAGTTTGTCTGATATTAACATAGGTACAACAGCTTTCTTTGATTAGTGCTTGCATGGTTTATCTTTCCTGACACTTTTAATATATTTGTGTTTATTTTTTTAATTTTAATTTTATTTTAGAGAGAAATATAGAACACGCATGTGGTGTGGGGGGGGAGGGGCAGAGGGCGAGGGAGAGAGAATCTCAAGCAGGCTCCATGGCTCAGTATGGAGCCAGATGCAGAGCTCCATCTCACAACCCTGAGCTGAAATCAAGAGTCGGATGCTTAACTGACTGAGCCACCCAGGTGCCCATTTCTATGTTTATATTTAATGTACATATGTTCTTATGGACAGTAAACATGGTGTGTCTTATTATTTTTCTCTAGTTTTATTGAGATATAATTGAAGTGTCTTCTATTCAGTATGATTACCTTGCTTTTATTTGGAGTATTTAAATTATTTCAATGTAATATAATTCTTGATATGCTTGAGTTTAAGTCTACTAAACTTGCTATTTGTCTTATGTATTATTTGTTCCTATTTCAATCTCTGAGTATTTTTTGTATTCTATTTTATTTACTCTATTGGTTTATTAGATATATTGCTTTGCTTAGAGTTTACCATAATGTTGGAATTATTATTCTTTAATCATATTTTACCTCCAAATGATATTATATTACTTAATATCTAATGTAAGACCTTACCACAGTATATTTCCATTTCCCTATTCTTGTCATTTGTGCTATTGTTGTCATACATTTTACTTATAAATAAATCTTATAATACATTGCTGTTATATTTGCCTTAAATATTCTAAGTATTCTAAATATTCTTAAATATTCTAAATGTTTTAAAAATGAGATGAAGTTTTTTTATATTTACTCATGGGTTATACATGGGTAAATATAAAAAAGACTATTTACAGTAGTCTTTATAGCTTTGGGTAGATCCACATTTTCATCTGTTACTATTTTCTTTTAGCTTGAAGAACCTTCTGTAACATTTTTGTGTTATGCAGTTCTGGTTGCCTCAAATTCTATAATTTTGTATTTATCTGAAAACGTTTTTATTTTCATTCAATTTTGAAATGCATTTTCATATGCAATTTTTGTCTTTTCTCTCAATGCTTTAGAGAGAAAACTTCTATTGTTCTGTGTTTAACCTCATAATTCTTTTATTTTGCCCTGTCTAATTTCTTGTTAAGTTAATCTAGATAAATTTTCATTCCAGGTAACGTATTTTTCAATTTTAGTAGTTCCATTTGGGGGCAGCCTGGGTGGCCCGGTGGTTTAGCGCTGCCTTCAGCCCAGGGTGTGATCCAGTCCCACGTAGGGCTCCCTGCATGGAGCCTCTTTCTCCCTCTGCCTGTGTCTCTTGCTTCTCTCTCTCTCTCTCTCTCTCTCTCTCCCTGTGTTCTTATGAATAAATAAGTAAAATCTTTAAAAATAAAAAAAGACAAAAAAAAGGAAGTTCCATTTGGTTATTTTTTTCTAGTTTTTAAAAATCTGCTTTGTTTCACTGAGTATATTTATATAAATGGTTTAAAAACTTTGTCAGCTTATTCAATCATCTGCCTAATTTCTGCATTTGTTTTTAATGTTTTCTCTTTTAAAAATTAAAAAAATTAAAACATTGATGAAGAAAATGAAAGAATATACAGATAAATGGAAAAGTTATTTTGTGTTCAGGAATTGGAAGGTGGCTGTTCTTATATCCTAGGATTTCAAGAGATATGGCTAAAACCACACCTTTCTTCTCATTCTCATTAGAGCTTTCTTAACATCCAGACTCATTTTATTTCCTGCTTTGGTAACCTAAGAAGTTATGGAATATTTTGCCATGAAAAATTGTCAAATAGATAAAACTTGAAATCATAACTATGAAAAAAATCATAATCCATAACTATGGATTGGTTATAATGTGCATATTTCTAATCTTGAGCCATCAGTCTGTCTATAGGTTGTCATGCATTCATGGATACAGCCCTCATGATTTTTCCCTATCCTCAGTCACCTGAGGATTGGTTCCTGGGAAAGAAAGCCAACCAGAATTTGAGCTCCACAAATCTCAGGATGACTTTCTTTCTTTTCTTTCTTTCTTTCTTTCTTTCTTTCTTTCTTTCTTTCTTTCTTTCTTTCTTTCTTTCTTTCTTTCTTTCTTTCTTCTTTTCTTTCTTTCTTTCTTTCTTTCTTTCTTTCTTTCTTTCTTTCTTTCTTTCTTTCTTTCTTTTTCTTTCTTTCTTTCTTCTTTTTCTTTAAGATTGTTTATTTATTCACAAGAGACACACAGAGAGAGGCAGAGAAATAGGCAAGGGAGAAGCAGACTCCATGCAGGAAGCCCAGTGTGGGACTAGATCCTGGGACTCTGGGATCACACCTTGAGCCAAAGGCAGATGCTCAACCACTGAGCCACCCAGGCGTCCCTCAGGATGACTTTCTAACTTCGTCTGGCTGATAGATCTCTATTCTCATAGCGAATGTCCCTCTGGGTTGGTTCTGTTCTTCATACCTCTGTACTCAAGTAGAATGCCTACACATCATGCAGTTTCCTTGGGCTCAGATGAGGAATTCACTTCTCTAACCAACCCCAAAATATATTTCCCTAGTATTCTGATACTTAATATAATCTGTCTTCAGATACTCACACATGGAGGCCCCACTCTGACACCAACTGCTAAGTCCTCTCCTCATTCTCAATGCCTGGGAGAAGAAAAACTTATCTATGATATGTCATTGTCATATATCATTGTTCATGACATGTCACTTCTAATTGCCAAGTCAGAATCGCTAACACTTACTTGGTTTGGCTTTCTCTTTTTCTTTTAGGATTTGTGCGTCTAGTTGGAGGGGATGGACCCTGCTTAGGGCGGGTAGAAGTGCATTCTGGAAAAGACTGGGTTCCAGTGTCTGATGGGAACTTCACATTACTTACTGCCCAGGTCATCTGTGCAGAGCTGGGGTGTGGCAAAGCAGTGTCTTTCCAGGGGAATGTGTCCTTGAGAGAGTCAGACAGACGAGTCTGGCCTGAAGAATTCTGGTGTAACGGGCAGGAACCTGAGCTCAGGTATTGCCACAAAAAGTCCTGTCCAGGAGGTGTTTGCCACCATGGGGCTGTTCAAGTTTTCTGTTCAGGTGAGATGCAGAACAGGACTTTAACTTTGCTGCATACTCTGCTAGGGTAAGAAAAACATGAGATTTGGCTGAAATCCTGTCTTCTCCTACTAGTGTACACAGAAGTTCGGCTCATGAAAAATGGCACCTCTCAGTGTGAGGGACAAGTGGAGATGAATATTTTTGGAAGCTGGAAACCACTCTGCGCCACACACTGGAGTATGGCCAATGCCAATGTTGTTTGTCAACAGCTTGGTTGTGGAGTTGCCATCTCGACTCCAAAAGAAGCATACTTTGTGGAAGGAAGTGATCAGATATGGGAAGATCGATTTCACTGCTCAGGGGCTGAGTCTTTCTTGTGGAATTGCTCTGTGACTGCCCTTGGCATTCCTGGTTGTGCTCGTGGAAACACAGCCTCAGTGATCTGCTCAGGTAAAAGAGAGGAAGGACTAACTTGTACTCAGGATGCTCCTTGAGTGAAATGTCCCCAGGAGTAGAGAGCATAGAAAAATTATTTTAAAAGTGAGATAATCCAAGATAAAATATGGTTCTTTTCATTGTTTGCCTTTCAGTTCAAGGCAAAGAGTGTTAAGAGGGATATCTTTTAAAATTAACACTATTATTTAAATATATCTGAGTATTATTTACAGAGAAAGTATGGTAAGTAGTATCTGTGTAGTTCAGTGAAACACAGTAGCATGAATACTGTGTAACCCCAACCCAGATCAACAAAGAGATCATTAGCAGTACCCCAGAAGCCACATTCATACTCTACCAAGCACTATGTCCATCCTCCTGTCTCCAGTTTCCTAACTTTCCTCCAGTTTCCTAACTTCAATGCTATGGAATAGTTTTTTTCTATTTTAAACTTCATATAAAACCATATAGTATGTTTCATTTTGTGTCCAATTTCTTTGATTCCGTACTATGTGTGCGATTCAGGCATATAGTTGTTTATAGCAGTGTTTCATTCATAATTATTATTGTAAAGTCATTCATTGGAATGACCTTGTGATCAGGTATTGATCCATCAACTGATAGTGGAGTTTTGGTTTACTTCCAGTTCTTAATTATTACAATAGTGATGTTAGAGATTATTGTGACAGTGACTTGTGGTGCAAATATGTATGTATTTATTTTGGGTGTTTACTCTTGCCCTTTTATTTTTACTCTCTTAATGGTGTTTGTTGATAAGCCAAGTTCTTCACTTTAACAAGGTTCAGTTTATCAACTTTTTTTTTTTTTAACAAATACTACTTCTTTTGCCCTTTTGAAGAGAACTTTGTCTACCCTAAGATCCTAAAGATTTTCCTTTATGATATTTATAGAAGTTTAGTTATCTTTATTTCACCTGTAACTGTGTAGTCCTCCAATTGATTTTCACATGTGATAGGGGGTCAAATTTCAATTTTTATATGGATATCCAGTAGACTCAGAATCTTTTCCTGAAGAGACATCTTTCCCCACTGCAGTGCCACCTTTGTCATAATGATCTAGAGTATGTCTAAGTTTCTTTCTGGGCTCTATTCTCTTCTATTGTTTCATTGTCTATTCCAGCACTAAATCCTCAGTTCAGTAGTTATAACTTTGTAGTATGTCTTGATATGTATTAAAGTTACACCTCTAACTGTTGCCTTTGTTCTCAAGTATGTTGATCATTCTTGGTCTTTTCCATTTAATTTTTGGAATTAGCTTGTTTTTTCACCAAAAAAAAGCCTGATGATCTAGTCCAAGATGGTGACAGAAGAGTCTTCTGAGATCATCACCTCCAACAAATACACTTTTCCAATTCTTATAATAATGAGAATTCTATATAGAATTATAATCAGAATTAAATCTTGTGGAAGCATGGTAAATTGGTATTAGATCCCATTCTGCCTGAATGCAAATTGGGATTTGGCTTTTTTTCAAAGTAGAAATTGAAAATATTAGCAAAGTCAATCACTGAATACCAATCTTCCTTACCTTGTTGCACAGTATGAATTGTTTGTTTCTAGTTTAATTCCATTTGGTCAAAAAATATTTTTTTTCAAAAAACATATTTTTAATGATTTCAGCCCTTTGAAAATTTTTTAGATCTCTCTCTTTTTGGTATAATGTGTGATCAGCCTTGGCAAATGACCTGTATGCCCTGGGAATAATGTGTATTCCGTGGTTTTGAGGTAAATATACTGGCTGATTTTGCTGGTTTGCTTTACTGAGACTGATGGAAAGTATTTTCTGGTGACTATTGGATAACAAGTTTCTTCCAAATCTAATCACTTAAAGCAACCACTTTAATTTAGTTTTTTTCCACTTTAATTTCTGTAACACCGATCACTGTTCATTTCCCCTCCTGCTTTGTAGTAACATTTTCCTTACCTCCTTTAAGTCCTCATTGACAGTATTGCCCCAGGCCATCCAGCTTCTGCCTGTTACTTTGTTCCAAAGGCAATGCCACATGTTTAGGTGGCATCATGGTATTGCACTATTTTGGATAAAGATACTATGAACATGTATATACAAGTCCTAATGAAGACAAACATTTCATTTGTCTTCATTAAATACTCAATAATATGGAAAGTATAAGTTTTCTGTTTCCTATTGCTGCATAACAAAATTTCCCTCCAAACTTAGCAGCTTAAAACTCCTTTGTATTTTTGCCTATTATTTCCCGTATAAAGAATTTGGAAAGGGCTCCAATTGGCAGTTCTCTGTTGGGGTCTGTATGAAATTGCATTCATATATCAGCTGAGGCTGAAGTCATCTGTAGACTCAACTGAGCTGGGAAACCAGTATGGTTCATTGACATGTCTGGCAGCTGGAATGTGTAGCTGGGTTGTTGACAGAGCACCTGCATATGATTAGTCTCTTCAGCATGGTAGTCTCCTCAGGGTAGATTTCCCCAGAAGCAACTCTCCTAAGTGAGTTCATGGGAGGCTACATGACCTTTCTGATCTAGTTTTCAGAGTCAAGTAGTATTACTTTCACTGCATTCCATTGCTTACAAACAATTTATGAAGGCCAAAATTCAAAGGAAGGAAGCAGAGATGCCCACCTATCAAAGGATGCAGTATCAAAGATTTTGGGGTATGTTAAAAAAACAGCAAGACATATGAAATAGGTGATTGTGAGTTTTTAAATTTCTACTTTCAGTTCTGTCAATTGTGCCTTTATGTATCTAGGACTAAGTATATATGAATGTTAGAACTTTTTAGCATGTCTTTATGTTCTTGCTTATATTTTCCACTTTCTGGTCTTTCTGGGCTTCATTCTGTGTATTTCCTTTTGATTTTCCATTCTATCTTGTGCTGATCTAATGGGCTATTATACTCAACCCTTGAGTTATTTCAGTTATTGACTTTTTCAGAGTGTCTAGAATTTTTATTTGATTTTTGTTAGTATTTTCCTTTCAAAATGCTATCTTGTTTAATTCCCTGAATATTTCAGTCATGGTAGTTTAAACTCCTTGTCGGGTTACTCCAATATCTGGATGCCTTGCAAATTTCTTTCCAATTCCTCTTTTATCCTCCTGGATTTTTGTCAAATCTTTTTTTTTTTTTTTAAGTTTTAACCTTTTTTCAATGTAATCTCTAACTCCAAAGTGGGGCTCAAACTCATGACCCTAGATCAAGAGTTGCATGCTTTACTAAGTGAGCCAGGCAGGTGCCCCTATGTCTGGGTATTTTTGATTGGCAGGCATCGTGGGTGAAAAATTACAGAAATTCTTCAGAAAGGATTTTATTTTGCTTCCTCCTGGAACCTGTTTATGGACAGATCACTTTATTATTTATTTACTTAAATTTTGGGTTTTAAAAAAGATTTTATTTATTTATTATAGAGAGAAAGAGAGAGCTTGTGAGTAGGGCAAGGGACAGAGGGAGAGAAAGAATCTCAAGCAGACTCTGAGCAGGGTGCCCGACATGAGGTTCAGTCTCATAACACTGAGATCATGACCTGAGCCACAACTAAGAGTCAGACACTTAAGCAATAGAGCCACCCAGGTGCCCCTGGACGGATGACCTTATACAAGGGAATTGAAGTAATTAGACACTGGGTGTCTATCCTTATGAGGAATAGTCTACTTTTAATTCACTTTTCCTTCTATGGTAGAAGGTTCTGGTTAACAGGGTGTCTCCTCCTTGGCTGACCTTGAATTATACTTTGTACTCCCTGTGCCCTATGAGTCTGGCAAAACCTCTGCTGAACTTTTCAGCATCTCATCTATAATCTTTGAATTGACAAAGACCTCAAGGAGAAAGTGACTCACCTCTGCCCTTTACTTTACTCTCAAAAATTTGCACTGCCTTGGTAGCTCTTCACCATTTTCAAGCAGTACTGATATATTCCTACTTCTTAAAATTCATTCTTAGTGCAGCACTTGGCTTGAAACAAATTTTGGCATTGTTAGAAGCAGAACTTTCCATAAAGAGGTGAAATCTAAAATTATGGGAACTTTACTGGTATGTTAACAGCTTTCATCTCAGACCCCAGCACTAGGTTACTATTTAGTTTAATTCAGTTTCCTGTTTTTCAACCCTACTAACCCTCTGACCATGCTGTTTCTGCAGGAAACCAGACCCAGGTGCTGCCCCAGTGCAACGACTCTGTGTCTGAGGCGAGTACTACCAGCTGCTCAGGTGAGGGGTCCCAAGGGACCAGAAGGCCCTTCTCATTTCCTGTTAAACGCGCCAATGGTATGATTCTCTCTCCTTAGAGAGCAGACAGCTCCGCCTAGTGGGCGGGGGTGGTCCCTGCGCTGGCAGAGTGGAGATCCTTCACCAGGGCTCCTGGGGCACCGTCTGTGATGACAACTGGGACCTGGACGATGCCCACGTGGTGTGCAGACAGCTGGGCTGCGGAGAAGCTCTCAATGCCACAGTCTCTGCTTACTTCGGGGCGGGATCAGACCCAATCTGGCTGGATGACCTGCAGTGCACTGGAAAGGAATCCTACATTTGGAAGTGCCCCTCCCAGGGCTGGGGGCAGCACAACTGCAGGCACAAGGAGGACGCAGGGGTCATCTGCTCAGGTCTGCCCGCGCCCTGTCCATGGGTTGGGTGAGGAGGTGGGGGCTCTGGAGAAGGGGAGTCTGAGCCCAGAGGGGTGTCGCTGAGAGGGCCAGAGAAGAAACCTTCCTTCTACACTGCCTGTCTTTCTATTTTTTTTTTAAGATTTTATTTATTTATTGAGACAGAGAGAGAGGCAGAGGGAGAAGCAGGCACCATACAGAGAGCCTGACGTGGGACTCGATCCAGGGTCTCCAGGATCACGCCCTGGGCTGCAGGCGGCGCTAAACCGCTGCGCCACCGGGGCTGCCCCTGCCTGTCTTTCTAGATGTGAAGATTAGGTGCTTTCTTTTCCTCCCACAGCTGAGGTTCAGGTGACTTCCATTCGAAAGCAGGGCTCATTCTTCAGTTCACTATGGTGGTAAAGTCTTGAGATCCTATTGCTGTTGAAATGCATTACCACATACTTAATGGTAGAAACAACACAAATTTATTAATGTACAGTTTTGTATGCTAGAAGTCCAACAAGGGTCTCACTGTGCTAAAATCAAGGTGTGGACAGGACTGCATTCTTTCTGGGGGCCCTAGGGGAGATTCCTTGTCCCTATCTTTTCCAGTTTCTTAAGGCCCTGTGCATTCACTGGCTCCCTTTTTTTCCCTTCAAGCTGACAATGTTGCCTGCTTCTGACCATTCTTCCACAGTCACATTTCCTTCTGACTGAAGCTGGGAAAGATTTCCCATTTTTTAAGGAGAGTAGGTCTAAGGATGTGATTGGGTTTTCACCTGGTTAACCCACACTACTCCAGGTTAATCTCACCATCCCAAGGTCCTTATCTGAATCACATCTGTAAAGTCTCCTTTGCCATGTAAAGTAGCACATTTATGCAACACCTTTGGGGGGCCATTTTTCTGCCTACCTCCCCACTTTCACATACTCTTTCAGAAGTCTTGTCAGGAAGCAAGATTCAGCTTTCCCTCTGTGTAAAGTGCCCAGGTGGGTATTCCTCTCTGATCATA
Source organism: Canis lupus dingo (assembly GCF_003254725.2). Classification (NCBI taxonomy): domain Eukaryota; kingdom Metazoa; phylum Chordata; class Mammalia; order Carnivora; family Canidae; genus Canis; species Canis lupus. The sequence continues at coordinate 38,013,124 of NC_064269.1, read as the reverse complement.
TTCTACTGCATCATTGTGGTCATAGAAACACAGACACAAACACACAAAATCAGGTAAAAGGGAGACCAATTTCAGTCTTACCACCTAATGTGTGCTTACTCAGCAGAGTCAGTGATGAGTGTTCACAATCTCTGGCATGGAGAAAAAAAATCAAGAGCATTGAATGGAATGCTTATTGTGGATTGTTTCCCCTTCTCACCCCTTTCAATTTAGACTTCCTGAAACTCAGGATGGTGAGCGAGGACCAGGAGTGTGCTGGGTGGCTGGAAGTTTTCTACAATGGGACCTGGGGCAGTGTCTGCCACAGCCCCATGGCAGCCATGACTTTGTCCATCATCTGTAGACAGCTTGGCTGTGGAGACAGTGGGACCCTCAACTCTTCCATAGTTCCCAGGGAAGGTTCTAGACTTCGGTGGGTGGATCAAATTGAGTGTCGGAAAACTGATTCCTCTCTCTGGCAATGTCCTTCTGACCCCTGGAGACACAACTCATGCTCTTCAAGAGAGGAAGCTTATATCTCGTGTGCAGGTAACTTACTGTCTGTTTCCATGTGTCTGTCCCAGTCCTGTGGAATGTTGTTACTGAGATTTTATATCTTCAAATCTAAGGAATGAGTTTAAGATAAGACTACAAAATGAAGTTTGGATGATTGCTTAATTTACATATTCCAGTCTTCTTTCACAGGAAAAAATAAGGAGATCTGTGTCAATAGCAGCCTATGTGAAAAATACCAGAAGGATCGCATTGAACATGAGTAATACCCTGATAAACTTGCTAATTAATTAGGAGTAGTTAAGTGATATCCCAACATGTTAAAGTAAATAAGGAACCAAGTAAGGAATCCACCCTGATTGTTTTGTCTCTTAAGCTAATGGTATTTTACTCCGGAATGCCTCATTCTCCAATCAGTCTTCCCGTAGATAGTGACTGAGTGCCTGTAGGCACAAATTTATACTGTAGGCAGGAGGATGAGGAAGACAAGAAAATGTAGTCTCTGCCATCACAGAGCATACAGTTCAGTGTTGAAAACTCTCATTAGGCAGAAATTTCATGAAGAGTTGGAAAGTGCTGTGGAAGTGTGGAATTGGGGTAAAAGAAGAAATCATACCTAGATGAAAAGCTGAAGGGTAAGAGTTCCTCAGAGGAAGAAAGTGGAGGATCACGTGGTTCAATGTATGTACTGAGGTGGGAGGAAACATGGTGTCTTTGAAGCACTGAGAAAATCCCATCATGGCCAGAGCAGAAAAGGGTGGGAGAGTGGCTCAGGGTTTCCCTGGAATGGTGAGCAGAGCCAGAGACCTCTCTGTGGGAAGGCCCAGGAAAACATTCCTGTTAAAAAGCAATTTGTCTCTTTGACTGCTGCACCATGAGGAACTGCTCAGAAGTCAGTGGCCTCATGTCTCCATGACTTTCTGCTTTAATTTGTCTCTTATAAGAGGCCCTCAGGATCCCAGTTTTTGGGGCTGATCCTGTCCTCTAGGCTTTTCATTAACTATGATGTGCTTAATCTGTCTTCCTCATCTCACTCTCCCAAAATGTTCTGGAGAGACTGCTGGAATTTAAAACCCATCATCTTCAAAGTCTCTTATGCCCGCACTGTTCCCTTCACTTTCATGTTCTGATTAGAACCTGACTTTTCCCTGAAAATGTTGATTTTCCTGTCAACTGGAGGCTCTTTGTTTCTCTCTGAACATACTTTTCTCTGGGCTGAGACTTGGAAGAGATATACTCCTTGCTCTCAGTTTGTCATTTTCAACAATTCCTCTTCTGTCTCTCTTCCCAACATCCAGCTATTTGAAATTCACACCTTGAGACAATACCGCCTAGTACATTTGTTTGTTGCTGTCATCATCTTAACTTTCTGGTCACTTCCCCTGGTCCACTGAAGACTGTACCAAGTCCTTCATTTCTGTCTCACTCCTGGAACCTTTGGTGCTTGCTTCAACATCCTTAAACACAACTGAGACAACATCTGGCCTCTCAGTTCACTGACTTTCTCATTTCTAAGCACCTTTCCTCCCATCCTATCTCTGCCTATGCATATACTACTGATCACCAATAATTGTACACTTCAAAATCTTGATATCTTTATTCCATTCTCTGACCAATGCTTCTTATTCTTATGGATCCTCACCTAGAGTGCTCTGTTTCAAATAATTTCTCGTTCTTGTGGAGATGCCCAATCTTTTCTCTTGTCAGTTTTTCTTTTTTTTCCCCTACTCTCCTCATGTCTGCACATTTTTTTTCTTAGCCAGATGAGATAATATATCCAACATTATAATCATTCTCCTTTAGTTTATTTAACTCCCTTGCCTTTTCTTTGTCAACCTCACCTGGCAAACTCTAGACCTGGTTAAAGTCAACTACCTGAGTACTCCTTGTCTGAACTGGACTAAGGGAAATGTGGGGAAATAACACATAGTCATGTTGCTAGTCTATTTTTGAATCCATGGACACAATCTCTACTGGGCATTCCATAGTGTCTCTGGGTTCTACTGTACTTCTCCAATATGTGTGCTTGCCCTATCTTTCAAATCATATTTTACATATTTTCTGCTCTCTTGCATTGTCAACACCTGATCCCCTTCATCTATTCTCAAATCATAATACTGCCTCTTAACTCAGTGAGAAATTAGAACAGTCATCTGGGAATTCCTCATCTTCCTTTCACCAAATCTACTCACGTGGTGGTCTCTGCACACACTCTGTACTTACTTGGTCTTCTGGATCAGTGGCCTCAGTCCTAATCTTAGGTCAATTCTTCTGCCCAGGCTGTGGATCCTAACCGCACTTATCTTGTCAAACTCTTCACTTCTATTCCCCCTTCCTTGCACCATCAGCTCCCTCCCCCCGCTTTGTCTCCTGTTTATTCTCATCATTGTATATATGGGCTTGAGTGTCTCGCATCTTGAAAACTACCTGCAAAAACAGTTTTCCTTGACTTCTTTGTTATTGCGCATCCCACTTCTCTCTCCTCTTCAGCTAAGTTTCTGAAAGTATGGTCAGTAACTAGACAGGGTCTTCATAATTTTCTGTTCTCTAGTGTTCTAAACTCACCCAGTTAAGAATTAGGGTCCACCATTCTTCTGAATTGGTAAAGTAATTAAATTTAGCAAACTTTCCTCTCTTCAGTATTCCTGAACTTACAACAGTATTCAGCAGGTTCACTTCTCTTCTTATTTTTTGTTTTTCCTGACAATCACTAGACTTCACTGATTGTTCTTATTTGGCCTCATTGTTGTTCTTCTGCTTACCGATTTACAACTCCTGTGCTCAGTCTCTAGATCTTGGATGCTTTCAGGGCTCAGCATCAGACTCTTTAGTCTTCCTATCAGACTCCATCCACTTCCAGTAAGTTCTGCTGGCTCTATCTGCAAATATATTCTCAGTGCTTCTATTCTGCAAATATATTCTCAATGCCTCTATTCCTTCCATTGTCACTATCTTAGTCTTCTTGCCTGAATTATTCCAAAAGTTTCTCGTGGTCTTCCATGTCCACTCTTTTTCTTCTATAATATTTTCTCTCTGGCTGACAGAGAAAAGTTTTAAAAATTAGTCTGTATCTTGTTTCCTGCTTACAAGCCTCCAGGGGCTTCCTGTTTTAAGGAACCTATACTGGTTGACAAAGCTATATATAGAATCTGTCCCCTACCCACCACTCAGTCCTTTTCTGGAGACACTCTTCCACTCAGTTAGTACACATATTGATTCTCTTTGTGTTCATGAAATAGCCAGGCATGGAGGAAGTAAGGGAAGGCAGGATGACCATCCTTTAGTGCCTTGGTATTTTTTTTACCAGACAGATGGTATTATTCATTCTAAGACCTTGCACTGGCTCTTCTATTTGCTTGCTTGCTTGTCAACTTCTCATCATTCAGTTTTCACATTAAATATCATCTTTTTGGTGAGGGCCTTCTTATCAACTTAAGTGCTATTACCTCTCCCAAAATTTTTTATGACATACTCTTGATACTCTGTGATTATCCCTGAATATAATGATTGCTTTTCTCAATATCTCCTGCAGGGTTCCAGTTCCTCTGCCCAACCTATTATACATTTTACAGTAAAAAAAATCTATGTAATATATATAATATATATTTGCTTTTCATAGTACTACTATGTGAAACGATCATTTATTTATTTTCAGATTATCTCTCTCATATTAGTTTGTAAATTCCATGAGATCAAGGACTTTGACTATTATATTCACCACTGTACATCCAATGCTGTCTGTGGTCAGTACCTGGTATACAACCGACAAAAAATAGTTCTTGAATCAAATAATAATCTTTTTGATTGCATAGTTACAATTAAAGATATTTTCATCAAGGTATAATCAAAACTAATTGAAAGTGTTTTAAGCTGGGAAGTGTCATTTTGCTTTAAGAAAATATCCCTCTGAGTACAAGATAAAGGATTATTGCAGGGGAAATGTAAATGCATAATGGTGACTTGCAATAGCTTGGAGGAGCAAGGGTGGCTGCTGGAAGGATGACATTGATTTTTTACTAATATAGGAGACGCAGAAACTCATGAGAGGAAATTCATGGGCTCAGTTTTGGAGATGCTAAATTTAAAGTGGGTCAGAACACTCAAGTAGAGATTTCATTTGGCATTTAAAAGTATACAATTTGAATTTAGAAAGGAAATCTGGGTGGGAGATATAAATATGGGAGTGGTCTTAGAGATGCTTAGATAGGAGTGGTTGAGATCACTGGGAATATAAATGATCCTAAAATAGACTTCAAGTAGCACTAACTTTTATTTTTTTTATTTTTAATTTTTTTTTATAAATTTATTTTTTAATTGGTGTTCAATTTGCCAACATATAGAATAACACCCAGTGCTCATTCCATCAAGTAGCACTAACTTTTAAAAGCTAATACATTCTATGGACTGTCATAGGACATCTTAGGCTAATTAGCAGAAATGCCAGAACAGATGTAACTTGATTGTTGACCTCAGACTTTGAACGACTTTACCATGGAAGAAGGAAAAGAATCACTATGAACTAGCTAATCCACGGGGCAGGACTCCAGCTGATGGATAGAGGTTACAAGAAGGCAGATTTGGATCCATTTTAAGTACAAGTAGCATAAAGGTATCTCACCTAGTGATGGTCCCTCAGGGAATTAATAATACTATCAGGTAAAAAACACCAGAGTCATGATGGGATGGCTAGCGCCTTCCCTTATATTTATTTTTGCCTGTCTCTATGTTTCTTTCCTGAATCAATGACACCTACTCCTGCTGGGGTTGTACCATGCGTGGCACTAGGGAAATCATGTTCTTTCCACTAGTTTCTTTTACACTTAGAGATCAGTTCCTTTCTTGTTCATTTAAATTACAAAAACACTGCTTACTTATCATGAGCAGGGAATACAAATATAAAAATGTAGAAAGAGAAGTGAATCATATCCCATGACTCCTTGTCCTTTCATACCGTCCTGTTGTAAACAGGATTAATGGACTGGTATGTTCTGTTTTCCCAAATCATCCATTTTCACTGAAACATATCCAAACTCATATGCTCTTAAAGGGTTTATGTTGATAGTGTCTTGTCATTTGATTGTACAAAATTGGAATTATACCCTACACATTATTGTTATATTGGCCTAATATATCATGGATATTCCTCCAGGTAGATCTAATTCATTTGTAAATCAATGGTATAATATTTCATTCATCCAGATTGCTAGGGCAGTTAATGTAACCATTTACCTATGTATTGGTAGTCTGATTGGTTCTGATTTCCCACTTTATAAACAATGTAAACCTGCCTCCTTATAACCTTTATCCATCAGCAAGAGAGTCCTGCCCCTGGAGCAGCTCATGGTAACTCTCCTCCCTCTTCCATGATAAATATTTTTGTATATGATTTTCTACATACAGGTGAGTTTTTTTACTGTAGGATTACTCACTGTTGATATTATTCTATCAAAGAACACACACACATAAATTTTAATAGATATTGTCAAATTACTTTTGAGGACTAACTCTTTTCAATTGTCTTCTTATCTAGACATAAATGTTTAGGTTTTAAATAACCAGAGTATTAAAGACAAATAATATAGAAGCTCCCAAATCAATAAGCTTAAAAAACCCATGTCTTATTCTAAAATATTTGAACTCTGAAATAAAAGTAACAATTGCTTTGCTCCTGGTTTCTTTCTCCTTCCTTCCCTCTATCCCTTCCTTCTTCTTTGCCTCCTTCCTCCCCTCTCTCCCTCCCTCCCTTTCTTACTTTTTTTGCATTTTCAGTGTTTTCTCTTTCCTCAACATTCTTTTCCAGTTCCTTGGTTCCCCCATCCCTTCCCTGCCAGCTCAGGTATAACTTGGGTGATCCGCTAGGAGTTGGCTGAAGTCCACAGCTGAGGGAGAGCGTGGTGATAGATATTTCAAAGGCAGAGACTCACTCCCTTCCCTTCCTTCTCTTTCCTCACCTCCTTTTCTTGTTCCTGTGGAAAGCTGATTAGATATTAAACTATCAGAACTTACATGGATGATAATCAAATATGATGAGTTGGGTGATAGTGAGGTCTCCAGTCCTGAAAGTGAGCAACCACCCTAAAGAGGTCCTGCCATCATTTTCTGAGATGTTCATAGGGCAGGAAGTTTGATAGGATAATATGAAAAGGATATGCTAATTCTGATATCTTATGACAAGTACTTTGTATACGTCAGTTTTCTTATATTGTTTCAAATTTATGTTTTTCCTTTGGTTTCAATTTTTTATGTTTTTTTATACCATATTTGTTATCTGTGTCCTCTCTCAATGTATTTTTTCTCAGTATATTTGCGTATCATGCAAACATTTATGTCTTAGTACCTAGCCACTGTCTACTTAATATATTTTTCTCTGAATCCTACTTATTTCAGTTTTTGGCAAAAAATATCCTCTTTAAAAAATTTTTTAAAAATGTTTTTAAAGATTTTATGTATTTATTTAGAGAGTGCACAAATCAAGAGGAGGGCAGAGGGAGAAGCAGACTCCCTGCTGAGCAGGGAGTCTGATGTGGGGCTCAATCCCAGGATCCCAGGACCATGACCTGGACTGAAGACAGGTGCTTAGCTGACTGAGCCGCTCAGGTGCCCCCCAAAATATCTCCTTAATGTAGTAATCTTTGCTTGTGCACACATCATACTGAAAAATAGATAAGAAAAGTTTCTAATCTGCTATATAATTTCCCATTAAAAATATAATGGGATATTGAATACAAATTACTTCTGTGATTCTGGACTTTAAAAAATATCCACTATTTATTACCACAAACCACTAATATCAATTTGCATTCCTTTATTATCTTCCTTATTAGCAAGAATTTAAAGGAATTATGTTTTACTGCATTCTATTCACTCATTCATTGAATAAATATTTATCAAGCCCCTATACCTAGTATTTATAAAAAGTTTCTCAATGCACACTTGTTGAATGAATGCATACAATATACCAGGTACTGTTCTAATAGCAGAAACACAGAGGTGAATAAGACATGCAAGGCCTTTCCTCTCGTGGAGATTGTGTGTGTGTGTGACTGTGTGTGTGCATGTACACATCTGTATTTTGTTTATTGTGGAATGTGGAAAGTGATAAACAAGTAAATAGATAAAATAATGTCAGATGGTGATAAAGGCTATGATTTAGCAAGCGAGCATCTCAATAACTCAGCCCATTAGATTAATTACGAAGTCTGTTATTTACACTTGTCATTTGGACTGAGCCAAGCACTTTAGATCATCTCACTTGGGGCAAGACCACCCCCAGCTGTCCCTGATCTAGCCCTTCCCCATTGTCTGCTTCTGCAGGAGTGAGACCCAAGAGCTGTCCGACCGCTGGCCCCTGCACAGGTACATCAGCTCCTCCTGCCTCCCCTGTTGGCTCCCAAGGGCTCCTTCTTTCCCACTGGGGACAGTAACAGAAGGTGCTGCTGCCTTTTCAGGCAAGGAGAAGCTCCGACTGAGGGGAGGAGACGCGGTGTGCTCAGGGCGAGTGGAGGTTTGGCACGAGGGCTCCTGGGGCACAGTGTGTGATGACTCCTGGAGCCTGGCAGAGGCCGAGGTGGTGTGTCAGCAGCTGGGCTGTGGCTCTGCCCTGGATGCCCTGCAGAAGGCAGCGTTTGGGCCAGGAACTGGGAACATCTGGCTGGATGAGGTGAAATGCAGGGGCAGGGAGTCCTCCCTGTGGGATTGTGCTGCGGACCCCTGGGGGCAGAACGACTGCAAGCACGAGGAGGATGCTGGAGTGCGGTGCTCTGGTGAGTGGCTCTGGTGGAGCTGGAGCAAGAGTGGGGCAATGGGGTAGGCTTGGGTAAAATGGGAAGTTTGCATTCAAAAAGTATCTAGGTGCTGTAACCTCTGATCTAGAAGATGGAGAAGTCTCAACCTTGATGTTGTGGTAATTAAGATGTAGGGAAAAGGGGCTGCCCTGTGCTATCTACTGCAGCCACCATCTGTAGGCAAAGTCACATATTCAGATTCTTGAGGTCTATTCTGTGGAATCTGACAGAATTAACCAATTCAGAAAAGGGAAGATCCTAAAGAGCCATCAGCTGGTGGGGAGGTCTTAGGGTATTTTCCTTAAGGAAGCTTCTTTTTATTCCTTTCAAATTTCTCTTGCCCTTGGGCCAAGGGAGTCTGGTTCCTGTGTTGCAGAATCTAAGGTTTTCCCATCTGCCCATGAGTGTCACTCCTCCACAGCAAAATGCCCATCCAGGAGTTGCTTGATGTTTTGGTCTGGTGAGGCCCGAAGAAAGGAGGCCTCAGCTGTGTGGTTTGGTCCTCTGAGGCGGTTGCAGCAGGGAAGCTGTCTGCTAATCCCAGCACTCCCTTGGACCTCACTGAAGTGGAGTTGAATTTATCTTAGGACAAGGCCTGGGGGAGTGGCTTCCAGGGTCACAGTCAATTCTGTTAGGTCCGAGGCTGGGACTTCCTTGTCCCAGGTGCTCTGGAGGGAGTTTCCCTGGGCCCATGCCCTTCTCCAAATCCTATTGGTTTTATTCTCCTTAGGGATCAGACAAGGCCCAAGTCTTGTCCATGACATCTTCTCCCTGTCTGAGATGTTCTGCTTTATCCTGGGGGCCCTTCTCTTCCTGGTCCTCGTCATCCTGGTGACTCAGATGTGCAGATGGAGAGCAAAGCAAAGAGGTAGGCTACAGAGGGTACAGGGTAACATGGAGAGTGTGTGGAGGCAGGAGATCTGGCCAGGTACAAGGAGGGGGGATGGAAATATGTTTGAAAAACTTCATCTGCCCCTTGTTAAACTCTAAGGGCTGAATCTGTAGAAGCTTTTAAGGTTGGAGTGTGAGCACTCATAAGTCATGGCTTCTATGTGAGACAAGAATGAATACAGGCCGAGCTATGGATACAGGGTTAGACAGGGGAGAGGGAGAAGATGTAGACATGGTGCTTGGCTATGAGGAGTCCTGGAAGCCCCGAGGCTTTTTCCATGTGCAAGCACTGGGGAGAATGATTAGCTTATTGTTTCAGGGATGAACTCAGGGGGCAATTTCTCACTAGCTGGTGGTTTGCTCAGCCTTCCCCAGTTTCAGAGATGTTCTTAATGAGGCTGAGTATGAGGAGATCGATCATGTTGTGACAACGAAGGAAGATCTGCTGGACAACACTGGTGTGTATCCCTGCCTTGTCCTCCTGGGCCCCCTTGGTGTTAGCTCCCTGCTGTCTGTGAGCCAAGGCTTCTCAGAATCTGTAGACCCATTATCTATTCCAGGCTCACAGGAGCAGCTCCTCCAAAGACTGCAGGATGGGTTCCTGCTGAGCCCCTGTGAGCTCTGAGCCTTCTCTTTATACAACAGGAGCCACATGTGCTCCAGCATTTCTTCTTAGCCTTACCACAGGTCCCATGGGTGTGAGAAGGTGTGTTCTTTTTGTTTTGTGATGTTTTTCTCCATACTAGGGGCCCTGTCAGATGAACCCGTGCCTAAACTGCCATATTACCCTGGAGATCGTGAGGAAAATAGTGACTTTCAGTCTGCTCCAGGTAGTAGGGGTGAATCTACCTCGGCTGGGTATTGGGAGCACGTGACTTTCCTTCCTAGAGATGAGATTCAAGAGGGACAGTCTCCCTTTGACTAGGATTAGAAGTCTCTTTTCTTCTCCTTCTCTGATTGCTCTGATGTACTTCATGGTGAGGCTGGGCTCACACACATGGTTCTGTGTCCAGAACCACCCTCATTCAGTCCCAACAAATTCACGCTGTTTTGAAAAAATAACATTTGGAAAGTGTAACTGACCAAATATTTTAGTAATGCACATTGGTGTAAGAGTGTCTCTGAAATATGTAGTTTAAACGAGGAAATATTGGGATGTTCAGATTATTTTTCTGGTTTATGGACACATCAAAATGAAATATATACCTTGGAAAAGACTTGTTAAAACACAGGGTGAATAGTGCCTCTGTTCAGCAGCCATCAGAATCTCTGTGGCAGAAGGGATTGTAGATATTACCTAGGTCAACCCATTTACTGTGGTTTCATCTGAACCCCTTGTCTGTCCTTAAAACCCCCAGCTCAGAGGACTGATGCCCCCAGTGAGGGTTATGATAATGCTGAAGACCTACCAGTGCCTGAGGCTGCCCCTGCCTCTTGGATGAGGAAGGGGGAAGTGCCCCCAGAGGAGGAAAATGGGATGAGGGCCTTTCAGGCAGGTGAGTGGATCTCTTGTAATCTTTTGTCTCTGTCCTGGAAGGGGTGAACTTCAGCCCCGCACTGCTGATCCTTCCTATAGAGTCAAAATTCAGAAGATCTATATCCTTTGACCATTTTCCTCTCTTTAGTGCTCTCACATTTCTTGGGAGGGAAGAATCTTTCTATATTCTTGATATCTGCATCTCCATGACTTCATCTTTGATGTGCTTGCATTAAGACTTATAAATTAATCATGTCCAAAAATAGAACAACTGTTCTGATAACATGTTTGTGCTCTCATATGTGAAAGGCATTTAGAGACTTAAGAAATATTGCAATATTGGAATTTATGAGGCATTTTGATAATTTAAGATGCATTATAATCATATATTAGCACTAATATGCACAAAGTCTATGATATATGGTAGTCTTGAAAATTAAAGCCATGGTGGTAGATTATAGAGTCTGAATTATGGGCATTAAAGGGCCAATCTGCTCCAAATGTTTCAGTGGTCTAATGAAGATATTAATTCTCCAGAGAAGAGTATTTCTCCATCTAGGGCATGTGACTCTGGGAAGGTGGCAACTACGGAAGGATCCTGTGATTGTGGGCATTTGGTAACACAAGTCAAGGCCATCAAGAGCAGAGATAGATGGTCAGGGAGGACCTGAGGTTTTTTCCAGGTCTCCTGTGTCCTCCTTCTACTGAATTCAGACCTGTCAATTGTAAAAGGAGAAATTTTCATGGCCTTTCTTATGATTCTTATCATCCTTGGGCCATCTCTTTGCTGAGAAACGTGCCTTCATAGAACATCTGTGTTGACCTAGATCTCCTGTGACAACAGTGTTTCCCAGAGACCCACAGAACTGGAACCTGATGCAATAACCTTGATATATCTGTGTTGTAACTAATATCAAATTGTCTGAGCCTACCTGAAACTTTGTCATCACCACTTACTTGACTTGCTTCCACTGTGGGGCACTGTCCTCTCCCTTTGTCACAGTTCTAATCAAACTTGTCTTTACTGTTTCAGGCTCTTCTCTACAGCTCTCTAGAGGAGTAGCTGGACCTGAGAAAGGAGAAGATAGTCCCTGGCTGCTCCAGGGGGAAGGGGACCCTGAGTATGATGATACTGAATTAAATGTACCTTAAACACTCACTATATTTTCCCCCTGATATTGCATTAAAAATGAGATAAGAGGGGATCCCTGGGTGGCGCAGCGGTTTAGCGCCTGCCTTTGGCCCAGGGCGCGATCCTGGAGACCCGGGATCGAATCCCACGTCGGGCTCCCGGTGCATGGAGCCTGCTTCTCCCTCTGCCTGTGTCTCTGCCTCTCTCTCTCTCTCTGTGACTATCATAAATAAATTAAAAAAAAAATAAAACTCTTAAAAAAATGAGATAAGGTCTCAGATATTTAATTGCCTATATTTCAATAGTGACTTATAATTGAATTATATGGAAATTAATTAAAATTAAATATTCTGAATAAAGTACTTTTTGCTTTGTTGATTATTTAGCAGGTTTTATCTCCATTCACATTTTCCCTCAAAGGAAATACAAGGTGAACGAACTGACCTGTTTTCTCAGCTCCCCTACAGACTACTCTAGGCATTACTTTACCTGAGTTCACAAATGTTCCAGGTCTCTTTTTTAGGCAAGGGACTCTAAATTTAGTCCATACTCATACTTTCATTCTTACTACGATGAACTCATGGGAAAAAACCCAGACCTGAACATTCATGTATGCTCTTCCTTGAGATGTCATATCACCTGTTTTTTTTTTTTTAATTTTTATTTATTTATGAGAGACATAGAGAGAGAGGCAGAGGGAGAAGCAGGCTCCATGCAGGGAGCCCGATGTGGGACTCCATCCTGGGTCTCCAGGATCCCGCCCTGGACTGAAAGCAGCACTAAACCACTGAGCCACCGGGGCTGCCCATATCATCTGTTTTTAAACAATTCCTAGGCACCATACTTAGGTAGGAATTTCAAAGTTGAAGGTGGGAGGTTGGCTAGTGCGAGAGAAGGGATACAGTTTTCCATATCTTGCCCAAATTTTTGTGGCTCAATTAAAAATCCAAGTTGGGGCACCTGGATGGCTCACTCAGTTAAGCATCTGACTCTTGGTTTCAGCTCAGGTCATGATCTCATGGTTGTGAGATCCAGCCCTAGATTGGGCTCTGTGCTGAACTGAGTGTGGAGCCTGCTTAAGACTCTCTCCTCCTCCTCTGGCCCTCCCCCCTGCTCATGCACTTGCTCTCTCTCTCTCTCTCATAAATAAATAAATAAGTAAAATTTTAAAAATCCAATTCTCCGTAACTATACGTTCCTATTTAAGCTCTTATTCTGTAGGTTACTTTTTCCATTTGTTACTCAAGCTCATACAGATTCCTTCTCACTCTTCTCTCATGTCTAGTTGGTTATCAACTCCTTTTATTTTATTTTTTTAAATATTTTATTTATTTATTCATGAGAGAGTCAGAGAGAGAAGCAGAGACACAGGCAGAGGGAAAAACAGGTTCCATGCAGGGAACCTGATGTGGGTCTCGATCCAGGGTCTCCAGGATCACGCCCTGGGCTGAAGGCGGTGCTAAACTGCTGAGCCATCCAGGCTGCCCTCAACTCCTTTTAAATTCAGTCTTTCCTCTCCATCACTACTTCCTATTTCTTCAGGACGTTGTCATTTCCTGTCCGCCCAGTTATAAAGCCTTCTAGGTGAATTATATCAACTCATATTTGTTTACTGCAAGTTGATAAAGGACGATTTGCCACTTATCTACAGACTTGCATCCAAGTGGGACAAGAAGGCAAAGAAGAGACTGAGGCAGAGGAGATCTAGAAGGAGTTGTAGACAGACAAACCAGGAACAATCAGCTATGTGGGTTTTATAAATGTGGATAGAGGGATTTGATGTGATTGAACTATAAGAGGAAGAATTTGAGTCCAGTGGGTTTCTTCTCTGAAAACATATTGCTCCAAGATTGCATTGATCTGGTAACTATCTACAATGCAAATGTGATTCCTCAAGATGGAGAGAGCTATTCTGTAGCAATAGCCAAGGAAATATTATGTCTCCAAACCCCCCATCACAAAGTATTAGAACTGAGAGTAATGACCTGGTTATAAGCTGAGCCCAACCTCTTAGTACTTCATTGATGACTCTGGATGTTGTCAGGGGTTCCAATCTACAATCACTTTGCAGTCATCATAATTTTTCACAGGGGAGGGGGATTAGAAGATGCTCAAGATTTCTCTCAGTGCAATATACATGGCCATTTGCCATAGGGAAATAATGAAGTCAATGATGGAATAAAGTATAACCACCAAGATTATTATATTTTACTTCTGATAAATGGTGTCAACAAAGCCAAAATAGAAAGCTGGCTACTACAAGTTTTCAGTTTCCACCAATTTTTCAGTTTCCACCAACATGTTCACATAGGAAGTCCTATAATTTTTGAGAGATTTTATATTCAGCCCAGGGCCAAGGATTCAAATCTTTCAATTCTTAAAGTCTATTGTAGAGAAAGTAGAGTTTTGCTATATGAGGACTGAGACTAGTACTTGTGCACTTTTCTTGATATCACAACTGGCTTAATAGTCTTCCCACTATTTTCCAGATCCTTTAGCATCCCTAAGGTACACTTTGGTGCTCTGCTTTCCACCTGTGTAGCTGAGTCACTGGGATGATAAGGACCAAGGAAAGAAGATCCCTCAGGATGATACAGAGAGTATCCCAGGTGGGGAGAAGATACCAGGTATAGGAGCTGAGCCTGAACTGGTGCCTGAGGAGAAAAGAGGGGCATGAGCTTTTAGAGAAGGTCATTAACCCAGGAGAATCCCCCATAATCTAGCCATCTCCCGAGTCCTCAAGACCATGAAATCATCATTCAGATACAATGGATCTACTTGAATCTCAAGATGTGATCGACCTAGGTCCTGCCTTGAGCTGTGTCAACTGTCTTATAAATCTGGTTCTAAGGGATTTTTATAAAATGAAAGCTGGTAAATCTTTGAAACATAATAGCTGCCACAACTTAATAGGACTACGAATACCTGATCTTTAGGACTTTCTTATACTGGCATGGTTAATTTTTCCATAAATATGTAGATTCCATAGTGCAGGTCCCTGGAAATATGGGTGTCTCTTTCTTCATATGGCTCAGAGTAGAAGAACCACTTACTTGCATGAATGGGGGGGAACTGTTGTCCCCTCATCTGGAAAGAAGAAGAATGGGATCACTGTGTTGAGTTAGCCTGAAAAAGCCATGGGGTTGCACCTACATCAGTGGCATATTGTTCTCCCTCATATCCCAGAAGATCAGGCAATAGCCTCTCCTGAAGCTAGAGCACAATACAGTTAGTCCAGGAAGTGCTTCTGGATATAAACTCATATGTCCTTGGATCCTGGTCCAATACCCTGTTCCTTCTGTCCCTGCATTTCACCTCATCCAGCCAGATGTTCCCAGTTCCTGGCCCAAACGCCGCCTTCTGCAGGGCATCCAGGGCAGAGCCACAGCCCAGCTGCTGACACACCACCTCGGCCTCTGCCAGGCTCCAGGAGTCATCACACACTGTGCCCCAGGAGCCTTCGTGCAAAACCCCCACTCGCCGTGAGCACACCATGTCTCCTCCCCTCAGTCGGAGCTTCTCCTTGCCTGAAAAGGCAGCAGCACCTTCTGTTACTGTCCCCAGTGGGAAAGAAGGAGCCCTTGGGAGCCAACAGGGGAGGCAGGAGGAGCTGATGTACCTGTGCAGGGGCCAGCGGTCGGACAGCTCTTGGGTCTCACTCCTGCAGAAGCAGACAATGGGGAAGGGCTAGATCAGGGACAGCTGGGGGTGGTCTTGCCCCAAGTAAGATGATCTAAAGTGCTTGGCTCAGTCCAAATGACAAGTGTAAATAACAGGCTTCGTAATTAATCTAATGGACTGAGTTATTGAGACGCTCGCTTGCTAAATCATAGCCTTTATCACCATCTGCATTATTTTATCTATTTACTTGTTTATCACTTTCCACATTCCACAATAAACAAAATACAGATGTGTACATGCACACACACATACACACACACACACACAATCTCCACGAGAGCAAAGACCTTGCATGTCTTATTCACCAATGTGTTTCTGCTATTAGAACAGTACCTGGTATATTGTATGCATTCATTCAACAAGTGTGCATTGAGAAACTTTTTATAAATACTAGGTATAGGGGCTTGATAGTTATTGAATGAGTGAGTGAATAAAATACGATAAAACAATTCCTTTAAATTCTTGTTAATCAGTAAAATAACAAAGGAAATATAAATTTTTTATAATAAATTTATTTTTTATTGGTGTTCAATTTACCAACATACAGAATAACACCCAGTGCTCATCCCATCAAGTGCCCCCCTCAGTGCCCATCACCCATTCACCCCCACCCCTGCTCTCCTCCCCTTCCACCACCCCTAGTTCGTTTCCCAGAGTTAGGAGTCTTTATGTTCTGTCTCCCTTTCTTATATTTCCCACACATTACTTCTCCCTTCCCTTCTATTCCCTTTCACTATTATTTATATTCCCCAAATGAATGAGAACATATAATGTTTGTCCTTCTCCAATTGACTTACTTCACTCAGCATAACGTGGATGGAAGGAAATATAAATGAATCATAATGGTTTGTGGTAATAAATATTGCACATTAAGCAATAATTAGTTCAGGGCACCTGGGTGGCTCAGTGGTTGAGTGTATGCCTTCAGCTCAGGTGATGATCCTAGGGTCCTGGGATTGAGTCTCACATCAGGGTCCCCACAGGGATCCTGCTTCTCCCTCTGACTCTTTTTCTGTCTCTCAAGCATAAATAAATAAAAATATTTTTAAAAAAGAAATAATTAGTTCGTAAGTTCATAGGTCACATATCTAAAATATAATTCCTATTTAGTGCAATTTATACAACATCATTACACACAGTAAAATAAATTCAGACACAGTAAGGTTTTGAATGTTCTCTAATGAAACTATACAATTATTTATGGAAAATAAAACTTGATTAAAAGTAATTGTGGGATGAAGAATGTCATTTGAAGCATTGCATTATAGGCCGAAATCCTAGGGGCGCCTGGGTTGCTCAGTCAGTTAACTGACCAACTCTTGATTGCAGCTCAGATCATGATCTCAGGGTAGTGAGATCAAGCCCTGCATCAGGCTCTGTACTGGGTGTGGAGCCTGGTTAAGTTTCTCTCTCTCCCTCTTCTTCTGCCCCTCTCTGCTCATTCTCTCTCTCTCAAAAATAAACAAACAAATAAATGCATAAATAGGCAGAAATCCTAAAGGTAAAGCTTTATAGGTTTGATTATGTAACCTATCCCCTCAACGCATGCATAACCCTAAAACATTAATATCCAAAAATTGGGTAAGATATGTAAGACAAATAGTAAATGATGTTAGTTTATAAAGAATTCCTATAAGTAAGTAAGAAAATGAAAAACATTCTAGAGAAAAATATAAATGGTATGACAGACATTTTAGGGATATGAGATAAGAAAGAAGATAATATTTGTGTGTAGAGGGTAAATATGGGTAAAAAATACACGATATAATGCACTATGGCAATGTAATGAAGAAAAGTATGTTCTCAGTTAATGTTATTGAAAATTAAAGCTCCTGAAAACTATTCTGATGGGCTATTAGGCAATATATATCAGAGGCCTTTAGAATGTTACCTTGAGAAAATAATAATGACTTTTCTATTGGGTCAGTGTAGGTATTCATAAAAATATTATCACAACATTGTAATTGAAAACATAAATATGCAACAAATGGGATTAGATAAATAAGTTATGATTCAGTAGTACAGTGAAATACTGGCAACCATACAAATGACATAGAAGATGTTTTAATAGGACAGAAAGAAATGTAAAATCTATTGTTAATTTTGAAAGTATATATAAAATGGCATATAGGAACTTTATGATCCAAGTATGAGTGTGTGTGTGTGTGTGTGTGTGTGTATGCACATGTGTGTGTAGAGACTGAGATTTAGTGTTCAGAAAGAATCTAAAGGGAGTTGGAAGATTCTGACTTGTATTGTACAAACTCTGTAACATGTGCCAGGCTTGGGAAATATTTGATGCTCTTTGACAGCATGATAGCAAGGTTGAAATTTCACAAATAGATGAGGCAAACTCATGTGAACAGATGCTTTAATATGTGAACATACTCTTCAAAAATATGATTCTAAAAAATTCCAAGAAAAAATACACTTGATGAAATGTGATTTCTTTTTAGCCTAATGAGAAATCTATTCATTGTTCTCAGAACTGGAGAGGCCAACCTGAAATGAGGGCATCAATTTTATATTTTATTTTGAGTCTACTTCAACACCAAAGAGCCTGCAAAGCCTAAAAAAGGGGATCCCTGGGTGGTGCAGCGGTTTGGCGCCTGCCTTTGGCCCAGGGCGTGATCCTGGAGACCCGGGATCGAATCCCACGTCGGGCTCCCGGTGCGTGGAGCCTGCTTCTCCCTCTGCCTGTGTCTCTGCCTCTCTCTCTCTCTCTCAATGTATGTGTGACTATCATAAATAAATAAAAATTAAAAAAAAAAAAGCCTAAAAAAGGATAACCATCATTAGCACTCCAAACTCAAGGAACTGAAAGTTCCAAGAAATTGAACAAGGACCTGGGGAGCAGAACCTCTTGCTCTTGTTTGGAGGCATAGAATTTCCCCAACAAGAGAGACAGGGACTTGTGGTTGCAGGGGTTTGAAACAGGAGGAAATGTGGTTGAGGGAAGGGACAGAGAGATGAGGAACATTGCTAAAGCAGCCAGGGACCAAGGCCCATACCTGGAAAAGCTGGCTTTCTAGCCACGTGATTAGACTGTTCTCATTTCAGGAGCTCAAGCCCTGATAGTTTGCATTCCCCTGAGTCAGGGGCCCAACAGAGACATGATTTCAATTGGGACCTGAGGAAACTACAAGGGAGAAAATTTACCAAAGGACATTCCTAAGCACAGAGTTCTTCCTAAATGGCAGATCCATTAGGATGTCACAAAACAAACTTGAATACCCCTCATGAGCAGAGGAATATTGACCAAAAGAGGCACATCCTGATGTCTGTAAGGCTAGATCCCTCTTCTGCTTTCAAGGCTAATATCAATCCATCTAAGAGCACCTGCATTTGGTATCATTTTTCTCTAGTGCACAATGAGGTTGGAGGATGATCAGTCCAAGAAGTAAGAAGGGAGAACATTATAGGCAAGAAGACAAAGTTCTGCCAAGAACCCAATGCTGGAGAAAGACCACAGTAAAGCAGAAAAACATCTGAGCTATAGATTTGTGGGGAAGAAAAAGAAAGTCAAAGTCAGGCTTATAGTGTCACTATAGTTCATATTGGGAGAACTGTCTTTATAGGCAGAAAGGTTTCCATATCTGCTCTATCATATACATATACACACATATCATCCTCACCACTACCACCTCCATCACCAAATCTAGCAATTTGTCTTAGAGAGTTATCTAAAAAAATTGACTTTTACCAGGCAGACATAATCTTACACATTTGGCCTTCACACATTCTTCAGACTCCCCTTCACTTGATTACTCTACTCCTCTCCCTGCCCCCTCTCTCATGTACATGCCCATAGTCTAAAGAGTAACAAAGAGTATAGGAAGGACAGACTGATCAGAGATCCAGGCTGTGTAGTCTCTCAGCCATAACCCACTATGAGAAGCCTTGGAAATGATCTGAGCTTTTAGGTGACTGGGGCTAACTCAGAAAACAAACTTTATATGTCTGCAACATCTCACTGCTGAACTTGAAAAACAGAGTCCTTTTCCACAAGAGGAAAATCAACATTCATTGTCACTAAAGACCACATTTGGTTAAAATCAAATACTTGATAAAAAGGCATTGTCTTTACAGTCCCAGGGATCATCTCCCCAGAGACTTTGAGCTAATCCAATATCTCTGCTGAATTGAAGAAGTGAGGCTATGCTTACCTTGAGCACTCACCAGGACCCTGAGGAGGAGAAAAGCAATTCTTTGGAGAAAGCAGAATCCAGTCATGGTTGTTTAGGTGGTAAACAAAAAGTTGAGATGGACAACAAGGAGACATGATTATTGGGTCTTAGCATTGGCTTCCTCTGATTTCTGGATGGTAAGTGAAAGCCTTGTAAAGATCCAGGGCTCCTGAGGTCAACAAGAATGAAGTAGGTCTTTCTTCTCTATCATATTATTGAGAACTTTTTGCCTCCAAGACTATCATGGCCAGCATACATGTCACCAAGGAATAAACTGTACTTCCCCAGGACATGTGGCCTACATATTACAAATCAGTTACAAAATGAATCCCTATTTTACACAGTGGCAATCTGTTCCTGACAATCTAGTCTTTAGTGGTTAGAAGATACATGCCCTCCTATGCTTAGGTCCTCTTTTCAACATTTCTGTCTCTATGACTCTCCTCCCTTTCTTCTGTTCATTTTCATATAAATCAGCTAGTCTACTTTCACACTCTTTCCAGGTCTCTGAGTAAGTAAATAAGATGGCTATCATTACAGTCCTTGGAAATGAAGTCAGTTTTACACAACTTGCTTATCATATCCTTGCTGTCAACAAAACAAGTACTTGTCATGTATTCACTTTTTTAAAAAGTTACTTTTTGAGATATCATTGACATATAATATTGTGTACACTTAGGTGTATTGATTTGGTATGTTTATATAATGCAATAGGATTACTACCATAACATTAGGTAACATTTCTATCATATCACATAATTATACTTTCTTTTTTGTGGTGGAAACAATTAAGATTAGTCTCTTAGCAACTTCGAAGTTCATAACACAGTATTGTTATCTATGACCACTATGCTGTACATGAGTTCTCCAGAATTTACCACTGGTTGCAAGTTTGTTCCCTTAAACCACATCTTCCTAATTCTCCCAACCCACATCCTCTAGTATGCACCACTGTACTCTCTGCTTATAAGAATTTGATTTTTTTTTGACTCCACAAACAAGTGATATCACACAGTATTTGTATTTCTCTCTGACTTATCTCAGTTAGCATAATGCCCTTTTCCCATGTAGTTTCATTTATTGTTTTTTGCTTTTGTTGCTTGCTCTTTTGATGTAATATTTTAAAAACATCATTGTTTGCCAAGACCAATGTCAAGGAACTTATTTCCCATTTTTTTTTTCTTCTAGGAGTTTCACTCTATCAGTCTTGTGTCAAAGTTTTTATTTCATTTTGAGTTAATTTCTCATTGATGTAAGACAGAAGTTCAAATTCACTTTTCTGCATGTCGTTAACCAGTATTCCCAACACCATTTGTAGAAGAGATAACTTCTTCCCCATTGAGTGTTCTTGGCTCCCTTGTCAAATATTAGTTGATGATATATGTAGAAATATATTTCTGAGCACTATATTCTGTTCCATTTTTCTGTGTGTTTTTATAATAGTACTGTATTGCTTAAATTACTATAGCATTGTAATATAGTTTGAAATCAGAAAGTGTGATATGTCTTTGTTCTTTCTCGTAATTGCTTTGTCTAATTGGGGTCTTTTGTGATTTCATATGAATCTCAGAATTGTTTTTTTCTATTTCTGTGAAAATGCCATTGGGATTTTGATAGGGATTGTGTTTAATCTAAAGATGACTTTGAGTAGTATGAACATTTTAACAATATTACTTCTTCCAATCCAATGAACACAGGAGATCTTTTCAACTGTTTGTGTTTTTTTCTTTTGTCAATGTCCCATAGTTTTCAGAGTAGATATCCTTCAATTTCTTGGTTAAATTTATTCCTAAGTATTTTATTGTTTTTGATGCTATTATAAATAGAATCCATTTCTTTATTTATTTTTCAGGAAATTCACTGTTAGTGTATAGAAATTACTAATTTTTGAAAAAAAAAAGAAATTACTAATTTTTGTATGTTAATTTTGAATATTACAGCTTTACTGAACTCATTGATGAGATGTAATCATTTTTTGGTTGAGTCTTTAGGATTTTCTACATAAAAATCATGTCATCTGAAAATAAAGATAATTTTATTTTTTCCTTTCAGATTTGGATAATATTTCTTTTTTCTTGCTTGATTGCTCTGGCTAGGACTTCCAATAGTATGTTGTATAGGAGTGGTGAGAGTGGGCACCCATGTCTTGTTCCTGATCTTAGAGAAAAAGCTTTTAGCTCTTCACTATTGAGTATGATGTTAGTTGTGGGCTTGTCATATATGGATTTTTTAAGGTTGAGTTATATTCCATATCTGATTTATTAAAAATTTTTTTAAAATTTTTATTTATTATTTATGATAGTCACACACAGAGAGAGAGAGAGGCAGAGACACAGGCAGAGGGAGAAGCAGGCTCCATGCACCGGGAGCCCGACGCGGGATTCGATCCCGGGTTTCCAGGATCGCGCCCTGGGCCAAAGGCAGGCGCCAAACCGCTGCGCCACCCAGGGATCCCTGATTTATTGAAAATTTTTATTATGAATGCATAGGTGTTAAATTTTGTCAAATGCTTTTTCTGTATCTATTGAAATGATCATATGATTTTATGGTTCTTTTCTTTCATTCTATTAATATGATGCTTCATATTTACTGATTCGAGGTTATTGACCATCCTTACATCCCAAAGACAAATCTCACTTGTTCATGATGAATGATCATTTTAATGTGCTGCTGAATTTGCTTTGCTAGTATTTTGCTGAGAATTTTGCATCTATATTCATCAGGGATATTGACCTTAGTTCTCTTTTCTAGTAATGTTCTTTTCTATTTGAGGTATCAGGAAATCCTGCAGGATTTCAACCAGTACCACTATTTGGAGTCCTGTAAAGTGTTTAACTTATTGATATGGGATCTTGAACCACACTGCTTCAGACCAAGAGTTCCATTTTATGGCAAAGGAGATTTGGCAGGGGTTATGTGACTGTAGGATCCAAGGACTCTATCATCTATCCACTGACAAGAGTGATGGAAATGTTTATTGAAGATGTAGCTAAAATCCAGCTTGGAGATGATACCCTGCAAGGATGGGGCCCACCATCCACAGTAGAATATATATTCTCAAAATCAGTTACCATTTTATGGTCCCCCATGATATAGCCAACAGGTAAGGATACACGGATCCAAGAATCAGTGGAAATAGGAGTGGCAATGCTTACCTTCATTCTCAGTGGTCCCCTTGAAGTATTTGGGATTTCCATCTTCCAAGTCCAAGCTTTGTAGATTTAGAAGCTCTGGTTCCCAGAAGGAAAAATGATCTACCAGGTGCCACAGTAAGCATCACATTAAACTTTAAGCTATGGCTGTTTTCCAGTCACATCAGGATATTCATGACAAATTATCAACAAGCAAGAAAACAGTAACCTCATTACTGGGGTAAATGATCCTAATTATCAGGACGAGGAGAACTGCTGCACAATAAGTGCAGACAAGAATATACTTGGCACCTATATTTGAGTATCTCTTGGCATTCCCTTATCTCATTTTGATAGTTTGGTGCCAGAGTTTTAGATCCCTCAGGGTGAGGGTCAGGATCACCCCACCAGCTAAGCTACCTAGATGAGCAGAGGTGCTAATAAAGAATGAAGGAAATCTAGAATGTGGTAGAGGTGGGAGATGTTGATTTATAGTTATGGACTCAAGACCCAACTGCAGTGGAGGGAGTCTGTAGCTTGTCTTAACCTTCCTCTTACAGATTACTCCAGAAAAAGAAACATACAGCAAGATTATTCTCATACTGAATGCATAAGGTGAATGAACTGGAGAGATGCAAAAGATGGCTGTGGTGGAGGCTGTTATGTGACATTCTTTCTGACTAAGGCATTCATTTCCCAGCTGCTGTAAGTGCTGGTGGCTGTCCTCTCCTTGGGACCTCATCCCATGACTCAGTGCCTGGGTCCCTTTGTCTCTATTTGGGACAACTACAAAGGACCACCGCAGCTCCCTGTGGTATCAACTGAGCCTCTGTGTGACTACATTATATTTCAACTTATCCTTCTGTCTAATCTGCCTCCTTTGGTCTCCTAAAAGAGTATTCCTCAATAAATTTCCTGTCCTCACATCGTCATCTTTTTTGTTGTTTTGTTTTTGTTTTGTTTTTCTCACATCGTCATCTTAAGCCTATTTTCTGGGGGTACTCAACTTGTAACAGCTATTTCTTTATAGTGAAAAGTTTCAGAATGACTACTTAAAGTGTTAGTTCTTGGTCCTTATTTTGGTATCAGGTATGAAGCTTTGGAAGAGTTGGCTCAGAGCTTACTAATGTGTGCATTTCTATAAGCTCTAAGGTAATATTGATATCCTGCGTTTTGGGTCACTGCAGGTCACAGACTACTGGTGTCAATTCTATTGAGAATCCCAAAAAAGATTAAACAATTTGCTTTTATTATACAACTCATGATGCTGTGCAGGATGTATTTATACAGAATAGTGGATTCCTGAAGATGTGGTTTCTCTTTTCTCTACTTTCTATCATGGAGTGCATATAACCCCTCTGGCTATTTGGAGAGGCTGTATTTGGTCTGGGGAATGGAAATGTCTGGTGGGTTGAGGTGCAGTACAGGGGTAGCCAGTATTCCTCACAAGCCAGTGCTTGCAGTCACTGTAAGACAAACTGTAAGGGCAAAGAGAATCCTTGAGTGATGTTGTTTGATGAGTGAGAGGGGGTTATAGACTGAAACTCTGTAAAGGAAAATAGTTTTGATAATTTTGGGGATGAGTTATATATTGGATTGAATAGTATTGCCCCCAAATTCATGCCCATTCATAACTTCAGAGTATGACCTTATTTTGAATAGCATCTCTGTAGATATAGTCAAATTAAGATGACGTCATGTTGAATTATGCTGGGCTGTAAGCCAATAACTGGTGCCCTTATAAGAAAAGGGACATTGAGATCCCTGGGTGGCGCAGCGGTTTGGCGCCTGCCTTTGGCCCAGGGCGCGATCATGGAGTCCCGGGATCGAATCCCACATCGGGCTCCCGGTGCATGGAGCCTGCTTCTCCCTCTGCCTGTGTCTCTGCCTCTTTCTCTCTCTCTGTGTGACTATCATAAAAAAAAAAAAGAAAGAAAAGGGACATTTAGATACAGCACAGAGAAGAACACTGTGTGAAGATCAAAGGCACATAAGGAAAATGTCATGTGACTAAGGAGGCTGAGATTGGAGTGATGAATTTACAAGCAAAGAATGCCAAATGTTGACAAAACCCACCAGACATTAGGCAATACCTAATACTTAATACCTCCTGAGAGAGCATGGTTCTGCTGACACTTTGATTTTGGACTGCTAGTCTCCAGAACTGGGAGACAATAAATTCTTGTTGTTATGCAGTTTGTGGCAATTTGCTATGGCAGCTGTAGAAAACTTCGTAGGAATGTAAAAATGCTCTTTCAAAAAGTGCTTCAATGGAACTATAAGAGTTCTTATACCAGGTGAGGCTCTGTACCTAAATTGATGGGTTTCTCCACACACTCGAAAGAGGGAAACCTTGGGCACCTCAGGAACAGGGTGAAGGAGTGGGCATAGTTGTCCTGGTGATAACTAGACAACCGTAAGCCCTTTCTTTACTGCCCAGGCAATAGGGAAAATCTGCCTCCTATTCACTTGGATACAGTGTTCCTTTCTTTTTGTTCCACATGAAAGGAGAGATATTCTAAGATTCTCTTTGGTGCACACATTTTAGACAAGATTGGATGTGCCCTAAGGAAACTTTGACCCTTCAGGAAAAGATCAGGAGTCCCTTTTTTGGGAAATTTTTTCCTTCCTTGGGTTTACTTACAATAGAAAATTTGGGAAAACAAACCACTTGCCATGCATGTGTGTCTTGTTTGCTTTGGGAATATTCTTATCCTAAATAAGAGAGCTCTGAGCTTTCTCTCTCTCTGCTCTAATGTGGCTGAGCTCTATCCTTGGAAAGGGCATTGGATATAGTGCTTCTGAACCTATGAGTCTGTGGCAATTTGAAGTTTCCTAATATTCCTTAGCATTCTCTCATGTAACTTCACAGGATAGTACTTGATGGTGTTGAGCTCCCAGCAGAGCAAAGGCCAAGCCCATACCAGCTAGGCTCTCACAATCTCCCCATTGTGCCTGTGCTATGACTTCACCAACCTGAAAACCCAACAGGTGACAGTATGGGCAGGATTTCCCCATGTCCTTTCCCACCCCGAGGATATGTTTTTTTCAGACTCCAATTTAGGCTCAGATCCTGGCCCTGGAATCTTCTTTGTGACGGGTATCCTCATTTTCATCTTTGGGCCCTGTATCTTCCTTTTTCTCATTTTCCTGATGATTCAGCAATGCAAAAAGAAAATAAAGTGCCAAGGTAAGCTCTAAAAAGGAGATGAGTATGAGAAGAGCTTGTGGGCAGTGGATGAGAAGGGACCCATTGTTATGTGGGATACTGAAGGTGCCTCTTGTCCTTATTACATTTTCTGGAAAATTGTCCTTGTACTGCTCTGGACTTGAAGCTTCAATGACCTTGAACTAGGAGGGCCAAATAAATATGGAATTATATAGGACAGTAACGAGTTCAGCACCAGGGATAGGGACACAGGTTAGGACTAGATCAGGATATGCCCATAAAGCATGAACAAGAAAATGGCTCTGATGAGCTGAGAGCAGCCCCATAGATTTCAAAGATGGCTTTATGGGAAGGTGTTTGAGGATGTGAGCCTCTGACTCAGAACCTTTGTATCAATCTTGCCTGCTTATAAATATTATCTATATGAGGACATTGATATGATTATGAAACTAAGGAGGAGAAACAGCTGGAGTCACGTGGATGTCCCCACCCTCTCCAGCACGTTCTGGCCATAAAGCACCATCTGGGGTGATTCATAGCATCTGTGGGTGCAACTTCTATACATGGCATTTCTGTATCCCTCCTCAGAACCATATCTTTTCTCCATGCTCTAAGGCTATCAGCAGTTTTCTCTGATCCCCAGTGAACACTAAGTCTTCTCTCTGGAAGGAAATTATTTCAGCCTGGGGTTCTGTTCTGAACCCTTATTTAGTTTTCACATGTGCAAATTTATCTTTTCTTGTCTGTTCTTGGAAAGCTTACCTGACAGATAATTCTGTGGCTAAGCTGCCACTGTGTGCCAAAGAGTATGAAGACAAAGTTGGTTTGGACATGTTGTAGACAAGGCAGGCCAATCTGATCTTGGGATTGGGGTCAAGGTAAGGAGGTCTGTTTGGAAGAGACACTGAAGGAGGAATAGAGCCTTGGGAGATTGCAATCTCAGGCCTCCAAGAGGGCAAGTCTGGTTTCCTGGGGACCATTCTCTGAGGAACTGAATTACTGTTTCTCCAGCTTGCTTATATGTGTACATAGCTACTCTGATAGTTTCAAGCATATGTTCATATGGTATTTCTCAAACCAAGATATCTGGTTCAACAAAACATTGTAAAGCCTCAGGATGAGAGATAAGTGAGAAATATCATTTTACTGAAATACATTAGGATTTTGTGAAAATTTTGGTGTTTTATGGAGATAATGCTGCCACAATTTTTTAAGCTGATATATAGACCAATTATCCAGAATGTCTTTAATTATAGATCCTGGATTATTGTACTTGAAAGGAATTGCATAGTCAAATACTATTAAATAAATAAAGTAACCAAAAGTAGATAAGGTGTGACTTTCTCAAAGTTATGCAAGAAGTCACTATTAGATCCAGAATGACCCTATTCTGATTCCTGGGGTTAGGTCCTCTCTACCTATATGCACCACCAGAGGCCGTAGCCTGTTAGTAGAGAGAAAGAGAGAGATGGTCTAGAATAAAGCTACAAAAATGAAGGATTTTCTGTATCTAAAATTCTACCTGAGACTTACTTACATAGAATGGATGTGATGGACCTGTTTGGGGTCACCCTCATGAACATGTGATATATGCAATTACCCAGCTTCCCAAACTAAGAAGGATCTCACACTCGGTTTGTTGTCCTCCTGTTGCTACCTTGAACTTCTTGATAATGTGTGAATAAGAGGCTCTGTATTTTGTTTTGTACCAGGCCCCACAAATTGTATAATCCAAAGAATAGTCCTCACAGACAAGTAAAAAAATAGTCCCTTATATACAAGTAAAAGAATATTTCTTATTTAGAACCAGAATTATATTTCCAAGTAATTTCAGTTATTTCTTGATATCTTTAGGGAGGATGGGAATAGACTGGAATCCGTGAAAAAGACTTTCCTGCAGTTATAGCCATGCATGTATTTTTTGATGCTGTGATCCTATTTTCCCAATCACAATAATCACATAGATTACCAAAAGATTTTGGGGGGTAATTCAAAATGTGACAAAGTGGGAATTGTAGTTAAAATGGCAAAAAATTGATGTTCAACTACATTTTGATATTTTATGGCTACTAAGATATTTAGATTACTCTGCTAAGTTATGTGTCTTCATAGGGACAAGTTTTGGGTGAAGGGCAGGAATTACTCCATATTGATTGATTGGTTTCATAATTTTCTGGGCCCAATGGAAAATGAAAATGTGGGATTCCTTGTTCAAAAATTATTAAGACTTTGAAGATGGCTGAGAGTGAGATTAGGCCAAGCACAGGGCCATCCTTAAGATGCAGTTACATGTTCATGAAGCTTTATCCATACAACTACAGAGTTGGAAGACCTAATGAATCATCTGCTACCATAGCCTGTGAGAAGGTGATGGGATCACTTGGCAGGAGAAATACAGTAGAAGCTGAAGCAACTCTATCCATCAGAGGACTTTCAGGAAAGCCTGAGATTATCCTTGTGGACATTTGGGAAATCAGGATCTGGTCCCTAAGTGACCTTATGGGACAGGTGGTAACAGAGTTGTACCTTCCTGTCACCAAATTCCTGTTTATTCAGCCCAATCTAATAGGGAAAAGTAGGATACTTACTATTCCTTTCTCCAGGTTCATGTCTTTCCTGTTTATATTGGCTGACTCTTCACAGAGTTCTTTAGCCTCTATACAGAGATTTCCTAGACAATGATCTGAAATCACCAGTTTGTATTTGATGGCTTCCCTGATGTGTTTTATATTGTGCAGAAATCATCTCAATCTGGGTCCCTGGGGATGCTGCATTTTCCTCTTGCGAATGACTCTGATACCTCTAGAGGGCTCTGTTTAGTCTTCAAGATATAATTATAACTAGGCCCTAAATTTGCTCTTGCAGATTGGTTTTCACATCCTTCATGGAATGAATGTGTGGAAGAGGAGAAACTCCTGAGTGAAGATGCACTTGTATGTGAGGATACTGAGATTAGAGGCACCGGGGTGTCATATGAAGAACAAATATGCCTGTATTGAAACTCCTGTTACATTTTGGTCCAGACTAGAGGTCCAGAAAGTAGCACTGTCTATATCCAGATAAGATAGTGCCAACTTGTGTTCCATTTCTATATAAATTGTCCTTTCAGACCAGTTCTGTGTTATCAAGAAATCTTTGTGAATATTTAGAGACTTTAACACAAACTGCTTTTATAGAATTCATACCCCAAACTGCTTTAATCCAAACACATTTTCTTCCCCTGAGTGAAATCCTAGGTGATTGATCCACGCTCAGACTGAAGCAGATGCTGAATCCAGCTCCGGATCTGAGATTTCTTTCCTCAGGATGACTTCACAGTGAAAACATGTGAATATTCCAGAAATGTTCTAATTACATCATCTTTTCTTACATAATTTCAGCCCCTCCCCCCATGGACTTCAGAATGTGATTTCATGGGAGTGGGGGGATAGATGTGTGTATTTCAGAAATATCTTAAATATTTGTAAAAATAAACAAATCTGAAAACTTCTCAGAGGCATAATTGGAATAGTAAAGCACAAAATTCACTTGGAAGTGGAATGTTTTTGTGTTAACTTTATGACTTTGGCTGTGAAGATATCTAAACCTCATCTTGCTTCTAAACCTGATATGCCTTTTCATGGTTGAGTTATTGGGTTACTAGGTATAGCACACACAAGTTTAATTAAAATAAATATTATTTCCTGTGTCCTCAGTCCAGTAATCTTTGAAAATATAAATTGGTTCAAGTTACCCCATAGGTGAGATATCTTATAGGATATGATTTGAGAAGACTATCCACATTCACCATGACTATAACATGCTGAGGGAATAATAATGGCCCAACTCCTAATCAACCATCACTAAACCTGACTCTAATCCAGCTTCCAGCATTCCCAATATTCACCAAGAGATATGTAATTTCTGATCTTTTTTGATAGCCTGGGGAAGTGAGAACAGGTGCATGACATCTTGGAAAATAGTTGTTATAAGTAGTATACTGTTTCTATAAAATTACTCTCTACAACACTATGTCTGAATTACTTGTTTTGAAGAAATTAAGTAACCCCTTAGATTCAAGCTAGGAATATTGGAAGGTCAAATGATAAGTCCTGAAAAGGAAAAAGTACCCACTTTCACTCCCAAATTCCATCTGAATGTGTGCTTATCCATCAAAGGGAAAAAGAATGAAATCCCTTATTTCTGGCCTGCTGTGTTAAAGTCAACAGGATCACATGTGATATATACAGTCTCATATATACAATATGAGACTCATCTTCTGAGGTTCCTGAGAAAAATCATTAGAGCTCACACATCTGCTGGGGACTGATAGACCATCTACATATAATGTGCTCAAGTTCTCAAGTCCTTTGGAAAATAAGAAATGAAATAATTTGAATCATTAGCTCTGCATACTGTTCCCAGTATTTCTAATGGTTCTTGAGTGAATTTAGGCTATCATCCTTCTCACTACTACATCCTTAAAGAGTCCTTTTGTTGAATTCTCCATCACTGTTTTCTTCCTTTTTTTCCTATGCCTCTTATCTTCTTGCTGTCTCATTTCATCAAATGTAGGAGATTTTGCTGCTTCTTCCTCCTCCAAAACATTATTATCAAAAGCTTATGTAATCAGCATTTGCTGAAATTTAGTGTTGAGGGAAGCAGTGAGGAGGGAAGGTAGCCTGGTGAAAGATGCAAATAATTGCCCAATTTGACATCATCTTTTTTTTTTAAGAGAGAATCTTAAGCATGCTCCATGCCCAGTGCAGAGCCTGTCACAGGGCTCAATCCTCCAACCCTGAGATCATGATCTGAGCCCAAATCCAGTGCTTAACAGACTCATCTACCCAGGTGCCCTTAACTTGATCTATAAATTAACAATATTTTATGTAGTTTGGCTCAAAAATACAAATATTTATATTACCCTCTCAAAATATTTCTTCTTCAATGGGATGGTTTGTTTTATGTACCCCCGATCCTATTACTGCCAAAATGATAAAAGAAACAGGGGCTGCCAATTCCCAAAATCCACTCTGGAGAAATAATAGAGATAAAAGGGAAATGAACATCCAAAGAATTAAACACACTAGAATGAGACCTTTTCCTGAGCAGACTGAAACCTAGATTGAATTGGTGACCTGAGAACAGTGGACTGGGCAGAGGGTGGTCAATGCCTGCAACCCTGGTAGAGAGCTGTCAGGGGAAGAAACGAGAGTGTAAACAGGAGACAAATTCTGATCTTGCATTCCCCACAATTTGTTTTATTACTTATTCTAATTTCATAGACACAGAAATCTGTGTCAGTGATCCAAGCTACTCACTGTGCCCATGACTCCTATTAGGCAGGTACAAAAGTGCTACTGAGGTAAAAAGTTAAAGAAAACAATGAAGAAATAAATAATAGGATAAATATAGATGAAGAACAAATTGCTGATTTGAAAAATCAATTTCAGGGATGCCTAGGTGGCTCAGTTGCCCACCCTCTCTCTCTCAAATAAATAAATAAAATCTTTAAAAGAAAAGAAATATCAATTTCAGTAATTTTCCAAGAAGGAATGAGAAATATACAAAGACATAGAAAATATAAAATGCTAAGGGAGATGGAGATAGAAGAAAAGCCCTGGCATATACTTAAGAAGGGTCTTGGAAGTAAGAAACACAAAATTAGAGGGGAAGAAGGCACTGAATAATAATAATAATAATTCTATCAATAGAAACTTCACGGAATAAAAAGAATAAGTAAGGTCTCATTTTGGAAGCACTTATAGATTGGCACTGAAGTAAGATAAGGAAAAATGTTCACATGCAGACAAACTATAGAGAAGTTTAAAAAAAAAAAAACCACCAAAGTAAAATTTCCAGAAGAAAGAGACCATCTTCTGCCAAGGAACAAGAATCCGATTGACTCTAAACTTCTCAGTAGCAACATTACTACGAGACAAAGTAATATTTTTTTAGTTTTATTAAGTTATCTCTACACCCCAGGTGGGACATGAACTCACAACCCAGAGATCAAGAGCCGCACACTCCTCAGACTGAGCCAGCCAGGTGCCCCAAAGTATTATCTTAAAAGAAGCAAGAACATTTAATTTGGAATTGTATGTGGAGCAAAAATATCATCCCTAAGTGAGAATGAAATACGCTATATAAGCCACAATTTTATGAAATATATAAAGCTGCTATTAACATAAGAAGAAACGATGAAATTGAATCTAACAATAAAGGCCTAGATAGTTTTATTGGTAAGTTTCATCAAGCTCTCAAGCAATAGTTACTATTTTATACCAAAAAAAAAAAAAAAAAAAAAAAAAAAAAAAAAAAAACAAGCAGCAGAGAATAAAGATAAAGGGGGGGAAAGTCCCAGCTTATTTAAAAAGCCTAGTATAGTATTAATTTTACTTTTTTATGGAGTGATAAATATACAGAGAGTAAATGTCATAAATGTCACAACCCAAGAATTGTTACATACCTATATGTGCATATATATGTATGCTGAAGAATATTTTCTGTGGCACAAGTTTCTCTCATGCCTGCCTCCCCTGCTTAGCATTCTATTGACCTCTTACCATTATAGATTAGTTTTGGCTGTTTTTGACCTGTTTGAACAGTGAGAATTCTTTTTTGCCTGCCCTCTTTCACAAAACAGCATACCTATGAGATTCAGAGGTATGCATATAACAGTATTTCTTTGAAATTGCTATCCAATATTCCTAGGGTGCTTGGATGGTTCCATTGGTTAAGCGTCCAACTGTTGATCTTAGCTCAGGTCTTGATATCAGGGTTGTGAGTTCAAGCCCCACATTGGGTTCCACACTTAAAAAAATTGCTAATATTTTAATGCAAGACACCATCACAATTTATTTATTTATTCTACAGTGTTTTGAGCATTGAATTACTTTCAGTGACTATTATAAATAGAGCTGATAAGGAAGATTAATGGGAAAGCAAAAAAATGAGTTCCTCTATCTACCATTTATATAAAGATATTCATATTAGCAGATATTACCCAAAGTTGATGAAAGCTATTTTTTTTTTTTGAGAATTCTCAGAAAAGGAACTGCTGCGTTATAGGGTATAAATAAAGCTCCAATGACTGAAACTAAAGATATGGAGATCTATAAACTGTCTTACAAGGAATTCAGAGAATTTATTATTTATTTATTTATTTATTTATTTATTTATTTTTCCCAAGTTTTAATTTAAATTGCAGCTAGTTAAAAGAATTCAGAGAAAGCTTCTTAAAGAAATTCATGAGCCACAAAAAACACAAATAATCAACAAGTAAAGAAAATTAGAAAAACAATGCATAAATGAACAAGTTCAACATAGAAATCATTAAAAATAGAAATTCCTTTTTTTTGTATTTTTTTTTTATTGGAGTTCGATTTGCCAACCAACATATAGTATAGCAGCCAGTGCTCATCCCGTCAAGTGCCCCCCTCAGTGCCCGTCACCCAGTCACCCCCAGCCCCCGCCCACCTCCTTTTCCACCACCTCTTGTTCATTTCTCAGAGTTAGGAGTCTCTCATGTTCTGTCTCCCTTTCTGATATTTCCCACTCATTTTCTCTCCTTTCCCCTTTATTCCCTTTCACTATTTTTTATATTCGCTGTATGAGTGAAACCATATAATGTTTGTCCTTCTCCGATTGACTTACTTCACTCAGCATAATACCCTCCAGGTCCATCCACATTGAAGCAAATGGTGGGTATTCATCTCTTCTGATGGCTGAGTAATCTGACATTGTATACATAGACCACATCTTTATCCATTCATCTGTCGATGGACACCGAGGCTCTTTCCACAGTTTGGCTATTGTGGACATGGCTGCTATAAACATTGGGGTGCAGGTGTCTCGGTTTTTCATTGCAATAAACAGAAATTCTTAAATTAAGGAACACAAGGACTGGGATGCCTGGATGGCTCAGTGGTTGAGCGTCTGCCTCAGTGGTTGAGCCCTACCATGGCTCAGGGCATGATTCTGGAGTGCCAGGATCGAGTCCCACATTGGGCTCCCTGCATGGAGCCTGCTTCTCCCTCTGCCTCTCTCTCTGTGTCTCTCATTAATAAATAAATAAAATCTTTTAAAAAATTCAATTCTCTTTAAAAAAAAAAAAAAGGAACACAATGACTACACTGAAGAATTCAATAAAAAATTTCAATAGCAGAATCAGTCAAGCAGAATGGTTGGGTGGATTAAAAAAACAAGGCCCAACTATATACTGCCTACAAGAGACATGGACTGAAAGTGAAGGAATGGAAAAAGGTATTCCATTTAATGGAAACCAAAAAAGAGCAGCAGGGTAGCTATGTTTATATCAGACAAAATAGTCTATTAGCAAAAACTGTAATAAGAAAAAGAGAAGGTCATTATAAATGATAATGGGTCAATTCATCAAGAGGTTATGACAATTATAATTATATATCCACCCAACATCAGAGCACCTAAATATTTAAGCACATACAGATCTGAAGGGGTAATACAATCATACTAGGGATTTAAACAATGGATAGATCTCCAACAAAAAATTGATAAGGAAATAATGGACTTGAACTGTATGTTGGACAAAAGGGGCCTAAAAATAATGCAGAACATTCCATCTAACAGCAGCATATGCCCATTCTTCTCGAGTATGTGGCACACTTTCCAGAGTAGATCATACATCACAAATCAGTATGAGTAAATTTAAGATGATTGAAATCACACCAAGTATCTTTCTCAGTCAAAATTTTACAATAGGAGAAGAGTTCTTAGCTAATGAAAGACTTGCAAATTGATTATATTGGCCTCCTCCCACCGAATGAGGGTTCTAAACATGTTTTGGGTTGTGTGGACACTGGGTCTGACCTAGCCCAAACTCTCCCTGTTGTCATGTACACCAAGCTGCCACCAATAGGGTTTTAGAAAAGCTGAGTACCATCCATGGATACAGCATCAAAGAGATAGTGATTGAGGGTCACATTTCAAAGATATTGAATGGAGATTTCATATTCCCTATAACCCACAAGCAGCAGACTTGCTAGAAAGGAAAAATGGAATATTAAGGTACCAAATTATTAATAGGTAAAACCACATTTGCTATATGGTGGAATAAAGTACTGTTCCGGGCTTTAGTACATTTAAATGACCAACCAGTAGGGCCTACTGTCCCACATGCCAGACTGGGAACTCCAGCTGAGGCACCTAATATTGTGAAGGTATGGAAGTCACAAGAGACAGCCACTGCCTTGACTTTCACCGAAGATCAATGTGCAATGCTGCTGAAAACACTATGCTCCAACACACCTGGGAAAGGAATTATCTACTGGAATTTACACTGGGACATCCTACCAGGGTAGGATGGATGAGTTACTTTGTACCCCTGGGTGAAGGGGAACTACTTAGTCTCTGCGGGGATCCCATTATCTTTGCTGCAAGCTTGTTAAAATGCAATATAGTTGGAATGGAACATGTCCCACTGAAAGAAGGGAATAGGTGGGGTCCTGGTCTGGCATATCCTACCCCAGTCCAGTTCCTCACACCTGGTAGTGCAGCCTCCATCAATCAACATGTATGGTTCACACAACCAGGTCACATTTCTAAAGCTGCCAACCTCCCTCTCTTCAGGACAAGGGGGGGAGCATTTTATTTTCCCACTGGTGTGATCATTTTGGTGTGTCTTCGTCCCCTCCATTGGCCTATGGAATATTATAACTCACCCAGCAAGCCTTGAATGATAGCCAACAAAGCTTGTCCTTACCCAACACTGACATGTCTCTGAGGAGAAAAGCTATCCAAAGGCTCATGAGCCTTCCTTCTGTGTGAGGGCATCAACACAAACAAAATAACATAGTCATGTAGATTTTAGTGTAGTTATTAGTGATGGTAACAGTAAAATAATACCAACATTTTTTTTGTTTCAGCTTCTAGACATTAATTCTTATCCTGGTAAGTCTTTAAAAAAGCTTGGGTTCAAGAATTTAATTTCTGAGACTCAACCAGAAATGAAGCCAATAAAGGCCCACAGGCATCTTAGTTCTCTGTTTATACTCCTCGAAACTGGGAAGTCACTTGGACCCTCAGGAGCTCAACACCTGTTAGTGCCATTTGTTTAATAGCTATTTTTCTTCTCTAAAATTCTATGAGGAATCCTCTGATTTTCCCAGCCCATAAGGACCCTTGCCTTTTCAGTCTGGGATTTTATTTCCTCAGCTGGGTGAGAAACCCCCTGAGGGCAGTATTAATGCCTTGGATTTCTTTTCTTTCTTTCTTTCTTTTTTTTTTTTTTTTTTTTTAAGATTTTATTTATTTATTCATGAAAGACACACGGAGAGAGGCAGAAACATAGGCAGAGGGAGAAGCAGGCTCCCTCCAGGGAGCCTGTTCCGGGATTTGATCCCAGGACCCTGGGACCACAACTTGAGCCAAAGGCAGATGCTCAACCACTGAACCACCCAGGTGCCCCAAGACCTTGGATTTCTTGTGCAAGCCAGCACTGGGTACAGTTTTTGTTCTTAGGCAGTATTGTGGTGTCAATGACTTCTCTTTGTTGTTCTGAGTGAGCAAGAGGAAGGACCTTTGTGGACCTTGAGAGGAAGGACATACTCATGGCAGATAGAGATTAGGCATGAAGGCTCCTGGAGATGGTCCATAACAAGCCTTGGGTGCTGGCAAAGACTGTGTAAGCACACACGCATCTTGTCAGGGGGTGTGTACTAGTCATGTTAGAGAAGGAGGAGTTCAGACCAGGATCTGAGATCCTTGTGTGCAGGGGGAGTGCTGCCCGGATGGCGTGTCTCCTGTGGCAGGGGGCTGGGAATCTATAGGAAGAGTGGCTTGAAGCATGAGACTATTTCTGCCATCAGGTGCTCTTTTGAATGGGGGAGAATTGATTGATCTAAGTTCTTTGAAACATGTTCGTTGGATTTGTGTAGTAGCATAGGAATCAGGAACTATTAAAAGAACAGTGATATTCAGAGAAACCCTGCAGCCTAATGTTCTGTTTAATTTAGAAGAACGTAGCCCCCATCATAGAAAATAAACTCTTCCCTCCCATTGACATTGATTCATGGGAGAGGTTCCCATGATCCTTGTGATGCACAGTCCTGACATGATGAGCATACAGAGTATTTCAGAGCTTCTAGGGAAGGGTCTGAAATCTCTCCTCAGGAAAATTTGGTCTTTCGACTTAGACATCATTCTGCTGACAAAGATTAGCTCCAGGGCTGTGAAGTGTAGGGAAGTAGTTCCTGTGAATGGGTAAGGTTCCCATGCAATGAACCACACATTCTGAATATGTGAGTAGCAATCTACCTCCCTGCTATAGTCTGTCCTGATAGTCTAGTATTTTTGGTTCAAGAGAGCTGCAGTAGAAGGGAAACTCCCGGAGAGTCCTTGTTTCTATACAACATGTATAGAATGAGACTTAGCCAATCCCCATCCAGATCCTCATCACTCCTATTGTGCCAGAAGCTGTGACTTCATCACCTTGATCACCTAGGAGGTGAGAGAGCTGGGGCAGGGAATTCCCTGTCATTTCTCAAATCTCAATGGCGGAGGTTGAACCAGGGGCCAGTTTACTGCCAAATGGCGTTCCTTGGCTCTATGCCCTGTTTGCTATGCTTTTTGTGTTTTTTCTCTTTGTCATGTTCTCTCCCTTTTTACTTGAGATAGACCAACATATAAAGAAATGTAAGTACCATGATGGGGGTGGGGGGGGGGGCATAGGGCTTAGGAGAACTGTACCAGAGAGAGTATGTATAGAGGGAGGAGAAGGTATACATTATAAGGTGAGGAACATGGAAACAATGACCGCTCTTCTATGGGCTAAAGGTCTTGGAAACAATATATATGACAGAAGTACCCAGGAAACACAGGTCAGGACTGGACTAGGCAGCCCATTTGTGGTACACCTGTGGAGGTATAAGGAGGTATCTAGGGCCCTGCCTGAGTTGACATAAGGCTCAGGTATAAGGATATAGGAAATCCTGTGGAATCTGGGACTATGTGAAGGAATTTCCAGATGCTGGTCTCTGATCCACCATGCTTTGTCTCAGTCTTGCTTAGATGCAGGTATTCTCTGCGTAAGGTTGTGCGTAAGGATAAAGAAAATGAGATAAAGATGGACCATCTGGGAAGGCCAGGTGAGTATTCTTCGCCCTTCACTTCTGGGCTCTTTATCTCCATAAACTGGCAACTCTAGTTACTTCCATGGTCCATGTGTGAGGTGGCTAAGAACTCTACACTCAAATCTTGTCTCAGTGAGACAGTCCCCTCATATTCTGTTTAGCGTAAGTTTTCTGTCTTCTCTCTAGGGAGAACATTTTTCAAGTGTAAGTTTGGTTCTGAGCCCCCATTAACTTCATAATCTAGGGTCTCCTGTAGGTGAAATAGTTTCTCTTTTCTCATATGTTCCTGTGATATATCTCCTCTTATCAGGGTTTTCTCTCAAGTGATTCAGTGACAAAGTTATCATTTTTTTCATGCTAGCCCATGAAAATAAAGGACTTTATAGGGATAGAATCATACAAACAGTTCAAGGAAACTGGAAGTCCATTGTTCTGGGGGACATTCTGAGCACTGGGTGACCATAATTCCTGCAAATTGTGTACTTGCCTCTCTAGGTAAGGTGAACTCTTCTCCTTTGTGCTTTTCTGTGATTCCCTTGTGAGATTACAGAAAGAGAACACACCAGATTCTTGGCTTTGTAGTCCTTCAACTCAGATATCATTGAGTTCCTCATATCTACCATATGACTCCTTCAATATGAATATTACATATTAAGCTTTTGTTTTCTCTGGTGAAAGTTGTGGGCTATTTGTTGAGGATTGACTTTTAAAAGCCTATGTAACATCTCTCATTATATGATTATTATAACAATTATTATATAATAATGCAACTATTATATAGAAGTAACATTATATATAGCTTTATTATTAGGTGGGATTTCTGCACACATATGTTGAGAATCAGGCCAAAGCACAAGAAAAGGATGGTCACTGAGAAATCTTTTTCAGCTTAAAATAGTTCTTATAAACTCACCTCAAGAAAAAATAACCTCAAAAAAAAAAAAAAGAAAAAAGAAAAGAAAAGAAACAATAACCTCCTGTGACATGTATTTCCCAGACTATGGGTCAAGAGTCATATATACAGTCCTTTGTGACAGGGTTTTTCTGAGTGGTTAATGTTGTATGGAAGATTTTTTAATCTGTATCTCTTTCACTGTTCTGCTGTCCAAAATGGGAATGCCATTCTGTTGGGTCACAGGTATAATTAAACAATTTTCTTCTTGTTCTAGGCTGTCCTTTGGAGTCACCAAGGAGAGAAGTTCTGGGAAGGAAGGAAGATGAGGTGGGAAAAGATCTCTCACTACTTGTGAGGGTAGCAAGAGACGCCAGAGGTTCTGAAGTTGAGATCTGTACTCCTGGACCATCAATTTGAGAGTGGCTAAGCCTGCAAGGAATCACCTGTGACATCATATGCGAGATACAAGAGGGCTTCTTAGACCCTCGTTATGTATGTTTATACTGGAAAAAAAAAAGATAATAAATATTTGAGACTCTCAGAAAAGTTCTATAATACCAGGAATTTTTTGTTGAACTTATAGTTTCTTATACTCAGTTGCTTATAGTCAATCCAAATCTCAAATTTTCCACTTCCAGGTGAAATCCCAGGTGAATGACTTATGCTATCTTATTCTCCTAAAGCAACATGTAGAGTCATTCTTTCAGGAGAATAAAAGCTCATGGTCCCTATTAGACTAAGCAAGCACTTAATCCAGGGCCATGGCTGAGTCGTCCTTCTCTCTATCCAAGATTATCATGTGGCTAATTCATCTGAGCATTCTAAAATGTTCTGTCCAGATAGTTTTCTTATGTAAGTGCCATGCTCCTTTTACACCTTACAGTAGAATATAGGTTCATGAGGACAGATGCATAGAGAAGGAATTAATATAGATTATCTCTTTCTATCCAAAGCCTCATGCCCGCCTCCCAATGCTTTATAATCAAGTAAAACTATTTTTATCTAAGTTCCTCCACATAATTCTCTCATTCTTACCTACCACATTTATCTACTTAACTGCTCTTCCTCTCTGTTCTCCTCTTTTAACCATTTTTGTCATGATAGGTCAATAAGAATCCATGTAGAATTTTCTAGTTGGAGAGGTGTATAAGAGACTGTGGAGAGAGAGAAAGAGAAGAGGGAAGGAGGAGTTGGAGGAAGGACAAAAGAGGGAGGAGTGGGGAGAGGGGAGAAAGAAGGGAAGGCAAGGAAGAGGAGGAGAGGGATATCTAAGAGGCCAGGAATAGGCTGTTTTGAGTATCAATAGAAATTCAATAGAAATCAATAGAAAAGTCTGGCACTATCAGAACAGTTAGGTGAGGGATTTCTGCACTGAATGGGAAGTTAAAATTGTCTGGAAAAGTCCTTTTATTGTCTAATAATTACAATAATTTTTTTTATTTTTTATTTTTTTAATTACAATAATTTTTGATAAGGAACTGTTAAATCCCAATTCACTTTGATGTTGATAAAACTATGTGGATATCTATTAAGATGCTATTCAAAATGGCTGGGGTAGTTATTTGTTTTTTTGTGTCTGCATCTTTTTCTTTGGAGGAGGAGTCTCTTGGTATGTTCTTTTTTTTTTTTTTTTCTTCACAAATGCTCTTGCAGTTTCTGGGGACATTTCTTTTTTTCCTCATTTTTCATTTTATTCTCTTTTTATGGATTATTAACTTTTATTGTTTCTTTTTTAATATCTGATTGTTAAAAAAAAGTTTAAAATTTTTCTTGTCTTCGTCTCTGGGCTTATGTATGTTTTTCCTTTCTGATTTTTAAATTTCTGATTATTTCCTTCTGAGTCGGATTTCTTTCACTTTCTCTTTTTTCTTATCTGCCCAACAAATCTCTTGCAAATATTTCATTCTTCATGTTTCACTACTTTGGAATGAGAGAATACAACTCTAAGGCCCTATTTCCCTGCTCCCCAAAACATAATCCTTCCCAGTGTTGGATGAATTTAAGGAGACCCAGGGCTCTAAAATTAGATATCAAATAGAAAGTCCTCTAGGTATTTAAAGCAGGAAGTGGTTTACTACAGGAAATTATGTGCTTACAAAATCCTCATCATGAAGTTTCAAAAACCCCAGGAAACCACCACTAAAGGTCACCATGCTGCAAAACCAAGGCTGGCAATTTTCAGGGCAAGTACAAAAGCCCCTACAAAATGAAATTGCCAGTAGACAGGATAACCCAGCATGGTGACCTAGCCCGGATTCCACCTGTATGGGCTATGGGAAGTGTAGTGCTCAGTCTTCCATCCCCTGCTGTTCAGGGATATTCCAGCCTTTGTTGTTCAGGAATTGGTATGAGGTAATGCAGCTCAGTTGCCTGCCTATCCAGTGCAAAGAGAAGCTCTCTGCTTACGTTCAGGAGAAAACCTAATGATGACATGACAATTCTTAGCTTCTTTTTCGGTTCTCCACAGGGATTCTTCTGGCTGCTGGGTAAGAGGGCTTAACAATTGCCCAAGATGAGATCCTATCCTTTTGACATTAATTCCAAGGAGGAAAACCCATCGTCTTTCTCACCTTTCTATAATCATACCACAATCACAATAGCTTTCCATTTATTTTCCCCAAATCTTAGTTATTTAAACCTATATATCTTCATGTGTGTTCTGTTCTATACATCAACAGTCTTAATGTCCTTCCCAGAAAGCTATTGCTCTTTCAAATTGCTCCCTGAGTGGTAATATGCCTGACTTATTAATAGATATACATTGTAACTCAACCTCTGGGTCTTAAGTTGAGACTTACACTAGCCTAATAGTTTTCTTCCTGAGCAAAGGTAGTTACTTCCCTTGCATTTGTACAAAGAGTTCATCATGGTTCATTTCCAAGTCGAAAGGAATAATCTCTTCTGCTAATGATGCCCTGGAATAACAGTTCCAGAAAGTTGTTCACTCCTCAATTACCACTCTGTTGAAAAAATAATCCTAAATATCAAATTTTAAAAAGGTTCCATTAAACTTTTATTATTATTGTCTTTCTATATAATCTTCATATACATTTAAATATCAAAAACCCCACTTTTTTCTCCTTTAACTACTAGTATTAAAGGAGTAGTATACTAGTTATCTTAGGCCATTAAATTAATCTTAAAATTTCAAACATTGGTTTTATTATTTATTTATTTTGAGAGAGAGACAGAGAGGTAGAGACGGACAGAGGGAAAGGCAGAGAGAGTATCTTAAGCAGACTTCTCACTGATCACAGAACCTGACGTGGAGCTCAATCTCACAGCCCTGAGCTCATGACCTGAGCCAGAATCAAGAGTTGGGCACCCAACCGACAGAGTCACTCAGGTGCCCCTCAAACATTGTTTTTAAATGGAAAGGCAAATATTTGTTTTTTAAATATTTCTTTTGTGATTATAAAATGGTATTTTTCCCCAAAGTTTATCTAGATGAGGTGACACAAACAGACTTTATATTTAAAAGAATAAAAATATCGAAGAGTTCTGCATCAAGAGGAAAGGCCTTTTTCATATCTCAATACATCTTTTAAAAATCTAGGTTAAGACACCTTCAATTTCTGAGAATGTTCTCAAAATGAAGCCCCTCAAGGCATGCAGGCATTTTCTGTTTCCATCTCCTGTAATCAGGGAGCCACTTTGAGTCTCAGGAGATCATTGCCTGTTCCGTTTGTTTAATAGTTATTTTTCTTCTTTAACATTCTATGAAGAATCCTCTAATTTTCTCAGCCCATAATGACCCTTGCCTTTTTGGTCTGGGGTTTTTATTTCCTCAGAGGGGTGAGAAGCTTCCAGGATTAAGGCTTCATATTTCTTGTCCAAGCCATCACTGGGCACTGTTTTTGTGTAATAAGTTAAAACTTTGGAGGTATTGCTTCAGAGAAAATTCCATTTGTGAGCAAGGCTGTGTTCATGTACCAGTTAATGCTATGGCCTTATCCCTTGACTCTCTCCTCAGTGTTCCAGAGCCACTGCCAAGGGGCAAGGGAATGTATTCTGGTGATGTTCAGAGTAACGCCTCTGCCAAATAATTTGTTTAGTTCAGAAGACAACATTATAATTATCTCAGAAAATAAAGATTTCCCTCCCCTGATGCCTGTGACTGGGGAGATGGCCCACAATCAATAGGATACACATTCCTGACAGGAATTAGTACACTGAGACAGGGAATTCTGGAGCTTCTAGGGAAAGATATGGATTTTCTGTTCAGGAACATTTGATATTTCTTCCCTTTCCAACTTAGATTTCCTTTTCTCTAAATAAAGCTGGTCCTAATTCTGAGGTGTCTGAGGAAACAGGCCACTCCCTTTGTATACAGACATGATTCCAATGCAGTATTGTGTATGAGTCTTCCCTCCTCTGCACTGTGTTTAGATATGCTAGTGTTTGGGGTGGGGTGTTGCCCCCTATCTTTGCAGAAGCGAAGATAACTGATTTTCCTCAGTGTTTGGTTTTTGAAAGGCTTGGCCAATCCCCACTGAGACATTCATTATTCCCATTGTTGCTGAAACTGTGACCTCATCATCTTGTCACTCAGGAGGTGACAGAGCTGGGACAGAGAATTCCTTTATCTTTATTCACATCTTCATGGGTGGGTTTGAATCAGGCACCGGCTTTCATCTGAATGTGGCCTTTTGGCTCTATATCCTCTTTACCATGACTGTTCTTTCCATCATCTTTTTCTTATTTTCCCCTTCTTCAGTGAAGCTGATGAACACATAAGGAAATGCAAGTCTTAATGTGCAGCCTAGAAGAGGAGGGAGAGATCCACTAAAACGTGAGGTACTTGAAAATATGTTCCTTACTACATGATCTGGGAGAACAATTCTTATCTCTGAGCTTTAAAGCTTTTCAATGACCCCGGGCTAAGAGTTCTTAGAAACCATACTGTCATGTATGTTGGAAATACTTGATGGACAGAGGTCAGGACTGGGCCAGGAAGTCAGTGCCTGGTAT
This sequence comes from Canis lupus dingo, assembly GCF_003254725.2. Classification (NCBI taxonomy): domain Eukaryota; kingdom Metazoa; phylum Chordata; class Mammalia; order Carnivora; family Canidae; genus Canis; species Canis lupus. The sequence continues at coordinate 37,969,228 of NC_064269.1, read as the reverse complement.
GCCTGTGGAGGGTGAGGAAATATGTGGGTCCCTGACTGAGCTGAGCCTAATGCCCAGGTTTAAGAATATGAAAAACTCCATAGAATCTGGGGATCTATGAGACAGTTGCCAGGAACTTGCTCCTGATCCAGGGAACTTTGTCTTAGTCTTGCTCAGATACAGATGCACCCTGCATAATGCTGTGTATAAGAATAAAGAGGACAACATTATAAAGATGGACTGTTTGGGAAGGCCAGGTAAGTATTCTTTGCCTTTAACCTCTTTTTCTGCACAAAAAGCTGGTAGCTCTGGTGGGTTCCAAAGCCCACAAACTAGGTAGTTTAGACATGCACAAACCTGGTCTTGGTGAGAGGGTCTGCAAATAATCTCCCCTTCCTTCTTCAGAGCGTTCTTTCTAGTGAGAACATTTGCCAAACTGAGTTTTTGTTCTGAGCTGCCATTAACTCCTATGGGTGGAAACTTGTCTCCTTTTTGTCTATTTCTGTGATGTTTCTATTAAAGGGCCCTTTTAACTCCTATGAAATTTTTCCATATTATGTTAACAGTGAAAGGAAATGAAAGATTCCTTTTCAGGAATTCATAACCAAGCAGTAGTTGTAAATTTGATTTTGAAATAGAAATAAAGATAGAAGGATTCTGGCATCTGTAGAGATGAGACCTTTAGAAAAAAATTGAAAATGATTCTGATCATCTGTTGACCATAGCTCCCACAAACTGTGTACATGAGGCAGCCTACCTCTCCAGGTAGGGTCAGTTCTCCCATCCTTTGTGTGTTCCATGACTCTTCATGGCATCACAGAGAGAGAACACACCAGATTCTTGAGTTCTCTGTGTCTACCATATCTTACACTTGGTATGAATATTACATGTTCTGCCGATGCTCTGACCAAGTTTCCCTCACACAAAATTGAAATGTCTGGTATATAAAAGGCTCTTGTATTGCTTTGATGTCAGTAAAACAGATGGGAAATAAATTTTTGGTGGGATAAATGGTTGGATTTAAGAATATTTTTCATCAACTCAAGAGAAGAGTGGTTAGACCATGTGTTTGTATTTGTCCCATTCCCAACATAACCAAAGTGTATGGTGGTATTAATTGTAAACAACCACAACGTCTATCCCAACATTGCCATTAAGTAAATGAGAACATAAAATTTGTTATTGTAGTTGGAGAAGTTAAGTGAATTGCCCCAAATTTCATGTGAAGTCACTGTAGCTCTCGGTCATTTATATAAATGTCTCCACTTTCCCAATTCGTGTTTCACTTCACCACTCTACTACCGTCCTTGAGACCTTTGCTTGCCCATAGAGCCCAACGTAGAACAACAATAGCTCAAGTGATAATTTTAAAAGAGTCAAATGGGTGGCTTTGTCTAGGATTTTTCCCTATTGAAGCAATGAGAGGTATTGCCCTCGTGGAGGGATGAAGAGACACAGCTTTATCATCCACGGCCTCTTGTAAGTGGCCAAGGAAAGCTGAAGTTAGTACAACTATCCTTTCTGAGAATTCAGAATCTGAGTAGCTCCTATCTCTCTTTTACATCAGCTTTGCCCTTTGCAAGGCATTACTGTCATCCCCCTTTATCCTCACAGAGGCTGGCTAAAGCTTGGGTTCAGTGGTTATCCCTCTCTCCTGCCTCATTCTTGGTCACAGATGCACACATTCTTAAATTCAAATGTTAGTTCCTTGGAGTGTCACAATTTTTTTGTGTTAACTCTATGTGTGATAAAGTGTGGGTAATTAGTTTAGATACTAAAATACTGGCACATTTGTGATATGTTTAATCCTTATAATTTTGATTAAAACCTTCCTGATATGTAGTTTCAATAGTTAGACATCAGATTTTAGGAGAACATTATCACAAATTTTCTTTCTTTCTTTTTTTAAGATTTTATTTATTTATTCATGAGAGATACAGAGAGAGAGAGGCAGAGACACAGGCAGAGGGAGGAGAAGCAGGCTCCATGTAGGGAGCCCGACTTGGGACTCGATCCTGGGACTCCAGGATCATGCCCTGGGCAGAAGGCAGGCACTAAACCATTGAGCCCACAAATTTTCTTATTCACACACAGAAAGTTAGAGCTAGGTGAGACCACCAAAAATATAAACTCCCATTTTTCCATTTACAGATGAGAAAACTCTCTTTTCCTCTTAGTTGTATGGATGAGAGTTGCATGGTTTTTGGTGACTTTATTCATGAAGCTCAAGTAATCACTACTATTGGGGAATAAACAAGGCTGAGGTTATCCACATGGAAATTTTGGCAAATCAGGAGAGGAATGAGGGATCTCCGGAGAATAGAGCTATGTTTTCCTACCTTCCATTCCTTGTGAATTTATTCATGTTTTGCAAAGTGATATGTTTGCATCTCTATCCTTATGTTTTTATTGATTATGTAGATAGGGAGATAGTTCTATAGTTGTTATCTGGCTATATCTCTTATGGTAATTACTTACCAGAATATGGTCCATGAGCCACATATTTCTATCCTGATATAAAGGCTGTGAGATATTTGTTGATACCCTGAAATATCTGCAATCTGAGTCTCTTGAAATTGTGTCTGCCTAAATAGGGTTCTGTCATTTTGCTGCATTAAGCTGAACCAAGGAGTGTTCCTTTTGCTTTAGGCCATCCTCTTCAGCCTCCAGGGAGAGAAGCTCTGAGAGGAGAGGAAGCTGAGATGAGACAAGATCACTCACTGTGAAGGTGGTAGGAGACAGAACCCAGGAAGTCTGCCCTGTAACATCAGTTTGACAGTGGCTAAACCTGTAAGGGATCCTCTGTGATGTCATGTTTCAGGCAGGAAAGAGCTTCTCAGACCCTCTTTATCTATTTGTACTGAAATGAAATGGATAATAAACACTTAGATATTCTCAGAAAAGTGCTATGTTATAAGGAATTCTTTGCAGAATATCTATCCTCTTTCATATTAATTCTTTTAATAAATCAAAATCCCAAACACACTTCTGTTGTCCTACATGAAGGAACTGTGTTACTTCATTTCTCAAGGCAGCATGTGGTTTTACTCGTCCAGGTGAAGAGATGCTCATGGTTTTTATCAGAATAAGAAGACGCTGAATCCGGGACCAGAACCGAGCCCTTCCTCCATCCACCCAAAATGATTTCACTGCCAAATCGTACATATTCTAAAGTGTTTTGCCCAGATTAGCACTTTCTTGTACAAATGTCATTCTGCTCTCCTGTCGTACAATGGAATATTGTTTCAAGGATAGATGCGTGGGGAAGGAGTTTGCTGCAGCTTTTAGGGTCTCATTCCTCCCTAAACCTCTTGTCCTCCCCCCCCAAATATTACTCCTCTATTACCAAGTTAAACTAATTTTATCTCTCTTCCACATAAGCACACACTTCTTCATCTTCACCTACCACATACATTTGTTTACCAAGTCCTACTGTTTCTTTGCTCTTGCTCTCTGTCCACCTTCCTTAACCAAAGGCAATATCTTTGTCATGGTCCTGAAGCACTCTATTGTTTGCCTGTGCAATTATAACAGCTCCACAATTCAGATTATGGAACTAAACTGTCCCCTTTTCATGCTATGCTCCACATTTCATTATAGTTAGCCTAAAAATCATGTTTCACCATGTCCTTGCTTTCTAAAAAGGTTTCTGTTGGCTCTTCACCAACTCTATCTGTGCTTTTATACTTTGGCATCTACCGGATCCACTTCCAGACTGAAAAAGAATGAAGATTCCCTGATGCAATCTCTGTAATTTTGAAGAAGCATATTTTAAGAAGCACATGTGACAAAGACTCTTTGCTCACTCCAAAATCTGTGCTTTTCTTCATCCTGAGCAAATGGCTTTTTAGCAAGAGATTATGCTTCTTAACTTACCCTGCAACAAGTAGCAGCAATGTGATAAATGTTAACCAATGGAATGCTAACAAATGATCCATGTTAAATCCATATCATTGGCTAAAAGGAAAATGTTTTCTCTGTTCTTGAGGTGGAAAGGGAACCAACTGAGGTCACCTTAGAAGTCCTGTTTATTTTATTATTTTTAAAAGATTTTATTTATTTGTTCATGAGAGACGGAGAGAGAGGCAGAGACATAGACAGAGGGAGAAGCAGGCTCCATATGGGTAGCCCAATGAGGGACTTGATCCCTGAACCCTGGGATCATGACCTGAACCAAAGGCAGAAGCTCAACCACCCAGGGACCCCAGAAGCCCTGTGTAGAGGAAGGAGAACAGCTTTTCTAGCCAGGATTCTTGGGGTAATTTGTAGAGTAGAGGCCACCTCTTGCCCCTGCACATTTCCCTTAGGGAGAATAAACTTCTTTGTTCATTAATCACCATATTTTTTGTCTTCTTTCTTAGAGTTGCCTGGCCTTTACTATAACTTTACATTCTTCTGTTCATGATGTTTAGTATATCACAAGAACTGTTGACCCAGGGTTTCAAACACCACCGTTCTTAAAGGACCACCACAATCTGACTCACCTAACATGTAGCTTAGGCACCAACAGTATACACACACACACACACACACACACACACATACACACACACACACACATTTTACTATTACCTGAGCACTGTAGTCCTTTACTCAATTTTTTTAAACTTATTTAACTTATTTAACTTATTTTCATACCAGTGTGCATTATTCCTTTCCCTGAATGGTCTTCCCTTATAAATGTCCCGTACCTTTCCTTTTTCTCAGATATTCTTTTTTCACTTAAGAGTTTACCTTAAAAACTGTTGGATCAAAGAGGGCCAAAAAATGTTTAAAGCTTAAAAACAAAATTAATTTGGCTTTCACTTGCATAGCAGATTTATTTGGTGCTGCTGGCTAATGGAACTTCTTCCCATCCTATGATTCTTCCACCCACTTGGGTGGTCAGTCATCTGTATTCACTCTGTGAAAAGGAGAAAGAGGATGAACAATGCATAGAAGTGGGCCACATTCTATTGGTGACACTCAGTCACATAATCACACTTATTTGTAATAAATGCTGAGAAATATAGATGGAGTATATACTAAAAATCATATTATTTATAAGAAGGGGACAGAATATGGTGTACCACTAACGATCTTGTTAAGATGAAAGAGGACAATGTATAAAGAACTCCTCACCTTGACATATCACAAACTGTTGAAAAACAAAGAGAAAAATCTCAAAAACAGCAAAAGAAATATGATTTACCATGTATTAGAACACTATGATTTCTACTAGAGTTAATGGAAGTTCAAATGCAAATTATGTAGTACGAGTGAAGAATCCTTATCTCACATAAATGAACAATATACATTCACTTATATTCTAGATACAGATAAACAAAAGACTGAAAACATTCTAAAACATTAGCAGTAATTGTTGGTAGAATTATTAGCGTTTATTATTGCCCTTTTAGTATTTTCCACATTTTTTATGAAATATGTATTCATTTTCTAATAAAAGAACTAAAGTTTCCATAAATAGAAATATATCAACAGGGACACCTGGGTGCCTCAGTGGTTAAGTGTCTGCCTTTGGCTCAGGTTGTGATCCCAGAATCCTGGGATTGAGTCTCTCATCAGGCTCCCTGTGGAAAGCCTGCCTCTCCCTCTGCCTTTGTCTCACTTCTCTCTGTCTCTCATGAATAAATAAAATAAAATCTTAATATATATATGTATATGTATATATATCAGCAATTTTAAATAGGAAAACTTTTAGTGAAGGACAAAATGTTAATTAAACATATCTTAATAGGTCAGCATTAAATTTTATTTATTTATTTATTTATTTATTTATTTATTTATTTATTTATTTATTTATTATTTTAGCATTAAATTTTAATATTTAAACTCTCTACTACATTTCCTCACAATATTTACTGCAAACGTAATGCATGGCTAGGTCCTGGGATTTACAACAAATCTAAGGGATGAAGATTTTGCTCTCTCTTAAGAAGAAACTTTCAAAACAAGCTTCTCTCTTGGAACTGGGATAATTATTCTTTCTGACCAGATTCATAGACCAAAATATCCTGATTTACAAAATCCCTCACTCCTTGAAAGCAGAGACCCTAAATGAACAAAAGCTGTTTGGAGGCTTAAAGATTTAAAATTTTCCCTTATTGGGGCACCTGGCTGGCTTAGTTGGAACAGCATGGGACTCTAGATCTTGGGGTTGTGAGTTTGGAGTTGTGAGTTCAAGCCCCACATTGGGTATAGAGATTGCTAAAAAAATAAATAAACTTAAAAAAATAAAAATTTCCTTTATCATAATCTAGTCTTCATTTTCTCTATTACATCCCTTATAAGAGCTCCATGAAGCCTCTTGCTTTTTTCAAAATTATTTTACTTTTGAGACTGTAATTTGTTACAATGACTATGGGAAGAACAATATACTTAAAATCTGAGAAAGTTAAGCTAGAAGCAAGGGCAACTGACGAAACTCATCATGAATAAATCTAATAGGGATAAAAATAAAGATGACAATTCTGATATTCAATTTTGAAAATGGTGCTTTCTACATTCAAGTCTCTATTTCCATAGAGAAACTACACACACTTGAACCATAAGAACAGCCATTAGTTGGCCTCAAATAATGTTTTTCATTATTCAGTTTATTATAGTAGAAGTCTTAGTGATTGTCTTAGGCAGTTCAGGCTACTATATCAGAATACCACAAACTGGGTGGCTTATAAAAAGAGAAATTTATTTTTCAAGTTCTGGAGGTTGGAAGCCTGACATCCAGGTGGCAGCATGGTCAGGTTCTGGTGAAGGCCTTCTTTCAGGTTGTAGACTGCCAACCTCTCACTGTTATCCTCACATGGTGAAAAGAGAGTAAGAGTGTTCTCTGTGATCCCTTTTATAAGGGCACTAATTCTTGCCATAGGCCCTACTTCCTAATGCCACCATCTTGGGAGTTAAGATTTCAGTATACCAATATGGTGGGGTGGGGGGAACAGGTAACAAACATTTTGTCCATAACAATGATACAAGTAATTTAACTTTTATTATTATCAGTCTTTATCAGTTTAGCTGTTCTTTTATTGCTCGGTAAATATTGTTTGGACCAGCTTTCTATAGGGTAAGTTGACTTCCTCCTCTTCATTCAAAAGTTACTATTTCTATCAAAGACATTTGGAGGCTGATATGAAATTATAAAAGAAGGGACAATAAGTTCCTATTCTAGAAGATTTTATTTATTTATTTATTTGTTTGAGAGAGAGAGAGATAGCACAAGGGGAGGAGGGGCAGAGGGAGAAGCAGACTCTTGTCTGAGCACAGACCCCTCGGGGGGCGCGATCCCAGGACCCCAGGATCATGACTTGACCTGAAGGCAGATGCTTAACCAACTGAGCCACCCAGGCACTTCAATAAGTTCCTATTCTGAATAAAGCTGCTTGTATATATATATGAAGATGAACACACAAACAGCCCCCCCCCCCCCCCCCCCGCATACACCCCTCCGCACAAAGAATTGATCACTTAGGACAGATTTAAGTGGTCTTCTTTTTTAATATTACCTTCTATGCCAAGATCTTAAGCAATTTTCTTCATGCCTTGGTAGTAAGAATTCTGAGTCCCAGGATGCGAAAACAACTTACTTGACAAAGAAAGTTAAATAACATCAGAGTGAAAGAGGAAGGCAAAATTATATATAGTTTTGCTTTTGAAATTTTTCTGGAAATTAATCTTTAAAAAGTCTTTAGTTTAGACTCTAGTAATTCTGAATTTATGATTAATGGGGTTTAGACAGGGCAAAGATGCTCCTTTGTTTCATATGATAACTGAGTACAGGTACTCCCTGTACCTCTGAATATGTATTTGGAGATAGGGACTTTAAAGAGGAAATTAGGTAAAATGAGGCCATCTGGGTGAGCCCTAATCCAAGATGACTGACATCCTTGCAAGAAAGGAAGATTAAGAGGAGGCGGGGCAAGATGGCAGAAGAGTAGGGTCCCCAAGTCACCTGTCTCCACCAAATTACCTAGAAAACCTTCCAATCATCCTGAAAATCTATGAATTCGGCCTGAGAATTAAAGAGAGAACACCTGGAATGCTACAGTGAGAAGAGTTCGCGCTTCTATCAAGGTAGGAAGACGGGGAAAAAGAAATAAAGAAACAAAGGCCTCCAAGGGGGAGGGGCCCGCGAGGAGCCGGGCTGAGGCCGGGGCGAGTGTCCCCAGGACAGGAGAGCCCCGTCCCGGAGGAGCAGGAGCTGCACCGACCTTCCCGGGCGGAAAGGGGCTCGCAGGGAGTTGGAGCAGGACCCAGGAGGGCGGGGATGCCCTCAGGCTCCCTGGGGCAGTAAGAGACACCTGCGCCCCGGGAGGAGAGTGCGCCGAGCTCCCTAAGGGCTGCAGCGCGCACGGCGGGACCCGGAGCAGCTCGGGGGGCTCGGGGGCGGCTCCGCGGAGGGGGCTGCGGGGCGGGAGCGCGACTCCAACAGCGCAGGCCCCGGAGCACAGGGCGCCGGGACACAGCCCAGGATCCTGCCTCCCCCCGGGACAGGCAGAGGCCGGGAGGGCCCAGGACAGCGAGGACGCTCCTGCCCCAGCTGAGCACATCAGCGGCCCCGCCCCGGAGCCTCCAGGCCCTGCAGACCGAGAGCTTCGTGGTTCCTGCCGGAGCTGAATCCAGGTTTCCAGAGCTGGCCCCGCCACTAGGGCTGTTGCTCCTGGGGCCTCACGGGGTAAACAACCCCCACTGAGCCCTGCACCAGGCAGGGGCAGAGCAGCTCCCCCAAGTGCTAACACCTGAAAATCAGCACAACAGGCCCCTCCCCCAGAAGACCAGCTAGACGGACAAGTGTCAGGGGAAGCCAAGGGACTTAAAGTACACAGAATCAGAAGATACTTCCCCGTGGTTCTTTTGTTTTGTTTTGTTTTGTTTTGCTTTTTGATTTGTTTCCTTCCCCCACCCCCTGTTTTTTTCCTTTCTTTCTTTTTCTTTCTCTTCTTCTTTTTTTTCGTTTTTTTCTTCCCTTTTTTTTTCCTCTTTCTCTTTTCTTTCCTTCTTTCTCTCCTCTCTTTTTCTCCTTTTCCCAATACAACTTGCTTTTGGCCACTCTGCACTGAGCAAAATGACTAGAAGGAAAACCTCACCTCAAAAGAAAGAATCAGAAACAGTCCTCTCTCCCACAGAGTTACAAAATTTGGATTACAATTCGATGTCAGAAAGCCAATTCAGAAGCACTATTATACAGCTACTGGTGGCTCTAGAAAAAAGCATAAAAGACTCAAGAGACTTCATGACTGCAGAATTTAGATCCAATCAGGCAGAAATTAAAAATCAATTGAATGAGATGCAATCCAAACTAGAAGTCCTAATGACGAGGGTTAATGAGGTGGAAGAACGAGTGAGTGACATAGAAGACAAGTTGATAGCAAAGAGGGAAACTGAGGAAAAAAGAGACAAACAAAAGACCATGAAGATAGATTAAGGGAAATAAACGACAGCCTGAGGAAGAAAAACTTACATTTAATTGGTGTTCCCGAGGGTGCCGAAAGGGCCAGAAGGGCCAGAATATGTATTTGAACAAATTCTAGCTGAAAACTTTCCTAATCTGGGAAGGGAAACAGGCATTCAGATCCAGGAAATAGAAAGATCCCCCCCTAAAATCAATAAAAACCATTCAACACCTCGACATTTAATAGTGAAGCTTGCAAATTCCAAAGATGAAGAGAAGATCCTTAAAGCCGCAAGAGGCAAGAAATCCCTGACTTTTATGGGGAGGAGTATTAGAGTAACAGCAGACCTCTCCACAGAGACCTGGCAGGCCAGAAAGGGCTGGCAGGATATATTCAGGGTCCTAAATGAGAAGAACATGCAACCAAGAATCCTTTATCCAGCAAGGCTCTCATTCAAAATGGAAGGAGAGATAAAGAGCTTCCAAGACAGGCAGCAACTGAAAGAATATGTGACCTCCAAACCAGCTCTGCAAGAAATTTTAAGGGGGACTCTTAAAATTCCCCTTTAAGAAGAAGTTCAGTGGAACAATCCACAAAAACAAGGACTGAATAGATATCATGATGACACTAAACTCATATCTCTCAATAGTAACTCTGAATGTGAACGGGCTTAATGACCCCATCAAAAGGCGCAGGGTTTCAGACTGGATAAAAAAGCAGGACCCATCTATTTGCTGTCTACAAGAGACTCATTTTAGACAGAAGGACACCTACAGCCTGAAAATAAAAGGTTGGAGAACCATTTACCATTTGAATGGTCCTCAAAAGAAAGCAGGGGTAGCCATCCTTATATCAGATAAACTAAAATTTACCCCAAAGACTGTAGTGAGAGATGAAGAGGGACACTATATCATACTTAAAGGATCTATTCAACAAGAGGACTGAACAATCCTCAATATATATGCCCCGAATGTGGGAGCTGCCAAATATATAAATCAATTATTAGCCAAAGTGAAGAAATACTTAGATAATAATACACTTATACTTGGTGACTTCAATCTAGCTCTTTCTATACTCGATAGGTCTTCTAAGCATAACATCTCCAAAGAAACGAGAGCTTTAAATGATACACTGGACCAGATGGATTTCACAGATATCTACAGAACTTTACATCCAAACTCAACTGAATACACATTCTTCTCAAGTGCACATGGAACTTTCTCCAGAATACACCACATACTGGGTCACAAATCGGGTCTGAACCGATACCAAAAGATTGGGATCGTCCCCTGCATATTCTCAGACCATAATGCCTTGAAATTAGAACTAAATCACAACAAGAAGTTTGGAAGGACCTCAAACACGTGGAGGTTAAGGACCATCCTGCTAAAAGATGAAAGGGTCAATCAGGAAATTAAGGAAGAATTAAAAAGATTCATGGAAACTAATGAGAATGAAGATACAACCGCTCAAAATCTTTGGGATGCAGCAAAAGCAGTCCTAAGGGGGAAATACATCGCAATACAAGCATCCATTCAAAAACTGGAAAGATCTCAAATACAAAAGCTAACCTTACACATAAAGGAGCTAGAGAAAAAACAGCAAATAGATCTTACACCCAGGAGAAGAAGGGAGTTAATAAAGATTCGAGCAGAACTCAACGAAATCGAGACCAGAAGAACTGTGGAACAGATCAACAGAACCAGGAGTTGGTTCTTTGAAAGAATTAATAAGATAGATAAACCGTTAGCCAGCCTTATTAAAAAAAGAGAGAGAAGACTCAAATTAATAAAATCATGAATGAGAAAGGAGAGATCACTACCAACACCAAGGAAATACAAACGATTTTAAAAACATATTATGAACAGCTATACGCCAATAAATTAGGAAATCTAGACGAAATGGACACATTCCTGGAAAGCCACATACTACCAAAACTGGAACAGGAAGAAATAGAAAACCTTAACAGGCCAATAACCAGGGAGGAAATTGAAGCAGTCATCAAAAACCTCCCAAGACACAAGAGTCCAGGGCCAGATGGCTTCCCAGGGGAATTCTATCAAACGTTTAAAGAAGAAACCATACTTATTCTCCTAAAGCTGTTTGGAAAGATAGAAAGAGATGGAGTACTTCCAAATTCGTTCTATGAGGCCAGCATCACCTTAATTCTAAAACCAGACAAAGACCCCACCAAAAAGGAGAATTATACACCAACATCCCTGATGAACATGGATGCAAAAACTCTCAACAAGATACTGGCCAATAGGATCCAACAGTACATTAAGAAAATTATCCACCATGACCAAGTAGGATTTATCCCCGGGATGCAAGGCTGGTTCAACACCCGTAAAACAATCAATGTGATTCATCATATCAGCAAGAGAAAAACCAAGAACCATATGATCCTCTCATTAGATGCAGAGAAAGCATTTGACAAAATACAGCATCCATTTCTGATCAAAACTCTTCAGAGTGTAGGAATAGAGGGAACATTCCTCTACATCTTAAAAGCCATCTATGAAAAGCCCACGGCAAATATCATTCTCAATGGGGAAGCACTGGGAGCCTTTCCCCTAAGATCAGGAACACGACAGGGATGTCCACTCTCACCACAGCTATTCAACATAGTACTGGAAGTCCTAGCCTCAGCAATCAGACAACAAAAAGACATTAAAGGCATTCAAATTGGCAAAGAAGAAGTCAAACTCTCCCTCTTCGCCGATGACATGATACTCTACATAGAAAACCCAAAAGTCTCCACCCCAAGATTGCTAGAACTCATACAGCAATTCGGTAGCGTGGCAGGATACAAAATCAATGCCCAGAAATCAGTGGCATTTCTATACACTAACAATGAGACTGAAGGAAGAGAAATTAAGGAGTCAATCCCATTTACAATTCCACCCAAAAGCATAAGATACCTAGGAATAAACCTAACCAAAGATGTAAAGGATCTATACCCTCAAAACTACAGAACACTTCTGAAAGAAATTGAGGAAGACACAAAGAGATGGAAAAATATTCCATGCTCATGGATTGGCAGAATTAATATTGTGAAAATGTCAATGTTACCCAGGGCAATTTACACGTTTAATGCAATCCCTATCAAAATACCATGGACTTTCTTCAGAGAGTTAGAACAAATTATTTTAAGATTTGTGTGGAATCAGAAAAGACCCCGAATAGCCAGGGGAATTTTAAAAAAGAAAACCATATCTGGGGGCATCACAATGCCAGATTTCAGGTTGTACTACAAAGCTGTGGTCATCAAGACAGTGTGGTACTGGCACAAAAACAGACACATAGATCAATGGAACAGAATAGAGAACCCAGAAGTGGACCCTGAACTTTATGGTCAACTAATATTCGATAAAGGAGGAAAGACTATCCATTGGAAGAAAGACAGTCTCTTCAATAAATGGTGCTGGGAAAATTGGACATCCACATGCAGAAGAATGAAACTAGACCACTCCCTTTCACCATACACAAAGATAAACTCAAAATGGATGAAAGATCTAAATGTGAGACAAGATTCCATCAAAATCCTAGAGAAGAATACAGGCAACACCCTTTTTGAACTCGGCCACAGTAACTTCTTGCAAGATACATCCACGAAGGCAAAAGAATCAAAAGCAAAAATGAACTATTGGGACTTCATCAAGATAAGAAGCTTTTGCACAGCAAAGGATACAGTCAACAAAACTAAAAGACAACCTACAGAATGGGAGAAGATATTTGCAAATGACATATCAGATAAAGGGCTAGTTTCCAAGATCTATAAAGAAGTTACTAAACTCAACACCAAAGAAACAAACAATCCAATCATGAAATGGGCAAAAGACATGAAGAGAAATCTCACAGAGGAAGACATAGACATGGCCAACATGCACATGAGAAAATGCTTTGCATCACTTGCCATCAGGGAAATACAAATCAAAACCACAATGAGATACCACCTCACACCAGTGAGAATGGGGAAAATTAACAAGGCAGGAAACCACAAATGTTGGAGAGGATGCAGAGAAAAGGGAACCCTCTTACGCTGTTGGTAGGAATGTGAACTGGTGCAGCCACTCTGGAAAACTGTGTGGAGGTTCCTCAAAGAGTTAAAAATAGACCTGCCCTACGACCCAGCAATTGCACTGTTGGGGATTTACCCCAAAGATTCAGATGCAATGAAACGCCGGGACACCGGCACCCCGATGTTTCTAGCAGCAATGTCCACGATAGCCAAACTGTAGAAGGATCCTCGGTGTCCATCGAAAGATGAATGGATAAAGAAGATGTGGTTTATGTATACAATGGAATATTCCTCAGCCATTAGAAATGACAAATACCCACCATTTGCTTCAACGTGGATGGAACTGGAGGGTATTATGCTGAGTGAAGTAAGTCAATCGGAGAAGGACAAACATTATATGTTCTCATTCATTTGGGGAATATAAATAATAGTGAAAGGGAATATAAGGGAAGGGAGAAGAAATGTGTGGGAAATATCAGAAAGGGAGACAGAACGTAAAGACTGCTAACTCTGGGAAACGAACTAGGGGTGGTAGAAGGGGAGGAGGACGGGGGGTGGGAGTGAATGAGTGACGGGCACTGGGGGTTATTCTGTATGTTAGTAAATTGAACACCAATAAAAATAAATTAAAAAAATAAAATAAAATAAGATAAAAAACAAACAACCAACCAAAAAAAAAAAAAAAAAGAAAGGAAGATTAGGACACAAAAACACCCAGACCAAGGGGTGAATATGTGAGGACACAGAGATATGGTGGTATATATAAACCTTATCTATAAACCAGTGAGAGGCTTCCAAAGAAACTAAAACTGCTGACACTTTTATCTCAGACTTCTAGCCTATAAAACTGTGAGAAAATATATTTATGTTATTTAAACCTCTCAGTCTATGGTATTTTATAATGGCAGCCTTGGCTCACTGATAGACTATGCACAATAATAAACTAAACAGAATTCCTGAGGAAAAATGTTTTCTAACATAGAAACTTAATTTTAAGTCTGTTAAAAATAACATTTGTAGTATCTATTTGCAAAGAATAATTGTGCTAATACAAATTACTGGTTATTAAAATTGGTTTAGAATAATCTAGACTTAATCCTTTGTCCTTCACATCATATAGATGGAAACATAAGGTACACATTTAAAGAATACATTTCAGTTTAAACTTTTCAATGAGTTTTTCCAGATAGAGAAATTAATATCATCATCAATAAATAAGGAATGGCATATGACTAGGAAGGAGGCTGCAACCATATATACAATTAAGTTCCAGTATTACTTAGAATAGTAACTACTACATCATATCTGATCTAGTTACCATCTAAATGGTTTTCATGTACTTCATCTCTAATTTTTCTTTTTTTCCTTTCGTAAGAAATATTTATTTCTTTATTTTAGAGATGAGTGGAGGGAGGGGCCGAAGGAGTGGGAGAGAGAAGCCCAAGCAGACTCCAAGGTCAGTGTGGAGCCTGATGTGAGGCTCAATCCCAAGATCCTGAAATCATGACCTGGGCCGAAAACAAGAGTCAGATGCCCAACCAACTGAGCCACCCAGGTACCCCTTGCCTCTGATTTTTCTAACATTTTTCTCTTATTTTGGTAATTTATTTTTGAGAGGAAAAGGAAAAAGAGAAATGCAAGCTCATTCACTTGAGTGCTTGGGTCAAATCTGGAATAGTTTTATGCTGATGATGCCTGAATATTCTATAACAAAAATCAGGAGATATGACTTACATCTGCACCCTAGTATTTATCCCCATAAAAACATTCAGAACTGGTCCTGGATGACATAAGAATGAGCTTTTCAGAATTGCTACTTTACCCATGCTGGGAATTAGAAAGTTTTCTCAATGCCATTTTTAAAGCATCTAGTGCTTTCTAGTGCAGTGCTTTCCACAAGTTCATTTCCTTTCTCCATTATGCTTGGACCACCTACTCTACTCTGGGTGCAGGTAATGAATGAATGATCAGATCTCATTAAACTTTCTGATTCCTTGACACCTTAACAAAAATCATGAACAAGCTGTAATTTTAATAAGTGATGATCTGAGAACTTGAGAGAAAACATGGCTCTTTTCACAGCAGAACTCTATGTTGACTTTGACTTTCTTTCTCATTGGGTACTGTTAAGTGTTTTAGAATTGCTCTTTGGGGATCCCTGGGTGGCGCAGCGGTTTGGCGCCTGCCTTTGGCCCAAGGCGCGATCCTGGAGACCCGGGATCGAATCCCACATTCGGGCTCCCGGTGCATGGAGCCTGCTTCTCCCTCTGCCTGTGTCTCTGCCTCTTTCTCTCTCTCTCTGTGACTATCATAAATAAATAAAAATTTAAAAAAAATTTAGAATTGCTCTTTATAAATATATAAATATCTGTGTATATATTTTTGAATATGTGTATATATATGTTATATATATGACATTGTATAATGAGCACTGTTTTTCTAAATCTTCAGAGCTTGTTTATTATGCTAATGATTTCTTATCAGACAAAGCCACCTACATTTAACAAATATTGAGCCCATATCATGTGGTAGGCACTGGAGATTAAAACAATAAAGAGCAATTTCAGTGCACTGAATCTGGATTGTACTTAAGAGAAGGAAGTGTGAATATCCTATCCTGTGTAACAAAAATAAAAAGAACTCCTGGAAAGTTATTAATGAGTAGTATTCAAAGCTGAGATCTAATTATCCTCTTCCTTAGTGATAGACTATCCACAACTTCAGCCAATGCTCAGAAACCAGTCCTGATAAATTCTGTAAGCTTTCTATAAGAATAACTTCCTCATCACTCATACTCTTCCAGAAGGAAACTTTGAATGTTTAAAAGACTGAGGATATAAATCGGTCCTATAATATACATGGTAACATTAAGATAGGGGAAAAAAAAGGATGCCAAATTCGGTGAGAGTAGATCTGTGTGTTGAGTTTCATTGATCGAGTAATACCTCTCAAATTACCCAGTAAGCTTAAGAAGCCCGAAGTCATTTTGAGGCTTCCAAGGCAGGAGGAACTTCCAGCAAGCAGAGCTATCATGGATGCTGATGCCATCTAAAAAAAAGGCAAAATTATCTGTATTACCTAGTAGGAGAATACTTCCCTACAGAGGGAGGAACTGTTAGGTGCAGTCTTTGAGCAGCTCGGAAAATACAATAGAGCAAGAAATGCATATCACATAACTAATGATCATGCTCAGATATTGTTTCCTTTTTCTGTCTTTTTTTTTTGTCAGTCTTTTTTTTAATTGGAGTTCAATTTGCCAACATATAGCATAACACCCAGTGCTCAGCCCATCAAGTGCCCCCCTCAGTGCCCATCACCCAGTCACCCTCACCCCCTGCCCACCTCCCTTTCCACCACCCCTTGTTCATTTCCCAGAGTTAGGAGTCTCTCATGTTCTGTCTCTTTCTGATATCTCCCACTCATTTCTCTCCTTTCCTCTTTATTCCCTTTCACTATTTTTTTATATTCCCCAAATGAATGAGACCATATAATGTTTGTCCTTCTCCGATTGACTTACTTCACTCAGCATAATACCCTCCAGTTCCATCCACGTCGAAGCAAATGGTGGGTATTAGTCATTTCTAATGGCTGAGTAATATTCCATTGTATACGTAGACCACATCTTCTTTATCCATTCATCTTTCGATGGACACCGAGGCTCCTTCTACAGTTTGGCTATTGTGGACATTGCTGCTAGAAACATCGGGGTGCAGGTGTCCCAGCATTTCATTGCATCTGTATCTTTGGGGTAAATCCCCAGCAGTGCAATTGCTGGGTCGTAGGGCAGATCTATTTTTAAATCTTTGAGGAATCTCCACACAGTTTTCCAGAGTGGTTGTACCAGTTCACATTCCCACCAACAGTGCAAGAGTGTTCCCCTTTCTCCACATCCTCTCCAACATTTGTGGTTTCCTGCCTTGTTAATTTTCCCCATTCTCACTGGTGTGAGGTGGTATCTCATTGTGGTTTTGATTTGTATTTCCCTGATGGCAAGTGATGCGGAGCATTTTCTCATGTGCATGTTGGCCATGTCTGTCTTCCTCTGTGAGATTTCTCTTCATGTCTTTTGCCCATTTCATGATTGGATTGTTTGTTTCTTTGCTGTTGAGTTTAATAAGTTCTTTATAGATCTTAGATACTAGCCCTTTATCTGATACGTCATTTGCAAATATTTTCTCCCATTCTATAGGTTGTCTTTTAGTTTTGTTGACTGTTTCTTTTGCTGTGCAGAAGCTTCTTATCTTGATGAAGTCCCAATAATTCATTTTTGCCTTTGTTTCTCTTGCCTTCTTGGATGTATCTTGCAAGAAGTTGCTGTGGCCAAGTTCAAAAAGGGTGTTGTCTGTGTTTTCCTCTAGGATTTTGATGGAATCTTATCTCACATTTAGATCTTTCATCTATTTTGAGTTTATCTTTGTGTATGGTGAAAGAGAATGGTCCAGTTTCATTCATCTGCTTGTGGATGTCCAATTTTCCCAGCATCATTTATGTAAGAGACTGTCTTTTTTCCAGTGGATAGTCTTTCCTGCTTTGTCGAATATTAGTTGACCATAAAGTTGAGGGTCCACTTCTGGATTCTCTATTCTGTTCCATTGATCTATGTGTCTGTTTTTGTGCCAGTACCACACTGTCTTGATGACCACAGCTTTGTAATACAACCTGAAATCTAGTATTGTGATGCCCCCACCTACGGTTTTCTTTGATAATATTCCCCTGGCTACTCAGGGTCTTTTCTGATTCCACACAAATCTTAAGATGATTTGTTCCAACTCTCTGAAGAAAGTCCATGGTATTTTGATACGGATTGCATTAAATGTGTAAATTGCCCTGGGTAACATTGACATTTTCACAATATCAATTCTTCCAATCCATGAGCATGGAATATTTTTCCATCTCTTTGTGTCTTCCTCAATTTCTTTCAGAAGTGTTCTATAGTTTTTAGGGTATAGATCCTTTACCTCTTTGGTTAGGTTTATTCCTAGGTATCTTATGCTTTTGGGTGGAATTATAAATGGGATTGACTCCTTAATTTCTCTTTCTTCAGTCTCATTGTTAGTGTATAGAAATGCCACTGATTTCTGGGCATTGATTTTATATGCTGCCACACTGCCAAATTGCTGTATGAGTTCTAGCAATCTTGGGGTGGAGACTTTTGGGTTTTCTATGTACAGTATCATGTCATCTGTGAAGAGGGAGAGTTTGACTTCTTCTTTGCCAATTTGAATTCCTTTTATTTATTTATTTTGTTGTTGTTGTCTGATTGCTGAGGCTAGGACTTCCAATACTATGTTGAATAGCAGTGGTGAGAGTGGACATCCCTGTCTTGTTCCTGATCTTAGGGGAAAGGCTCCCAGTGCTTCCCCATTGAGAATGATATTTGCTGTGGGCTTTTCGTAGATGGCTTTTAAGATGCTGGGGAATGTTCCCTCTATCCCTACACTCTGAAGAGTTTTGATCAGGAATGGATGCTGTATTTTGTCAAATGTTTTCTTTGCATCTATTGAGAGGATCATATGGTTCTTGGTTTTTCTCTTGCTGATATGATCAATCACATCAATTGCTTTATGAGTGTTGAACCAGCCTTGCATCCCAGGGATAAATCCCACTTGGTCATGGTGAATAATCTTCTTAATGTATTGTTGGATCCTATTGGCTAGTATCTTGTTGAGAGTTTTTGCATCCATGTTCATCAGGGATGTTGGTGTGTAATTCTTCTTCTTGGTGGGGTCTTTGTGTGGTTTTGGAATTAAGGTGATGCTGGCCTCATAGAATGAGTTTGGAAGTACTCCATCTCTTTCTATCTTTCGGAACATCTTTAGTAGAATAGGTATGATTTCTTTTTTAAAAGTTTGATAGAATTCCCCTGGGAAGCCATCTGGCCCTGGACTTTTGTGTCTTGGGAGGCTTTTAATGACTGCTTCAATTTCCTCCCTAGTTATCAGCCTGTTCATGTTTTCTATTTCTTCCTGTTCCAGTTTTGGTAGTTTGTGGTTTTCCAGCAATGTGTCCATTTCTTCTAGATTGCCTAATTGATTGGCGTATAGCTGTTTGTAATAAGTTTTCAAGATTGTATGTATTTCCTTGGTTTTGGTGGTGAACTTTCATTTCTCATTCATGATTTTATTAATTAGAGTCTTCTCTCTCTTCTTTTTAATAAGGCTGGCTAATGGTTTATCTATCTTATTAATTCTTTCAAAGAACCAACTCCTGGTTTTGTTAATCTGTTCCACAGTTCTTCTGGTCTCTATTTCGTTGAGTTCTGCTCAAATCTTTATTAACTCTCTTCTTCTGCTGGGTGTAGGATCTATTTGCTGTTTTTTCTCTAGCTCCTTTAGGTGCAAGGTTAGTTTTTGTATTTGAGTTCTTTCCAGTTTTTGGATGGACACTTGTATTGTGATGTATTTCCCCCTCAGGACTGCTTTGGCTGTATCCCAAAGATTTTGAACAGCTGTATCTTCATTCTCATTAGTTTCCATGAATCTTTTTAATTCTTCTATAATTTCTTGGTTGACCCTTTCATCTTTCAGCAGGATGGTCCTTAACCTCCACATGTTTGAAATTCTTCCAAACTTCTTGTGATTTAGTTCTAATTTCAAAGCATTATGGTCTGAAAATATGCAGGGGATGATCCCAATCTTTTAGTATCAGTTAAGACCTGATTTGTGACCCAGTATGTGGTCTATTCTGGAGAAAGTTCCATGTGCACTTGAGAAGAATGTGTATTCAGTTGCATTTGGATGTAAAGTTCTGTAAATATCAGTGAAATCCATCTGGTCCAGTGTATCATTTAAAGCTCTTGTTTCTTTGGAGATGTTGTGCTTAGAAGATCTGTCAATTGTAGAAAGCACTACATTCAAGTCACTAAGTATAAGTGTATTATAATCTAAGTATGTCTTAACTTTGGTTATTAATTTATTGATATACTTGGCAGCTCCCACATTCGGGCATAAATATTGATGATTGTTAGGTCCTCTTGTTGGATAGATCCTTTAAGTATGATATAGTGTCCCTCTTCATCTCTTACTACAGTCTTTGGGATAAACTTTAATTTATCTGATATAAGGATGGCTACCCCTGCTTTCTTTTGAGGACCATTTGAATGGTAAATGGTCCTCCAACCTTTTATTTTCAGGCTGTAGGTGTCCTTATGTCTAAAATGAGTCTCTTGTAGACAGCAAATATATGGGTCCTGCTTTTTTATCCAGTCTGAAGCCCTGCACCTTTTGATGGGGTCATTAAGTGCATTCACATTCAGAGTTACTCTTGAAAGATATGAATTTACTGTCATCATGATACCTATTCAGTCCCTGTTTTTGTGGATTGTTCCCTTGGACTTCCTCTTTCTATTACAGAGTCCCCCTTAGTATTTCTTGCAGAGCTGGCTTGGTGGTCAGATATTCTTTCAGTTTCTGCCTATCTTGGAAGCTCTTTATCTCTCCTTCTATTCTGAATGAGAGCCTTGCTGCATAAAGTATTCTTGGCTGTAGGTTCTTTCTCATTTAGGGCCCTGAATATATCCTGCCAGCCCTTTCTGGCCTGACAGGTCTCTGTGGAGAGGTCTGCTATTAATCTAATATTTCTCCCCATAAAAGTTAGAGATTCCTTATCACTTGCTGCTTTAAGGATCTTCTCTTTATCTTTGGAATTTGCAAGTTTCACTATTAAATGTCAAGGTGTTGAGCGGTTTTTATTGATTTTAGGGGGGGATCTCTCTATCTCCTGGATCTGAATGCCTTTTTCCCCTCCCAGGTTGGGAAAGTTCTCAGCTATGATTTGTTCAAATACATATTCTGGACCTTTGTCCCTTTTGGCGCCCTCGGGAACCCCAATTAAACATAGATTTTTCCTTCTGAGGCTGTCATTTATTTCCCTTAACCTATCCTCATGATCTTTTCATTGTTCTTCTCTTTTTTCCTCAGTTTCCCTCCTTGCCATCAACTTGTCTTCTATGTCACTCACTTGTTCTTCTACCTCATTAACCCTCATTGTTAGGACCTCTAGTTTGGATTGCATCTCATTTAATTGATTTTTAATTTCTGCCTGATTAGATCTAAATTCTGCAGTCATGAAGTCTCTTGAATCCTTTATGCTTTTTTTCTAGAGCCACCAGTAGCTTTATAATAGTGCTTCTGAATTGGCTTTCTGACATTGAATTGTAATCCAAATTTTGTAACTCTGGGAGAGAGGACTGTTTCTGATTCTTTCTTTTGAGGTGAGTTTTTCCTTCTAGTCATTTTGCTCAGTGCAGAGTGGCCAAAAACAAGTTGTACTGGAAAAAGGAGAAAAAGAGAGAAGAGAGAAAAAAAAAGAAGAAGAAGAAGAAAAAAAAAAAGAGGAAAAAAGGGGGGAAGCAAACAAAAGAAAAAAAAAACAAGGGGGAGTATCCTCTGATTCTATATGTTGTAAATCCCTCGACTTCCCCTGGAATTTTCCAGTGCTGCTTGGTCAATAACTTGTTTTTCCCCTGTCCTTCTAGCTGGTCTTCTGGGGGAGGGGCCTGCTGTGCTGATTCTCAGGTGTGGGCACTTGGGGGGAGCTGCTCAGCCCCCTGCCTGGTGCACGGCTCAGTGGGAGTTGTTTATACTGTTTATCCTGTGAGGCCACTGTGAGGCTCAGTGGGAGTTGTTTATCCTGAGACCACAGGAGGAACACCAACAGTGGCGGCGGCCAGCTCTCCAGCCCTGGAGTCAGCTCCCGTAGTAACTACCACAACTCCCAGTCCGCAGGGGCCTGGATGCTCCCGGAGCGAGGCCACCGATCTGCACAGCTCGGGGCTGCCTGGCAGCAGGAGCGTCCTTGCTGCCCTATGTCCTCCCGGCCTCTGCCTGTCCTGGGGGGAGCGCCGGATCTTGGGGTGTGTCCCCCAGTGCCCTGGGCTCTGGGACCGCACAGCCCCCTCCAGTGGGAGCTGCTGCCTGAGCCAATGCGGAGCTACTCCTGGGCCAAACCATGCCCACGCTTCAGCCCTTTAGGGAGCTGGGCCGGTGTGTGGCCGGCTCTCCCCTGGCGCACAGGTCCTCTGTTAGTGCCCCTGGGAGCCTGAGGGCATCCCTGCCCCTCCTGGGAGCCTGCCTGAGCTCCCTGTGAGCTCCTTTCCATCGGGGAAGATTGATGAAGCTCCTGCTTCTCCAGGACTGGGCTTTCCTGTCCTGGGGGCACTTGCCCCGGGCCTTAGCCTGGCTCCTCCCGGGGCCCCTCCCCCTTGGATGCTTTTTTATTTCTTTATTTTTTCCCCGGCTTCCTACCTTGATAGAAGTGTGAACTCTTCCCACTGTAGCATTCCAGGCTGTTCTCTCTTTAAATCTCAGACCGAATTCATAGGTTTTCAGGATGATTTGAAAGTTATCTAGGTAATTTGATGGGGACAGGTGACTTGGAGACCCTACTCTGCCCTCATCTTGCCTCCTCCCCCAGATATTGTTTCCAAGTAAAACATTTAATTACCAAATTTAAAAGGGTAAACCATTAAGCCAGTATCATCGATAAAAGTGAAGTTATAATTAGATGATCAGATTTGCTCCCAAGCCTAAATATATATCACAGCCTAAATATATATCACAGTCCTGTTCATAGCAGAATCAAGAGTGATGAAGAATTGCCCATAGATGGAGACATTTAAATAACTGAGTATTAAGGTTGACTATGACTGGATCTATTAAGAGTGACTGTCTTAACTTCTGGCTTCCCATCTGGCATTTAAGAAGCTTGGATGTCGTGCAGCCCGGGTGGCTCAGCGGTTTGGCGCCTGCCTTTGGCCCAGGGTGTGACCCTGGAGACCCAGGATCGAATCCCACGTCAGGCTCCCTGCGTGGAGCCTGCTTCTCCCTCTGCCTGTGTCTGTGCCTCTCTGTGTGTGTGTCTCTGTCATGAATAAATAAAGAAAATCTTTAAAAAAAAAGAAGCTTGGAGGTCATCATTGCTATTCATACAACAAGAAAAAAGCTGAACAAATTGAAAACCAACAACTTTTTCTGGATTTGCCAGAGCATAGAAGTTGCAGGGCAAACTGCTGCCCCCCAAATTAGAGACTGGTAGGCAGAGGGAGATCACAACTTACTGGAATAGAAGTCCAGGAGCAGAAAGCTCTGTGGGAGCCAGTACAGTGAAGGAACACCGAAACTGCTATTGACAAATTGCTGGAGGCTCATTGTGGACAAACTTGAATGTTAAGGACTTCAGGGGTCCCACACTTCTGTGAGTTTTACCTTTAGGAGCTCTATCAGCTTCTCACAGTGAAGATGAGAGAAAAATCCCCTTGTGATTTCAAGCAGGAATAAAAGGAAAAGTAGCCATTTTGAAATATGCCTGGAACATTTGGGTTTTTTTTTCTTTTTTCTAATTTAAACAAACAAAAATTTTTAACAAGGTCTGCCCTTAAGGGAAACTAATCAGAACCTAATGGACTGGAATTTTACCAGAGCCTAAAAGACCTGGGGGAAGAGTAATACTCAACTTCAGCCCCATCTGGCCTTCCTGTCTCATCTAAGAAAGAAAGAATACCTGAGGACACAGGCTCACTAAAAATTTGAGACTAAATCATAGGCCTGCAGAATGATTCCCCTCCCTGCCCCCACATTACTGTGGCATCACTGGGCTGCTAAATACTAACAAGGGATTACAACTGAAAGAACTGCACATATGAGACATTATTGATGAAGAAGTCACTAAGGAACCCCAAAGATATAGGATCCAAAAACACTGATGGAAATTTTAGCCTCTGACACCTATAGTTTATAGTTAACAGTCAACACGGTTTAACCTCTAGCCAGATAAACATAAAACCATACACTAAAGGCTTATTTGCCTCAATTCCTTTTACCTAGAACATCACATCTGGCTTTCAAGAAAAGATTACAAGGCACACTGAAAGATAAAAATATAGTTTGAAAAGACAGAACAAGCATCAGAATGAGACTTAAATTATGGCAGAGGGATTAGAATGGTCAGACTAGGAATTTAAAATGACTATGATTGAGGCACCCAGGTTGTTCAGTTGGTTAAGTGTCCAACTCTTGATTTCAGCTCAGGTCATGATCTCAGGGTCCTGTGATCTGGCCCCACCTTGGGCTCTGCAGTTAGTGGGGAGTCTGCTTGAGAAGTCTCTCTCTCTGCCCATCCCTCTCACCCCTCCTCCTACCCCCACCCCTTATTCACGTGCTCTCTGTCTAAAAATAAATAAATAGGGACCTTGGGTGGCTCAGCAGTTGAGCATGTGCCTTTGGCTCAGGGTGTGGTCCCAGGGTCCCAGTATTGAGTCCTGCATTGGGCTCCCTGCATGGAGCCTGCTTCTCCCTCTGCCTGTGTCTCTGCCTCTCCCTCTGTGTCTCCCATGAATAAATAAATAAATAAATCTTAAAAAATAAATATTTAAAAAAAATAAAATAACTGATTAAGATGTTAATGGCTCAAATGGAAAAAGTGGATAACTGCAAAAGCATATGGATAATGTAACCAGAAATAGAATTCTAAGAAAAAGTAAAAAATAAATACTAGAAATTAACAACACTGCAATAGTTATGCCTAACGGGCAGGGTCAGGAGATAAAAAACCAAAGGATTCTCTCATGCTTCCTGGTTCTTCCTTTCCTGGTCTTCTGGCCAGTAAGAATTGGAAAAGAAGAATTAAAATAATTTCTGTTTGCAGATGACATGGTCTTTTATGTAGAAAACACTATAGGCTGCACAAAACAAAAAACAAAAAGCAACAAACATCAAAACAACAAAAAAAAACAAACCCAACTTTTCAGAGCTAATAAATTCAGTCAAGTGTCAGGATACAAAATTAACATGCAAGTACTAGCTGTTTTTCTTTGCACCACGATGATCTAGCTGAAAGAAAATTAAGAAAACATTTATGACATCCCATTTTTTATAGCATCCAAAATAATAACATACTTTAGGAATAAATTTAACCAAGGAGTAAAAGATCTGTACCCTAAGAAGTATAAAACATTGACGAAAATGATAAAGGATAGTTGGAAGGCAGGTAGGCAGGGACAAGTGACCCCCTGCCCTAAGAGAAAAACCACCCTTAAAAGGATTTTACACCATCCTGGAAGGAGGCCTCCACCCTTTCCCATGTAATATATGGGTGACAAAAATCTGATTGGATGGGAATCCCTGAGTGGCTCAGTGGTTTAGCGCCTGCCTTTGGCCCAGGGCATGATCCTGGAGTCCTGGGATCGAGTCCCACATCAGGCTCCCTGCATGGAGCCTGCTTCTCCCTCTGCCTGTGTCTCTGCCTCTCTCTCTCCTCTGTGTCTTTCATGAATAAATAAATAAAATGTTAAAAAAAATCTGATTGGATGTCAGGCACAGGGAGGATTAGTCAGATTAAAACAGTCTGCTAATAAGTCTATAGAAATCCCAAGACTTAGAAACTCCAGTGGCAACCCTCTGGGTCCCCTCCCTCTTTGGGAGCTTTGTACTATCACTCAATAAATTTTGCTCCACTATACTCGAGAAGCCTTGCTTTGCTGACCACCACTGCCTGGTCTGCCTCTTCATTCTTTGAAGTGGTGTGACCAAGAACCGCAGGTATCAAGGGAAGAAATCCTGTAACAAAAGGAGTTGAGGAAGGCACAGATGAATATGGAGATACTCATGTTTATGGATCAGAAGAATGACTATTGTTAAAATGTTCATACTAACAAAAACCATGTATAGATTAGGTACAATTTTATCAAAATCCCAATGGCATTTTTCACAGAAATAGAAAAATAATCCTACAATTGTATGGAACCATAAGATCCCATAGCCAAAAC
Source organism: Canis lupus dingo (assembly GCF_003254725.2). Lineage (NCBI taxonomy): Eukaryota > Metazoa > Chordata > Mammalia > Carnivora > Canidae > Canis > Canis lupus. The sequence continues at coordinate 37,943,076 of NC_064269.1, read as the reverse complement.
AACCATGAGGGCAAAAAAAAAAGCCGAAGGCATCACACTTCCTGATTTCAAACTATATTACAAAGCTATAGTTAGTAATTAAAACATATAGTAATTGCATAAAAACAGACATACAAACCAGTGGAATAGAATAGGGAGCCCAGAAATAAACACAAACATATATAGTCAACTAAGTTTCATGCAGGTAGCCAAGAATATACAATGGAGAAAGAATGGTCTTTTTAAATATTTAAACGGTGTTAGCAGATCTGGATATTTATATGCAAAAAAAAAAAAAAAGGTGGGGGGGGGGAGAAAGAATGAGAAATTGGACCCTTATTTTACACCATACACAAAAATCAACCTAAAATGGATTAAAATATATAAAAATAAGACCTGCAGCTATGAACCTCTTAGAAGAAAAGAAACATTGACCTTGGCAATGATTTTTTGGCTATGACACCAAAAGCTCAGGTCAGGTAATAAAATAAAAAATAAGTAAAATTATATTAAACTTAAAAGCTTTTGCCCACAAAAGGAAAAAACAATCAACAAAATGAAAAGACAATCTATGAATTGGGAAATTCTTTTGGTATCATTTGCAAACTATATATCTGATAAGGGGTTAATACCCAAAATATATAAGGAACTCATACAACCGAATAGCAAAACAGAAACAAAACCAATTTAAAAAATAGGCAAAGGATATAGATAGACTTCTTTTCCAAAGAAGACCAAAGGCCAACAAATATATGAAAAAGTTTTCAACATCACCAATTATCAGGGAAATGCAAATCAAAACCACAATGAGATGTCATCCCACACCTGTTTGGATGGCAATTATTGAAGTGACAAGATAATAGGTATTGGTAAGGATGTGGAGAAAAGGCAACCTTTGTACTCTGTGAGTGAGAATGTAAATTGGTACAACCATTATGTAAATGGTTCTATTCTTAAAAATAGTACTCCTGTAAGATCCAGCAGTCCCTTTTCTGGGTGTGTATCCAAATAATAATAATAATAATAATAATAATAATAATAATATATATGATAATAATTATTATTATTATTTGTATTTTAAGCAGCTTTATTGAGATGAAATTTTCTTTTTCATTCTATGTCCTATGGTATCCATAGAATGTTAAATCAGTATCTGGAAGAGATATCTGCTTTTATGTTCATTGCAGATCCCATTATTCACAATAGAATAATGTGAATAATCCCTTTATTTACAATAACCAAGGAATGGATGCAACATAAGTTTTTGTCAACAGATAAATGGATAAAGATGCTTATATATGTGTGAACATATATGAATATTATTTTTTATATGAATGTTATTCAATTTTTAAAAAGAAGATCCTACCATTTATGATAACATGGATGAAACTTGAGGACATTATGCTAAATGAAACTGAGGACATTATGCCAAGTTAAATAACCCAGATAAATGTATTCTGTGTATGAAAGAGCATGAACCATTGGGGGACAAGTGTCAATTTGTAATAGACTCCATGGTATTCCCCAAAGATCCTGGCTTCCAGATATCCATGTACTTATGTAATTTCTTCCTTTTGGTGATTCACTTCTAATCAACAGAAGAGAAAAGAAATAATGGAAAGTCACTTCTGAAATTAGGTTATAAAGACTGTTTCTTCTGTCTTAAGTTGTCTCTCTTACTCTTTTGTGTTTTTACTCTTTCAAAATAAAAATTAAAAACTACATTAAAAATTATACTAAATTCAGCAAAAATATTTATTTATTTTAAAGATTTTATTTGTTTATTCAGGAGAGACACACAGAGAGAGGCAGAGACAGGCAGAGGGAGAAGGAGGCTCCCTGTGGGGAACCCAATGTGGGACCTGATCCCATGACCCTGGGATCATGACCTGAGCCAAAGGCCAATGCTCAATGACTGAGCCACCTAGATGTCCCCAGAAAAAATATTTAGAAAGTCAATAAACTTTAGGTTTACCTACAGTTAAGTTTGGTTTGAAATAGAGAAATCTGATTATTACAAACCACATAATAGATTCAGGGCTAAAACATCCATTTAATCATTTCAATGATATAGTAAAATAATTTGATAAAAATTTTTCATAAACTAGGGATAAAAATAAACTCCCTCCTTCTAAGAGATATCTGACAAAAACATATAGCAATAATAATCCTAAAAAGGGATCATTGGAAGTATTCCCTGTAAATCACACACAGGAAAAAAATATCTTTTTTCATGTTTCTTTCTTTTTTTTTTTTTTTCTCATTAAACTTTTGTTTTAATGGGTCTCAAAATTCTGTGACAGATTTTTGGTCGTTGTTTCCATTAAAAAGTACTGATTTTAAAAACTAATAACTTAAAACTGCCACACACGCACAAAAAAAAAAAAACAAAAACAAAAAACAAATGGTCCACAAAACATTCTCCTTTCCTTCTGAAGGTTTTACGATGCATTGTTATCATTAACCAGTCTTTTACTATTAAACTTAAATGGCCAATTGACACAAACAGTTCTGAGATCGTTCTTCCACCACTGATTAAGACTGGGGTGGCAGGTATTGGGGATAATATTCATTTAGCCTTCTGAGCTTTCTGGGCAGACTTGGTGACTTTGCCAGCTCCAGCTGCCTTCTTGTCCACTGCTTTGATGACACCCACAGCAACCGTCTGTCTCATGTCACGAACAGCAAAACGGCCCAGAGAAGGATAGTCAGAGAAGCTCTCAACACACATAGGTTTGCCAGGAACCATATCAACAATGGCAGCATCCCCAGATTTCAAGAACTTGGGACCATCTTCCAGCTTCTTTCCAGAACGACGATCTATCTTTTCCTTCAGCTCAGCAAACTTGCAAGCAATGTGAGCTGTGTGACAATCCAGCACAGGTGCATATCCAGCACTGATTTGGCCTGGATGGTTCAGGATAATCACCTGAGCTGTGAAGCCAGCTGCTTCCATTAGTGGGTCATTTTTGCTGTCACCAGCCACGTTGCCACGACGAACATCTTTGACAGATACGTTCTTGACATTGAAGCCCACATTGTCCCCAGGAAGAGCCTCACTCAAAGCTTCATGGTGCATTTCAACAGACTTTACTTCAGTTGTAACATTGACTGGAGCAAAGGTGACCACCATGCCAGGCTTAAGAACACCAGTCTCCACTCGACCCACTGGGACAGTACCAATACCACCAATTTTGTAGACGTCTTGGAGAGGCAGACGCAAGGGCTTATCAGTTGGACGGTTGGTGGCAGAATGCAATCCAGGGCTTCAAGCAGTGTGGTTCCGCTGGCATTCCCATCTTTACGGGTGACTTTCCATCCCTTGAACCAAGGCATGTTAGCACTTGGCTCCAGCATGTTGTCACCATTCCAACCAGAAATTGGCACAAATGCTACTGTGTCGGGCTCGTAGCCAATTTTCTTAATGTAGGTGCTGACTTCTTTAACGATTTCCTCGTATCTCTTCTGGCTGTAGGGTGGTTCAGTGGAATCCATTTTGTTAACACCAACAATTGGTTGTTTTACACCCAGTGTGTAAGCCAGAAGGGCATGCTCACGGGTCTGCCCATTCTTGGAGATACCTGCTTCAAATTCACCAACACCAGCAACAATCAGGACAGCACAGTGAGCCTGAGATGTGCCTGTAATCATGTTTTTGATAAAGTCTCTGTGTCCTGGGGCATCAATGATGGTCACATAATACTTGCTGGTCTCGAATTTCCACAGGGAGATATCAATGGTGATACCACGTTCACGTTCAGCTTTCAGTTTATCCAAGACCCAGGCATACTTGAAGGAGCCTTTTCCCATCTCAGCAGCCTCCTTCTCAAATTTTTCGATAGTTCTTTTGTCGATCCCACCACATTTGTAGATCAGATGGCCAGTAGTGGTAGACTTGCCCGAATCTACGTGTCCAATGACGACGATGTTGATGTGAGTCTTCTCCTTTCCCATTTTGGTTTAGGTTTAGCGGTGGTTTTCACGACACCTGTGTTCTGGCGGCAAACCCGTTGCGAAAAAAAAAGCCTTTTTCATGTTTCTATTTAACATTATACTGGAAATTCTGACCAGTGCAATAAACCAAGAAAAATAAATTAAAAGCTTAAGAATTGTAGAGAAAGAAACTGAATTGTCTTTATTTCAGATACAGTTTTTTTTGCTTACAAATGTATGTCCAACACATTTTTAGATATAATAAGAAAGCTGTGTGAGGAATTGACTAGAATCAATATACCAAAATAATAATAACAACCATTGCATTTTTCTGTTTTCATTTCAGCCAGTGAATATAACTGAAAATATATACTGTTTATAATGGCAATACAATTACTGATGGCAAAGAATTAATCTAACAAAAATAAGAAAGATCCAAATCCAAAGAATTATATAACAAAAACAAAAACACTTGAATGGGCTACATATGGCATATTCACTAACAAAAAAGTACCCATATTCTAAAATTTAATTCTTCCCCAACTAGGTTATAAATTCAGTATCAATGAAAATGCTAACATGTGAATTTAGGAACTTGTCAAGCAGATTCCAACATTTATATGGAAAAGTAAAAAAGTGAGAATTGGCAGAACATTTCTAAATAAAGGGAATGCATTTGATGTACCTCACCTAGTATATATGAAAACATTAGAAACCAAAAGTAATTAAAATAGTGGAGTATTGATGTAAGTATACACAGCTGACTAATTGGAAGAAAATGAATTGCCTCTAAGAGACACACTATATGAAACTACAATATATAATATAGATAGTATTTCAAATTAACATAAAAAGGAGTCCATACAGTAAATTATGTGAAGAAAATTTATTACTTATTCGAAAAAATGAAGTTAGATCAGTATATTATTACATGAGTTCAAAAATCTAATTTGGGGGGCACCTGGGTGGCACAGTCAGTTAAGCATCTGACTCTTGGTTTTGGCTCAGATTATGATCTCAGGGTCATGAGATTGAGCCCTGAATTGGACTCCATGCTCAGTGCTTTCTCTTCAAGTGAATAAATAAATCTTAAAAAAAAAAGTTTTAATATTAAAGAAAGAAATAATTCCTGGATCCTATTATACATGCCTCAGAAGTATACTAATGATGTAAAGACAGATCTGTTCATTGGAAATCAGAAGATGGTAAAATTAAGTTACTGGCATTAGAAAGAAGAAGTCATTATAAAAGCTGAGGTTGTGTTTCCCTTGTTACTTCTTTGTCACGTTAGCATATGAAACAGCAAAGGAAGTTAAAGAATCTGCCTGAAAGCTCTCACAGAGTAAGGGGAACTGCAAACTGCCATCCTAAACTTCAAAAAGATTCAGATTTTGTGTGAAAAGGTTTGTGTGGACTTTACTTAAAAGGTAAACTATGTCATCGGGTTTGTTTATTTTAGCATATAAATTACAACTGGCTGTGGTAAAGGGCTTAGGTGGAAATTACAAGACTCACAGCTGGATTTTCTTTCTTTCTTTCTTTCTTTCTTTCTTTCTTTCTTTCTTTCTTTCTTTCTTTCTTTCTTTCTTTCTCTTTTCTTTCTATAATTTTATTTGTTTATTTGAGAGAGAGAGATAGCATGAGCAGGGTAAGGGGCAGAGGGAGAAGCAGACCCCCTGAGCAAGGAGCCCAATGTGGGGATCCCAGGACTCCAGCATCATGACCTGAATCTAAGGCAGATGCTTAACTGATTGAGCCACCCAGGTGCCCCTAAACATTGGACTCTTGATCTCAGCTCAGGTCTTGGTCTCAGGGTTGCAAATTCAAGCCCTGAGTTGGACTCCATGTGGGCATGGAGCCTACTTGAAGAGGAAGAAGAAGAAAAAGAAAAAGAAGAAGAAGAACAAGAAGAAGCAGCAGCCATCTGATTAAATCTCAGTGCTTGCTAGATATAAGATAGCTATACCTCTGATGTTGTCTCTTTTTCTCAGAGCAGAGGTAAATGACCAAGCCAGAAACAGGGAGAACTTTTTCTGGAAAAGCTGGAGATGAAATAAATATTGGAGAAGAAAATAAAAAAGAAGTGTTGGAGAAATATAATTTATGATCTAGCACAATGTCATATGATATAAAGAATGGAGGATGCAAAGGGAGGGTACTGAAACTTGGTCTGGTACCTTGTTTCTCAGCCACAACTTCCTGAAATTTTCAAAATACAGGGTGACTGGAACCATTTTCACTTCTTTGAAATTTTCAAGTTGACACAATCCAGAGTAAACTACAACAGATAAATAAGTGAAGTGTGAACTAAAAACATAGAACAACAAATACCTGGTTGTTGGGGTCCTTTGAAAAAACATACGTACTGATACTTGCCACCACAACAAATGTGCTCTGCTTTAGGCTTCCTCCATTTCCAGTCTCCCAAAGTTATCTCTCTCAGATTCTTGGTAACAATTCCTGATCTAAATGTTTGGGTCTCTTTCTCACCTTTATAATGAACAGGTATGTTGAATGTGATAACTTTCTCTTTGGGTAGTAGCTGGATACTCTGCTTTGACGTCTCTCATAAGGCTGTAATCCAGTTGTCACCTAGGCTGTGGTTCGCTTAAATCTTTCACTTAAAGATTTGACTGAAGAAAGATCTGCTTCCATGGTCACTTATTGATTGAATTGTGTCCTCCCCAAATTTATAGGTTGAAACTCTAACACACAATGTGATTGCATTTGGAGATAGGGCCACCAGGAAGATAATTAAGGTTAAATTGGATTATAAATGTAGGGCCCCAAACCAATAGGATTGGTGTCCTTATACAAAGAGGAGGAGATCCCAGAGAGCTGTCTTTTTTGCATGCATACAGGGGAAAGGCTGTGTGAGAACTTGATGAGAAGGTAACCATCTGCAAGGCAGGAAGAACTCTCACTACACACCAAGTTTCCCGACACCTTGATCATGGATTTCTAGTCTCCTGAAATGTGAGAAAATAAATTTCAGTTGTTTAGGACACCCAATCCATAGTATTTTGTTATGCAGCCAAGCAGACTAACACAGTCACTAATAAGATTGTTGGCAGGATTCAGTGTGTTATGGGATGTTGTATTTGAGAAATGCTATTTCTTGCTCAGACAGAGGCTGCATTTAGTTCCTTGCCATATTGACCTCTCCATAGAGAGAGAGTCTGAACTCTTGCAGCATGAAAGATAGAATACTACAAAGATGTAATTGTGGTCTTTTATAACTGAATCTTCAAAGTGACATCTCAGCATTTTTTGCCATATTTTTTTTCATTAGAAGCAAGTCATTAGGTTCAGCCCACCCACAAGGGGGGGGGATTACACAAGGCATAATTACTTGAAGACATAATTGGGGAATATTTGGGGAAGAATCAACAACAAGGACTGAACAAGATAGAACAGGATGTCCAAAAACTGCAGGATAATATGAAATAGTACAACATACTTATAATTGGAATACCAGGAGTAAAATCATGATGAAACTAGGCAGAAGAAATAATGATCAAGAATTACTTGATTGATTACTAATTATCTAATGATAGACACCAACCACAGGTCCAACATACTCAAAGGACACCAAGTGGAACCCTCTTGCTCGGTTGGTGGAAATGCAAACTGGTACAGCCACTCTGGAAAACTGTGTGGAGGTTCCTCAAAGAGTTAAAAATAGAGATATCCTATGACCCAGCAATTGCACTGCTGGGAATTTACCCCAAAGATACAGATGCAGTGAAACAGCAGGACACCTGCACCCCAATGTTTATAGCAGCAACATCCCCAATAACCAAACTATGGAAGGAGCCTCGGTGTCCACCAAAAGACGAATAGATAAAGAAGATGTGGTCTATGTATACAATGGAATATTACTCAGCCATTAGAAATGATGAATACCCACCATTTACTTCAACATGGATGGAACTGGAGGGTATTATGCTGGGTGAAGTAAGTCAATTGGAAAAGGACAAACATTATATGGTTTCACTCATATGGGGAATATAAAAAGTAGTGAAAGGGATTAAGGGAAAGGAGAAAAAATGAGTGGGAAAAATCAGAAAGGGTGACAGAACATGAGAGATTCCTAACTCTGGGAAACGAACAAGAGGTAGTGGAAGGGGAGGTGGGCAGGGGGATGGGGTGACTGGGTGATGGGCACTGAGGGGGGCACTTGACGGGATGAGCACTGGATGGCTATACTATATGTTGGCAAATCGAACTCCAATTAAAAAAAAATATACAAAAAAAAAAGGACACCAAATAAGATGAGAACACACCACACACTACTATACTTTGTATCCTATGTTCAATTGAGAAAGAAAGAAAGAGAGAGGGTGAGAAAGTTGAAGTCAACCAGAGAAAAACTGACATGAATTAGTGTTTCCCTATTCTTTGGGTATATATCCAGTAGTGGAATTACTAGTTTATATGATAGTTCTATTTTTAATTTCTTGAGGAATTTCCATATTGTTTTCCACAGTGGCTGCACCAGTTTACATTCTCACCAACAGTGCAGGAGGATTCCTTTTTCTCCACATCCTCACCAACACTTGTTTCTTGCATTTTTTATTTTAGCCATTCTGACAGGTGTGAGGTGATACCCCATTGTGGTTTAGATTTACATTTCCCAGATGATGAGTGATGTTGAGCATCTGTTCAGGTGTCTGTTGACCATCTGTATTTCTTTGGAAAAATGTCTTTTCATGTCTTCTGCCCAATTTTAATTAGATTATCTATTTTTATGTGTATGTTGAGTTGCATAAGTTCTTTAAATATTTCGGATATTAATCCTTATCAGATATGTCATTTTCAAATATATTTTCCCATTCAGTAGATTGTCTTTTAGTTTTCTTGATTATTTCCTTTGTTGTGCACAAGCTTTTCATTTTGATGTAGTCTTAATAATTTATTTTTGCTTTTTTTTCCCTTGCCTCAGGAGAAATATCTAGAAAAATGTTGTTTTGGTTGATGCTAGAGAAATTACTGTCTCTTCTCCCTTCTAAGATTTTTATGGTTTCAGGTATCACATTAAATGGTCTTTAATTCAGTTTAAATTTATTTTTGTATATGGTATAAGAAAGTGGTCCAGTGTCGTTCTTTTGCACATAGCTTTCCAGTATTTCCAACACAGTTTGTTAAAGACACTGTCTTTTTCCAATTGCATATTCTTGCCTCCTTTGCCAAATATTAATTGGCCATATATTCATGGGCTTGTTTCTGGGCTCTCTGTTCTGTTCCATTGTCAATGGATCTGTTTTTGTGCCAGTACCATACTGTTTGAATTATTACAGCTTTGTACTATATCTTGAAATCTGGAATTGTGATACCTCCAGTTTATTCTTTTAAAGATTGCTTTGGTTATTTGGGGTCTTTTGTGGTCCCATACAAATTTTAAGAGTATTTGTTCTAGCTCTGTAAAAAATGCTGGTGGTATTTTGATAGAGATTGCAGAAAATGTGTAGATTGCTTTGGATAGTATGGACATTTTCACAATATTTATGCTTCAATTCATTAGCATACAATGTCTTTCCATTTCTTTGTGTCATCTTCAATTTTTTTCATCAATATTTTATAGTTTTCAGAGTATAGGTCTTTCTTTTTTAAGAGATTTTATTTATTTATTTGACAGAGATAGAGAGCACAGGCAGCGGGAGGAGGATAGGGAGAGGGTGAAGCAGACTCCTCATGAGCAGGGAGTCCAACAAGGGGCTCAATCCCAGGACCCTGGGATCATGACCTGAGCCAAAGGTAGACACATAACTGACTGAACCACACAGGCACCCCAAGTACAAGTCTTTCGTCAACTTGGCTAAGTTTATTCCTAGGTATTTTATTATTTTTGGTGTGATTGTAAATGGGATTGTTTTCTTATTTTCTCTTTCTGCTACTTCATTATTAGTGTATAGAATGCAACAGATTTCTGGACATTAGTTTTGTACCCTGTGACCTTACTGAATTTATTTATCAATTCTAGTAGTTTTTTTGGTAGAGTCTTTGGAGTTTTCAATATATAGTATCATGTCATCTGCAAATAGTGAAAGTTTTATTTCTTCCTCACCAATGTGGATGCCTTTCATTTCTGTATGCTGTCTGATGGCTGTGGCTAGGACTTCCAGTACTATGTTGAATAAAAGTGGTGAGAGTGGACATCTTTGTCTTGTTTCTGATCTTAGGGGAAAAGCACTCAGTTTTTCACCATTGAGTATGATGTTAGCTATGTTTTTTTCATATATTATTACAAAAATAATATTTTATTATGTTAATATATATTCCCTCTAAACTTACTTTGTTGAGGGCTTTTATCATGAATGGATGTTTTACTTTGTCACATACTTTTTCTGTATCTATTGAGATAATCATATGATTTTCATCCTTTCTCTTGTTGATAATATGAATCATCATGTTGATTTATTTGCAAATATTGTACCACACTTTCATCCTGGAAATAAATCCCATTTGACTGTGGCAAATGATTTTTTTAAAAGATTTTATTTATTTATTCATAAGAGACACTGAGAGGCAGAGACATAGGGAGAGGGAGAAGGAGACTCCCTGGGTGGAGGCCAATGCAGGACTTGATCCCAGCCCCCAGGAACATGACCTGAGGTGAAGGCACATGCTCAAATGAGCAAATTATTATTTTAATGGGGTTCCTGCAAATGATTTTTTAATGTATTGTTGAATTTGGTTTGCTAATATTTTGCGGGTTTTTCTTTGTTTTTTTTTGTGCATTTTTTAAATTGGAGTTCAATTTGCCAACATATACTATCACAGCTAGTTCTCATCCCGTCAAGTGCCCCCCTCAGTGCCCATCACCCAATCACCCCATCCCCCTGCCCACCTCCCCTTCCACTACCCCTTGTTCATTTCCCAGAGTTAGGAGTCTCTCATGTTCTGTCACCCTCTCTGATATTTTCCACTCATTTACTCTCCTTTTCCCTATAATCCCTTTCACTATTTTTTATATTCCCCGGATGAGTGAGACCATATAATGTTTGTCCTTCTCCGATTGACTTACTTCACTCAGCATAATACCCTCCAGTTCCATCCATGTCCAAGCAAATGGTGGGTATTCATCTTCATTCCTAATGGCTGAGTAATATTCCATTGTATATGTAGACCACAGCTTCTTTATCCATTCATCTTTCGATGGAAACCAAGGCTCCTTCCACAGTTTAGCTATTGTGGACATGGCTGCTATAAACATTGGGGTGCAGGTGTCCTGCCGTTTCACTACTTCTGTATCTTTGGGGTAAATCCCCAGCAGTGCAATTGCTGGGTCGTAGGGCAAGTCTGTTTTTAACTCTTTGAGGAAACTCCACACTGTTTTCCAGAATGGCTGTACCAGTTCACATTCCCACCAACAGTGCAAGAGGGTTCTCCCTTCCCTACATCCTCTCCAACATTTGTTGTTTCCTGTCTTGTTAATTTTCCCCATTCTCACTGGTGTGAGGTGGTATCTCATTGTGGTTTTGATTTGTATTTCCCTGATGGCAACAGGACTGCTTTTGCTGTATCCCAAAGATTTTGAATTGTTATATCTTCATTTTCATTAGTTTCCATGAATCTTTTTAATTCTTCTCTAATTTCCTGGTTGACCCTTTCATCTTTTAGTAGGATGCCCTTTAACCTCCACTTGTTTGAGTTTCTTCTTGTGATTTCTTCTTGTGATTTAGTTCTAGTTTCAAAGCATTATGGCCTGAAAATATGTAGGGGACAATCTCAATTTTTTGGTATGGGTTGAGACCTGATTTCTGACCCAGCATGTGGTCTACTGAGAAAGTTCCATATGAACTTGAGAAGATTGTGTATTCAGTTGTGTTCAAATAGAAAATTCTGTATATATCTGTGAAATCCATCTTGCCCAGTGTATCAATTAAACCCCTTGTTTCTTTGGTGATGTTGTGCCTTGAAAATCTGTGATTTGCAGGAAGTACTGTGTTGATGTCTCCTACTGTTAGTGTATTATTATCTAAGTATGTCTTTACTTTGGTTATTAATTGATTGATATACTTGGCAGCTCCCACATTAGGGGCATAAATATTCATGATTGTTAGGTTTTCTTGTTGGATAGACCCTTTAAGTATGATGTAGTGTCCTTCTTCATCTCTTACTACGGTCTCTGGGATAAACTAATTTATCTGATATGAGGATTGCTACCCCTGCTTTCTTTTAAGAATAATTTGAATAATGAATTGGTCTCCAACCTTTCATTTTCAGGCTGGAGGTGTCTTTAGGTCTAAAATGAGTCTCTTGTAGACAGCAGATAGATGGATCTTGCTTTTTTATCCAGTCTGAAACCCTGTGTCTTTTGATGGGATCATTAAGGCCATTCATGTTCAGAGTAACTATTGAAAGATATAAATTGAGTGTCATCGTAATATCTATTCAGTCCCTGTTTTTGTGGATTGTTTCTTTGGCTTCCTCTTTCTTTTATAGGTCCTCCTTAATATTTCTTGCAGAGCTGGTTTGGTGGTCACATATTCTTTCAGTTTCTGCCTATCTTGTAAGCTCTTTATTTCTCCTTCTATTCTGAATGAGAGCCTTGCTGGATAGAGTATTCTTGGCTTCATGTTCTTCTCATTTAGGACCCTGAATATATCCTGCCGGCCCTTTCTGGCCTGCCAGGTCTCTGTGGAGAGGTCTGCTATTAATCTGATATTTCTCCCCATATAAGTTAAGAATCTCTTGTCTCTTGCTGCTTTAAGGATTTCCTTTTATCTTTGGAATTTGCACGTTTCACTATTAAATGTCAAAGTGTTGAATGGTTTTTATTGATTTGGGGGGAGACCTCTCTATCTCCTCGATCTATCTCCTGAATGCCTGTTTCCCTCCCCAAATTAGGGAAGTTCTCAGGTATGATTTGTTCAGATATGCTTTCTGGCCCTCTGTCCTTCTTGGCATTTTCTGGAACCCCAATTATATGCAGATTCTTCCTTTTGAGGCTATCATTTATTTCCCTTAACCTTTCCTCATGGTCTCTTAATTGTTTATCTCTTTTTTCCTCAGCTTCATTCCTTGCCATCAACTTGTCTTCTATGTTACTCACTCTTTCTTCCACCTCATTAACCCTCATCATTAGGACATCCAGTTTGGATTGCATCTCATTTAATTGAGTTTTAATTTCGGCCTGATTAGATCTAAATTCTGCAGTCATGAAGTCTGTAGAATCCTTTATGCTTTCTTTCCAGAGCCACCATATATTTGTGCTTCTGAATTGGCTTTCTGACATCGAATTGTAATCCATATTCTGTAACTCTGTGGCAGAGAGTACTGTTTCTGCTTCTTTCTTTTGTGGTGAATTCTTCCTTTTAGTCATTTTGTTCAGTACAGATGGACTGTAAGAGTGGGCTGAGTCAAGAATATCAACCACAACCTAAGTAAATTTCACCTTAGTTGATTCTTACTAGAAGTGAAAACCCTTCTTCTGTAGTGTTCTGGCTGTTCTCCCTTTAAATCTCAGGTTGAATTTGTAAAGTGTTCAGGATGTTTTGAAAGTTACCTAGGTAAGTTGGTGGGGCCAGTTGAGTTGAGGACCCCTACTCTTCCACCATCTTGCTAGTTTTTTTGAGGATTTTCGCATCTATGTACATCAGATATTGGCCTGTAGTTGTGTGTGTGTGTGTGTGTGTGTGTGTGTGTGTGTGTGTGTGATTTCTTTACATGGCTTTGATGTCAGAATACTGCTGGCCTCAAAGAATGATTTTGGAAATTTTCCTTTATCTTCTATTTTTTGGAAAAGTTTTAGAAGGATAGGTATTAACTCTTCTTTAAACATTTGGTAAAATTCACCTGTGAAAGTATATGGCCCTGGACTTTTGTTTGTTGGGAGTTTTTTTGATTACTGATTCAGTGTAATTGCTGGCAATTGGTCTGTTCAAATTTTTTATTTCTTCTTGATTAGTTTTGGTAGGTTATATGTTTTTAGGAATTGGTCCATTTCTTCTAAGTTGTGCAGTTGGTTGGAATATAATTTTTCATAATCTCATAATATTTTGTATTTCTGTGGCATCAGTCATTATTTCTTCCCTTTCAGTTCTGATTTTATTGAGTCCTCTGTGTGTGTGTGTGTGTGTGTGTGTGTGTGTAAGGATGAGTCTGGCTAAAAGTTTATCAATTTTGTTGATTTTTTCAAAGAACCAGGTTTCATTGATCTGTTCCATTCCTCCTCTTCTTCTTCTTCTTCTTCTTCTTCTTCTTCTTCTTCTTCTTCTTCTTCTTCTTCTTCTTCTTCTTCTTCTTTTTAAGATTTTTCATTTATTTATTCAGAGAGAGAGAGGCAGAGACACAGGCAGAGGGAGAAGCAAGCTCCATGCAGGGAGCTCCACGTGGGACTCAATCCCGGGTCTCCAGGATCAGGCCCCGGGATGCAGGTGGCACTAAACCACTGCACCACCGGGGCTGCCCCTGTTCCATTCTTTTTTATTTTTTAAAGTTTCCATTTCATTCTTTCCGCTCTGATCTTTATTATTTTCTTTCTTCTACTGGTTAGTCCTTTTTCCAGCTCAGTTAAGTATAAAGTTAGGTTTTTTATTTGTGATTTTTCTTGCTTCTTGAAGTAAGGTTGTACTGCCATAAATTTTCCTTTTCAAACAGCTTTTGCTATACCCCAAAGATTTTAAACTGTTGTATTTTAATTTTTATTTATCTCCATGTACTTTAAAAATTTTCCTCTTTGATTTCTTGGTTTATCCACTCTTTGTTTAATGGCATGTTGTAAACCTCCATGTATTTGTGTTCTTTTTCAGATTTTTTTTCTTGTGGTTGATTACTAGTTCCATGCATGGCATTGTGGCCAGAAAATATGCATAATATGACTTCAACTTTTTGAACTTGTTGAGACTTGTTATGTGGCCTAATACATGATCTATTCTAGAGAATGTTCCATGTACACTTGAAAAGAATATTATTCTGCTGTTTTGGGGATAAAATATTCTGAAGATAACTGTTAGATCCATTTGGTCCAATGTGTTATTCAAAGCCACTGTTTACTTGTTGATTTTCTGTTTGGATGATCTACTCATTAACAGACATTTTCATTAACAAAATCCCCTACTATTGTATTACTATCAATTACTTCCTCTATGCTTGTTATTAGCTGCTTTATTATTTCAGTGCTCTCATGTCGAGCATAAATATTTACAATTGTTATATCTTCCTGTCCCTCTTTGTCTCTTGTTAAGTGTTTTAAAGACTGTTTTGTTCAATATAAGTATTCCTACCCCAGCTTTCTTTTCATTTCCATTTGCATGATAAATGCTTTTCCATCCTGTCACTTTCAATCTGCCTGTGTTTTTAGGTCTTTAGGTCTGAAATGAGTCTGGCATAGGCAGGATATAGATTTTTTTTTTAAATCCATTTCATCACTCTACGTCTTTTGATTGGAGCATTTTGTCCATTGTATTCAAACCAATTATTGATAGGTATGTACTTACTGTCATTTGTTACTTGTTTTGTGGTTGTTTTTGAAGTTCTCTGTTTCTCCTGCTCTCTTCTCTCATGGTTTGCTATTTTCTTTAGTGATAGATTTGGATTCCTTTCTCTTTATTTTTTGCATATCTATTACTGGCTTTTTAAAATATTTTATTTATTTATTCATGAAAGACACGGAGAGTGGAGGGGGGGGACGGGGGCGGGGGTCAGAGACACAGGCAGAGGTAGAAGCAGGCTCCATGCAGGGACTCCATCCTGGGACTCCAGGATCATGCCCTGGGCCAAAGGTAGATGCTACACCACTAAGCCACCAAGGGACTCCCCTATTACTGGTTTTGATTTGTGGTTACTATCCAGTTTGTATATAACATCTTCTGCATCATGCAGTCTATGTTTAGTTGATGGTCATTTTTACTCCTCTCCCCACCATGTTTTAGGTATGTGATGCCATACTTTTTACATCGTTTTATTTTGTGAATCTCTTCACTGACTTTTATAGGTATACTTAAATTTTTTTTACTACTTTTGTGCTTCCTGATTTTCTTCCTACTACTTGTGGTCTTTCTTTACCACCTAAAGGATCCCCTTTAGATTTTTTTTTACAAGAAATGTAGGGCTAGATTAGTGGTGATGAATTCCTTTAGCTTTTATTTGTCTGGGAAACTCTTTATCTCTCCTTCTATTCTGAATGATAACCTCGCTGGATGTGGTATTTTTGGCTATAGATGTTTTCCTTTCAGTACTTTGAATATATCATGCCACTCCTTTCTGGCCTGCAAAGTTTGTGCTGAAAATCAGCTGATAGACTTATGGGGTTTCTGTTGTATATAACTGCTTTCTTTTCTCTTGCTGCTTTTAAAATTCAGAGAACATTATTTTTTAACCAAGTGATTTAAGTGGCCGAGTAATACCGACATGAAAAATGAGAGCATTTGAGCATCTTGAGAAAGTTAGACGGGACAGAGAAACATAGGCAAAAGTTGAAAGGACAATTTTGCTAATACAGATTTGGTCCTTTTTTCTGTGGATGTGGCCCATACTCTACTCTTGGCCTATTTCATCAGAGCAAACAGGTTCTCTACAAATAGTAACAGCATCACAAATTACACTTGAATGGGTATAAAAGAATGAAGTTTGGAAATGTCTTCACCCCATGAAAACTGAATTTCACTTCAAAAGTTGGCATATACCATACCATGGTTAAAAGCATGGCCTCTAGAACCAGAGTATCCAGCCTCAGATTTCAGCGTTGTCACTTACTAGTTGCATGTTTTGGGCAAGTTATTTAACTACTGTGTCCTTCAGTTTTTCCAAATCTAAAATGGGTATTAAACTCACAAATTACTGTGAGGATTTAGTTGTAAACTCATGTAAAACATTTAAAGTAGTTTCTGGTGTTAACACACGTTAACTATTATTACATGGAGTAGAATTTCACCATCCAGGGGACATGTTGAGCAACAGAAAGGGGAGGGTGCATTACTATTAATATATGCATATAATAATTTCTCTCAAAAAATTGTGAAAATTCTGGAAGTACCATCATAATTTTCATTTACCCCCCCATTTGTGTATTAATAACAAAGTGTTTTAACAATTAATGTCTCATACATAATTTTGATAAAATAAATCTAAATATAGGTAGAAATTCTATTCATATTATATATTATTGTAAAGTATGCACATAAATATTTATGTTAATTATTATATAGGTGGGTTTCCTATAAGTGTATCCTATAATTTGATACCTATTATATATAATTATTTATTATTGTAAATTCCAGACATATATTTGATGTAAATATATTAAATCATTTAATCATTCATGGTTTTATTCAACAATACTTACTAAGCACCTACTATTTGTCAGGTATTGCACATTAAATACTCAATTATATGCCATAAACTATTCCCCTAATTACAAGTCAGGTAATACATATTTGTGAGTAAATACATATATATATTAATGTGTTATTGAAAAGAGGAAGGAAATAATGGCAAGTGAGCCAAATTTCATGGTTCCACAATATAGTAGCTTTGAAGTCCTGAATGCCAGAAAAGAGTGTAGGCAATATCAGAATACTGAGAAAAGGCTACCAATCAATTTGCATCTAACACTGGGATATTTAACAAAAGACTCTGAGCTTAATGTTGAATTGGTATGTCTTTCTTTAAATATTATCTTCTGGGAAGGTTGGATGGCTCAGTCAGTTGAGTGTCTGCTTTTGGCTCAGGTCATGATCCAGAAGTCTCTGGATGAAGCCCCGTGTCAGTCTCCCCTGTTAGGGAAATCTTCTTTATCCTCTCCCCCTCCTCCCTCTCTCTCTTGCTCTCTCTCTCTCTCAAATAAATAAATAAATAAATAAATAAATAAATAATAATTTTTAAAAAATTATCTTCTATGCTAATACGTAATATGGATATATGATTTTTAGTAAAACATGAATTTTCATTATAACTTACATTTATATAGAAAAGACGTAATTTACACATTCATTTCAGTTTTAGTTACAATGTCCTAAGGAACAAGGAAGTGACTCATTGAGTCTTTGTACCTTTACCAGGTGTTGCTGTGCATATTTTGTCAGTGACCAGAATTACAATAACAAAAAACAATTAAGAACCAATGAGATTCATGCCTTGTAGAGGTAACAAATATTATTAACCTTTCAATAATCATTAACTGTCACTTTCTTAAAAAAAACTAAGGAAAAACAAATTTGTTTTGGTAATAAGAAGAAAATTATTGCTTGAACCAAAATAGAAAACATAGATTATATGCAGATGGAAACACTGTCAAATGAAAAGGCATCATGTTATATTTATGAAAGCCTTAAAAAAGTCAGAAAACCTACTCAGAGATTCATAAATCAAGAGCAAAATGTTGGGGCAGCCCGGGTGACTCAGCGGTTTAGCGCCGCTGTCAGCCCAGGGCGTGATCCCGGAGACCAGGGATCGAGTCCCACATCAGGCTTCCTGCATGGAGCCTGCTTCTCCCTCTGCCGGTGTCTCTGCCTCTCTCTCTCTCTCTCTCTGTCTCTATGAATAAATAAATAAAATCTTAAAAAATAAAAAGAGCAAGATGTTAAGGCAAATTCAAATCAGCAATATTCCTTTTTATTTATTCCCCTTGAAAGTCTTATAAACAACTTTTAATAGTCACATTCACCAATTTAATTTTTATAAATTCAGCAGCAGTCTTTGGGATACTGGGAGACAAAGGATTGTATTGTAATCTTCAGTGAATGAGGTGGATTCTTGCTCCATTCCGTAGTTCGGGTTTTCATCAAGGGATCTTAAAGGCTAAAGAGAAACCATAAATAGAAAAACTGTTATTTTCCTCTTTACACATACTTGCACGGAAGAATTACATTGTAATATAATATGTTATATTACAACACACACACACACACACACACACACACACACACTCACATGTATTATAAAGCATACTACATCCCTGAACAGAAAACTTAAATGCAATGCTTTGCAAACTTCAGCATGCATAAGAGTTATTTCTATTTCATAGAACTATGTTGACAGCCCAAAGTACCATTTTTTAAAAGTATCCCCATGTGATTCTGAAGCAGTGATTCAGCAGTGATTTCTCTTTAAGGAAAAAGTAGTTTAATCCTTATTCATTATAGAATAATATTCATATGTTCAAGGTTATAAATCAAAAGTCATTTGTAGTCCTAATCTACAAAGCTGTTCAATTTTTAATGTTCCTATATACATATATACACATATAATCTTATAGGTGTAAACATTTAATTATATTTGATATAATGGAATATAATGGAATGATACTGCATTTTTGTGGATTGTTTTTCCTTCTTCAGTTGGCCATACCATAATTTTTTAGCCACTGCCATTCATGCCGTTTCCAGCCTTTTGCCATTATTAACAATGCTATAAAAAGAAATCATTATATATAAGTTCTTACATACTAGTGGCTTAATCTGTATGGAAGAAACTCTCAGGGGTAGAATTTTGCATGAAAGGATCTGCGGAGCATTTTAAAAATGTTTCATAGTTGTTTCCAGATGGCTTTCTGCAAAGGCTACCACACTTCCCACTTCCAATTAGCAATGTTTCAAATTACGATTTTCTCTGTATTTCTACCAGCAATAAATATTGGTGCTGTTTTAAATTTTTGGTGCTCTGATTTACATAAAGTGACATCTCAGTGTTAATTGTAATTTGAATCGCCTGAACATACTGGTGAATTTGAGCATTTATAAATATCTATTTGTCATTTGAAATTTATTCTGTGTGGACTGTCTTTTCATAGCTTTGACCAGTGATGATCCATCAGAGGCTATTTTTTTTTTATTGGTGTTCAATTTACTAACATACAGAATAACCCCCAGTGCCCGTCACCCATTCACTCCCACCCCCCGCCCTCCTCCCCTTCTACCACCCCTAGTTCGTTTCCCAGAGTTAGCAGTCTTTACGTTCTGTCTCCCTTTCTGATATTTCCCACACATTTCTTCCCCCTTCCCTTATTCCCTTTCACTATTATTTATATTCCCCAAATGAATAAGAACATATAATGTTTGTCCTTCTCTGACTGACTTACTTCACTCAGCATAATACCCTCCAGCAGAGGCTATTTTTTAACAATTGTTAAGATATATATAGATATCTATATATATAGATAGATAGATGCATATATATGTATGTTGATACATGTGTATATTTATCATTTTCAAGCTATATAGAATTTATTACCTTATATGTGTGTATGTGTATATATATGATTTAATACTTTACATTTATATACTTTTAAGAGTCCCAGCTTTAATCCTGTGTCTCAATTTCTATTTCCTATTTCCACAAAAAAACCCATACTTTGGTAAATATCATTTCTAACTATACAGTCCTCCCAAATTGTTTCTTTTTAAAATAGAAACTATATCCACTACCTCATTTCACCATCTTTTCTTTTTGATGTATAACTTAACAAATTTCTTACCTATTCACTATTTTCTTCTGTTTTACTTTCTGCATGAGAGCAAATTATGAAATGTAAATCTGATTGTGTCTTGCCCCAGCTTAATTTTTCAAAGCCCATTGCCTCCCTCCCTAACAGTCCCTAAAATAAAATATGAATGTGAATATATAGCAGACAAGGCCATTCATTATAAGGCTCTATGCAGCTTGCCTTTTCAGCTTAGATTCTCACCACTTCCTTTCTTTGAGATTTACATTAAACAATCATGTCTTTGTCAATAGTATCTTTTATTTATGAACCTTCGGTGCTCAGAACACCACTTGTCACCATAAATATGTTCAATACATATTTTTAAAGATTTTTATTTTTAACTAATATCTATCTACACCCAGTGTGGGGCCCAAATTTACAACCTTGAGAGCAAAAGCTGCACGCTCTACCAACTGAGGCAGCCAGGCACAGCAGCTCAATACATATTTTTGAATGAAAAACTCCTTACTATTTCCCAACGATGTGGTTCTTTTCTATGCTTCCATACTTTGTACATGCTATGTCCTTGCACTAAAATTGTCTACCTTTCAATCATTTGATGTTTATTTACCTTGAATATCACATCTTCAGAATCTCCTCCAATTTCTCAGGAAAACTTTCTATCTTGTACTACCTTTACCATAACATGAATTATACAAGTGTTGATATGTCTTTTCTTTTTCCCAAAATGACCATTATAATATCTTGAAAAGATTTATTCATGTTAATGTACCCAGTTTCTCCTTAGCTCCATGATGTACCATTGTTATTGCTTAGAATATATAAATAAGAGTTGAGGTGCCTGGATGGCACAGTTGGTTGTGCATCTGACTCTTGATTTCAGCTCAGGTCATGATCTCAGGGTTGTGGGATTGAGCCCTGAGTCAGGCTCCATGCTCAGCTGGGAATCTGCTTGGGATTCTCTCCCTCTCTCTCCCTCTGCCTCTCCCCTCACTCTCTCTCTCTGTCTCAAGTAAATAAATCTTTAAAAATAATAATATATAACTAAGAG
Organism: Canis lupus dingo; assembly: GCF_003254725.2. Taxonomy (NCBI): domain Eukaryota; kingdom Metazoa; phylum Chordata; class Mammalia; order Carnivora; family Canidae; genus Canis; species Canis lupus. The sequence continues at coordinate 37,921,723 of NC_064269.1, read as the reverse complement.
TTGGATAACAGTCACATTTATAAAGAGCTGTTATCTATTCTGAATATGGATATACATACATACATAAATATATATACAAATGTATGAAAGTATGTGTATACACATTCTTTCTTTTTGTTCTAATACTAGAGGAGTTCTCAATTTTCAAAAAAATGCACCTGTTTTGAACAACATAAATAAATTCTCCTCACTCACCTCCCTGGGTTAGAATTCTCATCTTCCTTTTCAGTGTACCTCAAAATGGTCTTCTTTTCATCCAGAAATAGGAAGAGATTTAGACACAGAAATTAGCCCAGCATCATTAAAATCATCTGACTCATTGGGATATTCTGAAAGGAAGAAAATAATTACTGGGAAATAAATCAGACCTCCCCTCAAGGGCCTTAGAACCTCTTTGAACATTGAAATGCATTGCCCACAATTAGGAAGGCAAACAAGTGTGATTTATGGGGCATAGGAAGCCTTTTCCATGCCTTAAATATGTTTTCCTGACATAGTTGCAGCAAATAGCAAGCCTCTGGGATTGAAGAAGTGAGGCAGGCATTTTTAGAAGGTAAGGAATACTGAGAAAGTGTTGAGCCTTCATGAAGCAAGTGGGTATTGGACTATTTCTTCCAACTCAGCAGAATTAGTCTACACAGAGGCAGAATCAGTGCATTGGTGCTAAACAGAAATTGGAGCACAAAGAAAGCAGAATGACATAATGGGAAATAGTGACGGCTTCTATGGGATAAACATGTAGGAAGGTTAAATTTTTAGATTTTTAGAGGAAAATATTCATAAATATCAAGTTAGAGAAAGGAAAATAGCAGGACATAAGAATGGAAAGAATTGGGAAAGAGATGTGAAAAAGTGAAACCTTTTAGATTAATTTGTTTCAGTAAAATGAGGTCCAAGTCATAGTATTCTACTTGCATGGTTCTTGTACCTCCACCAGTAATAATCACAAACCTGTAGGCCAGATTGTACGACTGCAGTTTTTATGTTCTCTAAGAGTCACTTGTAATTCATTCCTGCCTTTCTTCCCTATATGCAGCATGTTTCCAATTACATGTTTGAGATTTCTTTCCACTGCTAAAATAGAATGCCTCAGCTGCAACTGTAGCTGCTGGTCTGAACCCTAGGGCTGTAAGACCCTCAAAGAACCCACAGACCTGAGGAAGTCAGCACGTCCAGATCATCTGCTTTCAGGGAAGAATTCATTTCCCGGTATTGAATTTGGTGGACAGAATTCTCTCCTCTCAAGGAAACTGACAACAGAGGTCTTAGGTTAGGGATCAGCAGATCATAATAAAACTTATCCTCCCTCCTAGTGCTTTTACCCAACAATGCAAACATACTCCATCTTGATCCACGCCCTCGTCTTGTTTCCATCCTTTCTACTACCAAGCTTTTCCCTTATAATGCCACAAACTCAAGTGCAGTAGGGTAAGGTGAAACCTCCCCTTTTGCCATCGTATTACACCCTAGTTTCACCCCCTGAGCAAGTGGCAGTCTTCTCTAATTCATTGGAGCTTTAAAAAATAAATCTCTCTGAAATCTATCCATTCTCTCTTTTCCATGCTCATTATCAAGTCCTTTCCATTTTCATGTCAACTATTTCAAAATTCTACCTTGCCAATAATGTGGTCTTCCTTCAACCCTTCACAATCCTGTCATCAAATAGAACTTTCAAAAAAAAAACAGCTTGACTATTTTACCCACCCCCAACATAATACTCTTTGACTATTAATCTTACTATGGGGTATGTGACTTCATACTTTGCTCCCCCCTCCTTCTGCAACCTTATAAGTAGCTTCTCTCCTTGAACTCAACCTTTACTTCCCCTCAAAATGACACATGCACCATCCTTGAAGCTTCACTAGATTTGTACATGTTTTTCTCTTTCCCTGTAATGCACCTAATTGAGTTTTTTGAACTTGATTTTCAAAATGTCTCAAAAGCCTCCTAAAAGCCTCCAATTCTCCCTCTGCTCCCCCATTAATTACTGCCTTCTCTATTCCACTTTTGCTCCTTATACATATTAACATGCAATACAACATGGCACTTTATTTGTTTGCATATATATCTCTTCCACTAGAAATTCCACAAAGACTGAAACATTTGACTATCAATGTCTGTATCTTCATAGCCCAGTACATCGTTTAACAGAACAGTTAAATGAGTACTAAGTATATAGTTGGAGCAGATAAATATTTGGGCAATAAAGGATTCCTCCTAAACCATATAAGCATATTCATTCTAAACTATCAATTCTATGGTGTCCCAAGTAATACACAGATAGAATACAAGAATCCTCAACCAACCCAAACCCCTTTCTCCTCTGAAATCTTGTTTCCTCTTTTGGAGAAACTGTTTAAACCTCTTCTAGGTCCCATCCTTTTGGCTGTTTGATTCTTGAGTCTAATATGTGTACATTTGTGTTTTATATGTATATGCAGTGAGATAATATGTATTTTATCCCAAGAACCTTCTTATCCCATAGAGACATTAGATAGACCATAACTTGGCTCAGACCTGTAAGCCGCTGTTGCTGTCTTCGCCTTTGAGTCCACAAGAGGAGAGCGATGAGAAAGGCCAGCAGAATGACACCAAAGATCCCCAATGCAACAAGGGATGAGTGACCTAAGTGCAAGTAAGTATCACAGGAGATGATGTCTTAGCTAACAGACTGAGGTCCCTGGTCCCACCCCTCTCTTTGATATAGGATGGCTGAAATAAGTTTCCCAATCCTCAGGATGACCTCTAACCCAAAGTCTCTTAACAAAAAGGATTGTAAATAATACAGACAATTGGACCCGTGGTCATAAATCGCATGATATACCTCTAGGATTTGATGATCTTTGGGCCATTGCAATTTCTGTAGGAGAAAAGAGAAGGAGACTCAATTTGGGGAGTAATGTGTAGAACAAATATTTCTATTTTTTATATGAGCCTTTGGTGCCTCTCAACCAGGTCAACTACTCCTTCCCACCTAAAATGAGGATCCCCTTGTCTTTATGCCTTCTGTTTGGACATGCATAGAAGTTATGTGCTTTCCCTTGGTGAAGGCCAAGGTGTAACAACAGATGTTCTCATTGTTGTTCTCATTTCCAATTCCTTCAGATTGGAAAATCATCATTCTCTCCCCACCAGATCCCTGTGCACATGTGTCCAGTCTTTACACATTGCATGTCACTTCCCACCCTTTTTTGCTGCCAGAGATGCCAGCTCACTCCAGGCTCCCGGCACTCACCTGAGCACCTCACAGCAGCATCTTCCTTGTGGCCACAGTCACTGTGCCCCCAGGGTCTAGCAGGACAATCCCACAAGGAAGACTCATTCCCTTTGCACTTCACGTCATTGAGCCATATAGGCCCAGTCCCCTGACCAAATGCTGCCTCTTTTAGTGCTTCTAATGCTGGGCCACAGCCCAGCTGTCGACACACCACTTGTGCATCTTCAAGGTCCCAGGAGTCATCGCACACTGTCCCCCAGGAACCTCCGTGCCAGAGCTCCACACGTCCAGAACAATTAGAGGTTCCTTCTTGAAGTCTTATCTTGTCTGAAAAAATCACAGACACCTAGATCATTTCTGAAGAATAAAAACTTCTAAAAGCTCACAGAGGGAATGAAAGATTGGAAATTTTTCTTGAATCTCTATTTTAATACTTTGCTTATTTAATGTGTACTTGAGAATATATTTTAACAACATTTATCCTTTATGAAAGTATATGTCCTTTTGGCAAACTGGATGTATTTCATCCTGGACACAATAACATTAGTGTGATTTAGGAAATGTGGAATAAGGTTAACACTCTATGATATTAATTTTTCTCAAAGAGAAAAAGGTTTAGGAGATTGTCAGGTACATAAAAAACCTCTTCAAGGGTAAGAAGATGGAGAAGGGTGAAATACTTCAGGATTGATTTTTTTTTAACTGCTTCCCTTCTTATATTGGTAAAGCAAGATAATATTTGAAAGAAAAGTGGGAAAGGTAAGGTAAGGTTTAATAGCCAAATACTGAATTATATATCTTTTGCTCCTCATTTGTTCTCAGAGAAAACAATTGAATAAACCTTTCAAGAAGGCCATGTAGAGTGCAATGCTTCTTGGACAACTAATCCGTGATCCTGAATATCTATAAGCCAAATTAAATGAAACTAATTACATCATCTGGGTAGAATAGGTGGCAGAGGTTATTCATTCCTACTTAATGAGATCAGAAGATGATAATGGAATTACAACATGGAATTCTCATACAGGCCACCAGATACTCACTGGCACATGTGATCCAGGTCTCCTCTGAAGAACTGGCCACTCTCTGTTTCCATGGAGAAGATGGGCACTGCCATAAGGTGTCAGGTCCTTTTGGACACTGGACATTGTCCACCCACATGTGCCTGGACATGGGCTTGTCTGAAGATGCAGGGTTGATGCTCCCCTTGTCTGCACAACCCAGTTGCCTGCATACCACCTCCACAGTGGTTGCAGACATATTACTCTTGCCAACGCTGCCCCAAGCTCCATTGTAAAAAACTTCAAGACGCCCTGCACAGATGTCTCTGCTGGTTTCATCAATCAGTCTGAGAGACATGAACTCTGGGGTGAAATACAGAGTTAGTAGTTTCACATCTTCTCTCTGAAGATTCACAGGACTCCCTCCCTCCCTTTATTCTATGATAATGGTTTTAAAAATAGGCACAATATGTCAATTGCTAGTAACTCTTTGGTAACTTTTGGATGATTTTCTACACTAAATATGGTATAGTTCTGTAAATAGCTTATGGTTTTCTAGTATTGCGTTTTGTGCTTAGGGACCCATTTAGAAGGCCACCAATGATTCTAAATTGATTTCTAAATCTTAATCGAGCACTCAGAGCCTTTTACATCAATTGCATAGTTTAGGTTTGTCTCACTAAATTACTGCAATTTTAGCCTCAAGAAACTTATCTCATTAATTTTCTTTGCAGCTTTCTTGACAGTTAAAACTTAGTAAGATACTCAGACACTAAAATGAGGTGTATATTACCTTAAAATGAAATTTTTCCTTTTCTGACTCTTCAGTTGTCTGCCTATGTCCTCCACCAGTTTATGTCATTAAATGTGCATGATATCAAATGTGCATGATATCAAATTACTTCTGGCAGATAGAATTTTTCACTTCCCTAAGTAACTGAGTCATACTTCTGTTTTCCCCAGTCTGTTACCACTGAATATAGTTTTCTACTTCACAATAGTTTCCAAAGCTTGTCATGTATACAGAACAAAAGAAGAACAAAAGCATAACTTAGCCTCTTATGATCATTTTTGCTCCTACAAAAAGTAAGTTTCATTTGCCTGTCATAAAAAAATTACTTGGGTATGGCAATTATCTTTTGCTCTGTAGAATGTAGTGCTGGATTTTTTTCTTGTCCCTTTTAATTTACTTCTTTATACAGTGATATCAAGTGGTGCACTGAATGTAGCTCCATATATATTTATAAAAGATTTCTCTATCTTAGTTTTGCTGTCATGTTCATGATATGGAAGCCGATGTCTGTATTTTTCTCTCTCTGATGTTACCCTACCTTGCACATGGGATAGCATTAATCAATCAAATCCACACTTCTGGACCCTGACTCTAACAATAGTTCCCTCTAAACCTGCTTTCCAGGGAATTTTCTCAGGTTAATATCTTTCACTTCCTGGGGCCCCTTCTCAGTCCCTCTTGGGTAATTGTGACCAGAGATTATGTGCAGAACTCACCTGAGCAGATAACTCCTGCATCCTCCTTATGTCTGCAGTTGTGTTGCCCCCAGCCGTGTGAGCGGCATTGCCAGATATGAGATTCCTTTCCATTACAGTTCACCTCGTCCAGCCAGATGGGCCCTGTTCCTTCCCTAAAATGAGCAGAGCCAGTGGCATTAATGGCCACTCCACAGCCCAGCTGTCTGCACACCACATGGGCATCACTCAGGTCCCAGCTGTCATCACAGATGGTGCCCCAGGAGCCCTCATGGTAGACCTCTATTCTCCCAGCACAGCGACCGCCTCCATTTACCAGGCGAAGTTGCCCACTCGCTGGAAAGAGAAAATAAAATATTAATATTGCAATATTAATAAAATGCACTCTTAAGGATTAAGATCATTTTTATAGATTGGCCACTGATTCTCACCAATACAAGCAACAGCACTTTCTTCCGAAGTGGTAGATCTTGTTGGGTCCAGAGATGTTGAATTGCATGGGGATAGCGTCTGGCTCTGATTTCCTGCAAACACCAAATTGCTCAGTCATACAAGGTACAGCAAAGTTAGGGTGAGGAAGGGAGAACTGATAGAGCGTCAGACAGATGAGTTGAGAACAAACAGCTTCAGAGGGAGGGGAAGATGGTAGGTCAACCTGGCTAGGAATAAATCAGGTGCTTTGAGAAGGGCCAGTACATGGTAAGCACCAGGTAGGTAATTATGAGGTTTGTGAAAATTAAGTTTACTTTCCTTCTAAAAAGACACGTGAGGTTGATATCCTAGCATGCTCATGATCCCTTAAAATAGATCATGCCCTTTGGCTTTTGTCCTTCATCCCTGTAGATACACCTGCTCTAAAGGCATGCCACCATGAGAAGGGCTCATCATTGGCTGTCCTTCAGCCGCTTACCTGAGCAGATTACAGAGGCCACTTGCCCAGCAGAACACAGCGTCGCGCCCAGAGCAGTTACAGGGCAATCTCCCATGTGCTGCTCAGTCCCAGTGCAGTGAAACATGTGCCTCCAGATCTGACCACTTCCTTTCCCAAAATGTGCTCCTCCCGGAATAGAAAGGGCAACTCCACATTTGAGCTGCTGACAGAAAACATGGGCATCTTCTATGTCCCAGTGAGAGTTGCAGAGGGATCCCCAGTTCCCAAGTATCTTGAGCTCCACTCTTCCTTCACACGGGGACTGGCCATTCACCAAGCGGATTTCCGTGTATCCTGGAAGGAGATGGGGCTTTTAAAAAGATGTCTGTGATTACCTAACCCCACCCTCCTCGTGGTATGGGAACATATTGAACAAGTTCTCTGGGTCTCACTTGAGCAGACGACTCCAACATCCCTGCTGTGGCTACAGGTCCCATCTGGGCGAGAGGCTACTGAACAGAGTGAAAGATGGGACTCCTGCCCCTCACACTGGAATTCTTCAGCCCAGATCTGTCCATTTCCTTCTCCAAAGTGAGCTCCCCCTAGGATGGAGATGACTGTGCCACACTGTAACTCTCTGCACAGCACACTGGCAGCTTCCAAAGAGAAGTCGGAATCACAGACGGTGCCCCATGTGTCACCATGTTTCACTTCAACACGACCAGAGCAGGGAATATCTCCTCCAACTAGTCTGGGTTCCCTGTGGGCTTTTTTGAAAAAATAATAATATTTCAGTGAGAAATGCCATGATTCCCAGACTTACCTTCATGATGGGACTGGAAAGGGGAGGCCGGGATGTTTGATGATTTTCCATACTTGTTCCCCTTGGCTTTTCTGCCTAGAGTTGGGCATAGCAAATTCTAGATCTCCCCATTCCTTACTGGACCAATTCATCTGAGAGAATTTTAGAACCTTGCTTCTTGGCGTCAACCATCCCCAGAAGCATGATAACTCTTTCCTTTTAATATTTGTGTACATTATTCCTAAAACCATAAATTATATATATATATATATATATATATATATATATATATATATATCTTCTCTTTTTATTTTTTAGCTCTATATTCCACTCTGTACCCATCGCAGTCTGGTGTTGGCCCCAGCCTTTCTGAATGGTTTTATATAAAGTGTTGCAATATACTTCTTGTTTTCAAATTGAACCTGGGATTTCTTCTTCCTTTTGATATATGTTACACTTGATACATGAGATACTCCTGTTTTCTCCTTCCTGTCTAAACCTGCTTTACCAGAACCTTTCATATATTTCCTGACCAAAATTCTATCCTCAACTCCCTCACCTTCTCTTAACTGCCAATAAATATATTTTCATATATATGTTTTAAATTTCATAAACATACCTACTTGGACATCAGAATATAAGGTGTTCAAAATTGAAGGAATTATTTTACTGACATGGCCACATCTTCTTTACTCAATTAATGATATCCAGACCAAATTAGAATCACTTAAAATTGAACCACTTCTTTATCTCACTTCTTTATCTCATAATTAATGGTAATGATAATGACAGTAGTGAACATTACATGAGCACTTATTTTATCTATGGCACTTTATTAAATATCGAACAAACATAATTTCACTTAATCTTTACAATCTCCTCAGGGGATAATTATTAACATCATTCCAATTTTACAGACAAGGAAACTGAAACAGAGAGGTGTAGTAATTTGCTTTGATCATATAGAGAGTTACAGAAGGAGCAGAATTTAAAGGTCTACAGTATGTTCCAGAGCCTAGAATCCTGACCCTCACAATACACTGCTCATGTTAAAAATCACCAAGGTTGTCAGTCCTCCAGGATATTTCTCCTCCTTATTTGTTGCTACTATTTTTTTTAAAGACATTTATTTATTTGAGAGACAGAGAGAGAAGAGAGTGAGCAGAGGAGGAGCAGAGGGATAATGAGAGAGAGAATCTCAAGCTGACTCCCCACTGAGTGTGGAGCCGGACTTGGGGCTCGATCTCATCACCCTGAGATCAAAGTCTGAGCCAAAACCAAGAGTAAGATGCTTAAATGACTGAGCCACCCAGGAATCCCTGTTGCTACTGCTTTAATGTAATTTGTCATCATATGTCTTGTAAACCTTTGCAAGTCTAAGTAATCTTATTTCTAAGCCCTCTTTCTAATATATCTTTGGCATGACCACAGATATGTTATTACACTTCAAGTATTTTCACATGATTTCTTTGTCTTTGGGGCAGACTATTCAATGCATCTTTGCTATTTATGCAATAATTTATCCTTTCAGCAAATAGTTTTAAGGACCTACAATATTTTAGACATTCAGGTGGGCTAAAAAGTATGTCACATTTCAGTCCATCAGTGAAAATAGATACTACTTCTACTACTACTAATAATTGTAACCATAGCAGTTAACAGGTATTGGTCACTTGCTGTGTAATTCCTGTGAGGCAGGCATTATTATACTACCATTTTTCTTTTGAGGAAATTGAAGCACAGAGAGCTTTGATAGATTCTCCAATGTCACCCATCTATTAAAATTAAAGAGAGATGATAAATACTAAATCTTAACATTCTTTAAAATACTTTATGATGTCACCTTTAAAGCTTTCATGTCTATTACTTTATCAATTGTACCTGATGCTCCAGCCTTAAAGAATCCTGGTCATGCTATTCTTCTGTGCTTCTGCAGAAACTTACTCTCCATTTATAATGTTTTTCCCAACCTATGTACCTGGGGAAAAGCTACTTCTTTTCAAGGCTGCTCAATTTCTTATTGATCACCCTTGCCCTCAAGAACACAGGTGAGCATAAGACATACATGTTCAAATAATGATAAGTCCAGGGGCACCTTGGTGGCTCAATTGGTTAAGTGTCTGCCTTCGGCTCAGGTCATAATCTCAGGGCCATAAGACAGCCCTATGATGGGCTCTGGGTGTATAGCCTACTAAGATTGTCTCTCTCCTTCTGCCCCTCCCTTGCTCTCCCTCTTTAAAAAAGAAATAAAATTAAATGAAAATAAAGGATATAGTCATGAAATAGCATGGTGTAATTGAGGAATTATAAATAATTTAGTATGGATGGGATTTAAAACCTAAAGACACCAGAAATAAAGCTAAAGAAATGGAGCTCAGATTTTAAGACACTCTGCCAAATTGAGGAATACAATCATCAAGGTAAGTAAGAGTTTCTTTTAACATACTCAGAGATAATTCAAATTATTTGGGAACTACAAACTATTTCCTTTAATTTTTTAAAGAAAGAAAGTGCATTTGAAGGACCTTCTAAAGGGCATCCATCTTTTAGAAATGCCTACTGTCAAACATCACTAATTCCCTTGACATTACTCTCAGTATGACACAGATATCCTATCAGTACTTGCCACTTTCCAAAATTGTTTCAGATCTGACTATATTCTGTATTGTAGCAGTATAAAATACCCCAGCATGTCAAAATTTCACCACTTACCCATTTAATATGTAAAAGCAAGTTTCTATCCAAAAGTGAGTTGAAGAACATACTTTCTAAACACAGCTTCAAGTTTAAAGCATATAATGCCCCTACCCCACAAATAATGAAAAATTCTTGAGTTGAGTCCTTAATTTCTTCTTGTTATATCATTATTTGAGCATGAAATTCCTCTAAGATATCATTAGCTAGTATTGATCTGATCCGATTCCACTTTGGGAGAGATCTAAACTTTATTTTAAATAAAGGCAGTTTCTTAGACTGAGCCCAAGTCACCTTTCTTGTAACCTCTTGCTCTCTCATCTGGATCAAAATAAAACACAGCCTGTGTGAAAACAAACCAAAAAGTTAAACCAAACTAAATAATTTTCTCTCTCATGGTGAAAATGTGTTAAACACTTGAAAACAGGTCCTACTATAAAGATCCTCTTGCTTCCTTTTTCCTAAAATGTTTGAATCCTGGGCAAAGGGAAATTCTTCCATGTAGAAATGACTTTAAGATTCCGTTCCAGCTTTTTTTTCTTCATAAATCTGTTAGTAATACATTAATCTACACCACGAGTTGACTTCTTTATATCATTTATTCTGTGTACATCGTTAGAATATTCAAAATTTACTCCTTTAAGAGATTTCTTTCCTGCTAAACCTTTTTATTTTATTATAAAAGCCATTTATTTGATTTTTGTACCTGTACTTAGCTTCTTTGATCAATAACTTAAACTTCCCCCTGGCATAAGTAACTGAATTTGTATTTCCTTCTTTCTCTAGAATTAAATAAATGAAGACATGAAGAACAAACATGAGAAAGAATGCATTAGAATTACTTCCTTTTGTTTAGTAATAGATAAAATACACAGTATGATTTAAATAAGCATTAACACATTTTTATCATTTATTCCTTTCTAGACTATGAAGAAGTCTAAATCATTTTAGTATCAAAATGATTTCTCAAACCTTAGTAAATACAGCACAACTCATATGAACTGTTTAAGTTCTGATGGTCTCTATGACCCATGCACAGCCATCACAAACAAAATGTCTGGGATTCAAAGTAATTTTGTAGCAAATTTTCTTAGACCTGTTTGTGGCTGTTTGTAGAAACTGCACATCAGAGATAAAATGTTGCTTTATCCTTCTAGGCTTCCTGCTTTATTGAGTTTTTGGTTCTTTTCAGCCCTAAAGCCCTGTGCTCCACAAAACTAAGAACTTTAAGAATCTAAACAGATCATGGAATTTGTAGTTTGAACTTCACAGGCACAGAGATAGTATTCCATGATTTCCCCCACTGGAAATCTTCTGAAAGAATCAAGAAATCAAGAAATAAAATTATTAAAAAAAAAAAGAAATAAAATTATAGGTGGGGGCTGGGTGGCTCGGTTAAGTGACCAACTCTTGTTTTTTTTGGCTCGGGTCATGATCTCATGGGTCATGGAATGGAGTTCCACTTCCTGCTCCCCACTCAGTGGGAAGTCTGCTTGGGATTCTCTCCCCTGGCCCCTCTCCCATCCTCTCTCATAAATAAATCTTTAAAAAAAGAAACAAAATTACACATTCTATTTCTAACAAAACAAGAAGAGTGCTAAAACCTATTGTACCCATGTAAGTAGAAGAGCTTCTAAAAACTACACAAATATACAAAATATATACACAATACACAATATAACAAAATAGTTTACAAAAGAAGGCAAAGAATACACATGACACTTAGCAAAAAAATATATATGTGTGTGTATACACACACACACAGATATATATAGTTCTGTAAACAAAAGGGCTCCCCTATAGCTGCAAATTTACACTACTTGGGATTTTGATTAAATGTAGTTGAATAGAATCTTAAATAATTCAGAATATTTTACCAAAACTAAAGTGCTCAAGTAATAAAACCTAAATTTTGGATGTGGTTGAATGGAATGGATGGATAAAATATATAATAACTCAGATATTATAGTCTGGAAAGCTAATGCCTTGTTATTCATGGTAAGATATTGGACACATGTCACCTTGAAAAGAAAACCATGTACTCATTGAAGTTGAAAAATCAGGGAACATAATCACAGAAGAAAAAATTGAAAAAAAAAATCAGAATGTTAGCATGACATAAATCCTCCTTGCCATTTCAGCACTTCTAAGAGAGATGAACTCAGATTTGAAGTAGCCACACTGCAAGAAAAAAATGGAAGGAAAAATACCAATTTCATAAGGGAAGTATGCTCTGCCAGCAGCTGCTATACATAACTAATTGAGAGACCTATAATTTGGAACTTGCAGAATTGAAAAAAAAAAAAAATAGAACCCTAAGTATACAATCCCCCAAACTGAGGTGGTAATAAAACTGTAGGCTTAGCAGAAAATAGAATTCACACTCCACATACAAAGAATGAGCCTCCCAGCAAAGACAGGAGTCAGGTCTTGTTTTTCCTCCCAAACCCCTGGTTGCAAATGACCTTAGGGAGTGGCCAATAAATTAAGAGGAAGCTGGTCACAGCATAGGTCAACGCTTATACATATATTCCTTGATTGTGGTTATTTTCAGATGGCATTAGATGAAAGAAAATCAACTAGAAGTGTGCTGTTTGGAGAGAATTGTTTCACTACTTTGAGGACAGCTGACAGCAGCCAATGGTAACTCAACCTGTAAAGCAATCCAGGGGTCCCTGAACCAATGTCAGCAGAGAGTGAGCTGTGAAAGGTGTGCAGCCCCCAAACTGCACTCAGCTATGGCTCTGGAGAGCATGCAATAGAAGGAACTGGCCTGAGAATAGCATCTGGGCCTATGAAGGACAAGGAACAGAGGACAGCTTCTCAGATGGCAGAACCTGGTCTACCAGATGGGCTCACTAGGGAACTCACTCAGTTTTAGGACAACTTATCATTCCTGACCAATAGGATTTGATAATTGCCACAGAAAAATAATTCTAGGTACTTCTTGGTGACCATAGAACCACCCAAACAGCCTTAAGCTGCTTACCTATTTCACTTGTTTTAGTGAGAAAGGAGTAAACTTTTTCTTTATCTACTCTTATTTGGATTTCTTTTGGATGCTGCTGGACTTAATACTAACTAATATAAAATACAATTAATAGGAAAATAATTAGAAAAAATGATCAGACATACAATTATGCTATGCATGCCCAAACGAAGCCCAAGCGAAGTCCCCCAAAAAGTTGTGTAGAGAAATATAGTTCATAGTTAGTTGTAGCATAATACATGAGTTATTTTTAAAATAAATCTGAATTCTATGATGAATACAAGTGATGCACCTAGAACAAATGATTCATAAAGGTTGAAAATAAGAGAATAGAAAGTAAATGAAGCAAAAATTGTGATATTAATATCAGATGAGTTTGATTCAGAACAAAAATCATTCAACCATAGAAAAAGGGGAAACTTTATAATACCAAAAAAGAACAATTCACAATGACCACATTACAACTGTAGGTAGATCTATGTCCCAGATTCACAGAGCATCAGTTCATCAATTATATGATACAGTCACTGGTATACCCAGTAGAAAACCTATAATGTATTTATATTAATAACTAGGAAAGAATCAACATTAACTAGGCACTGAACTCAAGAAGTTAAATCAGTAGTAAATCAGAAAGGAATTAATAGATAGAGAAACAAATTTTAATGAATTAGGAAATGAAAACAACATTAATCTTAAAAAATCCAAATGCTGGTTCATTTAAAAAAAAAAAAGCAAAGCAAAGCTAATTTTACCTGATGAAAGAAATTAAAAATATAAAGTCACGGTAATAAATGATAAGAAGAGAAATGTATAGATAGAGAAGTCATTTCAGAAAGGTCTTTAAATATTGATATGAAATTATGGTCAGGATATTTTACTAAGTAAATACTAAGGTACAGAACAGTTAGAGCACTTGGGTGGCTCAGTGGTGAGTGTCTGCCTTGGTTCAGGTTGTGATCCTGGGGTGCTGGGATCCATTTCCCACAGGGAGCCTGCTTCTCCCTCTGTCTATGCCTCTGTCTCTCTCTGTCTCTCATGAATAAAACAATAAAGTCTTTAAAAATTAAAGAACAGTTTACATAATATGCCACGATTTGAGCAACAAAATGAACTAAAACTTATATATGGATTTGTTCGTATTTAAATAAAGTATCTCATAAAGAACATATGAATACCCCAGCCATGTAAATTGTCTGTGAAGAGTAGAATCAGATGCTAGGGATATCTTTCAGGAAGAGCTTCTTACACTTTCATTTCAGAGTGTGAACCATAAAACAAGAACAAGAACAAAATGGACACATGACAACACACAAACACAAAAACCCTCAAAATGTGAATATACTGCTTAATCAAGAAATCTCTTTAAAAAAAGAAAGAAAAGGGACGCCTGGGTGGCTCAGTTGTTGAGCGCCTGCCTTTGGATCAGGGTGTGATCCTGGAGTCCCGGGATCGAGTCCTGCATTGGGCTCCCTGCATGGAGCCTGCTTCTCTCTCTGCCTCTCTTTCTTTGTGTCTCTCGTGAATAAATAAATAAATAAATAAATAAATAAATAAATAAATAAATTATAATAAATAAAAAAGGAAAGAAGAACGGTTGAAAAGCAGATATGTATATTCTAATTTGTATCTTAAAAGATTATCTTTTTCCAGTCAGAGGATAATTTCTACGTAACTAGAAGAGACATAATTTATAACAACAGAGAAAGCACCTAGGAGCACATCTAAGGTTAGGATGTATCTAGGGTAAAGCCATTGGTTAGTGGACATACAGCATCATAGGACTGCATCTCTACATGTTTAATGGTTTTACTTATATGTTGCTTTCCCTAAAGTCTTTCTTTTACCATATTAATAATAGTTATGTCAATATGTTACCTTACAATTGTTGAAAAGGCATCACTTTTCAACAACATTAGCATGTGTATAAATGTGATTAGCATAAAATACAAGAGATTATCTGTAAGCCAGGCCAACTCACAGTTTACCTAGGAACTTCTAAAAGAGGTTGCAGTGAAATACACAAAAACATTCAGAAAGAAGAAATTCTTACATAGAAAGATAGCCTAAGGTTCAGTCATGCCAGTTTATCCAACATACTTTTAAAATCTTTTGGTAACATTCCCATGGAAGACATATTTAAGTTCTACCTTCAAAATTTTAATCCTTCTTAACCTTTCATACTTCCATGGATTTAAGAATGACTCAACTGTTTTGTTTTGTTTCTTAACAAACCAGCATAGGGAAAAGAAGAGAGAGAAAGGTAAACCAAGAAACAGATTCTGAACTACAGAGAACAAACTAATGGTTACCAGAGAGGGGGATGGGGCAGATGGGATTAAAGAGGGCACTTGTGAAGAGCACTGGGTATTGAATGTAAGTGTTGAATAGTTAATTGTACATCAGAAACTAATAATACACTGTTATGTTAACTAACTTTTAAAAAAACATATTTTATTTAAATTCAATTTGCCAACATATAGTATAACACCCAGTGCTCATCCCATCAAGTGCCCTCCTTAGTGCCCGTCACCCAGCCACCCCATCCCCCCACTCCCTCCCCCTCCACACTAACTTACTTTTTAAAAAGATTTTATTTATTTATTTAGAGAGACCATGCAAGCAAGCTGGGGGAGAGGCAAAGAAAGAGGGAGAGAGAATCCCAAGCAGACTCCACCCCAAGCACAACGCAGGGCCAATCTCATGAACCTGAGATCATGACCTAAGCTGAAATCAAGAGTTGGATGCTCAGCCAATTAAGTCATCCAGGCGCTCCCTTAACTGTTATTTAAATAAAAAACAAAAACAAGGGCAGGGCACCTGGGTAATGCAGTCAGTGAAACATCCGACTCAGTTTCAGCTCAGGTCATGATCTCAGGGTCATGGGATTGAGCTCCATGCTCCAGGGGGAGTCTGATTGGGATTGTCTCTCCCTCTCCCTCTGCCCCTCCCTCCACATGCTCTGTCTCTCTCAAATAAATATATAATCTTTAAAAGAAAAAAAAAAACACAAAAGCTAAAGTGAACAAAAACAAGTCACACCTGTG
Organism: Canis lupus dingo; assembly: GCF_003254725.2. NCBI lineage: Eukaryota > Metazoa > Chordata > Mammalia > Carnivora > Canidae > Canis > Canis lupus. Next base: position 37,905,614 of record NC_064269.1, on the reverse strand, counting down.
ACCAAGGCACAAAATGAATTATAATTTCGACAGAAACTCCCATGATGGAATAGGTATTTTCTGATTTCTCAAGTGAGATCTAGTCATAAGGACCAATGTTTCTCATCAGTTTCAAGGATCTTACTAGAAACTTATACTCTTGGAATTCAGCTTCTTAGCATGTTCATTGAAAGTCTTACCTGAGGGGAACCTGGATGGCACAGTGGTTGAGCATCTGCCTTCAGCTCAGGTCATGATCCTGGGTCCTGGGGTCAAGTCCCACATGGGGCTCCCCACAAGGAGCTGCTTCTCCCTCTGCCTATGTCTCTGCCTCTCTCTCTGTGTCTCTCATGAATAAAGACACAAAATCTTAAAAAAGAAAATAAAGTCTTACCTGAGCAGGTAACTTTAGCTTCTTCATAGTGATCACAGCTCAGTCCACCCCACTGCCAGTTCTTGCAGTCCCAAAGGGAAGTTTCATTGCCACTACAGCGGCTTAAAAACAGCCATGTGTTTGTTGCCTTAACTTTGGAATAACGCTGATAGGACGTTTTGAGAGCAGATCCACATCCCAACTGCTTGCAAACCACATCGGCTTCTTTCAGTCCCCAGCCTCTATCACATACTTTCCCTAGCAGTTTCTGAATTTCAACCTCCACTGTCCCAGCACAGCGGCTGCCTCCACCGACAAGTCTCAGCTCCAGGTCTGATCCATCTGCAAATGAAACATAAACTTAGTTTACAGATGCATCTGGAAGTTAGCTCCCAAAGGATGTATTTTTTATCTTGTTCCTTCCCAGATACTGAGGCACTGGAAATCATGGCTTATCCATCTCCTGGCTTTTTATTTATTTATTTTTTTTCTCCTGGCTTTTTAAACAGCCACTATGGGCCATGAATTTGGTCAGAAACAGGATTATAGTTTCAAGGGTTAATAAAAATTGTCAATGGCAAAGAAATATGAGCAAGACAGAGATTTCTCTAAAAAGACATAACATTTTGTGTCTCAGAGCTCCAGGTAGACTTAGAATCTGAAATGTGGTTCCTAATAGCAGCCTGAATAATTACTGCAGGAAACAGACAACCCTCCAAACTAGTCAAATAAAGAATGAGGATGCTGGATGGTTCGGTTGGTCAAGTGTCCATCTCTTGGTTTTGGCTCAGGTTGTGTTCTTGGAGTCCTGATCTCAAGGTTGTGGGATCAAGCTCCATGTTGGTTTCTTTTTTTTTATTTTTTATAATTTTTTTTAAATTTTTATTTATTTATGATAGTCACAGAGAGAGAGAGAGAGAGGCAGAGACACAGGCAGAGGGAGAAGCAGGCTCCATGCACCGGGAGCCCGACGTGGGATTCGATCCCGGGTCTCCAGGATCACGCCCTGGGCCAAAGGCAGGCGCTAAACCACTGCGCCACCCAGGGATCCCTCCATGTTGGTTTCTGTGCTCAGTGTAGAGTCTGCTTGAAGATTCTCCTTCCCCCTCCCCACCAACACTTGTGCTCAATCTCTCTCTCTCTTTCTCTCTAGATAGATAGATAAAATCTGTTTAAAAAGAATGCGTTTAAGATTCCTTACAACAAGGAAATTATTAGATATTACTATCTCTCACATCTCATATTCATCCTTACTCCTAAAGAACACAGGTCTTTCCTTCACTGTTTTTCTTTTCACTTACCAGAACATGTCACACCAGCATCTTCATTATGATTGCAATAATGCTTTCCCCATTCATGGTGTCTACACTGCCAGAGAGCAGATTCGTCTCCTTGGCAGGAAAGATTGTCAAGCCAAATGTGTCCACTTCCCTCACTGGCGTTAACTCGACCAATGGCGGTGACAGCAGTTGGGCATCCCAGTTGTTTACATACCACAGCAGCATCATTACTATCCCAGCCATCATCACACACTGTCCCCCATTCCCCTTGGAATTTTACTTCTAATCTTCCTGAACATTCAGTGACTCCATCTACCAGTCTCAGGCTCAGATCTGCTCCATCTGTAAGAGGGACACAAAACAAATCAGTGATAAAAAAACAAGAATAAGGGGGAATATAAGCAGACACAGAGAAAACAGTGATATAATACCACTGAAAATCATTAAAGGTGGAGAAAGAATGGCTTAGGCAAGAAGACAGTACTTTTCAGACTGGCTAGTATCAAAAAGATAAGAAATAAGTCTTGGTGAGAAAGGGGAATCCTCTTGCACTGTTGGTGGGAATGCAAACTGGTGCAGCCATTATGGAAAACAGTATGGAGGTTCCTCAAAAAATTACAAATAGAACTACCTTATGATCCACAACTTGCACTAAGGGTATTTACCCAAAAAATACAAAAGCACTAATTTGAAGGGATGTACACATCCCTATGTTTATAGCAGTATTATTTACAACAGCCAAATTATGGAAGCAACCCAAGTGCCTGTTGAAAGATGAGTAGATATAGAAGGTGTGGTATATTATATTATATTATTATTCAGCCATAAAAAATGAAATCTTGCCATTTGCAATAACATGGATGGAGTTAGGATAATGCTAAGTAAAATAAGTCAGTCAGAGAAAGACAAATACCACATGATTTCATTTATATGTGGAACTTAAGAAACAAAACAAATAAGCAAAGGAAAAAAAGAGAGAGGTAGAGAGAGAGAGAAACCAACTCTTTTTTTTTTTTATTAGAAAACTGTAGGTAACTTTAATAAAATCACTTCAAGAATATAATTTGGTTGTAAAACCAATACAATGAGCTCTAAAAATTTTTCTATTCAGTTAATAAAGTCATCTGTAAATACTGTAATATGTTCATATTCACAAAATCTGAATGAAAAGCAAACACAACTTTCCATTTTACCGTGTTAGCATGGTAATTCAAAATTCACTTTGAAGGGACCCAAGAAGCCAACTCTTAACTATAGAGAACAAGTTAGCGGTTGCTGGAGGGGAAGACGGTGGGGGGATGGGCGAAAGAGGTGAAGGAGTTAAGAGCACACTTATAATGATGAGCCCAGAGTAATGTGTAGAATTGCTGAATCACTAATTTGTACACTTGAAACTAATATAACACTGTATGTTAATTATACTGCAATTAAAATAAAAAACAATAAAAATACTAAAAATAGAAATACCATATGATCCAGTAATTCCACTATTGGCTATCATCCAAAGAAAAAGAAAATGCTAATTTGAAAACAATATATGTACTTCTATGTTTATTGCAGCATTATTTACAATAGTTGGGATATGGAAGCAGCCCAAGTATCCATCAATAGATGAAATGGATAAAGAAGATGTGGTATATGTATGTGTATATATAATGGAATATTACTCAGCCATAAAAAAGAATGAGATCTTGCTATTTGTAACATGGATGGACCTACAGGGTATAATGTTAAGTGAAATAAGTCAGACAAAGAAAGGCAAATATCATATGATTTCATTTATGTGTGGAGTCTAAAAAACAAAACAAATGAAAGGACTCTTAACTATAGAGAACAAATTGGTGGTTGCCAGGGGTGAGGTGGGCAAGGGGATGGGTGAAATAGATAAAGGGGATGAAGAGGTACACATTCCCAGTTATAAAATAAATAAGTCAGAGAGATGAAAAGTATAGCATAAGGAATATAGTCAATAAAACTGTAATAACTTGTATGGCAACAGATGGTGACCACACTTATTGTGGTGAATGGCAAGTAATTTATAGAATTATTGAAGCAATATGTTGTACACCTGAAACCAATATAACATTTATGTTAACGATGCTTCAATAATAATTTTTTTAAAGGGAATTTTCAGGACAGAGAGCATGTACCATAAAAAGAGTTTCTGGGGCACCTGGCCAGCCCAGTTGATTAAGCATCTGACCTTGGCTCAGGTCTTGTCTCAGCATCCCCACTCAACAGAGTCTGCTTCTTCCTCTCCCTTTGCCCCACTCCCCTCAAATAAATAAAATCTTAAAAAAAAAAAAAGGTTCCTAACAAGAGATGCAGGGGCTCAATTTTATCTAGAGATTTGTTTGTTTTACTATCACAGAGTTTTTCTTAGAATTGTTTTTTTCTAGTTAAATATACGTTCGCATGTGTAGGTGGTACTCATACACTCAGGCCCAGGACTCAACATTGACTTTTGCCTCTGACTGCATTACCTATCTATAACTACCTGGTTTGTGTTATATGCCTGGTCCCTTTGTGACCAGTTCCTTAGTCAAAAAGCTAACAAAGAGAAAGGGGACCTAATCACTACCACTTTCATCTTCCCCCAATCTATATTCCTCAAAAAACAGAGCTTGATCCTGAGCAATATCTTACAATAAATAAGTTGCTCCTTTCCACTGGCAGTTTTAGTTTTTGCTGCTATAATACTGTCTATTGTGAGTCCTCAGCATTGAGAAGAAATGTGCTGATTGGGGACCGAGAAAGCTTTTGGTGGATAAATGGGAATGGAAGGCAATTCCTCTGCTTTTTTCTATCCCAAATCCCTTTTGCTTTCTTCAGCTAACAAAATCCATCTTTTTTGTAGGAATCCCATTCTTTATGGTTCAAACAATAGATGGTCATGTTGTCCAGCAACAAAAGGCCAATTTAAGAAATAGTAAAAGGACCAGAACCCCCATGACATTGTTTCAATGTTTGAATCTAGCTATGTATGAAGCCAACTGTACCTCCTGGATGTCCCAGTTTTCTGAGTCAATATTCTCTTCCCTTAAAGTTAATTTGAATGGAGTTTTCTTCATTTGAAAAAAAAAAAGATATCTGATGAATACAGGGACATTTTTACTCTATTTTATTTTTCTGAATGCTCTCTGGGATTCAGGACATGCTGGATCTGCTTCAAACTAAGAACTCAAGTGAAAAAAGGAGTGTCGCCCCTTCCCATATAAATCCACTGTCCCTGTGCAAGCATGGTGCATGAAAGTCTCTAGACACAGAGTCTGTTCATACCATAGCACTAGCATAATTTAGGTTTTAATAGAAAACCAAACTACTTTTTAACATTTGATTCTGTGAATTTGAACTAATATTTTGGGAAGGGGCAGGTTAAACTCTGCAGATAGAGGTTAATAAAGGCTGTGATTTGTTTTTAAAACTCATCCCCTCCCTGGGTGGCGGAGCGGTTTGGCGCCTGCCTTTGGCCCAGGGAGACCTGGGATTGAGTCCCACATCAGGCTCCCGGTGCATGGAGCCTGCTTCTCCCTCTGCCTGTGTCTCTGTCTCTCTCTCTCTGTGTGATGATCATAAATAAATTAAAAAAAAATTAAAAAAAAGAAAAAACTCATCCCCAAAGCACAACTTGCTAGTTAAGCTATTTTTTTTCTTTTTCTTTTTCTTCTCTTTTTCTGGGGGGAATAGGGGAGGAGGGAGGATTGGATTATTCTCTGAACACCTCCTTCTATCCTCATGACTTGGGTCTTGATTTCACTGTTCATCCTTACTCCCTAACCTAGTTATTTTCATTTCAGTTAAAGAAAAATCTCCACAGGTATCAGATGGGGAACCTGAAATTAGGTCACAATTAGGTGATTGAGGAAGCAGGCTTCATTATGTTGGGAAGAGTTCAGGCTTTTAAGAACCTTTCCCCCTTTCTTTTGTCCTCTCAGGAAGCACCGAATGAACCCAGATCAATCCTTACCCAAGCAAATCACTCCAACATCCTCAGCGTGATCACAGTTATGCTTTCCCCATCCTTCATGCTTGCAGTTCCAGAGAGCTGACTCATTTCCACTGCACACAAGATCATCAAACCAGATTGGCCCAGAACCTTCTCCAAAATTAGCTGAACCAGAGAAACTGACAGCACTTCCACATTCGAGCTGTTTACAAACCACAGAAGCATGATCTATGTTGAAGTTGTCATCACACACTGTTCCCCACTGTCCCTGGAACTTGACTTCTATTCTGCCAGAACACTGGTTTCCGCCGTTCATCAACCTCATCTCCAAACTGGATCCATCTAGAGTGGGGTAAAGACCGGAAGTCAGAAGTGACATTCTTTCAGAAGTGATTTTTAAAAATAAGATTCCTCTGGACACTTGAGATTTGATGCTGTCCTTAAAAATGATGCCCCATTTTGGAATCTTCCCATCTGTACATACTGGGGAATTTTCATCTTTTAAAGACCAGCTAGAAATTAAGGCTTTCATCTATGTCTACTTACCAAGGAAAATGTTTTACAGATTAAATTTGCTTTCTGTTTTGTTTTATTTCCTTCCATTATTAAGACAAAATAAGCACTCTTTTATGTAGAAATTGACAAATTTGTCTCAAAGCACTTACTTTAAAAAACTAGAAAAAATTAAATTAGTCCATCCAACAAAGTAGCAAAAATGGCAAACATTAAAAACATTTAAAAAATGTCATTTGCCGAACATTAAAAACCTTTATTTTAATCTTTCTTTATCACAAACAGTCAGAGCATGACGAATTGTCTGAAGTTGAGTGTAAAATTAGAAAACAATAAAAAGAGAAAAATAAAAATGCCTGAGCATGGACAACTGTTTGCAAAAGCATCCTGTACTATACCAAATTAATAAAAATTGAGGAAAAAATATCAAGAGAATTCATTTCTCACCAATCTCCTCTTTGAATCAAAGCTTCCCCCCACCTCCAAAGCATCTGGTACAATTTTTAGCAAAGAACAGCTTTTTTCATAAAGGAAATTCCCTCTATACATGTTTCCCTAGATTTTCTATGAGGACTAATATATCTGAAAAAAAATTTGGGATGAAATCTGGGGACACATGAAAAACAAGAACTGCTTATGCTTGAGCAAGTGTTTAGAGGCTCTTTTTTTGAGAGAGGAATTTACTTTTAAAAGCTCTACATACCAGGCAAAGACCTCTACTTAACAGGATTTTTTATTCTGGACAATTAATAACCATATAAATAATAGTTCACAATTAAGTATGTGTCTGGTGTTCTGAGTGTATCACATATGCTATTAGTCTTCACAACATTAAGCATTATGTATTCTTTCCATTATCCCTACTCCACAGATAAGCATTCTCAGTTTCCATAATTGTCATAGGATCATACACCTAGAAAATCATAGAGCCAGGATGTGAAAAGAAAAAGCAGTCTAACACTAGTGTTTATTCTCCTGACTATTATACTGTGTTGTCCCTGTGTGTGTGATAATAGTAAAATCTCCCAAGAGGCAGAGGCTCTGAGGATTGAGCATCAGTCAGGGTGGGGAAAATACAGCCTCTGAAACCTCATGAAACTAAGAAGTCCTTGAGTGGCTACATATACACCAATTGGAGCATTAGCTGTATAAATTTCAAAAAACAAATTTGATTAATTCTATCCTTAAGTATGAAAAAAACAGAAAACAAGAGTTAAAAGTGTTACACTGATGTCTTAGCTTAAACAGTGAGCTCTGTAGGTTGCAATGATTTTAGTAAGAGCCTGGCAAGATTTTATTTATTTATGTATTTGAAAGAGAGAGAGAGAGAGAGGAGGAGGAGGAGGAGCAGAGGGAGAGGGACAAGCAGACTCCCCACTGAGCATGGCGCTCGCTCTGGGGCTCTATTCCACCACCCTGAGATCATGACCTGAGCCAAAATCAAGTCTGATGCTCAATCGACTGAGTCACTCAGGTGCCCCCAAGCCTGGCAAGATTTATTATGATTTTTAACTTTACCGTAGATGTGTGACATAGATGTTACTATTGTTATTCCTATCTTCCCCTTGTAATGATTAACAATAAAAAACAAGAGGAGTAGGAGCAGGAGGAAGTGGAGGAGTTGGAAGGGGGAGGATGGAAGGAAGAAGGAAAAAGAAGAGCTCTAATGTATTAAAACACTGAGTTTTCAGAACCTGAAGTTCAGAAAAAATTAACAACTTGCTCAAAATAACATTCATGAGGTGCTGAACTGGAATTTAGTTCCGCATCTTTCTAGACACTAGCCTGTATTGTACCCAGTACACCACAATACAGGGGGAGAGATTAGTCCTTTCTAAAATCTCCTCCTTGGAGGAGATGGCCTCTAAGAAAGAGGAAAGCCAGTGAAAGGAACAAGGAGAAATGGGAAGTCCAGGAATCTGAATTGGGTCTTAACTATGACCTCATGATTTACAGCAAAAAGGTGTGACACAAAGCTTTCAGAGTTACTGTAAGGTCAATGGAGATAAAGTTCATGAAATTTTTTCTAAATTAAAACCACCATGGGGCACCTGGGTGGTTCAGTCAGTTAGGCATTTGACTCTTGGTTTCTGCTCAGGTCATGATCTCAGGGTCTTGGGATGGAACCTATGTTGAGCTCCGTGCTCAGCAGAGAGTCTGCTTGAGCATTCTATTTACTTTCTCTCCCTCTCCTTCTGCCCTTCCCCCTGCTTGCTCACTCTCTTTAAAATAAAATAAATAAATAATTTTTAATAGTCTTTTTTTTAATTTATTTATGATAGTCACACACACAGAGAGAGAGAGGCAGAAACACAGGCAGAGGGAGAAGCAGGCTCCATGCACCGGGAGCCCGATGTGGGATTCGATCCTGGGACTCCAGGATCGCTCCCTGGGCCAAAGGCAGGTGCCAAACCGCTGCACCACCCAGGGATCCCAATAATTTTTTTTTAAACCCAGAACAAACCACCATGTAAATGAAATGAACAGCACTGTACACTGGAAAAAAGCAATTCTACTCTGCAAAACATCCTTCCTGCAGCAAAAGGTTAGTGCTAGGAATATTTACTTTTTGATTCATTAAATTGATTATCAGTTAAGGGACAAAAAGGTTAATGCACAAAAGCAGCATGTTACTGAGAAGGAAGACAAAGAATTGACTTAGATATGATATTTTTATATGGGAGTAGAAACTAACGGTGGGATTACTGGCTCTCAAATTGAAGCTGGTCACTCCTGGACTACAATATTCAGAATCTCCTTTTTTTTTCTAATGGGATGTGTCATGCATTGTCTGGTCTTTTAGCAATAGATTGGGTGATTTTATATATGAACTAGGAAACTCACAGAAAAGTGCTCCTTTTCGTTTTTAGGCCATCTACATATTTTTTTCCCCCACAAAGCATTTGACTTCTGCAAGTCCTACCTGAACAGGTTACTCCAGCATCCTGTTGATGACTGCAGTTGTGCTTTCCCCATCCATCATGTTTGCAGTCCCAGAGAGCAGATTCATTCCCTCGACAAGAAACATGATCCATCCAGATTCGTCCAGAGCCTGCCCTGGAATTGGCCCATCCAGCGGCTTTGATAGCAGTGGGACATCCCAGCTGCCTGCAAATCACAGAGACTTCATCCATGCCCCAGCCATTATTACACACCGTTCCCCACTCCTCCTGGACTTTCACTTCCACTCTCCCGGAGCAATTGTCTTCACCATCCGTTAGCCTCATCTCTTTATCTGCTCTCCCTGCAGCAACAGGTGAAGGCAGCAATTGGTCAGGATCCAAAGAGCAAGCAGGGGATTATTATTCCCTGGATTACTTATTTATTTTTCCAAGCTAAAGGTCAGAAACATCCCCAGACTCATTAATGGTACGAGAGGAGAATGCTATTTTGTAGGAACAAAAATCAGCATCACAGGCTTCAGATGAAGCAAGGATGCAAAATCGGTAAAGCTAAGTAACACAGTTCTGAGATTTTTTTATAAAGTCGATTTATATAATCTCCATAGAGTTTACTATGTAAATAATATATTACAAAATTTTATAGATAGGAGCGATGTAAGTTTCTCCAAATTCCTAAGAGCCATAAAAAGAAGGTTCATGATGCAGATGAAAAGACCAGTCTTAAGGAATTTAACACCCATTACACACATATACGAAAAACACCATGAATTTTTAAAATACTAGTTGAAATCTGGCTGAAAGTTTTCTACTTTATTAAATGGGAGTTGAGATGGAGATATTTTCCTATTTTTTCCTACCATAAAATAATCCCTTGTCCCTCCTTCCCCCCAGACTCCAAATGTCTCAGCTCCCACCCTCTGATTACTTTAACCAACAGGAAACTGTGGTCTCTCTGATATATTGCTGGCTTCCCTCAATACATCTTAAGGTAAAATTTGGCATTTGAATTTTTAAAAGTTGTTCCTAAAATTCCACTTTATCCCAATAATTCTGAGCTTTTTCCTCTGTTTTGTTTCCTATGTTTTAGGTAGGCATTATTCAAATTTAGGCAAATGTACTTTTTTTTTTTCCTGTGAAAGTTTATTTTATCTTGGAGGAAACCATGCCTCAAGTTCATATTTTGGTGTTGCATGGTTAGGACCTCATTTTGTGCTTTTAATATCTGATCCTTTGAAATCATGAAGCATGTTTTCAGATGCTGTTGAGCCTTCAGAATTATTTGCGTTTGACCAAGCACTCACCAAGAGAATTGGTCATCAAACAGGTACTGAGAATGGAGACCACAGCCACAGCAGAGGGACACAAGAGGGCAAAACATCTTCTAAAGTCTGTGAAAAAAGAAACAAAAAAAGAACAAAAGTATTGCCTTCCCCAAAAGCAACTTTGGAGAAGACAGATGATTTCAAAGTTTTGAGATTAACAAGGAAAGTTGAGTGAAGACAAAGAATTCTTCTTTCTAAATGGCAAGGTGGACGGGAAACACACATACCTGGGATCACATAGTCTCAGTGAAATAGCTCTGGAAATGTTTGTGGTTAGAGGCGACTCAGCAGTGAGGAATTAAGAGCAAATTGGGGACAGAAAAGAATTTCAAGAGCAGAGCTAAAAACCTAGAAAATTGAGAAAGCATCCATGAAGCTTAGCAGGGGCAGGTCCCCCTACCAGGCCAAAACAATATTCAACTACTGAGGTCCCCGACTCCAAGCCCACTGGATCCAGACAGTTAGGTGGTAAATTTCACAAGGGAATGGATTCTATCAGGCTCAGCACTATTTCGCCAGTACCTGGCACAGTGCATGCTAAATAGTAGCTGAACATCGGTGGAATGAAGTGGTAAGGTTTATATTTGAAAAAAAACAAAATACTGGATCTTATCCCCAGATATAGCATAAAACTCTAAAGCTTTCATTACTCTCTCTTCTTATTCTTACCTTAACCCAACACTCACGCAACAGTAAGAATGCTTTGGTAGCCACATAAGAACATGCACTTTGGTATAAGTTACTAAAGTGTGGCCTTAGGACTTGTGCTTTCATGTGGCATGCTATACTGCCATAAGAAAGCTTTGAGGGATGCCTGACTGGCTCAGTGGTTGAGCATCTGTCTTCAGTTCAGGTCATGATCCTGGGTCCTAGGATCAAGTTCCGCATCAGGCTCCCCATAGAGCCTGCTTCTCCCTCTGCCTGTGTCTCTGCCTCTCTCTCTGTGTCTGTCATGAATAAATAAATAAAATCTCTAAAAATAAATAAATAAAATAAAAATTTTAAGATTAAAAAGCTTTGAAAAAATTTAAAATGCTAAATGAGTTTAACATATCCATATAAATTATGAAGTAGATTTCAGCCCTCAGGGATGTTATTTTAAATTCCCCTGCGTGATCAACTTTCAGTCAATATTCCTTCCCGTATGGTCTATCTTTTCTAAGAATTATTGTCATACTCAATAAAATTCAGTTCATTTCAGCTCCTTAACTTCACCTCAGCAGTTTTACAAACCTGATGCCATATCTAATCTTTCTTTTTTTTTTTCTAATGCCAAATCTAATCTTTATCTCCTATCTTCAATTGTGAATCTACAGCAGACACAAGTCACTGCCACCAAAGCTTAATGACCATTTTCCACTCCTTACTCTCTTGATGCCAATTACTATTAAATAAGATCCATTGACTATTAACTTTTTACTGCATTAAAAGGTAAATGTATAATAAATGAGAAATGTTTACCAGCAGATCCAGAGTTTCCATGTGGGACCATTCTGAGTTTGTCCAGTCCAGAGTTTTAATGATTTCTAAATCTTCTTGTATTATTCCTTAGAAGTGTTCTGCTAAAGAGGACCACTAAGAATTCTAAAAATCATCTCATTTCCACAAGACAAAGCAAAGCAAAACACAACAGAAAACCCCAGAAAGGCTACATAAAGGAGGTGGAGTCAATCAACGAAAAAAGGGAAGTCATTCACAAACTGAGGTTCCCTTTCATACTCATGTTTTCTTCAATTTGGGACATGAAACAACCAAAAGAAATTGAGAAACACTACAGATTTACAAAAATTAAGGGGAAATACTAATGCATGTTCCGTTGCTATTGAAATGAATATTTAGATTTCCATACTTTGTTTTGGAGTAATATATTAGAAATAAAAATGACTATCACTGTGCAGTTATGTCAAAAACTAAAGTGAAATAAGCAAAACATAATTAAATAATGTTTTATCAGTTTCATCACTTTTAATACTATTACCATAATCAAATGAGCTGAATGAATAATTTTGTGTAGACCATCTACAGAAGGCATTTGCTTTCTCTTTTCTAATGAGATGAAGAGTAACAATAAAATTAGCCATGACCATTACAGATTCTACAAATGGTGCAATAAAAATTTATAAGACGTAATTTTAGCTCTGAATAACTCAAATTCAGTGAAAGAAACACATACTGTGAGCAATAATCCAGAGCGATTCAAAGCACAGAGTGAAAAATAAAGAAAAACAGGGTCATATCAACTGGGAGACAGAAATGAATAGTCAGAAAACTCTTTTCTGTGAGAAGGTGCTTAAATTGTGTCCTAAATAATGAGGACTTTGCCCCCAAAGAAAAAAGATAAAAATATTTAAAGTATAAGAAAAGACATATACCAAACAATACAGGCATGTAAAAACATGGAAATTCGATGGTCCCTGATGGGATAAACATTCTCTGGTAATAGTGGTGCGCCAGAAGGGGGAGTTTAAGAAGCATCTCCAGTCTTGCAAGGAGACACTCACTATAATCCAGTGAAAAAGGTCACTCTGGCTTCTTTCTATTCCTTGGACACGACTAACCTCTTACACACATTGTTCCTTTTGTGTGTACTACTTTCTGCCACTGTCCTTCCTGAGCTCTTAGTCTTCTGTCTTTTATGTCTTTGGTTAAACACGACTTCACTAGGTAAAATAACTTGAACCTTGAATTATTCCAGAAACTGTGCACTCATGGCAACCTGTACATTGAGGATTATAACAACTCATACTTTTTATAATTATTTATTGGTCATCTTACTTGCTAGTTCTAAAACACAAAGGATAAGAAACATGTCTTCTTTTTCAACAAGACATTCACCAGCCCTTGCGGATAGCACTTGATAATACCTGTTCTCTGTTACTGTGACAAATGTTGTTGATAATGCTGTTACTGTTGCAGAGGTAAACAAGGGTTATATGAAAAAGGACATCATGTACCAGACTAGAGAATTTGAATTTTATATTATAAAAACCTATTCCTTGGCGTGGAAACTCTTTCAATGCAGTAAACTAAAGCAATCATGGGACTTAACTTGTTAGTTTCTCATCTTTTATGGATCACTGTCCTTTGTTGCCTGATATTCAGTGTCTAATAAATTGTCATTTTGGGACACCTGCATGGCTCAGTGGTTAAGCGTCTCCCACAGTCCTGGGATTGAGTCCCACATCGGGCTTCCCGCAGGGAGCCTGCTTCTCCCTCTGCCTATGTCTCTGCCTCTCTCTGTGTCTCTCGTGAATAAATAAATAAAATCTTAAAAAAACAAAAAGAAAATTGTCATTTCACCTATTTTATCCGTTTTCCAGTTGTTTCAGGTGGGAGAATAAATGCACTTCCTTTTTCTTCATCTTTAATGCAAGCAGAAATTTTTTGCTCACTAAGATTTTTGTCTTTTGAAGTTTGCACTGGTCTGTTCTTTCCATTCCTCTACTATTTATTTCAATTGGGCTCTCCTTATACTCTTAGTAGATTTAAAAAATAGGATTCTACAGTCACTGCATTGTACTCTTGCTCTCATTTCTATTACCACTCCTGCCTCCAATCATCCTCAATATTGCTTCCGAGATTAAACGTAAAATACAAAGCATCTTGGGGTGCCTGGGTGGTGCAGTCAGCTAAGCGTCTGACCCTTGGTTTCGGCTCAGGTCATTATCTCAGGGTCATGAGATATAGCTCTGAGTTGGGCTCTGTGCTCAGCAGAGAGTCTTCTTGAGACTCTCTCCCTCTGCCCTTCCCCCAACTTGCTTTCTCTCTCTAAAATAACTTAATTAAAAAAACACACACAAAAAAAACATTTTTTGATACTCCAATTTTGAAAACCACTTACTGTCATTATTATTCTATCATATAATTTGTACTTTGAAAATTGTAACGCATACTTTATATAATTATTGTTCATCTTACTTGCTAGTTTTAAGATACCAAGGATAGGAAGAGTGTCTTCTTTTTCAAAAGTTGAACATATGACTCTCTATTTGTTATTTCTTGTCACTTTCATTTTTTTCCCTTTGTCCTTCAACAAAGGACAAAGGATGCTGCCTGTACCCTTTTTTCTTCCCAGCCCTTGTGATGGACCAGCACTCCAATATATTTGAGGAAGATTCTCAAATATGCATACATGCAGCCTTGTAAAACGAGTTTTGCCTGCTTGTGTTTTTAAATTACCTAAATGACATGTTGTAATTAAAAAATAAGAAGGACACCTGGGTGGCATAGTCAGTTTAGCATCTGAGATGTCAGCTCAGGGCATAATCTCAAGATCCTGAGATCAAGCCCTGCATCCAATGTGGAAACTGCTTAAGATTCTCTTTCTCCCTCTCCCTCTGATCCTCCCCCCACCCCTCTCTCTAAAAAAAGGGGGGGGGGATGCACAGTCAGTTAAGTATCCGATTCTTAATTGTGGCAAAGGTCATGATCTCAGGGACTTGGGATAGAGCTCTGCATTGGGCCCCCCTCTCAGTGGGGAGTCTGCTTGTATCCCTCTCTCTCTGCCCCTCTCCCCACCCCCACCCCTGGATCTCACTCTCTGTCTCTAAAATAAATAAATCTTTTTAAAATACCCAGTGGACTGAAATTAGAAATCAATAACAAAAGTATCTCTGGAAAACTTTGAATACCTGAAAACTAAACAGCTCACTTTTAATAATCCGATGGTCAAAGAAGAAACCAAAAGGGAATTAAGGGCAACCCGGGTGGCTCAGCGGTTTAGCGCCGCCTTCAGCCCAGGGCGTGATCCTGGAGTCCTGGGATCGAGTCCCATGTCGGTCTCCCTGCATGGAGCCTGCTTCTCCCTCTGCCTCTCTCTGTGTGTCTCTCGTGAATGAATGAATAAATAAATCTTTTTAAAAAGGGAATTTAAAAATATTTAAGAATAAATAAAAATGCATAGAAAACACATCAAACTTTGTAGGGTGTAATTAAATTCTACATAAGGGGAAATTTATAGCACATGACTCCTAAATTAAGAAAGACATGACAAATAAATGGCACCAACTGTCACCTTAAAAAAAAGAAGAGAACTGGCATATCCCTCTCCAGCCAGTAACCTTTACGTGCCCTGGGTCAGCTTTTAGCTCGTGATAGTGTATCACCCCCAATGTGTAATGTAGTTCTAATGTCTGGAGGCCAGCAGCTCAACTGGGCACTTTATACCCTTTAGCTGGGTGAGCTGTTAAAACTGCATGCCTACCTCTCTCAGTCACCCCCATATCCTCCATTCCCCAGTGGTTTTGGAAAGGAAGATGAGGACCACCTCCCTCCTCTGTGACCAGTCCCCTACGACACCTCCATTTACTTAACTCACAGTGGTGCTCACTTGCTTGGAAGCAGTGGTTGCCCTCCTGTACATGATTTCTCTAAACATAATAGGACAGGGCATTGTTGTCATCTGTATCAGTGAGAAAAGTCTCAGACTAATGGCAGAAATTTGCACTTTGCATATGTGAGTTTTAGGTTGTGAAACCTAAGATCCTCATTTATTAATGGAATGTCTGATTTCTTTGCTTTGCTTTGTTTTGGTTTGGTTTTTTGTTTGTTTGTTTATTTGTTTGTGGTCTTCTTGCTCTATTTTGTGGCGCTGGAAGAGATTCAATTATTCTGACATGGGGTCCTTTCCATAAGAGGTACTTCTGAAGGTGGGATATAGGGTTGAAGAAACCTAACCACCCTCTAAAATCATAGCTCTCCAGTGACCTTTAAAGAAAGATGGTCTCTAGGACTTAACAAAATCATTACAGTAGCCTAGTGCTTTTCTTGGAAGCCTTTTTAGGGAAGGATGCGAAAGGTTTTTCAGTAATTATGCCCTTTAAGTTTTTAGAGTATTGAGGTTTAGGAATTTTGAGGGGATGAGAATGCCTGTTTGGGGACTGACTTGTAGATAAAAGATTTTCTTTTTATTTTGTCCTCATCATTTCTTTCCATGTAGCTTCCTACTGGCCCAACTTGGGCCCGGTGCTTTGTTTTTGGTTTTGCTTTGCTTTATCATTGGTTCATTCCGCTCCCAATTAGTGAAGTAAGATGAATTTCAATCCTTACATAATATGATACAAAAATTAACTCAGAATGGATCAGAAACATAAATTGAAGACCTAAAACCACAAAACTTTTCAAAGAAAATAGAGGAGAAAATCTCTGTAACCTTAGGTTCCATAAAGAGTTTCTTTCTTTCTTTTTTTTTTTTAAGATTTTATTTATTTATTCATGAGAGACACAGAGAGAGAGGCAGAGACATAGGCAGAGGGAGAAGCAGGCTTCCCATGGGGAGCCTGATGGGGGACTCGATGTTGGGATCATGCCTGAGCTTGAAGGCAGACACTCAACCACTGAGCCACCTAGATGCCTCTCTACAAAGATTTTCTAATACTAAAAGCATGAGTCGGGATCCCTGGGTGGCGCAGTGGTTTTGCGCCTGCCTTTGGCCCAGGGCGCGATCCTGGAGACCCGGGATCGAATCCCACATCGGGTTCCCGGTGCATGGAGCCTGCTTCTCCCTCTGCCTGTGTCTCTGCCTCTCTCTCTCTCTCTCTCTCTCTGTGACTATCATAAATAAATAAAAATTAAAAAATAAATTAATTAATAAAGCATGAGTCATAAAACAACAATTTGATAAATTGGACAGCATCAAAACTTAAAAATTCTGTTCCTCAAAATCACAAAAGAATGAAAGCCAAGCCATAGAGTAAGAGAGAAAATACTTGCAAATCATGTATTTGATACAGGACTTATATTCAAAATTTTTCAAAATTTATAAAGAATTCTCAAAACTCAATAATATGAAAACAACCATCCTTATTTTAAAGGAAAAACAAAAGTTTTGCACTTCACCAAAGAATTTACATGATGGTGAATAAGCACACGGAGTGATTCTCAGCATCATTAGTCCTTAAAGAAATGCAAATTGAGAAATCCACGATGAGATACAACTTATTTACCTATTTGAATGGCTAAAATTATAGAGACTGCTATGCCTAATGTTGTTGAGAATATTGAGGGAATGGGACTGTCCTATAGTCTTAAAGGGAATTTGAATAATTTATCCACTTTAAAACAGTTTGACAGGCTTTATTTTTTTAAACATTAAACAAACTCTTGAGTTTCTACTTAAGAGAAATAGTAACAGGGAAGCCTGGGTGGCTTAATGGTTGAGTGTCTGCCTTTGGCTCAGGGCATGATCTGGGAAGGGAGGATTGAGTCCTGTATCGGGATCCCTGCATGGAGCCTGCTTCTCTCTCTGCCTATGTCTCTGCCTCTCTCTCCCTGAGTCTTTCATGAATAAATAAATAAAATCTTTAAAAAGGAGAGAGAGAGAAATGGTAACATATGTTCATTTAATGATTTACTCATGAATGCCATATGAATGTTTTATTCATAATAGACAAAAACTAGAAACAAACCAATGTCTTTTAACTGGTGAATGGGTTAACAAGCAGAAGAATGAACTACTGATGCATGCTACCACAAAAATGACTCACACTTTGTGATTCTACTTCTACAGAATTCTGGAAAGTGCAAACCAGTCCATTGTGACTGGAAGCAGTGGTTGCTTAGGGGTAGATTGGGAAGCAGGAATTACAATAGGGGATAATTATGATGAAACTTTTTGGGGCAAGTAATATGTTCATTGTCTTGACTGTGTTGATGGCTTTAGGTATACATCTATATCAAAGCTAAAAAGCTGAGTAAGTCCGTACAGCTTAGTGTATGTCAATTATACATCAATACAACTGTTTAGTAAATTTTAGTGAGCAATTATTAGCGGAAGATAAAGGAAAGGAAGAAGCCAGCCCCATCTTCCAGGTTTACAACTCATGGTGCAAGGCAAACCCTCCAGCGAGAGTCAGGTTTGGGGGAACTGGATATGTTAAAAAAATGTAAGTGGATCTGGATGTTAGAACAGAATTTGGTAAGGAAATCTGTGACATTTTTACACAACCCTGTGCATGACAGATAGAAGAAGGAAGACAAATAGAGAAGGAGGGTGGCACCAGATTTTGAAACTTCTTTTGAATTTTGAGATTTGGGGCTTGTGAGTAAGGCCACTGTGCCCATATTCTCATTGTATCCCTTCTATAAATGAAGTCATTAGCTTCATCTACTGTCTTATGATGAAATAAGCTTTACTGTGGTGTTTTTTTTTTTTGTTTGTTTGTTTTGTTTTGTTTTTATGATAGTCACACAGAGAGAGAGAGAGAGAGGCAGAGACATAGGCAGAGGGAGAAGCAGGCTCCATGCTCCGGGAGCCCGACGTGGGATTCGATCCTGGGTCTCCAGGATCGGGCCCTGGGCCAAAGGCAGGCGCCAAACCGCTGCGCCACCCAGGGATCCCTTTACTGTGGTGTTTTAAATCTCTACATATAAATTGCAGGTTTATAGTATGATTATGCAAGTTAGGAACAAATTCATGCATTTTCCTTAGTCTCCCACCACCCACCCATAGAGAATATCTGTGTTCTCTTCCTAAGGTGACTTTTCTTTTCTTTAGGTTCTACCAGTCATTGAATAAGCAGTCACACTGATTATCTAGTCTTTGTTGCATTATGGAGAATGGCTATCTGCACTTGACTATCCTTTTTGATAGAGTAGTTTCAGATTTTTCAATTATTATTTTTTAGCCTTTCTGGAATGTTCTTCATCCCTTGCATCTGATTTTCTTTTCCCTTCAAAACCCCAGAGTGCAATGTCTTCTGACTCCTTTATGTTCTTGGCCCTCACTCAATTTTTTCACTTAATATTCCAGCATACTGAGCACAAATTTAAACTACATGTTTGCAAACTCATCATTTACATTGAACGTATAAATTGTGCATGTTGCATATGATTAGTCCACTGCAGACTGCTTATTGACTAATAGCTGGCTTTGATTCCATCATATTCTGATTTTTTTTCCCCAGTCCTAGTAACTGGACTTCTGCTTTGCTCTAGCCTTGTGAAACCACTGTCATGTACCAATTCCAGGAATTTGTTTCAGATGCTCTATTTATGCTTCACTTACTATCTTGATTACCTCTCCAAATCAACGAATTGCAAGATATTGTCTTCATACTATTTTACTACCAACCAGAGATTGGATATCTTTCTCTTTAGTCTAACAGGTGCTATGGCTAAGCTATCCAATATCCCAGGTTTTATGGTTTATAACTAGCCTATATTACTCCCCTATTGAGTCTAAATTATTTTTCTCTACAAAGTAACATGATAAATGCCCCTATACATTTATAGCCTCCTGAAAACTATCAATTTCTTAGCCTTTATTTTGTTCATGAAGCTGGTCAAACATAACTGCACTCTATGTACAGAATATTTTTTGAATTACATGTTATGGATATTCCCACACTGATCTTTCTCCTTGTTCGCAATCTTTTCTTGCTCTTTCTCCACATCTCCTGTAATAGAAACCTTTTGCTCTAACCCTGGACTCTGACTTTATCCCTGGGAGCTTAGATTTCATGTTGTACTCAATACCCTCAGCATTTGATATTTGAGTTTCCCAGTGTTCCTCAGCATAGACTTGCAATTTCAAGCTTTTCCCTTTTTTTATTTTTTAAAAAGATTTTATTTATTTATTCATGAAAGACAGAGTGAGAGAGAGAGGCAGAGACATAGGCAGAGAGAGGAGCAGGCTCCATTCAGGAAGCCCGGTGTGGGACCGGATCCCGGAACTCCGGGATCACGCCTTGATCCAAAGGCAGACGTTCAACCACTGAGCTACCCAGGTGTCCCTAAGAGTTTCCTTTTTAGAATTTATTTGTAAAAAATAAAGCAGTTTATACTCACAATTTGCTTTCCTTTCATCCAACTGGATCCAGTTCAATATGGCTTCTACTCCATATTTTATACTTTTGCATTTAATAAACAAATATATTTAAATGCTATTTATATCAAGTATTCTGTTAGTTTCTTGGAATACATTAGAAATTAATTCATTCAAGGTTTCTAATCTCATTGAACATATAGCCTAGAAGGAATGATAGACATAAACATAAGCCAATAAATTGTTCTGTGTAAGAGAGGGCAGGAGCACAGCAAGGGGACTTAACATCCTGCAAACAATTCTAAAGGATTTGTATGACACTCAGGAAAATTTTCCTTTAAGTTGAGCTCTGAAGGATCAGTTAGACAGCTACAATGGAAAAGTAGAACGTTTTCCAGGCACAAAGAAAAACATTTTTAAAGTTCAGGAGGGAGGTAAGAAAAGGACTGATGCACTGAAGGAACTAAAAATCCAGTATAATTGCAATAAAGAAACAGGATGAGATTGGCATTTGATGAGTACAGAGGCAGGGCAGAAACAGATCTCATAGAACATTTAAGGCCATGTTTAGGAGTTTTTCATTAAGGGCATAAAGAAGATCCTGAGTGGTTGCAAACAGAGTAGTAATATATCAGATTTCTGTTTCAACGATTATTCTGGCTACATTATAAAAAGAGCTTGCAAAAAGGCAAAAAGATAAAAAAAAAAAAAGCTTGTAATAATGCTAAATAGGAGGCTTACAGAGTTGAGTAAGAATGATATATGGTGTGGATGATGGGATGTGATAGTGGGTTCATCTGTATTTAATTATTCCTATAAACAAATGACTGACTAAGTTAATAAATAAAGTATATATGTGTACCAATAATGACAGAGTTCCACAGCCCAAGGATTATCACTGATTCAACTGTATGTACTTGAGATCCAAAAATGGAGGGAGAAGAAAACAAGTGGATATGGGCAAAATACATGCTGGTAGTTTAAAAGATAAACTTAGATGGTTGATGATGAGGGGTGAGAGGATTCAGCATGATGTACTGAACAGCCAATAAGGTTGTCATTAACTATGGTAAGGAATGCTGAAGCAATATACATGCAATTAAGAACTATAGAGGAGCAAACTAGACTGGAGATGTAAATTTTGAAGGGTTTAGCTGCCAATAGAAGATGTAAAGATCAAAGAGATCACTTATCCCAAGAGCATGGGCAGTGTTGAACATCCAAGAAACTCCAACATGGAATGGTGAGACAGAGAAGAAACAGTTATCCAGAGAAACAGAGAAGGGATGAAAATACTTTTGGAGAGTGAGGCCCTATAATCATGAAAAGAAAATATTAGGAACAAAAAAAGAGAACAGTCCATGTGTCAAATGACTTGACATATCAAATGAGGTGAAGACTGAAAAGACTTTTTTGGACTTGTGATGTTGAGGTGAATACTGATTTGATGTAGGATTTCAGTGAAGTAATTTTATTTTTGTGTCTGAAATAAACAGGTGACACAGCACAAATTGGGGGAGAGTAAGTGCATAACAAAACAGAAGGTTCAGATGAGGGCTGAGATTATTATTTAAAATTATTCCTGTCTAAAAAAAAAAATTATTCCTGTCTATTCAATTTATTTCCAGCAGTGATCACAGCCAGGGGAGGTAAATAAGACGAGCAATAGGAGCAGAGCAAAATCCAGCCTCAATGTCTCTCTGGGTCACCCACTCAGAACTTCCTCTTCATTGTGTAACAATTCATCATTATTACTAATTCCAGAAGCATTTACACTGCAATTCTACCAGGAAAAGGCTACTTCCCATTCTTTCCATCCCACCTTTTTTTTTTTTTTTAAGCAGACCATTGCATAAATAATTTCCAGTCCCTGTGAAAACATTCTAAAGAAACGCTAGAGATGACAAGTTCTTGTCTTACCCTTAACTGGTCACTGCAATTTCCAGGAACACACACAGTGTGGCTGAAAGGAGACTCAAAGGTTAGTGGTTTCAGGAAGGGGAATAATATGTGTCTTGAAGGAATGTAAAAAAAGTTCAACTTGTGTGGCCTCAGAAATTAAGAGAGGGAAGATTATTTTTAGCTTCTCAACAGACAAGTGAGGAGAAAAACCACCACCTGGAGCAGATGAAAAGCCCCACATAATTGCATTGATTTGGTCCTAACACCATAGCATGGGTGGAACTCCAGTGGGACCTGTAGAAACAGGAAAGGGTTTACAGATTTAAGCAATGCCCTGTGCTGAGACATGAACAGAATCACCATGAATAGGAGTTTAGGGGCACCTGGGGTGGCTCTGTGGGTTAAGCATTTGACTTCAGCTCAGGTCATGATACTGGGGTCCTGGGACTGAGCACCGCATGGGCTCCCTGCTCAGCAGGGAGTCTGCTTCT
Organism: Canis lupus dingo; assembly: GCF_003254725.2. Classification (NCBI taxonomy): domain Eukaryota; kingdom Metazoa; phylum Chordata; class Mammalia; order Carnivora; family Canidae; genus Canis; species Canis lupus. Next base: position 37,883,142 of record NC_064269.1, on the reverse strand, counting down.
CCCTCTCCCTCTGACCCTCCTCCTTGCTTGTGCTCTCTCGCTCTCTCTCTCTGTCTCAAATAAATAAATAGAATCTTTTAAAAGAATGACAGGAGTTTGAATTCTTGGACTGCTAGTTGAACTGGTAAGAAAAGGGGGAGAAGCCTGAGTTCTGTTAATTTGCCACAGTACTGGAAGATCATTCAAGCTACCTGCATCCTTAAAAGACACCGTTGAAATCTGCATGCATATTTGAGGTTTATACCAAGTTCCACAACACTCTAAATCTTACTTCTTAGTATGTGAGAAATACTATATTTTAGAATCTTTTGCCTGTTTACTATTTTTAATTTAGAAAAATAGTTCCATAGAAATTTTTTTATTTGCTTTTTCTCTTACTTGACCCCCATTCAAACGTCTAATCAAACATGACTTTACCTTCTAGTCACTTTTTTACCAAACATTCCCTACAACTTACTTTGTGTTTATATATTTTTTAAAAATCAATAATTTTTACTAGAATGGCTTGCAGATATTAAAAACTTCATCTTTGGGTGAGGAGATATTTATAACATTTAACCATATGGATAAAACAATTTTTGAAATACATCAGATTTTACCTTTTAAAACATAAGGCTAGGGATCCCTGGGTGGCGCAGCGGTTTAGCGCCTGCCTTTGGCCCAGGGCGCGATCCTGGAGACCCAGGATCGAATCCCACGTCGGGCTCCCGGTGCATGGAGCCTGCTTCTCCCTCTGCCTGTGTCTCTGCCTCTCTCTCTCTCTCTCACTGTGTGCCTATCATAAAAAAATAAATAAATAATAAATAAATAAAACATAAGGCTAAAATATATAGTGTCTGAAGCAACTTTACCTAGGGAAAAACTTTATCCAAAGCAGAATATGTTATGGGGAAAAAAGGCATTGAGCTGATTCTCTTTTTTTCTTTTTAAAGATTTTATTTATTTATTCATGAGAGACACAGACAAAGAGAGAGGCAGAGACACAGGCAGAGGGAAAGGCAGGCTCCATGCAGGGAGCCCGATGCAGAACTCGATCCCGGGACTGCAGGATCACGTCCTGGGCCGAAGGCAGGCGCCAAACCGCTGAGCCACCCAGGGATCCCCAGAGCTGATTCTGAGATAAAAATATAAATATTATGTTGAGTAATAACATATAAATTCATTAATATCTGTTAATAATCTAACAAAAATTTCTTTACCAAATAAATAGCTAATAGCAAGTGAAACTCTGGGAAGGTAAAGAAAAGCTCAGTTCTTAAAAAGCCAAGATTTTGGAATAAAACACAGAAGAAGGTAGGACTGTGTCACTAAGATCTGTAAGGAAGGGACGCTGGGGTGGCTTGGTGGTGAGAGTCTGCCTTTGTCTAAAGGCATGATCATGGAGTTCTGGGATTGAGGCCAGCATCCCGCTCCCCCTAGGGAGCCTGCTTCTCCCTCTGCCTATGTCTCTGCCTCTCTCTCTGTGTCTCTCATGAATAAATAAATAAAATCTTTTAAAAAAACCTGTAAGGAAAATTGCTAAGGACAGAAAATGTCAATAGGCAGGTAGGCTATAAACCCTAGAACAATAGGGTTGTAATTATAAAAGTTATAAAAAACAAAATTTAGTTTTACAAAATGAATCACAGGAGTTAAAAGCCTCTCATATATCAGCAACTTTTTGAGCCTGGCAAATAATATTAAGCACTAAATGAAAATATGTTTACTGACTAAATGAATAAAAGAATGTATTTTAGTTTCAAAGTATTTTATTTAAAACTTTTTTATACAATCTTTCATTTGGTCTTGTTCTAAGATAACATCTGAGTATACCATGATGAAAATGTTAACTTAATAGATCTGTTAGAACATCCATTCTGTAACTTAGTTAATGTAACTTGGGCTATGCCAGCAACTGTGGTAAGTGCAAGAAATAAAATTAAAATGGTCCTTATCCTCAAAGAATTTACAATCTAATTTAGAGCATAGCCAATTACAATGTCCTAAGATGTATATACAAAATTATATGAGAGGATTTTTTTAAAGGGGAATCTATTAACTCTGCTCTTGGTACTTAAGGGTTCAAAACAAATTCTGGTTCAATAACTGAGAACTCTATTTTAAATGATGATATGAGTGAATTAGTAGTAAAATGAAAGAAAACTAGAAAATATTTAAGAGTATTATTATTTTTTTAAAGATTTTAAAAATGAGGGCACTTTCTTTGATTCATCAAAGTATGCTGATGCTATACACATGCAAGAAAGTAGGATTACCAGTGTGAGTGGGTTACAGGATAGGATATACAGAAGAGAAAACAGACATTGCAGTAGTCTTTTTACTTCCTGGAAAATGATAAGGTCTGGAAAATGGGTATCAAAATTGGGAAGAATTAGACCTTTTCTTTCAAAATTAAGAAAAAGTTATTTTAATAATCAGATATAGAGGAGCACCTGGGTGACAGAGTTGTTTAAGTGGCTATTGTTTTCAGCTTCTAAGGGTGATCTTAGGGTCCTGAGATTGAGCCCTGGTGGGGCTGGGCACTCAGTGGGGAGTCTGCTTAGGATTCTTTCTCCCACTCCTTCTGCCCCTCTCACTCAAGCTTTTTTTCTCTCTCTCTAAAATAACTAAATATTTTTTAAAAAATAAGATATTGAACATGAAGAAGCAAAACATTCCCAGGGACATAGGGGAATAGTAAGTCCTGAACTCTGATGTGTAATGAACAAAAGGAAGGAAACAAAGGCTTTAGTGAAAATCAAGCCAACCTTCTCTGCTAACAATTGCAGATGACCCATTCTTTACTCAGGTGATGTGTTGTACATTTGCAGGCAGGTTGCCTCATTTATTCTTGCCAACTACCTTGTGAAGAAATAATTTCTTCATCTTGCCTTAGAATACCAAGGCTTGGTTACTCTGTAAAAGAATAAGGATTAAAACTCACATTTTGTCTTCAAGCCCATTTTCCTTTCCATTTCAACATCTCCTCCTCGGAGTTAAAACACCTTTTGAACTCTTCATAAAAAGATCCCTAAATTTTTCAGGCAAGGCAAAAGCAAATTGCACAGTGACTTTCCATCCTGAAGAACACAATTCCAAAGACCAGAAACTTTCAATTAGGTTGAGAGAGTTGGATAGAAGGGAAAATCTACATTCCTAGCAAAACTTACATCCTTAAAAAAGTACCAGTACAAATGGGCAAATTTTAACTTGGTGGAGTTCTGAGGTATTTGTATTTTTTCTTATTGTAAGTACTCTTGGGATAAGGATGTTGTCACTTATTTTTGGTAAAATTAATATTTTCTCTAGAAAAAAAGTAGCAGTAAGTTAAGTGAGAACCAAACTTCATCTTCCTATTGAGTTTCAAAAGTGGTAAGTGGGCTCTATGTTCACAATTGTACAATTGCCTTATATTTGTCACAATTGTACAATTGCCTTATATTTTGTCAGCATAGAATTGAATGTTTTCATAAGTGGATTTTTTAAGGAGTATAATGTTCTTCCCTTTTTGAAAGCAGCTGTTTGCAAAAACCAGGAACATCATACCCAGTTATTTGCTGAAAATCTCAGTCTTATATTCCATAATAAGAATTGGGTACAAAATGTACACAACACAGACTTTCCCCCAACCATGTGTTCACTATTAAATCCTTCAGTCCAAGAAATTTAAGATTTCACTTAAAGATATAGATTTTAAGGAAGTAAATGGACAAATATGCCAATTTAAATATTCAGAGTTATTTAGCATAATGAAAAATTTGAAAAAAATTTTTATCTTCAAATTTAAATTTATTAAGACATTCAGATGTCTGTCAGTCTACATCCAAATTTGCTACTAAAAATAAAATAAAGTTACATCCCACATTAGGAATATCAAGTCTGAAAAACACTTTTTGAGCCAAGCCTATTGCATAAATAAATGACTAGTTTCTTTTCATATCAAAATTCCCATAAAAAATTACATTCCCCCCTCCCCAGTTCTACCTTTTGCCATGATGAATGTAAAAATTTAAATATGACACATCCTTGTCAAAGAAAAGGGTGCAAAGTCTATTAACAGCTTTAAAATTGGCATTTGTAGAGTGTGATCATACAGTTATGTACTCATTCCCAAAGTGCAAATATTGCCAAAAATTTAACACTGTTTTGATTCAGTTGCAAGCATGTATCCAATAAGAAGAGAAAGTTGTCAGCAAAATTTAGGACATCTAGGTATGCCTGGATGGCTCAGTCAGTTATGTGTCCAACTCTTGATTTTGACTCAGATCATGATCTCAGGATTGTGGGATTGAGCCCTGTGTTAGGCTCCCTACTGAGCATGGAGCCTGCTTGAGAGTCTCTCTCTCTCTCCCTCTGCCTTTAATCCCTGCTCACACTCTCTCTCTCTTAAAAAAAAAAAAAAAGAAATTTAGAACATCCATTCAATGGAATACTATGCAGCTGTTAAAAAGAATAATAGCACATTTTTCTGTATGGACTTGCAAAATCCATGCTATTTTATAAGTGAGAAAATCAGGATACAGAATATTATAGTATGATTACATTTTATAAATGTCTGCAAATCTTTGTACACATACTGTTATGCATATACTAAAAGTTCTGAAGTAATCAAACAAAAAATTGAGTTGTATTTATATTTATGACTGATATGCTACATATTTTATTTGTATATTAATGGTAAAGGAGCACCTTTTTAAAATAGTATGGGGCCCTCTAATTTCTTCATTTCTTCAATCACTTACTTAAGAAATATTTACTGATCATCCAGTAGATGCTAGTCTCTGGGACAGATAATATGAATTCATAGATGAACAAAGGGCCATAAACGAGAAAATCAGCAACTACAAGAGTGTGGCATAGATTTGGAGGGCAATGTATATGAGTACTTTAAATATCTCATAGCATCAACAGGGTAAAGGAAGCTCTGTCCTCTGCTAAATCTGAAGCTGCATCAATAGTAGTCATGCAGATAAGGGAGGAAATATTCCAGGAATAGAGATAAGTAGTACAAAGTTGTATTTTGAAGTTGTATGAATGAACTGTAAGCTATCTAAAGACACAGAAGGATTTAAATTTGGAAGTTAGGAACTAAAAAAACAAGCAAATAATCGTGACTTTGCATGGAAGATGAGAATGTAATAAAAGAGTTTAGTAAAAAAAAAAAAAGTTTAGTCAGAGAAATAGGGTTGTATTTGAAAGATAGAAAAATAACTCAGAAACAGAATGAAGAACAATATGGAAAACAGTATGCATAGCTCAAGTAAACACAAAATCTCCACACAACTAAAGTCAACTCTTTTTAAAAAAAATACTCAAGCATCTATAATTTGAGCCTTTACCTGTGATCATGCAAGGAATTTTAACCCCATGCCTAAAATTTCTGAAACTCTTCAGTGGATGTTTACATGTTTTAATGACTTCTCAATCTACCTCTCCTACCTTCTTTAGGATCACTTCTGTTCTTTTGTCATGTTTCTTCCCCATATTTCTGCTAATAACTCTCAATAAAGATTTAAAGAAATCACAGGAAAACAAAATAGAAACTTAAAATTGACTATCAGATCGTTCTTGCCTTGTGTGCATTAACCCTGCCTGTTCATAGGGGCTCCCACAATATGTACTGCTTCTCAAACTTGTTTCTACTCAGACCAGAGGCCTCTCTCTGACAATACTTCTTTACCAGGTCCCAGCACTCCTAAGAGCAAGAAAAAGAAAAACAATAACCCATAATCACTTTGCCAAATAGTAATCTTGACACCCATTGAAAAGGATTCTTTTGCTTTATTTGCAGAGCTTTTCCTAGGAATTTTAGCTAAGTGTCTTTAACTTTTGTAATCAGAGGGTAATGGGTTTTTCCAGATAAATGAACCCCAAAATGACTTGCACAATTCCTGGAATATTAAAGTAACCATAGAGAGCTTTTAAACCAATAATTTTTTCTGTATTTGCCACACAAGTAATTCAAGAACAAATGATACTAAGGGAGACCCTGGGTGGCTCAGTCAGTTAAGCATCCAACTTGATCTCAACTCAGGTCTTGATCTCAGGGTTGTGGGTTCAAGTCCTATCCAAGCCCAGCATGGAGTCTACTGAAAAAAAAAAAAAAAGGAAGAAGAAGAAGAAGAAAAAGAAAAAGAAAAATTAATATCTCTCAAAAAAGAGAAAGAGAGAGAGAAAGGAGGAAATACTAAGGGTGAATTAAAGTGGGGTGGTGTATGTTGAGACAAAACTAACAGATATAAGAATAAAGAAAAACTAATGGAGTTGTGTGGAGGACTTCCAGCTTTTCTGCCAAACAACTGGGTTACAAAGGAAGGTTTAAGGATCTTCTATGTGACTGCAATTACTGATACATGAATTTCATTATATGTTTTAGAGCCCCATATGAGATTAAGATTATTCTGGGAAAGTTAAGTCCCCAGGAGTCTGGCATTATAGAGTGGATACTGAAAAAGAAAGTGAAAATTGTCAAAATACAGATAGAAGAATTATTCATATGGTTCATGACCTATTAATCAATTCAATTTACATATACACAAACAAGTGCCCAAACAGTAACTACCAAAGATTGATACCTTTGATTAAAAGGTTAAATAGGGGCACCTGGGTGGCTCAGGCGGTTAAATGTCTGACTCTTGATTTCAGCTCAGGTCATTATGTCAGAGTTGTGAGACAGAGCCCCACATCGGGACTCCCTGCTGAGATTGGAGCTTGCTTAAAGATTCGCTCTCCCTCTCTCTCTGCCCCTCCCCCATGTCACACACACACACTCTCTCTCTCTCTCAAAAACAAGTTGATAAAAAGTAAAAATGTGATGGATATATCATTTGCAGATATGTCAGATACAGTATTATTTCATTCATATGTGGAATTTAAGAAACAAAACAAAAAAGCAAAAGGAAAAAAAAAAGAGGCAAACCAAGAAACAGACTCTTACCCATAAAGAACAAATTGATGGCTACCAGAGGGGAGGTGGATGAGAGGATGGGTGAAGTAGGTGATGGAGATTAAGGAAGGAAATTGTCGTTAGGAGCACTGGCTGTTTTATGGAAGTTTGGAATGAATATATTGAACACTTGAAACTAATATTACACTGTATGTTGACTAACTTGAATTTAAATAAAATTTCTTTTAGTAAAAAAAAATGTGATGGAAATCTTAAAGAGGTGTTAAAGAGGTGGCACAAAAATAAATCATTGTAATTATTTTGTGACAGCTTTTCTGATTAAGATAAATGATATCCATTATGTTGACTACCGAATAAAGAATTTGACTTAGATGCTAGAAAAGAATTGTTAGGGAACCAGTATGAAATGCTGGTTAGGAAATGCGCCACTTAGGAAATGCGCCAATGTACTGCTGTGAAGTCTGAATAGAATATTTCTTGGAGCTGGTTCTGATTCAGATTCAAACTCAGTTCTAATTCTTTATGCATAGCCCACTCCATAAAGGAAATTATTTTTTTTCATAAAGGAAATTAAAGGAGCAATCTGAAATAGGCATTACGATATTCCAGTGGAACACTCCTGATCTATTATTAGACATTACAGGATGTAAATAGGGGAAATCCATGGGTTACCAATACAGATCTTCGGTTTTCACTGTCATATGAAAGGCAGGCATGTTGATGGCAACACCACCAATTTTTGTTCTTTTGATCAAAAGTCTTGATATCATCATTGATTCCTCTCTTTCACCCACATTGCATATCCAATTCTTTGAGAATTGTATCACTTTATCAATTGTATCACTTTAATTGTATCACTATTTGTATTACTTTATATTTTTTAAAAAGATTTATTTATTTATTTTAAAGAGAGAGTGTGCACAGATGAGCAGGGGGAGGGGCAGAGGGAGAGAATCTTCAAGCAGACTCCCAGCTGAGCAAAGAACCCAACATGGGACCTGATCCCACTACCCATGAAATCATGACCTGAGCCAAAACCAACTCAGATGCCTAACCAACTGAGCCACTCAGGTGTTTCTATTCGTATCACTTTAAAAATAGATATCTGTTACAATCACTTTGGTCAGAGTCCCCATCAACTCATGACTATCCTGCCTCATCCTAACTCCCTTTACCCCTCCCAAGTATCTATTTTCAACTAGCTAACCAGGGTGAATCGTTTAACTTTATGTCAGGTCATAACATTCATTTGTTCAAAATTCTCCAAAGGTTCCCTATCTCACTTAGTAAGATCTTAACCACTTATAATGATCTATAGAGGACTAACCAGCTCCCACCACCACCACCACTCTCCTCATATCTCTGAATTGACTTTGACTCTTTCCCTACTGTTTAGTCTCCTGCCATACTATTGGCCTCCTATTGCCCCCCAAAGCACACCAAGTGTAGTCCTGCCTTGAGGCCATTGTGCCCAGTTGTTTCCTTTGTCTACAACATTAAATTCTCTCACCATCAAATCTCACTTGAATTTCTTAGTGAGTCTTTCCCATAATTATTTTTAAAAATAATTCCTTGGGGCAACTGGGTGGCTCAGTTAAGTGTCAGGTCATGATCTCAGGGTCCTGGGATCAAACCCCACATCAGGTTCCATGCTCATGGGGAGCCTGCTTCTCCCTCTCTTCCCTGCTCATCCTCTCTACCTCTCTTTCCCTCAAGTAAATGAAATATTTTTTTAAAAATAAAATAAAAAATAATTCCTCATCACTGTCTCTGCTGCTGTATTTATTTTTCTTTTTGTCTACAAAATTTTTACATTCTTGCATACAATATAATTTATTTATTTATTTGTCCTTTTTTTTTTCTTCTTCGGGATATCAGCCTTTCCCCTTCCTGACTAGCCACATCTGAACATATATGATCCCTATGGGGAGGGAATTCATGCTCTGGTATATTCCAAGCACTTCATAAACTACTTGGTACAATTTTTGAGACTAATAGGAGTCAATTATGACTTTTTCTTAATCAGCCAGTGCCAGATACTGCAATTAGTATAATTCATAACAGTCTGACCACTGCATTGAACAATGAATGCTATTCATTGATACTAACACTTGATTGAGGGTGACAGAAAGAGCCGTATGGCACTGCACCTTAAACCACTTTATGGGACATCATTAGTTTAATTTTAAAATTAGTGACATTAATCATATCCCTTGGGACCCCTTTTCAAAAGTGTTTAAAGAACCATCATTAGTTCAGATATTTTAGCTCTCGCACCCTTATAGGAACTGTCCCTATGCAGTTAAATAAATATTTCATTAATGGATAGAATATGAATTAATATGAATTAAGTGAAGAATTGTTTCTATAAAGATGGAGCATTTTGGGAAAATGAGTCACTAAAAAGATATTTTTGGATTAAATATGAATAAAAATCTTTAAAGATTAGCAAAAATCCTAAAAATCTGGGCAGATTTCACATACAAATTGTTTGAAAAAAAATATGTTTAAGCTCTGACTCTATTTGAAACAATCTTAAACTGGTTATCTTAAATAATGCTTTATAGATGTAAGATTATTCAAGAATAAGGAGGCAAAAACCAATAAAAAAGTAATAACCTTGGCCTTATCAAAGGACTGGAGAATGAATGTACATTTACATGTTTTTAGTTTTATATACTCTTTCATACAGATTTTATTTTCTCAACCATCTGAGAGTTAAGACATGATGTTCATTTTCTCCTAAATAGCTCCTTAAAACAGGCAAGTATTTCCTATTTCTTTATGTTTTCTAAAAATAATGATATTCTCTTTCATAACCACAGTACAATTATGAAAATCAGGAGAAATTTATAGAGTCAAGACATTAGCATGGGAACTATACATTATTTAATCTGCAAACCTTAATCATATTTTGCTAATTTCCTCAATAATATCTTCTATAGCACAAGAAAATCCCATTTGCTTTCATCATTTGGTTAAGTGATGTCTACAAGTTTCTCCACTATATAAATTTATGATTTTTCCTTTTGTGCTCAAGTAATCTGTGGAAAGACACTTTGAGAATATGTAAATATTCTTCTTCCCCTACCCTCCCAACTACCACCTGGTCTACTTTCCAATATCATTTTATACAGTTACCATGTCTTTTTTTTAAAGATTTTATTTATTTATTCATGAGATACACACAGAGGGAAGCAGAGACATAGGCAGAGGGAGAAGCAAGCTTCTTGCAGGAAGCCTCATGCAGGACTCGATCCCAGGACCCTGGGATCATGACCTGAGCTGAAGGCAGACACTCAACCACTGAACCACTGAGTTGCCCCTAGTTACCATGTCTTTTTGGTTTTCTTTAATCTAAAATAGTTCAGCAATGTTTCTTTGTCTTTGAATATATTAATAGTTTTGAAAAGTGCATGGCAATTATTTTATAAAATATCTATCAGTTTGGGTTTTTTATATTTTATAATAATTAACACTCAGTTATGAATACATGTTATAATTTTTAAAATTTCATTTAAATTCAATTAGCCAACATATAGTACATCATTAGTTTCAGATGTAGAGTTCAGTAATTCATCAGTTGCATATAACACCCATGCTCATCATATCATGTGCCCTTCTTAATCCCCATCACTCAGTTATCATGGACATTTTTCACACAACTGGAACAAATAATCCCAAAATTTGTATGGAACTAGAAAAATCCCTGAATAGCCACGGGCATGTTGAAAAAGAAAACCAAAGTTGGTGGCATCACAATTTCAGACTTCAAGCTCTATTACAAAGCTGTGATCATCAAGACAGTATGGTATTGGCACAAAAACAGATATATAGATCAACGTGAAAGAGTAGAGAACCCAGAAGTGGACCCTCACCTCTATGGTCAATTAATTTTTGACAAAGCAGGAAAGAATATTCAATGGAAAAAGACAGTCTCTTCTTCAACAAATGGTATTGAGAAAATTGAACAGCCACATGTACAAGAATGAAACTTACATCATATACAGAGATAAGCTCAAAATTGATGAAAGACCTAAACGTGAGACAAGAATCCATCAAAATACCTAGAGGAGAACATAAACTCTTCAACTTTGGCCACAGCAACTTCTTGCTAGACACATCTCCAAAGCAAGGGAAACAAAAGCAAAAATGAACTATTGGGACTTCATTAAGATAAAAAGCTTCTGCACAGCAAAGGAAGTAGTCAACAAAACTAAAAGACAACCTACAGAATAGGAGAAGATAAAGGGCTAGTATCCCAGATCTATAAAGAACTTATCAAACTCAACACCCCAAAACCCAATAATCAGTCAATAAATGGGCAGAAGACATGAATATTTCTCCAAAGAAGAATACAAATGCCGACATGTTATAATTTTTAAAGTCCAATCCATTTAACTGAGAGGCTTTTTCCAATAAAATTGTACTCTTTGTGTTTAATAATTACTTACCAGGATTTTGTTATGATTATTTTATTTTATTTGTGCACTAACAAAAATTGTAATAACAATGACTTCAGAAGAATCAGAGTTAGGTATTTAAAAAATTCTCAGGGGGCACCTGGGTGGCTCAGTGGTTGAGCATCTGCCTTTGGCTAAGGGTGTAATCCCAGGGTCCTAAGATCGAGTCCAACATTGGGCTCCATGTAGGGAGCCTACTTCTCCCTCTGCCTATGCCTCTGCCTCTCTGAATCTCTCACGAATAAATAACTAAAAATATTTTTTAAAAGTATAGTATGTATTCATAATTAATGTTATATGTTACTGTAATCTACAGGATTCAGCATAAATTTTTTCACAATGTTTTATAGATCAAAGTACTGAAAAATTTCATTCAGATAAATATGGAAACAGAAATAGAGAAAGTTTTGTTACAGCAATGCCATTTGATTTGTTGTTCTCCTTTTCAGTTATGTACCAAAAATTATACAAGAAACTATCATCAATTATTATTATCGATACCCCTTCAATTTTATTGAAAGCAAAGAAATGTAAATATTCTTTCAAATGTATTTGTCATCTATAAGTAGAGTAATCCCCTTTCTAAACATGCACCAGTATTTCATTTAGTGTTAATTGACCCAATGGAGTTTACAACACCCAGGAAATAAACTCAAGAGAAAAAAAAAGATATATATATATCTTTCTTTTATAGAGAAAGGCAATTTTGATGGAGAAGTTTGGAAAAGAGAAATTTTAGGCAAGTACATATGAAATTGAAGATTTAGACAATGAATCCCTTTATGCTATCTCTGTCAGCACAACCTTTGCAAACATCACCAAGATAACAGTACTCAAGTCTGAAAACGACTGAACTTAATCTTACAGAAGATCCTTTTTAATTTCTAAACATTTTATGAAACATAAATTCCAGGAAATTTGGAACAGTGCAATTTTTGCCAACTACTGGTAAGCAAATCACTGGGGTTTGTTACAGTAGTAAAAAAGATTCATATGAGTAAATGAGGTAACAGGGTATTTCAACTTCTATTGTTGAAAAAGTTAGTAAATATTATTAAACTATTTTACACTTTAAAGGGAACAGTTTGGAAGCCTTCAAGAGATTTGAGCAAAGGGCCTGTGATGGATTTGACTAGGCACATAGCTAACAATGATGAATTATGAATTATTTGGATCTGGTCAAAATCATTGTAGATACCAAAGATTTTAAATTATAATCATTAGTGATTGGAAAATTTTAGCTATGCACATCCCTATTTTTTTTTATAACTTGATTTAGTGCACATGAATTTAGACACAATAACACATGATTTTAAAATATTTCCTGGATAGGGATACCTGGGTGACTCATTGGTTGAGCATCTGCCTTTGGCTCAGGGCATGATCTCAGGGTCCCGGGATTGAATCCTGCTTCCTGCAGGAAGCCTGCTTCTCTCTCTGCCTGTATCTCTGCCTCTCTCTGTGTGTCTCTCATGAATAAACGAAATCTTTGAAAAAACCAAACACTTTTGTTAAGATCCACACTTCAAGAGGCATCCATACTGGAAAGGAAGAAATAAAACTTTTATGTCACTATTTGTGAATGACATAATACCCAAAATCAACAAAAAAATAGTAAAACTAATAAATGAACCCATTAAAGTCAGGATACAAATTAATACAGATATATGCTCCCCACAAGAAGTCTGCTTCTCCCTCTGCCTATGTCTTTGCCTTTCTCTGTGTGTCTCCATGAATAAATAAAATATAATAAAATTTTCCTGGAGAAAGGTGATCAAGCGGTACAAACCTTCAGTTATAAAATAAATAAGTATAAGGTATGTCATACATTTGTAACATGATATCTGTAGCTCACTTTGCTGTACAATATATATGAAGGTTGTTAGAGTAAATCCTAAGAGTTCTTGCCACAAAGAAAAACAATTTAAAAAATTTTCTTTTTATTGTATCTATATGAGATAATGGATGCTAACTAAACTTATGATAATCAATTCACAATATATGTAATTCAAACCATTATGTTTTGCACCTTAAACTTATACAGTGATGCATTTCAATTATATTTTGACACAACTGGAAAATAATATGTAAAATTAAAATATCTTCTGGATTATATTTAAGGGAAAATACTTATCTGCAAAAATATTTTATTATTTTTTGAATCCCTTGCATCTGGTTTTCTTTTCCCTTCAAAACCCCAGAGTGCAATGTCTTCTAACTCCTTTATGTTCTTGGTCCTCACTCAATATTGCCCTTGTTTTCATATTTTTTTCACTTAATATTCTTTTGATTCCATTATACTCTGATTCCCCCTCCCCAATTCCAGTAATTTACTCCAGTTTTGTGATAGCCTTTGTCAGGTACCAATTCAAATAATTTGTTTCATATGCTCTACTTAGGCTTCACTTGTACTCTCTTGGTTACCTCTTCAAAGTGCTGAGTGCTTCAAGACTAGGGATCCTACTTTACAACCAATATGTAGGAGACAGAAGCATGATATTGTCTTCATACTGTTTTCTTTTTTTTTTTAAAGACACATTTATTCAGCATCATGATCAGACTATTACATTTAGCAATCAACAGCATGGGTGCAAAAAAAAAATCTACATTATAATCCTTTGTTGGAATGCTTTACACTTTCCACAGAACAGAAACTAAAATAATCTGTTATACAATTAATCACAAATACAGTCCTCAAGTTTTTTGCCCATACACATGAGTATTGTCTAAAACATGTCTTCTTTGTAGCAGCTAGGCCCTGCCACCACTGTGCTTGGCTGAGTTCACAAATCTGTTGTAACCTATAGCTTCCTTGTCACTTCTCTGGCTCTCCTCTCCTGCTAAGCTTTGTTTCCTGGCGTAATTAAAACCTCTGCCACTGCCATAGCTGCTGCTGCTGCAACCACCATAGCCATCTTGGTTTCGTGGTTTGGCAAAGCATTGGTCTCCACCACCATAGAGGTCAGAGCTTCTGCCTCCAAAATTTCCTCCTTTCATGGGTCCAGAATTTGAGGATTGATTGTTGCAATTGCCAAAATCGTTATAGCTTCCACCACCTCCAAAGTTGCTTCCATCATCACCAAATCTGTTATAGCCATCTTCACTGCCACTGTATCCACCACCACCTCGACTGCCACCAAAACCACCTCGACCACTGAAGTTCCCTCCAGACCAAAGTTGTCATTCCCCCCAAAACCACCTCCATGACCACCATCAAAGTTTCCAGAACTACTTCAGCCTCTTTGGCTGGACGAAGCACTAGCCATCTCTTGCTTTGATAGGGCTTTCCTTACTTCACAGTTGTGGTCATTCACAGTATGGTATTTTTGAATGACAATCTTGTCTACAGAGTCATGGTCATCAAATGTCACAAAAGCAAAACCTCTCTTTTTGCCACTGCCTCGGTCAGTCATGATTTCAATCACTTCAATTTTCCCATACTGTTCAAAATAATATCTTAGATGATGTTCTTCAGTGTCTTCTTTAATGCCACCAACAAAAATCTTTTTCACAGTTAAGTGGGCACCAGGTCTTTGAGAATCTTCTTGTGAGACAGCCCTCTTTCGTTCCACAACTCTTCCATCCACCTTGTGTGGCCTTGCCTTCATGGCTGCATCCACCTCCTCCATGGTGGCATACATGACAAACCCAAAGCCTCTGGAGAGCTTGGTGTTGGGGTCTCTCATTGCCACACAGTCAATGAGCATTCCCCATTGCTCAAAATGGCTCCTTAGAGTCTCATAGGTTGTTTTGAAGCTCAAACCACTGATGAAGAAATTCCACAGCTGCTCAAGCTCTTTGAGAAACTCTGACTTAGACATGACGGCAGTGGGAGTGGAGACTTTAACGATGCTTACTTGGCAGCGTCCAGGGGGAGAAAGTTCATACTGTTTTCCTACCAGCCAGAGACTGGATCTTTTTCTCTTTACTCCAACAATTGCCATGGCTAAGCTATCTAATATCACAGTTTTATGGTTTACAACTGGACTATATTACTCCCATATTGAGTCTAAATTATTTTTCTCAACCAAGTAACATTATAAATGCCCTTACATATTTATGACCCCCCTGATAATTATGTTTAGCATTTTATTGGCTCCTTAAGCTAGTCAAACACAATCACACTCTATGTACGCAATAGCTATTGAATTATGTGTTATAGATAATCCCACACTGACCTCTCTCCTCATTCTTGATCTCATTCTTTCTCCACATCTGTAATATAAACCCTTTACTCCAAGCCTGGACTGATTTCATCATCTGTTAGCTTATTCATGTTGTACTTGACATCTTCAGCTTTTCATATTTGAGTTTCCCAATGTTCTTCAGCATAGACTTTCAACTCCTGCTTCTTTTTTTTTTAGAGTTCTTTGTGAGAAAGTAGTTTACCCTCACAGTGTGCTTTCCTTTCATCCAACTGAACTTGATACAATATGGTTTCTTTCCCACATTTTATGTTTTCACCTTTATTTAATAACTTACCTGCTGATCTCTAGAAAGAACTAGAAAAAACATGTTTGAACACCATACATCCTTGGTCTCAAGATATTAGAACTGCCTAGATCTATCCAGTCCTTGTAAGTAAATTGCCAGTCCTACAACTTATCAAAAGGACATTAGAATAAAATTAAGAGTTTTGAACGACAAGTCCAAGAACAAACATATTAATTTGTGTAAGGGCCACATAATCAGTCTCCTCTTTTTCCTCTTAATGTTTCTGTTATTTGTCCTGGTGATGGAAGGTGAAATAAGCTGAAAATTAGGAAGACATTTTTTAAAATGTAGATACTGGCTAAAGGATTTTATTTATATAAATGTTTGTCAAGGGACACTTGGGTGGCTCAGTGGTTGAGCATCTGCCTTTGGCTCAGGGCATGATCTCAGGGTCCCGGGATTGAATTCTGCATAGGGTTTCCTGCAGGAAGCCTGCCTCTCCCTCTGCCTGTGTCTCTGCCTCTCTCTGTGTGTCTGTCATGAATAAACAAAATCTTTGAAAAAACCAAATACTTTTGTTAAGATCCACACTTCAAGAGGCATCCATACAGGAAAGGAAGAAGTAAAACTTTTATGTCACTATTTGTGACATTATTTTCACAATTTCAAATAATTTGACAATTATTTTCAATTAATTGAAACCCCTGCTGCTTCTTAACTTTCCTCTCTGACATAATACCCTAAATCAACAAAAAACTAGTAAAACTAATAAATGAACCCATTAAAGTCAGGATACAAATTAACACACAGATATGCAGAAATAAACCTGAGTGACACACATTTGTATCTCATATATTGAATGAACAAAAAAAATCAGCTTTATGTTATGAAGGATTATTGGGTTAGACATGGAGTATCAACAGAAGGAAAAGCAACTCCTGAGAAGTTAGATATTTTGTCATCCTCAGTAGGTTTTCAGATGTTGTGGCCTTTATGAGATATGAACAAACAAATATGGGAAGTATGACAACATCAAATTATAATAGAAAGAGTTGAATAGCTTGGTGAAGTTAACAAGGTTTGTAGAATATTAAAACTGTTACATTATAATTAAAATCTGTATGGCAAGAAGTAAAGATGGTAATAGATGGTAGAGAAAAATAAATTTATAGGAGAAAGCTAAATCTGAGAAACTCTATTAGACAATTGAAGAGGACAAAAATGATCTATAGGGTATGAAGAGTAGAAATACAACCTAGGAAATAGAAGTCTTTTCTAATAAATGGGATAAAAGAAAATATCTGTCAAATATGTAATTGGAGTAATAAAACATTTCTAAATAGAGAAAGATAATGAAATATGTAGATTAAAATGGATCATTGTATTTTGGGAAATAAATAATAAAAAGAAAATCACACATATTAATTACTTCAACAACATGTCTTTACTACAAGGGGAAAAATAGGTAACCTATAAGCCAAAGGAACAAAACAACACTGACCTCAGACAGCAAGTGACAATGGATATGCAGTAATACACTGTTAAAATGTTTATGACCTGGGATCCCTGGGTGGCGCAGTGGTTTGGCACCTGCCTTTGGCCCAGGGTGCGATCCTGGAGACCTGGGATCAAATCCCATGTCGGGCTCCCGGTGCATGGAGCCTGCTTCTCCCTCTGCCTGTGTCTCTGCCTCTCTCTCTCTCTCTCTCTCTCTCTCTGCGTGTGACTATCATAAATAAATAAAAATTTAAAAAAATTTTGAATGTTTATGACCCAATAGTTCCACTCAATCAACTCATCTGTCATGTGCAAGGACAACAGAATATTTTAGTTATTTAATGTTTTTAAAAATGTATACTCACACACAATTCCAAAATTATTTCATAAAAGAAGAAACATAAATGAGTAATCAAGAAAGATATGGGAAAGCAGAACAGGAGGAAAGCAAGGGGAGACAGAAGAATATGTGTGTCAGCAGGGCTATGGGGTAAGTCCTTCTGGAATCAGCGAAACTAAGCGTGAGAGGAAATGCTGAGTTTATTACTTAGGAGAATTTGTGGTTGAATTTTTCACCTCTTGCCATGCTCTTCTTCCTTCCACAGCCCTCCTTCCCTGGCTACTGTCTCTAGGGTTAGCAAGGGAAGGAGAAAGTAAGCATGAAGAGGAAGTAAATTTGGAAGGAATGAGGAAATATAGTCAATGTGAGGACTATGACCTCTTCTTAAGCAGAGAAAGGAAGTAAAAGTGGGCAACTCTAAATTACAGCAATTAAAATGAAGGTTACAACGTGTTCACAAAGGCTCATGTGATTTGGAAGGCTCTGACTTTGGATTAAAAGACTGTTAATTTTCCATGTCATGTTTTGCTCTTATGACTATATTGTGGAACACTATTCAATTGACCTGACTTGAACATTACTGGTCCTTACACAGATGCAGTTGGCAGAAAAGGGGTTGTTAGCAAGAGTTGTGTAGGACAGGGGGCCAAGATTAAGCCCTTCAGACTGTTCCAAGATCTGAATACATTATGGTGCTATTTCATATACATACTTCAAAATAAGACTATGTTAAACATTTAAACACAAGTAAGGAAGCCCAATAAGATTCTAGATTATTTTCAACAATTACTCCTTCAATGGTTTGTTTCATATTTAGAATATGAAAAATTTCCCCCAATTGCATTAATTTGGCTATACCCTCAGCACATGTTTAGTCTGTTACATAAGCCTTTATTGGGATTGTACTCTAAATACTTTGCGTGTTGTCTAAATGTGAGCACAATGTGTCTCTCTTCCTTGATTCCTATCAGTGAAATTCACACATCCTTATTTAGAAAACCCCTGCTGCTTCTTAACTTTCCTCTCTGTAGGATTTCCTTGTTCTTTCCTAGGTCCTCATTTACGTTACTCATTTATGTTCCCATTTGATGTGCCCTGTCCTCTTATGTAGTTCCCACCATCTCTCACTTTCAAATAGGTCAAATTCTGTTAGTTCATAACAAATCTTGTATTTAGTTTATTCAGCTTGCTTACCTCTTTCTTTACTCTTCTAAGCCTACAAAAAAACTTGATTTACCAGAAAGGGTAACTTGTTTCCTTCTTCCTCTCTCTCTACCCTTAGACTGTTCCATAACTGTGTCCCAATGAGAGGGGCAACAATGAGTTGGCCTTATCCTATTTTGATGCCCCTCCTGCCTCATAAAAATGTTGTTGTTAACTAAGGCAATTATGATAAAGTGCTTACCACACTGAGACAAATCACACAAACATTAAAGTGTAGATCTGTTGTGTGTGCCCTGGAATGAGCTGGGAAAGATTGAATATGAGCATTTTATGCCATTGATACTCAACCCAATTTTGTTTTATGCCCTCTATATACATTGGGTTTAAGGCCCTATCATCAGATTGTAAAAAAGGAAAATGTAAAAAAGGAAGGGTTTAATACTCATTTTTGCAACATCAATAATGAAAAAATAAATAGTCCAAATATTTTAAAACTTTGAATATTTTGCTTCCTCTCTTTCCTCTTTACCTTTTTGCACATTTGGCATCTATAAAAAAAGATTCTATTGGGATGCCTGGGTGGCGCAGTGGTTAAGCATCTGCCTTCAGTCCAGGGTGTGATCCTGGGGACCCAGGATCGAGTCCTGCATCAGGATCCCTCAATGGAGCCTGCTTCTCCTTCTGCCTCTACCTGTGTCTCTGCCTCTCTCTGTGTGTCTCTCATTAATAAATAAATAATCTTTTTTAAAAAAAGAGTGTCAAACAGGTAAAGTGTAATTATGAAATTATGAACGTAGAACATGTAAACTGTACATTCAAGTTTCATATTTATCTTTAAAAATATATTATGTAGATAACTTTCCAATTTATTGTCTGGTATGTAAGAAGATTAGAAGATATCATTCTTGTCCTTACAATGAGAAAAGGGCAGAAAATCAACAACTCTTCTTAAGTCCTCAGAGAATTGAAGTCACATTGAAGTTGTCCCCAAAACTAGAGAGTCTGACAGGTAACAGAGAATCACAGCTTCCCAGAATCAGAAGTCCAGAATCAAAAGCCAGCAGTTGAAGCCAATATTCATAGAAACACTTTAAACTGTAATCGATGAAAGGCTCAAAGCTCAGTATAGACTAGCTTGAGAATCAAAAAAAAAAAAAAAATCTGAGAATCATCAGTTTTAAAGGAGCTTTCTTGAATTTAAATCTAAGAAGCCCTGCTGGAATCCTACTTTAAAAATCAAAGAAAAATCATCCTGTACACACAGCAGGGAGAGGGGGAAAGTAAACCATTTTGAAATATGCACAGAGCTTTCTTTTGTCCTTAACAAACTCTGTGCTTTAAGGGAAGCAATTTTACTCAAGCCTAATCTACTAGAGTTTTATTAAAGCCCAAGTAAACTAAGGGGGAAAAAAAGTCAACTCTAGATCCCTTTGCCTTCCATGCTGGGGAAAGGAAATACCAACTCAAGCTCACTAAAAGACTAAAACCTAGTCATAGAAAAAATAAAAAAAATAAATAAAAAATAAAACCTAGTCATAGGACATAGAATGCTTCCCTTCTTGCCACACCTCACCAATACATCAGGAGGGCTCCTGGGGATTATAGCTAAAACAATTGCAAGCCTTAGGAGCCTGGATGGCATAGTCAGTTTAGTGTCCAACTCTTGGTTTCAGCTCAGGTCAAAATCTCAGGGTCATGAGATTGAGCCCCACATCAGGCTCCATGCTCAGTGCAGAGTCTCCCTAAGACTCTCCCTCTCTCTTTGCCCCTCCCCACGACTCTTTCTCTAAAAATAAATGAATAATCTTTTTAAAATAACAAACACCTGCAGGCCTCCAACCCTAGTTTAAAAGTCTCTAAGAAAACTCAAAGGCAACAGGAAGACATTAACAAAGACACTAGGGGAAATCTTAGCTTCCAACACTGCACTACAGGAAATAGGAAACATGGTATAACTCCTAGCCAGATAAACTTAACATTTTACACTAAAAGTCTATCTACTTCATTTCCTTTTATGTGATACAACATGTCAAGCTCTCAACAACAAAAATTACAAGTCATGTTAAAAAGCAAAAATCAAGTCATCAAGCCAAAGTCAGCTATGGCAGAAATTTTAGAATTATTAGACTGGCAAATAAAAATAACTGGAAAAAATATGCAAGGACTGTAATGAAAAAGTGGGAAACATGCAAGAATAGATATGTAATGTAAGATATGAAAAAAATAATGTAACACAAGATGGAAATTCTAAGAAAAACTCAAAAGGAACTGTTAAAAATAAAAAACACTGTAACAGGTGCGTGCAGATGGCGTCGCCTGGGTCGTGAGCTGCTGCACGAGGGTATCGAAGGTGTGGTGAGAGACAATGGCCAAGAACAAACTAAGAGGACAGAAGTCCAGGAGTGTATTTCATATAGCCAGCCAAAAAAACTTTAAGTCTAAAAACAAAGCAAAACCAGTTACCACTAATCTTAAGAAGATAAACATTGTGAATGATGAAAAAGTTAACAGAGTGAATAAAGCTTTTGTAGATATACAAAAGGAACTTGCAAATTTCTCAAAAGGCCTTTCCCTTGAACCTCTGCAGAAACAGCTGATTCCTCAGCAGTGTCATGAAAATGAACCAGTTAATGTTGATGAAGCAACAAGATTAATGGCTCAGTTGTAATACACTGGAGATACATCAAATCCCCCCCAAAAGACCAATAAATTAAATGTTTTATACAAAAAAAAAAAAAAACACTGTAACAAATGAAAAATGCCCTTGGTGGGTTCATCAGTCCTAAATATGGCAAAGAACGAATCTTTGAGCTTGAAAATATGTTAATAAGAACTTTTAAAACTGAAAAAAAGAGAAACATGGAACAAAAGTTTTAAAATATCTAAATAAATGGAAATATATTTCATGTCCATGGATTGGAAAACTCAATATTATTAATAGATTGGCTCTTCCAAAATTGATCTATAGATTCAATGCAATCCCAAGTGTCATCCCAGCAAGTTACTTTGCAGATACTGACAAACTGGTTCTATAGTTTATATGAAGAAACAAAAGATCCAGAATGGTCAACACAATAGTGAAGAAGAACAAAGTCGGAAATGTACAACCTACCAAGACTGAATTAAGAAGAAATAGACGACTTGAAAGATCAATAACAAATGCAAAGATTGAATCAGTAATCAAAAACCTCTCAATAACAACAAAAGCCAAGGACAAAAAGCAAAAGTTTCACAGGTGAATCTTACTAAATATTTAAAGAATTCATACAACTATGTCATAAACCATGCAAACTTCCAAACTCATTTTATAAGGCCAGCATCACCTTAATACAAAGAAACTACAACAAAAGAAAACCATAGGGTAATATTCATAATGAACATATATAAAAACGCTCAACAAAATACTAGCAAAAGAAATTTGACAGCACATTGAAAGGATCATACACCATGACCTAGTAGAATTTATCCATAGGTTGCAAGGATGGTTCAACATATGCACACCAATCAATGAGTTATACTACAATAACAGATAAAGTGTCACCTGGGTGGCTCAGCAGTTGAGCATCTGCCTTTGGCTCAGGGTGTGATTCCAGTCTCAGGATTGAGTCCCACATTGGTGTCCCTTCGAAGAGCCTGCTTCTCCCTCTATGTCTCTGCCTCTCTCTGTGTGTATCTCATGAATAAACAAATAAAATCTTAAAAAAAAAAAACAATAACAGAATAAAGAAGAAATATCACATGATCATCCTGGCAGATGCCAAAAAAGCATTTGACAAAATTTAACACCTTTTTGAGATAAAAACTCCCAACAAATTAGATACAGAAAGAACTTACCTAAAAACAATAAAGGCCATATGTAAAAAGCCCATATCCAACATCATAGTAAATGATGAAAAGCTAAAAGCTATTAAGATATGGAATAAAGCAAAGATAATCATTCTCACCACTTCAAATCAACATACAAAAATCAGTAGAATTTTTTATTCATTAACAAAGAAATTTAAAAAAACAATCTAATTTACACTAATCTCAAAAAGAATAAGATGCTTGGGAATAAATTTAACAAAGGTGGTGAAAGACATGTACACCTAAAGCTATAAAACTTTGATAAAAACAATTCTAAAAGGTACAAAGAAATGGAAAGACATCTTTTGTTCATGAATTGGAAGAATTAATATAATTAAAGTCCATACTACCCAAAGTCATCTACAAATTCAATGCAACCCCTATCAAAATTCAATGGCAATTTTTACAGAAATGTCAACAGAATCCTAAAATTAATTTGGAACTAAAAGGACTCCAAATAGCCAAACCAATCTTGAAAAAGAACAAAGCTGAAGGCATCATTCTTCTTGATTTCAAAATATGTTACAAAGGTACAATAATCAAAATGGTATGACATTGGCATAAAAATAGATACACAGAGCCATATAACAGAATAAAGAACACAAAAGTGAATCAACACATTTACAGTCAACTGATCTTTGACAAGGATGCCAAGAATACACATGGAAAAAGGATAGCCTCTTCAATTCATGGTATTAGGAAAACTAGACATTCACATGCAAAAGAAAGAACATCTATCTTACATCACTCTCAAAAATTAACTCAAAATGAATGAAAGAAATATAAGGCCAAACCATAAAAAGCCCTGGAAGAAAGCAGAGGAAAAAATCTTCCTGACTTTGGCCTTGGCAATATGATCCAAAACACAGACAACAAAGCAAAAATGGACATGTGGGATTATATCTAACTAAAAAGTTTCTGCAGAAAATGAAAAGGCAATCTACAGATTGAGGGAAAAAATTACATATCTCTGATAAAGAGTTATATTCAAAACATATAAGGAATTCCTACAACTCAAATGATTTAAAATAGATAAAGGAACTGAATAGAAATTTTTCCAAAAAAGATATATAAGTGGCTGAGAGGTACATGAAAAGGTTCTCAACACTATTTATTATCAGAAAAACACAAATGAAAACCACAATGATCAATTCACACCTGTTAGAGTAGCTATTATCAAAAACCAAAAGATAAGTGTTGATATGGAGGAAATGGAACACTTAAGCACTGCTGGTGGGAATATAAATTGGTGCAGCCACTATAGAAAATAATGTAAAGTTTTCTCAAATCTTAGTTCTGGAAACATACCCAAAAGACATGAAGCAACCTAAACATCCATTGACAAATGAATGGATAAAGAAAATGTAGTATATTCATACAGTGGAATATTGTTCAGCCTTAAAGGAAATTCAGTAGTAAATAATATTGTGTTATATACTTGAAAATTTGCTAAAGGTAGATGTTAAGTATTCTTATCACAAGAAAATATGAATAATAATAAAGAAGACAAAGCAAAATTTTTAGAGAGAATGGATATATTAATAGCCTAGATTGTAGCCTAGATTTATAAGTAGATGGTATGGCACTTTTATGGGTATGGACTCATTAAGTTGTATACAGGAAATATGTACAACTTTTTGTATGTCAGTTATACCTCAATGAAATTATTTTTAAAAAGAAAAACAATAGATAAAATTAAAGAAACAAAAATTTGGTTCCTTAAGAATATCAACAAAGTTAACAAGTTGTTTAGCTAGACTAAAGGAAAAAGAGAGGACTCAAATTACTAAAATTAGAAATGAAAGCAAGACTATTACTAATAACCTGATAGAAATAAAAATAATTAAAGTAAAATGCTATGAACAACTGTACTTTAGCACATTATATAACCCAGAAGAAATAGACAAAATTCTAGAAACTTACGACTTATGAGGTTGCATATTATATGAAACCACTTCCATGACATTCTGGAAAACATAAAAACATAGGGATAGAAAACAGAAGGCATGGCAGAAGAGAAGCTAATTACAAAGGAGCATAAGGGCATTTTTGTTCTGATGAACCAGTTCTGATCTTGATTTGGGTGGGGGTTATACAACTCTATGCTTTTGTAAACACAGAACTATCCACTAAAAAAGGGAAGAATTTTACTGTATTTTATCTTAGTATGAGGATTTTTTTAAAAAGGTAAAACAATAAAGTTTTCAGTAGAAAACATAGCATTTTCAAGATATCAGAGTAAGTTGTTTCTTAAATAGGACACACACAACACTAACTTGAAAGGAAATAAACAAAAGTTTTAACAACATTCAGAAGAAAAGCCTCTGTGCATTAAATGATACTATTAAGAGAATGGAAAGGCATCCCTCACAGTGGGAGAAGACATTTGCAATTCACATATCTATAAAGGACTCCTCCAATTCAATAAGGAAAAGGCACGTAACTTACTAGAAAAATGAGCCAAAGACTTGAACAAGCACTTCACAAAAGACAATGTTCAAATAGCCAATAAATATTTGAAAATTGCTCAGTTTCATTAATCACCAGGGAAATACAAGCTAAATCCATATGCAATACAGCTACAGACCTAATCAGAATAGTTAAAATGAAAAACACCTGACAATGACAAGTGTGACAAGTGTTGTCAAATATGCAAAGGAAACAGATCTTTCATGTTATGGCAGTATAACTGATACATCAAAATACATGTACAAAATCATCATGATGGCACCACTTATAAAAGGCCCAACTTGAAAATCACCAGCATTAAAATGAAGCAATAAAATGTGCTGTATTTACACCAAGGAAAACTCTACAACAAAGAGAAGGAAAGAACCACAACTACACTCAACAATATAATAGGTAGATTTCACTAACAATATATAAAACAAAAAAAGTCCAGGTTTGAAAGATTCTATACTTTATCATTCATTTATATATGTTTCCAGAGCAAGCAAACTATATTGTTAGATGTTCAGATACTGGTTGCGCAATGGAAAATGGTAAGTGAATGAATGTACGAATGGGGCTTTTGGGATGTTTGTGTGGTTCTTTTCTCGATCTGAGTGACAATACTTGAGTGTATTCATTCTGTGAAATTCATAGAACTGAACAATGTGACTTGTGTACTTTTTCTATACATTTACACTCTAAAAATTAATTCAAAGTATACTAAAAATCTACTTGAGAAACTAGAAAAACAATTTTGAGTAACCTAAGAAGTTAGGAGGGGTTGCTGGGAATATTTCAGTCTGAATGCATCCCATTCCCCCTCCAATTTTAATTTCAACTCGTTCCATTCTCCTGACTGGAGCAGGAGCCAACACCTGCTGTCAGTAGGTTCTTCAAAGAACAAGTACGGTTTCAGCCTCCATAGTAATCCCCATAGGGTAAGTAGATACAAACCTGTCACTTCTCCATGTGAGATTTTTTTCAGATTCCCAGGGCAAGGATTAAGCATAGTGTTTTCTACAGAATGCTTGGCTTTCCAGTGACTGTGATGCCAGGGTTGAAGAAAGAGCCCTGCTATCTGTATGGCTTGTCTCTCAAGCTCTGAAAATCTGAAGAGGAGTATTGTTGGTTAGCTTTTCCAGAAGCAGATGTTGAGATACAGTTGAGTGTACAAATCATTTATTAAGGATTAATGTCTCTGAAAGGAAGCAAAGGGGCAGGGGTGTGAAAAACAAGATGGAATAAAGGAAGAAGTTAAACTATGATGCAGGCACTCCCAAAATCTCAACCATCTTGGTAAGGAAGGCCAGGGCAAGTATCAACTATTTAAGTATTGTAATAATAATTTGTCTGAAAACGTCTTTCTAGTTAATAGGAAGGGTAGTAAATTATAGAAACCACAGATGTCACACTCACAATAAACTTATTGGAAGAAAAGCACTCTTCACACCATCAGAATTTTTTATTAAAGTATATTTTTATGTTTAGTACTGAAGTATATGCTGAATATCACTAATCACTAGGAAATGCAAATCAGATCAGTAATTTAAGGCAAGAACTGCCTCATTCATTTTTTGGCACTCAGAATTGTGTTTGATGCTCAAAATATCTGGAATCAATGAAAAATTTCAAATGAGCAGCAGAATATAATGCAAATAAGAAATTGAAGCTGCTCTCCCAGTAAAAGTCATGAATCCTGAATGGTTAACCAGAAACAGATTTTGAAACTTGTAATAGGATTTGGGAAAGTTGACTTCAGGAAGAGCCTAACTGGGCACTTGGGAGATCAGCTAGACTAGCAGATACATACATCTCAGGGAGAAGTGATGAAGATTTACCTTTAAGCACTTATATTCAGATAGCTGTGGGAGTTCTATGACAGTTGGAACTATACTGTTGACACAGGTTGGTACATAGGTTGTAAAAAGAAGTAAATGCCACAGAGTTTAGCATGAGAGCAAGTGGGATAGCTATACAGAGGATTTAATAAACTGTAGGAAGAGGTTGGGAGATGCAATGGGGTTGGAAAGAGAGACTGGTATAAGGATAAGAGGTTAGCAGATGAAAGAACAGGAAATGTTATTCAGTGGGTATATTAATTTTGAACACTCTCCTAAGCTTTCTTTGGAGTTGTCCTCTCACCTAAGACCATTGAATGCCCTCACAGAGAATACCTAACAAGAGAAGAGCAGAAATTGTACAAAAGGGCTAAAACGGAATGACTATTCCTTCCCCCTGACACTACTTTGCTTTTGTCTTCCTAGATTCCAAGATGGCTGAGAGTACTAAGTTTTGGAGTATGGCCCCTATCATACTGAAGATGAGCAAAGACCCCACAAACTTCTACATAGGGCGACCACTGTGGTTCAGCATTACTTTTCTCTATATTTCGGTTGTGTATGTAGTGCAAAACATCTGGTTTGATCTGGTTCAAGACTTCCAGTGCCATGGAAACCTCTCCAAAGCCTGTCTAGCAGAATGCTATGAGAATCACTTCACGAGGCCTGTGTTTGGTGTTTGGTATGTGGTTGGCTTTGCCTTTTCCTCTGTCTTTTTTGTGATGGAGTTTTTTGTCTCCCAAAGTGTGCATAAGCAAACCAAGATATTTAAGAAGGAACATTTAGAAAAGAAGTCCATTAACACCAACAGCAATGTAGACCACATGGAGACAAACGAAGATGAAATTTTTGACTTATCCCGGGAAAAGCCCCTATTGGCAATGTATCTTGTCTACTTTCTCACACAGTTGTCCATACAGGTGATCTTCTTGGCCATTCTTATTCACTATCACCTACCACTGATTAAAAAACCCATTTGGTGCAGTACCCACATGTGTCATGGACCTTATGCATGTGTGGTATTGGGGACACAAGAAAAGATGATGTCCATCATACTTCTGGCTACACTCTCAGTGGTTATCATGATGTTTTGTATTATGTTCTTCCTGTACACCATTAACACATACCTAGTCATGGTACGTAAATCTGCCTGAGAAATATAGAGGCTCTTTAAAATCCTGATGGTAGCCTGATGATCACCACTGATTACAAAACATGGAATGATTACAGAGGAGCCCAGTAGCAGTCTTCTGCTGAAAAAAATATGTAGTTTATCATTGATCTCACATTCCCAGAACATTCTTCTCTTAGAAAAATAAACTTGGATGTGGGACAAGCTTGCTTTCTTCTCATCTGTGTAATCAATTTCTTTCCCAAATTAAAGTTAGAATAGGTTTCAGAATATTTCAAAGGGAGGAAATTTAAGGGCATTTCATCCTAGCAGTTTTGATATCTCAACACAATGAAATTTTAAGGACTATTTTTTTCCCATTTTGTTGAGTAGTCATTTAAGAGAAAGGTTAAGAGAACTTACATAATAGAATTTTAGAGGGAGGGACATAGTGTAAAATTACAGATAACTCAAACATCATAGCTTCTTTAACATAAAATAGTAGTTACTATTGACAGTGTTCTTAATATCTTCCAGGGTTTCCGACTTGAGTGAATTTAAGCACAGATGTTTCAAGGAGGTTCATATCATACATTTTGCCTAAGTGGAAAATATAAATGCATGAGAAAAAAAAGGAAATAGCATGTTCTTAAAGCTTTGAAGTATATGATTTAGGGAGAGAAAGAAAAATAACAAGTATATTTCTGTGCTTGTTCCATATCTTTTTTCCCTTCAGTACTTTATTTCATTACCAACTACTGACTTAGTTTTAGCAATCTGAACAAAGATATGTAGACGTGGTTAAATCTGAGATGCAAATTCTTCATAGAACCATTGAAGATTCTCCACATATACAACACATTGTATATTTTGAATAAATATTTGCAGATAAAATTCTTTAATGCAATATAGCTGTCCATTTAATAAAAGTAGCTTTAGAAATACCAGTATATCATATAAAGTAGTATTAGAAGAGGAAATAATTTTTCAAATTCTCTATACCCATTTAGAATACTAAAATTGAGGTCTTAAGAGCCAAGTTACACTTAAATGTTATGGAAAAAGACACATATGGGACCTAATTGCTTTTTTATGTTCCTTATTTATTTTAATATACACAACTTCATTCTTTTTGATGTACAGTTCTGGGTTTTGACAAATGCATAGAATAGAGTAACTATCACCATAGCCAAGATACCAAACAGTTGCATTAACCCTAATATTCCCCTCATGCTGTCCCTTTGAGTTAACCTCTCCCCCACCCAAAATGCTTGACAATTACTTATCCATGCTCCATATCTAGTTTTGCCATTTCCAGAATGTCACATAAATGAAATGCACAAAATATACAGTATTGAGTTGGGCTCAGTATTGAGTTTGCTTAGAATAATGCATTTAGGATTTATCTACACCATTGTATATCTCAAGTTTGTACTTTTTCAGGGTTAAGTGATAATGGATTTAGGATTTATCTACATCATTGTATGTCTCAAATTTGTACCTTTTCAAGGTTAAGTGATATTCATTGTATGAACTGCCACACTTTTTTTATCCATTCAACAGTGAAGGACATTTTGAGTTATATACAAAGTAGGCCATTGTGAAAAAACCACTATAGTTACTATAAGCGCTCATGTACAGGTTTTTACAGGAACATGAATTTTCATCTTTCTTAGGCAAATACTTTTGAATGGAATCATGGAGTATTTGCCCAAGGAATCTGGTTCTGCCCAAGAAATATGACTGTAAATGTATCACTTTATAAGAAGCTGCCAAACTGTTTTCCAAAGTGATTATACCATTTTGATTCTCACCAACAATATATGAAAGCCTCATATATTTTGTGTTAATCTTTGTGGAAATTATAAAATATGTAGAGCTAGGTTATTGGGGTTTTTTACCATATGAAAAAAACAGAAACATTTGTTGAAATAACTATCATTTCTTCATCGAATTGTCTTTGTTCATTTCAAAGATCAGTTGACTATATTTGGATAGGCCCAGTACTACATTCTCAATTCTGTTTTAGCAGTTTGCCAAGTTTTTATAGCTAACTTGTTATTTTTTTTTAAGATTTTATTTATTTATTCAAAGGAGACACAGAGAGAGACAGAGAGAGAAGCAAGCTCCCTATGGGGAGCCTGATGTGGGACTTGATCCCAGGACCCCAGGATCACTACCTGAGCTAATGACAGATGCTCAACCACTCGGCCACCCAGGTGTTCCTATAGCGAACCTGTTAGAAACAGAATTTGGACCCAAGGCATCTCATCCTAGAGGCTTAGCTCTTAACCACTGCAATATATTGTCTCTCCTATTGCCATTTGGCAGAAAATATCAAACATTTTAGGAGAAAAATCAATAAATGAATAAAACTCCCTTGACAGTAAACTTCTACTTTCACTTGTTTGAACTTTCCTTCATGCCAATTTTCATCCATTCCAAATTTGGACTATAAAGTCAAGAAAAAAACCTCTGGCTTATGTAGCTTCCTTCCATGATTTATAGCAAATCCTGCTTCTCAGGACCAACAACATTTATTTAAGCTTTTATATCTGACCCAAAAGTATGTTCCAAATTCCATATGAAAGTATAGAGCAGGCATGAATGGTCATTCACAGCTCTAGTTATGAACTCGTTTCCTATACTTGATCTTATGTTTCATCCTGTCCAGCTTCTAACTCTCCCTGCTTCACATCTTGAACTTTGCATCAAGCTCCATTTTCTCAGCAATATCCAGCTCTCTTTGGATTTTTGGTTCCCCTGCTTCTGGCTCTGTCTCACCTCCCTGTCTCTGGCTTCTTGGAGTAAATCCTCTTTTGGCTTGGTTGATGCTTGGACTCACCACTGCAAATAACGTATTCAACAGAGTCTTACTTCAAAAAGGTATTGTCCAGTATGGTTCCAATAACTAGAGTGCCATGCCCCAACCACATAACTGTTTTCAATCTTACAAACTCCATGAACTCTATTTGTTTGTGGTTTATAATCAGCTATACTGTTAATTTTTGATGTAATTGGTCATATAGTTTTCAAGTCCTTCACAATGGATTAGATAGAACAGGTCTGAAGATGTTGAAAGGAGAAAAAAACTCCAAGAAGTGATATCAATGAAAAGAAAGCCATCAACAGTGATACATCAAAAAATACAGCTATTTCAGTCTGAAATTAAATAGCAAAGGAGTGAACAATCTTACACACGTCAACATCCCATTTCATTATAGTTCCAACAGTGTACAGCAAACATCATTTATAATGATGACTCTGGGTAGTTAAAAAATGTCAAATTATATTCAGTATAGTCTGATTAAGAAAGAACGAATGAAAATAAATAACATTTTTATATTCACCAAAGTATTAAAAGCAGCAAAACAAAACAAAACGCTTAAAAGCACCTTATAACAGTAACTAAGTTGTTAGAAAGATTCACCTGGAGAAAAAAGACTATAGTCTATGAAAATAGATAAAGAAATGAGAAAGAGTAGCCTTGGTTTTCTCCTGTCAAACATAAGAAATTTCACAGAACATTAGCATTAGACAAGGCATTAGATGGATCGTGGTAAAAAAAAAAAAAAAGACCACTCCACAATTATGAACACACAACAAAAGCATAAAAGCATAACCATAAAAACCACACTATTCAAACCACAAAAATGACCATGCGTTCCCTCTATACTAGTTAATATGAAATGACAATAATGGTTAATAGAAATGACTACTTCTTCTCTACTACCTAAAACTTTAGCCTCTCTCTAGTTTTTCTTCCTTCCAGAAGAGATTTATTAAAATACACAATCATACAATTATTTTCCTTTCTTGCCAGCATCCAATCCAGAGCAAAGCCCTGCATCCAGAGCAAACTCTCCCTCAAATCACCCAGCACAGGCTCAAATCCTATAATAAATAATTTCTAACACCCCCATATGAAGTATCACAAGGTGGTGTGCATTTTCCCTCACTGCAAAGAAAGATAAATGCAACTTGTTTAACTTCAGGTATGTTCATGGTGGTTTATGAATGGAGGATATTGACAGAGGGCCCCATGGTTTAAGAGACTGGTTAAGAGACTGCTGTCCAGGGATGAGCACTGGGTGTTATACTGTATGTTGGTAAATTGAATTTAAATTTTATAATAAATAAATAAATAAATAAATAAACTGCTGTCCTTTGAATCCTAGCTTCACCCAATCAATGGCTATGTAAATTAAGCAAATTAAACTTCCTCAGCCTCAGCACCCTTACTTGTAAAAAAAGGAGGGGAAGGGACGGGGAGTAAAGACTATTTCTTTTACAAGCTGGGTTGAGAATTAAATGAGAGAATATATGCGTATCTGTTGCCTTATTTTATTTTTTTAAGGTTTATTTATTTATGATAGACGGAGAGAGAGAGAGAGGGAGAAGCAGGCTCCATGCCGGGAGCCCAACATGGGACTCGATCCCAGGACTCCAGGATAGAGCCCTGGGCCGAAGACAGGCACTAAACCGCTGAGCCACCCAGGGATCCCTGTTGCCTTATTTTAGCTGTTAGAATACCTAACTGAAATAGACTTTAAAAATAGAAGTTAGTATTGGTCCCACACAACAACTTTAGTCTGAGGTGGTCTAAGAGTTCAGAGTGGCATGTCAAATTTGACATGTCAAAATGCTTCACATCTTTCCACTGGGGCTTCTTCCTGTGTCCTCAGCTACAACCCATGGTCGTGGATGGTGTGGCCATTAGAAGTGCCCAAGGGAAAAATAAAAATTAGAAATATCTGGGGTAATGAGAATGGTGAAAATTAACAAGACAGGAAACAACAAATGTTGGAGAGGATGTGTAGAAAAGGGAATCCTCTTGCACTGTTGGTGGGAATGTGAACTGGTGCAGCCACCCTGGAAAACTGTGTGGAGGTTCCTCAAAGAGTTAAAAATAGACCTGCCCTACGACCCAGCAATTGCACTGCTGGGGATTTACCCCAAAGATACAGATGCAATGAAACGCCGGGACACCTGCACCCCGATGTTTATAGCAGCAATGTCCACAATAGCCAAACTGTGGAAGGAGCCTTGGTGTCTATCGTAAGATGAATGGATAAAGAAGATGTGGTTTATGTATACAATGGAATGTTACTCAGCCATTAGAAACGACAAATACCCACCATTTGCTTTGACGTGGATGGAACTGGAGGGTATTGTGCTGAGTGAAGTAAGTCAGTCGGAGAAGGACCGACATTATATGGTTTCATTCCTTTGGGGAATATAAAAAATAGTGAAAGGGAATAAAGAGGAAAGGAGAGAAAATGAGTGGGAAATATCAGAGAGGTTAACAGAACGTGAGAGACTCCTAACTCTAGGAAACGAACAAGGGGTAGTAGAAGGAGAGGCTGACGGGGGTTGGGGTGACTGGGTGACAGGCACTGAGGGGGGCACTTGATGGGATGAGCCCTGGGTGATATATGCTATATGTTGGCAAATTGAACTCCAATTTAAAAAAAAGAAATATCTGGGTTAAGAATTAAAATTAAATTCTTGGATCTTGATAAATGATAAATTATATAAGATCAGAATCTAAGTTCATATTCATTAGATAAAACATTTTGGACAGTGAAGTGTCCTCTCAGCAGTGGAAAATCAGGCTAATCTTTAATGATCAATGACATAGACAAGCCTTATAAATCTATGACATCCCAGTTCTTACATTCCTCAGAAAGATTGCCTTTAAGTATCCACAGGATTAAAACTTTCTGCCTCAATCAACATGTCAGAGGGAATTAACATCCTACCATAGAAAACCCCTTTTTAGGCCTTCAAAACCTCTCTAAAATACAACAGCAGAAAATACAAAAGGAAGTCCTTGTTAATTTCTAACAAAGCCATGAGAAGTCAGGGAGTCAGAATTAGGCAGGGACGACAGATGTGGTACAGTTACAAGAAACAGATATGTCTTAAGGGGATCTAACAGTGGTGATCAACGGTGCTAGGGTGTGTCTAGCAAAGAAGGAGCATGATTTGGTTGAGGGTATGGGATGAAGCATCAGGTAAGAAGGAGCAGAAAAATGACAGGTGGCAGGTGTTGTTGTAATAAACTTTAGCAACTTAGTAATTGTGCTGAGCACATCTCTTGTTGCCATATGGAGACCTGACTACGAAGATAGTATATTCTGAAGCGTTTTTATTGTTCTGATGAGAAGCTGAAGTCCATTCATTAGCACTGTTCTCACTTCTCTCCTGTTTCACTCTTCACCAGAAATTACCGTCCTTGAAAAGTAAATGGCCTCTGGTTCTGCATCTGCCTTCTATTAGTACCAAGGCAATAGGTGAAAAATATGTTTGGAATCATGCAAACCTCTAGGGGCAGGTAAACGTCCTCATTAAGCCTGAGACTTCAAAAGAGTCCTGAGCTGGGAAATTGCACTCTCTGTTGCATTATCAACAAAACCAAGGCCTCTGGCAGTTCAGATTATTGCCTAGCCCAAGAGGCTGAATAAATTAGGAAAGCTAAAAAAAAGTAAAAAGTAACTCTGACAAGTTACTGCGACCCAGAAAGCTTTGCAAGGTCACTAATGTAACAAACTGAGATCAATTAAAAGCAGTAAAAATAAAAATCAAACTACAGATTCCAAGAACATTTTATTCTAAAAGTCTTCATGATAGGCTTTTTATTTTATTTTATTTTTTTAAGATTTATTTATTTATTTATTTATTTATTTATTTATTTATGATAGACACAGAGAGAGAGAGAGAGAAAGAGAGAGAGAGAGAGAGGCAGAGACACAGGAGGAAGGAGAAGCAGGCTCCATGCAGGGAGCCCAACGCGGGACTCCATCCCGGGACTCCAGGATCGCGCCCTGGGCCAAAGGCAGGCGCCAAACCGCTGCGCCACCCAGGATCCCCCATGATAGGCTTTTAAAAAAGTAACTTTAGACTTTTTTTAAATAAATTGTGAATACAAAAAAAAAAAAATTGTGAATACAGCGGAGTTCCCGTATACCCTTTACCCAACTTCTCTTTTGTTAATATCTTACAGAACCATCAACTATTTATCAAAAGAGGGGCACTTGGGTGGGTCAGTGGTTGAGCGTCTGCCTTTGGCTCAGGTTGTGATCCTGGGGTCCTGGAATCGAGTCCTGCTCAGGCTCCCCACAGGGAGCCTGCTTCTCCCTCTCTCATGAATAAATAAATAAAATCCTTAAAGAATATATTTATCCAAAGAAATGCTGGTACATCGTAATATTGGTATAATACTGTTAACCAAATTTAAAACTTATTCAAATTTCACCAGTTTCTCCATTGCTTCTCTGCTTAAGATCTGATCCAGGATTGCACATTGGATTTAGTTTTGTCCTGTCTCCTTAGTTTCTTCCAACCTCTGACAATTCCTCAGTTCTCCCTTGTCCGCATGATTTGGAAGGATGCCCATCCATTATTTTGTACAATGTGCCTCAGGGTGGACTTCCCGGGTAATTTCTCATTATGAGATGAAGGTTATGCACTATTGGGTGGATGCCGCAAAGCTCATGTGATTCTCAGCACACCATATCACCATCAAGGAGTACTGGATCCTAATATGTATTACTGGTGATACTAGCCTTAATCAATCCGTGAAGGTCAACAGCAGGCTTGTTATCATCCTTTTTATAGATGAAGAAAGAGAGGCTTAATGAGAAAAACAAGTTCAATTATTCAGCCTAAATGCAGGGTCTGACTCTAAAGTTCATGGACTTTCCAAAATTTACCACTTTGTTCCTCTTTAGTTAGAACTATAGTGAAAATCCTACTCCTCCCCACCCCCCCTTTTTTTTTTTACTTCTCCTCTAAGATCCCTAGGTGAGTAAAGCTGACTGAACTATTGCTCATCATGTGTTTCTATGTGCTTTCAGAGTTCTAGAAAAAGTGAAAATATAATTCAAATAAAAACATTAGATTAAGAGACAAGGTCTTTCAATGAAAAGGGGTCTTGTCCTTTCTTCTCAGTCAGATTTATGTTTTCTGATGATCCTTAGGCAATCATAATTTTGTATTTGGGGCAGTAAAAACAGACAAAGAAATAAAACCAAAACAATGCTGTTGAATGTGGATATTAATATTTTCATCATAGAGAGATTTGGACACAGGCTGAGAAACAAAACTAAACACTTTTGAAAGAAATTTTCTTCAGAAAATCAGTAACAATAATTTTAATTTACCTCACCCCCATGTTTCCCCCATCAATTATATACCTGAAATAATCACTGTACCTGTTCTTAGAATTATCATATAGAATGGACTTCATATTCCATTGGAAAGAACTCTAGTCCATGGAATTAAAATGTTATACAAAAAACCAACTGAACATATTATATAGTAAATGTAAAATTGTTTTCAATCAAATTATATCTGTTTATATTTTCTCATAGCCAGAATATATTTCTTACATTGGAATAAATTAATGTATAAGTGCACCATCTCACACAAAGCTTCAAATTGTTCCTGGGTTTTTCTCACATTTGGACAAAGCTATCCTCAAATCACTGAGTTGAGCACTCCATTACAGGGGAAAAAGACTGACTAATCTCTCTTCAGAGTGTCCTGAGGGAGAGAACTTGAAACTATAAAGGATTTGAAAGAGTGTGGCCAGTTCATTCACTAAGTCATAAATATTTTTCAAGTTAATATAACAGAGCGATCATAAGCACGGGGGCCAGACTAACTGAGTTCAAATCCTGGCTTAATATACTAGTTGTGAGATCTTGACTAAATTATTGAGTCTTTATGGAGTGCCTAGGTGGCTCAGTCAGTTAAGCATCTGACTCTTGATTTCAACTCAGGTTGATCTCAGGGTGGTTAGATCGAGCCCCACCTCAGTTTCTGTGTTTAGGGTGGAGTCTGCTTGGGATCGTCTCCCTCTGTCCCTCCCCCCTCTAAAAATATTATTTAGTCTTTCTACATCACCATTTCCTCATTTGTAAAATAGAGAAAACAATGGTCTACCTCGAATCTGTAAGATGGGGATTACAATAGTAATCCCCTCAAATGTTGTAATGAAGAGCAAAAACAAGGAAATATCTGTAAAACACACACACATAGGTTTTGTAGACAGTTACACACAGAGCAACAGTGAGTCCTACTTTGGCTGGGACACTCTTGATTATTCCTATTGTCCTAGAATAATTATTAGCTGGGTCTCTGGTTCAATCTAGAAAGAGCCCCGGTTTGGAAAATAAATTATATAGCCATCCTAGTTACCAAGCACATAGTAAATACTATATAACCATTAGTTATTATCAAAACTTAGTCCTGAGAATTGGAGATTCTTAGCAGTGAAAAGTAACATCAATGAAACTCTGTCCTTGTGGATTTTTTATTCTAGTCAGGAGACATAACCAACCATCAAAATCAATCAGTAAAATAAATGTTAGATGGTGATAAATATAACGGCATTCAACAGCAACTGAATTTCTGGAAACTGCCATTTAGCTTACCTTCCCAAATGTATCAATAGGGGTTTTTTTTAAAGATTTTATTTTGTTTTTAGAGATAGAGAGTGTAAGTGGGGGGAGGAGCAGAGCAAGAGGGAGAGAATCCCAAGCAGATTTCACATTGAGCACAGAGCTCAGCATGAGACTTGATCCCACAACCCTGAGATTATGACCTGAGCAGAAACCAAGAGTTTCATGGTAACCGACTACACGACGCAGGCACCTTTATCAGTAGGATTTTTATACTTGTTTGAATAAAGAAGTATTAATTCAAAATGTGTTAAAGACCTAAATGTATGATCAGAAGCCATAAAACTCCTAGAAGAAAACATACGAGAAAAACTCCTTGACATGGGTTTCGGCTATTATTTTTTTGACAATGTCACCTAAAGTGCAAACTACAAAAGAAAAAATGAACAAGTGGAAGTACATCAAACTAAAAAGCTTCTGCACAACAAAAGAAACAATAAAAATGAAAAGACAACCTAAGGAATGGGAAAAAATAATTGCAAATAATATAACAGATAAAGAGGTTAAAATCCAAAATATATAAAGAACTCATACAACTCAATAATTCAATTTTAAATGGGCAAAGGACCTGAACAGACATTTTTCCAAAAAAGATATATGAGTGGCCAACAGGTACATGAAAAAGTGCTCAACATTGCTAATCATTAGGAAAATGCAAATCCAGAGCACAGAATCACCTCCTCTCTATTAAAATGGTTGTCATCAAAAACACAAGAGATAACAAATGCTGGCAAGGATGTGGAGAAAAAGGAATCTTCGCGCACTGATGGTGGAAGTGTAAATTGGTGCAGCGACTATGGAAACAGTATGAAGTTTCTTCGAAAAGTTAAAAATAGAACTACCCTATGATCCAGCAATTCCACTTCTGGGTATTTATCTGAAGAAAATGAAAACATTAACTTAAAAAGATATCTGCACCCCTATGTTCACTGCAGCTTAGCTTTATTTACAATAGTCAAGTCATGGAAACAACCTAAGTGTCCAAGGATAAATGGATAAATAAAAAGTGATATATGTGATACATAATCCACATACATGCACACACTAGAATATTCTTCAGCTGTGAAACAGAGGAATTCTACTTCTTACAACAACACGGATGAACCGGAGGGTATTATGCTAAGTGAAGTAAGTAAGATGGAGAAAGACAAATACTGAATGATCTCATTTATATGTGGAATCTAAGAAAGAGAGAGAGATCAGAGATAGAAAATATATAGAAAGATATAAAAAAAGATATCAGATTTGTGGTCACCAGAGGTTGGTGGTGGGGGCAAATGGGATTGGATGAAAGTAGTCAAAAGGCACAAACTTCCAGTTATAAGATAAAAATTATTAGGAGTGTAATGTACAACATGATGACTATATTTAATACTGCTGTATGGTATATATAAAATTTTAAAAGAGTAAATTCGAAGAGTTCTCACAAGGAAAAAAACACTTTTTTTCCCATTTTTTTTGTATCTATGTGAGATGACAGATGTTAACTGAACTTATTGTGGTCATTTCACAATATACGTAAGTAAAATCATTATGCTGTACACCTTAAATTTATACAGTGTTTATGTTAATCATATCTCAATAAAACTGGAAAGAAAGAAATAGAATAGGGGTTGTAATAAAGCAAAAATGTTGAGGACATGACTACTAGGTTGAGTTAAAAGGAGGAGATTAGAAGAAAAACCAAGAAAATTGAGACTCAGTTTGAGATTATCACAGTAAAAGTTCCTTCCAAATGGCAGACTTCCCACAACAGATAATCCAATCCCCTCACCCCAATCTTCCTGTGGTGGACTGTTGGTTGTATCCCCAAATCCATTCTTCCCTTCTTCCTGACATTTGGTAGAGGCCCAACTTTCTGGTTTTCTTAAATCTTAAGTGTGGCCATATGATTGAATACTTGACAATACCTGAGTGAAAGAACAAATACAATTTTGACCTTGTTTTTCCTGAAAGGAAATTACTTGTCCTGAACTTCCTTATTTTCTCTTCCTATGGGCTGGACCATGAATAGGGCAATGACCCCAGTTTGACCATGCAGACAAGAACAATGACTAGGACAGGCTTTACCAACATGGTTCCAGAGAATTCCTTAAAGAAAATTATTTGAATGACCATTTTTTCAATTCTCCCAAGCATAGTACATAGGTAAGACTACTTTATTTGCATAGGAAGTAAGTTAATTAATCACACAAGATGAATGTATTGGGCATTAATTCTCTTCCAGGGCTTCATTCTCTCCCAGAATTGGTTGAGAGGAAATGGTGGAGCTCTGAGATGAAGGGAACTTGAATCTTTGAATCACCTCATAAAGCAGGACTACCTGGCTAATTCAGACACGCCAGGCTGGTACTCTCATAGAGAAATAAAATTCCTATTTTAATTAGTCCCCATATAGTATTTATATGCAAAGATGCATATATATAATATAAATACTATATGCATCTTTGTTACTTCAGTGTAGAATTTATTCTCACTACCAAACATCCTTTCTTACTTCTTTTAAGGAGAATACATCTCACGGCATTGTAGTATATTGAGGTAGGGCAGATTGATTCAACATTCACTCATAAGTGGTTGGATACTTAGGTATTTTTACCCTTAGTCAATAAATGATTTTTGAATGAAAAAATCATTTCTGGATATCGACTGGGTATCAACTCTGAATCTAATTTGTCCCCTAACAAACAGTAGAAAGATAGAGTAAATTATTTATTTCTCTGACCGAACTTGTTACCATCACTTTCATATTTGCTTCTAGTGATAGATCATGATGATGTAATTAGTTATGATATCACAGGAACTGAGTACATTCATAAAGAAGGATGAAAAGGATAGAAGCCACACGGACCATAATAGGATAAGATGAAAAGTATGAAGAAGGAGTGCTTATGAGATCAGAGAGAAGAGAGAAATAGTAAAAAGAAAAATGAAAAATAGACAAAGCAGACTAATTCTTGGTAAACAAGGCAAAAAGCTGTGAGAAGCTAGAAAAACTTCGAGTTTAGTAGTTGTATTCAACAAGTGGTTCTACATCCTAACAAGAACCTCAAAGTCTCAGTGGCTTAAAACCATTTTAAAAATGTATTTCTTGGGGCTCCTGGATGGCTCAGTTAGTTAAGCACCCATCTCTTGATTTCAGCTGGGGTCATGATCTCAAGGTTGTGACATTGAGCCCCATGTCACACTCCACGCTCAGCACAAGGTCTGCTTGAGATTCTCTTTCCCTTTCCCTCTGCTCCTTCCTCTCTAAAATAAATGAAATCTTTTAAAAAATATATTCTTAGATTTTTTTATTTAAATTCAATTAATTAGCATATAGTGTATTATTAGTTTCAGACATAGAGTTCAGTGATTCATCAGTTGCATATAACACCCAGTGCTCATCACATCAAGTGCCCTCCTTAATGCCCATCACCCAGTTACCCCATCCCTCCACCTACCTCCCCTCCAGCAGCTTTCTGTTTGTTTCCTATGATTGAGAGAGTCTCTTATGGTTTGTCTCCCTCTCTGATTTCAACTTATTTTATTTTTCCCTCCCTTCCCCTATGATTGTCTGTTCTGTTCCTCAAATTTCACATATGAATGAAATTATATGATAATTCTTTCTCTGATTGACTTAATTTGCTTAGCATAATACCTTCTAGTCCCATTCACGTTGTTGCAAATGGTAAGATTTCATTTTTATGAAGGCTGAGTAGTATTCCATTGTGTGTGTGTGTGTGTGTGTGTGTGTGTGTATTACGTCTTCTTTATCCATTCATCTATTGATGGACATCTGGGCTCTTTCCATAGTTTAGTTATTGTGGACATTGCTGCTATGAACATTGGAGTCCAGGTGCACCTTTGTGTCCTTTGGGTAAATACCTAGTAGTGCAATTGCTGGGTCATAGGGTAGCTCTATTTTTAACTTTTTGAGGTCCCCCTATACTGTTTTCCAGAGTGGCTGCATCAGCTTGCCTTTCCACCAGTGGAAGAGGGTTCCCCTTTCTCCACATCCTCGCCAACACTTATCACTTCCTGACTTGTTCATTTTAGCCATTCTGACTGATGTGAAGTGGTATCTCAGTATTGATTTGTATTTCCCTGATGCCAAGTAATGTGGAGCATTTCTTCATGTGCCTGTTGGCCATTTGTTGTCTTATTTGGAGAAATATATGTTCATGTCTTCTGCCCATTTCTTGACTGGACTATTTGGGTTTTGGGTGTTGAGTTTGATAAGTTCTTTATAGATTTTGGATACTAGCCCTCTATCTAATAAGATATTTGTAAATATCTTCTCCCAATCTGTAAGTTCCTTTTTAGTTTTGTTGACTGTTTCCTTTGCTGTACAAAAGCTTTTTATCTTGATGAAGTCCCAACAGTTCATTAAAAAAGTTTATTTCTTATCCACATTACATACCCAGCAAGGATCAGTGGTGAGAGTAGTACAAAGCTCTACTTCACAGTTATACAAAGAGTTAGGCTGATGGACATTCTATTATTAATTGGTGTCAACATCTCAGCACCAGTTCTCAGATTTTGCTACAGCCAGGGGAATGAGTACTGAAGAGTCTCATCACTAATTTAATTATCTTTTCTTGGATAAATACTTAGAAGTAGAATGGCTGAGTCATTTTAAGCATATGTCTAACTTTTTAAGAACTTATCCAGTGTTTTTGCAAAGAGATTATTATTTTACATTCTCAGCAACAATACTTGAAAGTTTCAGTTTCTCTACATTGTTAACAATATTGGCATAGTCAAATTTTAAAATTATACATTCTAAAAGATACATAGTGATATTTCATTAAGGTTTTGATTTACATTTCTCTGATAACTAGTGGTGCAGAGCTTCTTCTCATCTGCTTCTTTACTATTTGTGTATCTTTTTTGGTGAAATGTCTAGTTCAAGTCTTCTGCCATTTTTAAAAATTGCATTATATTTTTACTTCAGTTCTGAGAGTTCTTTATATATCTGGA
This sequence comes from Canis lupus dingo, assembly GCF_003254725.2. Classification (NCBI taxonomy): domain Eukaryota; kingdom Metazoa; phylum Chordata; class Mammalia; order Carnivora; family Canidae; genus Canis; species Canis lupus. The sequence continues at coordinate 37,840,683 of NC_064269.1, read as the reverse complement.
TACAAGTTTTTTATCAGATATGTAACTTGCAAATATTTTCCCTTAACCTTTGCCTTATCTTTCACTTCCTTAATAGTGTCATTTGAAGAGCAAATATTAACTAAAATGCTCCTTTTAGGCTGCTGAAATGTTGAGAATGTAAGCAATTTTGGATTGCTTTTATGATGACACTAGGTTTTTCTTAACTTTATGCCCTCTCTCTCCCAGGTGATGATTGATGCTACAATAAAAGTACTCTTACAGCTTGGAGAGCTAAAGCAACTTCATTATTGGACTGACCTCATGACATGAGAGAAGCTGTCATGGATCTCCTTTCTCTGGGCTTAATGACAGGGTGGAGATTAGAATTACTCAAAATAAAAAGAACCATAAGAATAAAAAAAGGTGGAAAAATCTTGGGACAAATCAATTGGATGATAGCATGCAGATGGTTGATTAAAAGTGGCATAAAACACTTAGGATCCATTTTTTTTTTCTCTAATACCATTCTCTAACAAAATGTACAAGGGTTCCTCAGAGAAATGGATGGTTCCAGGACTAGAGCAGGATATATACGAGACGAGTACCTTATACTGTCAGAAAGTAAGAAAATGCTCAAACACAATAGTTGGCATATGTCAAAGGGACACAGGAGTCAATTGAACAGCTCCCAATGTCTGAAGCTAGAAGACTTGACCAACAAAGTAATGTGACCTCAAACTGTATCCCCCCCCTAAAAAAAAACTATATCCTGTAGTAGAAAGCAAATGTCCATAAGTCTATGTTGATACAAACAAATGATTGAATAAATGATTTGATGTGGGAGAATAGAAAAATATCCTATGCAGAAGAATCCCAAGTCATTTATGTAGATACATCACCTTCAAGGAGATGGAATATAACTCCCTGAATGTAAGCCAGATATAGTGACTTATTTCCAAAAAGCACAGTATAAGAAGGAAGAAAAAAGAAGAATTTCACTGTGAAGAAACCTGACACTCCTCAGCCAGTTGCTCAAGGTCAACATCAATAGTGATGTCTTATTGATAGTCAGTACTCTTGACATTATTTGATGAGAACAGCACTTTGCTTTTGTTGTTTTACCTCGAAAAACTCATAAACCTAGTCTCATCATGAGAAAAGTATCAATCTAACCCCAATTGAAGAATATTTTGCAAAACATCTGATCTGACCAATGCTCCTCAAAACTGTCAAGGTCACCAAGAAAAGTCTGAGAAACTGTCATAGCCAAGGATCCTAATGGGATCCTGGAACAGAAAAGGGGCATTAGGCAAACCTAAGGAAATTTGAATGAAGTATGGGATTATTATTATTATTATTATTATTATTATTATTCATGAGAGACAGAGAGAGAGAGAGAGGCAGAGACACAGGTAGAGAGAGAGAGAGAGAGGCAGAGACACAGGTAGAGGGAGAAGCATGCAGGGAGCCCGACATGGGACTCCATCCCGGGTCTCTGGGATCACACCCTGGGCTGAAGGTGGCACTAAACCGCTGAGCCACCTGGGCTGCCCAGTATGGGTTTTTCTTAATAATAATTGTCAATATTTGTCTATTACTTATGACAAATATGCCATATTGTTGTAAGATATTAATAATTGGGGAACTGGATGTGGGACATATGGGAACTATCTGTATTATCTTCATAATTTTCAGTACATCTGTAACTATTCAAAAGCAAAAAGGGTATTTTCAAAGTTATTTTAAATATCTTTTGAAATGGCAACAGAGGGGCAGCCCGGGTGGCTCAGCGGTTTAGTGCCAGCTTCAGCCCAGGGCCTAATCCTAGAGTCTCAGGATCGAGTCCCACGTCAGGCTCCCTGCATGGAGCCTGCTTCTCCCTCCTCCTGTGTCTCTGCCTCTCTCTCTCTATCATAAATAAATAAATAAATAAATCTTAAAGAGAGAGAGAGAGAGATGGAGCAGCTATAAAAGTTTTAATGGGGGCAGCCTGGGTGGCTCAGAGGTTTAGCGCCACCTTCAGCCCAGGGTGTGATCCTGGAGACCTGGGATCGAGTCCCACATCAGGCTCCCTGCATGGAGCCTGCTTCTCCCTCTGCCTGCGTCTCTGACTCCGTCTCTGTCTCTCATGAATAAATAGTATCTTAAAAAAAAAAAAAAAGTTTTAATGAATCCCTATAAAAGATTATTTGGTTCTGCTAGTCCCACCAACTCCTCAAACTACTAAAAGGACCACAACAGATTTGTTCAATGTATCTTAACCTTGATTTTAAAACCTGATGATTGCATGACGAGTAAAAGGGTATATAGTATCTTTAGAGCCAGTGTGAATTACAACAGTTCAAGATAAAGGAGAGGATTACGACTCTAAGTAGCAGGTGGTCCAGGATCTCCTGGCATGGTCCCCAGCAGAAGACACGAGACCATATGCATTGGTATGGGTAAAATGATCTGAGAGTGGTGAAGAAATTTTATTGGGACTGCTGGACACTGATGCTTGGTGTACTGTCCCTACCTAAACCTGCCAATGAAAAGCAAAAGGTCAATGTAATTAAATTAAGAAAATATAGGTGGTGCAATTGTAGAAAGTTTGCAGGTAACAGTATGACCAACTAGAAATTTGTGAATGAAAGAAATTATGTTTGCTTCATCCCCCCTAGAGTGTGTTATAAAGAGGGATGTGATGTCTAAATGGAAGACTTTTGCCTCATCCAAACCACTAGGAAAGAGATGTAAAAACTTGCTCCTCGTGCTAGTTTAATTGGTCTTGCTAGATGTATTTATCCAATTTTGTGTGTCTTTTATTCTAGGAAAATCCCTTTAGAAAAAAAAAAAAGAAAATCCCTTTAGAAACAGAAATATCTACAGGTTGATAGAAAACCAGTTACTGAGAGTCAGCTCACACCCAGTGTAGAGCACATGTAGAAAATAAAAACACTATATATAAGAAGAGGTTTTAACAAAAGGAATTTAAATACATATGTGCTAAAATGTCAGGATGACTGACATTCCTATAGTTTCTTGAAGTAGCCTTTTGAGGTCTACACTAAATGAGACATCTGTATCTCAGTGTGTCTGTAAAAGTGAAGGATACCTCAGCTCACTCAGTGGACATAAGCCTGGAAAGAACATGGCATGCAATCAACTGGCTCTGATGTAAAAGCTTAATTAAATTAAATTAAATTAATTTAATTTAATTTAATTTAATTTAATTTAGTGTAATATAATTTAATTCAAAAGCTTGATTTAATTAGTTCTGATTTAAAATAATATAGAGGACTGGACCATGGTGAGTTGCCCCAAAAGGCAAAGCCTGCCCATCCATGAGGCATTAGAAAAGCATAAAACAGAAATAAAGTCCAAGACTAAGAAAACACTTGCTAACAAACAGAAAGGGACCAGTAACAGAGTAATGTATCCTGCTGAAGAAAACTTTAGCAACTTCATAATTATGCCTAGGGATCAGCCTCCTCAGAGAATATACTTGAGCAATTAGCCTAACACCAATGCAAGAGTTGATACTTCCCACTGGTGTTATGCTATATGTTGGCAAATTGAACTCCAATAAAAAGAAATTAAAAAAAAAAAAGAGTTGATACTTCCCCACAGGGCCTGTTGACTTCCATTGTTCTTGATGAAAACTTTTAATCACATCATTAACATTACTCTCACTCCCACCCCTCCTTTTTTTTTTTTTCCTCTATTTTCAACTTCAGAAGAAAATTACAGTTCTGAAGAAATTCCTGCCCTGTGGCTCTGCACCTGCTTTCAATTAGAATAGAGATAATGGATGAAAAGTACATTTGGTATGTGCCAACCCTCTAGAGGCATCTGCTTTGGCAAATAAAAGGCCAGGAGAGTTGTGAGTGGGAATTCTAGCCTACTCCTTCAAGCTTCATCATGCCTGAAGTTTCACATTGCTGCCTCTGGAAGTTGATACTGAAGTCAATAAGTCATCAAGTGCAAGGAGTTAAAAGCTAAAAACTTTGAATCACCAAGCCAAAGCCATGAACTCATGTAGTAAATTTGGTTAAAATGGTCAATCCAATAGGGGTATAAAAAAAATGAAAGAGGCAAACATTTTTAGATCAAATGATTTCATTTTGTTGATTGGTAAATTTATTTCAAACAAGAATATTCTAGATCCTATTTCTGTTGAACCATTCTGGGAGCACAAGTTTACATAAAACACCAATTCTTTTTCTCTTTGAACAAGAACAAAACTATTACATAAGATAACCTATCCTGTCCCAATCCCTCAAAATCTAAATTTGAGGAAAAGTTTATGGATTGAGATTGATAATTTACTACCTAAAACTAGTAAAACCTCTGTTATACAAAACTAGATTCAAAGAGAAAACTGTTAGGCATTATTTCTGGGCATTAACGAACTAATATGTCACAGCAAAAACTATCCAATTGGAAAAGCAAAGTTGAAGACCAGGTAAATACTTCCCTCAGTGATGTATGTGAGCAGCTCCAGGTAGACTTTATACTTGCCTCAGTGGCCAAATAGCTAACATTTCACTATTAAAAATTAAGAAAATATATTTGGAAAGATAATGGTTATTCATTTCCACTTTGAAAGAAGTCAGGACATCACAAAATAACTGGTCGTCTTGAAAAATATGAGAGGAACTGAAAGAGAAAAAGGAAAAAGTTCACCTACTCTTCAAATTGTCCTAAGTCTTTGGAACAATCTATGAACAAAAAAGAAATACTGAGTTAGGGACACAAGGGGCTAGGCAAGGCTAGGTAGGGGGCCACAGAAGCAGGCTCACAAAATCCCAAGAAGGCTGAGGTGTAAGGAAACCAGAGATAAAGGAACAAGCCAGACCACCCTGCCCTAGGTGTGGGCTGGGAGGTATCTTTTTATGACAATCATCTGTGACCAACAATAGAATAACCAGACCCCAAAGAGGAAGTAAGCCATTAAAGTTGTTATCACTAGTCCTTAGTCAGTGGTGATATCAGTGGATATATTAAAAGGATTTAGCTTCCTTGATTAGGTTCTTAATAAAAGACAACCCTATAAGTCCTCAGGGGCAACCCTGTTGGGACCCCCTCTCACTTCTGAGAACTTTCTCTGTATCTTTACTTAATAAACTTCTGTCCCTTTACTCACTCTCCTGTGTCTGAGAGATTCATTCTTCGATTCCGTGAGACAAGAACCAAGCTCTCTCGTATCAATACAATTGATTGTTAAACAACATGGATTTGAACTACATGGGTCCACTTATATATGGATATTTTAAGATAGATATAATACTGTGCTGTAAATGTATTTTCTTTATGATTTTCATAATCACATTTTCTTTTCTCTAGCTTTATTATAAAAATATAGTATATTAGACATATAACATACAAAATACATGTAAATGAATTATGTTACTGGCAAGGCTTTCAATCAGTAGTACCCTAGTAGTAGTTAAGCTTTTGGGGAGTCAAAAGTTATACATGGATTTTCCACTGCACAGGGGTTCACCACCCCTAACCCCTACGTTGTTCAAGAGCCAAACGTATGGCTCCCATGTTCGGTGAAATTAAACTGTATTCTCAAAATTTATTTCATTTTTTAAAGATTTGATTTATTCATGAGAGACACAGAGAGGCAGAGACATACGCAGAGCGAGAAGCAGGCAGGCTCCCTCTGGGGACCCCGATGTGGGACTCGATCCCGGGACCTCAAGGTCACAACCTGAGCCAAAAGCAGACGCTCAACCACTGAGCCATCCAAGCATCCCTGTATTCTTAAAATTTAGAACATGAAAAAGATTCTGGGAAAAAAAAGTTCTGCTGTAAAGGAGCCCTTTCATCAAAAGTTAGGGACGCCTGTGTGGCTGGCTCGGTGGTGAAAGCGCCTGCCTTCGGCTCAGGGCATGATCCTCGATTCCTGGGATGGAGTCCCACGTCAGGCTTCCTGCATGGAGCCTGCTTCTCCCTCCGCCTGTGTCTCTGCCTCTTTCTCTGTGTCTCTCATGAATAAATAAATAAAATCTTAAAAAAAAAAAGTAGCATTAATTATCATAACCAAAGGAAAAAATTTAAAAACAAAGAATTGTTGCAAAGCTAACTCATTGGGTTCAAACCTGAGTTCTAAGTATGTCAAGTGGAGTAATGAAAATGCTTACCAAGGAATTTAGACACTTAGCTTATTGTTAAAATTTTGCCATTACCCAGTTGAGCATTCTTTTTTTTTATGATTTCTTTATTTTACTGAAATGCATTTGACATATAACACTGTATAAATTTAAGGTGTACAATATATTGATTTGATACATTTTCTATACTGTAACATTAGCGCCTCCATCACATTGAGTAATAATCATTAAGACTCTCATGGAGTCTTTTTTTGTGGTTGGAACAATTAAGTTCTAGACTCTTACCAAGTTTAGTGATTATAATATGCTATTATTGTCTATAATCACTGTGCTGAGTTCTTGAATAAATATAATTCAATTCCCATCTTTGTAAAATATATATAATCACACCTCATAGGAATGGCACAAGCATTGAATGGAAAAAGCCTTGTGAAAGCATTTGGAAAATTCAAACTTCCATAAAAACATAAGACTATGATGTTAGTGTCAATATTAATAATAATGATGAAATATATTGAGGCTTTACAAGAATTACTTTATTTAATCCTATAGCATTCCAATAAAAAAAAAAGGTATCATTAGCCCTGTCAGTTCCTAGAAGGAACTGAGATTTACAGTCTTTGGGTTGCAAGACAATGTCAAATACATGGCATTAGTATTTAAGAAACTGAAATAACATTGAAACATATCTTATAAAATCACATTTCTGATAAAGATAAAATATCTGTTCAAGAAGTCAATCTAGGGCCACCCAGGTAGCTCAGTGGGCTAAGCGTCCAACTCTTGATTTCAGCTCAGGTCATGATCTCAGGGTTGTGAGACTGAGTCTTGCGTTGGGCTCCATGCTTAGTGTGGAGCCTATTTCAGATTATCTCTCTCCCTCTCCCTCTGCTCCTGTCCAGCGTCTGTGCATGCTTTCTCCATCACTTTAAAAAAAATAGTCAATCGGTATGCTTGAAAATAATTTTTTGATTTATTGGTTTTTTGGGAGTCACAAAAGTAATACCAGCCCTTTGTTACAAGAAAAATAATATAAAAGTGTATAAAGAGGGATCCCTGGGTGGCGCAGCGGTTTGGCGCCTGCCTTTGGCCCAGGGTGCGATCCTGGAGACCCAGGATCGAATCCCACATCAGGCTCCCGGTGCATGGAGCCTGCTTCTCCCTCTGCCTGTGTCTCTGCCTCTCTCTCTCTCTCTCTCTGTGACTATCATAAATAAATAAAAATTAAAAAAAAAAATTTAAAAAAAAAAAAAATAAAAGTGTATAAAGACAGGATTAATGATAATGATGTTAAAACATGATGCATAGCAGTAGATTGGGTAAACAGTGTTCTGAGAACTTATATTAAATGAACTAATATTCCAAAAAAACTGATTAATGATAAGCACTACTTTATAAGCAAAAATTTTATTTAACTATCAATAGAAACACAAAAAGATTGTCACAAGTGTACAGATTGATGAATTTTCATGAAATTAACATACCTACATAACCAATATGCAGGTAAGAACACAAAAATGACACCACCACAGAAGACACCCTTGTGTCCTCAGATATCTCTCTCTCCCCAGGGTAACCATTTATATTGACTCTTTACACTGCAGATTATTTTGGCCTGTTTTGAAACTTTCAATAATACTTGCAATCATGCTTGCTATGTAATAGGTTGTGCCTGGACTCTTTACTCAACATAATTGTGATAGTCACTTCATGGTGTTTTCTGTAGTTCAAGTTCAGTCATTTTAACTTCTGTGTGGTATTCCATTTGTGAATCTACTACCTTTTTAAAAGATTTCTTTATTGAGAGAGAGAGAGAGCAAGTGGGGGACAGAGAGAGACAAGTAGACCTTACACTGAGCACAGAGCTTGATGTGGGGCTCAATCTCATGACCCTGAGATCATGACCTGAGCTGAAATCAAGAGTTGGACACTCAACCAACTGAGCCCCCCAGGTGCCCTGTGAATCTACTACTTTTGACGGACATTTAGATGGTTTCCAGTTTGGACCTACTGCAAAATGCTGCTAAGGACATTTTTATACATTACTTTAGGTGAACATTTGTATGCTTTCCTGTTGAGTTTGCACCTAGGAATGGAAGAGCTGTGTCAAAAGATATTTCTATGTGCCACTTTAGCAGGCACGGCCAAAGAGTTTTCCAAAGTGCCTGTACCATCAGCAGCAAATAAAAATATATATAATTATATATAACATCAAGTTGTTCCATGTTCTTTCCAATGCATGGTACTGCCTGCTTTTGTTGATACATTGGTATTCTTGCGGGCAGGTAGTGGTAGTGGTATATTGTAGTTTTAATTTACATGTCTTGATGGATAACAAAGTTGAGCATATTTCATTTATTTATTGGCCATTTGAATATGCTTTTGTGTAATGTCTGAGTTTTTAATCATTTTTCTACTGGATTGTCTTGTTGACTTGTGGAAGTTCTTTATATATCCTAGATATGAGTCCCTTGCTGAATACATATTTTTCACTACCTTTACACTGTGAGGCTTGTTCTTTACTCTCTTAAAGGTATCTTTGATTAATAGAAGTTAAAAATTTTTATATAGTCCAATTAATTAATATTGTTCTTTATGGTAAGTGATTTTTGTATACTTTAAAAACAACTTTCAGGGCAGCCCGGGTGGCTCAGCGGTTTGGTGTTGCCTTCAGCCCAGGGCCTGATCCTGGAGTCCTCGGATCGAGTCCCATGTCGGGCTCCCTGCATGGAGCCCGCTTCTCCCTCTGCCTGTGTCTCTGCCTCTCTCTCTCAATCTCTGTGTCTCTCATGAATAAATAAATAAAACATTTTTAAAAATAAATAATAAATAAATAAATAAATAAATAAATAAAAACAACTTTCTGTATGCCAAATTTATGGAGTTAGTATGTATCTAATCATTTTGTCTAAAAGCATCATTAAGGGGTGCCTGGTTGGCTCATTCAGTTAAGCCCCTGACTCTTGGTTTTGGCTCAGGTCAAAGTCTTAGGCTCATAAGATTGAGCCCCAAGTCAGGCTCCATGTTCAGCACAGTCTGCTTAAGATTATTTCCCCTACTCCCTTTCCCTCTCCCTTTATTACTCACCCCTACTTCACATGCCCTCTTTCTCTCTCAAATACATACATAAATGAAATTTTTAAAAAAGTAACTATCACTGATTTATTTTTACCATTAAGGTCAATCATACATCTGAATTTAGGCATAAGGATTCTTTTTTAACATAATAAACACTTTATTTTTAAATTTTGATATAATTGACATATAACATCATTTTAGTTTCATGTATACAGCACAATGATTTAATATTTATACATATTGCTAAAAGATCACCACAGTAAGTCTCCTAAATATTCATCATCACACACAGTTACAAATTTTGTTTTCTTGTGATGAAAACTTTTAACATCTATTTTCTTTGCAACTTTCAAATGTAAATACAGCATTATTAACTATGGTCACCATGTTATATGTTACATCCCCAGGACTTATTTATTTTATAGCTGGAAGTTATACTTCTTAGCTCTCTTCACCCATTTTACCTCCACACCACTAATCTGTTCTCTGTATTCATGAGCTTAGGTTTGTTTTTATGTTTGTATTTTTTTAATTTTAGATTCCACATATAAGTAAGATTATACAGTATATATCTTTCTCCACCTGACATATTTTACTTAGTGTAAGGCTCTCCAAAGTCCATCCATGTTGTCACAAATGGCAAGATTTCCTTCTTCTTTATGGCTGAGTAATATTCCATTGTGTATATACAGACCACTTTTTCATCATCCATTCATCAATGGACAGATTCTCTTGTTCCATAGGGATAACCAAAGACATATAGTGAAAAGTGTATCCTTACTGTATAGGAATGACACTTTTCTCATAAATCAGATAAATGTGTGAGTCTTTCTGGATGGCATAATCTATCTACTGGTTTACTTATCTGTACTTAGGTAAATGCTATGCTGGTTAGATTACTGTCATTTTATAATAGGTCTAATATCTAACAGTGTATGTGCCCCCACTCCATGTCCTTATGTCCTTATCCACTGAGATCACCTTATCTGTTTTATACCATTTACATTTACATATATGTTTTGGAATAACTTTGTCAACACACACACACACACGTACACACACACACACAACTTTGCTGGAATTTTCCCTGAGAATATTTTGAATTCATATATGAGTTTGTAGGAAATTGATATTTTTAAGTATTTTGAGGATTGATATTTAATATATTGAGTAATCCATAAACATGTATATCCTTCTATTTCCAGTGCCTATTTGTCTTCTGGTAAGAAGTCAGTTTTGGTCTTAGTTTTGTTCCTTTCAAGAAAAAATGTATTATTTTCTTTCAGATGTTGTTAAGATTTTCCTTTTGCTTCAATTTTCATCAATTTTATTAAAATGTAGCTAAGAGTCAGTTTTTTAAATATTTTATTTATTTGACACAGAGTGAGAGAGAGAGCATGAGCACAAGCAGGGGGAGTGGCAGGGAGAGGGAAAAGCAGACTCCCTGCTGAGCAGAGAGCAGGCTCTGGATCCAAGGATCTTGGGATCATGACCTGAGCTGAATTTAAGAGTCAGATGCTTAATCGACTGAGCCACCCAGGCACTCTCCTAAGAGTAGTTTTATTATTGTTTATCCTGTTTGAGAATTTTAGCACTTCTTGAATTTATCCATGAGTTAGTTTACTTCATAATTTGGGGGAAATTCTTAGCTATTTTCTCTTTTTTTATAAAGCTTTAATTTATTTATTCATGAGAGACACAGAGAGAGAGGCAGAGACACAGAGGGAGAAGCAGGCTCCATGCAGGGAGCTTGAAGTGGAACTGGATCTCAGGACCCTGGGACTTGATCCCTTGATCCCAGGACCCTGGGACCACAACCTGAGCCAAAGGCAGATGCTCAACACGTGAGCCACCTAGGAGTCCCTAGACATTTCTTTGCAAAAATTGCTTCTCCCTGATTTTCTTTCTTTTTTCTTCTGAAATTCCAAAGTAATGCATGTTAGACTTTTCACTATGTCTAATATGTCTCTCAAACTTCTTTCTATGTTTTCTTTTATTCTCTCTGTCCTTCATTCTGGACATGTTATATTGGTGTGGCTTCCAGTTTACTGTGTCTAATTTGTTCTTAAAACTAGCCCTTGAGTTCCTCATTTGAGGTATTGTGTTCTTCCACAACTAGAATTTCCATCTCTCCAGGGAAATGTTTTCAATTTCGCCTCTCTTTTCGTTGACTTACTTAACTATCTAGATCACACTTATTTTAAAGTCTTTATGTTAATTTCAATATTCTGATCACCTGTGGATTACCTGTGTTTATTGGACCCTTTATCTTGGTTTTCAGTCATTTCAGCATATAAAAACCAGAGAGAGTCCATGTGATATCTTTTTCTCTGGCAGACAGATTAGAGTGGGGTTAGAACACTTCAATCCAAATGAGATGCTGAGCTGAGTTGAGTGTAGGTCTCATTTTTGCTAAAGAACAGCCTATCTCTATTCGTCCTGTTCCTGAGATAGTCCTCCAAGGCTTTCAACTGAAAGCTTAGTATGTTCACTAGAGACCTTTTTGGTGAGCTCTAGAATCAAATCTTTGTCTCTTTAACATCACTAGGCTACAAAAACTTCTATTTTTCAGAAGACTTTGGGTTATTTTATTGTATCTGGCCCTGGCATGGTTCAGAATTTGCCCAATATTTTAAGGAGGAAATTGGCTATAGTGATAGGCACTATTGTACTCACTTTATAGAAGGAGATGTTAAGGCACAGAGAGGTTAGGTTATTGGAAAAGTCATACATGTTAGTTAATGGCTGAACTGGGATTCTAATTTAGAGAGTTTGGCTCAAGATACTAATTATTATCCTCTTCCCTATCTTAACCCCCTAAAATAACAAATATTAATATGAGTTATGAGTGATTCAATTTGCTAACTGTAACATACTTCTTTTTCTCAAATTTATTATAGTTGATTTATCTCTACCTTCTACTTGTATTTTTTGGAATTAACAATATAGTATGAACATCCATCCTGGCCAATATTCTTCTGAAAGTGTTCAGAGATTAGCCAAACACAATACTCAATACTCAAGGTATGCTCTTTCCTTCAAAGTAAAGATGATGACAATTATCACTGTAATTGGTCCTTTGACTCTTTATATTTAAGAATAATATTGTAACTTTTTGCTTTATTTTATATAGCTTTGTTTGGTCGGATAAAATAAACATAGTTATTCTTGAGCTTTTTCCTAGCCTCAGATCCCTAAATGTCTCAGGAGGGATCACGTATACAACTGATCTTCATTTCTCATGTATTTATAAATTCACTTATTTGCTAAAATGTACTTGCAAACTTAAAGTCAGTACTCAAGGGTTCTGGATGGGAGGTGAGTAGCGGGATGGGGTAATTGGGTGATGGGCATTAAGGAAGACACGGGATATGATGACCACCAGGTGTTATAGGCAACTGGTAAATTATTGAACTCTGCATCTGAAACTAATGATGTCCTTACTATATGCTGGCTAATTGAATTTAAATTTAAATAAATAGATAAATAAATGAAAAGGAGTGGAAAATACAGCCTTCCAGTTACAGAATGATAGGTCATGGGAATAAAAGGGACAACACAGGGAATATAATCAGTGATATTGTAACAGCATTGCATGACAGATGGTAGGTAGATACACTAGTGAGTAAAGCATAATGTATATGTTGAATCACTATGTTGTACACCTGAAACTAAGGTAACATTGTATGTCAAATATACTAAAAAAAATATTTAACTATGAAAAAATAAAAATAAAATCAATACTCATGAGACTTTCACGGCCATTCATGGACATGCACAGAGTGACAAAAATTTGAGTTGCCTGAGGCACATGTTACCAGGCAGAGGGCAAGCTAGCTGACGCTCTGCCTTTTTGTCTACCCTCCCCTACACTAAACAAGTATCCTTTTTGTGGTACATTTAGTGCAGTGGAGTTTTTTTTGTGTGTGTATTTTTGTGCTTCTCTGTTGGTGAGGTCACTGTCTAAAATGCTCCTTTACATGCAGGGCTGATGTGCTGTCTGTTGTTCCTAAGCGGAAAAGCTGTGATGTGCCTAATGGAGAAAATACGTGTGTTGGATAAACTTCCTTAGGCATGAGCTATGCTGCTGTTGGCAGTTAATGAATCTTATTATGACAGTGAACCATTAATATATACTTAATACAGTGCCTTTAAAGAGAAAACAGATATATTGATCAGTTGACCAAAAAAAATGTGACCCAAGGTTCACAGACAGCTAACTCTATATTTCCTCTAAGAGCAATGGTTTGGTATTCACTAATACTGTGTTCTCAGTGACTTTACACAATATAATTACCGTGAATAAACGACACATGCACACACACACACGTACCGATGTTCTATCAACCCAAATTAATTGTTATTTTCCCAACAGAAAAGAAAAAAAACTAAATTAAAGGTAAATTTTTTTCTTGGAAATCTATATCCTAAAATATAGAGTAAGTTTAAAGTTTGCTTAATGTAGATTTTTATGCTATAATTTAATGTTAACATACAAATATGTCATGGCATTTCATAATAAGCACCCTGAATTCCAAAAGAAATGGAGAAGAAATGATTTGGCAGCAATCTAGAGCCACAAGAGGGCATCATCACCCTAGGGATGAGACTCAAAACACCAAATGATTTATAAGAAAGTATTTTACCTGCATTTACAATCTATCCTCTTCTGATCGTTTATCTTGTCGATCACATAGCATTTATAATTCTTAAAACATTAGTTGGCACTTTGTAGCCATCCAATAAATACTTTCTTGACTCAGTGAATGAGAATCATATAGAGTTAAAAATACTGAAGAAGAAAAAAAAATACTGAAGAAGCACTTTGGTTTATGAAATTTAGATTTTCTATTTTCCGTCTCTGTAAGTGGGTAAGAAATGAGCTCAACAAGACAAATGTGAAAGGAAAATAGACCTATTTCATGATAAACTGGGGCCTTAGTGACATTGTGAAAGAGGAGATCTCCTCTAGAAGACACCATGACCCTGTAATGCTGGGTTTCATTGATCCTACCAGACAGGCCCCTATCCAAAAAAATCACAGCAAAATTTACTCTGGCAGGAAAGCTCATGCAACCAACAAATCTGGAAAATAAAGATGTTACCATGCTATGCTCCTCAGTCAAATTCAAATTTTCATGTCCATTTAACAAGAATGGGCAGAGGCACATTTTACAGCTAGGAAGGCTGATTATCTAAATGTTGCCCTGCCAAGTTTTGTAGGGACCTACAAGAGGGATTTTGTAGGGAAATTGTTTGTTTTTCTGTTAACTCTTTTTTTAAAAAAAGATTTTATTTATTTCTTTATTCATAAGAGACATAGAGAGAGGCAGAGACATAGGCAGAGGGAGAAGCAGGCTCCCTGTGGGAGCCTGATGTGAGACTTGATCACCTGATTCCAGGACCCTAGGACCACAACCTGAGCCAAAGGCAGATGCTCAACCACTGAGCCACCCAGGTGCCTTTTTTTTTTTTTTTTTTTTTTTTTTTTCTTTGTAAGTTGGGAAGACCAGAGAGAAGAGAGATAGAATCTCAAGTAGGCTTCACACCGAGGGCAGAGACCCAGTGCTGGGCTCTATCCCACAACCGTGAGATCATGACCTGAGCTGAAATCAAGAGTCGGATGCTCAACCTACTGAACCCAGCAAATCTTGAGCCACACAGAAAAACCCTGTTTTTCTGTTAACTCTTAGATTAACACCATCATGAACAGATGCATACACATCTTCACAAAGAGCTGCCAGATTTAGCGATTAAAAATATATGACACACATTGAACCGTGCATCCTGTATCCCATCTGGTAACCCTACCTTCGCACCAGCCTTTAAGGTGCTGCCTTAATTAGGTTAGGAGCTGAGAAAAGAAGAGAAGGGAAACCACTTCATGCTACATATTAGTTAACGACTTGGGGATAGGGAAGGGAGCACCAGAACATAATGATGTTATAAGCCCAGTGTGAGGTTATGTTCTTAGAGCATAAATGTGGTAAATTTGGTTGGAATGAAAGTTTGCCTTCTGAATTTCCCCAGCATTGCACAACACCGCTCCATTAAAGTACCTCTATAATTTATGCCTGCATTTGGAATTTCAACACTTACTACGAAACAATTACAAATTAGGCAGGGTGATAAATGTGGGCCAACAACAATGAACAAATAGACATTGTCTTGCACTCATGAGTGATACATTCTGGCAAGGGAAATAAGCAGTACTTACACAATTAAATATTTCATTACAACTGTGAAAATTCCCTTCCTCTCCCACCTCCCCTCCCCACGCTCTCTGCTCCCCACACAAAAGTGTAGAGACAGAAGAGTGTGTCCGAAGTACACACTGATCTGTTTAAAAACTAGTACAGATGAGATGGAAATATATAAGTACAAAGGAAACTAAAAATAAGAAGAAGAAATAAAATCCAACCATGTTACAGTAACTCTAAAATTAAGATCAACAAAACACTGAGAATCAGGGAACAGTCTCAAACTAACACAAAATTTCAGTTGAGAAATAAACTTTTAGCTAATTGCCTATATAGCCATTTCCTAAAAGATCGAATTACTTTTAAAAAGGTGGACAAGATATTTATATATTCACCTTCCTATATAATAGGGATGGTACCAAATAGCCAACTGAGCAGCTCTCTTCTTATAAATGTTCAGGCCAAAAATCTGGACTGCTGGAGTCATCCTTAACTCCTATTTTCCCTGATAATTCATATCAATCCATCAGCACTCCTACTGGTTTATCATTCAAAACATATCTGCAATTTTAATACTTCTTATCATCTTTACCACCTTGGCCTAAGATGGCATCATCTCTCATAGGGTTTATAATTATTATTATAAGCATAAAAGATTTCCCTAAGCTGTCTTTTTCCCCCCTCAGTGCAGCAACTGGAGAGGTCTTGTGAAAAGGTAACTCACACTGTGACACTGCTCTTTGCAACAACTCCAGTGGCTTCCAACAGAAATCAGAGTAACGCTGGAGAGAATCCTTAAAAGGGAGGCCAAGTCTCTCAGAGATCCTGCCCTCCATGGCCTCTGAGATCATTTGCCTTTCTTCCAGGAAGAATTTTCTCTCTCCTTTCCTACTTTATTTGTTACCCATGTTATTTATCATCTAATATGCTACATGTTTTACTTAAAATTTTTGTGATACTGTTAATTGTTTCTCCACTTACAGAAAATATTTACCATAAAAGCAAGGATTTTTATCTGCCTTCACTTCACTTCAGTATTCCTAGAACCTAAAAGAACACCTGAATCAATAAATGCTTGTTGAAAGAATAAATAATAACTCTCAGCTGTGTGTGTGTGTGTGTGTGTGTGTGTGTGTGTGTGTGTAGTGATGTAAGAACCCATTTCATAACCCTTTTGCATATTCCCAATGGACTCCTGGGTGGTCAGCTATCTCTTTCTCTCCATAAAATATATGGATAATAGGTATCTCCCATCCTAATTTAAAAATCCCTTTATACAGTCTAAAGTATGTAATTACCCCCTCTAAATGTGGTTTTTGGACTGGTTTACAACTAGAACTTGTTTTGTCTCAGGAGAAGTGTCAGCATTTTCATTCAAACACTGTCTCTAAGAAATTCAATTAAAATAAGAATATGGCAGGGCAAGAGGAATGTAAAGTCTTGATCACAGTCAGTTAAAACTGAAGGAAATAGCTTGGAAAGAAAATAGAAAAGTACTGTAAACATTGAAAAAATGAAATTATCTCTCTTTTAAAATTAAGATGATATACAAATAGTAAAATCTATTGCATGATAAGTTCTTAGAATTAATCAATAAAATTTATAATAGAAACATAGAAATGCAAATTTCCAATAAATACATAAACATATACTCTTCACCAGTGAAGAGGAAAATGTAAATTAAGATAGTGGTAAAATGACTCATACTGTGAAAAGTCTAGCTGAAGATAACTGATAGCAGAAGTCCCAAATCCTTCCTTGTATGAATTTGGGAGACACGGGAAGAACCAGATCATTCTTGGCAGATATTGACATTTCATAATTATATTGACTAATTGGCTTGAGGTAGGAAGCCTGGAGCACCCCCTCCTGCCATGACACCATGATGTGTCCCAATTTGTTCTCCATTCATGTATGCTTTTTTTTTTTTTTTTACCCTGATTAGTTTATTTTTTGGTATGCTATTCTCAAACATTAATTTAGAACTTGATGCCATTCTATAGTGTTAGTGCTGGGTAAAGATGATTTCAAACCTCTTAAGGAAGACACGGTAAGATATTTGTATGACCAGGCTGCCAAAGACATGACCTGGGAAGAATCTCCTTAAAAATATCATGACATTGGGGATCCCTGGGCGGCTCAATGGTTTAGCGCCTGCCTTTGGCCCAGGGCGCAATCCTGGAGTCCCGGGATCGAGTCCCGCGTCAGGCTCCTGGCATGGAGCCTGCTTCTCCCTCCTCCTGTGTCTCTGCCTCTCTCTCTCTCTCTATGTCTATCATAAATAATAAATAAATATTTAAAATATATATCATGACAAAGAGACTCCTAACTCTGGGAAATGAACAAGGGGCAGTGGAAGAGGAGGTGGGCGGGGGGATGGGGTGACTGGATGATGATCACTGAGAGGGGCACTTGATGGGATGAGCACTGGGTGTTATACTATATGTTGGCAAATTGAACTCGAATAAAAAAATATACATAAAAAATATCATGATAAGAACTAAAGGAATTACAAAGGTGAAAAACAGATCAATGTTGATCCCTACCCTTACTCCCAAGGTAGACATGAGATAAGACTCATTTTCTAAATTATCGGAGAAAAAAATATTTTAACAGAACTAGTTTGGAATTACTTATCTATATTATTATGTTCCATTATAGAAGGAGATGGATTACATAGATGTTTACGGTAATAATCTTGTTTCAGAAATATTTAAGGAAGACAATGGCCCTTCCTAAAGCCTGATCAGGCAAAAAGAAAGTGTGAGGCCTAGGCTATGTTTCTGATGGTATCTCAGCCATTATTGTGGCCCCAATGTTTTATTTCCTATGACAGCCCTATTTCATTAGTAGCAGATTCAGTATCATTACAGATGTGAGGCTGGGAAATGATCACAATGAAACCATTACACTGTATAATTGTGTTAGCTGTTTCATTTTTTCTTCTTCTCTAAAGGCCTATCATGTGCTTGCCTCACAAAGAAAATTCATGCATCTGGGAAAACTGCAGCAGGCTGTGTTTGCCTGGGTTTACCTCTGAGATTATTTTTAACTGACTTTGGATTTTCTAGAGGATTTATGTAAACCTGAAATTGGGTAATAAAATTGTAAAACAAACCAACAAAAAAACCCAACACAGTAGGTTGGACAATTATTTCACATAAACCATTCAATTGTTGGGTGGAAGTTTGCTGGAACAAAGGATTGAAGAGTTTGGGTCTTGGCATTAAAGAAGAAAAGCAGACATGTTTGGTTTGGGGATAAAATTCTAAGTAAGTGCTCTCTCTAGCTACAAGTACAATGATTCCTATTTTTCAACAATTTATCTTACTTTGCTGAAACATTCTTTGATTTCTCCCCTACCCTCTGTGCATTTTCTTTCACAATCTGTGCCCATCAAGGCTTCAAAGCCCATTTCAACTATTTCCAAAGGAGCTATTGGATGTACCAGAAATTTAAATTTATTACGAAGGTTGTAATTTTATTCTACTACTGATGAAATGCTAAAACTAAAAATTAATAAAGTACATCCTCACTGTCAAAATAAAGAAAAAGAAAACTTAAAATGTTCATAAAGCCACTGGCGGTCATGTCAAGGGCCTCTCAATAAAATTTCACTTTGCATGTTTTGATTGCTTGGAACGTCTTGGGAAAGTGCTATATATTACATTGATTTTTGTTCCACTGTAGTCTTCTATGAAATGTCATTTTACATGTGTATCTTAATTCCTATGAACTTCATTCTTTCCTGAGATACATATAGTGATGTAGTATTTGAAATGCAATGACTATTATTAAGACTTAAGATTGCCATTGGTATGGCAAGCTCACTTACCTTTTTTTTAATTTTTTTTTTAATTTTTTTTTTTAATTTTTTTTTTTTTTTTTTATGATAGTCACAGAGAGAGAGAGAGAGAGAGGCAGAGATACAGGCAGAGGGAGAAGCAGGCTTCATGCACCGGGAGCCCGACGTGGGACTCCATCCCGGGTCTCCAGGATCACGCCCTGGGTCAAAGGCAGGCGCTAAACCGCTGCGCCACCCAGGGATCCCCCAAGCTCACTTACTTTTTAAACTCTGTTCACACCTGAAGATTTAGTTTTCCCTCATGTTTAACATCTTGTCTGATTTTCCAATATTTACACTTTGATTTTTATTCTCAATATGTGCACTGTTCACAAACCATATAAAGAAAATGTGTCCTCTGCAGCCAATTAAGCTGACTGTGCTCTTTCCCCATGGGGGCCCAGTGTGCCAGGGCTGCAAACAGTAGCCTCCTTGGTATTGTATGCAGCCTGTTGATGGTATGGGTTGCCCTAAGCAGCCTTGGAGACAGCCCTTTCCAGTGGACTTTGAGGTCTGACCTCATGCCAAATCCAATTAGGCTGCAGACAGTCATGTAGGGTGCCTTTGGAAAGCCCCAGGGCACAGTAGCCAGGGGCCACATTGGCCAAGTCATCATGTCCATCTGCACGAAGCTGCAGAACAAAGAGCATGTGATTGAGGCCCTATACAGGGCCAAGTTCAAGTTCCCTGACTGCCAGAAGATCCATAGCTCTAAGAAGTGGGGCTACACTAAGTTTAATGTGGACGGATTTGAAGACATGGTGGCTGAAAAGCAGCTCATTCCCGATGGTTGTGGTATTAAATACATCCCTAATCGTGGCTTCCTGGACAAATGGTGGGCTCTGCACTCGTGACAGCCTCCACACCGCCCCCTCCCTATTCATGCCCACCAAGAAATCCTACTTCCTGTCAAAAAAAAAAAAAAAAGTGTTCTTTGCCATTAATTTTCTGTGTATTAGACAGGGTCCTCCAGGGAACCCTGAAGTTAATAAGGAGTTGGTTCATGCAATTATAGAGGCTGGGATGTCTCACAATCTTCCACTTGTAAGCTGGAGACCCAGGAGAGCTGATGGTGTCCAAGTCCAAAGGTCTGAGAATCAGGGGAGCTGATGGTGTCAGTTTCAGTCAAGGGCAGGAGAAAGACAATGTCTTAGAAAAGGTCACCTTCTCCCTTCCTCTGCCTTTCATTCTATTCGGGTTCTCAACAGATTGGATAACACCCACCCATTGGAGAAGGCAATCTGCTTTGCTACAACCATTGACTCAAATTCTAATGTCACCAGGAAAAACTCTCACAGACACACTCAGAAGTAATGTTTTGCTAAATATCTCAGTACTCCATGATACAGTCAAGTCAACATCTAAAACGAAGCATCACATTCTGTTAATTTACACATTTACACAATACTACTATTTAGATTCCCTGTGCTTATGACAGCAATACCATCCTGGCACATATCTCTTCTTTTCTCCTTGTCCCTCCAGACTATTCAGAGGGACTTTTTTTTTTTTTAACTTAAGTCAGGTTATACCACTTTTTGGCTCATAACCCTATAATTGTTCTCCATTTCAATGTGACAAAAGCCAGTCCTTAAAATTGCCTTCAGGTCCCCACATGATCTAGCCACCTAGTTTCCTCCTTTCCCCTGACCCTTCTTCCCTCTCTGCTTCTCTGAGGCCTCTTTGGTATGATTCATAGTCCACTTACTCTTGATTACTGTAACCATAATTATACCTCTGCCTGTAATGCTGTTCCCAACATAGTCACATGGCTTATTCCCCAACAACGTTCTCCAACTGATTTCAAAATCCATTGATGATTCCTGACTGAAACAATTGTTAAAATTAGAGATCAATGCAAAGCCACAATTTTATAATTCTGTCATTTCTTGCATATTTAGCAGCTTGCATTCTTCCAGGAAGAAGAGCCCCCATGTCCTCCCCCCACCCATATTTTGAGTAACTTAATGGACTCTAGATTCTGTTTTTAATTAAATGTTTTATAATTCATTGTTGGCTTTTTTTGTGCTTAAATTTCCCTATATTTGGCTAGTATGACTCTCTTCGAGTTGATTCCCTCATCCATTTGTTCAGTTTTTGAACATGTCTTTGCTTTCTGCACAAAATAAGATGGTCTGGGCTTGCCATATACCTTCCCTGTGTCAGACCTACAATTGCCCATTTCTCCAAGAAACTCCAGTTCACTTTGGTAAGAAATGGTGCCTAAGAGCCACTGCCTAAGGATGAAGTGCTCTAGCCATTACAGTGTCACTGTTTTTTCTTTTTCTTTGTTCTTAAAAGTTCTTTATATTAGTTCTTTATACTGAATTTTACAAATATTTCTCTTATTTTCTCATTTGTCTCTTGTCACTGCAGATAGTGTTTTTATAGGTTATGTAGCATCTGGATTTTGAGGTTTTTAAAAAAATATTTTATTTATTAATTCATGAGAGACACACAGAGGGAGAGGCAGAGACACAGGCAGAGGGAGAGGTAGGCTCCATGCAAGGATCCCGATGTGGGACCCCATCCCAGGACACCAGGATCACATCCTGAGCCAAATGCAGATGCTCAACCACTGAACCACCCAGGTGTCCCTGGATTTTGACTTTTAATTGGTCACAGTTAAGTTCCCAGACTTGGGGGGCACCTGGGATAGAGCCTTGCCTGGGGCTCTCTGCTCAGTGGGGAGTCTCCTTGTCTCCCTTTACCTCTGTCCCTGACCCCACTTGTGTGCACGCTCTCTCAAATAAATAAGTAAATAAAATTTAAAAAGTCCATTTTGAGATGGCACTTTTATATTTTTAAGTACTTGTATTAACTTCTAAATTTTTGTTCTTTCCATTTGTTTCTGTGTCTCCTTTTGTGCCCATAACACAGTGTTTTAGATACAGAGGCTTTATAATGTGCTTTAATATCTGAAAGGACTAATTCCTGTTTATGGCTCTTTTCCTTTCTACACAGTATTCTGTATATTTTTTATGATATGAATTTCAGAGTCTTTTTTTGTTGTTTTTGTTTTGTTTTTGTTTTGCTTAAAGAAAAAATCATGTTGTTTGTGTTGGGATTGTGCTAAATTTCTATGTTAATTTAAGAAGAGTTGACATCCAGGCACCTGGGTGTTTC
The DNA here is from genome assembly GCF_003254725.2 of Canis lupus dingo. Lineage (NCBI taxonomy): Eukaryota > Metazoa > Chordata > Mammalia > Carnivora > Canidae > Canis > Canis lupus. The sequence goes on along the minus strand of NC_064269.1, from coordinate 37,818,373 downwards.
AATAAGTTGAGTGTCTGCCTTCAGCTCAGGTTATGATCCCAGGATCCTGGGATCAAGCCCAGCATCGGGCTCCGTACTCAGTGTGGAGTCTCCCTCTCCCTCTCCCCCTGCCTCTCCCTCTTGCTCATGTGCTCTCTATCAAATAAATAGATAAAATCTTTTTTTAAAAATTGACTTCCACAAACAAGGGGTATTGTTCCACTTGTTCACATCCATGTTCAGAGGTGTGCTGAAGTCTTTCTTAAATGTTTTTTTTTACATATCCTGTTATGTTTATTTCCAGGAATTGTATCTTATCTGTTGCTATTGTAAATGGGGTTTTCTCTTCTGCCTGGTTATGTTAGAATACACTTTAACTTTGTATGCTCATTTTCTATTCTCTCTTACTAAACCTGTTTCATTGTTTGCATCCTTGATTCTCTTGGATGTTTTAGGTATACTACATTTCATCTGCTAATAGAGATAGTTTTGTATCTTCTTTTCCAATTGCCAGGTTTCTTGTTATTTTCCTTCTAAAAAAATTGCATAGGGCCATACTTCCAATATAGTATTAAACAGTAATGGAAGTAAGTGAGGCTTCTTGCCTTGTTCTTGACCTTAGAGGGAATGACATAGTGTCTCCCTATTAAGAAGCTGGCTTTGGGGATTACCAGGCTATACTTTTCCAAATGTTTGTGTGAAGAATGGATATTAAATTTTGTTAAGATCCTTAAAAGCTGAAGACAACTTATGAAGATAAATAACTTTTCTCTTTGATGAAGAACATACAGTGAAAGAATATTGAAAAATATAAATGGAGTTTAAGAAGCATAGAATAAGACTTTTATATATCTGTAAGGAGAGGAGATAGAGATTAGAAGAGACAAAATAGTTTTTTAAATGTCTGAGAATTTTCCAAAAATAGTAAAAGTTACTCTACATATTTAGAAAGACAAGAATAACCTAGACATGATTAAGAAAAGTAATCTAACACTTGGTTATGTCACTGTGAAATTGTGGATTCCAAAGAAAAGGGGAAGTAAAATGACAATTTCATTATGAATCAAGGAATTATAATATAAGACAAAATGAAATACCACTTCACAATCTCCAGGTGACAAAATTAACACAACACCCTGACAATGGTAAAGATGTGGAACAATGGGAACTTATAGAAACAGCTGTTGAAAGTTCAAATTTAGAATTTAGAAATAGAAGTTAGAAAGCAATTTGATATTTCCTAGCAAAAAATACCCTATGACACAGAAATTCCACTTCTAGAGAAATAGTACACATATAAACAGATTTGTACAAGAATAGAATAGCATCATTTGCAATAGGAAAAAAAAAAGGAAATAGACCAAATAGCTATTTTGAGGAGAATTTGCTAGTTTATATTATATTCTTACATAGTGAGATATAATATGCAGCCATGACAAAGAATGTAATAAAACAATATCACATACAACTACATGCATAAATCCTTAAAACAGGTTTTTAAAATATTGAAAATTACAGAAGAATGTATACAGTATTAATATAAAGTTGAAAAACAGCCAAAATTCAACAATATATTTTTAAGGGATGGAAAGCTATTTTCAAAGCAAGGAAATGATGAACACAATTTTTTGGGAGTGGGGGTAAGAAAACAATTTATTCAATGACAGAGGTATGGTTAAAGTAAACCAATACATATTACGTTGCTATCGAAATTACATTCTGAATACTATATAGCAAGAATGAAAATTATATGTGAATTAAATGCTATGAAAATTGAGATGTAGCTACTATTAACATTTTTTTATCTCTAGTGTATTTTACTTTTTTACATTTGCTTCTATTTAAGTTCAATTTGCCAACATATAGTATAACATCCAGTGCACATCTCAAGTGCCCGTCACCCAGTTACCTCATCTCCCCACCCACCTCCCCTTCAGCAATCCTTTGTTCATTTCCCAGAGTTAGAAGTCTCTCATGGTTTGTCTCTCTCTCTCTAATTTTTCCCACTCAGTTCCCCTCCTTTCCCTTATAATCCCTTTCACTACTTCTTATATTCCACGTATGAGTGGAACCATATGATGATTGTCCTTCTCTGATTGACTTACTTCACTCAGCATAATACCCTCCAGTTCCATCCACATTGAAGCAAATGATGGGTATTCACCCTTTCTAATGGCTGAGTAATATTCCATTGTACATATATAGACCACTTCTTCTATATCCATTCATCTGTTGAAGGACATCATGGCTCCTTCCACTTTGGCTATTGTAGACATTGCTGCTATAAACATTGGGGTGCAGGTGTCCTGCTGTTTCACTGCTTCTGTATCTTTGGGGTAAATCCCCAGCAGTGCAATTGCTGGGTCATAGGGTATCTCTATTTTTAACTCTTTGAGGAATCTCCACTCTCTTTTCCAGAGTGGCTGTACCAGTTCACATTCCCACCAACAGTGCAAGAGGGTTCCCCTTTCTCTACAACCTCTCCAACATTTGTTATTTCCTGTCTTGTTAATTTTCCCCATTCTCACTGGGGTGAGGTGGTATCTCACTGTGGTTTTGATTTGTATTTCCCTGATGGCCAGTGACGCAGAGCATTTTCTCATGTGCTTGTTGGCTATGTCTATGTCTTCCTCTGTGAGGTTTCTGTTCATGTCTTTTGCCCATTTCATGATTGGATTATTTGTTTCTTTGGTGTTGAGTTTAATAAGTTCTTTATAGATCTTGGAAACTAGCCCTTTACCTGATTACGTCATTTGCAAATATCTTCTCCCATTCTGTAGGTTGTCTTTTAGTTTTGTTGGCTGTTTCTTTTGCTGTGCAGAAGCTTTTTATCTTGATTAAGTCCCAATAATTTATTTTTGTTTTTGTTTCCCTTGCCTTCATAGATGTATCATGCAAGAAGTTGCTGTGGCCAAGTTCAAAAAAGGTGTTGCCTGTGTTCTCCTCTAGGATTTTGATGGAATCTTGTCTCACATTTAGATCTTTCATCCATTTTGAGTTTATCTTTGTATATGGTATAAGGGAATGGTCTAGTTTCATTCTTCTGCATGTGGCTGTCCAATTTTCCCAGCACCATTTATTGAAGAGGCTGTCCTTTTTTACAGTGGATAGTCTTTCCTGCTTTGTCAAATATGAGTTGACCATATTGTTCAGGGCCCATTTCTGGATTCTCTATTCTGTTCCATTGATCTATATGGTTTTTGTGCCGATACCACACTGTCTTGATGATCACAGCTTTGTATTACAACTTGAAATCCAGCATTGTGATGCCCCTGGCATTGGTTTTCTTTTTCAATATTCCTCTGGCTATTCAGGGTCTTTTCTGATTCCACACAAATCTTAAGATGACTTGTTCCAACTCTCTGAAGAAAGTCCATGATATTTTGATAGGAATTGCATTGAATGTGTAAATTGCCCTGGGTAGAATTGACATTTTCACAATATTAATTCTTCCAATCCATGAGCATGGAATATTTTCCATCTCTCTGTGTCTTCCTCAATTTTTTTTCAGAAGTGTTCTGTAGTTTTTAAGGTATAGATCCTTTACCTCTTTGGTTAGGTATATTCCTAGGTATCTTATGCTTTTGGATGCAATTGTAAATGGAATTGATTCCTTAATTTCTCTTCCTTCAGTCTCATTGTTAGTGTATAGAAATGCCACTGATTTCTGGACATTGATTTTGTATCCTGCCACACTACCGAATTGCTGTATCAGTTCTAGCAATTTTGGGGTGGAGTCCTTTGGGTTTTCTATATACAGTATCATGTCATCTGCAAAGAGGGAGAGTTTGACTTCTTCTTTGTCAATTTGAATTTTATTTCTTTTTGTTGTTCTTTTTGTTTTGTGCTCAGGCTAGGACTTCTAGTACTATGTTGAATAGCAGTGGTAAGAGTGGACATCCCTGTCGTGTTCCTGATCTTAGAGGAAAGGCTCTCAGTTTTTCCCCATTGAGAATGATATTTGCTGTGGGCTTTTCATAGATGACTTTTAAGATGCTGAGGAAATTTCCCTCTATCCCTACACTCTGAAGAGTTTTGATCAGGAATGGGTGCTGTATTTTGTCAAATGCTTTCTCTGCATCTATTGAGAGGATCATATGGTTCTTGTTTTTTCTCTTATTGATATGATCTATCACACTGGTTGCTTTACAGGTGTTGAACCAGCCTTGCATCCCGGGGATAAATCCCCCTTGGCCATGGTGAATAATCTCTTAATGCACTGCTGGATCTTATTGACTGTATCTTGGTGAGAATTTTTGCATCCATGTTCATCAGGGATATGCAAAAATAATTCTCCTTTTTGATGGGGTCTTTGTCAGGTTTTGGGAATCAAGGTAATGCTGGCCTCATAAAATGAGTTTGGAAGTATTACATCCCTTTCTATCCTTTGGAACAGCTTTAGTAGAATAGGTATTATTTATTCTTTAAAAGTTTGTTAGAATTCACCTGGGAAGCCATCTGGCCCTGGACTTTTGTGTCTTGGGAGGTTTTTGATGACAGCTTCAATTTCCTCACTGCTTATTGGCCTGTTCAGGTTTTCTATTTCTTCATGTTCCAGAAATGCATCCATTTCTTCTAGATTGACTAATTTGTTGGCATATAGCTGCTCATGATACGTTTTTAAAATTACCTGTATTTCCTTGCTGTTGATTGTGATCTCTTCTCTTTCATTTATGATTTTATTAATTTGGGTCTTTTCTCTTTTCTTTTTAATAAGACTGGCTAGGGGCTCATCTATCTTATTAATTCTCTCCAAGAACCAGCTCCTGGTTTTGTTGATCTGTTCTACAGTTCTTCTGGTCTCCATGTCATTGAGTTCTGCTCAAATCTTTATTATCTCTCTTCTTCTGCTTAGTTTAGGCTTTACTTGCTGTTCTTTCCCCAATTCCTTTAGGTGCAAGGTTAGCTTGTGTCTATAAGTTTTTTACAATTTTTTGAAGGAGGCTTGTATTATGATGTATTTCCCTTTTAGGACTGCTTTTGCTGTATCCCAAAGATTTTGAATGGTTGTATCTTCATTCTCATTAGTTTCTATGAATCTTTTTAATTCTTCTCTAATTTCTGATTGCCCTATTCATCTTTTAGTCTTTTAGTAGGATGTTCTTCAACCTCCATGTGTTTGAGTTTCTTCCAAATTTCTTCTTGTGGTGCTCGCTTCGGCAGCACATATACCAAATTTCTTCTTGTGATTGAGTTCTAGTTTCAAAGCATTGTGGTCTAAAAATATGCATGGGAAAATCCCAATATTTTGGTATCAGTTGAGACCTGATTTGTGACCCAGTATGTGGTCTATTCCAGAGAAAGTTCCATGTGCACTTGAAAAGAATGTGCATACAGTTGCATTCAGATGGAAAGTTCTGTATATATCTGCAAAATCTATTTGATTCAGTGTATCATTTAAGGCCCTTAGTTTCTTTGAGGATGTTCTGCTTGGAATATCTGTCATTTGCTAAAAGTGCCATGTTGAAGTTTCCTACTTAGCATATTATTATCTAAGTATCTCCTTACTTTGGTTGTTAATTGATTGATATACTTGGCAGCCTCCACATTAGTGGCATAAATATTCATGATTGTTAGGTCTTTTTGTTGGATAGACCCTTTAAGTATGATGTGGTGTCCTTCCTCATCTCTTACTACAGTCTTTGGTATAGACTCTAATTTATCTGATATGAAGATTGCTACCCCAGCTTTCTTTAGAGGACATTTGAAAGGTAATTGGTTCTCCACCCCTTCCTTTTCAAACTGGAGGTGTCCTTAGGTCTAAAATGAGTCTCTTGTAGGCAGTAGATAGATGGGTCTTGCTTTTTTATCCAGTCTGATACCCTGCGTCTTTTGATGTGATCATTTAGCCCATTCACGTTCAGAGTAACTATCAAAAGATATGAATTTAGTGTCATCGGATTACCTATTCAATCCCTGTTTTTGTGGATTGTTTCTTTGGCTTCTTCTTTCTTTTACAGGATTCCCCCTTAATATTTCTTGCAGAGCTGGTTTGGTGGTCACATAGTCTTTCAGTTTCTGCCTATCTTGGAAGCTCTTTATCTCTCCTTCTATTCTGAATGAGAGCCTTGCTGGATAGAGTATTCTTGGCTGCATGTTCTTCTCATTTATGACCCTGAATATATCCTGCCAGCCCTTTCTGGCCTGCCAGGTCTCTGTGGAGAGGTCTGCTGTTAATATGATATTTCTCCCCATATAAGTTAGGGATCTCTTGTCTCTCATGCTTTAAGGATTTTCTCTTTATCTTTGAAATTTGCAAGTTTTGCTATAAAATGTCAAGGTGTTGAACAATTTTTATCGATTTTGGGGGGAAGGGGAACCTCTCTATCTCTGGGATCTGAATGCCTGTTTCCTTCCCCAGATTTGGGAAGTTCTCAGCTATGATTTATTCAAATATACTTTGTGGTGCTCTCTCTCTCTCAGCCTCTTCTGGAATCCCAATTAGACCTATATTCTTCCTTCTCAAGCTATCATTTATTTCCCTAAGCCTTTCCTCGTGGGCTCTTAATTGTTTTCTCTCTTTATTCCTCAGCTTCCTTCCTTTCCATCAACTTGTCTTCTATGTCATTCACTCTCTCTTCCACCTCATTAACTCTAGCTGTTAGAACATCCAGTTTGGGTCATCTCATTTAATCTATTTTTAATTTCTGCCTGATTAGATCTCAATTCTGTTTTAACAAAGTCTCTAGAGTCCTTTACACTTTTTTCCCAGAGCCATCAGTAGCTTTATAATTATACTTCTGAATGGAATTTCTGACGTTGTATCTAAATCAAAATTCTGCAACTCTGTGGCAGAGAGTATTGTTTCTGTTTTTTTGTTTTGTGGTGAATTCTTCCTTTTAGTCATTTTGTCCAGTGCAGAGTGGTTGTAGGAGTGGGCTGAGTCAAAAATATCCAACCATGTCCTAAGTAAAATATACTCTAGATGATTCTGAAGAGGCCAGAGACCTGAAAATGAAAAAAAAAAAAAAGAACTGAGGGATCCCTGGGTGGCGCAGTGGTTTGGCGCCTGCCTTTGGCCCAGGGCGCGATCCTGGAGACCCAGGATCGAATCCCACATCGGGCTCCTGGTGCATGGAGGCTGCTTCTCCCTCTGCCTGTGTCTCTGCCTCTCTCTCTCTCTGTGAGACTATCATAAATAAATAAAAATTAAAAAAAAAAGAACTGAACAAAATAAAACAAAAGGACTACTAAAGTGAAAAACAAATTATAAAACAAAGTAGTAAAAATAAAAAACCAAAAATCAAAAACGAAGAAGAAGAAAAAAGAAAAGTAAAGACAAGAAAAGAGAAAATAAAGGCGGGGGGGATGGTGGTGGTGAGGAAGTGGTAGTGGAGGGAGAATGTAGTCTACCTGAGGGGTCCTAGAGGGTGATCTTCTTGGTTCTGAGTGTATTTTGCTTTGTATGTTAGAAGATGCTCAATCCAAAATTTATATAAACCAACAGTACTTATATAAATCCCAACATTGACCACAAAAAAAAAAAAAAACATAAACAATATAAAAGACGGGGGCAGAATGGGAAGGAGGAGAGAATATAATTTCACAGAATGAACCAACACAGTTTTCCACTTAGTTCTGGGTATATTTTGGTCGTGTGTTAGAAGGTACTAAGTTCCACCATTTTAAAACAGAACGAGGCAGAAAAAACCAAAAAACTAATACCCATATCTTGTATATCACCAAAATTAAATTGAACATGTTTAAGGGAGTCCAGAAGTGAAATATATATCTAAGACAGTAATTGTAGGGCAGCCTGGTGGCTCAGTGGTTTGGTGCAGCCTTCGGCCCAGGGCCTGATCCTAGAGAACTGGGATCAAGTCCGTGACAGGCTCCCTGCATGGAGCCTGCTTCTCCCTCTGCCTGTCTCTCTGCCTGTCTCTCTGCCTTTCTCTCTCTCTCTCTCTCTCTCTCTCTGTTTCTCATGAATAAATAAATAAAATATTTTTTAAAAAATTTAAAAAAAAACAGTAATTGTAGATATACAAAAGTCAAAAAGGAAAAAACTTCAAAGAGTTGGTAAAATATTGTAGTTAAGGTGGGAAAATAAAAAATATTGGAAAATTTTAGTCTGATATAAAAACAGGTATTAATGGAAAAAGAAAAAGAAAAAGAAAAAAAAGACTAATTCTATATGCTATTTTCCCTTAGTCCTGGAGCTTTCCAATGCTTCTTGATCAGTAAACTGGCTTTCCCTTTGTACGTCCAGCAGTTCTTCTGGGGGAGGGTCTGCTGTGCTGATTCTCTGCTGGGCCTGGGCAGAGATGCCCCGCCCCCTTGCCAGGTGTTGGGCTCAGGGTGAGCTGTTAATCCTGTGAGGCCTTTGTTCCCTCGAGGCCCCTCCTCTCCCAGGCACGAGGTGAAACAAAGAGGGAAACAAATGACAGCAGCCAGATTTCCAGCTCTGGAGTCGAGCTCCCCCAGAGCAACTAACTGCAGTCTCCCAGTCCACACTGGCCCAGACGCCCCCGAGGGCAGGCACGGGCACGCTGATCCACACACCTTGCGGGGCGCCCAGTGACAGTTGGGTTCTCGCTTTCCTGTGCCCTCCCCGCTCAGCCTGTCCCGGGGGAATGAAGGATCGCGGGTTCTGTCTGCCTGAGCGCCCTGGGAGCCAGGGCCCCTGTGCCACTGGACCCAAGCTCCCAGGGACCGCCTCTCCCGAACGGATGGCTACAGCCACCTCCGCCCCGGCGGCCTCTCGGAGCGGCCCACCTCACCGACTGGCTTCCCCAGAGCCCGATTTCCCGGCTAAGCACTTTTCCCTCAGGGGAAGCTCCAGCGCAGACTTTTTAAAAGTTCCCGCTTCTCCAGGGCTGGGCCTTCCTGCCCCGGAGGCTTTGGCCTCTGCGCTTAGCTCTGCTAGTCCCGGTCCCCCTCCCGCACTTTATTCTTTTTTATTTTTTTCACCTTCCTACCTTCTTAGGAGCAAAAACTTTTCTCTCTCTAGCGTTCTAGCTGTTCTCTCTTAAAGTCTCAGGTTGAATTCGTAGGTATTCAGGATGTTTTGAAAGTTATCTAGGTGAGGGGGACAGAACAGGAGAGACCCCTAACTCTGGGAAATGAACAAGGGGTGGTGGAAGGGGAGGTGGGCGGGGGGTGGGGGTGACTGGGTGACGGGCACTGAGGGGGGCAACTGATGGGATGAGCACTGGGTGATGTGCTATATGTTGGCCTATAGAACTCCAACAAAAAATTAAAAAAAAAAAAAGGAAGTTATCTAGGTAAGTTGTGGGACCAGATGAGTTGAAGACCCCTACTCTACCGCCACCTTGCCCCTCCCTCCATGAACACAAAATTTAGAGTAGAGCTTCCCTCTAGAGACCTGCAGGGGGCAGAATGTGGTGAGGGAAAGGACATCCCTGGAGAATGGAACTTCATTAGATACGAATACTTTTTTTTTTTTTTTAAGATTTTATTTATTTATCTGAGAGAGAGAAAGAGCACAAGCAAAGAGGGGGAGGAGCAAGGGAGATAGAGAAGCAGACACTCCCCACCCCCACAACCCCTCAAACCACCCCCTTCCTGCTGAGCAGGACGCCCAACTTGGGTTGGATGCTAGGACCCTGGGATCAGGACCTGAGCCAAAGGTGGATACTTAACCAACTGAACCACCCAGGTGCCTACGTACTTTAGCAAGATGGTTATTAAAAAGGTGTTCATATAATGAAAATTCTTTAACCAGTATGTGAAAATTATCTATACTTTTAGATGTACTATATTACAAAATAATTGGAGCATCTGCGTGGTTCAGTCGGTTAAACGTCTGCCTTCAGCTCAGGTCATGATCCCAAAGTCCTGGAATCGAGCCCCAGGTCCCAGCTTCCTGCTCAGTGGGGAACCAGCTTATCCCTCTCCCTCTGCCTCTTTCCACTACATGTGCACGTGCATGCTCTCTTTTTCTCTCTCTCTCAAATAAATAATAAATAAAATCTAAAAAAAAAAAAAAAAAACTGAAATAATAAATTTAGGTACTTTGTAAAGGACCATTGGATGATGAAGTATTCTGCATTAACCATGAATTGATTGCTGTGTAAAATGCCCCTTACCATCTATTTTGACTTGTGAACATTTGGTTTGAAACACATATTTGGGGCAGCCCGGATGGCCCAGCGGTTTAGCACTGCCTTCAACCCGGGATGTGATCCTGGAGATCCTGGAGATCCTGGAGATTCCTGGAGATTCCTGGAGACCAGGAATGTAAGATAACAATTGTGCTTAAAAGCACCTGGATGGGGCAACCCAGGTGGCTCAGCAGTTTGGCACCGCCTTGGGCCCAGGGCCTGATCCTCGAGACCTGGGATCGAGTCCCACGTCAGGCTCCCGGCATGGAGCCTACTTCTCCCTCTGCCTGTGTCTCTGCCTCTCTCTCTCTCTCTCTCTCTCTCTCTCTGTCTCTCTGTCTCTCATGAATAAATAAATAAAATCTTAAAAAGAAAAAAAAAAAAAGCACCTGGGTGACCTGTAGGACAATTCTTTCTGGGAGATGTAGTTTTCCAGTTGTTTATTTTTTTCTGGCAAGGGAATTCTTTTGTCCAGACCGTTTCTGATTATCCAGTAATAGATCAATCCCTCTATATAAGTCTTTTAAAGGCCAAGTTGCCTGGGACAGGAGTACACTGATCTTCCTCTGTTAGCTCTCCTCAGTTGCCATGTCATCATCTGTGTGGACACATAGACAAGTGCCACACACTCAATTTCTAGAGCTTAAGCTGGCGTTTGCTATGGTGGTCAGGGTCCTTGGTGGCCATGCCCCAAGTAATAACAGAAGCATTGGAAACAACTGATGCTCAGAAATTGCTATATCAGGTAAAAGTTTTGGGGGTTATTCTTAGAGCAAGAGTTATATGTCATTCAAAGTTCTGGAGCTTGAGAGGAATTGTGTTTGCACACAATATTGAACACAGTACAACTGTAAGACTAAGGCACATGGAATTAAAGGTATTCTTAGCCAAATCCATGCTCAATTGTCACCTTTTTTCTTTCTGTAACAAAATAGATTTCTTTTTTAAAAAGATGTACTTATATATTTTAGAATGAGGAGGAGGGTCAGCAGGAGAGGGAGAGTGAGAAGCTCAAGCAGAGTCCCTACACAGCAGGGAGCCCAACACAGGGCTCCATCACATGACCCAGAGATCATGACCTGACCTGAAATTAAGAGTTGATTGCTCAACTGACTGAGTCACTGGAGTCCCCAAAATAGATTTCTAACTAAAATTAAGATAAATTTGCCACTTTGATTATATGGAACTGAGTTGCTTCTGTTTGGCCATAAAATTTGTAGGAAAAGGAAGGAATAGTCCATTGGAATCTGCTTTGATGTGAGTAAGGCAAATTATACTCACAGTTTATTACCTGATGATAACGGAAAAGATTGTGTTTCAGAACTTGTGTTGGAAAGTTTCTACAAGTATATTTTGCATCTATTCACTGGAACTTATCACTTAAAAAGGGATAAAGCTTAGTTTTAAAAAACCAGAAAGAAGGTCAGCCAATTATGACAATGTAAGGTCACCTTCTCTAGAGCGAATCTTTCTATATTGGGGTTGTATATCAAGCACTGAATTGTAAGGTGTTGATAGAAGGAATAAATGTCTTCAGAAACATTTACTTTTTTCTTTTTTAAGATTTTATTTATTTATTCATGAGAGACACAGAGAGAGAGAGGCAGAGACACAGGCAGAGGGAGAAGCAGGCTTCATGCAGGGAGCCTGACGTGGGCCTTGATCCGGGATCTCCGGGATCACACCGTGGGCTGGAGGTGGCGCTAAGCCGCTGAGCCACTGGGGCTGCCCCAGAAACATTTCCATATAAATGGTAGAAATTTGACATTCTTGCAAGAGCCTAACCAAATGTTCAAGTGAATATTTATCAAATATGTGTTTCTTTTCTTTTTAAGATTTTATTTTTTATTTATTCATGAGAGGCACAGAGAGAGAAAGACGCAGAGACAGAGGCAGAGGGAGAAGCAGGCTCCATGCAGGAAGCCCGACATGGGACTCGATCCCAGGTCTTGAGGATCAGGCCCTGGGCCCAAGGCGGCGCCAAACTGCTGAGCCACCTGGGCTGCCCCATCCAGGTGCTTTTAACCACAATTGTTATCTTACATTCCTGGATCAAAAGTTCGTTTCTTGATTCATATCTAACCCATTACACATCTCACTACTGAAAATTAGGAAATTGTATACTGGATATCAGTGGGGAGGAGAGGAAAGAGAAAATGTCTGAAAATTCTGAGTATATTCAAAAGCAATCCTCTCGCATGAAGGATGCTCTTCTCTCTCTCAGTTGATCATTTCCCCACTTCTATTTCAGAGGGATCTGCCTTAAGCACTGTTTCCCTCAGTTCTCCCTAAGCTTGGATCCATATGTCATGTGGGTGTATGGAAGCACATTTAGACCACCCAAAGCTCACATTTCATCTTGTTTCATGTTTATGAATAGTTTATTGAGGGATAACTAAACATCACTAGCTTTCTACCACCAGAACTTAAAATGCCTTAAAATTTAATTTTTATTGGAATAAGAAGAAAAAGAGAGCTCCCAGAAAGGCAGCATATTTTTGAGCCCCATTATATTTTCACATGAATGATTTCATTTAATTTTCACCCTAACCCTTGTTCACCTGCTACATGTTGCTTAAAGATGAGAAAAATGTTATTCAAGGAAATGTTAATTGGATACACTGGAAGTCAGAGTCAGCCAGTAGGGGTATTGACATTGAACCTTGCTCTCTCTGACCCCACAGCTTTTTTCATCATGGCTTGCTGCCACAGTGACGACAGTGTCACTTGATTTAAAAAGCAATTGCCATTTTTGATAAAAAGCATTTATTTCATGCCACACTTTGGAATCTTTATCCACATTATTGTTCATTTCATATCAATGAAGATTGAAAGTTTCCAAAGCTGCCATGGCTTTGCCTTCGGTGCTCAGATAGGTGGGTATGAAAGCAATCCACACACTACAGATAATCAGCATGCTGAATGTGATTGTTTGGGGCTTACTGAAACTACTTGGTAGCCTTAGACCCAGAAAAGCAGTAGTCAAGGTCAGAAATGCTAGAAAGCCCAAGTTACCCAGAACACAATAGAAAACAGTGCTGGATACCTCGTTACACTGAAGGAAAACTTTGCCAGACTGATTGTGTGTCAATGTTAGGGAAAGATGGAGAAGTTCCCAGCCAGATCATGCAGATACATACTTGGATGAGGAAGCCCACTGTAGACTATAGCATTTAAGAATTAGATCACCAACCACATTCATAGTGTTTCCTGGTTTTATGGTTTTGAAGGCCACAGCGACAATGGAGGTCTTGGCTAAAATAGCAGAAATAACTATAGAAGCTATAACTCCAAAGAGTGTTTATCTCAAGACAAAGATTACCAGACTAGGCCAACCAATAAAAATCAAAGAATGGAAGAAGCAAAGCATTAAGGAAACAAGGAGGATATAACTGAGATTTTCAATTATTTGCTCTGATAATGCAAATATCATTATGTATGTCTCCATATTGGATAAACAGTCCTAAGATCAGAACAGTGGGGAGAGAAAAACCAATAGCCAGAAGGCCAGAACAGCTCCTAGAAGATTTTCATGGGACAAAAAAAAAAAAAAAAAAAAAGTCATAATTTCGGGGAGGCACTGATTTCTCTGTTTGGATGTGGATCTTCAGGACAATCCAATACTTAATACATATCTGAACAGGATACAGCTTGATTTATTATATCCCAGCAGTCATTCCCCCAATAGATGTATAAAGCAAATATATCTTAAACAGAGCCATATTTGAATTCTGAGATAAATATACCCAATTACATTCATTAGACCATAACACTGAAAAATAAAGATCTTCCTTAACAGGAGAGAAATCACCTATTAGACATTTGAATCCAAAATATCCAGAAAGAGTGAATTGAAATGAACACTGAAAGAGCAAGAATTTAGAAAGTACAGTGATACTGAGCAAAAAACATAGACTATATAAAAAATGTATTTGACAATGTATGAAAGGAAGAGAGAATACATTCCAAGAATTCTGAACTTTAATTACAGAAAACTTAAGAAATATGGAACCCTCTGCTTATTGAGTATCTTTATTATGATAAGGTTTTTTTGAAAGTTATAATTTGATTATGATAGCAGTTTTACAACAGATTTATCATCATTTAGTGCTTACAGTAAAAAATAACAATGAGTAGAAGAAACTTTATAAGTATACGTTTTGAAGAAATTGCAAAACAAGGACAATAGAGTACAAAGTTTTATCCATTAAGGTTTGACCTCATTCACACCGAAGAACAGTTATATACGACACAATTCATACTGGAAAAACAACTACAAATTCAAATGTGGGTTTGCACTGCCACAAATTTTGCCAAGAATATTGAAAAAATGTTGAAAAAATGTGGCTCAGTGGTTTAGTGCCGCCTTCAGCCCAGGGCCTGATCCTGGAGGCCTGGGATTGAGTCCCACATCGGGCTCCTTGCATGGAGCCTGCTTCTCCCTCTGCCTTTCTCTCTGTGTGTCTCTCATAAATAAATAAAATCTTTTTAAAAATATTTAAAAAATAAAAAATATGAATACCAAGCACTGGAGATTCCAAGAGAAAGACCACAGGCAATCTAACTTCCAGCTAGAGGGAAGGAGAAGCAAGAGTATTAGCCATACTATTACTAGGGTGTGTAGAGGGGCACCTGGTAGCTCAGTGGTTAAGCGTCTGCCTTTGGCTCAGGTCATGATTTGGGATTGAGCCCCGCATCAGGCTCCCAGTGGGGAGCTTGTGCTCTCTCTCTCACTGTCTCTCTCTGCTTATACTCTTGCTAGCTCTCTCTCTCTCTCTCTCTCAAATAAATAAATAAAAATCTTAAAAAAAAAAAACAGGTGTATGTGGAAATGTTCTAATAAGCATATTGAAATTATAAGCTCCTAATGAACAGCCGATGGCCATAATAATAAATCTGAACTTTATTTTAGAAGATGTGTGGAGAGATGCCTGGGTGGCTCAGAGGTTGAGTGCCTGCGTTGGCCCGGGGCATGATCCTGGGGTCCCGGGATTGAGTCCCATATCAGGCTCCCTGCATGGAGCCTGCTTCTCCCTCTGCCTATGTCTCTGCCTCTCTTTCTCTGTGTGTGTCTCTCATGAGTAAATAAATAAGATCTTAAAAAGAAAATAAAAGGTGTGTGGAGAGCTCTTGCTGGATTTAAATTATAGAAATAATATCGGATTTGCATTTTTGTAAGATCTTTCTACCAACCTCACTGCTTGTGGGTTATGAAGGAGATGGAATGTCTACTCACTGTCATTCTTTTGCTCAATCTAACATACCATGACCTTTGAAATGTGACTCCCAATCACTATAAGAGAGTATAGTACTTGGTTTCTTTAGTCCCCTAATGGTGACCACCTGGTTTGCACAGCAACGGGGGAAGCCTGGATTAAGCCAGATGCAGTGTCCACATTGACCAGGGCATATTTAGAACCCTCATTCAGTGGGAGGAGGCCAATATAATCAATTTGCCAGTCCCTCACCAGTGGGGGACTCTGATGAATGACTCCCAGCTTCTTTTGGCAGTTGCCTTGGGCATTATTTAGAACACACAGAACATGCTGCTTACTGCATTAACCAAGTCACTGCACTTGGAGGGCAGTTCCGCATTCCCGGCAATACACCATCCCGAGTGGTATGATGGCACTGTGACGGCCACTCTTTCTGTGCATCCAATCTGCTGTATCTACTGGAGGGTCAATAGCGAAGTTTCACACTTGAGCTAAGGACTCAGCTTCCTGATGGCCGGGCAGTGTCAGTGCTTTCTGAGCTAGGACATGAAAAACAGTGAGGGCCACTCAGGCTTTTGCAGATGGACCCAAGTGTCTTTTCACATATCCTGAGCCCCGTAAGGGTTTATTCATAATCATCCACCCTTTGGCTTTCCATTGTCCACACCATAGGGTTAATCCTTTTAGAGCAGGACAACAACTGTGTAAAGGGTTAACAGCCAGGGCACATAGTGATCACCATTGAGACTGCTCTGAGCTCAGCCCACTGGCTGCTATAGTTTGTTTCCATTTCCATGCAGACGGCATCCATTAATGGGTTGAATAGTGACAGCAGTCCATGTGGGCTGGCTTTCTTGACTAGACCCGTCTGTACACCATGCATCAGCAAGAATTTCCTTTGGCCCCTCTTCACAGGCTGCAAGGGCTGCCATAGAAATAGGGGCAGGTTGGGATGCCTAGGTGGTTCTGTGGCTGAGCATCTGCCTTTGGCTCAGGTCGTGATCCCTGGGTCCTGGGACGGAGTCCCACATCAGGCTCTCCAGAGGGAGCCTGCTTCTTCCTCTGCTTATGTCTCTGCCACTCTGTGTGTCTCATGAATAAATAAATAAAGTCTTAGGAGGAGGAGGGGGAGGAGAAGAAGAAATAGGGGCAGGCATCTGGAGGATTTAAATACTCACAAGAGGGATCCCTGGGTGGCGCAGTGGTTTAGCGCCTGCCTTTGGCCCAGGGCGCGATCCTGGAGACCCGGGATCGAATCCCACGTCAGGCTCCCGGTGCATGGAGCCTGCTTCTCCCTCTGCCTGTGTCTCTGCCTTTCTCTCTCTCTCTCTGTGACTATCATAAATAAATAAAAATTAAAAAAAAAAAAAAAGCTTTAAAAAAATAAATAAATAAATAAATACTCACAAGACCCAGTACCACCCCCCTTTCTAGAGACAGGGCTGGTGACATGGTGCTCCTCCGCTACAAAGAGACAAGTCACTTAATTCAAAGCAGGGGTTTAAGCCATGGCTGAGGTTGTTCAATGGAATATGTTCTCAACCCACCCCTTAGCAAGCAGAAAAGTTCTCACCACAATGTACTGTACCTTCGTGAGAGGTTCCATCTGGAGGAACACTGTGTATATCATTAGGAGCTGAGGCTCCATGGGAGTATATTGGGTTTCTGTCCCCTTCCAGAGCTGGGACTAAAATCCTAGGGCTACTCTCCCCTTCTGTTGGCTCTGCCACAGTGCCTAACCCATACCTCCCAGAGTCATAGATGCGTCTAACTCAAACACCAGTCCTGCTTGGGAGATACCCAGATATTTAATACATGCCTCGCTCGTACTTTTGCTTTCTCAAAGGCAGTTTGCTTCTCTGATTCCCAGTCCCACACACGCCCTTTCTTTACCAGGTGACATAAAGGATGGAAGCACTGTGCCTGGTGGGGAATAAAAGTCCTCCACAACCCCAAAATCCGTACCAAGGCTTGCGCCTCTTTCACATTCTTAGGGGTTGGATAGGCTTACATCTTATCAATCACAGTTTCTGGGACAAGGTGGTGTCACTAGCTGGACCCCAAGACCTGACCTTTACTGCCCACCTGCTTGTACTCACTGACCATTGTCCCACATTTTACCTTAAGTTCTTTCCAGCTTCTCTCTTCATTTAGGCAAATGGAAACCCAAACCACCCTTCAAGGAAGAGGCTGCCCTGACAAGACCTCCAGCCAGCGCAGATCACCCAGACGCTTGATAGTGACCCCCACTCCTGTCTCACACATGGACCATGGAGTGACCTCTAGAATGACTTACAGTTACCTTTACTTTATTATAATACTAAAATCGCCACCCAAGGAGGACTACAAGCCTCCTTTACACAACATACAGCATGTATATAGAGTGTTACCTTTAGGCACACGTGCGGCCTTATGCCCGCCCCTACATACTATGGTGACAAGGCTTCCTTAACTAAATATTCACCTGAACCTTCAATAAAAGGAACCTACGCACCCTTGCTTGGCTGCTTGGCGGGAGTGGGAGGGGTCATGGCCTTGGAAGTTATTCCCTGTGATCTCATTTGCTGCAAATAAAGTTTACTTGTGAGACAACTCCACCTGGTGTATCTGTGGTTCACCAAGGATCAAACTCATGGTGGTTCGGTGACAGTGGGTCTGACCCAACCAGGAGAACTGCCAAAGAGCGGTGCCCAAGCCTTGAATTTCCTGTGGGTTCCTCCAGCAAACGTAGACTGTCTCCTAGCAGTTTGGAGGTTGCTAATTGCTATTCAAAATTTTCCTTTGGGGATCCCTGGGTGGCGCAGCGGTTTGGCGCCTGCCTTTGGCCCAGGGCGCGATCCTGGAGACCCGGGATCGAATCCCACGTCGGGCTCCCGGTGCATGGAGCCTGCTTCTCCCTCTGCCTGTGTCTCTGCCTCTCTCTCTCTCTCTGACTATCATAAATAAATTAAAAAAATAAATAAACCCACTGTTTAAAAACAACAACAACAACAACAAAATTTTCCTTTGTACTCGGGGTCTGAAGACCTGGGCCATTTTGTTTGTTTTCTCATCAATTGCCACAACATTCTCCTCTTTATTTTTGATGCTCTCTCGGAGACTCTACTTCTTAGCATCCGAATCCAGCTTTGTCACAGGTGTCTGGATCTCAATCTGAGGCATTCCAAGCCCTCCTACTTTTGCAGAACAGCGCACGAAGCACTCGGCGGATTACCCTGCTCCGCCGGCTGCGCCCTGAGCCCGCCCACGCCCGTCTCCACCGTCAGCTCCTCCCACCCCGCCCGCTCCCGCCGCGTTGGGCGCCGGTGGCGGCAGAGCGGCCCACAGTCAGGCCAGCCCTGCGGCGACCCAGCCGTAGGCCGCCCTCCGCCGCCGCCGCGGGCTGCCCGGTTTCTCCAAGAGCACAAGGCTGGCTGGCATTTGGGGCCCCCTGCTCGTGCGGTGGTTCGCAAGCACCTGCCATATGGGCCACCCCGCACAGAGGGCGCGGGCCAACCCAGGACTGCCCCCCGCCTCCCGCCTCCCGCCTCCCGCCTCCCGCCTCCCGCCTCCCGCCTCCCGCCTCCCGCCTCCCGCCTCCGCAGGCGTCCCTGGGCCGCGGCCCGTTCCTGTCCGTCCCCGGCCGGGGCTTGCCGCGTGTTCCCAAGCCTCTCGGGAGCCTCCTGCCTCAAATCCCAAACTCCCCCTTCCCTCGCCGCCGCCCCTTATGCAGAGGGCAGGGGCAGACCCCGGAAAGAGACAAGTTGCTCCAGGTTGTAGGGGGCAGTTTTGCTCGGCAAAGGGAATTTACATATGAGGCTTGCCTTGGGCAGCAGGGAGACGAAGGAGGGCCGGCCCCGGCCGCCAAATCTTAAGTTTGGTTTTTTACATTTTTATTTATTTATTTTTTAATTTAAATTCAATCTGCCAACATATAGTACAACACCCAGTGCTCATCCCATCAAGTGCCCTCTTCAATGCCCCTCACCCTGTCACCCCATCCCCCCAACCCATCTCCCCTTCCACAATCTTTTGTTTCCCAGAGTTAGGAGTCTCTCATGGTTTGTCTCCCTCTAATTTTTCCCACTCACTTCCCCTCCTTTTCCTTATAATCCCTTTCACTATTTCTTATGTTCCACGTATGAGTGAAACCATAGGATCATTGTCCTTTTCCGACTGACTTACTTCACTCAGCATAATACCCTCCAGTTCTATCCACGTGGAAGAAAATGTGGGTATTCATCTTTTTTGATGGCTGAGTAATATTCCACTGTGTGTGTGTGTGTGTGTGTGTGTGTGTGTACATATATACCACATCTTCTTTATCCATTCATCTGTGAAAGGACATCATGGCTCCCTCCACAGTTTGGCTATTGTGGACATTGCTGCTATGAGCTTTAGGGTGCAGGTGTCCCAATGTTTCACTATATCAGTATATTTGGGGTAAATCCCCAGTAGTTCAATTGCTGGGTCGTAGGGTAGCTCTCTTTTTAGCTTCCTGAGGAAACTCCACACTGTTTCCCAGAGTGGCTGCTTGCATTCCCACTGACAGTGCAAGAGAGTTTCCCTTTCTCCACATCCTCTCCAACATTGTTATTTTCTGTCTTGTTAATTTTAGCCATTCTCACTGATGACATACACATGGCCAGTAAGCAAATCCTAAAGTTTAAAGAGGCCTTGGTTGGGTTTGGTCTTGTACACCATGCAGGTGTTCTCAGCATCACGTGACTATCTCAAGGCCATGTTCTTGGGGCAGGCTCTGGGAGCAGGAGGGCAAGTAGAATCTACATTCCAGAGACAGGGGAGGGAATGAGGAGCCTCTGAGTGCCTGGATCCAGCACATGGGTCACCTCTCCTCAAGAACCTCCCCCAACAGCTATTTATCTTGTGACTATAATCAAATAAATTTACAAAGGGAGGGATGTAGTGCCTATGGCTTTAGGCTACTTTATTAGTCAGAATGTGCACATTCACAGAAGCCTTAGCTTCTAGCTTTGGAAGGCCAGATAGCTGAATGTGTATACTCATAGGTCATTATTGGAATTCCTTGACTTGTGTGTGATCATCATTCACAAAGGGAATTATCCTATTTAATCAATGTCAATACAATCTTTGCATTCTTTGGATTCATTGTCAATGCTTATAGATTTATTTAAGCTTAATCAGGCATTGGAAATATAAATTGAATTTTTAAATGTCTACATGATCTATATGTTGAAACTCCTTTCAGTGTGATAAAATACAAATCTATATGTATTATCAAGAATAAAAAGTTACAAGAGCACCTGGCTGGCTCAGCTGGTAAAGCATGCAATCTTGATTACAGGATCCTGAGTTTGAACCCCATGTTAGGCTTAGAACCTACCTAAAAGAATAAAATGCTACAATAATGGTTTTGAAAAAGTTGATAAATCTGTATACAAAGTCAAATACCAAGAATTTCATTAAAATTTTTAACTAATATTTAATATTTAACTAATATTAAATAGTTATGAAGAAGTTCTTTTTAGAATTTTTTAATGGGTTCAAAATGTGACTTTATTTCTTACATCTTAATGTAATGGAGCATGCCCTCTAACCTCTCCATCTTGGCTCAATTTACTCATCATTAAAATTAGATTAATAATAAGACCTCATTATGATCATTGTGCATTAGATGAGATTTGTGTAAATAGCTTAACCCACTGAGTGACATATATTAAAGAACAAATGAGTAGTACAGATAGATGGTAGCTGTCAGGTATTTCTTACACCACTGCTTCTTTTTCCTACTTGAATTACTATGATAATACCTTCATAAACAGGTACCATCTATCCCATCCACATTGCTTATACTCATTAAATATTTGGGGAGATATTATGTAAGGACACAAACTTGCAACTAGTAGAGAAATAACTCCTGAAGACTGAATGCACAGCATGGAGATTATAGTCAACAGTATTGTATTATAGACTTCCAAGTTGCTAAGAGACCAGAACTTACTGTACTCACCACGAAAAAGAAATAATAATTATAGGGCAGCCCGATGGCCCAGCGGTTTGGTGCCACCTTCAGCCCAGGGTGTGATCCTGGAGACCTGGGATGGAGTCCCATGTTGGGCTCCCTGCATGGATCCTGCTTCTCCCTCTGCCTGTGTCTCTGCCCCCCACCCCCTCTCTGTGTCTTTCATGAATAAATAAATAAAATCTTTAAAAAATAATAATAATAATTATAGGATGTGACAGAGGTGTTAGCTAATGCTGCAGTGGTAATCATCTTGCAATCTATAAATGTATCAAATCAACATGTTGTATACCTTTAACTTACCCAATGTTATATGTAAATTATATCTCAATAAAAATGTATGAATTGTTTAATTCCTATGTGAAATCCTATGTGTAGACAATGTGCATTTTTCCTTTGCTCTACTTTGTAAATTCAGGAAAAGGCTGTCAGAATTCCACGACTGCTCTTAAATCCAGGGTCTGTGGCCTTTTGATGGCAGACTCTGTGAAGGCCACTTTATTTTCTCAACTGCCTTTGGGAGAAAACCTACTCTCTAGTAAGGAAGCAAGCAGGAAATAGGGGGAAAATGGCACTAACCACTGAAATGAGAGGTCTGGGTCTTAAATCTTGTTCTGTCACTCAATATTTATGATCTCCAGCAAATAATCCCTCCTATTTGGGACATAGTATCATGTTTGTGAATGAATGTATTATATTAGATCACTGCATTGAGCTCCGACATTCTCCTCCATTCCCTGTGCATTTGCCTTTCTCTTGGTAAATATCATAGAGCTCACATAGTAAATCTCAAACATTTAAGGCCACTGTTGATTATAAACTGAGGAAAAAGATGATAATTGAATTTGTGATAGGAAATAACACTTTCCTTTATTGAGATATATAAGAAGCACAAGGGCAACATTATCAACGTATCAAAGATAGCTTCACAGAGAGGTTCTATTGCCAGAGGAAAGAGATTTGATTTTTCAGCTGCCAAAATACAGTGAGAGCTGACTGAAGCCCAAAGCAGAATTTTTAGAACCAGAGGCAGTAGCATCAAATTGGGACCAGCATGGGAAAAAGCAAATGAATAACTTGTTCTTGTCCCCCAAATAGAATTCATTAGGCCTTAGAAGATGCTTGCTTCTTTCATGTGTTTTACATGCTATTCCCGTGACTTTGCTCATCTCTGACTGAGTCTTCAAGAGACCTGTAGCAGCCTCTTCCCAATCTGCTCCCAACAGAACTAAACTGAAAGGGAGGGGATGGGAAAGGAGAGGTTGAGGGGGAAGGGAGGGTCAGGGAAGAGATAGCCCCACTTAATTGAAGGCTTGGGACCTGCATGCCAAGTAATTCACTAAGGAATGTGCATTATGATCTAATCATCATTACAGCTACCATTTCAAATAGTTATATCTTCATAATCTCTCTTCTAAAGTTCTTTTTTTTTTTTAATTAAAAAATACATAGGAAAGTTGGTAGTGAATACAAATACTAAAAAGGAGTGCAGATGTACCTGGGTGGCTGAGTTGGTTAAACGTCTGACTCGGTTTCAGCTTAGGTCATGATCTCAGGGTCATGAGATGGAACCCTGTGTTGGGCTCCCCTCTCAATGAAGAGTCTGCTTAAGATTCTCTCCCTCCCTCTCCCTCTGCCCCTCCTACTCATGCTCTTTCTCTCTCTCAAATAAATAAATAAATAAATAAATAAATAAATAAATAAATCTCTAAAGAAAATGAGGAGTACAATGTCTCATAGCTTTAATAAAATTTTTCAGAAAAATTTAAATAATATGCTTCACATACATTTATAAAATGTGAGCTAATAATACAAATGTAACAGAAATTAATTATAGCATTTAATCTTTGCAGAATACCTCTGAAAGACGTTAAAATCTTTAAAGATGAAATAAGTCATTTGTTTTGTTATTTAACTTCCATTTGGGTGACAGGTCTTTTAAGTTAAATTCTACATGGGAATTTTTCACATTTTACACAGATGAATTAACAGCAGAATATCAATTTTGCCATCTTGCAATTTCATAGGCAGAAAAGTTCCAAAATCTTGCTTAACAAAATTCATGGAAAATCATATTTGAAACAGAAAGAAATTCTTATTGTTGTTAAAGAGTAGCAATAAGAGATTCCAGAAGAGTAAAGTGTCCAAAAATATCTTGTTCTCTATTCTCCCACAGTGAAGAGGAAGTTTATATCACACAAAAATATAGCAGCATACTGATTGCATGAGTCATGTACCAGCTGCTCTGTCAAGCAATCAGTGCTCCCAAATGTAATGCCATTGTGTTACATTTACTTAATAAGGTTTAATATTCAATTGCAAAGAAAATTGCCTTCAGATAAAATTTTATATTTATGGTTATGGCTTATAATGTTATTCTATGATGAAAGCTCAAGTCAAATAATTATTTTTAACATTTGGCATGTATCATTGAGCCAAAAGATGTGCACCTGCAAATATATATAAAGGTAGCCATGACCTCATGTGTAAGAGGAAGGAAAAACTATAAATTATTTGTGCCTGGGTTATAGATTACAGAAAAAGTTTAAACAATAGAGTTAAGATAGATACCTAAATACATTGGTGACTATAAAAGTGATTTTTAAAACATAAAAATATTGCAGGTATGATCTCATTTGACCAAAAATAAGCAATATATTATATAAACTTGACTTAAGCTTGGAAAATGTCTCAAGGTATATACTTTAAGCATGTATACACATTGAGACATTAATGTATAGTATTAAGCTTGGTTGACTTTAGAAGGGTGCACTTAGCACAGATGGGAGTTCTTTTACTTGCCACATTTTTCTCGTACTATTGACAATAAAAATATTGCTTTTATAATTTGGAAAAAGTGACAAAGGATAAAATATACATGTATTTTGACTAGTAAGATATTAATTTGTTGATTATTAACATTAGTCAATTGCATGTTCATAAAATTAACATATAATTGTTTCTTGATATTTGTTATTACAGATTGATCATAATTAATAAATCATGGACTGTAGTCACTATGATTCATCATTTAATAATTCGTTTAACCCATCCACTAGATAATTTCTTTTTACCAGTCAAAAGCAATTGGCTGATAAAACCCATGTTAGATATGCATATCTTTTATAAAATATACATGTAGAATTTTTTAACTTTTAAAAAAAATCTACATAACTGTAAAATAAAGGATGCAGAAGAAATTGCGTAATACATCGAAACAATAAAAAGTCCCTTTGAGAACAAGGATATTTTCTAAGATGTGAAATCTGTGAGTCACAGTGTACTGATTACCAGGTCATATATGTATATTACTAATGCCTCCTGACACTTGTGAATTTTCATCAATAGAGACCAGTTTGATCCTGTTCTTAAGTATTTTTATGGAAGGGAGTGGAACACTACTACATCTACCTAACCTTCCAGAGAAACATTATATTTTCATGTCTAATTGAATTTTTTAAGATATAATTTATTTATTCATGAGAGACAGGGTGGAGGGGTGGGTGCAGAGCTATAAGTGGAGGGAGAAGTAGGCTCCCTGTGGGGTCCTGGGATCATGACCTGATCCAAAGGCAGATGCTCAACCACTGAGCCACCCAGGTGCCCCCCTGTCTAATTGAAATTGCTTCTTCTGACATTCAAATTTATTTCTCCTAATATAGGCACCAATACAAAACAAAAATCCTCAAATAATTCAGTAGAATAGAATGACACTATCTGCTGAGTCTTGAAGTTTCCGGAAGCTGTGTTTTGACATAGGAATGGAGCTGAATTTCAAAGTAGTCACACCACATGAGGTGATTCAGCTGGGATGGACCTGTGAGATTGCATAGTGGTGAGCACTTTGATAGAAGAGATATAAATCCACAATACAACATACACAAGCGTGAGAGAAATCAAGAAGGTTCAAGAGATGCCAGTGAAGGAGAAAGAAAAAACAAAGCCATAAAATAGGAAAAGGAATTCACATGGCTAAGTTGTAAATGCATGTACTGTATGCCTAGCTCTGTGCCAAGTGTGGTTCTGTCCCTTGTTAACAAATGTGTGGTGGTAAGGATGGAAAGTGAAATTGGAAATGTAGAGGTCGGCCTCACAAATGTCAAGGACAAACTAAAGGATGGGTGAGGTCTGAAGGAAAGTAGAGACATTTTATCCACCAAAACAAAACAGTATTTTTAAGCCCTTGGTGTATCTACAGGCTCAGCCCATTTCTGATGCTACTTAACCACCTCACCATTTCCCCATTTTGTGTTTCCTAAAATGAGAAGACAGACATGTCATCCAGTAAGTTCCCTTTTCTTTTCATCCTTATGCAATAAAGGAAACACTGACTGAAATGCAAAACCACAGAACATGTTCATATTATTATGTCTTAAGGTCACACTTCCTAAAAAAAAAAAAAAAAAAAAAAAGAAAAGAAAAGAAAAAGAAAAAAGATTCATTTTCCTTGAATCTTACTAACAAAGTACTTCTGGACTCAGAAACTGACAAGCGAAGGAGAGGGAGAGAGAGAGAGAGAAAATGAATTCATCCCAACCATCTATATCCCAAGGCACAGGTAAAATTTGCAACTCTCCCTTTCTATTGTAGATCTTTCCTTTGGGAAGAGGTGATAAATATTTTGAGGGATGGGACAATAGAAAAGTCTCCACCAGAGCAAAAGAAGGAAGACAGAGACAGAACCCAAGAGAGAAAGCTGAGGCAGTGGTCAGGGATGGTATATTATACTGAGGATCACTGACTGGATTCCAGGGAGAGCTAAATCAGACTGCTCTGCCCACCTTTTCCCTGTGTCGCCTTGGGCAAGTCACCTCACTTCTCTGGAACCCACTTTCCTTGTCTGTAAAATGTGTGTCAGGAAGGAGGAGGAGGGGAACCACTAGAAGATGGCCTACATTTTATCTGAATTGATTTACAGAGGGCTTGGGAAACGAGACACCAGGAAAAGGAGAGTAGGGAAGAAACAAGAAGAACAGAGAAGATGAGAGGGAGAAAGGGAAAGACAAAGAAGGGTCGAAACCTGAGAGGCTTAGGAAGGAAAAGTTGCACATCTCTCTCGGGTCATGAGTCTTAAGATTAGCAATGGTTTAGGGCAGCCTGGGTGGCTCAGCAGTTTAAGCGCCTGCCTTCAGCCCAGGGCATGATCCTAAGTCCTGGGATCAAGTCCCAT
This sequence comes from Canis lupus dingo, assembly GCF_003254725.2. Classification (NCBI taxonomy): domain Eukaryota; kingdom Metazoa; phylum Chordata; class Mammalia; order Carnivora; family Canidae; genus Canis; species Canis lupus. The sequence goes on along the minus strand of NC_064269.1, from coordinate 37,791,961 downwards.
GTTGGGCTCCCTGCATGGAGCCTGCTTCTCCCCCTACCTGTGTCTCTGCCTCTCTCTCTCTCTCTATCATGAATAAATAAATAAAATCTTTAAAAAAAAAAAAGATTAGCAATGGTTTATTCTAGTGGTTCCGAAAGATGGTTTCCAGACCAGTAGCTTTTGCAGCTTCTGGGAACTTGTTGGCTCCCTACCAGGTTTAATGAATTGTTAACTCTAGAGGTGAGGTGCCATCATCTGTGTTCCAACCAACTGTCTAAATGATTCTGATGCATGCTGAAGTTGGAGAATTACTCCATATAGAACAGTGCAAGTGGAAGGAAAGAAGTGGTTGAATAAGAATATCTTTTGTAGGGCACCTAGGAGGCTCAGTGGTTGAGCATCTACCTTATGTTCAGGTTGTGATCCCAGGGTCCTGGGATCAAGTCCCGTATCGGGCTCCTCACAGGGAGCCTGCTTCTCGCTCTTCCTGTGTCTCTGTGCCTCTCATGAATAAATAAGGTTTTTTAAACTTATTTAATTTAAAAATTTAATTAACTTTTTAATTTAATAATCTTAAAAAGAAAAAACAAATCTCTTTTGTATCTTGCAAGGGGAAGATTGACCATGTTTGCATATTTATTTCTACAGAGAGAGGATGCTTCTCTTCCCAAGTGCTCTTAAGGACAATTGCTGGGGTCTCCATTCTACTGCTAAGTGTCTGTTTTATCACCAGATGTCTTGGTGAGTTCTAAAGGGCAAGTTTAATCTCCCTGGTGAATATTAGGATAAACCTTTCTTGTTGCCTGGGGGTTCTTTTCTCCCCCAAAGGATATTTCTGTTCCACTTTCTTCCCTATTTCTCTGGAGATTATTGCTCAACTAGAATCCCAAATACTACAGAATGGTTACCCCATCTCAGCAACCTCTGACACATTTCTCATGATAGACATTTTTTTTCATCTCTTTGGTGGCCTTGAGTCTTCTCCTTTGTATTCCCTCCTATCATTAGGGTAAACTTCTCTATGGGATCCTAGCCAGAGACATGACAAAATCACTTTCTGAAAGAAAGGAAGGAAGGGTAGGCATAAGAGTGAAAACGTATTTGTTTTCTCTGGGTTTTGGGACCACAGATTGAGTACGTTTGTCTTCATAAATCAGGAAAACCATAAAATGTGAATTCCCTCAGGACGCCTGGTTGGCTTAGTGCTTGAGCATCTGCCTTCAGCTCAGAGTGTGATCCTGGAGTCCTGGGATCAAGTCCCACATCAGGCTCCTGCATGGAGCCTGCTTCTCCCTCTGCTTGTGTCTATGCCTCTCTTTCTGTGTCTCTCATGAATGAATAAATAGAATCTTTTTTTTTTTTAATGTGAATTCCTTCTTCTTTCTTTGAGTAAGTAAATCTCAGTGCCTCTCCATGTAGAAGGACAAAGAGTGTAAAAAAAGAAGGGAAAAAGAAAGAAGGAAAAGAAAAAAAATCATGATTATTGATACTTTTGTTTTAAATACAAAAATGATCAAATTTATTTTTTTTCAAGAGGAATGAACATTAACGCTGCCCCTTTCCTTACAGTGACATATCATAACTTTCAACTCTGTGACGAGAATAAGTTCCAGCTACATGAGGCTTTCATGGACTTCTCCTGCTCCAATGACGGATTGGGTATAATAGTCCTCAAATTTGAACATCAACATTTATATATCAACACTTTTTTTTTTTGGCTTCTAGATTGATTTGAGGATGAGTAAAGTAGTTGGAGGATGTCCTGTTTTTCAAAAACAAAATGTAAAATCTTGCCTGTACTATATGAGAATGCCGAGGAATTGGTGGTAAGAAGTTCAAGGAGATTTGGGGGATATGATAGAAAACTTTTAGAATAAATTTGATGTATGTCTGAACAGAAAATCTAGAAGTGGAAGATATTATCTTCAGAAATGCACTTTCATTTTACTCCTCACTTGCTTCCAATGAGGTGAAGGAGAAAAAAATATATATAGAATAGGGAATTTGGAAATCTCAAAAATATACTCCCAAAGTTCCTATATATATAGTCTTGTTCCAAGGCTTAGAAGAATGCTACATGGCGCTCCTCTGGGCTAGGACACTCATGGAAACTTCTCTCCTAGGTTCAGTCAAGAATTGCTGTCCGTCAGACTGGGTACATTTTCAATCTAGCTGCTACCTCTTTTCTACTAATACTATGTCCTGGACATCGAGTTTAAAAAACTGCTCCAACATGGGAGCTCATCTGGTTGTTATCAACACACAGGAGGAGCAGGTAGTTGGAGTGCATTGACTCCTCTGGTGTCAGTGTAACCTTCTTCATAGGATCTATTCTTTCTTCGTACATGTATATAGTGTTTAGCCCGCAATTACTATTTGTTAAATAAATGTATTAAAATGTGTGCTATTCCTACTATTTCTGTAAGTAGATACTACTCTATTTTCATTATCAGAAGAGCTTTTTTTAAAAAAGGCATTTCTGTGTTTAGCTTCTTTATCAGTAAGATGGGGAAAAAAGGGCTGGCAGTTCATTTTATGTTTTATTTTTCTTAAAGATTTATTTATTTATTTATGATAGACACACAGAGAGAGAAAGAGAGGCAGAGACACAGGCAGAGGGAGAAGCAGGCTCCATGCCGGGAGCCTGATGCGGGACTCGATCCCGGGACTCCAGGATCGTGCCCTGGGCCAAAGGCAGGCGCCAAACCGCCGAGCCCCCCGGGGATCACCTGGCAGTTCATTTTAGAATGGCTATTACGTTGATGAACATATCATATGATTATGTCAGATATGTCAAGGATATGTCTACTATCTTTAAGCTGCGATTAATAATGTTTATGATGTATATATACAGTAAATTTTGCTACAAATAACAGTAGATAAACTTTGAATGAGATATTGAGAACCTCCTTCTCTGTTAAAGATGTACGTTATGTATGTTTTTACCACCATAAAAAAAATTAGGAGAGAATTCTCCATGATCTTACAATTTCAGAGCCACTTATCTATCATCTGTAGTCTGGGTCCTGCTTTATCACTTTTAATAACAATTACCTTCAACATTTGTTCAAAATTGAAACAATTGATCTTTTTTTTTTTTTTTAATGTGTTGCTTCCATAGGAATTCCTTTTCTTTGCGAAACCTAAGAGGAAAGAGTTTTATATTGGACTGACAGACCAGGTGAAAGAGGGTCAATGGCAATGGGTAGATGGCACACCTTTCACAGAATCTCTGAGGTAATTTCTTTCTCGCAGAAGAATTTTAACGCTGTCTTAAATCTCGAAGTTAGACCATTGTTTAGGGTAGTTCTCAGAACCTCCTTCTGTTCCATGAGATATTTTCAGGTCAACTCTTGGTGATATTACATGCAAGAAGATAGATGAAGAAAGCATAAGGATCTAGTGCTCCCACTTTCTGAGACTATTTGAATAAAGGGTAAATAACAGATGAAAATAAGGAGAGGGTTAGAATTAAAGACTAATTCACTGGAAATGCAGCAGAGAGAAAGAGTGTAGTTCAGAGTCTTATGCCCCAAACTAGTAAATGAGACAAAAATAGTGATTTGAGAAAGCAGATTTATGGAGTGAAAGCATGGAAGCCCCTTGAAATAATGTCTCTTTTCTCTTTAATAATGACCTTACATCATTAGAGCACAACACTTTGGAGTTTTCAGTTTTTATCTCATTCATTATTTCATTTTTTAAAAAGATTTATTTATTTATTTATTCATGATAGACAGAGAGAGAGAGAGAGAGAGAGAGGCAGAGACACAGGAGGAGGGAGAAGCAGGTGCCATGCCGGGAGCCTGACGTGGGACTTGATCCCAGGACTCCAGGATCTCGCCTGGGCCAAAGGCAGGCGCTAAACCGCTGAGCCACCCAGGGATCCCCTCATTATTTCATTTTTACCTAAATTACACCATTCTGAGATACACTGACATTATCAATCTTCACTTAGCATTTGAGGAAATGAAAGGTCGAGATGGTTCAGGTCAGTCCTAAGAGAATAGTCCAGTTGGATGGAGACTTTAGAAAGTTGCTTCACAACAGCCCTGGAGCACCACTGAAGCATGTACCAAAGTTAACACCAACTTGATGTGTAATAAAGGGAACCAAATGTAAGATGTGATATTGAGTGCGAAGGAAACAAATCCATCAGAATATCAGTAACTTCTCATTATGAGCCTACATTCATGAGGGAGCATGACAAAATAGAAAGTCAGGAAGATCCAGTTCAGCTTCGCTACTCATAAACTCTATTGACTTAGACAAATGGTTCAGCTTTTCTGGGACTCCTTTTTCTCATCATTAAAATGGAGATTATAATGCCTAACTAACAAAACTGTTGTGAAGTTACACAGAACAAATGTAATTTGTCTAGCACATTAGGTCACTTGGATTCTTGTAGCTGGGATTTTAAATCTCCTGCATTACTCTCTTTTAGCTTCTGGGATGTAGGGGAGCCCAATAATATAGTTACAGTGGAGGACTGTGCCACCATTCGAGACTCTTCAAATCCAAGGAAAAACTGGAATGATGTTCCCTGTTTCTTCAACATGTTTCGGATTTGTGAAATGCCAGAAATAAATGTTTCAAGCAACAAAAAAAATTCTCTAAGAACAGAAAGCACAACTTAAATGCATAAATACGGAGGAAAAAGAGCATGAATATAACTCCAGCATGAGAGAAGTATGTGCTGCATGTGCTGCACTTAATGAGGACTTCATAGGGACTTCGTAAGGACTGTGTTGCTTTTGATATAAAATAAGTAGTTTTAAATGTTATAATTTGTGATACTGATTGACATGCATTTTTCTTCATATTAGTTTCAGGACTTCTCAAAACTCACCAAGCAATTCTCTAACAAATACTGGGAAAAGAAAAGAATGCTCCTTTTGGCAGGATTTGCTTCATTCATTTTTACCCCTGCCCAAGCATGTACCCTCAACTATGCTTTCCTGTACAGTGAGTAAGACTCCTTCAAGTCATGAAACTTACTCCTGCTCCAAAGACATGTGGACTTCTAGCTAAAGACCTTTACTGCGTCTCGCTAGGAGCAGGCCATGCTAAGCTTCAGCTCCAAACAGACTATTACTCAGTCTATTCAACACAGCACCTCCCTTTTCTCTTTATTCTCTTCCACTGAATAACTGAATCTCACCTGAATTTGTGGCTATTCCTCAGCTAGGGCCAGGGTCCAACAGTCAAATTGTTCTAAGAGAACATTCAGCTTGACAATTTCCTACCTCAAGCCTATTCACTTCTTGCATATTATTTTTTCAATACTGATAAGGTTACTCAAGAATATTTCAGGAACATAGCACCTTTAATAACCATGTTTCTTGCACACAGCTTGACAAAGAGACCCTCAAAATTCATACATCATTAATTCATGGACATTAATATAAAATATATTTTTCCTTACAAATGTTTATTCCTCTAAGGTATTAAGTGACCATATGTGGTTTTGAAACCAAAATGCCTTTAAACCAAAAGTCATTCAACCTAAAAGTAATCCAGTGTATGTATCTTCTACTTTCTAATTCCCTTTTTTCAAATTATAAACATCAATGAGGACACACTGAAAGACCTATGGAAATACTTTTGTTCACCATTGTTTCTCTGTAGGGTATAATTTGATATTTTAAATTTTACTTCAATACTGAAAGATATATGCAAGTATCAGTACACATTATTTCACCATACATTTATAATTTATTATACAATTAACTTTGTCTTCAAGTTCAGCAAGAAAAGAAACAATCAGAGTTTCGTGCTTAAAGTTATTTATCTGGAAAATTCTGAGGGGTAGATCATCTGGTTGAAACTATTTTAAAATATAATATTTTACAATAGGGCCTACAAAAATACTTAGATACCAGAAAAGCCAGAAGTTACAAAATATAAAAGAGTAAGTAATTATCTGTATTCCCAAGACAATATTCCCAAAGTAAACTATTGTTAAGATATAAATATTACCATTTGGGCCTCTGAATATTTTAAAGAAAAATCATTCTAATACATTTGGTAAAAATGATACATACTCATTATCAAAAATTTTTACAGATATGTTATACATATGTAAATATTATTCACAGCTGAATCTTGTACTGTATCATGATTATATTATATACTTCCTTAAAAACATTTTGCTTAGGGTGGGATCTGGAATGGAATCTTTTCTCTATGGAATCTTTTCTCTTAATGTATTCAAGAGGGTAATGTGACCTTGGCATCCTTTATTAAAAAACTGATTTTTGGTGCTGGAAAAAAAAAATTTTGCTTTTTGTATAGCTAATATTGGCAGTATTTGTTATTTATCCAGTTTTCTATGTACTGATTAATAATGCATCCCTTAACTATGCAGAATTGTACATCACCTCTTAATGTATTCAAATACAGTTTATCAGTCCCATATTTTCATGAGGAAAAGAAATCCTCTTGAAACTGTCTTCTTTTTCTGATCTGAACTAGGATTGTTCTCATGGTTTGTTTCACAGCCATTATTTTATTGATTTTTATTATATAATGGAAATATTTTTGCCACTTAAAGATTATTTCAGATTAGGATATACTAATATAATGAAATACTATTTGCTTATACGGAACAGGGTATAAAATATTTTCCAAACGGTATTTTTAAGTAAAAAATGCCAGATGTTTACCAAAAAAAAAAAAAAATCCAATTAAAAATGGGCAGAAGACATGAATAGACATTTCCCCAAAGAAAGAAGACATCCAGGTGGCCAACAGACACATGAAAATATGCTCAAAATTGCTCATCATCAGGGGAATACAAATAGAAAAAAACAATGAGATACCACTTCACACCTGTCAGGAGGCTAAACTCAAAAACAAAAGAAACAAGTGTTGGCAAGGATGTGGAGAAAAAGGAACCCTTTTGCACTGTTGGTGGGAGCACAAACCGGTGCAGCCACTGTGGAAAACAGTATGGTGGTTCCTCAAAAAATTAAAAATAGAACTACTCTATGATCTAGTAATCACACTCCTGGGTATTTACTCAAAGAATACAAAAACACTAATTCAAAGGTATATATGCATGCCTATGTTTATTGCAGCATTATCTACATAGCCTAACTACAGAAGTACCCAAGTTCTAATGGTACAGATACATTCTGCCCAGGTCTAATTATCCAGTGATAAATGGATAGTGAAGATGTGTCATATATACAACAGAATATAATTCAGCCATAAAAAAGGAAATCTTGCCATTTGCACAAGTGGATGGAGCTAGACAGTATTATGCTAAGCGAAATGAGTCAGCCAGAGAAAGATAAATACCATATGACCTCACTCATATGTGGAATTTAAGAAACAAAACAAATGAACAAAGGAAAAGAAAGAGAGAGAGAAACAAACCAAGAAACAGACTCTTAACTATAGAGAACAAACTGATGGTTACCAGAAGGGAGGTGGTAGGGAAAAGGGGAAAGAAGGGATGGGGATCAAAGAGTATACTTACCATGATGAAAAAACAAACAAAAACCTCTGAGATTTATGGGAGAAAAAAATGGCAAGATGTTTAAGATGATGTAGATAATGTTTCCATCAGTGTAAAAATAGTAGGTTATATACATACATACATTTATCTAACACATATTTAAACATATATGGAAATACATATAAGAAACTGATAATCAGGGGTGTCTGGGTGGCTCTGTGGTTGAACGTCTGCCTTTAGCTCAGGTTGTGATCCCAAGGTCCTGGGATCGAGTCCTGCATCAGGCTCCCCGCAGGGGGATCCTGCTTCTCCCTCTGCCTATGTCTTTGCCTCTCTGTGTGTGTCTCTCATGAATGAATAAATAAAATCTTTAAAAAAAAAAAACTATGATAATCATAGTTTCTCTGAAGAGGCATTTAAGAGACTGGAATTCAGTGTGGAAGATTTAACTTATACTTTTATTTATATTTTTTCCTGTTTGCCTTTTTAACACATCTTTCTTTTTCAAAGACAAAACCAGTTTTTAAATTTTGTAAGTGTTTCAAACTTCTAGGACTACCACAATGTCCTAATAAATTTTGCATTTATTTTTATGAAATTACTATCAGCTGCCTTAAAGAAATTATGAAGAATAGGAGAAGTGCTGTGAGACTTGGAAACATTGACAGGGGCTGAGGGTAGAAACAGGGAGACCAGTCAGAAGTCCACTGTAATAACCCAGGTAAGAAAGATGGTCTGTGCTGGTCACCATGAAGGTAATGAAAAATAATCAGACTGCAAGACATAGATTAGGGGGAGCCTGAGTGGCTCATTTCGCTGAGCATTAGACTCTTGATTTCAGTTCAGGTCATGACTTCGGGGTTGTGAGATTGAGCCTCACAATCCCATGTCAGGACTTGTGCTTGGTGGGGAATCTGCTTGAGATTCTCTCTCTTCCTCTGCTCCTCCTCTCTTTCTCTCTCTCAAATAAGTAAATATTTTTTAAAAATTTAATGAGTTTGTCATATTTGGAGTAAAAAAAAAAAGGCATACCACTACCAGTTGGAATACCTCATGTTTGAATCTTAAAAGCTAAGAATCTGAGTAGAGGAAAACAAAGACTAAGAGACTGCATCATTGGAGCCACTCTGTTCAATATGTAATTGATGCACACCAGTTGAAAAGTAAATGCTCTGATATAGTATCAAGAAAGCAAAGTTAATGAAAACAAATTCTCATAGTAAAGATGAGTCCCGCCACCATACCACACAAAAACACATTATCTTGAATGAACAGAACAAAAATAAATAAGGCTACCCTAACTGAAAATGTTCTACTCTCCCAGCATGTTTTCTCTGTTCCAATGGTACAGGTACATTCTGCCTGAATCTAATTGGTTCTTCTTTTCTGTCCCATCACAATGACTCCTTTGGAAGTTTTTAGTTGAATGCTGTTCCAGGTAACTTACAAATCCTTCTTGTCTCAAAGTTACAAGGAAAATCATTCAAGGCCCATTTGTCTTGAGCATTAACAAGGACAACACAATTTTCTTTCTGATTGTTGGGTTCATCCTCATGCCGAAATCTGAAATGAAAAAAAAAAACAAACATATATATGTGTGTGTGTGCGTGTGTGTGTGTGTGTGAGGGTCAGGGGACATGCATAGAAAATCCCTCTGGTGAAAATTTTAGAGCTGCACTGTCTGATAGAAGTATTGTAGTATATTAGTATAAAGGTTACACAACACATGGTATTCTATTCTGAGTAAGCATTTCTACATCAGTATACTCCAGCCCAAATGATTTCTGCTTACTATTTTCTCACCTTTACCTATAAAGCTCTTTCACCCCAGTCAATATACTCACAAAATATCTGGTTTAAATGGTGTTTTGTCCACCGACGACCACAGGCCTTCATGGTTCTCATGAATAAGTCCCAGGAAATATGAAAACTGTCTATCCAAAAATTGAATAATAAAGTTCTGCATAAAAATAGAAATTTTTATAAGTATATTTGCATTTGTTATTTAATAACTGTTATGTTAGGAAAAGAGGGAAAAGATCTAGATTACCAGCTAAGCACAAAAGCACTGTCTTCAGTAAGATCTGCTTTCAAACCCTGCCTCTCCCATATATTGTGTAATGTTAGTAAGTGCTCTAATCTCACCAAACCCAACACTTCTCATCTTCAAAAGGGACCACTCTACTACTTCACAGAGTTTCTGTGAAGAGTTAGTGAGATCAGACTTGCAAATCCCTTAGCACAGTGCTTAATAGGATCCAAATTTTTAAACTTTCATTTTTAAAATTGCCTTCTTTAATTGCTTGTGTATTAAATTAAGTTCCATTTTATTCAAAGAGTCAGTGAGCCTATAGGTTGCAAAGCCATTGGAACAGAATCCTCCAGGAAACCCCCCAAACTTAGGAAAGGGTAGACTATGAGCTCTTGTTCATATATGGATGTATATTAGATGAGGAAACACATTTGTTTTTAAAGAACTGAATTAAACTTAAGAATTCTTTTAAATTTAGAATTACAACCATACGACTGAATTATTTTTCCTATGCTTTCTCCTAAGAAGCTATTTCAGTCCTGATTAAACCATTCATTTATTCACTTACTTACCAAACATTTTATCAAGACCTATCCAGTGTGCTTAGCACTGTGCAGGACTTTGGAGATGCAAAGATTAGAAAAGCAGGGCCCCACCCTCTACCAAGTGAATGGGCAGAGAACAGATAAGCTCAGAGCTATTATCACACAATGCACAAAGTACACGGAAGCATCTCCAAATTAGAACAGGGAGGATGGAGAAGGGAAGGTGGTCAGGATACTTTTCTGGAGGAAATGACACAAAAATCATATCTGGAAAGACCAGACATTGGCCAGATGAAGAAAAAGGAGAGAGAAAGATAAAAGAGATGAAGCAAAGGCATAGACGCAGAGCAGAGAAATTCCTTTTTCTCTGCAAAGAGATTCAAATGAACAGAGAGACAGATGGGAGCCTCCTAACATACCAGCTCAGCTTCTGTGCTGATGGTGGCCAAGTGAGCCCCCATACTCGTGCAGTTCCTTTCACTCTCAGCCCAGGTCTTGTTGTCATTAAGAGGAAGATAGCAGTTGGACTGGAAGGCTCTCCAGCCAAAAGGACAGCAACTGCCCCTGCTCCCTGGTGAGAAATTAAAACAAAAATCACTTACAAAGGAGCATTTCATCTGTAACAGATTGCATAGCTATGCTGTTAACTATACAGTTAATATTTTGGGGAATAATACCAGGATTCACAAAATCATTCGTTCCCCCTCTTTCAAAAATCCTGAAAATTACATTTCTAAATATTTTTTGAACAAAAGTATCTGAATCACATAGTGACTATAAGAAAATTACAAGATATTCTCTTAGAAGACATCATCATTTTTCAATGTCCCTACATCTATTTGCTTCATATATGAAGTGTTTCTAAAACAAAGCCTTTTGCAGGAAATTTTATCTAAAGGGGGTAAAGAACCTATAGAACTCTCAAGGGTTTCCTCATCCTCCCAAATGAGGTTTTACAAGTTCCCGCATAATAAAAGAGAGAAAGTCACTTCAGCAAAGCTCTCTATTCTAGCAGGAAACAGTCCTTAAGATACACCTGAATCAAAAGAAAATAGAATTAAATTAGTATTATGTTTTGGATTTCTGGAAATGGACCTTAGACGTGTAGTTATATTCTCCAGTTATACAACTGATTACAGTCATGAGAAATCTATTCCTATTTATTGACATTCCCTCTTGCACCAGATACTCATCTTATGATTTAATCTCTCTTGGTTTACTACTGATAACTTTATTTATTTTTTTTTAAGATTTTATTTATTTATTCATGAGAGACAGAGAGACAGAGAGAGAGAGAGAGAGAGAGAGAGAGGCAGAGACACAGGCAGAGGGAGAAGCAGGCTCCATGCAGGGAGCCCGATGTGGGACTTGATCCCAGGTCTCTAGGATCAGGCCCTGGGCTGAAGGTGGTGCTAAACAGCTGAGCCACCAGGGCTGCTCAGTACTGATAACTTTAAATCCAGATCATGAACCTGAATGGAAATGGAAGAAAGAAATAAATTCTCCTGTGCCCTTTGCTATCTGTACCTTTCAATTTTGATATCTCTCTGGTACATATCAGCTTCGTGTGGTACTCTGGTAACTTGAACACTCCCATGCCTTTACTGCAGCGTAGAAAGTTGTGATGAGTCACTGTCAAAAGGGAAAAGAGTTAGCTTTTTTGGTTTTGTTTTGTTGTTGTTGTTGCTTTAGTTTTCTTTTCTTCTATAACCATTTAATTAGGGAAATGGGAGTTGGTCACTCTGATCTTTCTCTTCTCCTGAGTTAAGGTAACTATCCCCTATTCTTACTTCCCAGGTCCTTTGTTCCAGCTCCAGGTGAATAGGTTGAAAAGAATTGTTGAAATTTAATATTTTTAGTATCATATTATCCATGTTGTGCTTTATGGTAGTAGTTCTGCAAACCTTCATGTGTATATGCTTTTAAGCATATTTTTCTATCAGAATATGTGTTCGAGTGGAGATTTTTAGTGAACACCAGGATAGTTCTGCCAAGTTTTACGAGCTATATACATTTATTGGTCTTTTACGTATTTTTACTTTGAGGGGTGCCTGGTTGGCTCACTTGGTTGAGCATCTGACTTGATTTTGGCTCAGATCATGGTCTCAGGGTTGTGTGATCCAGCCCCACATTGGGCTCTGTGCTGGGCATGGAGCCTGTTTAAGTTTCTCTCTCTCTCTCTCTCTCTCTCCCTCAACCCTCCACCTCTCCCCACTCATACACACTCTCTCCCTTAAAAAATATAAATAAATATTTTTACTTTGAAATATAACTGAGTGCAAAAAAAAAAAAAAGAAATATAACTGAGTGCAAAGAAGTGAAAAACACAAATGTACAGTTTATCAAATTATTGAAAAGTGACCACTTCAGGTAACAACAACCCAGCTTAAGAAACACAGTATTGCCAACACCCCCAGATGGCCTTCACATCCCAAATACAACCCACTTCCTCTCTCTTAAAGATAACTATGCCATGGCTTTTAAAGTAATCACTTTGTGCTTTGCTTCACAATTTTACCACTTAATAACATATCCCTAAGCCATACAGATCACATTTGACTACTTTTGAACTTTAAATAAATAAAATCATAAAATATGTACTCTTTTGGTTCTGCTTTTGCTCAGTGTAATTTCTGAAATTTATCTATATTGTTACATACAACCATAATCCATTCATTTTTATTGCTATAAAGTGATCTACTGTCTTAATGAATTAAAATATATTTATATATTCTTCTGGTAGATATTTGCATTGCTCCCAGTGTTTGACTATTATGAATTATACCACTTTTGAACATTTTGACCATGCATCCTAGAGCACAGAAGCATGCATCTCTGTAGGATACATGCCTAGGAGTGGAATTGCTGGTTGTAGGATATATATATTGCCAACTATGATAGTGGCAAAGTTTTCTTTCTTTTTTTTTAATTGGAGTTCAATTTGCCAACATATAGCATATCACCCAGTGTGGCAAAGTTTTCCAAGCTGGTTGTACTGCTCTATGCTCCCATCGGCAGCAACTCATCAGAGGTCCAGTTGCTCCACACCATCATCAACATTTCATAGTACCAGACTTTTTAATTCTTGCCATCCTAGTATTGTGCAGTGGTATCTCATTGTGAGTTGAATTTTCATTTCCCTGAAACCTAATGAGGTTGACATTTTTGTATGTGTTTATTAAACATTTCCAATTTCTTTTCTATAGTACCTGTTCAAAATTTTGCCTACTTTTCTGCTGTATTGTCAGGAGTTTTTCCTATTGATTTGAAAGTATTGTTTATATATACTGTACACTAATTTTTAATCATTACATGCATTACAAACACCTCCTATGGCTGTTTTCCTTCTTGATATTTCTTTTTTTTAAATTTTTATTTATTTTTGATAGTCAGACACACAGAGAGAGAGAGAGAGAGGCAGAGACACAGGCAGAGGGAGAAGCAGGCTCCATGCACCGGGAGCCCGACGTGGGATTTGATCCCCGGTCTCCAGGATCACGCCCTGGGCCAAAGGCAGGCGCTAAACCACTGCACCACCCAGGGATCCCCTTTCTTGATATTTCTGTTGCACAGTATTCTTACTTTATTTTCTCCATTGGCTAGCACGAGTAAGAAATCATTCTCTGCCTTGAGGATAAATATATTCTCCATTTATCTTCTAAAAAGCACTACTGATTTGCTTTTCACATTTTGGCCAATAATCCACCTCGGGTTGATTTTGTACATAATACAAGACAGGAGACCAATTTCACTTTTTGAATAAGGATACTCAATGGTCCTCTAGCACATGAACTGAACAAAATTGTCCTTTCCTGATAACTGCAGTATCCCCTTCTGTTTTATATAAAGAGTTCATACATGCAGGATCTGTAACTAAGCTCTCTATTCCTCTCCTCTGGTCTATTTATCTGTACTTGCACCTATACAATATTACCATAATTATAATAACTTTATACAAGGTCTTGCTATTAGAAAGAACAAATCTTTCAATTGTTCTTCTTTTCAAAACCAGACTACAGTCCATCTGAAAACTGGGTTGTTGCTGGTTACTGTTTACTGATAAGATGCAGCCCTTTATAATCTCAGTCAAAAATGGGGCATGATTTACTACAGTCACCAACCTTCGTATGTATAGAAAAGAGTTTGACTCCCATTTTTCATTCTCTGACACGAGACAGTACCATCAAAGGTTAAAAATGCAGCTCTGGATTTTAAAGTCAAGACCCTAAAAAGCAGTATGGATTGAAATATTGGGAGAAAATCAAAATAACAAAAGGCTTAGAGAAACTTTTTGAAAGTTGTTTGGGGAAATAATTCACAGAGTTTCATTTCTGTTAATAACTTACCCAAACAATTTGCAATAAAACAAGCACTGAGAAGTGAGATGAAAAAAACAGCAGTGGCCCAAGGGATCAGCTGCAGATGCTGGCCTCCTACTAGGATAAAAGGAAAGATAAATAAATATATTGTCTCCTCAGCCACAAGAACTCGGGAAAATATTCTACTGAAGAGCAAGCTAAATATGAAATCATAATACTTTAGATCTAGAGGAGAGCTTAAAGATTTCCTCCTGAATAAATCAATTTTAGAGCTTACTGATAAAAACATACATACATACATAAAAAATATGAACAATTTTTTAGAATGGAAAGTCTTTATAAGACAGAAAACCTGAAAATCATAAAAAATTGATAATTTGGGTCCATAAAATTAAAACATCTATATAACACAAAAAAATGTTGAAACACAAGGGACATATGAAAGAAAAATTTGTCACAATATTAATGTCTAGACTGTATAGAGAATTTCAAAAATCAGTTTGAAAACTAAGCAAAAATCTGACCAGGAAATTTGCTGAAAATTTAATTTGCTAAAATTATAAACAGTCATTAAACAAAAAAGTATGCTCAAAGAAATGTAAACTACAATATTATGGTATAATTTTTCACATATGAGATTTTTAAAAGAAAATAGAAAATACACAGTGTCAGCAAGATTGAGGAGAGATAAACTCTTCTGGTGAGGAAATACATGCTTATGCTAAACTATAAATTAGAAAGCCGTTAGATCAAGTTAGCAGCACTTACCAACTTTTTTTTAAAGATTTTATTTATTCATGAGAGACACAGAGAGAGAGGCAGAGACACAGGCAGAGGGAGAAGCAGGCTCCATGCAGGGAGCCCAACGTGGGACTCCATCTCAGGTCTCCAGGATCATGCCCTGGGCCAAAGGCAGGCACTCAACCGCTGAGCCACCCAGACATCCCAAGCACTTATCAATTTTTAAATGAATTACATTTGCCACAACAATTTCAATTCTAGAGCTCTATCATTTAGAAATAAGTGAACTGAAAAAAATTAAAATAAAATTAAATAAAATAAATAAAAAGAAATAAATGAACTGGATGTCCGGGTGGCTCAGTTAGTTAAGTATCTGCCTGAATCTCAGGTCATGATCTCAGGGTCCTGGGATGGAGCCCCACATCAAAAGTCAAAAGGTGGGCTCCCTGCTGAGCAGGAAGTCTGCTTCTCACTCTCCCTCTGCCTCCCTCTCTCCCACTTGCTCATGTGTGCTCTCTCTCTATGTCTCTCAAATAAATAAATAAATAAATAAATAAATAAATAAATAAATAAAATCTTTTTTTAAAAAAGGAATAACTGAACTTATTTATATGGAAGGATATTCAATGTAGCACTTTTGGAAGTAGAAAAAAGCACCAGAAACCAATTATTGCATGTGCATTATTAATAGTAAATATTCTGAATTATGATGAATTTCTATGATGGAATTCTTCACAGTGATTAAAATAATCCTATATATTTGTGTGTATTGACAGTAAAAGTCTTCAAGACATTTTATATTGTTACATAAAAAGGTGTATGTCAGGGCAGGCTGCGTGGCTCAGTGGTTTAGCGCCGCCCTCAGTCCAGGGCATGATCCTGGAGTCCCAGGATCGAGTCCCTCTGCCTGTAAATAAAATCTTTAAAAAAAATGTATTTCAGGACCAGTGTACAATGTGGTCCCATTGAAGGCTGCCATGGTGGAGTGATGAGGTGAAGCAAAAATATTAATTTAAAAATTACGTATTTCACATTTTTCCTATTTCCCAAAAATATGGCTTAATATTCTTGTAATACAAAGATATTGTGTCCTTTAAGTACAGCTTAAAATGGGATAAAGTCAGAGCCTCAGGTAAACTGAGCCTTATTCAGTGTGTTTTGTATATCTTCCTTCTTCCTCTTGCCTTTAAAAGAATCTTCCTAAATTACTCTCTTTCTTCCCATCTTTTTTTTTTCTGTATAATTTATCTTCTTTCTTGGCCGAATTTATGTTTCACAAAGAAGTTTCTCTTACCCAACATATTTGAATCTATGAGCTTCCTCTTCACCAAAGTCTTTGACATTTCCTTTAACTCTTCCTCCTCATCATCTTCAATCTTCACAACTATTAACTACTAACAATTCGTATTTTTAAATCTTAGTTGTAATGATATTTGTCTCCTTAAAACTGAGAGGAGAGAATGTACTCACGTTTATTTTGAGGTTCTGCTTGCCCCATCATGGGTTAAATCTCTTGCTGTCCTGTGGTTGGGAGAACTAGAGCTTCTCTTACTTCTTCCCCAAGTGTGTGTTTCTGTGGGTAAAGGAGTAAACCATCAGAAATACTTGAGACCGAACACTAATGTTACTTATTCTGGTAAGATCAGAAAGTTCCCTAAATAAAAGACAAGTCAAAAGAAGAAGTATTTTCAAAGACAGGTTCCCTTGATTCACTCTGGGAGACAGCAAAGGCAAAAGGAAATTGGGAAAGCAACACCCAAAAACTGCCAGTAGAAATTTCCACTAAGTATGTTGAGATCACTAGATGAGTGTGTAATGTGACATTTCTCAATGTGTTTTCACTCATTCAAACAAAAAGTTTAGCAATTCAATACCCTAAGAGAATAATCATTATGCCTAATGAAACTTTAATAAGCATTCCTTCATCTCTCTTTTCTCATTTATGGATGCTATATTTTCAAAGGTAATTACAGGCTGGAGGTAAATTCTGCCTTAAAAAGTACTCTGAGGGATCCCTGGGTCGCACAGCGGTTTAGCGCCTGCCTTTGGCCCAGGGCGCGATTCTGGAGACCCGGGATCGAATCCCACATTGGGCTCCAGGTGCATGGAGCCTGCTTCTCCCTCTGCCTATGTCTCTGCCTCTCTCTCTGTGTGTGACTATCATAAATAAATAAAAATTAAAAAAAAAAAGTACTCTGAAAAAAAGCTCTCTGAGCTGAGTAAGTTGTGTGCAAGATAGCAAAAGACAATGTGAGCATCGAGCTGAAGCTTTTATTTTTATTTTTTTTTTGAGCTGAAGCTTTTAATGTACACAGTGTACATATATTGTATGGAAAGACACAGGAACTTTTGTTTTGGAATTGAGAAGAGGATGGTGGAGCTATTGATTAAATCCCCAAATCCTCCTACAGGAGAGAAAAATAAGCTTGTTAAGGCAAAGGCAAATGAAATGTAACATTCTGTGATAAAGACAGCATCAGGGTCCCTGACTTCTTCTACAGTACTGTCCTAGACTGAATGTTTGTGTTCCCATCCATGCTGGCATCATGATCTCAAATGTTCCAGCCTCTAGAACTGTGAGAAATAAATGCCTGTTTTTTAAGCCACCAATCTATGGTATTTTGTTAGAGCAGCCTGAGATCACAAAAACAAGTATCTAGCATCTTAGAGAGCCTTCCTAAATTCCGTCTTCAGAATATGGCCCTTCTGCATTCTTGCTTAAGCTACAATATTACTTTAAGTATACCTACATATATATATTTAGTGAACTTGAATGACGTACTACTTTGCTATGTTAAGCTGGAAATAGGAGGAAGTAAAACTACATATTTGACAACACATATATTTTTCAACACTGTCACAACCCAAAGTATTCCCACAGCAATAACAGTATTTACCCACACACTCTCATAAACAACCCTAGAAACTAGATCTTTGTCTAAAGTAAAATGTGTTGGGACACCTGGGTGGCTCAGTGGTTGAGCATCTGCCTTCGGCTCAGGTCATGATCCTGGGGTCCTGGAATCGAGTCCTGCATCAGGCTCCCCACAGGGAGCCTGCTTCTCCCTCTGCATATGTCTCTGTCTGTCTGTCTGTCTCTCTCTCTCTCTGTGTCTCTTATGAATAAATAAATAAAATCTTAAAAAAATAAAGTAATATGTGTTTGTGGCACCTGAGTGGTTCAGTGGTTGAGCATCTGCCTCTGGCTCAGGGCATGATCCCAGGGTCCTGGAATTGAGTCCTGCATCAGGCTCCCTACAGGGAGCCTGCTTCTCCCCTCTGCCTATGCTCCTCTCTCATGAATAAATAAATAAAAATCTCTTTAAAAAAATAAAGTAATATGTGTTCTTTATTAAAAGAATCTAGAGTCCTAGAGGATATATAAATCCCACCTAGAACAAGAAAAAATAAACCACATCTGGCATATTTTGTGTCCCCAGAAAACAAACATGATTTCAAACACATGAGAGACACTCTGCTCTAGAAAGTTTCCTGAGCCAAATGAAACGCTGTGTCCAGATATAGTTAAGATCACAAAAATACAGGGTTGCCCACGTGGATCAGTTGGTAAAGCAAGTGTCCGACTCTTAATTTCAGCTCAGGTCATGACCTCAGGTTGTGGGATCGAGCCCTGCATTGGGCTCTGCACCCAGCAGGGAGTCTGCTTGAGATTCTCTCTCCCTCTGCCTCCGAGCTCTCTCTCTAAAATAAATGAATATATATATTTTAAATAGCTATAGCATCAACAACTTCTAAATCGATGGAGACACAATAAAAATGTAAATGATGACATCAAAAATGTAAAAAGAGGGAGAGTAAAAGATGGAGTTTTGGCATGGAAGCAAAGTTAAATTGCTATCAACATAAAATAGACTGTTATATATTCAAGATATTTTATGTAAACCTCATTGGAATCACAAAGTAAAAATCTAAAATATAAACTAAGATAAAGAGAAAGGAATCAAAGCATACCACTACAGAAAATCACTGATTGCAAAGGAAAGCATAAAGAAAGGAAGAAAAAAAATGGAACCATAAAACACAGAAAACAATAAGATGGCATTAACAAGTCCTTGCCTATCAATAATTACTCTCATTGTTAATGAATTGAGTTCTCTAATCAAAGGCATAGAGTGGCTGGATGGTTAAAAAACAAGACCTAACTATATGCTGAGTACAAGAGATTCACCTCAGCTCCAAACATATACAGAGATTCAAAATAAAGAGATAGCAAAAGATACTCTATGCAAGCAAAAACAAAAAGTATCCATCCTAATATAAGACAATATAAACTTTAAGCCCAAAATGGTAACAAGAGACAAAGATAGTTATTATATAATGGCAAAAGGTCAATACATCAAGAAGATAAAACAAACAAATATACATATATGCACACAACATCAGAGCATCTATAATATTTCAAGAAAGTATAAAAAGACCCAAAGAGAGAAATAGGAAATAACACAATAATAGTAGGGTTCTCAATTGCTCACTTTCAACAAGATCACTGAGACAGAAAATCAATAAAAAAACAATGTACTTGAAAATAACTTTAGAGCAAATGAACCCAAGAGACAAATCCAGAATTTTCCATCCAATAGCAGTAGAATATACATTCTTCTCAAGTGCAAATGGAATACTTTCTTCCAAAATTTAAAGAATTAATGGAAATCCTCAAACTTTTCCAAAAAAAATGAAAAGGAGGAAACACTCCCAAATTCATTTTATGAGGATAGCATTACTCTGATACAATAGCCAGATAAAGATACTACAAGAAAAGAGAACTATAGACCATTATCCCTGATAAATATAGATACAAAAAAACTCAACAAAATATAGCAAACCAAATTCAACAGCACATTAAAAAAAATCATTCATCATGATTAAATAGGAATAATACCTGGGATATAAGGATGGTTCAGCAAATGTAAATCAATAAATGTAATGCACCATATTAATAGGATAAAAGATAAAAATCATATGATAATCTCAATAGATGCAGAAAAAGCATTTGACAAACTACAACATTCTTTTATGATAAAAATGCTCAAAAATTAAGTATAGAAGGAATATACTTCAACACAATAAAGGTCATATATGACAAAACCATAGCTAACATCATAATCAATGGTGAACAGGTGAAAGTTTTTTCTCTAAGATCAGAAATAAGACAAAGGTACCCCCTCTTACCACTCTTATTCAACACAACATTAGAAGTCTTAGCCAGAGCAATCAGGGAAAACAAATCAAAGGTATCCAAAGAAAAGGAACAAGCAAAATTGCTTTTATTTATATTTGATCCCATATATAAAACAATCCTAAGAATCCCAATGAAAAACTTCTAGAATTAATTAACATATTCGATAAAGTTGTAAGATACACAATTATCTTACAGAAAATAATTGTGTTTCTATAGACCACCAACAAAACATCTGAAAAAGAAATAAAGAAAACAATTCCATTCACAATAGCATCAAAAACACTAAAATAATTAGGAATAAATCTAACCAAGGAAGTAAAATAACTGCACAGAAAACTACAAGACTTTGATGAAAAAAATTAAGGAGGACACAAACAAATGGAAAGATACCCTGTATTCATGGATCAGGAGAATTAATATTGTTAAAATGTCTACACACATTTTATACATATAAATCATCTATAGATTCAATGCAATCCTTATCAAAATCCCAATGACATTTTTCACAAAAATAAAAAAATTATACTAAAATTTGTATGGCACAACAAAAGACTCTAAATAGCCAAAGCAACCTTGAGAAAAAAAGAACAAAACTGGAAAATAACACTTCCTGATTTCAAATTATACTACAAAGCTAAGTAATGAAAACTGTGGCACTGGCATTAAAATAGACACATAGATCAATGGAGTCAGATAGGAAGCCCAGAAACTCCTGCACCTATGGTCAACAAATATTTGACAAGGAAGCCAAGAATAGTCAATGGAGATAGAACCATCCCTTCAAAATAGTGTTAGGAAAAGTGGATAGCCACAAGTGTAAGAATGTGGTTCTTACACTTATCTTACACTACTTATAAAAATGAACTGAAAATGGAGTAAAGACTTTAAGAATATCTGAAACTATAAAACTCCCAGAAAAAAAAACATAGGGATAAAATTCCTTGACATTGTTGTCAGCAATGATTTCCTGGATATGAAAGCAAACACACAAGCAGCAAAAGCAAAGGATAAATAAGTAGGATGACCTCCAATTTAAAAGCTTTCTGCTTTTTTAAAAAGCCTTTTTTTCAGATATTCAAAAACATTTATTAATAAAATGAAAAGGTAACTTACAAAATGGAGGAAAACATTTACAAAACACATATCTAGTACAGCATTAACATCTAAAAAATATAAAGAACTTGGGACGCCTGGGTGGCTCAGCAGTTTTGCGCCTGCCTTCGGCCAAGGGCATGATCCTGAAGTCTCAGGATGGAGTCCGCATCAGGCTCCCTGCATGGAGCCTGCCTCTCTCTTTCTCTCTCTCTCTCTCCGTGTCTCTAATGAATAAATAAAATAAAATAAATAGATAGATAGATAGATAGATAGAACTAATACAATTCAATAGCAAAAACCCCTAACAGTCCAATTTAAAAACAGGCAGAGGAACTGAATCATCTCCAAAGAAGACATACCGATTGCCGGGAGGCACATGAAAAGGTGCTCGACATCACTAATCATCAGGGAAATGCAAATCAAAACCACAGTGGAAAAAAAAAAAAAAGCACAATGACATACCACCTCACACCTGTTAAAATTAAGGTTATATAAAGAAGACAAGAGATAACGACTGTTGACAAGGATCTGGAGAAAAAGGAACCCTAGAGCACTGCTGGTAAGAATGTAAATTGGTACAGCTACTATGGAAAAGTGTGGAAGTTCCTCAAAAAATTATAAATAAACCTACCAATGATCCAGTAATACCACTTATGTTTTCATATCTAAAGAAACTGAAATTAGAATATTGTAGGGATATCTATAGCATTACTCAGAACAGCCAAGATATGGAAACAACCTAAGTGTCCATCAACAGATGAATGGATAAGGAAGATATGGTATAAATATGCAATGGAATATTATTCAAACATGAGAAGGAAGGAAATCCTGCCATTTGCAACCATTCGGATGGACATTGAGGACATTATGCTAAGTGAGTTAAGTCAGGTAGAAAAAGATAAGTACTATATGATATTACTTATGTATGGAATAAAAAACTGACAAACTGAGGAACAGAGAGTAGAATGGTAGTCACCAAGGGTTGGTGAGTGGGGGAAATGGGGAGATACTGGTCAAAGGTACAAACTTCCAGTTATGAGATTAACAGTCTAATGTACAACATGTTAAGTATAGCTAAAAATATTATATATACTTGAATGGTACTTAAAAAATAGATTTTAAACATTTGCCACACAAAAGAAATGGCAAATATGTGACAGGATGCAGGTGGTAGCTAACACTACAGTGGTAATCATCTTGCTATTTGTAAATGCATCAAATTGTATACCTTAAAATTACACAATGTTCTATGTCAACTATATCTCAATAACACTGAGGGGAAATTTTTGCATCCATACAACAGAATATATTTGGCAATAAAAAGGAATGAAATACTGCTACATGCTACAATATGGATGAATCTTAACAACATTATGCTAAGCGAAAGCGAACAACAAAAGACCACATATTGTGTGATTCCATTTATATGAAGTGTCCAGATTGGGAAAATTCATAAATACAAAAAGTAGATTAGTGATTCCTTGGGCAGGGCATGGTGGTATAGATTTTGGAGTAATGACTAAGCAGTGTAAAGTGTCTTCTTGGGTAATGATATGTTCTAAAATTGATTGTGATGAAAGTTGCATAAATCTGTGAATATGCAAAAAAGCCACTGATCTATATACTTTAATTTTTTTTTATTTATTTATGATAGTTACAGAGAGAGAGAGAGAGAGGCAGAGACATAGGCAGAGGGAGAAGCAGGCTCCATGCACCGGGAGCCTGATGTGGGATTCGATCCCGGGTCTCCAGGATCGCACCCTGGGCCAAAGGCAGGCGCCAAACCACTGTGCCACCCAGGGATCCCTGATCTATATACTTTAAATGACTGGGTTATATGGAATGTAAATTATATCTCAATAAAGCTCTAAAGAAAAAAGATTTACTCTACATCTGAATGTCTACCGACTCATGAACAAATAAATAAAATGTGCTGTATTTATAAATGAAATATTACTTAGCAATAAAAAAGTATAAAATATTGACATATAAACAACCTCAGAAACACCATGCTAAGATAAAAAGTCAGACACAAAAAATACATATTGTTAATTTTTTAAAATGAAATATCTACAAAAGGCAAATCCATAGATTATATAGTGAGGAAATTAGTGGTTGCCAGGGACCAGGAGTGGGAATGAGGGGTAACTGTAAATAGGCACAAGAAATCTTTTTGGTGGGCAGCCTGGGTGGCTCAGCAGTTTAGCGCCGCCTTCAGCCCAGGGCCTGAGCCTGGAGACCCGGGATTGAGTCCTACATCGGGCTCCCTGAATGAAGCCTGCTTCTCCCTCTGCCTGTGTCTCTGCCTCTCTCTCTCTCTGTGTCTCTCATGAATAAATAAATAAAATCTTTAAAAAAAAAACTTTTTGGAGTGATGAAAAAGTTCTATATCTGTATTGTGGAAATGGTTTTACAACTCTACAAATTTTCTAAAAATCACTGAATTATATACTTAAAACACCTTATGGTATATAAAGTATACCACAATAAAGCTGTCTTATAATAATAATAATAACAATAACAACTTTAAATGGAATAGACTAAATTATCCAACCAAAAGACATAGGAGTAGCTAAATGGATAAAACAAAATTACATGCGGCCTCTAAGAGACTCCAGCTCTAAGGACACCCTCAATCTGAAAGTAAAGAGATGAAAAGAGATACTCCATGCAAATGGAAATGAAAAGAGAGTAGGTTGTAGCTATTCTTAGACAAAATAGTTTCTAAGACAAAGACTATAATAAGAAATAGCAAAAGTCAAAATAAAATGAATAAAGGAGTCAATTCAACAAGAGGATATAACATTTGTAAATATATATGCAACCAACACAGGCTCACCTAAATATATAAAGCAGATATTAACAGACCTGAAGGGAGAAATAGGCAGCAGTACAGTAATAGCTGGAGACTTCAATGCCCCACTTTCAACAATGGATTGCTTACCCAGGCAGAAAATCAATAAGGAAACATTGAACTTAAATGACACATGGACCTAGCACACATGTACAGAACATTCCATCCAAGAGCAGCATAATATACATTCTTCCCAAGTGTACAGGGAACATTCTCTAGGAGAAATCACATGTTAGGCTGGCTACAAAACAAGTCTTAATAAGACTGAAATCATATTAAGCATCTTTTCTGGCCACAATGGCATAAATCTAGAAATCAATTGCAAGAAAAAACCTGAAATTCACAAATATATAAGGTTAAACAACATGTTATACATACGTACTATTCTTTGAGCTACTCTATGTATTTTGATTGGGGAATGTAGTTCTTTTCTTTTAAAGAAATCGTTATTATTTGATTGTGGCATACTTCACATACCATAAAATAATGTTTTAACCAATGGATCAAGAGGAAATTAAAAAAAGAAATCAAACTAAAAATTAAAATGTCTTGAAACAAGTGAAAATGGAAATATAACATAAAAAACTCTTGGGATGTGCAAAAGCAGTTTTAATATAGGGAAGTTCACAGCAATAAATATCTACATGATAAAAGATATTATTTCTTGGAAGTAAAAGCAAGAACAAAAAAAGGATAAACATCCTTTAAAAAGTGATATGAAGGGGCACCTAGGTGGCTCAGTCAGTTGAATGTCCAACTCTTGTTTTTGGCTCAGGTCATGATCTAAGGATTGTGAGATTGTCTCACATCAGGCTCTGCACTAAGTAGGAAGTTTGGGATTTTCTCTCTCCCGCTCCTTCTTTCTCTTCCACTGCTTACACTCAAATAAATAAATAAATAAATAAATAAATAAAATCGGTTTTTTTTTTTAATGATATGAAAATCAAATCAGGCTACTAAGTTCATTAAGATGTTGGTCAGACAACCCTTCCAAATAAGCAAACCAATGTGTGGCAATCAGGCCCAGAAATGGAGATGAGTCTATGGAATGCAAGCCAGAGAAGTTTGTTAGAGTGAGGGATCCAGGATAATCTGTTATTCAGAATGTCACCGTGCATTATTGCAAAGCCTGTTAGTTGAGAAAATTCTGAGCTGCACATTCTTTTGGGTTGTACAATCTCTTCCATACTATGGGTTTCAGTTTTTGCCATTTTCACTATAATGGCTTTAGTCAGACTGTCCCACAGTATCTCATAGATGAATTATTACTCTAAAGTGAAAGAAACATTTCAACTCCAAATCTTGTGTCAAAACTTAGCAAAGAAATAGTTGTTTGCATTCAAAGTGTCTGGACTCAGCCTGATGATGAAACCTGAAAAAGAGAAATAGGAAATACGTAACAGGGAAATTCCTGATGAAGAAACCAGGGCCAGGAAGGTAATGGAAATAAAAACGAATCAGTTGATTAGTTGCAAATATTTGGAAAGTATCTACTATGTGCTAAGCTCTTTGTAGTTTGTGGGAATACAACAGGGAATACAACAGGAATACAATACAACATTGTCTTTCACCAGTTCCACAGTGTACCTATTATGTACCAGGGACTTTTCTAGGCATTGGGGAAAAGGCCATGGGCAAAATAGGTCCAAATTGTCCATCCTCCTAATGCTGACACTGTATTATGGTAAAACAGATTTTCAACAAATGCTTATATATTTAATGAATACTGCCCAGAAAGAATTACCAGGTAATAATGAAGAAAAATGGGAACACATGGGATCCCTGGGTGGTGCAGTGGTTTGGCGCTTGCCTTTGGCCCAGGGCGGGATCCTGGAGACCCAGGATTGAATTCCACATCGGGCTCCCGGTGCATGGAGCCTGCTTCTCCCTCTGCCTAAGTCTCTGCCTCTCTCTCTCTCTCTCTCTCTGTGTGTGTGTGTGACTATCATTAAAAAAAAAAAAAAAAAAAATGGGAGCACATAACTCAGAATGGGGCTGAAATAGGGATGTAGAGGAAGGAAAGAAGGCACCCTGAAGGAAGGGATGATGTAGAAGTTTGAATAGGACTTGTCTGTCCCACCACATCCCACAAGTGCTGGGAGATTTAAAGACAATATGAGATTGCATAGTTAGTAATAACCCACTAATTAGATGAAACAGGATCTCATTCAAATGTGACAGAGACTCAGTATTTTTCAAGATATTTCTCTCATTCTTTGTCCTAAAATAATACAAGAAGTGAATACGTAAAAATGGCAAACTAATGCTCACAGACTCAAAGTATTTTTAAAAGATTGAGCATCAAGAAAGGACCCTAAACTCTACCAGAGAGAAAAAATAATGCAGATTTACTCAAAAGAAATACATAAAGTTGATCTTTGACTTCTTACCATTATAACTGGGTATTAGGAATAATGTAATTACACCTTCATAGGTCACTGGGCCTACGTTTTCTCACTTCAGGGAAGGTATTTGGTACAGGGACAAAAAGAAAAAAATCCTGATGATATCTCTTTTTCCCCTTTTTTTTCAGAAGATGGTGATACTTAGAGTGATTCATCTAAAAGGCAAATAAAGAGATAGAAGGGGAGATTTCCAAAGACTTAGATGTGAACACAAGTTGTCACATTCCAGTAACCCTAAGGACTTGTACTCTGCATCTTGACAGAGATACCCAAAGTGGATAGACCTCAGAGAAGAAAAACTGTTTAGTTCACTGAGAGAAACTGAACTGTTGTCACAGAAAATCTGATGCCATCCACTACCCAGATCCCAGACAGATTCAAACAATGGGACAAGCTGTGGTGACCCCATTGCACTACCGATTAAGAGTCCCTCTTTCTTTTACTGCACAACACATAAGCTTCCTGGATCCTTCTGCAATAGCAGTGAGGGAAAAGGAGCCCCAAGATGACTGAGACTGAGTTTCCTACCAGGCTGGCATACCAGAATCTCAGAATCAGATTTATTTGTACTTAAAACTGTGAAATTACTCACACATTTAAGTTTGTAGACAAAGAGTTATGACCACAACAACAAAGAAAAAGGCACAATGTACAAGAAACAGTAGGTCTAACCAGGAAAGCCAGGAAGGGAAGTCCTTGAATGGCCACTGTGAATAGCAATGGGTCCACTATGGGGCAGTAGGAGGAGGGCTCTGGAAACACCAGATTAAAGCTGAATGCCATGTAAGAGGCACACTAATTGGAAGGGTTGAAAAATAAGAGCATAACAGAAACAGGATATCTAATAAAAGGCAATTAACAATACTAGGGGGGAAAGCTGTATGAGAAAGTAGAGTCCAATTAGGAAGCAAATTAAAATGTAGCTCGAGTTAAAATAACTTCTAGAATCTAAGCAAGTAGAATCCATTTGACCTGGGTGAAAGGCTCAATCTCCTCTAAATAAATCAGAATTAAGACATAGGACCCATACATTATCTTAGCATTCGTCATGATTTACAAAATGTAAATGTAAATTATTCTTAATACTCTGTTTTGATGAAGATAGCCATTATAAACAAGGGAGTAAAACAAATTTGGCTTTTTTTACAGTCTTCAGTTATGACAGTTCAAAAACCACGGGCTTTTCACGTTAATGAAGAAGATGAACTATATCCACAGTTTCCAAAGCAGGAAATACCTCAGGGATTTCTCAAACAATAAAGTATTTTGGGCACCTGGGTGGCTTAGAGGTTGAGCCACTGCCTTTGGCCTGATTCCTGGGTCCTGGGATCCAGTCCTGCATCAGGCTCCCCACACAGTCTACTTCTCCCTCTGCCAGTGTCTCTGCCTCTCTGTGTGTGTGTCTCATGAATAAACAAAATCTTTAAAAAAAAAAAAAATTTTTTTTAAAAGAGCCTACTGTCAGAGCGTGCACGGTCCCAGCTGCCCCAACCAACATACTTCAGCACGATCCACATTGTGGCGGTGCCTGGAATACCGATGCATGCCAGAATAGGAGACTCATGTGGCTGTATCTCAAATGTTGGGAACTGATTGTTGCACAGAAGTGTAAGAGAGCGGAGAAAGCCATGCTAGAGAAGCTTCTCTAGAGAGCAAGAGTGAAGTCCGTCTGCAGCGATGCTGTGGCATGGACCTTTGCCTCTTTCCTTCTGCGACGTGCACAGGCGGCCACCTTTCAGCACAGCATTCTGCTCCGGCCACCCTCTGAGCAGGACAGGGGGTTTCTTCCTTGACCCTCTCTCTTTAGGTACCAAGGATGCAATTTCCAGGGAGGATTTTTTTTTTTTAAGCTGTACTATTTTATTAGGCAGAACAATATAACCTCATAGCTGCAAGGAAAGATTGTTTTTAAGAAAGTCAACTACAGTATTGATCCTCGCTGTAAGTAGTTTTCTATTTTTATCACTCCCTAAATAAATTCCGGTTTTTTCCTCAAATTACTTTTCTCTCTCCTAGAATTATATTTAGAAGTTGACAGGTAATGGATAAAACTGCCTAAAGATAATAACAGAAAATAACAATATTATTGAGGTTTTGTGCTGGTGGGAGGGTCTCTCTTACCACAGGGGAAGGATGTGTTTTTTGTATCCAGTTGATACCTTGGTATGTGTTTGGGATTTGACTTGTGTCTGTACCTAGTAAGCACATATTATTTATTAGCAATGATATAAAATTTAAAAAAAAGTTTGCCATTTTAAAAGCAAAAGAAAAAAAACATAAAATATTTGTATCCATAAAATATTTATTTTTAAAAAACTTCCATAAAAGATTTATCCATAAAATATTTATTTTAAAAAATTTCTTCCAGCTGATCAATGACCATCGTTAACACTCTGACTGTGGTCTTGAAATGCTATTTTCCACTAAGAGAAAGCCGAGTTTCTCATAAGAACGGATGATTGCATGTCTGGGGGAAGGAATGTAGAGATGAACCTGGAACCATTCCAAATAGCAAGGAAGTTACCAAACAGTTCTCCACTCATGTTAAAAATATTCAGAAGTCAACCTAATGAGTCTTTCTCTGGTCAAAAGTTATTATTTGACCTTTAATATGAAGAATTCCAATGGATTGACACCCATCAAATATCTTTAAATCCATGAGTTTAAAATGTTAACATATGAACTAATTGAACTATCTTATAAGAGTTCCAGAGAACAAAT
Organism: Canis lupus dingo; assembly: GCF_003254725.2. Classification (NCBI taxonomy): domain Eukaryota; kingdom Metazoa; phylum Chordata; class Mammalia; order Carnivora; family Canidae; genus Canis; species Canis lupus. The sequence goes on along the minus strand of NC_064269.1, from coordinate 37,762,608 downwards.
TCATGAACGTTGATAGTAAGTAAATTGAAAGAATCAAGTATACATCCTGTGTTTCTTAGATGAAATGTTACAGGTACAATAGTTAAAAGGGAAAAATCTCTTACTAAAAGCATTCCAAGTGATAAAGGACAAAGAAATTATACACTTACAATATCAGCATTTTGGAACCCAGTGAATTAATGGATCTAGTCATCAACAGCCACCAGTGGCCACTAGTGACTACTAACATCACAAAAAGAGAAAAAATGTGATAGAGTAATGTCGCTGCTGGGTAATGAAATTCTTACTTTTGAAAAGAAAATAAGTCACAAAATTATTCATTTTGAATAGAATTATGGCTTTTGAAAGGGTTGATAGTATAATAAAAGCTAAAGATAGAATGACATATTAAGACAAATTACCATAATTTAAGAATACCAAAGATAGAAGGAGTATTTTTTAAAATCCCAGAGAAAAAGAACAAATCTCCTACAGAGGAAGAAAAGTCTGATTTACCTCATGTTTCTCAATAGTAACATTGGATGCAAGAAGACAGTGGAATAATATTTTTAATTTATTTTTTAAAAAGTATTTGGGGATGGGACGCCTAGATGGCTCAACAGTTAAGGATCTGCCTTCAGCTCAGGGTGTGATCTCAGGGTCCCAGGATCGAGCCCAGCGTCATGTTCCTTGCTCAATGGGGAGCCTGCTTCTCTCCCTCCCTCAGCCTGCCCCTCCTCCTGCTGTGCTCTTTCTGTCAAATAAATAAATAAAATCTTTTTAAAAAAAGTATTTGGGATGCCTGGGTGGCTCAGTGGTTGAGTGTCTCTGCCTTTGGCTTAAGGCGTGATCCTGGAGTCCCTGGATCGAGTCCCACATTGGGCTCCCTGCATGGAGCCTGTTTCTTCTCTGCCTATGTCTCTGCCTCTCTACGTGTGTGTGTCTCTCATGAATAAATAAAATCTTTTAAAAAAAGTATTTGGATTCTAAAATTTATATCCAGCCAAATAGTCTTTTATATACAAGAACACTATAAGAATATTCTTACCCAAATACATCTATCACTGAAAATACTCACAAAGATACCCTTAAAATATAAGTAAATGCAGCCAAAGGCTGCCAGAGATATGAGAAGGGAGAATCAAACATTTTAATAAAATTTATTGTTTTATAAAATGACCTGATTTTAGTGAAGTTTGTTGTTGTCTCAGAAAAACCTAAGACCAAAGAAATTTTTAAAGGAATATATATCTGTAACAATCTAAAAGTTTAATTACAGACAATAGCAACATGGAGCCCAGGGGGGAAAAAAAGCTAGAATGTGCTGACATTGCTTGTCTTTTTAAGGAGAAATATAAAGACATTGATAAGTATGTTAGTCATTACTTACGTTTGTCAAATATTCTAGTTTTACTATCTTCTGATCATATGAGATGATTTTACTTCTCAGTCTCTGAAGGTAAGTGGAGCCTTGTAGCTCATTTTGGCCAATGATATGTGACATATGTCACTTTCAGGCCAAATATTTAATACTGATGAGAGACCCTCCAGAGCTTTCTTTCCCCAAGAATTATTGCCATTATTCCATAGAGTGGATCTTCTATCTGTTCTGGCTGCCAAGTGAAGAGAATGATAATGTAGAATCTAGCCAGTTGAAATTGATACATGGCATGAGAAAGAAACATTTTAGTTTTGTTTTGGTATAATTGTTTTCCACAGTATAATATTCTCTATCCTGACTAACACAATGTCTAAAAAATTAATAAGAGCAATAATCACAAGCATGAATCTGAGGTTAAGAGTATCCACCACAGGCCAAAAATAGAATGTAACTTTTTAAAATAAGAAAATATTTTGGGGCACCTGGGTGGCTCCGTGGTTGAGCATCTGCCTTTGATTCCAGTCATGATGCCAGAGTTCTGGGATTGAGTCCCACATCAGGCTCCCCACAGGGAGCCTGCTTCTCCCTCTGCCTATATCTCTGCCTCTTTTTTCTGTGCCTCTCATGAGTAGATAAATAAAATCTTTTAAAAAATATATTTTGACTAACCTAATGAAGAGCAGGAAGCACTTTTTAAAAAGAAATAAAATTGAAAAAAGTACACTGGAAATATGAAATAACAATGATAATTCAGTATCAAATGATCACAATAAATAGAAATGGGTTAAACTTACTATTTTTTTAAAAACAGAAAAAAGAAAGAAACGAAAAGAAAACTTCAAGTTGGATCTAAGGCTGATGTCTACAAAAGACATGTAAAACATCAAAAAATATTGAAAGAATGAAATGAAAGAAAAAAGACAATAGAAAGAAAGATATATTCAGGCAATGTGAACTAAAGAAAGTTTGAGTATCAGTTTTAAGTTCTAATAAAATAGAACTCAATACAAAATAATATTATAAGTGATAAAGAAGTGTTACAAGTGTTAAAGTGTTATAAGCATTAAAGGAGCCATAGAAGAAGATTTAATACTAATAGTAGAAAGAGAGAGACTCAAAATATATGACAGAACAACTGACAGACGTAGAAGGAGAAATAGATAAATCAAAACTTGTAGTTGGAGACATTAGCACGTTTTTCTGAACTGGTAGACTAAGCACACTAAAACTAAGCAGAGACATCAAATATCTAACCAATCCAAGTAATAAGCTTAAATATTAACCCATTCTTATTCACACACAGCAAAGAATTCTTTTTTAACTTCTATAATTTTTTTGTAGATGTTATTTTTTAAAGCAGTTTTAGTTTCACAGTGAAAATACAGAGTTCTACATATTCCTTCCGGAAACATACATGCAACCTTCCCCATCATAAACATCCTACACTAGTGTGGTACATTTATTAAAATCAATGAGCCAACATTGCCATATAATAATCAATGTCCATAGTTTATATTAGGATTAGCTCTTTGTGTCATATACATTTAAAGGATTTTGACAAATGCATAATGATGTGTATCAATCATTAAAAGATGTATAGTTTCACTGCTCTAAAAATCTTGTGCTCCATTTATTTATCTCTCCCTCCCCTCTGCAACCATGGCAACCACTGATCTTTTTACTCTCTTCAAAGTTTTGCTTTTTTTCAGAATTTCATATAGTTGGAATCATATAGTATATTGTCTTTTAGGATTGGCTTCTTCCACTTAGTAATATGACTTCAAGTTTTCTCCATCTCCTCTCATAACTTGATAGCTCATATCTTTTTAGCTCTAAATAATATTCCATTCACTGGCTGTACCATAGTTTATTTATCCATCTGCATATTGAAAGGGCATCTTGACTACTTCCAGGCTTTGGTGAGTATGAACAAAACTGCTATCAACATTTGTGTGTAGGTTTTTGTATTCACAGAAGTTTTCAACTTATTTCAGTAAATAACTTGGAATGTAGTTACTGGATTATGTTTAACTTTATAAGAGAATTCCAAACTATCTTTGAAAGTACCCAGTAACAGGGTCACCTGGGTGGTTCAGTGGTTGAGCATCTGCCTTTGGCTCAGGGCATGATCCCAGAGTCCTGGGATCAAGTCCCACATCAGGCTCCCTACAGGGAGCCTGCTTCTCCCTCTGCCTATGTGTCTGCCTCTCTTTCTGTATTTCTTAGGAATAAATAAATTAAATCTTTTATAAAAGAAAGAAAGTGGGATCCCTGGGTGGCGCAGCGGTTTAGCGCCTGCCTTTGGCCCAAGGCGCGATCCTGGAGACCCGGGATCTAATCCCACGTCGGGCTCCCGGTGCATGGAGCCTGCTTCTCCCTCTGCCTATGTCTCTGCCTGTCTCTCTCTCTCTCTCTCTCTGTGACTATCATAAAAAAAAAAAAAGAAATGAAAGTATCCAGTAATAAACCTTTGTATATATAGTCAGATGATTATTAGTAAGGGTGCCAAAACCATTCAATGGGGGGGGGGGGTTCAATTTTCAACAAATGATGTTGGGAAACTGGATATCCACATGCAAAAGAATGAGGTTGGACCCCTACCTTACACTGTACACAAAAATTACTCAAAAGTAATGAAAGACCAAAACATAAGAACTAAAACCATAAAACTCTTAGAATAAAATGAGGAAAGCTTTATGACATTGTATTTGGCAATGGTTTTTTTGGATATGACACTGAAAACACAAGCAACAAAAATACATAAATTTAAGACTATTGTACATTAAAAGACATAATCAACACAGTGAAAAGACAACCCATGTAATGGGAGAAAATATTTCAAGTCATATATCTGATAAGGGGATTAATAGTATAAAATACTTCCTTCAATTCAATAACAGAAAACAACCCAATTAAGGGATCCCTGGGTGGCGCAGCGGTTTGGCGCCTGCCTTTGGCTCAGGGCGTGATCCTGGAGACCCGGGATCGAATCCCACATCGGGCTCCTGGTGCATGGAGCCTGCTTCTCCCTCTGCCTGTGTCTCTGCCTCTCTCTCTCTCTCTCTCTCTCTGTGACTATCATAAATAAATAAAAATTAAAAAAAAAAAGGGTCATGTCCCCATTTAAAAAAAAAAAAAGAAAGAAAGAAAACAACCCAATTAAAAAATAGTGGATGTGGATAGACATTCCTCCCAAAAGGATATACAAAGGATAAAGAAGCACTTGGAAAGCTATTCAACATCACTAATCATTAGGAAAATGCAAGTCAAAACCACAGCGAGGGGTACCTGGGTGGCTTAGTCTGTTAAGTACCTGCATTCAGCTCAGGTCATGATCCTAGAGTACCAGGATCAAGCCTAGCATCAGGCTCCTTACTCAGCAGAGAGCCTGCTTCTCCCTCTGTCCCTTGTGCTCACTCACTCTCTCAAATAATAAATAAAATATTTTGAAAAACAGAAGCAAAAACCACAATGTAAAGTATCACTTTACACCCATTAGGACAGCTACTACCAAAAAAGAAAAGAAAAGAATATGTGTTGACAAGGATGTGGAACCTTTGTGAACTACTGGTGGGAATGTGGAAAATACATGGCAGCTTCTCAAAATATTAAAAATTGAATGACTGAATTATGCACTTATTTGACTTGTGAGCATATACTCAAAAGAATTAAAAGTAGGTCTCTAAGAGATACTGGTACACCCATGTTCGTAACATCATTATTCACAATAATCAAAAGGCAAAAACAACCCAAATGTTCATCAGTGTATGAATGAATAAACAAATTGTATATGCATACACTAGAATATTATTTAGACTTTAAAAAGAAGAAAATTCTATTAGGGCATCTAGGTGATTCAGTTGGTTAAGCATCTGACTCCTGGTTTCAGCTCAGGTCATGATTTCAGAATCCTGAGATCAAGCCCTGGTTTGGGCTCCATGCTCAGCAGAGAGTCTGCTTGAGATTTTCCTCCCTCTCCTTCTACCCCTCACCCACTCATGCTTGCTCTCTCTCTCTCTCTCAAATAAATAAATATGGGCTCCTGAGTGGCTCAGCTGGTTAAGGGTCTAACTCTTGATTTCAGCTCAGGTCATGATCTTAGTGTCATAAGATTGAGCCCATGTCCAGCTCCGCACTCAGGGTGGAGTCTGCTCAAGATTCTCTCTCTCTCCCTCTGCTCCTCTTCCTGCTCTCTCTCTCTCTCTCTCTCTCTCCTTCTTTCAAAGTAAAAAAACCTTTTAATTAAATTAAATTAATAAATAAAACTAAAGAAAGAAGAAAATTCTGACACATACTACAACATGGATGAAACTTGAGGCCATTATTCTAAGTGAAAATAAGCCAGTCACAAAAAGACAAATACTGTCTGATTCAATTTATGTGAGATACCTAAAGTAGTGAAATTTATATAGACAAAAAGTAGAATAGTGGCTCCCAGAGGTTGGAGGATGGGAGGAAGGGGAAGTTATTGTTTGATGAGTATAAACTTTTAATTTTGGAAGATAAAAAGCTCTGGAGATTTATAGTGATAGTGCAAAAAAAAAAATGTAAATGTATCTAACACCACTGAACAGTACACTTAAAAATGGTTAAGATGAGGGGTGCCTGGATGGTACAGTTAGTTAAGTGTCTGAGTCTTGGTTTCCACTGAGGTCATTGATGTCAGGGTCCTAGGATCAAGCCCTGTGTTGAGCTCCATGCTCAGTGTAGAGTCTGATTGAGATTCTTTCTCCCTCTCCCTCTGCCTCTCCCACTTGTACACTCTGTCTAAAATAAATAAATAAACCTTTTCTTTAAGTGGTTAAGGTGAGTACATTTTATGATATGTGTATTTTGCCACAATTAAAATTTGTGGGGTTTTTTAAAGACTTATTTATTTATTATTTTAGAGAGAAAAAAGAGTAGGCAAGTAGGTGGGGGGCATAGGGAGAGGGAGGGAGAGAATCTCAAGTGGACTTCCCTCTGAGCACAGAGTCTGACTGGGGATTGATCTCATGACCCTGAGATCATGACCTGAGCTGAAATCAAGAGTCAGATGCTCAACCAACTGAGCCACCCAGGTGCCCTGCAATTTAAGAAAAAAAAAAATCTAAATTACAATACATCTCAAAATTTATCCAAGGAAGTTAAAATGCACTTAAAGGAAAATTTATAAAATACTTAAGGTGATCATTAAGAGAAATTTATAATATAATGATTGAGAAAACAATTTGACACCAAACAACACTAACTGGACATCTTTGACTCTAATTAGCTTTACCCTGGATAATTTAAATATATTCATCAAAAATTCATTCATTCATTCATCAAGAAACTCAACTGAGTAAAACATTCTTTTTAACAAGTTGAAAAAATGAAGGAAGGAGGGTAAGAGAGAGGGAAGAAGGGAAAGAGAAAAGAAAGAAAAGAGGGAAAGAAGGAAGTTGGGAAGGAAGGAAATAAGGAGGGAGGCAGGGAAAAGGAAAGAAAAATACTAAAGATAAGGAGAGAAGTCCATACAATAGAAAATAAAAGTGGAGAAATTAGCGAAACTAAAAGGTTATTTATCCAAAAGGTTAATAAGATAGCAGAATTTCAGTAAGACTTATCAAGAAAGTAAAAAATTAAATTAAAATGGAATAAACAGGAAAAAAATAACTATTGATAGAGATTTCAAAATAATTGAATCTCTTTGGAGTAACAATTTGCTAAAGCCTTTTTTAAATAGATGAAATGGAAAAAATTCTAGGCAAATATAGGATGTTAAACTTGAGGCAAATATAAACAGAAAACTTGAATGGATAGATATGGACGTGCCCTACCAAATACTATGAATATGACAAAGCTGTAGGAAAACAACAACAGTATTTTATTGGCACAGAAAAATAGGGCAGCCTGGGTGGCTCAGTGGTTTAGTGCTGCCTTCAGCCCAGGGTGTGATCCTGGAGACCCGGGATCAAGTCCCACTCAGGCTCCCTGTATGGAGCCTGCTTCTCCCTCTGCCTGTGTCTCTGCCTCTGTGTGTGTGTGTGTGTGTGTGTGTGTGTGTATCTCATGAATAGATAAATAAAATTTTTAAACAAAAGAAAAATAGATGAATGGAACAGAATGGAAAAGGCTTTGAGTTACGTATATGAGAATCAATATATGATAAATGAGCCACCACATATCAATGGAAAGAACACAAGTTTTATTATAGACTATTGAGATACTTAGTTATCTAACCAAGTAATAAAGTCAAGTTCTCAAGATTAGATATAAATCATTACCTCTCCACAGGCCTGGAATCAGAAACCATGAAGACAAATTGCAGATAGGGAAATTGAAAAGACAATCATAGAGAGTTTCTAAAATATAAGAGGGAATTTTAAAAGATATGTATATTTAAGAGATAGGAGATGTTGCACATGCCCTAAAGAAATAAGTATGGGAAACATATGAAGCCAAATATCAAAGGCAATGGTTCCCAGACTTGCCTTCAAATTGGTAATAAGTGAGGAGCTTTAAAACAAAACCAATACTTGGGTACCACTCCCACAGATTCTGATTTAATTGGTCTGGGATGAGTATTGGACTTCAGAATTTAAAAAATATCATCAGGGGCAAGCTAAATTTGAGACCCACAACTCCAAGGTAAAAAGTGTGGAAGGACAATTTATGCTAATGGAGTACCAGGAAAGACAACAATGAGTGGGTGCTTAGAGGAAGGCAGCACTCATGACTCATTGGAAAAAACTCATCTGGTAGAACCCCACTTTCATGAAAGTGAAGTGAATACAGTTGTTATTTGAAAAAAATTCTATTGGACAAATGATGTATTTTTTCTATATATAAATCTTACATAGAGGAAGAAAGAATGAAGGGGAAAACACTTAATAGATATCAAACAAAAATATCCTAAGAAAATATGATCATTATGAGAGAACTGGAAGACTTTTTTTTTTGAAGACTTTCTTTAGAAACATGGAAATTCTAGAGATTAAAAAGATGAAATATCTGAAATAAAATTTTCATTGGATAGAATTAATACCATATTAGACAATGAAGAATAGATGAGTTAATTTGAAGACACAGCAATAGAACTTATCCAAAATGTTTTCACAGAGAGAAAAAAGACTAAAATAAATGAACATATCAGAGACTTGTGGAGTAATATCAAAAAGTCTGATACACATATTTGGAGTCCCACAAAAGGGGCCAGGAAAGCTATTTGACTAAAAATATAACTGAAATTTTTCCAAATTAGATTAAAACTATAAACATACAGATGCGAAAAGCTTAATGAACCCAAGCAGTATGAACATGAACACACACACACACACACACACACACACAGATATACACACACAATCAAGGTATATCATAATCAAATTGCTTTTAAGAAAAAAAAAAGCACTATGGTCAACTAATATTCGACAAAACAGAAAAGACTATCCACTGGAGAAAGGACAGCCTCTTCAATAAATGGAGCTGGGAAAATTGGACAGCCATATGCAGAAGAATGAAACTAGACCATTCTCTTACACCATACACAAATATAAACTGAAAATGGGTGAAAGATCTAAATGTAAGACAAGAATCCATCAAAATCCTAGAGGAGAACACAGGCAACACCCTTTTTGAACTTGGCCACAGCAACTTCTTGCAAGATACATCTATGAAGGCAAGGGAAACAAAAGCAAAAATGAACTCTTGGGACTTAAGATAAGAAGCCTCTGCACAGCAAAAGAAACAGTCAACAAAACTAAAAGACAACCTACAGAATGGGATAAGATATTTGCAAATGACCTATCAGATAAAGGGCTAGTATCTAAGATCTATAAAGAACTTATTAAATTCAGCAGGAAAGAAACAAACAATCCAATCATGAAATGGGCAAAAGACATGAACAGAAATTTCACCAAAGAAGACATAGACATGGCCAACAAACACATGAGAAAATGCTCTGCATCACTTGCCATCAGGGAAATACAAATCAAAACCACAATGAGATACCACCTCACACCAGTGAGAATGGGGAAAATTAACAAGACAGGAAACAACAAATGTTGGAGAGGATGTGGAGAAAGCGGAACCCTCTTGCACTGTTGGTGGGAATGTGAACGGTTACAGCCACTCTGGAAAAGAGAGTGGAGGTTCCTCAAGGAGTTAAAAATAGAACTGCCCTATGACCCAGCAATTGCACTGCTGGGGATTTACCCCAAAGATACAGATGCAATGAAACGGCAGGACACCTGCACCCCGATGTTTATAGCAGCAAATTCCACAAGAGCCAAACTGTGGAAGAAGCCTCAGTGCCCATCGAAAGATGAATGGATAAAGAAGCTCTGGCCTAGGTTGTCTTTTAGTTTTTGATGGATTCTTGTCTCACATTTAGATCTTTCACCCATTTTCAGTTTATATTTGTGTATGCTGTAAAAGAATGGTCTAGTTTCATTCTTCTGCACGTGGCTGTCCAATTTTCCCAGCACCATTTATTGAAGAGCCTGTCCTTTCTCCAGTGGATAGTCTTTCCTGCTTTGTCGAATATTAGTTGACCATAGAGTTGAGGACCCATTTCTGGATTCTCTATTCTGTTCCATTGATCTATGTGTCTGTTTTTGTGCAGTACCACACTGTCTTGATGATCACAGCTTTGTAGTACAACCTAATATCTGGCAACATCTCCAAAGAAACAAGAGCTTTAAATGATACACTGGACCAGATGGATTTCACAGATATTTACACTACTTAACAAAAACACAACTGAATACACATTCTTCTCAAGTGCACATGGAACTTTCTCCAGAATAGACCACATACTGGGTCACAAATCAGGTCTTAACTGATACCAAAAGATTGGGATCATCCCCTGCATATTTTCAGACCATAATGCTTTGAAACTAGAACTAAATCACAAGAAGATATTTGGAAGAAATTCAAACATGTGGAGGTTAAAGACCATCCTGCTAAAAGATAAAAGGGTCAACCAGGAAATTAGAGAAGAATTAAAAAGATTCATGGAAACTAATGAGAATGAAGATACAACCGTTCAAAATCTTTGGGATACAGCAAAAGCAGTCCTGAGGGGGAAATACATCACAATACAAGCATCCCTCAAAAAAGTGGAAAGAACTCAAATACAAAAACTAACCTTGCACCTAAAAGAGCCGGAGAAAGAAAAGCCAATAAAACCTACACCCAGCAGAAGAAGAGAGTTAGTAAAGATTCAAGCAGAACTCAATAAAATAGAGACCAGAAGAACTGTGAAACAGATCAACAAAACCAGGAGTTGGTTCTTTGAAAGAATTAATAAGATAGATAAACCATTAGCCAGCCTTATTAAAAACAAAAAGGACTCTAATTAATAAAATCATGAATGAAAAAGGAGAGATCACCACCAATACCAAGGAAATACAATTTTTAAAACTTATTATGAGCAGCCATACGCCAATAAATTAGGCAATCTAGAAGAAATGGACGCATTTCTGGAAAGCCACAAACTACCAAAACTGGAACAGGAAGAAATAGAAAACCTTAACAGGCCAATAACCAGGGAGGAAATTGAAGCAGTCATCAAAAACCTCCCAAGACACAAAAGTCCAGGGCCAGATGGCTTCCCAGGGGAATTCTATCAAACGTCTAAAGAACAATACCTAATTCTACTAAAGCTGTTCCAAACTCATTCTATGAGGCCAGCATCACCTTAATTCCAAAACCAGACAAAGACCCACCGAAAAGGAGAATTATAGACCAATATCCCTGATGAACATGGATGCAAAAATTCTCAACAAGGGGATCCCTGGGTGGCGCAGCGGGGATCCCTGGGTGGCGCAGCGGTTTGGCGCCTGCCTTTGGCCCAGGGCGCGATCCTGGAGACCTGGGATCGAATCCCACATCGGGCTCCCGGTGCATGGAGCCTGCTTCTCCCTCTGCCTGTGTCTCTGCCTCTCTCTCTCTCTCTCTCTCTCTCTCTCTCTCTCTGTGTGTGTGACTATCATAAATAAATAAATTGAAAAAAAATTAAAAAAAATATTAAAAAAAAAAAATTCTCAACAAGATACTAGCCAATAGGATCCAACAGTACATTAAGATTATTCACCATGACCAAGTGGGATTTATCCCCGGGATGCAAGGCTGGTTCACACTCGTAAAGCAATCAATGTGATAGATCACATCAACAAGAGAAAAACCAAGAACCCTATGATCCTCTCAATAGATGCAGAGAAAGCATTTGACAAAATACAGCATCCATTCCTGATCAAAACTCTTCAGAATGTAGGGATAGAAGGAACATTCCCCAGCATCTTAAAAGGCATCTATGAAAAGCCCACAGCAAATATCATTCTCAATTGGGAAACACTGGGAGTCTTTCCCTTAAGATCAGGAACACGACAGGGATGTCCACTCTCACCACTGCTATTCAACATAGTACTGGAAGTCCTAGCCTCAGCAATCAGGCAACAAAAAGAAATAAAAGGCATTCAAATTGGCAAAGAAGTCAAACTCTCCCTCTTTGCAGATGACATGACACTGTATATAGAACACCCAAAAGATTCCACCCCAAAGTTGCTAGAATTCATACAGCAATTTGGCAGTGTGGCAGGATGCAAAATCAATGCCCAGAAGTCAGTGGCATTTCTATACACTAACAATGAGCCTGAAGAAAGAGAAATTAAGGAGTCAATCCCATTTACAATTGCACCCAAAAGCATAAGATACCTAGGAATAAACCTAACTAAAGAGGTAAAGGATCTATACCCTAAAAACTACAGAACACTTCTGAAAGAAATTGAGGAAGACACAAAGAGATGGAAAAATATTCCATGTCATGGATTGGAAGAATTGATATTGTGAAAATGTCAATGCTACCCAGGGCAATTTACACATTTAATGCAATTCCTATCAAAATATCATGGACTTTCTTCAGAGAGTTGGAACAAATCATCTTAAGATTTGTGTGGAATCAGAAAAGACCTCAAATAGCCAGGGGAATATTAAAAAAGAAAACCATATCTGGGGCATCACAATGCCAGATTTCAGGTTGTAATATAAATAGTTACCCTGCTTCTAAAGAATATAATCTGTGGTAGGAGGTGGGATTTGGGATAGGATGTTACCTTCGGAATTAATATACTTGGTTTTGTTTCTGGCTCATTCTGATCTTAAGGAAGTAATTTAATCTCCCCAGTAGTATATTCTTCATCTATCAAAAATAGAAATCATAATAAGGTCTCCAAATAGAACACAAGATTGTGTGACAAATAAGACAATGTACACTTAAAAATTTTTTAAGCAAAAATAAATAGTATTGTTATATTATTACCCTACCAGAATTGAACATAGATATTTAAATTTGTATTAACTGGAGAAAAATTTAATCGAAGTGTCTATATGTGTTTAGAGGCAGCAAAATGTAATGGCTAAGAGCACTACCCTCTTTGGAGTTAGATAGACATGGAGTTGAACATAGTTCATCTTATTAGGTTTTGACATTGGGAAAGTTATTCAATTTTTAACCAGTACAATGAGTTCTGAAAAATAAGTTTCATGAAGTGATATAATACATGCACTTAGTAGAGCTTAATAACTGTTATCATTATTATAATTGCTAAAATTAGTATTAATTGTCACTACTAATAAAATTTCCCTAAACTGAGCCACTTACATTGGCCAAGAAAACAAGCCAAAATACCAACAAGTTTCCAAGAGGGAGGGATTCCTAACCCACCCATCTCAGATAGTATTATTTTATCCTTTTTCTTTTCTTTTTTTTTTTTTAAAGAATTCTACCAGACATTTTTTTTTTATTTATTTATGATAGTCACACAGAGAGAGAGAGAGAGAGAGAGAGAGAGAGGCAGAGACCTAGGCAGAGGGCTCATGCACCGGGAGCCCGACGTGGGATTCGATGCCGGGTCTCCAGGATCGTGCCCTGGGCCAAAGGCAGGCGCTAAACCGCTGCGCGACCCAGGGATCCCCTCTTTTCTTTTTTTAAATCAAGAGACAGAACTCTTTTTATATTACACTTTTTTTTTGCACTTTTAATCACTTTTTAATTTTATAATTTTGGATGTGTTTCATCTCATTTATGATTATTTAACAGTGAAATTGCATTTGGGTTATCAAATTTTAAATTTCCCTATTCTAAGTAGTATTTCTCTAAGAAGTAGGAAATTACTTGTAAAAGTCAAACATAAAGGAATGCTTATTAGATTTTAATGGTAGTGATTAATTTCTTTTAAAAAATTGTTAGTCTAAATTTTCCATTTGGACCTTTATATTACCTTTTTGATCAGTCTAGATCGTTTTCCCATAAATAATTTTACTGAGGTAAAGTGCAATTAATTTAGAATTAAATTTTAATTGAACCTGTAAGCTTAAGGAGAATTTTCTGTATAATATCCTGAGATTCTCTAATATAAAGCCAATATTCCAGGGGAGGAGGACTACTCCTCAGACAAGTTTAATTATATAACACATAGGTAAGTTTCCTATGCTTAGGAAACTTTCCTATGCTTTCCTATGAAACAATGTGAATATAGTTGACACTACTGATATGTACATTTAAAAACTGTTCAGTGGTGCCTGGTGGCTCAGTTGGTTAAAAGTGCCCAAGTCTTGATTTCAGCTCAGCTCTTGATCTCAGGGTTGCGAATTCAAGCCCCTCTTTGGGGTCCACGCCCAACAAACAGACAAAAAACAGTTCAGATTGTAAATACTGTATTTTCTTCCACAACAACAAAAAAATTAATGAAAAATAAAGAAAAGTAGCTGCTCTGCTTCTGTGATCACCACCAAATAAACGAGCACCCATTGCAACACGGTTCTGCTCATTCTTTGACCAAAAATTCTGTTCAGTAGAAATTAAGTAGCAGCGGGAACCAAAGGATTTCCAAGTACTTGGGCAACATGCCCAGGTATTTCCTGTGTTTCATGAAAGAGAAGATGAATGCAAGATGGCATAAATAAGATTAAAGTATATATTATACACAAAATTCCAAGGATCTGCATTTGTTTTCTAGAGATGGGTTTCTCATTTCATGTGTTTACTGTTTCCCTGGATTATATAATTTGCTTTTAAATATTCTTTAGCATTAAGACTTCAATATTTACTAGGGTTTACCTGCATAATTTCTCTGGATTTTTTGCTCAAGTTTTTTTTCCCAGTTCTTCAAGTCCTTTATACATTAGAAGCATCAAGTTCTAACTAACTCAAGTGATTAATTTTAGCATATATATATATATGCCTAAATAAGAAGTCATTTAGATTTGTTGAGGTTTGAGTATTTTTAAAGCTATTATATTATATTTGGTCTTCTTGGGCTTTATTTTTCAATCCACATTGCTAAGATTCATATATGTTGTTGTACGTAGGTCTATTTTATTTATTTTTTATTTTGTTATATCCTTATATATTAGTGATGAGAAACAATGTATAGACTTTTTTATCCTTTTTAACATTATGAATTGAATAAAATATATAGACCATATCTATTTCATTTTAATATTAGCCACTTTTAAAAATCTATCTCAATTATGTATTCTGTTCATTATTAAAGATCACTTTTCATAAAACTCAACACGTATTAACGTATTATTTTAATTTAAAAAGTTGAATTTGATAAACTGGGTTGTGGGGATAGTCTGTCAATTAAATTATATACTGCAAACATTTTTCATATGATGACCATGAAATCTCCAGCTCTGAGATTGACAAAAATATTGAAAGCTGTGATGAACAGAAGCACTTGTCAAAAAAAAAAAAAAGAAGCACTTGTCAAAAAGGTACACTCACATTAATAATATTTTATTTTCCCAATTGTTCTGAGAATAATGGCTGATCAAGGTACTTTGTAAGCATTAAAAAACAAAGGTAATTAATAGTTAAATAACTTACTAAAACCTTGCTTTAGTGTACCTCCTCGAAATTGAGAAAACAAATGACTACTGACTAGGAAATAACAAACCCTTTACAAACTATTCTATTTATTATTCTTTACCTTCAATAACATTGAAGAATAATCTAACTAAATTCGCTGTTAATACACCATTACAAATAATTTTTGATGACAGAATACTCTATGATTTTTGGCAAATAACTGAAAAAGTTCAAAAACTGGAGATAGTCTAATAAATCGCCTTCTATTCCTATCTATATAAGTAAGATTTATCAATATGCATCACTAAAAAGTAGGAATAGAATTGATGTTGAATTCTCTCTCAATGTAGTAATATTTGAATACACTGGATTAAGAGATGAGTTTCTGGGATGCCTGGGTGGCTCAGTGGTTGAGCATCTGCCTTGGGCTCAGGGCTGACCTCGGGGTCCTGGGATCGAGTCCCACATTGGGCTCCCTGCATGGAGCCTGCTTCTCCCTCTGCCTATGTCTCTGCCTCTCTCTCCGTGTCTCTCATGAATAAATAAAATCTTTTGAGGGATCCCCGGGTGGCTCAGCGGTTTAGTGCCTGCCTTCGGCTCAGGGCGTGATCCTGGAGTCCCAGGATCGAGTCCCACATCGGGCTCCCTGCATGGAGCCTGCCTCTCTCTCTCTCTCTCTCTCTCTCTGTCTCTCATGAATAAGTAAATAAAATCTTTAAAAATAAATAAATAAATAAATAAATAAATAAATAAATAAATAAAAATAAAATCTTTTGAAAGAAAAAAAGAGAGATGAGTTTCTAACAGTTTTACTTTGTTGGTAATGATTTATCAAAATTTATAATAAAGATATATTTTGAATATTCTATCCTCATAATAATTTTGATGATAAGTCAATCCAGAAGAAATTTTATAACATGTAAAGTCCAATGTTCCTTAGGAAATAAAAGTATCAAATATATACTTATATTACATATTTTAGAAAATTGGGGAAGTATGATATAAATATTAGTTGAAGGGGAAAAGAATAAAACATACAACGGTTAAGGAATACATGTTCATTTTTTTATGAATGATGGTAGTAGGGGTAACACTTCTGTAATAGTAATTAATCACTAGTAGATAGGTTTTAAAAAGAGATATAAGAGTTCTTTAAATGTCAATATTTATAATATTTTAGAACTTAAAGCCTTTCTTTTTTAAAAAAGATTTTATTTATTTATTAGAGAGAGAGAGCAAGAGTGAGAGAGCACAAGCAGGGGGAGCAGCAGAGGGAGAGGGAGAATTTAATCAATACCCATCTCATTCATTTCAGAGCATTCCAAAAGCAAAAGCTAAAGCTCCACCTGCTGCTTGCAAGAAGGCATTCTTTAAAACTCTAGTTGCAAGTATGTCTCCAGAGGACAGGAGGAAGACTATCCTGATAGAATTTCATTCTGGCTCTTCAGAAGGGCCAGCTCCATAATCATTTGACAAAAGAACCCCAATGTGACAAGAGAACCAGACGTCAGGGAGAGTAAAGAAAATTATCCCTCTCCTCATACACAATATTCTTGCCAAATAGCAAAAAAGAGAAAATTGCCACATCTCACAGAAATAAAACTTCTGTCTTCTTTTAACCCCTCATAGGTTTCTCCATAGAGCAGAGGATCAGATTATTTAGTTCTTAAAGTAGCAAGAGTCTGAAATCTATTTGGATTTTTTTTCTTGGCAGGAGT
The DNA here is from genome assembly GCF_003254725.2 of Canis lupus dingo. NCBI lineage: Eukaryota > Metazoa > Chordata > Mammalia > Carnivora > Canidae > Canis > Canis lupus. The sequence continues at coordinate 37,745,690 of NC_064269.1, read as the reverse complement.
AAGGCCATAAAGACTACTACCAACATGCACTTTGCCTCTCTTTGGCTTTTTTCAGTAGACGTAGTGTGAGGCAGACAATGATTCTGAAATGTCCTAATTCTTCACAAATGAATTTACCAGGACTATATTTTAGAGTGAGGGCAGTTTCATCCTGAGCCATGTCCCAAGATCCAAACTGACAAGTAATAAAGCTAATACTTGGAATGGAGAAGGCTATTATTGAGAACCTTAGATATCAAAAAGAAGATTTTATCCATTTAATAAGGGTGAGGATAATGTGAAGCAAGAACTGTTATGAGGGACACCTGGGTGGCTCAGTGGTTGAGTGCCTGCCTTTGGCTCAGGTCATGATCCGGGGGTCCTGGGATCAAGTCCCACATCAGGCTCCCCACGGGGAGCCTGTTTTTCCCTCTGCTTATGTATGTCTCTGCCTCTCTCTGTGTCTCTTATGAATAAATAAATAAAATGTTAAAAAAAAAAAAAAAAAAGAACTGTTATGAAGTGTGCCTGGGTGGCTCAGTTGGCTAAGCATCTGCCTTCCGCTCAGGTCATGATCCCAGGGTCCTGGGACCAACTCTACCCATGTTGGGCTCCCTGCTCAGGGCAGGGAGCCTGCTTCTCCTTCTCCCTCTGCCCCTCTCCACCAGTCATGCCCTCTCTCTCTCTGTCTCAAATAAATAAATAAAATCTTAAAGCAAAAAGAAATTAGGAACTATTATGAATAACTTCTAGTGTTGGCTTGAGTAAATTACATAGTGTATGTTGGTAGCATTATTGAGATTAAGAAGTGAGGAGGAAAAATTGTTTTGAGGGTGAATGCAGAGCCTGATATGAACATGTAAGTGTGGAGATATCTTAAAGCAGAGGCTTTATTAAAAAAAAAAAAAAAAGAATAAACCAATATTGAGATCAACCCTGACCTCTCTCTGAGAACAGGGAAAGTCTGGTTAGACATCGCAACACCTTACCTGCTATGCTTGTCCCTTCACTGAAGCAGGTTAAATGTGAATGTTATGTTTGTAGTTCAAACAGCCTCTTGCCAGTTTTGCCATATGTAAAATGGTAAGTCACTGTGAAGGAAGAAGAAGGATTAGTATTCATCATTTTCTTTTTTTTACCATACAGCCTCATCCTTTATATATCTGTGCCAAGCTGACTTGCTTCCAACCACTACCATCCTCTCTCTAGGCAAGCTCTATAAAGACCATACTGAAATACTACCTGTTTGTATTCATCTATCTTGTTTGTTTATATGCCCACACACTTATTTTTGGTTCTTCCCCCACTGAAATTAAAGTTCCATATTCCAGGGCAGAGATTTTTATGTTTTCCACATCAATCAACTTCAAACACCTAAACAGTGATAGTCACAAAGTAACCAATAGCTATTTGTTAACTCTATTTGAAACATCACTAGCTCACGTGCGGCCCTGCATGATCTGTGGAAAGACCGGGTGGAGCGATAGGCCGGGGTCTCCGCGATGCCCGGACAGGCCACCAGGACCCAAGCCAAGCGCAGGGGGCTCGGGACCACAGGACGACCAGCAACACAACAAAACTGCTCCGACAGACGTTTTTTAAAGGAAAAAAATATGTGTATCTTGAAAGCTATTTAAAAATACACCTACTTAGAAACAAAAAAAATTTTTTTTAATTTTCTCTTTAATTTTAATAATCCTGAATCCAGTTTACAGATTATTTTGGGTTCTTTTTTACAATAAATTTATTTTTTATTGTTGTTCAATTTACCAACATACAGTATAACACCCAGTGCTCATCCCGTCAAGTGCCCCCCTTAGTGCCTGTCACCGATTCACCCCCACCACCCCCCCCCCCGCCCTCCTCCCCTTCCACCACCCCTAGTTCATTTCCCAGAGTTAGGAGTCTTCATGTTCTGTCTCCCTTTCTGATATTTCCCACACATTTCTTCTCCCTTCCCTTATATTCCCTTTCACTATTATTTATATTCCCCAAATGAATGAGAACATATAATGTTTGTCCTTCTCCGATTGACTTACTTCACTCAGCATAATACCCTCCAGTTCCATCCACGTTGAAGCAAATGGTGGGTATTTGTCGTTTCTAATGGCTGAGGAATATTCCATGGTATACATAAACCACATCTTCTTTATCCATTCATCTTTCCATGGACACCGAGGCTCCTTCCACAGTTTGGCTATCGTGGCCATTGCTGCTATAAACATCGGGGAGCAAGTGTCCCGGCGTTTCACTGCATCTGTATCTTTGGGGTAAATCCCCAACAGTGCAATTGCTGGGTCGTAGGGCAGGTCTATTTTTAACTCTTTGAGGAACCTCCACACAGTTTTCCAGAGTGGCTGCACCAGTTCACATTCCCACCAACAGTGTAAGAGGGTTCCCTTTTCTACACATCCTCTCCAACATTTGTGGTTTCCTGCCTTGTTAATTTGCCCCATTCTCACTGGTGTGAGGTGGTATCTCATTGTGGTTTTGATTTGTATTTCCCTGATGGCAAGTGATGCAGAGCATTTTCTCATGTGCGTGTAGGCCATGTCTATGTCTTCCTCTGTGAGATTTCTCTTCATGTCTTTTGCCCATTTCATGATTGGATTGTTTGTTTCTTTGGTGTTGAGTTTAATAAGTTCTTTGTAGATCTTGGAAACTAGCCCTTTATCTGATATGTCATTTGCAAATATCTTCTCCCATTCTGTAGGTTGTCTTTGAGTTTTGTTGACTGTATCCTTTGCTGTGCAAAAGCTTATCTTGATGAAGTCCCAATAGTTCATTTTTGCTTTTGTTTCTTTTGCCTTCGTGGATGTATCTTGCAAGAAGTTACTGTGGCTGAGTTCAAAAAGGGTGTTGCCTGTGTTCTCCTCTAGGATTTTGATGGAATCTTGTCTCACATTTAGATCTTTCATCCATTTTGAGTTTATCTTTGTGTATGGTGAAAAAGAGTGGTCTAGTTTCATTATTCTGCATGTGGATGTCCAGTTTTCCCAGCACCATTTATTGAAGAGACTGTCTTTCTTCGAATGGATGGTCTTTCCTCATTTATCAAACATTAGTTGACCATAAAGTTCAGGGTCCACTTCTGGGTTCTCTATTCTGTTCCATTGATCTATGTGTCTGTTTTTGTGCCAGTACCACACTGTCTTGACCACAGCTTTGTAGTACAACCTGAAATCTGGCATTGTGATGCCCCCAGATATGGTTTTCTTTTTCTTTTTTTTTTTTTCTGGTTTTCTTTTTTAAAATTCCCCTGGGTATTCAGGGTCTTTTCTGATTCCACACAAATCTTAAAATAATTTGTTCTAACTCTCTGAAGAAAGTCCATGGTATTTTGAAAGGGATTGCATTAAATGTGTAAATTGCCCTGGGTAGCATTGACATTTTCACAATATTAATTCTTCCAATCCATGAGCATGGAATATTTTCCATCTCTTTGTGTCTTCCTCAACTTCTTTCAGAAGTGTTCTGTAGTTTTTAGGGTATAGATCCTTTACCTCTTTAGTTAGGTTTATTCCTAGGTATCTTATGCTTTTGGGTGCAATTGTAAATGGGATTGACTCCTTAATTTCTCTTTCTTCAGGCTCATTGTTAGTGTATAGAAATGCCACTGACTTCTGGGCATTGATTTTGTATCCTGCCACGCTACCGAATTGCTGTATGAGTTCTAGCAATCTTGGGGTGGAAGCTTTTGGGTTTTCTATGTAGAGTATCATGTCATCGGCAAAGAGGGAGAGTTTGACTTCTTCTTTGCCAATTTGAATGCCTTTAATGTCTTTTTGTTATCTGATTGCTGAGGCTAGGACTTCTAGTACTATGTTGAATAGCAGTGGTGAGAGTGGACATCCCTGTCTTGTTCCTGATCTTAGGGGAAAGGCTCTCAGTTTTTCCACATTGAGAATGATATTTGCTGTGGGCTTTTCATAGATAGCTTTTAAGATGCTGGGGAATGTTCCTTCTATCCCTACACTCTGAAGAGTTTTGATCAGGAATGGATGCTGTATTTTGTCAAATGCTTTCTCTGCATCTAATGAGAGGATCATATGGTTCTTGGTTTTTCTCTTGTTGATATGATGAATCACATTGATTTACTGGTGTTGAACCAGCCTTGTGTCCCCGGGATAAATCCTACTTGGTCATGGTGAATAGTCTTCTTAATGTATTGTTGGATCCTATTGGCTAGTATCTTGTTGAGAATTTTTGCATCCATGTTCATCAGGGATATTGGTCTGTAATTCTCCTTTTTGGTTAGGTCTTTGTCTGGTTTTGGAATTAAGGTGATGCTGGCCTCATAGAACGAATTTGGAAGTACTCCATCTCTTTCTATCTTTCCAAACAGCTTTAGTAGAATAGGTATGGTTTCTTCTTTAAACGTTTGGTAGAGTTCCCCTGGGAAGTCATCTGGCCCTGGACTTTTGTGTCTTGGGAGGTTTTTGATGACTGCTTCAATTTCCTCCCTGGTTATTGGCCTGTTAAGGTTTTCTATTTCTTCCTGTTCCAGTTTTGGTAGTTTGTGGCTTTGCAGGAATGCGTCCGTTTCTTCTAGATTGCCTAATTTATTGGCGTATAGCTGTTCATAATATGTTTTTAAAATCGTTTGTATTTCCTTGGTGTTGGTGGTGATCTCTCCTTTCTCATTCATGATTTTATTAATTAGAGTCTTCTCTCTCTTCTTTTTAATAAGGCTGGCTAATGGTTTATCTATCTTATTAATTCTTTCAAAGAACCAACTCCTGGTTCTGTTTATCTGTTCCACAGTTCTTCTGGTCTCGATTTCGTTGAGTTCTGCTCGAATCTTTATTAACTCTCTTCTGCTGGGTGTAGGATCTATTTGCTGTTTTTTCTCTAGCTCCTTTATGTGTAAGGTTAGCTTTTGTATTTGAGTTCTTTCCAGTTTTTGAATGGATGCTTCTATTGCGATATATTTCCCCCTCAGGACTGCTTTTGCTGCATCCCAAAGATTTTTAACAGTCGTATCTTCATTCTCATTAGTTTCCATGAATCTTTTTAATTCTTCCTTAATTTCCTGGTTGACCCTTTCATCTTTTAGCAAGATGGTCCTTAACCTCCACATGTTTGAGGCAGTTTACAGATTATTTTGATATTTTCTATTATTAGTTGTACAGACAAATATATGAGGTAAATAACCAAGAGGAGCCTTTAAACATTTAGACATTTTAAATGTCTCAGATAAATATTAACTTTTATGCTCAAGGATGTGTTCTTTAAGCAAGACCTGTTCTCTCCCAGGTCCTGCCATGATTCTTCACTTACTCTTTATTGTCTTTCTACTACTAAAGCTCAATACTGTCAAACCTTTATGTCTTGGGGTCCTGAATATCTGCTTCCTTTAATGAAATAACTGTTCCTAAATCTCCTTCTCTTTTGCACTTGGTCATGAAAAGTAAAGCAGATTTTAACTTAGGTAATAATTGTGTTTTAATAAAGACTGTGGGGGAAAAAAAGATTGATTTGATTTACATCTCAGAAGGAACTTCAAACATAGCCCATTTGACATAGGAAGTCACTTTCACTCCCTTCCAGACTATTCAATACTATTTTTTAAAAGATTTTTTTATTCATTCATTGGAGAGAGACACAGAACACAAGCAGAGGAAGAGGCAGAAGGAAAGGGAGAAGTAGACTCCCCATTGAGCTGGGAGCTCAATGTGGGGCTCGGTCCCAGGACCTGGAGATCATGACCTGAGCCAAAGGCATATGCTCAACCATTTGAGCCACCCAAGTGCCCCCAATACTACTTTTAATTACCTTATCAGCAAGTAGAAAACCACACTGTAGCTTAAAAAGCAAAAAGATCTTTGTAACTTACCACAAAATGAACTTAAAATATTTGGAAGTAAATTGAACAATATCTTCAATATTTTTTAATTTAAATTCAATTTGCTAACATATTATCTTCAATATTTCATTTGAAAACCTTTGCTTCTCATGCTGGGAAAGACTCCCACATGAAAAATCAAGGAGCCTAATCTATATTATGATTATAAAATTAATTATAGTTGCACTCTCAAAATAGGGTTTTTGTACCTAGAGAACATGCAATCACTAGGGAAGCCAGTAGTGGAAGACAGTGTATTAGAGGGAGTCTACAACTAACACACATTCATATGTGAGGTCACGTGTGGGGAAAGTGCCAATACAACCAGTAGATCTGGATAAGGGAAGAAAACTTCATATGCCCTAAAAGAAATTTATTTGTGGATTTCAATTAAGTGTTCACAAGTAAACTTTCACATTGAATTTTAGGGAAAGCTTAATCCATGTATTGAACAGTGTCTTAGGAAGTAAGTAAAAGTCTGATTGACTAGATATAGCTTCAGTGATAAGGGTTAATATAGAAATTACATAAAGATCCACAAACATTGTTCAGGAATATGATTGCAAAATGGAAGATTCTGGAATCTATCTGCAAAAGTGGTGAAATATTCTTATTACATCAAGACCAATATTGGGAATAGTTTAGTAATCTTTTATTATCTCCCTGATTAGGAAAGAGGGAGCTTGAAAGGAGTATAACATCAGACACAGCCTTCATTAACATAGTCTCTAGAATGTAGATCTTTCTCTTTATTAATATCACAAATATCTCCACATTCTCAAGTGAGGAGTCTTAAACACAAAAAAATCCCTGCTATGGATAGATGCATATTGAATTCAACAAGCTTTTAAAGTTATGGGATAGATACAGCTAATGATAAAATTGATATTGAGAACCCCAGAAAATGTTCCCTGGGGCTGGTTAGAAATGCAACAACTCAAAGGGAGAGGGAGAAGTGGTTATAAAATATCTCCATCTGTTTCCAGTTCGCCTCAGATTATAGAAACACAAACCCAAGGACTAACTCACTTCATGCTCCAAAGAAAACAATTCTTATAAACCTTATATATATATAGGAAAATCAATTTAAAGACCTATTTGCTTCCTTGTCCATCTCAAATGTATGCTCCCCAAGTCACTTTTTACTCTTGACCATTGGCAACCCTGTGCTCCATTCTTTGGTCCTTATACATTTCTAGATTATAGTAGCAAGCCTTTGAATAAAGAGCTGAGTAGGAGGAAAGGCAAAAAAGTGTAATACACCAAAATAAAATGTAAAGCAAAAATTGATAGGGAGAGAGTGAGATTATACCAAAAGCAGATCTGTGGGTAGGTTCAGGTCAGATGTATAGACAAACACAGGACATTTCAGTCTAATAAGGGAGTAATGCAGTATCTAGCAATGGAAAAGATAATAACGGATTGAAAATAAAATCACATACTATTACAGTCAAAGTGCATATTGTTCTTTTGGCTTGAACTCCTTTAAAGGGGATATCAGGAGTCAATCAGCAATTTGAACCAAATCCCTTTTCAAGAAAGCAGCACTAGATTGCCCTTTTGAAAATTATTGTCCATGGTTGAACTAAGTAGACCCAGTTTGAGTCTCTTGTTTACAAATTGAGATAAAGACAATAAATCAACAGTTGGTGGCAAGCACTATTTTCTAAGAGATTTTTAGACTCAGATATTTTTCCACACAAATGTGTATATTTCTTATATACAGACGCACATGTACAAGATACATAGCGTCTCATTATTTTCAATTTATGAGATCATTATTGTTGTTTCTTATTACTACAGGCTGATAAGAAATTTTCTATAAGTCATTCCTGGGATGATCCTTTGGGATTATATCAAGATTCTGTGGATTACCTAATTACAAGAAATTGGGGGAAGAATGGCTGATCATTGTTCATGGATCCAGATTGGTTATGTGCCTCACGTCAAGTGCCATGATAGCTCCCCAATGCTTTGAAACCAACTTTCTCCAACTAGTTTTTGTTGTTGTTCTTGTTGTTACAAAGGTTGGTCTACAATAAAATAGTTCTCCATTACTAGAAGTGGAACAGTTTATTTGTGTAACCTTAAATGATTTTGTTTTTCTTTACCCCTTATCAGAGGACTATAGTAGTGAACTTAATGTGTTGGGAAACTGAAATCAACCCAGATGAATAATGAAACTTTTCTGGGCCACTAATCCATTTGAAATTCTAATGAAAATTTCAGATCCATTTAAAGAATTTTTTCACAAATGCACTAACAAAAATTGTATATTTTTATTGAAAACTCATTTCGCTTGGCCAACAGACACATCAAAAGATGTTCAGCATTACTAATCATCAGGAAAATGCAAGTCAAAACCACAATTAGATACCACCTTACACCTGCCAGAAATGGCTAGAATCAGAGACAAGAAATAACAAGTGTTTGCGAGAACATGAACAAAAGGGAACTCTTGTGCACTGTTAGTGGAAATATAAATTGCTACAGCCATTGTGGAAAAAAGTATGGCAGTTCCTCAAAAAATTAAAGATAGAAATATCACATGATCCAGTAATTCCACTACTAGGTATTTAGCCAAAGAAATAAAAACACTAACTTAAAGGGACATAAGCATCCCTGTGTTTATTGCAGCATTATTTACAATAGCCAAGTTATGGAATCAGCTCAAGTGTCCCTCCATAAGTAAATGGATAAGGAAAATGTGGTGGGTGGGTGTGTACACACACACACACACACACACACACACACAGAGGAATATTAAAAAGCCATAAAAAATGAAATCCTGCCATTTGAGACAATGTGGATGGACCTAGAAGGTATTATGCTAAGTGAAACAAATCAGACTGAGAAAGGCACATACCATATGAGTCCACTCATATATAGAATCTAAAACAAACAAAATCACTGAACTGTGCTCTAAAAATGTTAGCTTCTTCCTTTACACTATTGAATCTCAATAAAGTTTGGTCACTAAAAATAATATACTGTTTTATATCAGTCAAGATCTAATCAGGCTTAAATAATTAGAAAATTTATTAGCTTTAGTTATTAAAAAGCCAGAGTAGAATATGCTTCAGGAATAGTTGATTCAGTGGCTCAACAATACCCTTAAGAAACCAGATTCTTGGGATCCCTGGGTGGCGCAGTGGTTTGGCGCCTGCCTTTGGCCCAGGGCGCGATCCTGGAGTCCCGGGATCGAATCCCACGTCGGGCTCCCGGTGCATGGAGCCTGCTTCTCCCTCTGCCTGTGTCTCTGCCTCTCTCTCTCTCTGTGTGTGACTATCATAAATAAATAAAGAAAAAAATATTAAGAAAAAAAAAGAAAAGAAAAGAAACCAGATTCTTAAAAAAAAAGAAACCAGATTCTTTCCATTGTCTTACTTTGCCATCCATGGTGTTCCTGTCATCCTAAAGCTAATTCCCCTCATAGTGATAGAATGACTATCAGTAGCAGGCAGAACTACATATTTCTCTGTTCCTATTCTTTGGGAAATGAAGATTAGCTTCCTGAATCATCGGGGAACATGGAGAGGTGATTCGTTGACAAACTTGCAATTTGTGCCTTTTTCTAAACCAACCCCTAGGGTAACTGTTTTGATTGCCTTGGACTAATCAGTATGCACTCAGAGCTGAAAGGTCACAAGGTATCTGGGCTATATGAAAGTGACTCTCTAAACATCAAAGTTCTGTTTCTAAGGAAGAAGGTATAAATAGACCAACAATATACACCACAGTCCTAAACACAGGTTCTTTTATTATATAGTTCCATAATAAATTTAACTGGTGCAGTTAATAATTTTAACTGGTGCACAGCATTTCATTGTGTAGAGAGAATGTGATGAATTTAATCAAATACTTATACTGGGCTTAATACAGTTGGATTGTTATATTATTTCTTCCATCCTTGAGTCACTGAATTCATCTTTGACAAAGTAGGTACGATGGATGATTTCCACTTAGACCAACAGACCAATAGACCCTGAAGAGTTGTCATGTAGCAGCAGATTCCCACCTTCAGAGAAATCATCCAGGCTGATTGTTTTAACTCCAATGGGCAGAAGTATTTTTCCCAGTACTGAAGAGTCCACGGTTTCTGCCTCTTTTCCATTTACAAAGTGGCAGGTTGGCTAAAAGGGCTGTAAGTGTTGGTAGATTTGTTTATATGTTTATTTGGTTTTAATAGCAACCATAAAGTTGAAGATAGGGCCTAAAATTCTAAGTATATTTCACTCATAGTTGCTTAAATATATCTTCATAAACCAATATATAAACACACTTTCTTCAAATACTTTTGCCTGTAGCCAGTATTTTCCTTTTACCTCAAAGAGAACAATTACCTGAACTTTAATCAAGCATTTTAAAATCCACCTTCTAGAACAGTGGAAAACAATTTTTGGTCATCCTTAATATTTAATAATACTTCATTTTTGTTTGGTCATATTTAATACTTTAAGAACCACATATCCATGATGTAATATAATACACCTACTACATAAAAATTAAATTGTATAAAAAATAAACACTTCAATTTTGCATTTAATAATAAAATTAATCTCCTCTCACTTTAAAACTGTGAATCTTTTTAGAGACAGCAATGTAATTGAATATGCCTCATTATTTTGCAAAATCTGATTCAAAAATAATATAATTCAATGGTGTTTCTGGTATACCTTGCTGAATAATAAACCCACCCCAAAACTTAGTGGCTTAAAGCAACAATCTTATTTTTCACAATTCTGTCTACTGATTTGAAATCAACTGGATGGCTCTTCATTTTAATATCACTCCTTAAACACAAATCTTACATAAACTCTGTTACCTACAATCTTGATTTAGTGGTGCTTTATAGAAAATTAAAGAAAATAGGATCTGGATCACTTTCATAAAATGTAAGGTGGAGGTGAGAGAAAAGTTCCAGCAGTGACTTAATATCACCAATTCTCCCTTGCACTTCAGCTCAAGCACACCCTGTATCCGGTAATCAAAAGCATTTAATAAAGTGGTTCTCTTTGCCCTTCATTCTAACCCCATATTATTGAAATAATAGTGGGAAAAGCTCTTTGTAAGCAGTTTCCCTAGAATTCTTCCAGAATTGTAAGTTGCTCTCCAAGAAGTAAACTGGTAAATTCTACATACTATGGATAAGAACAGATCTGGATAAAAAGAACTTCTTTAGATACAGTCAGGAAATGACTGGCAAATGTAATTACTCAGTTGCATCAAGATAATCAGGGAATGATCTCAAGAAGTCACACTGGGAGAGCCATGCCTAAAATCAGCTTTATTCTGATCAATTATAATTAGCATATGAAAGTAATGAATAACAGACTTTTTTGTAAATTTGATATACTTGTATATTGTAGCAGAAACAAAATGATCAGTAAGAACTTCAGTGAAAAGGGGAACACAAACAAACCGTGAGCTATTTTGAGTGGCAATCTACACATAGAAACCTTATAAAACTTAAGCAAAGAAAAAAAACTATTAGAATACCTAACGACTATAAATCCATGTCAACTCACTAGTAATAACTTCTAATTCTAAATCTCTAATATTCAATTTCTGATTTCCCTTTGACTGTACCCTGATGTTAAATAAAGTCCAAGACTGATCAGAGAATGTTAAGATCTCCAAATATTCTACTGGGACAAAGCTGGAACTTAACTTCCATTGATGTGTATTATATCCAAACTGTCACATAATACGCTTCAGTTAAAAGTAATAAATATATCTGAGAGAAATGGAAAGTAATAGTTGGAATTATTTTGCTTTTGACCAACCTCATGAGAAAAAAAAAATCCAGACAGATGGAGGAACCTCATCATATATCAATCTCTAACTCCTTAGCACTCAGACAAAAATTAGAAAAGAATTTTCATGCTCCATGTGTCTGCAAAAGGGTCTCTACACACGAAGGAACAAATGAATGGATGTGCACACTGATTCTATCATAAATGGAATAGGTGACAGCCTACTGAAAAATGCTATGGAGATTCCTTACACAAGACTAACACATGACTAAAAAGAGCAAATTAGCTATCTCTGTAATGGTGGGTACCAATTCAACCACAGTTTTATGTAGAATGTTCCCATTCATAAGTAGATCTTCTTCATCTTGCAAAGCAACTTGTGGTGTCCATTACAAGGAACATCATTCCAGCCCCATTGTCTTGAAAAATAATGAAAATGTAGCATGACACAATGCTCATCAAGATTACTGGGTTCACCTGAGTGCCAAAATCTGAAAGGGAAAAAATGGATGAGGTTGTTTCTTCAAACAGTGTTTTGAAAAGGGTTAGAGGCACAGCAAGGGAGGGGGCTGGGACTGAACTGTGTGAAAGTCAAGGTCAGATATGCCCAAATCATTCACTTCTCCAATTCTCATGCAGTTTCTTCTCTACCAGAAGCTCTGGCATTTCTCTCAAAAATGTATATCACCTAGTATTGTGTCATCTTATTGCATTAAGCATTCTCCTAGCAGATAGCCCTTCTATTTGTCCGTCATTATGTCCTATTTCCAGGGGACTGCCAGTCCATAAGCTCCCTTAAATGATGAAAAAAAAAAAAAAGATTTCATCCCAGTCTCAAGTATCTTTGTAGTTTGTTTCCATAATACATATGTATATACATATATATGTGTATATACATATATATATATTGCTTTTGGAGTCCAAAGAACTAGTTAAAATCTCTAAATCTGCTAAAATCCCTGTTATCTTGGACATATAATTTAATTTCCCTGATTTCTATATCTAAAAAATAGAGACTCTAGTCATATTCCTATATGTGTCACACAGTGATATGAAGATCAAAGGTGGTATTGTACTAAAATGCACTAAAGTATTAAAAGAGTTTTTAAAAAACCTACATAAATATGAGATATTAACTATCAGAATTTAGCTTATTTGCTTTTTGAGAAATAGTAAGTCAATAATTAGCCATGATCTTAATTGACATAAATTTTTATGTTTAGAGATATAATGTAGTGACTGAAAGTACAGATTTCAGCATCAAATAGGGCTGGATTTGAGGATCATTTGGTGCCAATGCTGGATAACATTTGCTGAGTTATCTAAACACTCTAAGCTCAATTTCCTCATATCTACAGTAGGAAAAATAATAATGTGTGTTTCACAGAGTTCCTGTGATGATTAAATGAAATAATAAATAAAATTATTTAACCCAAGAGTTAAAAGAAGAGTAAGCTATTTTATTTTCACATCTGATAGTTGGAACACTCTAAAATCCTTGCATGATCCAGCGCTCAGGGTTCCTTTACCTAATTCTGTACTCACGTGACACTTTCATTGTATGGTGTTTGATCAACCCATTGCTAATCTCTTTTTCCCTTTGGATCTGATAGCCCTATGTAATAAGCAGAATATATATATCCAGGTTCTGGGAGATAAATCCAAAGGAAGAAAAGAAAGGAGTTATATAGCCTTTAGAGCACTGAGGTAGAACTGAGTTCTTTACAACCTTATGGAGAAGAGAAGAAAAGGAAAGGATCCATGAAGAGCCATACTGGGGCCCTGCCCAGGAGCCTCAGTCCTCTCTGGCTAAACCAGAGCAGGATCAAAGACATCACTCGTAAGCACAATGCTTGGCTCAGTCTGCTCAGGCTGCTATAACAACATACTACAAACTGGATAGCTTATAAACAAGTTTCTTTCTTATAGTTCTGAAGGTTGGAAATCTCAGATCAGGGTGCTAGCATGGTAAGGTGAAGGCTCTCCTCCTGGTTCGTAGCTTTTTTCTCACTATGTCTTCACATGGTAGAAGGGGCAAGGTAGCTATGTGGGATCTCTTTTATAAGAACACAAATCCCATTCACGAGGGTTTCACCCTCAGTACCTAAGCACCTCTCAATGACCCTGCCTCCAGATACCACCATCTTTGGGGGTCAGGATTTCACCATATGAAGCTTGGGGGGGACATAAACATTCAGAATATAGTAACGTTCAACACAAATGGAAGCAATTTTCTAGCCATGATCATAGTGAATTTTCATCTCAGATTCACTTCCCTCTTTCACTAAGAGGTGGTATTCTTCAAAGTCATGCATTAGAAGATTTTTGCACATTAAATCATTTTCCTTTCATAACTTCTTTAACTTCATTCTTGATTGCCGATTGTGACCCTTCATTATTGAACTCCGCTCTGATATAATAATACCCCTTCTCAGTGAAATAGTTAATAATTTATAAAATATTTAATATAAATATATTTCAAACTAAAATATTTTCATTCTTCTATTCAAACCCCATATATTATATTTCAAATGCCCCAATTAATTTTGGGAGAGATTAGTTTTATGAAACCAGGAAGAAGGTGTAGCACGTGAAGGCTTAAGTAGCCTTTCCTATCAGTTTTACTAAAAGCCTTCTGCCACACCACCAATATTCCAAAACAGTGAAAACCTCCTTAGACAAGAGATGTATACAATAACCAGCGGACCGTTGACTCCATCATCTATTAGAAAGTACCTGTTCATCCTTGGTGTTAATCACCAGCAGGTCAGCCTTCATTTCTGAGCTGTTCCTCTCACTCTCAGTCCAATTTCTTGGTGTAGTAGAAATAAAAGTAGCAGTTGGAACTAAATGACTTCCAATCCTTTGGGCAGCAGCTCCAATCTTTCTCTGTATTGACAGAAGGCCAGAGATGTCCAATATAAAAGAAAAAATTTAAGTGTGTGTATTATTAAAATTAAGGACCAAGGAAGACCTCATGGAAACTGGAATTTGCATCTTCACCAAGAAGTGATAAGTAGCCCACCCATCAGGTGTCAAGGAGATCAAGTCTACCTACATCAGGCAGTAACTTCTCCCTTGCCAGAGTGGTGTCAGGAAAAGCCAGCTAAAACATAGGACTTAGGTAAGACGCAGACTCAGAATATTACACAAAAATGTCTAGGTTTCAATGGAAAATGATCCATCACACCATGAATTACAAATTCTCAAAATTAATTTTTTAAAAAAGAAAATAAATACATGCCAGTATCAAGATAAGAGAAATATTAGGATTATCTCACAAATATTTTAAAGAAATCATGACAAAGATGCTTCAACAAGAAAGTACAAACAAGTTTGAACCAAATGAAAGAAAAGAATGCCTCAGAAAAGAAATAGAAAATCTAAAAAAAAAAAAAGAAAAAAAAAAAAGAAAATCTCAGCCACAGATTACAGATATAAATGATAAAATAAAAACAAGGAAGCCACATGGGTAAAAGGCAATCATAGTTCAGCCACAAAAGGAGGGCACATGCAGCCCAGACAAAGGACATTCCTGGTATACCTGCTCCTGGTAACCAGGAGGTATTATGCTACAGGGAACAACAGGATCTCTTCTACACAAGGCCTGCTTTTAAGACCAGGAGACACAGATGGCCTACCTAACACATAGACACAAACACAGAGAGTCAGACAAAATAAGGAGACAGAGGAATATGTCCTCAATGAAAGAGCAAGACAAAATCACTGTAAAAGAGCTAAATGAAATGGAGATAAACAATATTCCTGGCAAGAATTCAAAGTAATGGTAATAAAGATACTCATTGGACTTGAGAAGAGTGGATGAGCTCAGTGAGAACCTCAACAATAAGACAGAAAACATAAAAAAGAAGCCATCAGAAATGAAGAATTCAATAATTGAAAAGAAAAATACACTAGAAGGGATCAACATATTAAATTATGCAGGAGAAGAAATCAACAATCTGGATGATAGGGTAATGGAAAGCAACCAAGCTGAACAGAAAAAATAAATAATAATAATAATAAATGAGAATAGGTTAAGGGAACTCCTCATCAAGCATAATAACGTTTACATTATATGGTCCCAGAAGTAGGCGAGAGAGAAAAGGGGGCAGAAAACTTACTTGAAGAAATAATGCTGAAAATTTCCCTAATACGCAGAAGGACATGGATATCCCAGTCAGGAAGCATACAGATCCCCTACAAGATTAATGTAAGATCCACATAATAATTAAAATACCAAAATGTAATAATAGAGAATATTAAAAGAGAAAAGAAAGCTAACATACAAAGGAAATCCTGTAAGGCTATCAGCTGGCTTTTCAGCAGAAACTTTCCTGGCCAGAAGAAAAGAGCATGATATATTCAAAGTGCTAGAAAGAAAAACACCTATGACCAAGAATACCCAAGAATACTCCATCATTCAGAATTGAAAGAGAGAGAGTTTCCCAGACAAATTAAGTTAAAGGAATTCATCACCACTAAACCAGCCTTAGAAGAAATGTTAAAGGGACTTCTTTAAGTGGAAAGGAAAGGCCATAACTACAAGGAAGAAAATTATGAAAGGAAAAAATGTCACTGGTAAAGGCAAACATATGGCAAAGATTTAATTAATAACCTATAAAGCCAGTATAGAGGTTAAAACAAGAAGAAGTAAAATCAATTATGAAAATCAGTCAAGGGATACACAAAATTAAAAGATGCAAGACATATCATATATATTAAAATGTGAAGGAGTAAAAATTTAGTACTTTCAGAATGTGTTTGAACTTAAGCAACCATCAAATTAACATAGGCCCCCTGCTCAGTAAGGAGTCTGTTCCTCCCTATCCCTCTGCCTCTCCCCTAGCTTGTGCTCTCTCTCCTGTCTTGCTCACACTCTCTTTCAAATAAGTAAAATCTTTAAAAAAATAAAGAAAGAAGAGAGAGAGAAAAAAAAACAGGGTATCAATGCCTATATGAGAAAAAGAGACTTGAAAACAAGTAGCAGGAGATAAAGAAGGGCATACTTCCACCATTATGTAACGATAAAGGGACCAATCCAACAAGAGGACATAGCAGTTGTAAATATTTATGCATCCAACATAGGAGCACCTAAATACATAAAGCAAATAATAACAGACATAAAGAAATTGACAGTAATACAATAATAGTATGGGTCTTCAACACCCCACTCACATCAATGGATAGGTCATCCAGATAGAAAATCAACAAGGAAACAGTGGTCTTAACTAACTTTAGACCAAATGAATCTAACAGATATATATAGAACATTCCATCCAAAAACTACAGAATATACATTCTTTTCAAGTACATATGAAGCATTCTCCAGAATAGATCACATGGCCACAGAACAAGATTCAATAAATTTCAGAAAATAAATAAATACATTTCAGAAGACTGAAATCATATCAAGCACCTTTTCCAATCATAACAATATAATACTAAAGATCAATTATGAGAAAAAACTGGAAAAAATAAACATGCAAAAGCTAAACAACATGCTACTAAACAATGAATGGGCCAATGAAGAAATTAAAGAGGAAATCTAAAAATGCAAGAAGACAAATGAAAATGAAACACAACCTCGAAAATCTTTAGGATGCAGTAAAAGCAGTTCTAAGAGGGAAGTATATAATGATACAGGATTATCTCAAGAAACAAGAAAAATCTCAAGTAAACAACCTAAACTTACCCCTAAAGGAACTAGAAAAAGAAGAACAAATAAAGCCCAAAAGCTAATAGGAGGAAGGAAACAGAGACTAAAAAAATAGAAAAGCTCAATAAAACCAAGAGCTGGTTCTTTGAAAAGATAAACAAAATTGATAAACCTTTAGCCAGACTTATCAAGAAAAAGAGAGAGGACTCAACAAAAGAAATAAGAGGAGAAATAACTGACACCACAGAAATACAAAGAATTATATGAGAATATTATGAAAAACTGCAAAACCTAGAAGAAACAGATAGATTCCTAGAAACATATAATCTTCCAAAACTGAACCAGGAAGAAATAGAAAATTTGAATAGACCAATTATTAATAACAAAATTGAATTGATAACCAAAAGACTCCCAAGAAAAAAAATCCAGGACCAGATGGCTCTATAGGTGAACTCCACCAAACATTTAAAGAAAAATTAATATCTATTCTTCCAAACTATTCCAAAAAATAGAAAAGGAAGGAAAACTTCCAAATTTACCCTATAAGGCCAGCATTACCCTGATACCAATACCAGACAAAGACACTTAAAAAAAAAATCACTATAGGCCAGTATCTCTGATGAACAGAGATGCAAAATTCCTCAATAGAATATTAGCAACCTGATTTCAACAATGAATTAAAAGGATCATTTACCACAATCAAGTGGGATTTATTCTAGGAAAGCAAGGGTGATACATGATGTTAATTAGAAGAAGGATAAAAGCCATATATCATCTCAACAGATGCAGAAAAAGTATTTGACAAAATATAACATCTGTTCATGACAAAACTCTCAACAAAGTGGGTTTACAGGACATGTATCTCAACATAATAAAGGCCAAATATGACAAACCCTCAGGTAACAACATTAATCAATGATGAAAAATAAAAACCTTTTCCTATAAGATCAGGAACAAGATGAGGATGTCCAGTCTCACCACATTTATTCAACATTGTACTGGAAATCCTAGCTGCAGCAATCAGACAGGAAAAAGAAATGAAAGGCCTCCAGGTTAGTAAGGAAGAAGTAAAACTGTCACTATCTGCAGCTGACATACTACATATGAAAAATCCTAAAGACCACCAAAAAACTATCAGAATCAATAAATAAATTCATTAAAGTTGTAGGATACAAAACTAATATATTGTATTATATATATGTTATATTTCTATACAATAATAATAAAATATCAGAAAGAAAAATTAAGAAAACAATTCCAATAACACTGGAACCAGAAAGAATAAATTATCTAAGAATAAGTTTAATTAAATCAGTAGAAGACCTATACGTAACTAGAAGACACTGATTAAAAAAAATGAAGATGACACTAATGTAGATATACTATGCTCATGACTCAGGAGAATTAATACTGTTAAAATGTCCATTCTACCCAAAGCAATCTGCAGATTCAATGTAATCCCTATCAAAATAACAACAGCATTTTCCACAAAACTAGAACAAATAATCCTAAAATTTTATGGAACCACAAAAGACCTGGAATACCCAAAACAATCGTAAAAAAGAAGAACAAAGCTGAGGGTGCCTGTGTGCCTCAGTTGGTAAGCGTCTGCCTTCAGCTCCCCACATCCGCTCCCTGCTGAGCAGGGAGCCTGTTTCTCCCTCTCCCTTTGTTGGTCCCACTTGTACTCTCTCATTCTTGCTCTCTCATAAATAAATTGAATGAATGAATGAATGAATGAATAAATAAATAAATGAATAAATAAATAAATGAATAAATAAATAAATTTTTAAAAAAGAACAACAAGGCTGGAGGTATCACAATTTCAGATTTCCAGATACACTACAAAACTATTATAATAAGAACAGTATGGTATTGGCACAAAAATACCCACATAGGCCAAGAGAACAGAAGAGAAAGCCCAGAAATAAACCCATAGTCATGGGCTTATATTAATTATTATATTAATTAATTATTAATTGTTATTAATTATTAATTATTATATTAATAGTTATATTAATCTATGACAAAGGAGGCAAGAATATACAACGGAAAAAAGACAATCTTTTTAATAAATGGTGTTGGGAATACTGGACAGTTACATGCAAAAAAACAAAATTAGGGACACCTGGGTGGCTCAGCGGTTTAGCACCTGCCTTTGGCCCAGGGCGTGATCCTGGAGTCCCAGGATCGAGTCCCACATCAGGCTCCCTGTGTGGAGCCTGCTTCTTCCTCTGCCTATGTCTCTGCCTCTTTCTCTCTCTCTGTCTCTCATGAATAAATAAAATCTTTTTAAAAATAAAATAAAAAATAAAAAAATAAAATAAAATAAATAAAATAAAATGAAATGAAATTTCAGTGGTTACCAAGAGTCTAGAAGGGAAAGTAGAGCACAGATTTTTATGTAAAACTACGTAACATTATGCATTTGTCAAAACCACATAAATTTACATATTTATTCCATGGAAATTTTTAAAGTTCATTTAGGAGGTCAGGGGATCCACTAAAGAATGAAGACTATGACAAGACAATCTAACTGTATTACAAGTGTTGGAAACAACCACACTGGGTGGAGGTGGGATGATGATCTCGATAACTTTGGAAATGGAATCTATAAGAATAAAAACAAAAAAAACTGCACATAGGCACTGTATTCTAGCTGATAAAGTTGTTTCCCAAGGTGGTTTGAGTTTACAATTCTGATACTGCTATATGTGTACATTGGGATTGAATAATTATGTAAATGTATTGAGCAGATGATGGGAATCAGATTTCTCTGTTGAAGTGATCATTAAAGATATCAAGGGGAGTAGGCTAGAAGCAATGTAATCAATGAAAGTTTCAGACATCAGTAAAAGCTGATATGTATCTTATTATATACACAACTGTATGTACAAATATTTATCAATATATTCACATATACAGGTTAGTACACAGATATATATTTCCTTGTTCTGTGAACTGAGATGACCTAAAAGAAATAACACCTCAGCAGCAATGAGTATACCTAGTATTCAAATCTTGGTTTCTAATGCCATTCAATAACAGAAGCCATGGCTCCACATAGAATTGATTCTAAGACTGAAACAGGAAACATACAGTATAAGCCCAGAGAAAATTACAGTCCCAGAAAGTAAACAAGTGCTCAAAAACAAAACATAACAACACATTGATGGGGGCAAGTCCAAGGGCCACAGGAACCAACTGAAAGAATTCCCAATGGCAAAGGTAGAACAATGTGAGCAACAAAATAAATATAGCACTGGATTACAACCCAAAGTATAAGATAAATATCCATGAGTACACACTAATATAGATAGATGATTAAGTTAATAAATAAGAAGAAACAAATATCATATACACAAGAATTTCCAATAAATTACATAGAAACTTGTTTTGAACTGAACTGTGTTCCCCCAAAAATTAATGTGTTGAGGTTATAATCCTCAATGTTACTATAGTGGAAGCCTTTAAGGAAGTAATAAAGGTTAAATGAGGTTATAAAAAAAGTAGGGCCTTATTCCAATAGGACTTGTGTTCTTATAAGAAGAGGAAGAGACCAGAAAGCTGTCTCTCCTTCCCATTCACAAAGAGGACTGGCTATGTGAGGACACAACAAGATGGTGGCTGTTTACAAGCTAAGAAGAAGGGCCTCACCAGAAACCAACTCTTGGGAAGCCCGGGTGGCCCAGCAGTTTGGCACCGCCTTCGGTCTAGGGCATGATCCTTGAAGACCCAGAATCGAGTCCCATGTCAGGCTCCCTACATGGAGCCTCCTTTTCCCTCTGCCTCTGCCTCTGCCTCGGTGTGTGTGTGTGTGTGTGTGTGTGTGTGTGTGTGTGTGTCTCTCAGGAGTAAATAAATAAAATCTTTAAAAACAAAACAACAAAAAAAAAGAAACCAACTCTTATGGCACCTGGGACTTCTGGCTTCCATTATTGTAAGAAAATAAACTTATTGTTTAGGTTGCCCAGTTTGTGATATTTTGTTATGGCAGCCAAGCAGGCTAATATGGATTCTGGTACCTAAGTGGGGTGTAACAAATACCTAAAAATTCTGGTTCCTTTCTGTTTAACACTTCAATTTATTATTATTAACACTCAATTTACTAAAAATGTGAAAGTGGTTTCAGAACTGGGTGATAGGTAGATGCTAGAAGAGTTCTAAGGTGCCTGCTAGTAAAAGCCTAGATTGCCTTGAAAAGGCTGGTGCTAGAAATATGGATGTTAAAGGTAATTCTGCTAAGGACTCAGAAAGAAAAGAGAGCTGTAGAAAAAGCTCCTATCATCTCAAAGAATATACATATCCTATAATGAACAGAATTTGGTAGAAATATGAACATTAAAGATGCTTCTGGGGGCACCTAGGTGGGTTGAGCATCTGCCTTCGGCTCGGGTAGTGATCCTGGGGTCCTGGGATGGAGTCCCACATTGGGCTCCCTGCTCAGTGGGGAGCCTGCTTCTCCCTCTGCCCCTCCCCCTGATCCTGCTCTCTCTCTCTCTCTCTCATAAATAAATAAAATCTTTAAAAAAAATAAAGATGCTTCTGGTAAGGTCTCAGAAATGAGAAACATGTTACTGAAAACTGGAAGAAAGACAATTCTTACTATAAAACAGAAAAGAATTTGCTGAACTGTGTTCTAATTTTGTGAAAAATAGAATTTGTAAGTGACAGTGGATATTTAGCAGAGGAGATATCTAAGCATATTAATGCTGTGTACTGCTTATAGTAAAATGAAAGAGGAAAGAGATAAATTGAAGTGTTAAACAGAAAGGAACCAGAATTTGAAGATCTGGAAAATTCTCAGCCTATTCATATGGCAGCCCGGGTGGCTCAGTGGTTTAGCACCGCCTTCAGCCCAGGGCATGATCCTGGACACCTGGGATCGAGTCCCACGTGGGGCCCCCTGTATGGAGCCTGATTCTCCCTCTGCCCCCACCCCTCTCTCTCTCTCATAAATAAATAAAAATCTTAAAAAAAAAAAAAAAAACTGAGAAAGTGTGTTCTGAAGAGAACATCAAGGATGTGGTTGGATAATTATTCCATAAAGAGATTATCCATGGATTTAAACAGCCAGTTCCACAACCAAGACTACTTCTTTATACAGATAAAGATATGCATATAAGAAGTTTAGGTCTTATGTATTTCTACACTTTAAAATGACCAAGACTCAACTGCTTAGTATGAGCTACCTGTGAATCTTATTGGAAATATTAACTTGGTATCCTTATACAGTATAGTCAACTACTGGATTATAAGCACATTAATTTTTACCTTCCATGGTCAAATTTTCTTTCATACATTCCAATGCTGTGTGAGTTCTTTTGTAGTCTTTTTTTCCTTAACAAGGTGAGAATATTTTTGAAAAAAAAACTGAAAAAAAAAAAGGCCATTCATTTACTTTGCCTTCTACTTTTTTGGCATTCTATTTTATAGCAACAAAATCTACCAATGCCCAATTGCTTGAGTAAAAGGATCTTGATTACAGAAAAGAGTTCTCATCACCCCACATTCAATGTAATCCTAATTCTACTGACTTTGAAACCATAATTTCTCCAGGAATAGCTAAAAGATAAATAGTTGAAAGAGAACATGACAGTTCCATTTGAATGACTGCAAAGGGATTGATCCATATTTTCCTTCAATACTGCAAAGCCTAAGCCTTAGGGGTGAGAGAATGGAGGGAAAACAAATGCTTCTATCTGAGGGTGTATGCAGCATAGGTCTTTGCAGGGCAATGAGGGATGAGCTAATTCTGAGGAGTTCTGGGTTACCTACAGAGTAAGATTTTTTTTTTATAATGTTTTTTAATCCAACATTGATCAGGAGCAATGGGCATTATTTTCCTCATCTTCTTTCCTGTATCTATTCCCAACTGGCTCTTATTCTTCAGCACACCAATATACTCAAGTACCTCACAATTTAAAAATACTTACCTCTCCCTCTAGAAAGTGAATTTTCTCTTTCCTCATCTCTCATTTGCTCTTTGATCCACCACATGCTGGCTTTACTACTTCTTATGCCTTTTAAAATTTTGATAGGGGATCCCTGGGTGGCTCAGCGGTTTAGCGCTGCCTTCGGCCCAGGGCGTGATCCTGGAGTCCCGGGATCGGGTCCCACGACGGGCTCCCTGTATGGAGCCTGCTTCTCCCTCTGCCTGTGTCTCTGCCTCTCTCTCTCTCTGTCTCTCTCATGAATAAATAAATAAAATATATTTTAATAAAGAAATAAAATAAAATAAATAAAATAAAATAAAATAAAATTTTGATAAATTCTTAAATCAAAGATATGAGGACATCCACTTATTTGCCAAATTGGCTTTTAGAGCTTACAGTCTTGAGCAGGACAGACAAAATTAAGGTGAAATTTCAATGGGAAACTCTTCCTGGAACATTTTTTCCCATTTCCTTTTGTCCACTTGTTCACCTCAAAATATGTGTGTGTGCACTGAAAAAAAACCTGGCCTTATAAACACTAATAGTCAAATATAGATTTGTCCTTACTTCCGCAACTGTTTAGGTTAGAAATGGTGCCTAATAGATGTCCCTTTACAACACAAACACATGTACACACATAAACTCTTCAATTTCTCTAAAGAGTGAATTCCATTATTTTTATAAATGAAATTCAAATAAACAATAAAATTCCTAACAGATTCCCATTAATTGTGTCAGCCCTTCATCCTGAAAGAAAACTTCTTTTCCAGGTTTCTGGATATACCCACTATTAAATGTCAGTATTTAATGGATGTCATCCCTTCATGTAAGGCATACATTCCTCATAGATTCAAATGGATACGTACTGATAAAAGCAATAAAAAATGAGATTGCCAATAGGAGCAGAAGTATCAGCAATGAGACAGAAAGTAGCTTGGGAAAACTGGGGTTACTTTTGTGTGGGCTAGTCTTTTCTTTGGGAGCTGAAGGAGAAATCAAAAGAGTTTCATCAGTAATAAATTCTGACTTTTACTTCCTTTCTCCTCTTCCCCTTCTCCCTTTTCTTGGATGACATAGTATTACCAACAACATGAAATTTGAAATAATATGAAAATAGGAAAAAAATAATAAGGTTCATTGTAGAAACTTTGGAAAACATATAAAAGCACAAATTCCTATCATTGAGGATAACTATTGTTAATGTTTTGGAAAATATCCTTCCAATAATTTTTAAAGTGTATATACATACATACATATTCATACATACATTTTCCCCACACGATTGACATACCATATATACTGGTTTTTGACCTACTATATTCTTATACACTATACCATGAACATTTTTTATACAGCCATATTTTCTTCTTTAACACTATTGTGGTTGCATAGGATTTCATCATATATGTAAATATTCTTCCAGATTGTTCCCAACTTTAACTACTTTAAATAATGCCATAGCACATAAACCTTTTTTAAAAAAAGATTTTATTTTATTTATTTATTCATGAGAGACACAGAGAGAGAGGCAGAGACACAAGTAGAGGGAGAAGTGGGCTTCCTGCAGGGATCCTGATGTGGGACTTAATCCCAGGACCCCAGGATCACGACCTAAGCCGAAGGCAGATGCTCAACCACTGAGCCACCCAGGTGTCCCATAGCACATAAATCTTAATTATAGTCATTCTCTCATCACATTCTTTTTTTTTTTTTTTTATGATAGTCACACAGAGAGAGAGAGAGAGGCAGAGACATAGGCAGAGGGAGAAGCAGGCCCCATGCACCGGGAGCCCGACGTGGGATTTGATCCCGGGTCTCCAGGATCGCGCCCTGGGCCAAAGGCAGGCGCCAAACCGCTGCGCCACCCAGGGATCCCCCCTCATCACATTCTTAAAATAAGGTCAGACATTTTTAGTCACTATTTCATGGTTAAGTATTATTTTCTCAATGGCTAGTGTCAAAAAGACAAGAAATATCAAGTGTTGGTAAGGATATGGAGAAAGGGGACCCTCAGGCACTGTCAGTGGGAATGTAAACTACTGCCACTGTGAAAACCAGTATGAAGTTTCCTCAAAAAATTAAAAATAGAAATATCATATGATCTATTAACTTCACTACTGGATATTTACCCAAAGAAAGACACTAAATCAAAAATATATGCACCCCTATGATCGTTGCAGCATTATTTAAAGCAGTTAAGACAGGAAGGCAACCTAAATGGCCATCCATCCATGAATGGATAAAGTAAATGTGATATTTATATTAGTAGAATATCATTCAGCCATTAAAAAAAGGAACTCTTATCATTTGTGACAACATGGATGAAACTTGAGGGCATTATACTTAGTGATATAAGTCAGAGAAAATAGCATATGATCTCATTTATCTGTGGAATCCAAAAAAGCAAAACAAAGCAAAACTCATACAGAGAACAAATTGGTGGTTCCCAGAGGTGGGGGAGGTGGTGGTAGGGAATGGGTGGGTGGAAGGGGTTAAAAGGTACAAATTTCCAGTTATAAAATAAAGAAGTCGGGATCCCTGGGTGGCGCAGCGGTTTAGCACCTGCCTTTGGCCCAGGGCGCGATCCTGGAGACCCGGGATCGAATCCCACGTCGGGCTCCCAGTGCATGGAGCCTGCTTCTCCCTCTGCCTATGTCTCTGCCTCTCTCTCTCTCTCTCTCTCTCTCCGTGACTATCATAAATAAATAAAAATTAAAAAATAAATAAATAAATAAAATAAAATAAAATAAAATAAAGAAGTCATGGTTGTAATGTACAGCATGTTGACTATAGTTAATACTATAGATTACAGTAGTATCAACTATTAAATATTATTACATCTCAGAAGTTGCTAAGAGATTAAATCTTAAAAGGTCTCATCACAAGAAAAAAAATTATATAAAAATTTATGGTGATGAACATTAACTAGATTTATTGTGATGATTTCACAAATATATACAAAAATAAAATCATTACAGTGTACATCTGAAACTAATACAGCAGTCCTCCCTCCCTTACTCAGTTTTGCTTTACATGAATTTTACAATTACCTGTGGTCAGCTGTGGTCTGGAGGCAGATGATCCTCCTTCTGATATATCCTCAGAAGGTGAAGAGCAGCCTAACGCTAATACTTATGTCATTCACTTCACATCATCTCATCACATAAGAATTTTATCATCTCACATCATCACAAGAAAAAAGAAAGGTGAATGCAGTTCAATATTTTGAGTGAGAGAGATCATATTCACCTAACTTGTATTATAGTATATTGTTATAATTGTTCTGTTTTATTATTAGTTATTGCTGTTAATGTCTTAGTGTGCCTAATTTATAAATTAAATTTTTATCATAGGTATATGTGTATACGAAAAAAAACACAGTATATAGGGTTTGGTACTATCCACTGTTCAGGCATTCACTGGGGATCTTGGACCATATTCCCCAGATAAGAGGGGACTACTATATACTGTTATTTGTCAATCATACCTCCTTAAAAAATTTTTTGAAAGAATTGTTTTCTCAAAGTTACGGGGTATTGACAAGTGAAGTATGCAATGGATTTTCTGAATGCAGGGCAGTTTTTCCTGTAATGTAAGACACTCTCTGTAACTTTCTAGTCTTTCATCTGCATCAGTGTTTGGTTCCACTTTAGTTCAGTACTAACAAATACACCCACAACATTCTCTACTCAAACTTTTCCCCAAAAAAAAAAAAAAAAAAAACTTTTCCCCTCTAACTGAGCCCATTAATTCATCAATAGCCCCTGCATCTGGACTGATGGTTTCAAGATCTATTGCCAATCTCCTGACTGCATCTCACTCAGCTTCAAAAGGCACAGGAGAACAACTTCTCAGCATAATTATCACTCTCCTTAACTCAGGACTGTATGGACTTGTCACACTTCAATTCTGTTAAGAGTATTATCTTGGCAACTCAATCTTGTGTCCCAATTGCGGCCAGAGAAGCAGCAACTAACATAACCTATACTTCATTTATAGTATTCTCTCTTCATCCTTCATCTCATTAACTTTGTCCATCAGAAAATGCTTCTTACCTGCAGGAGGCCATCATTTGATGCCTGAGGACTTGGGTTCACTTTTGAAACTTAGTTCAGTGTAAGTGGTCTCTGAAGTCATATTGAAAAATCTGCTCTTTTCAAAAAATTTTCACCTCTTCCTTAAAACACTTTAAAATGAAACTCGAACATGGTGGCAACTTGTCATACTTCCAAGAACAGGAGCCCCAGATAGGCAATAACCCTGAGAGGAATCTCATGAAAATTAAAAACCTCAGAGAGTGGCCCAACCCCCAGGACCAAACACAGCGAGAATCAATGCATTTAAATATATGTCAGCAAATACAATAAAAGTAGGAACTTGGGAATTCAAATATAGATTAAAAAAAAAAAAACAGGGGCATTCCAGATGGCTCAGCGGTTTAGTGCCGCCTTCGGCCCAGGGCGTGATCCTGAGGACCCGGGATCAAGTCCCACGTCAGGCTCCCTGCATGGAGCCTGCTTCTCCCTCTGCCTCTGTCTGTGCCTCTTTCTCTCTGTGTGTTTCTCATGAATAAATTAATAAAAATCTTAAATAAATAAATAAACACACACAGGAAGTAAAGAAACAAACTAAGCAATTAGAAAAATCTTTTCTGAGACCTGTATTATCTGAACTCATTAGCAAAAATGAAATTCTACACGCAAATATAATTATTTCTACCAACCTGGGCATATACTCATTCATGCTGTATTCTCCTCATGTGTAGCTGATCTGACAACTTTGGGGGATCACATTCTAAGAGGATCATTGACAAAAAACTCATATGTTAGCCTCTCCACTTTCAAGAGTCAGTGTCTTCTAATGTAGTAGGGAAGTCAAAGCTTAGATCATGTCTTCTGAAGCTGCTTCTTAGCACTCTCTGCTTTTCTCTGTTCTTAACTGACTCTCTCATGGATCTCCATTGATTTTGCTACAGTTATTTCCAGCAGCTCCTAAAAGCAGCTCTTTGTGCTGGATGTTAACAGAGTAGGCCAGCCTTTACCCTACCCATCTCTATCACTTTAATTCCCATAACACCACAACAAAAGAAAATACACGTCAATGTGACTATTTTTTAACAAGTTAGGATAATTTAATGGAATCACAAATTAGGAGATAAACTCAGTGATACATACGGCTTTTTCTAAAAGGCAAGAGGAAAACACTCCAAAAATTGAATCCTTCATACAGAATCTTCTCAGACATGCTCTTAGCTCACACCCTAGGTTCAGTTCTCTCTAAATGATCCTCCTTTTAATTTCCCTCACCAAACTCCTCCATCAACTGCATAACACTTAACCTTATTTATTTCTATATCAAGGTACATTGAAAACCATGCATTCACACTAATAACCTTCAATTCCAACTCAACACCAGAGTTCGTTCTAGTTTTCTCCCTTCTACATTTCTAATGTCCTTCTGTTACAGTAAGAAACCTGCTTCCTTTGTCTTTAACTTTTTTTTTTTTTTTTTAGTAATCCCCTGAATTTAGTCAATTTTCTATCTTTTTTGTGATTTCCTTTCTGAGCTCTTCTCTCCCTGATTGGGCTCTGACCTCCCAATCTAGGCCACCATTAATTGTTAGAGCCTTTAATTTGCTTGGATATTTGTACACAGAACCAGCCAACCGCCATGGACATCATCTTCATCTTGCTCAGGTCCTACATCCCACGCTAGGCTACCCTCCATAGGAAATCCCTCTTTACTCTGCCTAGACTCTGATTGCTGATGCTGGCTCCCTAACCCCCATGGGGAATCCTCCTATCCCACTCAGGTTCTAAAACCCTATACAAGACCCCCCCAGTTGAGTGGAAACTCTCCTCAACCTTCCTGGGCTCAGAGTCCCCACACTGGGCTACCCTCCCACATGGACAACTTCCTTATCTTGTTCAGCCTCTATCTACGTTTTGCATGTACACTTCCCTCACTCTGCTTGGGCCATGAAATCCTATGCCAGGTCCCCCACCTCCCAGCAAGGATTATCCTGCTTGAGCTCCCTGCACCTGCCTACCCCACTACATAGATGTCCTCTCCACATTTCAGACACTAGCACACCAGACCAGGGTGCCTTTGATACCCTCTCCATACTAGGCTATTGTGATGTGTGGACACTCTTCTCAGTATGCACAGAGTCTGGTTCCCCATGCTGGAAATACTTTCCCACCCCTGCAGAGATGTTCTCATTCTTTTGGACTCCAACACCACTGTCAAGCCACCCTCCTGAATATCACCCTTCTGAATTCTGACAACCTGTCCCCGACCACTGTGGCTCTCCCATCACACCCTACAACAAACCTTTACTTTCTTCTGCTCCACCTAAGATTTTACTTAGAACTGAACTGTTTAATAAGGAAAGGGAAAGGGATATGAAAAAATATAAGAGGGGGGAGAGCTAATTCTTGCAAATTTTCTAGCAAATGACTACTAGACCTAACAAATACTTGCACATTTGCATGTGTGCATGCATACATCCTTCTCCCAAGAATAATCATTGATTATCAGAGCCTTAATAGTCTAAGTTTATAAAGAAAAAACAAAATATGTTCCTAAAGGTATCTCTTTCCCTGCAGTAAATTACATTATAACTAGATTGCACTATTATCACAAACAACCCAACCTGAGTGGCTTATAATGACAAACATTTATGTCTCACATAAATGGTCTTGATTGTAACTCTGCTTGGCTCTTAGTATATTCTCATTCTGGAACCTAGGTTCATAGAGCAGTTCCTTATAAGCTGAAACAAGTAGAAATATTCAAATCCTCTCTTCAGATAAGGCATTACATCCACCATGATCCCACTAGCCAATGGAAGTCACCTGGACTTAATATGAATAGGGCAGGGAAGTACCCTCTATCTACAGAGAGACAGGTCAAAGGCAGCAAAATTCCACAGACTGTGTGGCTAAAATAACTTATTTCTCAGTTCTGGAGGCAGGGAAGTCTAAGATCAATGTGCCAGCAGATTTGTTATCTGGTGAGAACCCCCCTTCCTAGCATAGATGGACATCTTCTCACTACATCCTCACATGGCAGAAGTGGTGTGGGAGCTCCCTGGGGTCCCTTTAATAAGGACACCAGTCCCATTCATGAGAGTTCTACCCTCAAGACCTATTACCTCCAAAAGGCCTAACCTTGTAATACCATCATATCAGTAATTAGGATTTTAACATATGAATTTTGAGGAGACACTTTCAGTCTATAGCACTCTTTATTTAGCCAAGGGATCTCTAGAGCAGTGATCTTTAAAATGAGGCACAATACCCCAGATGGTCTCTTAAAAGGATCTTCTAGGGCACAGAAATAAAATACTAGAACATCTATTAATAGGTATTTAAAATGTTAAGTAAAATAAGCTTTATGACTATCATATGGGTTCAGTGTTGGTTACAAGTCATGTGTGGTACAGGATCTATCATGAGGAAAGAGTGGAGGTTCCACAACTCTTAAGTTGATGGTGCATCTCCACTTGTTCATTCTCTCTGTATGTTGCATTATATTGTAATTTAAATACCTGTGTAATTAAGAATTTGGCTGCTTTTGTACCCAGTTCCTGGGAGGTAGCCTCTAAATCCTTAGAATCGCCTGAGTGATATGTCTTTGTTATTCATGGTGGGCCCTGATAGTTTATGCTAATGAAGTTACTCTCAGTGAGCCTCTCTTTTGTGCTAACATGATGATTCAAGGTAGGGACTGACCGAGCCAGAAAGATCAACCACAGAATTAGAGGTGTTGGGCTTTGAGCCATGAGATATCAGCCCAGACAGGGGAGAGATGAAGACTTGAATTCAACCTTGGCAAATGACTCAATGAAGCATTCCTATGTAACAAACTCTGATAAAAACTTTGAGCACCAAGACTTAGGTGAACTCGTCTGGCTGGCAATACTATGGCATACATCAATGTGCCATCCATGGGAACAATTAAAGCTTCATGTTTGGGACCCTCTCAGATCTTGCCTTATGCATCCCTCCCTTTGGATAGCTCGGATTTTGTATTCTTTTGCTATAATAAAACTGTAAGGATGGCTAGCATTTCTCTGAATCCAATGAGTTGTTCTAGCAAATTATCAAATCTGAGGGAGTCATGGGAACCCCCAAATTCGTAGGAAGTTGATAATAAGGGAAGCTGAAACCCCCCAGCTTGTGGCTGGTATCTGAAAGGAGAGCCATATTATGGAGGACTATGGCCTTAATCTGTGAAATCTGGTCTAACTCCAGGCAGTTGGTGTCATAAATCATTACAATTCCTCAAAATAGTTTCATGAAACAAGATATTAAAATATTTGTGATTTTTTTAATAAGATGGGAAGTGACCATCTTATTCACTTTGGAAAATTACTTAAAAGAATTCAGAAACTTGCTCAAATATTGCTATGTTTAAAAAGCAGAAAAAGACAAGTGTTCCAATTTTGCTCACTTTTTCAGTGCTATGAAATAGCTTCCAAAGCTATGCTTTAGCAAATACTAAAGCATATGAACACGTGTGTGTGTGTACGCACACAATCAACCTTTGCTTTCAAAGTAAGGGTGATGTTTTGACTGTAAGTGAGAAGACAATTATTTTATAAAAGAAACTGTTATGGAAAGAACAATTGGAAAATTGATGATTAGATAACAATATTTCCTTCACGTTGTGATTTTCCTTTTGCCAGAAATTATATAAGGACATGGCTTAGGGATCCCTGGGTGGCGCAGTGGTTTAGCGCCTGCCTTTGGCCCAGGGCGCGATCCTGGAGACCCAGGATCGAATCCCACGTCGGGCTCCCGGTGCATGGAGCCTGCTTCTCCCTCTGCCTGTGTTTCTGCCTCTCTCTCTCTCTCTCTCTCTGTGTGACTATCATAAATAAATAAAAATTTAAAAAAATAAAAAAAAAGGACATGGCTTATCCATCCTCCTTTTTGAAATCTTCAAAATGGATGGTTTTAGTGGGTTTTGAACTTATATTAATGAGTTCAAATGTAACAACACTTGTTAGTTTGTAAGTACCACTAGATTAATATAATGAAAAAAAGGTATCTACTAGGTGGTTTTAACAAAAAAGATTTATAGAGAGAATTGAAAAATGAGAATCATAACTTCCTAAGTACAGCTAATGATATTCTTCTCATTTGAGCCATATGTCATTACAAAGTATCTTTTACAACCCATAGCTATTAAAAGCAAGAATTGAAATAAACCAAACTTATAACTAGTCAGATACTTTGTTCTAATAAGTAACATTAAATTTAAAATTGTTTTAAAATATTATTTACTAGTGAAAGGGAATAAAGGGGAAAGGAGAGAAAATGAGTGGGAAAATGAGGGTGACAGAACATGAGAGACTCCTAACTCTGGGAAATGAACAAGGGGTAGTGGAAAGGGAGGTGGGTGGTGGGTTGGGGTGACTGGGTGACGGGCACTGAGGGGGGCACTTGACGGGATGAGCACTGGGTGTTATGCTATATTTTGGCATACTGAATTCCAATAAAAAAATATACAAACAATTTTTTAAAAACACTTACTTTGTCTTTACCACATCCTTTTTATTTTTGTTTAATATACATAATAGGCTTGCGAGAATATTAGTTATCTGTGTAATCAACCATCTTAAATCTTAGTACCTTAACACTACAACCATTAATTTAACTCAAATTCCTGAGTTTGACAAACTGGGCTGGGCTCAGCTGGATAGTTCTGGTTTGAGTCAAGTGTGGCTAATCTCAGCTCAACCTGTTCATATATCTATCTATGGTCAGATACCAGATTTTTTTTTTAAGATTTTATTTATTCATGAGAGACACAGAGAGAAAGACTGAGACAAAGGCAGAGAGAGAAGCAGGCTCCCCACAGGGAGCCTGATGAGGGACTTGATCCCAGGACCCCAGGATCATGCCCTGAGCCGAAGGCAGATGTTCAACCACTGAAACACCCAGGCATCCCCAGATACCAGATTGATAAGGATTTATGTAAGATGGCCCCAACTGAGACAGCTCCACTGGTCCCTCATTCTCCAAGTAGACTAAACAGGGTTCCAAGAGCAGCAAGAGATCAAGTCCAATGCATACATATGTTTCAAATCCCTACTTGCATCACATTATGTAGTCTTTCATTGTCCAAAGCACTTCATGGTCAAGCCCAGAGTCAGTGCAGATGCTCTAAGACAAATACTACAAGAAGATATGGACAAATTAGTTATTGCTATAATCATTCTCTCTCAAATAGTGAATAAATCTGGATCACAAAATGAAGTAACTATTCTCATTGGGATTTCTTCTGGCTTGATGTTCACATAAGTGCTCTGGTTAAGACAGTAATAGTGATAGGTCCTGAGACCTATCCCATCCTTGGTTCCAGGACAGCAAAGAAACAGACTCAGAAATACTCCTTAATACATGGTACTAAGGGCACTGAGATGGTCAAAAAAAGGTGTCAGAGGGCTGATCTGTGAGAGACACCTCAGTTAAATATAAAGAAATACATCTAAAAGGGGTGGGATCCAATCAATGAATGAAGACTAGATGGCCATCTGAGGGACCATCATAAGAGATCAGGTCCAACGCATACATATGTTTCAAATCCCTACTTGCATCACATTATGTAGTCAGGAGCCAGGGCAAAGACAGTATACACAAAGAGCACACAACTCATTTACCAACCACTTTTAAAAAATGGAAGCCCAAAAAAGTACAGTAGGCAAACAAACAACACAGCCTCAACAGTTTTTCATATGACCAGCAACTGACAGACCCTCAAACTAGCTAGATTGGATAATCAATTACTGGAAAACACTGGCGCTCACTGAAAAGAACTAAGAAAACCTGGACTGCCAGATTTTTCTTCTTCTGACCCTACCTTTAAAAACAAGGATAAGTTAATACCAGTTTTTAGAAAAATAAAACTGCTGGTTTTCCATTGCAGGTTTATGATGCTTCCGTCAAAGCTACACAAATAATAATCAAGACTCCTAAGGCTTCTAAACATAATTCATAGAACTCCACAGCCAAATAACAGCAATCCTTGGACTGGTA
The DNA here is from genome assembly GCF_003254725.2 of Canis lupus dingo. Lineage (NCBI taxonomy): Eukaryota > Metazoa > Chordata > Mammalia > Carnivora > Canidae > Canis > Canis lupus. Next base: position 37,711,467 of record NC_064269.1, on the reverse strand, counting down.
CCAGTCTATGAAGAAGTTCTTAATACCAATCACTCTAAAGACCATCGTCCACCCTCACCTTTTCTGATAACATTACTGTTTATTTTCTTATTGTTATGACTCAACCTGGGTTTCCTCCTGTTAAAAGCAACCAGCCCTGCTATTAATCATCAGTAGTGAAAAAGGATTACAATAATGGTTAACACATTTGAGTTTACTATTTCCTGCCCTATGATGAATAATATTGCTTTCATCAGCTCAATATTCAAAATAATCCTGAAAAATACGCATTGTACTCCCCATTTGACCAATGAGAAAACTGAGAGTTTGAGAAGTTATTTAATTGGCCAAGACCACAGAGCCAATAAAATTAGACTTTCAATTTTAATCCAGGCCTGCCTAATTTCCAAATTTGTTTGTATTCTAAAAGGTTATCTTTCAAAGAGCCACCTACCCAAGCAGATACTGGATAACTATCGTTCAAAGATGTTATGGATGTTTTCTGCAAAACTGTCATTAAATCTCTTTTGAATCAAAGGTTCTGATTCCTTGGAACCTGTAAGAATTAAGGATTTTGATTAAAAAGAGATGAGAGTTTATGTGGTTGCTGGTGAGAAATGGAAAGAAATGTGTGTCTCCATAATGAGCACTGGGTGCTATACACAACTGATGAATCACTGAACTCTACCTTTGAAACTAAAAAAAAAAAAAAAAATTAAAAATTAAATTAAAATTAAAGAAAAATTTTTAAAGAAATGTGTCTCCAGTCCCCCTATTGCTGAATATTGTTTTTACAAAAGCTCCATGCAACTAAATAGAGATTGTGGCAACCTGTCAATGGTTCAGAAACTCCTTTTGCCAAGAAGGCATCTCAGAATCAGCCCCTTAGAGTTTCCCCTACTGAATCATTCCAGGATGACCTTAAACTACCAAGTGTGAAGCATGCTCTTGGCAAAAAAGTAGCTAACTTGGCAAGAACTTCCATATTGTAGGTTGAATTTACCATTGCATACTTGTTTCTCACTAAATTTAAAAACTTTTTTATTTTAAGATTTATTCATTTATTTTAGAGAGAGAGCGAAAGCATAAGTGGGAAGGGCAGAGATAGAATCTCAAGCAGACTCCATGCGGGGTACGGAGCCTGACATGGAGCTCGATCTCATCACCTTGAGACCATCACCCAAGCTGAAACCAAGTGTTGGGCATTTAACTAATGCCCCTAAACTTAAAAGGCTTTTAAAGACCTGTCCAAACAATATTTTTTTAGATGTCATATTTCCCTAGCAAATGCTAACAAAATAAGAATCTGATTAACTTCACCAAGCTATGTCTAAGCTTCTGAGCATAGATTAACATAATAAGTCACCTTTATTTGTACTTTTCTTCAAGCTTTATGGAGTAAAATTGATATATAACACTGTATAAATTTAGAGAGGTAGTGGAAGGGGAGGTGGGCGGGAGGATGGGGTGACTGGGTGACAGGCACTGAGGGGAGCACTTGATGGGATGAGCATTGGGTGTTATACTCTATGTTGGCAAATCAAACTCCAATAAAAAAAATACCAAAAAATTGTATAAGTTTAAGGTATACAATGTGATAATTTGATACATGAATATACTGTAAAATTATTACAATAGAATTAGTAAATATCTCCATGACCTCATATAATTTCCATTTCTTTTTTTGTAGTGAGAATATTTATAAGCTACTCTCCTAGCAAATATCAATTATTAAATACAGTGTTTAACAATACTAGATTATACTCACAATGCTATATATTAGATCCCCAGAACTTGTTAATCTTAGAGCTGGAAGTCTGCATGCTTTGACTAACCTCTCCTCATTTCCCTTGGCTCTTAGTCCTTGGCAACCACGACTCCACCCTATGAGTTCAATGTCTTTAGATTCCACATATAATTGAGATCATATGGTATTTGTCATTTTTTCCAACTTTATTGAGATATCAACACATAAAATACGTAAGCTTAAGATGTATATAGTGATGATTTGATACACATATATACTGCAAAATGATTACTACAGTACGGTTAGTTAACACATCCATCCCTTCATATGACTGATCTACACTCTCGACAACTTTTTTCTTTTTTTTTAAAGATTTTATTTATTTATTCATGAGAGACACAGAAAGAGAGGCAGAGACATAGGCAGAAGGAGAAGCAGGCTCCCTGCAAGGAGCTCAATGTGGGACTCAATCCCAGGACCCTGGGGTCGGTCACAACCTGAGCCAAAGGCAGATGCTCAACCACTGAGCCACCCATTTACCCCTCTCAACAACTTTCAAGTATATAATTAGTATTGTTATTTGACATAAAAGTAAAGGCAAAAAAAGCAAAAATAAACAAGTGGGGCAATATCAAACTAAAAAGCTTTAGCACAGCAAAGCACAAACTACCCATCAGTAATACCTCTCCCAAACTTTAGATTAAAAAGAAAAATCAGTAGGAAAGTACAAGGTGAATCTGGAATATCTTGTTCCACCAGATATAAAGGACTTGGATAGTTAATTTTCAACATCACCAAAATGGTGACATAGGAGATCCCAGTCTTTGTCTCCCCTCAAAGATCAATAATTAGACAGCTATCCATGAAAAAAAAAACAATTCTGGAGAGCTCTGGAATCTATTTCAGAAATTTTAGCAACACAGTGGAATAAAAAAACCATAGAATAAGCACACAAGAAGAGAAGAAAGCACTTTATTTTGCCTGTACTTTCCTACCACACCCCCCCTCCCTCCACCCAAGGCAACACTGCTCAGCACCAAGAGGGTTCTTCCTGGCTACAAAGAATTTCCCTTACCAGAAAAGAAAAAAATGAGGTAAGTCATAACCTTCCCTAGCCTTTCAGAGCACTTCAAGTTCTCACTGCAGTTTTATCCCAACCAGATTGGCAAAGCTGAGATGCACAGAGACAGCTGAGATGCACAAAGACTTGTGACAGGTCACAAGTCACATGTCATAAATCAATGACATTCTCTACAGACAAACGCAGATTTTGCCACTGCAGAAACTAATGACCACAGCAGATTCCCTACAGATTTCACCAACTTTTGCCTCACAGGTCTTCACAACTGCTGACATCAGCCACCTGAATCCCTTCCCACTCCCTCTAACACCTTTCTACACAGAGCCCCTGCCACCCTTCCCAGAGCCCTTGAACCACACCAGCAGCCAACCAAGGCCTCTGCAGCTGGCCAAATATAAGATGCTAGCATAACCCAAGATTAACCTAACAGCAGGTGCACACGTACGTCTAGCTATTCCAGCTATGCACCTGCACAACACCAGCCTAATGCTCATCACTACCCACCACTACAGTGCACACAACCAGAGAAAAAGGCCATGCAAATAGAGAATATACCAAAAGCCAAGGTTCCTGCAACTGCCGGTGAGCCCAAAGTTGGCTCCAGCCCTTGCTGCCTACCCTGACCCCAACTACTACATGTGTCTGCAACTGGCCCCTACCACCTAACAGGCACTTGCAGATGGTCCCCGCAGCCATGTGTGTACACACCACAAGGTCTAGCCACCACCACTGTCTGCCCTGGTCCCTAGCTACTGGACCTGTAGGCACCACTGAGGACTCCAAGAACCCTTACGGACTCTGCAGACCCCTTTTGGCAGTGCTTGCCAAAAACACCTGTCAGTGCTATAGACCCCCATGGTCTGACCCAAAGACACATCATGCCCCACCCCATCTATGGTACAACCACACATCCCAGCAGTTAGCACCCTGCACCAACAGAACTGGGATCATGGTATGCTCCAGCATGTGCCCACACACAGGTAAAAAAGCCTTCCCTTATGGAAGTTAGGCCATAAGTCTAGGAGAGGGACTGTCTCTTCAAAGATTCAGCCAACCATACGAGGCTACAAAAATAATGAAGGAACACGCAGAGAAATACAGTAAACCTCTAGTAACTAATCCCAAAGAAATGGGAGATCCAGGAAATACCTGACCAAGAACTCAAAATAATTGCTCTAAAGATGCTCAGAGAGCAGTAAGAGAATAGAAACAATTTAATGATATTAGAAAAACAATACAAGAAAATATGAGTTCAACAGACAACATAAGAAACCAAACAGAAATTTTATAGCTAAAGAGTACAATGACTGAAGAATTCAACAGGAGGCTTCAACAGCAGACTTAACCAGGAAAAATAATCAGTAATCAAGAAGACAGATTTAAAAAAAAAAAAAAAAAAAAAAAAAGACAGAGTAATTGAAATTATCCAGTTAGAAAGCAAAAAGAAAAAAGAATGAAAAGAGAGGACAAAGTCTACAAGACTTACAAGAAACCATTAAGACAAACAATATACATATCATTAGAGTCCCAGAGATAAAAAAGGGAAAAAGGGACAGAAAACGATTTAAAGAAATAATGGCTAAAAATATACCAAACCTGAGGAGAGATTTGGACATTCAAATTCATGAAAAAAAAGAGATCACCACAAAATCTCAACCCAAAATGATCTTCTCTGAAGAAAAAAGCTATGGGCAGCCCTGGTGGGCTAAAAAAAACAAAAAAACAAAAAACCTAAGGGGTGCCTATATCTTTTTGAATTCGTGTTCTTATTTTCTTTAGGTAAATACCCAGTGGTGGAATTATTGAATCATATGGTATTTGTTTTTAACTTTTTTTTTTTTTTTAAGATTTTACTTATTTATTCATGGAGACACAGAGAGAGGCAGAAACATAGGCAGAGGGAGAAGCAGGCTCTCTGTGGGGAGCCTGATGTGGGACTTGATCCCAGGGCCCTGGGATCATGACCTAAGCCAAAGGCATTGCTCTATTTTCAATTTCTTGAGGAACCTCCATACTGTTGTGCACAGTAGCTACACCAATTTGCATCCCCACCAATGGTGCATGTAAGGGTGCCTTTATATCCTTGCCAACACTTGTTATTTCTTGTATTTTTTATTTTAACCATTCTGACAAGTGTGAGGTACTATCTCATTGTGGTTTTGATTTGTATTTCCTCGATGATTAATGATTTTGAGCATCTTTTCATGCGTCTTTTGGCCATCTCTATGTCTTTAGACAATGTTCAGGTCCTCTATCCATTTTTAGTAGGATTATTTGTTTTTTGGGATGTTGTTATTTAAGTTCTTTATATATTTTATATATCAACCCCTTTCTGGATATATCATTTGCAGTTCAGTAGGTTGCCTTTTTGTTTTGTTGTTTCTTTCACTCGCGAAAACTTTTCATTTTGATATAGTCCCAGTAGTTTTATTTAATTTTAATTTTATTTATTTTTAAAGATTTTATTTATTTAGTTGGCAGAGAGAGAGCACAAGCAGGGGGAGCAGGAGAGGGAGAAGCAGGGAGCCTAAAATGGGGCCTGATCTCATGACCTGAGCCAAAGGCAGACACTTAATGGACTGAGCCACCCAGGTGCCCCTGGTGGTCCCCATAGTTTATTAGCTTTTGTTTTCCTTGCCTGAGAAGATGTCTATGATTTTTTCTGGAATTTTCTGTTTTTAGGTTTCACATTTAGACCTTTAATCTATTTTGAATTTATTTTTGTAAGAAAGTGATTTAGTTTCATCCTTTTGTATATAGCTGTCTGGTTTCTCAGCACCATTTGTTGAAGAGACGATCTTTTCCCCATTTTAGGTTCTTGCCTCCTTTGTCTTACATCAATTGACCATGTAAGTGTGGGTTTATTTCTGGGTTTTCTATTCTGTTTCATTGATCTGTGTTTCTTTTTTCATCCCAGTATTATACTGTTTTGATTACTACAGCTTTGTAGTATATATTGAAATCTGGAATTATATGATACTCTAGCTTTGTTCTTTTTTTTTCTAGCTTTGTTCTTTATTTTATTTATTTATTTTAAAGATTTTATTTATTTATGAGAGACACAGAGAGAGAGAGAAGCAGAGACACAGCAAAGGGAGAAGCAGGCTCCATTTAGGGAGCCCGACATGGGACTCAATCCCTGGTCTCCGGATCATACCCTGGACCGAAGGCGGCGCTAAACCACTAAGCCACCTGGCTGAGGCATTATTTACAATAGCCAAGAAATGGAAACAACCAAAGTGTCCACTGATAGATAAAAGGATAAAGAAGGGCAATGCTGGTGACTCAGCAGTTTAGCACCACCTTCAGCCCAGGGTGTGATCCCAGAGACCTGGGATTGAGTCCCACGTTGTGCTCCCTGCATGGAGCCTGCTTCTCCCTCTGCCTGTTTCTCTGCCTCTCTCTCTCTCTCTCTCTCTGTGTGTGTCCCTCATGAATAAATAAAATCTTTAAAAAAAAAGGATAAAGAAGATATGGTATATGCATGTATGTATATACATATATGTGTATATGTATATATGTATTTATATATGTATATGTCATATATGTGTATATGTGACATATATATCATATATATGTGTGTATACACACACACGTGGTAGAATATTACAAAGCCATAAAAAATGAGATCTTGCTATTTGCAACATGGATGGCCCTAGAGGGTATAGTGCAAAGTGAAATAAGTCAGACAGAGAAAGACAAATACCATATGATTCATTCACATGTGGAATTAAGAAAAGAGACAAAAAAGCAGACTCTTAAATACAGAAAACAAACTGATGGTTGCCAGAGGAGAGATAAGTGGATGAGTGAAGTGGATAAAGGGAATTAAAAAGTACAAACTTCACAGCACCTAGATGGCTCAGTCAGTTAAGTAACCAACTCTTGATTTCAGCTTAGGTCATGATCTCACAGCTGTGGGATCGAGCCCCTCATCAGCCTCCTCCGTGCTGAGTGTAGATGGAGCCTGCTTAAGATTCTCCCTCCCCCTCTCCATCTAACCCACCTCATACTTTCTAAAAAAAAAATAAAAGGTACAACCTTCCAGTTACAAAACAAATCACAGAACATTCCATCCAGTAAAAGCAGAACATTCTTTTCAAGTGCAAACATAACATTTTCCAGAGTAGATCATAGGTTAGATTAAAAACCAAATCTTAGGAAATTTAAGAAGACTGAAATCAAACCAAGATCTTCTCCGACCGCAATAGGATAAAACTAGAAATCAATAAAAGGAAGAAAGCTAGAAAATTCAAATATATGAAGATTAATAGGTTCTTGAACAACCAATACATCAAAGAAATCAAACAGGAAATTTAAAAAAACTCTTGAAACAAACAAAAATAAAAACACAACATACCAGAGCCTATGTAAGACTACAAAATTCTAAAAGGTAACTTTATAGTGATACATGCCTACATTAAAAAAAAGAAAGATCTCAAATAAATAACCTCACTTTACACCTCCAGGAACTGGAAAAAGAAAAACAAAGCCCAAAGTTAATGCAAGGAACAAAATAACAAAGGTCAGAGCGAAAATAAATAAAACAGAGACCAGAAAAACAATAGAAAAAGATCAGCAAAACTAACAGCTTGTAAAAAAAAAAAAAAAAAAAAACTAACAGCTTGTGTTCTGAAAAGATAAAATCAACAAGCCATTATTTAGCAAAACAGAAAAAAAAAGGAGGGAAGACTCAAGTAAAATCAAAAATGAAAGAGAAGATATTACAACCAGTAGTACAGAAATACAAAGGATTCTAAGAGATTACTGTGAACAACTATATGCCATTAAATTGGATAACACAGAAAAATGGAAACATTCCTAGAAACATATAGCCTATGTAAACAGAATCAGTAAGTAATAGAAAATCTGAACAGACCAATAATAAGTATGGATTTTTAATCAAAAAACCAAAATCTGCCAACAAAGTCCAGAACCAGAAGATTTTAGAGGAGAATTCTACCAGACGTTTAAAAAAAATTAACACCTATTCTTCTCAAACCCTTTCAAAAAATTCAAGAGGAGGAAATACTCCCAAACTCATTTTAGGAGGCTAACATTACCTTGATTCCAAAGCCAGATAAAGACACTACAAAAAAAGAAAATTAACTCTATGCCAATATTCCTAATGAATATACGTACAAAAATTCTCAACAGAATATTACTAAACCAAATTCAACAGCACATTAAAAGGATCTTACACCATGACAAGATAGGATTCATCCCTGGGATGCAAAAATAGTTCAATGTATGCAAAACGTTAACTGTGATACATCATATTAATAAAATGAAAGACAGGGCAGCCCGGGTAGCTCAGCGGTTTAGCGCCACCTTCAGCCCAGGACATGATCCTGGAGTCTTGGGATCGAGTCCCACATCAGGCTCCCTGCATGGAGCCCATTTCTCCCTCTGCCTGTGTCTCTGCTTCTCTGTCTCTATGTCTTTCATGAATAAATAAATAAAATCCTTAAAAAACAATAATAAAATAAAATAAAATGAAAAAAAGTTACATTATCTCAATAGATGTACTAAAAGAATTTGACAAAATACAACATCCTTTCATTATAAAAACTCTAAACAAATTGGTTACAGAAGAGGAATGCCTGGGTGGCTGAGCATCTGCCTTTGGCTCAGGGAGTGAGTAATCCTGGAGTCCCAGAATCGAGTCCCACATAGGGCTCCCTGCATGGAGCCTGCTTCTCCCTCTGCCTGTGTCTCTGCCTCTCTCTCTCATGCCTGTCTCTCATGAATAAATAAATAAAATCTTTAAAAAAAAAATCGGTTACAGAAGAAATGTATCTTGGCGTGATAAAATTCACAGGTAACGTATTCACAATAGTGCAGAGTTGAAAGCTTCTTCTCTGCAATAAGAACTCTTAGAAAAGGAGGACCACTCAACATTCCTATTAATAAATACAGTCCTGGAAGTCCAAGCCAGAGTAATCAGACAAGAAAAAGAAATAAGAGTCATCCAAATCAAAAAAGAAAAAGTAAAATTGTCTCTGCAGATGGTAAGATCTTATATATAGAAAATTCTAAAGACGCCACCAAAAAAACTTAGAATAAACCAATTCAGTAAGGTGGCAGGCTACAAAATAAACATACAAAAATCAGTTGCATTTTTTACATACTAACAATGAAACAACTGAAAAAGTAATAAAGAAAATCCCATTCACAATAGCATCAAAAATAACAAAATACTTTAAGCATAAATTCAACCAGGAAGGTGAAATTTCTATATACCAATCACTGTAACTTTGATGAAAGAAACTGAAAACAAAAAATGGAAAGATATCTTGTGTTCATTAACTTAAAGAATAAATATTGTTAAAATGTCCACATTACCCAAGCCATCTATAGATTCAATGCAATCTCTATAAAAATTCCAATAGCATCTTTCACAGAAATAGATAAAACAATTCTAAAATTTGTATGGAACCACAAAAGTACATTCCAAAGTAATAACCAAAGCAATCATGAAGGAAAAAAGGACAAAGCCAGAGGCATCATATTTCTTGATTTTAAACTATTCTATAAAGCTATAGTATTTAAAATAGTAAAGGTATAAAAATAGACATATACACCAATGAAACAGACCAGAGAGCCCAGAAATAAACCCCTGCATTTATAGTATTTGACAAAGGCACCAAGAACACTCAGTGGGAAAAGGACAGTGACTTCAACAAATAATGTCTGGAAAACTAGATTACCAGTTTTATATGCAGAAAAATGAAACTGGACCCCTATCTTACACCACTCTCAAATATTAACTCAAAATAGGTTAAAGACTTAAATGTAAGACTGATACAATAAAACTCCTCTAAGAAAACAGAGAGGAAGCTCCTTGACATTGGTCTAGGAAACGATTTTTTTAGATAGAACCCCAAGAGCACAAGTAACAACAATAAAAATCATCAAATGGGGGGATCCCTGGGTGGCGCAGCGGTTTGGCGCCTGCCTTTGGCCCAGGGCGCGATCCTGGAGACCCGGGATCGAATCCCACGTCAGGCTCCCGGTGCATGGAGCCTGCTTCTCCCTCTGCCTGTGTCTCTGCCTCTCTCTCTCTCTCTCTCTCTCTCTCTGTGACTATCATAAATAAATAAAAATTATAAAAAAAAAAAATCATCAAATGGGAATATATCACACTAAAAAGCTTCTGCATGAAAGAGAAACATTTTTTAAAAAAATGAAGATTGGGGTGCCTGGGTGGCTCAGTCAGTTAAGCATCTGCCTTCAGCTCAGGTCATAATCTCAGGGTCCTGGGATTGAGCCCAGCATCGGGCTCCCTGCTCAGCAAGGGGGTCTGCTTCTCCCCCTCCCTCTGCCTCCCTGTCCTCCACCCCATCGCTCCTACTCTCTCTCAAATAAATTTTAAAAAATTGAAGACAATCTATGGAATGGGAAAAAATACTTGCAAACTATTTGAGGAGTTAATACCTAAAATATATAAAGAACCCCTACAATTCAGTAACGAGAAAAACAATTGAATTAAAAATGGGCAGAGGAACTACATGGACATTTTTCCAAAGATATAAAATGGCCAGCAGCCTTTTTTCTTTCATTTAAAAAAAGTAGGTTATATTTATTTAAAGTCACAAGCAGTTGACTATCTCCATGTGACTCAAGACCCAAAGATACCATTTCTATTTTACTCCATTTCAAGCCCTAGGGTGGGGCCCAGACTGGTAGGGGTGATGCTTGGGGCCCATTCACATAAAAAGATGCTCAACATCAGTCATCATCAGGGAAATGCAACTCAAAACCGCAATAAAATATCAACTCACACCTTTTAGAATGGCTGTCATCAAGATGACAAGAAATAACAAGCATTGGCAAGGATGTAGAGAAAAAGGAACTCTTGTACACTGTTGATGTAAAGCCAAAGTAGTACAGCACTATTTTTTTTTAGTACAGCACTATTGAAAACAGTATGGAAGTCCCTCAAAATACTAAAAATAAAACTATCATCTGATCCCGCAATTCTATTTCTAGATATACATCCAAAAGTAATGAAAATAAGATATCAAAGAAATATAAGCACGCCCATGTTTATTGCAGCATTACTCACAAAGGCCAAAATATGGAAAAAACTTGTCTATTTATGATAAAAAAAGACAAGATGTATGTATGTGTGTATGCAACAATGTAGATGGGCAATGCTAAATCAGAGAAGTCAGAGAAAGACAAATTTTATATGTTATTACTTACATATGAAACTGAAAAAAGCCAAACTCACAGAAACAAAGAGTAGATTGGTGGTTACCAGGGACTAGGGGGTGGGGATTGGGGAGATGTGGTTTAAGGATACAAACTTGAAACCAGTAGATAAGTCAGTCCTGATGATCTTAACACAAAACATGGTGATGACAATAATGTATTTATAAACTTCAAAGAGATGAGAGACTAAATCTTAATTGTTCTCACCAGGAAAAAAAAAAAAAAAGATAATTCTGTGATATAACAGAGTGTTAGCTAACAAGGGCACCTGGGTGGCTCGCTAGTTAAGCAACTGACTCTTGGGTTTCAGCTTGGGTCATGATCTCAGTGTCCGGAGATCAAGCCCCAGGCTGGGCTCCATGCTCAGCTTGGAGTCTCCTCGAGATTCCTCCTCTCACTGCCAAACATGAGTTTCCTTCTAAAGTAAATAAATAAATAAAATCTTTTTTAAAAAAAAAATGTTGGGACACCTGGTAGCTCACCAGTTGAGCACCTGCCTTCAGCCCAGGGCATGATCCTGGAGTCCCGGAACTATGTCCCACATCAGGCTCCTTGACATTGGTGCTTGCCTCTCTGCATGGAGCCTGCCTCTCTCTCTCTGTGTGTGTCTCTGCCTCTCTCTGCATGGAGCCTGCCTCTCTCTCTCTCTGTGTCTCTGCCTCTCCCTGCATGGAGCCTGCCTCTCTCTCTCTGTGTGTCTCTGCCTCTCTCTGTGTCTCTCATGAATAAATAAATAAAATTTTTAAAAATAAAATTTAAAAATTTAAAAAGTGCTAGCAACACAACAGTGGTAATCATATTGCAATATATAAATGTATCAAATCAATATGTTGCATACCCAAACTAATGTAATAGGTCAATTATATTTCAATAAAAATTTAATTTTCTTAAAAAAAAAAAAGTCACATCATTTTGCCCCTACACTTACCATTTTATTGCACATCCTAATACCCAGCATTATAATAGCCACCAAGCAGTAGTAGTAGTAGTACCATGTGCCAGACCTTGTCCTGAGCACTTTGAAATTTTTTTATGGCAATAACCCTATAAATTAGGAACTATTATCCTCATATTGCACATGAGGAAACTAAGGCAAACGAAAGTTAAATAAGTTGTCCAAAGTTAAAAAGCCAGTAAGTGGCAGAGCAAAATTTTGTACCAAGGCAATCTGTTCCCTCCCAAATCCATGCTCATAACCACTACTACACTTTATTACCTATTAATCACCTATTTTGATGGGGAGAGGGCCATTACAATTAATAAGTATATTCCCCATCCAAATATTTAAATATTAAAGTCTAAAGAAGGTCTTATTCTGTACTTCATTTTCTTCCTAAACAGCTCTTTTTTCTACATTCTCAAAAATACTGCATCAAATGTATGTTTAAACTCCATAGATATGTCCCTTGAGTCTTCATTTATGTCTTTCTTCTTAAACACCTTCTCAGGCACCAGGTGTCTGAGCAGCATTTCCTACAGCTGTGCTGGAGTTGCTAGAGGGAGCCCGCCCTCTAGTGGTCCCATGCTGATATGCAGCCAGATTCAGCATTCACAGAAAGTGCTCCAACGTTCTCTTTCCTATTATCACAGGTTCAGTGGCAGGGCCCACGTAAGAAAAAATATCAAAAAGCAAGTAACCCATAATGGGTCTTAACCATTACTGTATTTAATTGAGGGGATAACACGATCCTCAGGCTGAGAGGGCAGAACAAGAGGTCACTCTGGACAATTATTTTACTCCCAGCTCAGATACAGGCAATTCAAGTATACTAGAGCTTTATAAAAACATACTACCCCTGTATCTTGATGTCTTTCAAAAGGGGACTGAAAATCACTACTGCAAAATCTGAAATAAATGCCAAACTATAAAATTGCTGTGAAAACAATCACAAGCCTCAGGTTCAAGGGACCTGGAAATAAAGATGACTCTCTTTGCTTTGCTTTTCTCAAGAGAATATGCTCCTGAGTAGATGTCCTACAGTCACAAACCATATGTATTCTCTTCGTGTAGTTAAGAAGCAATAACAGAAATGGATTTTCAGAAGCTAGAAGATAACACATAACCAAAATGTAATGTAATCTAAGTTACAATAAAATGAGACAGCTACCAAACCTACCCACAGCTGTGTTTTACGATATCATTTTTCTTTTCCCAGGTCATAGGGTTTATGTACCCAAGTAAAATTTTTCTTCATCACTGCTTTTCTGAACCCTAAAACTGACAGACTCTGGAGCACATAAAGATTTTCTGCAACTATGACAAGGCATATAAGGAATGCTTAACATCATGTAGCTAGAACAATCCTGAGAATGAGTAAAAGAAGGAATATACCCAACTTATTGATTTCTAGTCCTTCTTCACTGAAATCACTATTAATTCAACAAGTATTTAATGAGCACCGACTATACAAAAAGGTATTTGGAAAATACGGTGAGTAAAATGAAGACATGGTCCTTATATTCAAAGAATCTACAAACTAATAAGAGAATTTCAACAGCAACCCAAATAAAACAAAGAGATCATTTTTTCAGACCAGGAGGATAGGTAACATTTCATGAAGTAGTATTTGCACTAGCTTTATGAAATGGAAAGGATTTCAACAGGCAGGAAGATACCCTAGATAGAGGGAATTTTAGCAAGCATTCAGTGCTCACAGTGCTAATGGCATCTGAAGAATGACTAGTACCCTAGTCTCAGGAGCATACTGTGAGTGGAAGGGAAAACAGAGTTGAGGATGAAATCGTACTATGGGTTTTATTCTGTAAGCAAAGGAAAATCATTAAAGACAATGAGTCACGGAAGAAAAGGCACGAGCAGGGCTGGGTTTAGGAAGAGGATTTCTGGAGGCAACAGGTAAGCTGAATTGGAGCTAGAGAAAAAGAAAGGTAGAGGCAAGCCACCTGTCTAGAAGGTTATCAGAATGGAGGAAATGGAGTAATAAACGTTCACATTACAACTGTGAAGGGAGATACAAATGTTTAACTGAGGGGACTGAGCTATAAAAAAAAAAAAAAAAAAAAAGATTGTCCAATTTTTCCCCAAATAAAACCTGAGGTTTATGATACACTTCTATCAATGACGGTGCCTCATAGCCTCAGTAATGATAAGAAAGGCCATGGTTAGGAAAGCCATCTAGGCTCTACTCTAGGAGAGCAAATGGAGGAGGTGCATCAGAATCTCTGGAGGGAGCAGCATGTTATTAAAAAAAAAAAAAAGGAAGAAAGAAGGCTAGCACATGTATCATTCTGATTCACCTTCTGTGAAAAATCACTGAATGAGAACTCCAAGATCCTTCTGGGTTCCAAAGTTTATGGTTCTGAATCAGTTCCACCTCTTACACTGATTCTCCTCATTTATGCTGATGATAGTTCTGAAATATGAGAGGTGGCCTAGATCATGAAGACAATCTGAAGCAAATGAAGTGAACTGTACCAGCAAATAAATAACTCATATAAATGATCTGTATAAGGAGTGCTCTGTGGGTTTAGAACCATGAGCGTACAAGTCTAACCCGAACTTAAAAGCCCTATTTCTTAAGAAAAAGAGTAATAGATATAAAATGTCTGTTTATTACCTACTGGCCCATTTATATTGGATCAGTTATATTAAAAAGGCACTGAAATAGGCAAACCAAAAGATAAAGGAGACACTACCTTTTTCCACATTTTTAATTACCATTATTGCACCAATACAGCATACGCTTTATATACATATATTTTAAATTTCATTTTTAATTTCAGCAATTCAAATACATAATATATTATCATCTTGAGAATACAAAGAACACAACATGGAGGAAGATTGAGAAAATAGGTTCCCAGTAGTTAGTCACTAGTGATTCTATAGAACTTTCCATTTAGTGTTTTCTATTCGAATTTTAAAATGTCCTGCCATGGCTCTGTAAGAATAGAGCTGCCTGGAACAGGAGGCAATGAAAAAAAAAAAAAATGGACCCAAAGTTAAAAAGTCAAGAAAGAAATCCAGAAGAGAGAATGCATTTTGAAACTAAACATAAGACTCCCTTCAGTCCGAGTGTACACATCCAAAGTTCTAAAGGAAGAAAAGATATCCTCCCAGTTCATTCTAAAATTGCCCATTAACGAACAAAATAGATAGTGCCCATTCATCTAAGAAAGGGAACTCTCTTCACAGCATCGTAAAAGGAATGGTGGGGTAGAGGGAAGGGAAAGTGGTGGGAGAGTAAGTTGCTTCTGAGATGCCCTAGGTGACAATGTATCAAAGCCATCACTCAGGCAAACCTCTCACAGCTAGCTTCATGGACTCTCCGAATTCCTTCATAAATGATGATGTATGGAACAGCAGCTTTCTACTATTGAAGAGCTAGATGGACTGAAAAATAAATGTTTATGGAAAGGGGCCAGATACCCAGGCAGCAAGGCAACGTGGGTACTGAAAGAGAGTTACGTGCTTTCAACCCCTCTGCTCTACATATCAGGTTAAAAACTCTAAACCCTTCAACTTCAGGTCAAATAATAGGGCAAATACAAAGTAATGCCACACTTCAAATGCAGCAACTAGATGGAGCTGCAAGAAAGTAAACACTTCTCTACAACCTAACTTGGGAAACATGGTCCCCTGAATCTCCTTCATCCAAGAGACCCACTAGTCAACGATGTTGCACCATTCAACAAACAAAAGAACAGTGAAAGTGCCACCGACAAAACCCTCTTAGCATAGGAAGAAACATGTAAACACATGACAGGGTGATGGAGCTGCACCCAGCACTGGATATTCACTGAGCAGGATAAGCCTGAAGGAGGATATATAACAGAGACCCAGGAAACGGGTCTCTCTTCATACCTATCCCAATCAAAACTCTGAATTTGTAAACACTGA
Organism: Canis lupus dingo; assembly: GCF_003254725.2. Classification (NCBI taxonomy): domain Eukaryota; kingdom Metazoa; phylum Chordata; class Mammalia; order Carnivora; family Canidae; genus Canis; species Canis lupus. The sequence goes on along the minus strand of NC_064269.1, from coordinate 37,695,585 downwards.
GGTCACTCAGTCCATTTTTAGGGTCTTAGGTTAATGGAAAAGGAAATCTCAAGGTTTCTGTCTCCCCTGAAATTGCTAAATAGGGCTTCACAAAGAGGCACACAGGGTCATGAGATGATTCAGAATTAAGTTAAAGAATTGAAATGATGGAGAAAAATTTTACAGATGGTAGAGTTCATTCCCCCCTCAAAGAGACATGGCCTTCTGGGCCCTGCATAGTCAGCCACAAGTATGATAAGACCCACTATTCCCCTGCCTTACTAGTGAACAGGAGATAAGGACATACTTTCTTGGCTGTACAGCAAGTAACAACATAGGGGAGTGACATAAACCAATTTGAATGCAATGGAGAAGCTATGAAAAAGATTGTCCAGTAATTTTGGTTCTGGGGAGAGAAGGGGTTCCTAACTTCCCTCACAGATTGGTGCCCTCAAGGTCATTTTTTTCTTCAAGTCTGTCCTTAATGTCCTGCCAATGCTATTCAGAACTGGACCCAGTTGGATGGCTGTGGTGCCTGGTTTGGAACAGAGCTGCAAGACAGGAGAACAGAGAGAAAGCCAAAGAAATTAGGATAGCTACTCCATTCTTCAATGTAATAGCTTCCGAGAAATTGCTGCCCAGAATTTCTAAAACTCTATCTCCAGAAAATCTACTTATTGAGGCTTGATATCCCACTTCCAACTCCATCCTACAGCTTTCTTACCCCACCATCCCCAGCACTCCTCTACTTCCTTACCTAGAATTCCTGCCAAGCACTCTGTATGACCTGCAAATGCCCTGCTTTCCCAGAACAAGATTTCATTTGACTGTAACATATCCTCTGTACCCTGAATGAGAGTACTGTGGTTTCACTAGGCTCATACCTGGATGCAGTGCTAAAGTCTCCCCACAAGTCATTGCTTGCAGAAACTGGAGCTGGTGCTGATGTCGGGACAGGAGCAGGAGAATCCAAATCTAAGAGGATATCTGAACACACAGTAAAGAGAAAAAAAAAAAAAAAGAAAAAGGAAAACATAAAAATCTTAGAAATAAAAATGTATTATCAAACAAAAAGCTATATGCAAATGTTCACAACTTTATTTGTAATAGACAAAAACTGGAAATGACCCAGATGTCTTTCCATGAGTGATGGTTAAATATGCTGTTGTATGTCCACACCATGAACCACTACTCAGCAATAAACAGAAACTATTAATATACACAACTGGGATGAGTCTCAAGGAAATTATGCTGAGTGGAAAAAGCCAATCCCCAAAGGTTACGTACTCTATGATTCCATTTATATAACATTCATGAAATGATAAAATTACAGAGATGGAGAAGAGATTAGTGATTGCCTAGTTAGTGAGAGGGTGTGGGGCAGGATGCAGGAGGTAGGTATGGTTATAAATGGATGACATGAGGGATCCTTGTACTGATGGAGCTGTTCTGTTTTCTGATCATGGTTTGTACTGATGGAGCTGTTCTGTTTCCTGACCATGGTGATGGATCTAGGAACCTACACACGATAAAAGTGCATACAACTAAAAACACACACATACACACAAATGAGAATACATAAATCTGGTGAAATCTAAATAAAATCAGTAAATGGTATTGACATCAATTTCCTGGTGATATTTGACTTTAGTTTTGCAAAATGTTATCACTTAGGGGAACGAGGTAGAGGGAACAAAGGATTTGTCTTATTTTTTACAACTTCATGTGAATCTACAATTATCTTAAAAATAAAAACTTTAATTAAAAAAATAATAAATCTTAGACATTATCCCTAGAGAAACTTATGAAAAGTAGGATATAACCATTTTTACCTCAAAATTCCAGAAAGAGAAAGTTTATTCTTAGCAATCAATGATATAAATGCTCTGCATCCCCACAATACATTAGGCTAAAACTCCAGATTCTACTATCTACTTCTCTAATCTTTGGAAAATTTCTTTCCAAGTTCTAATGTTCTCATTCTCGAAACAGAAATAACTCTATTCTTTTTCCCACCAGATAGTACAGAAGAGTGAAAATATATTCATAAACCCAGGTGCTGTCTAATTTTCTCCCAACTGCCTTTGTGAAGAAACAGAAAAGATTAAAAAATAACATTTACTAAATGGCTACTATGTTTCATGGATCACGCTGGGTGCTGTCACATCATTTAACCTTTACAATCCTGGGGCAATTTTAAAGTCTCCATCTTGAGATAAGGATATTCAGACCAAAAAAATTAAATAATGTTACTAAATCCATTCAGATATAAAATAGCAGAGTTATGACCAAAATCTTAGTCCATCTGATTCTCAAGCCTACTAGCGTCTAACCAAGGTACAATGAAGAAATTAGTCTTTTTAATATCTATTCATTTTCTGACAAAGAACCTACCAAATACCATGACTCTCAGTTCATTAGAGAAGTTTTAATTCCTTACTAGAGGCTGCAAGAATCACCTTGTCAGTACCAAGTGCCATTTATTAGCAAAAACATCAACTCTCTCTTTGGCAAAGAGGTGCTACCCAATTAAAACCTAAGATACGATGATTCCTCAAAGTTAAAATTAATATAGATTTACCTGCATCACTACCTCCATGGTTAGATTTTGGAATGGGTGGTGGAGTGACATGATTGCTGATAGCAACTGAGGAGGATGGTGGGGGAATAGTGACTTTGCCTCCAGGTGGGGGTGGGAGCAAGCTTAAACCCCCAGCCCCTGTGGTCTTGGGCTTAGAAACACCTCCCTTCTTGGTTGTAATGTTCTACAAAGAGAAAACAGAGAAGAGAAAGAAAAAGTCACAAGCTTATTATAGAAATAGAGGGAGTAGGGGAAAGAAACCATACTTACCCCAATACTCAACTTGATAGTCTGTCCTTCCTTGAAGCCCAGATCCAACTTGGGACGATTGTCCATTTCCTGAGATTCTTTGGAAATCTCAGATTCCTGCTTTACCCACCTTCAGTAAAAGAGTAAATTATCTTAATTTGGGATCACCTGAAAGCAGAGTCCAACACACAAATTTGAGTGTAACTAACTTATGTGAAACAGGATTCCAGAAAGCAGAGTGAGGGAACATTAAGAATGAGGAAGGAAAGGAAGAAAAGCCAAGAAAGAGGGCAACAGGGTTCAGTATCACTGAGGAACCACATAGAATACATATTTAACCTGTCCCTCCAGAGGGCATTTAGTTGCCAATTCCCATAATCCATGTTTGAGGGCTGCCCCTGAGGAAGTATTAATTCCTCAGTCCTTCCAGGCTGCATCCCTGTGCCAACTGAGTGGATTTCCACAATTTCAGAGTTCTGAGGCAGAAAAGCAGAATTATGCCTATGCATGCCCTTAAAGTAGGAAGTTGACAGTGTGCATGGTGCTATGCGTTACCACTGTGCCAAAACCAGGTGGGCTGAAGAAATTTTATCACAGAAATAAAACATGTCAACTATACAAAGTAACAAAACTGGCACACAACTCCCCAGAAACCTCCCATACAGCCCTGTTTCTGTATGCTCCTCTCAGCCACTTAAAACCAAGTGCCAATTCCCCAAAGATAGAAGTAAAAGCATCTCAAAACACTGTACAAGGAACCAAAAACAGATTCCAGGCTACAAGGAAAGAACACATAAGATAATGTAAAGAAACAGTGAATGGGAAGTTCCAATGCATAATGAACTAGCTGACCAAATACAGAAACCAGGAGGTAAAAGAAATAGCGTCCATTCAATTGAGAAGGAGCAGTTCCAAAACCTTTTAACCAGGTAACTAAAGGACAAGTTTCACTCACTTGAAGTGATCTTGCAAGGAAACGTTAAAGTCAAAGGCATCACCCCGATCTGTGAAGCCAATGCCAATGAAAGCACTACGCCCTGTGAGAAAGACAGAAATACTCACAATAAGAAGTATGCCTTAGGGAATATTGCAACCCAGTGAAAATTAACAGTTGCCTTAACTAGATCAAGTCCGTAAATGTGAAACATTCTTTCACAGCCCAGGAGACCACGAACTACATGCATGCAGCCCAAGGGCCAAATGCTGCCATCTTTATAAATAATGTTTTACTAAACACAGTTACCCCAATCTGTATTAAATACTATCTATGGCTGCTTTCATACTACATCAGTAGAATTGAGTAGCTACAATAGAGAATGAAAATCTAAAATATTTACTATCTGTGTCTTACTAGAAAAAGTTTGCCAACCTCTGATACAGACTATGGAAAAGCGAGAATGATTGCCCTACACATAGGTGACTTAAGGCAATCCACCAAAACCCACTACAAACAATGAATGAATAGGCAATATGTATGATTTCTTTGGTTAGCTAGATATTTTGATTTATTTATGTCTACGTATTATCACGTCTTGAACTTGTGTTCGTATCTATTACAAATAACATGTTAATCCTTGTCCTTTAGCAGCTATAGTTAACTGTGGAGAAAGGGGAGGAAAAAATTAGTAAACTTAAATACGATAAATGCAACTGGGACACACTTTCATTGAAGTGTATTACCCATCTACCTAATCTCATGTCATTCAAAATCCCAGATTCCTTACCAGTACCATCCTGGATCCGGATTACAAAGTAGCGACTGGAATCTGTCACTGTCTCCACAGCAATACCAGGATATTGTTCTACTGGTGCCTGGGCAAAGAGTTCCCCTGATAGGTAAGTAAAAGACTTCTTTAAGCAAAGGAAGTAAAAATCTATAACTATTCTGTTCACAAGTATTTCCATTCCAATCCCAATTTAAATATACTTACAAAAGTGCATCAAACTAATACTCTTAATATGTTAGAGTCACCAGCACAGATTACCTGAAACTTTATCCTCAAGTTTGATATACGCGATCTTCCCTTTTGAAGTGATTCGGAGGCGACCAGTCCAATCAGGCTGATCTAATTTCCAGTCAGATGCCCTAGGATAGGAAAATAGGAAGCCTCCAATTCACGTCTTTAATTACTAAAAATCTATACAGAATCATTTGCCATATTTGTTTCGCTGTCCTGGGTTGCTTACTGTTTCTACCTGTTAATCAATAAGAATAACTCGCAATCCCCTCTATAGAGGGTCACTGTTACATATAGCCCAAATCAGATAAATCCTTACTACTTAAGTATTGGCCAATAAACATCAATAAAAACATGTTAAGTACAAACACAAGCAATTTTTTTAAATTACCATAATGATAACTATTTCCATACCACAGATAATAATTTATATAAACAGTGTTTTACTGATCAGGTAACAACAAAGTCTACTAAAGGACTTATAGTGGGTAATAGAAGCCTTCCCAAATCCCTAAATGTATTATCTTTCACTGAATTCAACCAATATCTACAGAGTGAGTATTAAGTCAGAGACACTGTTCTAGGTACTTGGGATACAACAGTGAATGAACAAAATAAAAACTCGTATCCTCGTGAGGTTTACAATAGAAAACAAACAATAAAAAAACATTAAAAATAAGTAAGACAATCAGTATCTCAGAAGATGGTTAAGTGCTAAAGTAAAAAAATGTAGAGGCAGAAAAAGGATATTGGGAGGGTAGTACAAGAGCAAACAGGTTGCAGCATTCAAGAGGGTGGCTGGGGAGGACTTATTCATAAGGTGAAATGTGAGTAAAAATGTGAAGGAAGCAAAAGTTACTTATGCAGATATTGGAGGAGCGGGGAGATTCCATGATTGGAACAATTAGTGCAAAGGTGCTATGGTGGGAGTGTGAATGGAATGTCTGCCCTCAAAAAAAAGAAGCTGCTGCAGTAAGAATAAAATAAAGAGATGAGGTGGAAGAGGTAACAGGGCCAAATTTTATGGGCCTTACAAGAACTCTGGCTTTGATTCTGAGTGAAGGAGAAACCAATACAGATTTTAAGCAGAGGTGAAAGATGATCTTCCTTTTTATCTGAGAGTAATTATTGTTTTAAAGATTTATTTATTTATTTTAGGAGGAGAGAGAGAGGGATCCCTGGGTGGCTCCGTGGTTGAGCATCTGCCTTTGGCCCAGGGCGTGATCCTGGAACCCCACGATCGAGTCCCACTTCGGGCTCCCTGCATGGAGCCTGCTTCTCCCCCTGCTTGTCTCTCCAATGAATAAATAAAAATCTTAAAAAAAAAAGGGGGGGGGGGAGACAGAGACAGAGAGACAGAGAGAGAGAGAATGCACTCGAGGGGAGGAGCAGAGGGACAGAATCTCAAGCAGAGACACCCTACCCCCTGCTGAGCATGAAACCAGACACAGAGCTCCATCCCATGACCCTGAGATCATGACCTGAGCCAAAATCAAGACTTGGATGCTTAAACTACTGAACCACCTAAGCACCCAATCTTTTTATTTAAAAGGATTACTTTGTTGTGTATAGAAGCAATGTAGGGATGTAAGTGCTGAAGCACAGGGATTAAGAGACCACTGCAGTAATCTAGGAGTCATGACGGTGACTAGGAAGACAGAGCAGCAATAGAGGCTAGATTCTAGATATAGTTAAAGTAAAGAAGCAGGATTTTCTAATGGATTTAATGTGAGGTAGAAGAGAGAAGTTAAGAATGACTCTTAAGATTTTAGCCTGAGCAAAGGAGCTGCCAAAAACTGAGACAGAAAGGCTATAGGTATAACAAGATCTTTCTGGGAAGAAAGATCAGGAGTTCAATTTTGAATATGCAGTTTGAGATGTCAAATATATTTTCAAGCAACAATACAGAGAAGGCATCTGAATAGGAGTCTGGAGTTTAGGAAAGACGTGGGCTAGAGATATAGATGTGCATGGAAACACTATACAAAACACTAAATACTCCTTAAGGAAAAAAAAAAAGGACACCTGGGTAGCTCAGGGGTTGGGTGTCTGCCTTTAGCTCAGGGCGTGATCCCAGATCGGGGGATCAAGTTCCACATTGGGCTCCCTGCGGGGAGCCCCTGCTTCTCTCTCTGCCCATGTCTCTGCCTCTTTGTGTCTCTCATGAATAAATAAATAAAATCTTAAAGAAAAAAAACACACACTAAATGCTTATAATCTGTGTGATAAATGAATTTGAAAGAAATCTAAGACATTTAAATATGACGAATTTTACAAAGCACCGCATTTGTGATTTTGTTTTGTCAGCATGTGAAAAAAAAAAACAAAATAAGTTATTAATAACTCACCCTGGGGCACCTGGCTGGCTCAGCCAGTAGAGCAACTGACTCTCGATATCAAGGTTATGAGTTTGAGCCCCACGTTGGATGCAGAGATTACTTAAAAATTAAATCTTAAAACAAAACAAACTTATCCCTTAGAAACCTGAAGACTAACACTTGCAAGTTAGAAAGGTAACAGTATATCTAAACAAGAATAAGTTTAACAAGGGGATCCCTGGGTGGCTCAGCGGTTTAGCACCTGCCTTTCCACCCAGGGCATGATCCTGGAGTCCTGGGATGGAGTCCCACATCAGGCTCCCTGCATGGAGCCTGCTTCTCCCTCTGCCTATGTCTCTGTCTCCCGAATGAATGAATGAATGAATGAATAATAAATAAATAAATAAATAAATAAATAAAATCTTTTAAAAAAAGAGAGAGAAAAAATTTAACAATGTGGAAGGAGAAAAATGAAAATTAGCACAGGTTTTGAACAGGATTTATAAGATAAATCTTTGTCATGTCCTCCTCTCTTGATGGCATGCCTCAAAGACGCTAAGTACTTGAATCTGATCCAGACTACAACGCTTAAAGGTCCTGTATTTTAATTTTTTTTTAATGAGTCATTACTTCTATCATGCCACCATGAGCTAAACATAGTGTGCTGAATATATTACAAAGAAGCCTACTAGGTATGTTTCCTGGGACAGGTTCCCTGTCTTATAAGTATCTTGCATGTCTAGTGGCCAATATTGAACGAATTCTCAATAAGTGAATGGATATTCCCAGCAGCAGTTTCCCTCAGCCCTGAGCCTTATTTCCTTTCCCACTCCCAAGACTAGCCTGAGGAATTCTTGGTTTCACTGGTCTTCTGAACTGACTTCACAAATTTTCATTTACCTCAGTAATAAATCCTTACAACCACTATGAAGAATAGGCATGAAAAGCCTATCAGCTCTGTCTCTCTAAATGAAGAACATTTACACAGTAATAATGCCTAACTTCAAAATCTAGTGTTCCTCTCACTACATTAAAACAGACTGTTGAGTTTACTATTGATTTAGATGAGGAGGAGGGCAGTGATGAATATAAAAACAGTTTTATAGGTTGGGAAACTATTTCTTAATCATGCATAACTTTCTCATCGATCTAAATTGTCATTGAAAGCTGAGAAGCAATAGCTTACACTAGGTGATCAAAGTCGTTCATTCCCTCTAATCTTATTAGTCACTCAAAAAAAGTATTCATCCTGCTTCCTAAAAATCCTAGTTTTTCCTTTAATGGCAGCCTAAAGGAGAAGTCATGCTCATAATGTAAAATGGGTTCTGTAAAAAAGATCAGACAGACAAAAAGACATAAAAGTAACATTTATTAAGCATCTATTATGTGCCAAGCATTATGCCCATTTTTATGAAAATTGAGAGGATACTGCAAGGTAATTAGTAGTATATCCATTTTTACAAATAAGAAAACCAAGGGCAGCCCAGGTGGCTCAGCGGTTTAGCACCACCTTTAGCCCAGGGCCTGATCCTGGAGACCCGGGATCGAGTCCTACATTGGGCTCCCGGCATGGAGCCTGCTTCTCCCTCTGCCTGTGTCTCTGCCTCTTTCTCTCTCTGTCTCTCATGAATAAATAAAATAAAATCTTTAAAAAAAATAAGAAAACCACAGTTCAAGTTAAGTGTCTTGCCAAAAGCAAATAAACAGGAATCTTGCTGTAAACAGTGTTCTCTTCCTTCAGTGATAAAATGCCTCTTGGAGGATAAGAAATGTCAATAATAAACATGGAAAACATAGATAACAAGAAAAAGAGGAAAATTAAATTGTTTTGATGGCTCAGTGCAGTTAACTGATATAAGGATAAAAGGCTGTGGATAAACCAGGAAGTGAACACAGAGAATACAGATGGGTGAAAGAAAGAAGGTCTTTAAAAAAAAAAAAAACCTGAAAGTAAACAGTTCAATCAATGCTAACCTATGTGATTAAATGTAATCTACTAATTTCTTCCATGTGCCAGATACTATACTAGACCCTGGTACCATAAAATTAGGAAAGACCTCAAGTTGTTCATAACTAGACTGGAGAAGCAGAAGATAGAGCAATTAATTATAATACAGAAAGAAGAGTACTAGGACAGAGATAAGCATAGGCACTACGGAACCACACACAGAGCATTCCAAAGCCAGAATGGAAGTGTCAAGAGGGGCTGATGTCTCAGCTGAATCACACAAATGACTACATGTAACTACCATCAAAAACCATGTTGATTCCTGTTCATGGTCAACTTGGGAATCCGAATGAAAGACTGGACTACCTCTTTGCCAAAAGGTATAACCTACAGGGTCTAATGCACAGGTCAGTAAGCACAAAGATACTGATTCATGATGAATGAACCTGCAGTAAGGAGGCAAAATAATGGACACAGGAGGAAGACAAGAGCCAAAATAATACTAAATGCCAAGAGGAAAATCATGATGGTGACTGTGGGTCAGAGAACAATAAGAACAATATCTTATATCCTTATATGCTGCTTTACTGTTTCCTAAATTCTTTCACATTATATTATTTCATTTAACCCTTCAAAAACTTCTTTGAGGTACATAACTAGAGCAGGTTTTATTATGATTTTCCCCCCTATTTCACAGATGAGAAAACTAAGGCTTGGAAAGGCGAAGAGATTTGCCCCAAATCATACAGCTGCAAAGTTTTCAGAGTCCATACTCATATTTTTTAACATGCAACCCAGTTAACATGTTAACTCTTTCCACTACATGACTTCACGACTTCCTACAGCATCCTCAGAACCTCATCGTCATGAGATGATTACATGGTGGTTATTTAGCCCTAGAGAGAAAATGCTGTATTAATTCGAGAGAAAAAGCTATGGGAGAGGTCAGGAAGGGAGGGTGGGAAGGAAAATAGGAAATACTATGTTTTCATCAAGAAAAGGTACTAAAAAGAAACACAATGATGGACAACCACTGAAAACCCTATAATCATAACCCCTGCCCACTAGGAAAAGAACTGAAGGGAAAACCAAATGGTGGATATTTGGTAGCAAGACAACAGCACAGAAGATAAACTATCACCTACAGAATGACCAACACAATTACCAACAAATGCGCACTGGGTACTGGAAACGTGTGTGAGTGGGAGGGCGGGAGGGGGTTACGACAAGGGTGGCAAACTGAAGGACGCAGGAAAAAAACGAACGAAAGATGATCGGCGATGGAGCAGGCACGGCTGGATGTGGACGAAGGGGAGCAGATGGGTAACTCAGAGGGGCCCAAGGGAGGAGCGGTGGGAGGATGCAGATGGTAATTCTTTTTTTAAAGCGGTAATGGCATTCCACAGTGAGGAAAGACCAGAAAGGCACAGTAATAACAACCGAGGTGGGGAGGCTAGCAAGGTGACAACCCAGAGACGGCAGTGACAAAGGACTCGCAGCGTGCTACCTGAGAAGAAAACTGTCATCCCCGACCCGGTATGCGTGTGCTGCAGTGCCTCGGGGTTAGTACCTGTAACCGCGGTTAGAGGCCCGGGGAGGAATCCGGTAGACGCTAACGTCGGGCTTCACACACAGAACAGACTCGTACTCCAACTCGGCCGCCATTTTGGCTCTGCACTCCGCGCCACCGGGGGCGGGGCATACGAACGGGGGCGGCCGTGAGGGGTGGGGGGAGTTGGGCTGTACGCAACTTCCGCTTACGCTACTTCCGGGCGAGTTTAGCTTGGTTCCTGAAATTAACCTCCAGAGGTACGGGTTGGGGAAGCCATATTGAAAGCTGGAAACCGTGAAGCTACACTGTTCGCCATCTTGGGTAATGGCAAAACTGCCTTTTCAGCGCGTGATGCACGTTATGGAAATCTCCATTCCCGAAAGGTGATTAGGGAAAAGCGCCATCTTGCTGCGGGCTGGTGCTGCAGTGCTTAGGGAAGAGGTGGGCCGTCTTAAAATCTGGAGAATTTTTTTCTGACAAGAACCACTTTTAACCAGAGGTTCCAGGCAGAAGAGAAGTATTTGCGGGCAGCCCCGGTGGCGCAGGGGTTTAGCGCCGCCTGCAGCCCGGGGGTGTGATCCTGGAGTCCTGGGATCGAGTCCCACGTCGGGCTCCTTGCATGGAGCCTGCTTCTCCCTCTGCCTGTGTCTCCGCCTCTCTCTCTGAATAAATAAATAAATATTGGAAAAAAAAAAAAAGAAAGAAAAGAAAAGAGGTATTTGCTCGTTGGTAATCCCGAACCAGGTACCTACAGTTAAATATATGATCCAGTTGTAGGCATGGTGGATTTTAACCCTCCAGCGTCTGAATGTTAAAAATGCCCAGCCTGAGTAGTTACCTAGTTGCATCTTTTAATCTCCGTTTTTACAGAACAGCGCCTGTTGAAAAAGTTGGCCGCATTTTCAGTGTGCATTTTGGAAATCTTTTTGGAAAATGTGAACCTCTTAAACTCTTGAATGGGACCAACTCAATTCCTGACAAAGTCGCTATTACTTTTATGCCCGCTATTTGGCCCCAGTCCTATTATAAGTCCTATTGAGCTCTTTCCATAAATAAGTTCTTCGCACACTTCACATGTAAACTTGCCACAACGCTATCACTTAGAACCAACTTAATAAGCAGGGTTGGCGGAGGTCAAGACCAAGGTAAGAACTCAAGTCTGTCAGGCTACAAGAGCAGTGGTCTTAGCCAATGTGTTATACTGATTAGTTGGAAACCTGCGTTTAATGATTGCGTACCTGGCAAAGTGATAATCTTAAAATTCAAAAAGACTTATGATATATATCCCCGGCAAGGATGTGGGAAACAGCTACTCTCATCCATCAGTACTGAAAATGTACATTGATACAGCATTTTGAAGAGAAAGAATTGATCAAAATATTGTATATAACTTGCAATTTAGTAAGTCCACTAATAGGTATTTTAGACACTTTTTAAAAAAGATTTTATTTGGGCAGCCTGGGTGGCTCAGTGGTTTAGAACCTGCCTTTGGCCCAGGTGATGATCCTGGAGACCTGGGATCGAGTCCCACATCTGGCTCCCTACGTGGAGCCTGCTTCCCCTTCTGCCTGTGTCTCTGCCTCTTTCTCTGTTTCTCATGAGTAAATAAATTAAATCTTTTTTAAAAAAGAGAGATTTTATTTATTTTGAGAGAGGGGGAGAGAGAGCCCACAAATGAGTGGGGTGCAGGGAGAGGAATCTCCAGCAAACTCCACCCTCAGTACTAGAGCGGAACGCTAGCTAGAGCATACCACCTGAGATCATGACCTGAGCAGAAGAGTCAGACTTTTAACCAACCGAACCACCTGAGTGCCCCAGAGACATTCTTATATGCACAGTAAAGTAGGTACAATGTTTATTACAAGCATTGTTTGTAATAGTAATACAAAACAACATGAACACCTATCAATAGAAAATATACATATTAGAATATATATAACATAAAAAATATTTTTTAAAAGATTTTATTTATTTATTCACGAGAGACACAGAGAAAGAGGCAGAGACATAGGCAGAGGAAGAAGCAGGCTCCCTGTGGGGAACCTGATGCGGGACTCCATCCCAGGACCCTGGGATCACGACCTGAGCCAAAGGCAGACGCTCAACCACTGAGCCACCTAGGTGCCCCATAAAAAATATTTTAAAATATATCTTGATATTAAGGCCATAGAAAAAGATCCAAGATTTAAAAAAACAAGAAAGCAAATAAACTTTCACTTAAAATTTCAGTATCATTAACATACAGTGTCCTATTAGTTTCAGGTGTATAATATAGTGATTCAACATTTCCATACATCACCTGGTGCTCATCACAGCCCCTGCCCCCCTTGATCACCATCACCTATTTCCCATCCCCCCATCCCCCTCCCCCTCTCAACCATCAGTTTATTCTCTACAGTTCAGAATCTGTTTCTGGGTTTGCCTTTCTTTCTCTTTTTTCCCTTTGTTCATTTGTTTTGTTTCTTAAATTCCACATATGCGTGAAATCATTAATTCTGATTGATTCTCTCTGATTGACTTTCACTAGGTACTTTAGATGAATTTTCTCTAATGCTTCCACTTGCTTCTGTTGTCCCTAATCTATTGATATGCTTCAAATATCTCTCATTAAACCATAAGCTCCATAAAGGCAAGAACTTTGCTTTTTTAGGACCCAGCACAATGCCATCTACATAGTAGGCAATACTAATTATTAAATAATATAAGATTTCTATTTAAGTATAATCATTTAAGTATTTAAGTATAATCATTTAACTTACTAGCCACTTCCCAACATTTTCAACTTCACGAACTTATAGTTTTCAAGGTATTCAGAGTGTAGAAGGTTTAAAATGAAAAAGTAAAAGTCCACATCTCTATATTATGAACAACTTTATGCCAATAAATTCAGTAACTTAAATGAAATGGTCATTAATGTGAATAAAGTACTTAAAATTATTCAAAAAGACATAGAAAATCTGAATAGCTCTGTATCTATTAAAGAAATTGAGTTCATAACTGAAAACCTTCCCACAAAGAAAACTTCAGGCCCAGATGGCTTCATTGTTGATCAAACATTTTAGGAAGAAATAATATAAATGCTTTACAAGCTTTCTGAGAAATAGAAGAGAAAAAACAATTATTTTTTATGAGACAATCATTTACCTTGATACTGAAACCAGATAAAGCTATTGAGAGAAAACTATAGGCCAATGTTTCCTCATAAGCAATAATTCTTACCGAAATACCAAGAAATCAAATCCAACAACATGCGAAAAAAGGAGAATGCATCATGACCAATTGGGATTTACCCAAGAATTTAAGGTTACAGTATAGAGAAAAAGCACATAATCATCCCAATGAAAGCAGAAAAAAAAAAAAAAAGAATAGGAAAAACTTCAATAGTCACTCATCATAAAAACTCCTAGCAAACTTGGAATAGAAAGGGAATTCCTCAGTCTGATAAAGGCCATCTATAAAAACCTACAACTAACATCATGCCTAATGATGAAATACTGAATGCTTTTCTGCTAAGATCAAGAACAAGTGAAGAACGAGAAAAGTTTATATGACTTCACCATTTCTGTTAATTATCATCCCAGAGGTCCTAGCCATTACAATAAGGCAAGAAAAGAAATAGAAGTACACAGATTGGAAGGGAAGAAATAAAACTGCCTTGATTCAGATGACATCATTATGTACATGGAAAATCCTAATCCATAATTCCATTATGTACATGGAAAACATACAATTGAGTTTGTTTAAATTGCAAGATACAGGGCAGCCCTGGTGGTGCAGCGATTTAGTGCCGGGTGGTGCTGGTGGTGCCGGGTTCCCTGCATGGGGAACGCTTCTCCCTTTGCCTGTGTCTCTGCCCCTCTCTCTCTCTCTCTCTCTTATGTCTCTATGAATAAATAAATAAATAAATAAATAAATAAATAAATAAATAAAATCTTAAAAAATAAATAAATAAATTGCAAGATACAGATACAATAAACTAAAGCCAATTGTATTTCCATGTATTAGTAATAATCAGAAATTGAAATTTTAAAAAATTTACAATAGCAGTCAAAAATTATGACATACAATGGTATAAATTAAACATTGCTGACAGAAATTAAGGTGGATCTCAATTATTAGGGAAATATGCCATGTTTGTGTATTGAAAGATTAAATATTGTTAAAATGACAATTCTGCCAAATTGATCCATACATTCAATGCAATCCCAATCAAAATCTGAGCAGACATTTTTGTAGAAATCAACAACCTGATTGGAAATGCATGTGAAAATGCAAAGGTCCTAGAATAGCAAAAACAACTTTGAAAATTAATATCTAAGGTGGGAAATCTATGCTATCTTATTTCAAGAATCAATGCACAAGAGTCAAGACAGTACCATATTGGCATAAAGATCACATAGATCAATGTAACAAAACAGAGAATCCAGAATAAGCCTACATCTATAGGTTAAATGATTTGTTACAAAGATGTTAAGATAATTCAATTAAGATAAACTTTTCAGCAAAGAGTGCTGAAACAACTGGGGAAAAAAAGGAATGACAACCCATATCTCACTCCATACACAAAAATTATCTCAAATAGATCATAAAACTGCACAGAAATGCTAAAACTGTAAAATTCCTAGAAAATATGCGCAAATTTAGGGTTGGCAAAGATTTTTAAGATAAAACACAAAAAAACACAAATCATAAAATATTTGATAAATTGGACTTAATCAAAATTTGAATTTTCTACTCTTCAAAGGAAACCATTACCATTAAGAAAATGAAAAGGCAAGCCACAGACTAAAAAAAAAATTCACAATACATATATCTGACCAAGAACTTGTAATTCAGAATACATATATACCATAAGATTACTTTACCCACCTTATCCTAAGAGAATGGCTTAAAAGAAAATTTGACAAAAGCAAAGTTCTGGCAAGAATATGGAGCAACATTCATACATTGCTAGTGGGGAGTTAAAACGGCACAACCATTTTGGAAGTCCAAGTTTTGTATTTTCTTAAAAGTTAAACATACATTTATCACAGGACACATCATTTCAGTCCAAAATATTTATCCCAGATAAATTAAAACATAGGTACCCAAAAAGGCATATATGCAAATAGTCACAGCAATTTTGTTTATAATATAGAATATATTATAGAATATAGAATCTTTTCAAACTATCTATAAATTAAATTAATGAGATTTACTTCCAAAGAATCACCCAATCATTAGGAGGTAACAGAAGTTTAGGAACTTTGAATTAGGAGAGATTTTTAAATATTATTTAACAGTCTTTTCTATGCTTCTTTTTTACTATGCCCAGTAAGAAGACATTTTATATTAGAACCCAGTGCACCTGTATATACTTGAAACAACGTTTTCCCAAAATGATAACCCTATTAAACATGATTGCAGTTTATAACTTTTATTGTGTTCTGATCTATTCTATGTTATTGTTCTCAATCCACAAAACTGATTTCAATATCTAGTAGCACATCCTGACCCACTGCTCACCATTTTACAGGTTAAAGAAAAAGTAATGAAGAAAGACCAAAAATATTTCTAGTAATTACATCATATACTAAGATTATTATTTACATTGTACTCTGATTTGGAAAGAGTCATTGAAAGTTACCAACTGTCCCCTGGCTGTACAATAAAGTCTGATTTTCTCAGCTAGATGTTTCTTCATAATCTTGCCCCCACCTTTCTTTTCAGGCTTACATAGAACCCCTCTGCTCACACCATCTTCTTCTCATTCTCAATGTGTTCTCTAACTTAATCACATTGATACAGTTTTCCAAACACACTATCTTTGTTCATGCTGAACATATTTACATAGACTTAAATTCCTTTCCCATTCATTCTTTGGTAAAATGCCTTCAGATGTAATTTAAATTTCAATTTATCTGAGAAGTTTTTCTCAACTTCCCTAAACCCTACTCTATGCTCCCACAGCATTATTTATACTTAGGTTTTAGTTCTTATCATTTTGCATTCAACTGTATAGGTACAAAGGCAAGAAACATGTTTGTATTTACCCACTATCCATCGCAGTTTTCAGAATGCAGTAAGAACACCATTTTTTTGTTAAATGGATGATCATCTCTATCCATATTTACTGGGATACTTTGTTCTTTCCCAATCAAAATGTTAAATGTCTTGCCTGGAATTCACCACTGCCCACCAGTAGGGGGTAGCAGCTACACAATTCAAAAATTCTAGGCTGGAGGCTAGAGTAACTGTCCTAGAAATCAAGCTAATTTTCTCCTGTGTGTGATTTCCCAAATATATATGATTTAACTGAGTTCAGTAAAAGCACTTTTATTAGAAATGACAGAGGCCTCGTCTATCTCAAATTTTGATTACTTTTAGATATATTTTAAACATAAAAATAAAAGTCAATGTTTCTTAACTATTTTCCACCAGTAACATGTTTTTCAGCTCTTTATTCTTTGAGCATATATATAAAGCTATTTATCACAAGGTTTTCAATTCTGATTTACCTTTGCTCAGGTCCTGTTATCTATCATGAAATAGTATTTGTTAAAGTATAATTGTCCTAAATCCTTGGGTTGCTACAAACGCAGTGGTAAAAATTTTAATGAGATTTCCATCATAGTTTATAAATCTTCCTTACTTAAAATGGACCTAGTGACCTTGTGGTTGAAATCTTGCACTTTACATATGACAAACTTGAATCCCAGACTTATTAAATCATTTGTCCAGAGACACAGTTGGCAAGGAAGTCAGGATTGGAAACTCATGTCTCATGATTTACAAATGAACATTCTCTTCACCACACCACACTATTTTAATACAAGAAGCACCAAAGATACTAGTTCAAAAATAGTACACTTGTGTGGTTTTGTATGACATCTATTTTTTTCATTTAATATAAATCATAAAGATAGCTTCACAAATGCACAAAAATAAATGGGATTATTGCAGATTTTTGTAATGAGGAAATGGAAATAATCTAAATGTCCATCAATCTGGAATTGATCCATTCCATAAATAAATAAAGTATATTACATCTATCAGTGAAGTACTATGCACCTATTTAACATTGATATTGGTCTATATTCTCAGATATGAAAAGTCAAATTAGTGAAAAACTAGAAGGCACAAAAAAAAGTGTACTACAAAGTCATTTGTATAAAAAATAAATATAAGGCCTGCCTGGCTGATTCAGTGAATAGAGCATGCAACTCTTGATCTTGAGATCATGAATTCAAGCCCCATGTTGGATCTAAAACTTACTTTAAAAGATAATAAATAAATACATGAAATCTAGACTCAATAGGTATAAAATAATTATGAAACTATAGCCAAGATCATTAATAGGGGCTGTTATTTCTGGTAAATGGAAAGGGTAAAGAAAAGGAAACTGTTCATTTTATACTTTCCTTGTAATAATTAACTTGTAACAGTAAATCAAGAACTATGTACATAAAATTTCAATACATAAAAATAAAACTACATATCACTTATGAAGTCATATTTATGTAATAAAATTATAAAAGCAAGTAGGGGAAAAAGTGATTATCTCTGGGGAGAGAGAGAGATAAAAAATTGGGGGAAAGAGTATATATCTTTTTAAAATATCTGAAGTAAATATAGAATACTATTAAAACTTTGATAAAGCTGATGTTAATTCTGTTCTTTATATACTTATTCATCTGCTTTATTTTTTTATTCATCTGTTTTAAATATGTTATTATAATAAAATAAAGAATGGGAATCCAAGAAGTAAAAATTTAAAATTAAATAATGAAGAAATGGCCTGGTAAATTACCGAGTGATATAAGTGAGTTGCAGAATTACATGTATAATTTAAAATGAACGTACACAATGCTCAAATATGCACACACACATACTTCACATACACTCACAGTTTTTCTCAAAGAAAAACTTTGAGAGAGATACATTTAATAGCAATCACCTTTTGGGAAATGGACTTGAAAAGAGGAGAGGTAGAAAAAGAATTTTTATTTTTACTTTAAACATGTCTGCATTTGATCTCTGCAATGAGCACCCTATTAGTTGTATAGTTCAGATATGAACATTTTTAAAAGTTAGAAACACTATAATGGTTTTATGATGATTTCATATTTCAGCTAAACAGTAAATAAAGTCAGTCAGTTAGAGGCCTAAATCTACCTCTTCCTGCTCCTTGCTTCCCAGTATGGTGCTACAGCTACTGTGTCAGGTTAAACTGGCACATTTGTGAATTTGACAAGCTCTAAACTTGAGAGGTAATGAATTCTAACTTTGTCCACTTGATTTACCCAGTATCCCTAACACATGAGACATGCCTGGCACATGGTGTTTCAAATCAGTATCTACATTTAGAATGATAGCGACCTAGGGGCCTAAAGGGGGAAACAACTTAGCAAGTACTAGAATTACAGAATTTAAGGTCAAAGCCACCTTAGCATTTGTGGAGAAAACTCTACCAGGTCCTACAACCCTAAAAAACAAAGGATTAGTCTCCCTTGAAGACACTTGAAGTTCTAGATGAGAACTCTTGAGTTATGATTCTTTTTTCTGACTTAAGAAAAATATGTTTCTTCCTAGGTGTTCAAGCCTTAAACAGCTAAAGGAACATGAATAATGATTTGGTCCCAGGGAGGTTTGGCACAATAAGTCATCCTTGGAGAATCTCTGCTCCATCTCAAGGACATGAGGCATGTGGCAGCTGTGGGATGTAATTAGGAAAAGGATCAGACACGACAGCTAAATATGTCTGATCTTCCTCCCAACTCTGTCATCTTATACTGCACCACCAAATGTAAATCCAACAGAAGCAATTCCTATTTCCTTATATAGTTACTAGAGTCTGTAGATGGTTTTCTAAGGAAATACTTGATTTCCAGAATAATCTCCTTATTTAGTGAAGAGTTTCGGAAAACACTTCTCACAACACAGATAGACAAAAATTTTTTAAACTGGTCCATATCTAATGTTGGCAAGAATGTGGGGCAATGCGGCAGCCCAGGTGGCTCAGTGGTTTAGCGCCGCCTTCGGCCCAAGTTGTGATCTTGGAGACTAGGGATCGAGTCCCACATCAGTCTCCCTACATGGAGCCTGCTTCTCCCTCTGCCTGTGTCTCTGCTTCTGTGTGTGTCTCTCATGAATAAATAAACAAAATCTTAAAAAAAAAAAAAAAAGAGAATGTGGAGCAATGGAACAGGTGGGAGTTTGGCTGTTAATAGTAACAGCTTGTACCGGGATGCCTCCATTGAAGTAAGCAACTCCTGCATTTGTACACCAGGTACAAACATACAAAAAGGGGCTGGATGTTATTAGGAAAAATGCACAAGTATATTATCACAACATTGCTTACCATTTATGACATCAAGACATTGGAAATAAATGTCCATCATTAGAACAAATCAACTGGAGTATATTCACATAATAGATTAATGTAGACAGTGAACATGAATGACCTACTCTCTATGTGCATCAAAAGGGATAGATCGGGATCCCTGGGTGGCGCAGCGGTTTGGCGCCTGCCTTTGGCCCAGGGCGCGATCCTGGAGACCTGGGATCGAATCCCACATCGGGCATCCCGGTGCATGGAGCCTGCTTATCCCTCTGCCTATGTCTCTGCCTCTCTCTCTCTCTCTCTCTATCATAAATAAATGAAAATTGAAAAAAAAATTTTAAAAAAAAGGGATAGATCACAAAAACATAATGTTGATTGGGGGAAAAGTTAAGTTAACAAAAGAAATAACAAGATTGTCCATTTGGACAATATTAAAAAGCAAACAAATCCAAAATTTTATGGTTCTGGGATATACATCTAGAAAGCAAAGTCATGGGAGGCCCGGGTGGCTCAGCAGTTGAGCATCTGCCTTTGGCTCAGGGTGTGATTCCAGAGTTCTGGGATCGAGTCCCACATCGGGCTCCCTGCATGGAGCCTGCTTCTCCCTCTGCCTATGTCTGCCTCTCTCTCTCTTTCTCTGTCTCTCATGAATAAATAAATAAAATCTTTAAATAAAAAAAAAAAAGAAGGCAAAGCCATTTTCAAAATGAAGGGAAATAATAAACACTAAATTCTCAATTGTGGATATCGGGGGTAAGGAGAGGAGGAGGAAGATTAGAGTAGACACAAAGATTGAGTGATACTGGTAGTGTTCTACTTTTAAAACGGTGAAAAAAATTGGATGATAAACTCACAGTAGTTATTTCATTATTATTTAAAATGTACATATTCATTACAGAATCTTCCAAATGTAATATATACCTCACAGTAACATTTTTTTAAAGATTTTATTTATTTATTAATGAGAGACACAGAGAAAGAGAGAGGGGCAGAGACACAGGCAGAGGGAGAAGCAGGCTCTGCCGAGCCACCGAGGCTGTCCTCACAGTAACATTTAAAAGGTGAAATGGGAAAAAGCTGTTATTGATTTCAACAATAAACATTTTGTATAACAATGACAATGGTATTAACTGATATATAGCACCTTTAAAATTATAAAATGCAATTGCCTGGGTGGCTCAGTCTGTTAAGCATCTGACTCGATTTCGGCTCAGGTCATGATCTCAGGGTCATGGCATCGGGCCTTGGGCTCCTTACTCAGCAGGGAGTCTGCTTGAGGATTCTCTCCCTCTGCCTCTCCTCCTGCTCTCATGCTATCTCTCTCTCTCTCAAATAAATAAATCTTTTTTTAAATAATTACAAAATACTTTCACATACATTATGTCATTTATCTCTCACAATGGCCTTGGCTGGTCAGCTGGTTGGCAGCATTATCCCCGTTTTCATCAAAAATATGCTGAGATATTGAAAGATCTATTGATTTGCTCATTTAATATCTAAATATCAGGAAAAGAAAACCTTACATGTCTGATACCAACACAATAGCTGCCTAAAATTTATATTTAAATTTTTGCATGTAATATTAGTAATACTGTGTGTTAGGTTGAATTATAGTAATGAGTAACATTTCTTGAGTCCTGAGTACTATTTACATGTTTATGTGCTTTATGTCATTAATCCTCACAACAGACAGGTACTATTATTATGCAGCCTGTTTTACAAGCAAAGAAACGGACATAGTGTGATTAAGTGAAGTTACTTAATCTGTGTCTACTGTCACAACTGGCAAACATAGATTTTTTTTTTTAAGATTTTATTTATTTATGAGAGACACACAGAGAGAGAGAGGCAGAGAAGCAGGCTCCCAACAGGAGCCCAATGTGGGACTCAATCCTGTGACTCCAGGATCACACCCTGGGCCAAAGGCAGGCGCTAAACTGCTGAGCCACCCAGGGATCCCCAAACATAGATTTAAATGTCTCTAAGACCAGGTCCTTAACCAGCATGCAACTCTCTCAGCATTTTTTTTTTTTTTTAAGAGAGGGAGCAAAAAAGAGGGAGCGTGGGACAGAGAGAATTCAAGCAGGCTCCATGCTTAGCGTGAGCCCAACACAGGGCTTAAGCTCACAACCCTGAGATCACAACCTGAGCCAAAATCAAGAGTTGGATGCTTAACCAACTTAGCTACCCAGGCACCTTGCCCCAGTAATTTTTTCTTCTCCCTCCAACTTCTCCAACCAGTTAATGGGCAGAATACGCAAGACTTTTAGCAATTCCAGTAGATCCCCATTATTCGTGAATTCCATGTTTGTGAATTTGCTTATTTGCTTAAATTTATTTTTAACCCCAAGATCAATATTCCCCAAACTTTCCATAGTCACTCTTGGACATGCACAGAGTAACCACAAACTTGACTCACTGGAAATGCACATACACAGCTGAGGTTGAACAAGGTAGTGTTGTGCTCTCATATTTTAAACAAGTGCCCTTTGCAGTCTATTTAATACCAAGATTTTTGCATTTTTGTGCTTTTTCTTGGTGATTTTTCTGTTTAAAATGGCCCTCAAGCATAGTGCAAAAGTGCTGTGTTATGTTCCTAAGTGCAAGAAGTCTATGATGTGCCTTACAAAGAAAATATGTGTGTTAAACAAATTTCATTCAGGAATGAGTTATAGTGCTGCTGGTAGAGAAGTCAGTGTCAATTATGTACATTAAATAAGGTTTCTTTAAACAGAAACACATATAAAACAAATTTATACAGTCGACCCTTGAGCAACACAGGTTTGAATTGCTCAGGTCCACTTATAGTGGGATTTTTAAAAAATAAATATAGTACAGTACTACAAATTTATTTTCTCATCATTGTGATTTTCTTAACATTTTCTCTTCTCTACCTTACTTTATTGTAAGAATACAGCATATAATACACATAACATACAAAATGTGTGTTAATCAACTATTTTTGGTAAGGCTTCTCGTCCATGGTAGACTATTCATAGTTAAGCGTAGGGGGGATCAAATCAAATTATATATGAATTTTCAAATACGTGGGGGGTCAGCACTCTTAACTCTCATTTTGTTCAAGGGTCAACCATATAGTGATCAGTTGACTAAAATGCTATGACCAAATGGCAGGACCTGAATCTGTATTTCCCCTAGTAGCAGTGGTTCAGTATCTGCTAATTCAGTGTTCTTTATGACTTTATGGAGCATAAACTATCACGAATACTGAGAAAATAGAGTATCCTTGTGGGCGTGTGGTGCTAAAATGATAGCTCTGGAGGCCAGCAGTCTGGTTCTAATTCTGCCATTTACATAGTGGTATTAATGAGGATAACTCATTAGCCTGTTTACAATTCAGTGTCCTTTTTGACAATAAAATACTAATATTAGTACATATCTCATCACTGGGGAGTTGGGAGAGCTAAATAATATGCAACCAATGAAGTTCTTAGCACAATGTCTGGTAGATAAGCTCTCAGTGTGTAAGTTATTAGTATTATTGATACTAATTTACATTTGAAATAAGAACTATCATGTTTGTGTAGGTAAAGATAAGCACTAACATTTATTTTCAGCATTTCAGAAGCTACACAACAAAGAACATAGTAACTAAAATGAGTTACCATTAACATTATTTTCCCCTCAATGGCTGGCAAATATGGCAAATATATAAGGAACATTTCATCTGAAATGGCCACATGTGATATTGTGATTTATAATGAGAAATCTATATCTTGATGTCTGCCCTCAGTTCTGTACATAGAGCTCCTAAAACCCTTGTAAATTTCTAAGTGATAAGAGCATTAGGAGAACGTGTACATATTTGGTCTTTGAACCTGATTCCTGACACAGGGGTCCTGAAACTCTCATAATTTGCTGTGGGATAGGAGTGTCTTTGATCTTATGAGGCTGCTCTGGTAGGCGCCAGATGGCTCCTGGATGAGGGATCTGGAGAGATAAAGCCATGATTAGAAACTTGAAATTTTCAACTCCATCCCCCATTCTCTTGAGAAGGTAGGAGAGTAATAATAATTTATTATACTTGTGTGAGGTAAACTCCATAAAAATCCCAAAAATATGAGATTTAAAGAGTTTCCAGTTTGGTGTACACGTCCACACAGGCAGGATGACCTACCCCACCTCCTCAGGGGAAAAAGCTCCTGCACTTCTGTACTTGGTAGGGTTCTCACCTATGGATCTCTTCATCTAGCTGTAAATAGATAGACTTTATTTTATTCTTCAATAAACTAATAGACATAAATAAGTGTTGCCCTAAGTTTAGTGAGCCACTCTAGTAAACAATGTAATCTAATGGGGAGGAGGTCATGGGAACATTCTATTTGTGGCCAAGAAGAACAGAAGTTGTGAGTAATCTGGGAACTACTACTTGCTATTGGCACCTGGAGTGAAGAGCAGTCTTGTAGGACTCAGCCCTTAATCCGTGGGATATAACATCATCTTCACGTAGGTCATGTCAGAAATGAGTGAATTTGACACCAGCTAGTCTCACAGAATTGTTTGATGTAAGAAGAAAAAAAACAACAACCTGCACATATGGTGACCAGAAGTTCAGAGGTGAATGTCAGCTGTGTGGGGGAGACACACAGAAAAAGGGAGAACTCGGGTTTTTTTCCCTACCCAGAGGGGAACGCTGGTGGTTCCCCAATGTAGTAGCCATGCCTTCTGTTGCCTGCATTTCAGTGAAAATGAAATGCGGAAGAAAAGAGGAAGAAGAAAGGGAATGGAGAAGACATTTTTTAAAAATGCCCAAGTAGGATAGCTAACCTACAAAATCCACGAAAATCTACTCAAAAAAATTATGTAGACTTAATTATGTAGACTTCCACTTATGAGCACTATCTTATGGCTTCTCATCAGATTAGATAAGCACAAACCAGAGGCTTGTCCTCTTGACCGCTTTCAGTTTCACAGAACTAAAGCCCCGAAGAGTGTTTGTGGAAAATGTGACTGCATGCAGTTTCCTTCCCCTTCAATCTCCCTCCCTTGGCTATCTTAGTATATATTGTAATAGAAAAATAATAACCAATAAATCAATAGAAGAAACATTTAATTTTCTTTGAACCAATCAGATCTGAATGATAGATGTATCTTGCCAAATTTGACTGATTTCTTTCAAGATTCAGGCATATGTGCATCAGATACTTGTTATTTTGTTGAAATTAACAGGTTTTTTTGCTTCGTTTTACTTACTTTTCAACTGAATTGCTTTCATCTCTGTGTGGACTTTATCTTCAATTTGTATTCCTACTTGGTTCTACTATAACTATGTGTGTAATTAGACACTTAAACTGAAAGAAGAAGAGAGTACATCTAATCCACATCCTTGTGGGCCACAGGTTAGAATTTGATTTGACAGAAAGGACACGACTTAAGAATAGGAAAAGAACATTCTGGAGTGACTGGGTGGCTCAGTGGGCTAAGCGTCTGCCTTTGCCTCAGGTCATGATCCCAGCGTCCTGGGATTGAGCTCTGAATCAGGCTCCCTGCTCAATGGGGAGTCTGCTTCTCCCTGCTCTTGCACTCTCACTATCTCACTCCCTTTGTCTCTCCCTCTAAAATAAATAAATAAAAGCTTTATAACAAACCAAAAAAACCAAAAAAAAAGCACATTCCATAAATTACTTGTTAGAAGTCCAAGATGGGAGAATGGTTGTGATAAAATAGGCAACTGGATGCTACATAAATTTTTGGCATAATAATTGCTAACATTAAAAATTAATTGCTAACATGTATTGAGTGCTTCTGTGCTAGCACTCTTTCAAGTGCTTTGTATGTATTCATTTACTCCTAACAATTGTAGGAGTACAATGAATATTCCCCAAAATCAGTTATTGCCCAGTCAGGAAAATCGAAACCATTATAGGTATGTCATATGGGGTATTTAATATAAGGATTTGGCTATAAAAATGTTGGAAGGACTAGAGGAATAAAAGGAGAGGAGATGCTATAACCTCAGGAAACTGCTTTCAGAGAACGGGAGAAGGGTGTCACCCAGAATGGGCAAGAATGCACTTGTCTTTGAGGCTGCAGGCTTTTGCTGCTGTATAATGGGCATCCAAAACTCATAGCCTGAAGCTGCTGCTAGAACCAGTAATCCAGCTCGAGCCCACAGGGGCCAGCAGCTGCCATGGCCACACATCCCATCTCCACTGCAAGTCACCAGAGTTGTTCTGCTGCTACAGGAGCCAGGAGCTCAAGGACTCCTCTTTCAATCACTCTCCTTTTGTGTATGTGTGTGTCTAATGTAGTTTCATATATATTGTTTTAATGTTTAGTCTATTTTACCATTTTTGTTCTTTTACTTTTAAAATAGATTTGCAGGGACACCTGAGTGGCTCAGTGGTTGAGTGTCTGCCTTCGGCTTAGGGCATGATCCCAGGGTCCTGGGATCAAGTCCCGCATCAGGCTCCCTTCATGGAGCCTGCTTCTCCCTCTGCCTGTGTCTCTGCCAATCTCTCAGTCTCTCGTGAATAAATAAATAAATAAAATCTTAAAAAATAAAATAATAAAATAAAATAAAATAAGATAAGATAAGATTTGCAAAGCACCTAGTGGCTCAGTCAGTGAAGTGGCCAACTTGATTTCGGCTCAGGTCATGATCACAGGGTTGTGAGATGGAACCCATGACAGGCTCCATGCTGGGCATGGAGGCTGCTTAAGATTCTCTCTCTCCCTCTCCTTCTGCCCCCCTACCCTCACTCACACATGGTGTACAGCTGTGCACTCTCTCTCTCTCAAAAAATAAATAAAAAATAAAATAAAATAAATAAAATTAAATAAAATTAAATAGATTTGCAATCCTGGGTGCCTGGCTGGCTGAGTCAGTGGTGCATGCAGCTCTTGATCTCCTGGTTGTGAGTTCGAGCCCCATGTTGGGCTTAGAGATTATTTAATAAATTCAATAAGTTAAATAAAAAAACGAACAGATTTGCAATTGTTGTGAACAAATGAAGTTCCAGAATCAAATGCAATGATTCCCTTTAACTTTCACTGTCTAATAGTACATGAACATGCCCTTCTGGCAGAGCCTACTGAGATTCCACTAGAGAGAAGGCCTAGGAAATGTGGTACCCAGGCTTCCAATAGAGAGATAATAAGGAAGGATGGGAATGGGCTTAAGTTCAATAGATAAAATCAGATGTAATCCCCTTTTTGCAGTGGAGGAAATGAAAACACAGAGTTTAAATAATTTCTATACAGTCCCACAATGAAATGGCAGAGCTGGGATCCAAACTCGGTTTTCATCAAAGTCCTTAAGGACAGAAACTTTGTTGTCCATTTATATTTAATTCTCTCAGACAAAACAGGCTAGCGATTCTATGATTCCAAAGTTTTAAATTTGGCCAGGTCAATACAAATTGCCATTGATGAAAATGTAGAATTAACCAGTAGCTCATAACAAGTGTAATATGAATGACTGTAAAATGTATTCAAAATTTCATTCTAGGGCATCTAATCTCTGCTTAGACATTTATAATTAGATATTCCAAAGGATCAAAATGTGGGGTGGCTGAGTGGTTTAGTTGGTTAAGCATCCACGTCTTTATTTCAGCTCAGGTCATGGTCTCAGGGTCTTGGAATCAAGTCTGCATGGAGCCCTGTGTTGGGTTCCACACTCAGCGTGGAGTCTACTTATCCCCATCTCTTTGCCCCTTCTCCAGCTCGTGCTTTCTCTCTCAATCTCTCAAATAAATAAAATATTTTTTAAAAAGGAACAATACAGAAGATAACCACCTAAATCTCCCCAAATTTTCAACATTGTACCACAAAACAACTAGTACTTTATAAGAAGAGACGGAAGTCATCCAGAAACAAGAGTACTACTTTTGAGATGTTTTCAATAATTTCCTTCCTGATCTGAAATCTAAGGATCACAAATGGAAGTTCTCTGGTTTTAATTGCTTAACAATCTTTAGAAAGACAGGAATCAGTAAAACTGAATCCACTTGAGAAACAACTTGATTTTTTCTTTTCTTTTTTTTTTTTTTTTGAGAGACAACTTTGAAGACTCTTAATTCTTTGAGTTATATTGTTTTTTTATTTTATTTATTTATTTATTCATGAAAGACACAGAGAGAGAGAGAGAGAGAGAGGCAGAGACATAGGCAGAGGAAGAAGCAGGCTCCATGCAGGGAGCTCAACATGGGACTTGATCCGGGAACTCCAGAACCACGCCCTGGGCAGAAGGCAGGCGCTAAACCGCTGAGCCACCCAGGGATCCCCTCTTTGAGTTATATTGAAAAGTCAACATCTTTTTCAACATTTCCATCCATCCATTCATTCATGCCCTAAATGTGTGTTATATCAAGAATGTAGCAGGCACTGGACACAGGAAACAAAGTCATGGCCTAGTAGGACAGAGAGACAGATAAACTGCTACTTTTTCTGCACTACTTAAGGCCTATAAAATTTCTATCCATCTTTAAGGCCCAGCTCAGTGTCACCTGTTCAGTGAATCTGTTTGCTTCAGTAAGAATTAGCCTTCTCTCTTCTATGTTTGCAGGGCACATTGGGAACTTCCCAGCAGCCCTTAATATGCCATAAATGATGTACATCTCATTGCTTCTGTATCTCCTACAGTACAAAACATACTGTCTATAGTAGAATTAGAGTACATGTTTATGATACTAAACTTAATGAAGAAGACCTGACCTTTTGCAAGTAGAAAAGAGGCTCTCACCTCTGTTACTGAAAGTATAAATTGATGGAATCTCTTTAGTAGGAAATTATATATTTTTCAAAAATGTAAATGCACATATTCTTAGTTATAGCAAATATAACTCTAGGACATATTCTACAGAAATATTCATAGATGTGTAAAATACAAGAGTACACTCATTGGAGCATTGTTTGTAACAGCTTTAAAAGTTGATAAAAACAGGGCACCCAGGTGGCTCAGTCACTCAGACTCAGACTCAGACTCAGGGGTGAATCTGCTTGAGATTCTCTTTCCCTTTCCCTCCCCCTTTGCCTCTCCCCTTGCTCATGTTTAAGCTCTCTCTATATAAAACAAATAAATAAGCTTTTTCAAAAAAGTTGATAAAAACAGACTATCAACAAAGGAATAATTTATCAAATAGGATAATATGGAGCAATGCAAAGAGTATGATGTAGACTACTATGTCCTGATATGAAAAGATAAATAGGAAAAGCATAAGACAACATGTGTAATGAAATTGCGTTTATACTTATGAAGATTACCTCCAGGGAGCAAAAATAGGAGGTGTTTTGGAAATTTTCATTTTCATCTTAATCCTTCTATATTTAAAAATCTTTTTAACATGGGAATGAATTATTTTATATATATATGTATATATATATAATGTGTATATATGCACACTTATGACTATCTATTGACATTATGACTATCTATTGACATACATACTATCTATTGTATGCTTAGTATTTGTGCTTTCTGAATATCTTCATTATTCAATGTTTCAAAATACTAGGTAAAAAAAGAGAATATACTCAATAGAATTATATACACTGGGCAGCCCCGGTGGCGCCGCGGTTTAGCGCCACCTGCAGCCGGGAGTGTGATCCTGGAGACCCGGGATCGAGTACCACGTCGGGCTCCCTGCATGGAGCCTGCTTCTCCCTCTGCCTGCGTCTATGCATCTCTCTCTGTGTGTATGTCTCTCATGAATAAATAAATAAAATCTTAAAAAAAAAAAACCAATATGTCAGAGAAAGAGGCAGAGATACAGGCAGAGGGAGAAGCAGGCTCCACACAGGGATCCCGATGCGGGACTCGATCCTGGGACTCCAGGACCACACCCTGGGCCGAAGGCAGGCACTAAACCTCTGAGCCACCCAAGGATCCACTGTTCTGACATATTTTCTTAAGCAGAAAAGTAGATCATAAAATCACATATAAATTACAATTCCAAAAAATAAAAAAATAAAAAATAAATAAAAATAAAAAAATAAATTACAATTCCAGTTTTGTTTGAAACTACCTTTTTAAAAGGTATGTGTCATACTTAGAACAAATTTACAAAGAATGAATGCTAACTTATTAAAAATAGATACTTCCAGGCAGTGGGATTGGAAATAAAAACTTTCATTCTTTTACCCTGTATACTTTTGTATTATTTCAATTAATCTTTTTTGTGGTATGTACTGCTCCTGTCATTCAATAACAATGGGCATCAATCAATCAGTCAGTCAGTCTCAACTCCTGGCATTTTTCTTGGATCTCTCTGACTTAAAAATATTTCACAGTGATTTTTCTGCAAGAAAACAAGAGGAGGGGATCCCTGGGTGGCGCAGCGGTTTAGCGCCTGCCTTTGGCCCAGGGCGCGATCCTGGAGACCCGGGATCGAATCCCACGTCGGGCTCCCGGTGCATGGAGCCTGCTTCTCCCTCTGCCTATGTCTCTGCCTCTCTCTCTCTCTCTCTCTCTGACTATCATAAATAAATAAAAATTAAAAGAAAAAAAAGAAAGAAAACAAGAGGAGGAGCAGATATTGTTTGGACAATAATTGATTTATATGGACGGAAGACTTTACCCCAGGCAACACTGTTCAAATACATTTGACCCGAGTGAATATTATTTCATACACATATGTGTAAAATAATAGTGTGAGTGAGAATCCTTTGAGGTGTATACTTTAAGCAGGAATCACTGCTCAAGGCCCCTCTCCAATCTTCTGTACTCCTTCCTGATGAAACAATCTAATTGACTATTCTCCCCAAACCCAGTACCTGAAGCATCCTCCCACCCACCTGCCTCTCATTTTGCTCTACACAAACACTCTAAACCGCATGTCAGCTTCTTCTGTCTATAGAAGTCTTTAAAGACCAGCCCAGGGTGCCTGGGTGGCTCAGTCAGTTAAGTATCCAACTCTTGGTTTTGGCTCAGGTCATGATCTCAGAATCATGATATCGAGGCCCAAGGAGAGGGCTCCAAGATCAGCTCAGAGTTTGCTGGGGATTCTGTTTCTCTTTCTCTGCCCTTCCCCCTGCTCAAGCTCTCTCTGTGTGTCTGTTTCTCTCAAATAAATAGAATCTTTTTTAAAAAGTCTTTAAGGATCTGTCCAGATCTTACTTCCACCTTCAGACTTTCCTAGATTGCCCCAAGCCAAATGTACCCTTCCCTGTTATGTTTTACTATTTCACTTCTATTAGTAACTTCTGCCACTAAAGTCTGAGCTGTATTATAGATTTTGGAGGGGATGGGATATGGGTACATATCCCTCCTAGACTGTGAATCTCTCAATATTAGAACATAGCTTAATTAATCTGATTTTGGTATGGCATGTTTCTTTACACATAGTAAGCATTTAAGAGATGCTATCTGAGATTCATTACATGAGGTGGTCATACATCCCAACCACTCTGCACCTCCACCCTCACATACCATAGCATCATTTGTGTGCATTTCTAGAACACAAGCAAAAACCTATAAAGCGAGATGCGCCAGTATAGAAGTATTTTCTCTTTAGCCATATTCTGTGTTCTGCAGAAAGCATCCAAGAATAATGTCCTCCCACTTCCGCTTTTTTACTTTTCTTATCTGAGACATTCAGAAGTGACTCACTTCGAAACTCATCCTGTGAAGTCAGATAAGTAGTCAAAAGTGTGAGTTGCATCTAACATGATCAAAACGAAGAGAGGGAAGAGGAATAGCTCAGCCAATTTCCTAAACATACTTCATAACTTGATTGTGGGTAAGTGTGAGGACCACACAGGATTTGTGGGGACCTCCAGATCAGTGCTGAGGCCTTCAGCTACTGTCTCAGGTTTTTGGTAAGAAAACCTAGATCCACTTGATAACTTGTGCTCCTTTTGCTTATTACTGATAATGGTTTGAGAGTCTATCTTCTCTTCCCCCCATTCCTTCTCTAAATTTCATTTCTTTTGTTTTATCCCCACATTCACTTTTCTTCTAAATATCCCACACTCTCTTTATCTTTGTTCTAATATATTCACTCTAGAACTAAGAGTGATTTTTCATGACATTTTTTTTTTCCTCTCTTAAATTGGCTATGTTTCTCTTTCTGGACTTTGATTCCAGCTTTCTGCGATCGTTTTGTTTTTCAAATCAGTTGCTGTTTTATATTTTTTTCCTCATTCCATTTCCCCCCTTTTTTTTTCTTTTATTCTTTTGCTTATTCTTTATTGTTACTGATTCTGTCACCCTATTGTTAGTATTTGATTCTGGAATCTACTTTCTTTTCTTATCTTCTTGAATTTTAATTTCAGGATTTTCTTTATCCTTTTAATTACTTTTGGCCAATTTAGTGTTAAAAACTAAAAAGGAGGGGAAAAAAAGAAAGAGAAAAAATTCTACCGATCTTAAATGTAGAGGTATCATGCGCCAAAACACTTGGAAAAGTGTAAAAAGTGATCTTGTTCATCTGACTTTTAAGATTGATTCAAACAGGGCAGCCCTGGTGGCACAGCGGTTTAGCGCCGCCTGAAGCCCGGGGCGTGATCCTGGGGACCTGGGATCGAGTCCTGGGATCGAGTCCTGGGATCGAGTCCCGTGTCAGGCTCCCTGCGTGGTGCCTGCTTCTCCCTCTGCCTGTGTCTCTGCCTCTCTCTCTAGCTGTGTCTCTATGAATAAATAAATAAAATCTTAAAAAAAAAAAAGATTGATTCAAACATACTTTGATTTCAAGACAGATAATATGTGATATTTAAAATATAGCTCATATCAATGACTCTATTTGCATTGGAATTTTGCTCTTTTCAGTCTTTTTTAAACATTTATTTATTTATTTTAGAGGGAAGAGTGCAAGGGGCGAGAAGGGCACAGGGTGGGGGAGACAATCTGCAGCAGACTTTGTGTGGAGCAGAGTTCAACTTGAGGCTTGATCCCATGACCCTGAGATCAAGACCTGAGCCAAAATCAAGAGTCACTCGCTTAACCAATGGAGCCACCCGGGCACCCCTCTTTTTAATCTCTGTTACTTCAGTTTGTTCAGTTCTTTGTAACTTTCCCTTTGTTAACAATACCAAAGCCTTTTTAGTTCTGTGGTTCTTTGTAGTAGAAAGGGTATTGGCATGACAGACACTGGATTTAAGATCTTAGAACCTCCTAATATGTGAAAGTCCCCTAATCTGCTGAGTTTCCATGTCAAAAACTGCCAATAAAACTAGAGACAAGAAAGGATGATTACTATGTTTCCTTTCAGTCTTAGCATTCTCTGATTCTATCCTTCTATCAGCATTTTATGGATCTCCACATGAATATGTGTATTTCTGTAGGACAGTGGATCAGAATAACGGGCATGCGCAACAAGGAAAGAAAGAATCCTGATAGGACTTGAATATTTGAGTAAGGCTATAGAGAGGGGAATGAGAACCACTTCTTCTTTTTTATTATTTTGTTGACTCAGTTATTTTGACTTCTGTTAATCACGGAAGACACATGACAACATTTGATTAGCTCAGCAGAACTAATTCCAAGTCACAAAAATATTTTGGGACTCTATGAAAGGAAACATAAAATGCTATTAGAGCCAGTAAGAACCAGAAACTGGAAAACAAAAGGGAAGTTAGAAGAGACAACATCTTTAATGGGTGAAATGGATAAGAATAAGAATTTTAAATTTAGCTGAAAAAGAAAAAAAGTAAACTCCTAAAACGAACATCCATCCCCTGAAGTAATCTTTGATCTTTATGTCATACAAGGCATTGTGCTAACTTCTGTAGAGCAAGCACTTAAGTACAAGACTCATTTTTACCATCATGAAATTTAGGGCCAGAAAAAGAGATAAGACAACCATGATAATAATTATAATACAAGATAAAAATGCATCATTGCACAGAGAATATGAAAGAAGTTCAGCATATACACACACAAATTCAAGAGGCTTAAGAACTAATTTCTGATTGAGACTCTAAAAGGAGGTTTCGAGGAAGAATAATATTTGAGCTTGTTCTG
This sequence comes from Canis lupus dingo, assembly GCF_003254725.2. Taxonomy (NCBI): domain Eukaryota; kingdom Metazoa; phylum Chordata; class Mammalia; order Carnivora; family Canidae; genus Canis; species Canis lupus. The sequence goes on along the minus strand of NC_064269.1, from coordinate 37,661,757 downwards.
AAAAACGGCTAGAATTTCAACAGGTAGAGATTAAGGATGCAGGAGAGGGGAGATGAAGTTGAAGGACATAATTCCAGACAGAAGTAAATAACATTAGCCAGAATAGTGAGTTGTTCAAGAAAGCGATAAGGTAGGGTACATTTACATGAGTCTTCAGAATTGGAAGGGTAATGTCACCGAGGCCAAGAGAATGATGTGGTGGGTGAAGACAAAAAAAAAAAAAAAAAAAGACGTTTGAATTTGTCATTTAGAGATAATTCTAGCCCAGGGATGGGGCAGAAGACAAATTACAAAGGATTAAAAAAATTATGATTAACAAGGGGTTAAAATGCAGACCCTGAAACTAGCTAAAAAAGAGAAACTATGCTTTAAAAAAAAGAGAGAGAGCGACTTAAGAAACATAACATTCCAATACAAAGTGTGATCCTAGATTAACTGTAACTGTGGACAAATCAGAGATAGAAAATACTTTGGGGACAGTTGGGAGGAAAAAAAAAACTAGATAAAGACTGAGTATTCCTTAAAGTACAATCTTACTGCATAATGTAGAGACTCACTGAAAAGGGAAAGCGGTTTGTAAAACAAGATGCGTGCAAGTTCAGAGCAGCATGATTCACAAGAGCTAAAAGGTGAAAGCAATTCAGATGTCCATCTGGAAATGAATGGATAAACAAGATGTGGTGTTTACATACAATGAAATATTATTTAACCTTAAAAAGGAAAGAAATTCTGACATCTGCTACAACATGGATGAGCCTTGAGAACATTATGCTGAGTGAGACAAGCCAGACACCAGAAGACAGATGCTGTATGATTCCATTTATATGAGTTGTCTCAAGTAGCCAAATACATGGTAACAGAAAGTAGCATGGTGGTTTGCAGGAACTGGGGAGAGAAGGAAGTGGGGAGCTGTTGTCTCATAGAATTAGAGTTTCAGTTTTACAAGGTGAAAAAGTTGTGGAGATTAATTGCATGATAATATGAATATACTTAACACTGCTGAACTTTATACTTAAAAGATGGTTACAGGGGCGACTGGGTGGCTCAGTTGGTTAAGCACCTGCCTTCTGCTCAGGTCATGATCCTGGGGTCCTTGGATGGAGTCCTGTGTCCAGTGGGGACTCTGCTTCTCCCTCTGCCTCTGCCTGCTGCTCTGCCTACGTATGTTCTCTCTCTGTCAAATGAATAATTTTTTTAAAATAAAAAATAGTTACAATGGTAAATTTTGTGTTATGTGTATTTTACCATATTTAAAGAATTTTTAAATATGCACAGAATAATCTAATTTTGTTAAATTTTGATTAAGAAAAATATGCATATATTTTAAAATGTGAATAACATTTTAAATACAAGAAAGAAATGACAGGCGATAAGGGAATCAGTGCAGAGAGAGTGAACAGTGCTTGAAAAATTTGAAAGCAAAAGGAAAAGATGAGGTTGTATCCAAAGATATAACTGAATCTACCTTTTTTTGTGGTAGTGAGTCCTTTGAAAATCTAGTAGAGGGAATGGATGGATCTTCTGTCCTCATAGAAATGAGAATATGTAAGCTTAAAATCCTACATGCCTCTTGAGGTGGTGATGGTGCTTCACAAAGCCCTTTCATGGATCTAATGTTGGGAACCTCTGGTCTAAGAGTTATTGTTCATCCATTTAGCTGATTTGTTTTCAATAGGGACCACAGAATGAGGAAAGGAACCAGTGCAGAATGAGAAATTGCAAGTGCAAGAAAGACAAGAAATGGACATTAATAGGGACTTCCGAATGAAATTATGATTTCAATACAAATTTTTTAAAGATTCCATTTATTCATGAGAGACACAGAGAGAGAGGCAGAGACATAGACAGAGGGAGAAGCAAGCTCCCCAAGGGGAGCCCAATGCAGGACTTGATCCCAAGACTCTGGGATCACCACTGGAGCCAAAGGCAGATGCTCAGTCCCGAGTCACCCAGGTGCCCCTTGATACACATTTATATTGATATGGTAGATTTTAATGATCACAGAATGTTTTTGTGGTCCAGTGTGAAGCCAAGGAATACAAACTACAACAGTGTGAGGACTTTTGTGGTTCTACATCATTATGTGAGAGGGTTATAATTCTAAGGACATGCTTTAAAAGAAAAAGATAGTTTTAATATTTTTTAATTTTTAATTTAAAAAATTTTTGTTTATATATTTTTAAATTTTGTTTATATTTTTTTGTTTGTTTATATTTTTATAGAAGTTTAGCAATGGAGGCTTTCTCTGCTGATAACAATTCAACGGACCTACCCTCACATCAGTGGTATGAACCCCAAGCCATTCTCTCCATGGTCATTCTCAGCCTCACTTTCTTATTGGGATTGCCAGGCAACGGGCTAGTGCTATGGGTGACTGGCCTAAAGATGCAGCGGACAGTGAACACAGTCTGGTTTCTTCATCTCACCCTGGCAGACTTCCTCTGCTGCCTCTCCTTGCCCTTCTCCCTGACTCACCTTGTTCTCCAAGGACACTGGCCCTATGGCTGGCTCCTCTGCAAGCTCATCCCCTCCATCATCATCCTCAACATGTTTGCCAGCGTCTTCCTGCTGACTGCCATTAGCCTCGATCGTTGTCTTCTGGTCCTCAAACCAATCTGGTGTCAGAATCACCGCAATGTGGGGACAGCCTCCACTATCTGTGGATGTATATGGGTGGTAGCTTTTGCAATGTGTATACCGGTGTTCATGTACCGAGAAACATTCACTGAAAACAACCATGACAGATGTGGCTACAATTTTTATCTCTACAGTTCATTTGATTATTCAGACTTCACCATTGATCTCCTGGATAATGGGTCTCTTGACAACTCCATTGTTCAGCTGCCTGGAGAAATGGATGATAGGTTAGAGTCTTTCTCTTTGCAAATAAATGATCTTCCTTGGACAGCCACCACTACCCTCCCTTCTCAAACATTTCAAAGACCTTCTCGAGAGTCACTCCTAATGGATTCAACTAAACTATCTAGTCAACATCCATATTATAATTTATTTAAACCTACTGATGAGGTCTCATCTACAATCCCCAGTGGCTTTCTCATTGAAGATCACAGAAATAACCCATTAGATAACTCTGATGCTTTTCTCTCTACTGATTTAAAGCTTTACTCTGGTACTTCCAACAATTCCTTATACTTGTATGAGTTATCCCAAGATTTCCAGGATGATTATTTAGGCCAATTTTCATATGACAATCAAGGACTAACAATACTGATGGCAATAACCATCACTAGACTAGTGGTGGGTTTCCTTCTGCCCTTTATTCTCATGGTGACCTGTTATGGCCTCATTATCTTCCGAATGCGACGGGGCCGCTTCACCAAGACTCGAGTCAAAGCTTTGCGAGTGGCCGTGGCTGTGGTGATTGTCTTCTGTATCTGCTGGGCTCCCTACCACATTGTTGGAGTCCTATCATTGTTTGTTGACCCAGGAACTGCCTTTGGAGAAGCTTTACTGTCTTGGGACCCTGTGTCCATCGCTCTAGCATCTGCCAATAGTTGCTTTAATCCCTTCCTCTATGCCCTTCTAGGAAAAGATTTCAGGAAGAAAGCAAAACAGTCCATGAAGGGCATTCTGGAGGCAGCTTTCAGTGAAGACCTCACACACTCTACCAGCTGTCCCCAAAGCAAAGTCTTTCCAGAAAGAAATAGTATCAGTACAACTGTGTGAAAATATGGAGGAGTTGACCCAAGCAGAAGTTCTTAGGTATTCACCCAGGTTAACATGTGTCTAAAACAATAAGAGATATCATAAGGTGGGGATTTCAGAAACCATCAAAGAATCAATCCATAGGTTCTCAAAGTATGATCCCAGACTAGTAGCATCAGCATCACCCACTAACTTGTTAGAATCACCTAGAAACTTGATGAATCAGAATCTCTGGAGATGGGGTCCAGCAAGTGCTTTAACAAACTCTCCTGTTTCTAATGAATGCTAAATTTGAGAATCATTGTAAAAATTCGCTTATTTCTATCCCAAACTAAGCCAGTGAGATCAATAAGAACCTAGTCTGTTTTAAAATGATTTTTCCATCATGAAATTTTTTGTTTGTAATTGTCTAAACCCCCTCCCAGATTCTACTTAAATCTGTTTCACCTAGTCTCACCTGAGTGAAAGATGACCATTTCTTCATGGCTTTGTTGTGGTGGTGGCAATGTTTTTAAATGAAAAGAAGGTGCAAAAAAGAGAAAGTCTATGAAAACAAGCAGTTATGAGACTGAGTCTGGAACAGAGTACAATGTCAGATGCTTGCTATGTGCAATACTCCTGGATACAAGACTTGGGAATTCCAAGTTTCTATTATTACAACTAAATAAGCATCTACTGTGTGAAGACAGGCTGCTAAGTCATCTGAAAATTTCATCATAAAATTGGATGTAAGTGGTATTTTGGAGAGTTTTCTATTTGTTTCCTCAATCTGCCTATTGATAGAACCATCTCTCTTCCATTCCCTTTAAGTTCCTTTATTCCTCACTTGCCTCTAGATCTTCTTCCATATTAGATTTTTTGCATCTAATAATCTCTGATATCATAAGGTTCAAATTGCTCCCCTCCTCTTGCTTGAAACTAATATTTCCTAAGAAATTCATTTCAAATGAAAAGAGAAAGAGGGTGGAGGATGGAGCAGCAATCCTTGAATTCACTGCATAACGACTGAGGGCCCTCCAGGAATATCAACAAACTTCGTAAAGCATGGCTACAGGTGTTTATCATTCACCAGGTATATCTTTGGGTTTTTAAAATTTATCTTTCCCAAAGTAATACATGAACATAGTTTGAAGAGAACTCAAAGCTTATGATGCAATATAAAGTTAGCTGCCCCTCTGCCCAACCAAACCCTCCTCCCACTCCCATCTCACAGAAATAACACTTGCAACAATTTTAGACATTTCTTCTGATATTTACCATGATGTCATGTGCTTATGCAGCTAGTTTTTATATACATAAAATCACTTCTTGTCTTGAAAGATGAATTTTATCCACATTCATATTTTTTGCTTCTCCATCATCCGAATGTTCGTTAATCATCATACTTCAATTTGTTCTATCTGTGGATCCATTCCAACGATACATATGGCTTTCCTTCAATCCTTCTTTCATTTTTAGAAAAGTATTATTTAACTCTATCACCTTCTCATTTGTCTGTGTATATAAACTTTACTGTGTTAAACTTCTAAAAAATTTTTTAAGATTTATTCACTCATGGGAAACACAGAGCGAGAGAGAGAGAGACAGAGACACAGGCAGAGGGAGAAGCAGGCTCCATGCACGGAGCCTGACGTGGGACTCGATCCTGGGTCTCCAGGATCACAACCTGGGCTGAAGGCGGCGCTAAACCACTAAGCCACCCAGGCTGCCCAAACTTCTAAAATTTCAAGTTTATTTGTACCACAAATAAACCAAAGTGGAATATATTATTATCACCAAAGTGGAATTATCACCAAAAGTGGAATATAATTATTTAATCTAAAAAAAAAGAAAATGAGATGTTTTAGACTTGCAAGGCACTATTTGTTCAGTGATTGAGGTGAGGATCTAGATTACAAATAATTTATAAAGTACTATGCAGAAAAATTGCAAATAACTGGGAAGTCTTCAATTGTGAAGTAATAATGTCTGACATGATGTAAGATTGCAATGCCACCTTCCAATGTAACCTGCTTATATATTTGATATGAATAAATGCTTTCTCTCTTGTGGTTTCTTGCAAGACTGAGATTCGTGGATCCTCTTAATTGTTTGACATTCGGAATATATTGTAATCTCTAAATATACAGCAAATAAATCTCATAGTGGGTAGCTGGAGGCTTGTTATAATAGCAACTAGCTAGACTCCTGAAAGTCCCAATATATCTCACAAGACCCTGGGTATAAGTTGCAGACTCCTGTATTTAGTGTACAGGATATTTGGGTGAATGACATAGTTGTAAAGATTCAATAGTTCCATTCCTGGATTCCTTTTGAGAGTTCCATTCCTGGGAAATGTATTCTGAAAAAAATCCTACAATTGGAATTCCCTCTTTTCTTATGAAAAATTCCGGTAAGTACCTGTGAGTATTTACAGGAAATCCCAGACAGAGACCTAACTCCTCCTGAAATTGTAGTATCTTTAAACTTTGAAATATCCCAGAACACAAGCAAAGCGGCTTAGTCCACAACCAAGCTACAAGCAGTGACTGTCTCTCCCAACAATATTTCACCACATTTAATAGCATTTGAAAGAAAAATCAATGTTAAAAGCATGTCTTTTAATTCTCCTTTCCCATCAATCTTACAAAACAATTTCAAGGGATGGCTCAGTGGTTGAGCGTCTGCCTTTGGCTCAGCATGTGATCCCAGTCGTGAGATTGAGTCCTACATGGGGCTCCCTATGGGGAGCCTGCTTCTCCCTCTGTCTCTGCCTCTTACCCTGTATCTCTCATGGATAAATAAATAAAACCTTAAAAAAAAAATTTCAAGATCAACTAATTGAATGTGGGGGTAGGAGGTAGGGAAGGGGTCCAAGGCCAGTTGAAAACATAGGATTCCACTCTTCTCCCTTCCTACCCTGGCAAAAAGAAATTTGAGACCAGCACCAGTAAGATAAAACCATGTAAACGTTCTTCTTCCTTTTCTTTTTTTATTAAGAAAGCATGCAAAACACAACAACAACAACTTGTGAGATCACACACCCCCTTGCCAGCCTGCACCAATGCAAAGCATTATGGGTGGTACAAGGGACTCACCAAACCAGAAACATGGGGGTTGAAGAGAGGAAAGCAAGGATGAGTATATCTATACCAAATAATTGCTCTTCCTGTCCCTCTCCTCCCATTTCTCCCTTATGTCCTCTTATAGGCAGTGAGGTCCTGCAGTTTTGCACACATCACCCAATACAACAACGACTATACTTCGAGCCCAGCCATGCTGGACCAATAAGAAAAAGGAGTATTGTTTCCATTTCGTGGAGGGGAGGGAAAATGGAGGCCCAAAGAGAGTCAGCTTTGTCCTGTGCCATTTAGCCAGGCTGAGTTGAAATGGAAGGAAGCTAAGATCCCAGGAGGCCTGATGGCCCATCTCCAGCCCTAGCCCCAAACTTCAATTACTCCGGCAGCCCACCAGAGTCCTAATGAGACTAGTTTTCAGAAGACACAGTTGAAATCGTAAACAAGGGACATTTACATGTACAATTTTGTCTACCCTTGCAAATCCTGTGCAGATCTGAGTAGAACAGGGGTTGAGAAGAGAGAAGTGATCCTCTGTAAAGAGAGTCTTGGGGAAGACAGACGGGAAGTTGTGTCTAGGAGGCACCTTGACTAGAAGGAATAAAGAAGAGATGCCTAGAACAGACACAGGGCAAAGGCATTTTGCCACCCTCTAAGAGAGATTCTCCTTTCCTCAATGGGAAATATCATGTGATACTTCAACCCCACTGACAGCCCAACAGCGGGGGATTCAAGCCACTCACACCCTCATATCTTACAAAGAACTTCACAGAAATAAAGTGCTCTTTAGTTAACCGCCCTTTCCTGCCCCTCTGCTTCAGCCTTCTTCAACAAACTCTTGCATATAACCCCCTTAAAAAGAAAGGAAGGGGTGGGTGAGGGGAAAAGCAGAAGAGTGGAAAGCCAGATCTCCTGGAAGTCATGGGTAATAAAAGAATATGAACAAAAAGCAGAAATAACAGAGAGAGTGGCCTTGTCCATTCCTTACATGTCATTCTGTAGCTTTCAGAAAGCAAACATTCAGTGAAATAAAAACAGAAGTAAAATTGCTCTTCCCTCTTGCAGCTAATATTCAACAGTTAACATTAAACATACACTAAGTGCTTTGCAGCAGTAACTCATGGCCACTCCTCATTAAAGGAGAGAAGTTTGTTCCTTACCTTTTTCTGGGCGGGGGTCTCTCTTAGCCCTCATAAAATTATTTACTCCTCTCTAAATTATTTACTCCCCTCTACCAATTTCCTTTACCCCCTCAGAAGCCTAATGGCAAAAGCTTCAGCCCCAATGATCTGGATTTCAAGAGAAGCATTTGCCTACACAGCTAAATAACTGAAATACTCCCTGCCCATGTGTATACCAACTTCTCTCTCTCTCCTCACCTTCCTATCATCGACACCATAGGTTTGGCTCTGCTACGATCAGTGGGAAAGAGGTTCCCATCTTGCCCTAGGAATATGATGAAACTAAGAGTGTTAATGGCTTGCTTTTCTTTCTTGAGAGTTCTAGAAAATGGGAGAAGAAAATAAAAGGGGAGGAAGAGGTGAGCAAACAACTGAAGGAAGACAAAATACTATTTGCCAAATGAGAAAAGGGGATTGAAGGATAATTTGTAAGTGCAAATATGAGCCACATTTAATTTCCAGAGAAAATTATGTTTAAACATTCAAAAGGGTTAAATTGAAACTATCTCCTAAAAGCTGAACCTCTGCTGTATGGTTGTCCTCAATCCTACCACAGAAGCAGAGTTCTGGCTAAGACCAATCTATCTCCAATAGACTAAGGGGTAGGAATAAGCCAATGGAAGTTTCCAGTAACATATAGAAACTGACCGTTTTATATTCCATCACCCCTCTACAGCACTTGACTCCACCCAACCCAGACTTCTTATTCCACTAGGATTTTATTATCACCCTCCTGCACCACCACCATCACTCTCACCCTAGATGGGAGTGAGGATTGGCAGAGGTAAGAATTGAAGATCTAAAGGGACAAAAAAGAGCTCAGAGGACAAAATTAGCACCATTGAGTAGAACCTGCAAATTCATGGCTATGAAGCAGTGTTTTAGATCCCTTTTACTTGAGAATGTGGCTTCTCTAGTACTGGACTGAACTGACAGGAACAGAAAACAATTTAGGTCCAAAAGGTGAGATCAGCATTGAGCTTCTCAAAGAGAAAGGTCAATCAAGGTTTGAAACCTTTCTCTGTGGCCATGAAGGCCTCACCTTCCAGCCAGATTTTAAATTAGCAAGGGGTGAACATGGTCTGTGGGGGAGGGACAGGAGACTGGGGATAGCATATAACCAATAATAATAATAACAATAATAATAATAATAATAATAATACCATAATAAGAATAATAATAAAAGAATTAGGAAAAACACAAGAAGGAAGAGGAAGAAGGAGGCAGGAAAGAGGGGGTTATCTTCGGCAGCATCTTGCGGTGGCTTCTCTGACAGAGCAAGAAAAAAAGAGGATATATAACTATATACAGCAAGGAGGAAGGGATGGGCTGGGACCGCTCTTGCCCCACTGCCGGACTTCGCCGCCCAGCCCTGGGCTCATGGCCACTTTCCATGATGCCCTAAGTGATCAAGTCCCAGTCGAAGTCATCAGGGATCTCCTCATTGGCGCCAGGAGGTGGAACTGGTGGCCGAGGGACCATATGGTGTGCTGTTGGGAAGAGAAAAAGAAATTAAAAGGAGAGTTATTCTATCCATCTAGATTGGCAATGCTCAGCCCCAAATAAGGGGCTGGTGCCCTTATTTGGCAATGCTCAGCCCCATGAGGAAGGGCTGGTGAAACTATAGTCCTTATCAGCCGAGTTATTTTTGCTGCTAGCCACCACTTCAGTGGTGGAAATAAACCAGAGCAAACATAGGTCACATGGCAATTTAATACTATGCAACCAGTAAGAATTATACTTATGAAGATCATGTAATAATGAAAAAAATACCATATAGAATGTACTATTATATAAAGTCACAGTACAGGAATTTGTAAACATATTAATGTATAAGGAATGCATGAGCCGAGAGTCTGATGTCACCCGAAAAATTGAAAACACTTGTGGTTAGGCAAGATAATAATAGTGATTTTCCAAAATGTATTTAAAAGGGAACGATCTGCTCAATTTATACTCTTTATGGCAAGTTAGGGTCTCCTTCCAACCCTCCCTACCCCCCATCAGAGGTAGTTCAATCCCAGATCCCTGATACGAGGAGTCAGCTGACAGGAAAGCAGACATGGGCACAAAGCAGGTATGTCTGGATGATATGTTCATTGTATCTGCCTGATCATGTCTTCCATCTAGATTCCAAAGCTGGACATAAATGTTCTATATCTTGGGTCTGCATGCATGCTTTTACTTCCTTTTTTTTTTTTAAGATTTTATTTATCCAAATGAGAGAGAGAGAAAGAGAGAGAGAGAGCACGAGCTGGGAGAGGGGCAGAGAGAGAGGAAGAAGTAGGCTCCCCACCGAGCAGGGAGCCCGACTTGGGGCTCAAACTCAGGACCCCAAGATCATGACCTGAGCTGAAGGCAGACCTCAACTGTCTGAGCCACCCAGGCATCCCTGCTTTTACTTCCTTTTATGATCATAGGCACAAGTTTTGCTTAAAGTAAAGCAATCTTCTTTGGTCTCCCATGACATATGCCTCCCTCACAAATGGGCCCACCCTCCAGCCTTAGGGATCATGAAGGCTTACCTACTCCCAGCAGGGGCAAGCAAAAGGGAAGAGAATGCAGGCTCAGAGCCAGAGGAAAGCAAAACAGCTCATCAGGGCAGAGAGGGTTGGGTTGTTGGAGAAACAAGCTCCCCAGCTCTTACCTGGGCGATTGTATGCTGCTGAGTCCTGGGTGGGGATGGGGTACATTGGTGATGGGCCAGGATAGAGGTGGGGGGCTTGTGGGTGCACATAAGAGTTCACTGCCAAAGCAAGATAGGAGTTACTTGAGTAAGCTTCATTCTAGTCAATGAAGTGGGCCCACTATAGAGGGGGAAAGAAGTACTCTGTTTCCCCTTCATATCTGCTCTCTTCCTTGCTCTGTTTGGTTGCTCCAGCAAACACAAAGGCTTTCTGCAGGAGCTGTTGGTCCTCACAGCTTAGGGTAAGAAGGGACCCTAATTGTCCCTGGAACTATAAAATACCAAGGCTATTCAAAGGATGACAAATATAGAAACAGAGATAGAAACACGATCCTTGAATCTCTCTCGTTTCACTGGCTTGAAGATCATGTAACCACAGAGAATCACAACACCACCTGATATGATCCAGGTTGGGGTAGCCGAGACACAAACTTGGAATGGGCACTTTCTCCTCCCTTTTCTTAAGTAATTCTGATCTCCCAAATTAAGGTGTAAAAAGAGAATCATACAGTTTTTCAGTACGGGACTTTACTAATACACTAAACCTTCAGTCAATGTAGTAGACAAACTAGTCCCACTGTTCAGTTTGGGTCACTGCTCATCAGATGATTTTTCTCAACTCTCTTCTGTCCTTTACCTCCCCCTCTCTTTTTGTCATAGTCTCCACCTCCTTGGCAACTTGCTTTGTTCACTACCTTGGTTCATGGCTGGCTCTTGTTTGCCACTGGTAAGGGCACAGGAGTCAGCAATACGGGCAGGGGCTGGTGGCCGGTGGGAGCCCCCTTGTGGGGGCACATGACCAGTCTGAGTGAGGAAGTGGTTGAGAGAGTCACACAGATTGGCAATGTGATGCTGATCGAGGCTCCAGTTCTTCTGCTCTGCCTGCCGCAGACTCTCCATCAGTTCTGCAAACAGAGAAGCAAGAAATGCTACCCTTTGCAGAGGTCCCGAAGCCCCTACGGTATTTACCCCATCTCACTGATTCCCAACCACATCATGAATCAACGCCACTGACTAGGTTCATTGCCAAAAATAAGTGACATCTCTTAGAGCTCTACATTTTCAAACTCTTCTTCTATTTGCTCCTTACTAAATTCTTATTATAATTTCCATCTCCACCAGTAAAGAAAACAAAATTTCAAAGTGAGCAAATGAATTAGCCAGTAAATGGTGACAAAACTACAAAATAGTGGTCCAGGTTTCTGAATTCCTGAGAGCCTTCCCTCTCTAAGGACAGAACTAGCCAAGATAAAACATGGTCATATTTTTAGTGCATTAAGGCAAAATTATGAAATTTGAAAATAACATTGGCATCATCCACGTTGGGAAATATGGAGGGGAAACAATGGAATCCTCCATCCCCACACTTCATTTAACCACTCCCTTCTGCTTTGCTGGTTTCTACTAGGCTTTCAACTCACAACATGCTCCTCTTCCCTCTGGAAGAGGTTCCTCTCATTACTCACCTGAGAACTGTGACTGCTCAATGCTGGACCAGTTGAGCCGATTCACCATCTTAAAGCTTTCCTTTAAGGAGTCGATATTGGAGCACCAGTCAGGAGGAAAGGCTGTAAAGAGGAGAGGAAAATGGATAATAAGCACTCCGAGTATGCAAGGTTATCAATTATGTTACCAAGATAATCTTAAAATCTCTCTCCCTGGAGATCAAGAACTAGTAAAGCTATCAGATGCTTAGGGGATAGGCAACCTAGCTCACAGGCAGGAGAATATGTAAAGCAATCACAGGTGGTCAAAGAAGTCTGTAACATGGAGCTCTAAGTAGCAACATCTGCTCACTCAGAGATGCTGTGCTGGGGGATCGAGGCTAGAGACCCACTGTCAGCTTCCTAACCAACTGCATCTCCAGGCCACAGTCAGAAGAAGGGGGGCAGTTGGCCCTCCTCTCAGATCTCCCTGCACCCTCCTCACTCACCAAAGCCAGTACTGTTCATAGGAGCCTGGCCTTGTGCCTGTTGCTGTGGTGGCGGCGGTGGCTGCTGGGCAGGGTGGGGGTGGGGATGGTGCTGATGTGGGTGGTAGCCTCCGTGCTGCAGTGGGGGTGGATGCATGGTCATCACAGAGGGAGGCCCGTAGCCTTCAGCCCCCGCCGGCTTCCCACCTGGTGGGGTACAACCATCTGGGCTTGGGGTGTGCAATGGAGGAGCACCCCCTACAGCTGAAGGGCCCTGGGCTGGTGCCTGCTGTGGCTGCGGCTGTGACTGTTGGGGTGGTGGCTGTGGTGGTTGCTGCTGCTGCTGCTGAGGTGGCGGCGGCGGCTGCTGGTACATGTAGTAGTTGTTAGAGGGTGGCATGTCCCCCAGGAGAGACGAGAAGCCTACAGGGTAGGAGGAGATAGCCAAGTGAATTGGGCAATGCATTTTTCTTTTCTTTTTTTTTTTTCCAAAGATTCATTTACTTATTTGAGAAAGAGAGAGCATATGTGAACAGGGGGAGGGGCAGGGGGAGAGAGAGAATCTCAAGCAGATTCTCCACTGAGCTCAGAGCTCAATCCCAAGACCCTGAGATCATGACCTGAACCTAAATCAAGAGTTAGACTCTCAACAGAGTGAGCTGCCCAGGCACCCCAATGCATTTTTCACTAAACAAGATTTCCACGATTGAGATGGGAGGCCTTGGGCAGAAACCCCAGACTTCCAAGGGTAAGGCTATTCTAGGAAGGCAACGGTCCTCTTGGCTTCCTCTGCCACCCACCATTCTCCCACCTCTAATAACAGAAGGAGTGCCTTGATAGTGCGGCAACTGCTAAAATGTTAGCAAAAAGGTCAGCCTGCACCTTTTTATGCTATTCCTCAGGGATCTGGGGGTAGGGCTGGAATCAAAGTGTCAAAATAAGTCAGATATCAGGTGAAGTTTAGAAAGTAAATTACAAATAAAATAAAGCCATTGGGCACCTGCTCTCTCTTCTTCTTTACTGTGTCTACACTCTTCTTGGATTCACTACCAACAAATGGAGTTGGATGAAGTGTAGAGCAAGGATAGATGAAGTTCTCACACATGTTGGGCAGGGGAGAACTAGAAACTGAGACCAGGTAGGGGCTTTCGGCCACAATTAAACTTGAGTAAATACTTGGCAGTCCTCATTCAATCTAATTTTTCACTTTGTTTATGAGAGCCCCTTCCTACTCCCCACTCCTGATCAACCAATCATCTGGCCTGCACTCATTCCTCAAGCAAAGGCTATAATCTTAGACCATAACGCTAGATCTAAATCCCCCAGGATCTAAGAAAAGAAATCTGGGATGCCTGAGTGGCTCAGTGGTGGAGCATCTGCCTTTGGCTCAAGGCGTGATCCCGGGGTCCTGGGATCGAGTCCCACATCAGGCTCCCCGCGAAGGACCTGCTTCTCCCTCTGCCTGTGTCTCTGCCTCTCTCTCTGTGTCTATCATGAATAAATAAAAATCTTTACAAAAATAATTAATAAGTAAATAAATAAAAGAAGAAATCCACGGCAATTAATATACATTTCCGAAAGGTGGCTTCCAACCATTTTCAATCATCTCATTCATCTCCTGTGGCCTGTACAAGGTGACTGTAGGAACAAGAAGCTCTGATGCCTGACCTGAAGTCTTGACCCCTACCTCTGATTTCTTTAAAACCAGAAACAAACAAGAATCACAGAGGGCTGGACCAGATGATCTCTCAAGGAGACTTCCCAATAGGAACTTTAGATTACTCTTACATGGTAATTTGGGAAATTTGAGTATGGACAAGATATTAAGGAAGTATTATCAACTCTATTAAGAGTAATAATGGCAGTGGATAACCAAGTCTTCATCATTAAGACTGCACACTGAAATAGTATCCATAGGTGAGATGACATGTCTAGGAATTGCCTTAAATTACTCCAATTAAAAAAAAAAAAAGCTGGGTGGTAAATGAGCTGAAAAAATATTGGTACCTGTTAAAATTGGGCCATTTTAAAAGCTGGAAATCCAAGAGTTTATTACACTGTTTTCTCTATTTTTGCATCTGTTTGAGATTTTTCCTAATAAAAATCCACATGGGGTGCCTGGGTGAGTTAGTTGGTTGAGGGTCTGACTCTTGATTTCGGCTCAGGTCATGATCTCACGAACTCAGGTGGTGTGATCAGGCCCAGAGTTGGGCTCCACCTTGGCACAGAGTCTTTTTAAAGACTAATTCTGTCCCTCCCTCTCTGCACACCTCTCTCTCTCTCTCTCTCTCTCTCAAATAAATAATCTTTTTAAAAAAAACAACATAAATAGGGGCACCTGGGTGGCTTAGCCAGTTGGGCATCCGCCTCCAGCTCAGGTCATGATCCTGGGGTCCTGGGATCAAGCCCTACATCAGGCTTGCCTGCTTCTCCTTCTTCTCCCTGCTTCCTGTTCTCCTTCACTATTTCTCTCTCTCTCTCTCTCTCCTTCTCTCCATCTCTCTCTCTCTCTCAAATAAATAAATAAAATCTTTTTTAAAAATCAGTATAAATATAAATATACTAAAGAATTAATTTGTCTCACAGTGAAACAGATTCTGAGGGAAAGGAAACCACTGCTGTCCCCTGGTGGCCATCCTGTAAACGACCTGCTTGCAGCCATAAAGTCACTGCCCTTAGTTTTAGAAGAGGAATCCCTCCAACTCACTTTCTGAAGCTAATAACCCAGCCTGCCTCTTGAAACAGCTGTCCTTCAGAGCTAAGCCAGAAGAGTGTGACTCCAAACATTTTTGGTTTCTGAGATGGTTCCCCTGACCAGTGATCAACCTCTCCTTGTATGAAAAATAAGACAGAAGGGAGAGAAGAGAATGTTATCACCCATTCAGGAGTATAAGGACGTTCATGGCCTCATCCCAACTGCAGGCTCACCATGCTGAGAGGAGGAAGAGGATTTCTCCAGCATGGATTTGTAGAGGTTGCGAAAGGACCAGCTTAGATCCTGAAAATTGATCTCTGAGTAGGAGAATTTGAAGTCGTGGTTGGTGTTATAGAGGGGAGGGGGACCCTCAGCACTTTCTCGGCCTGGAGCCCCTGCTCCTACTGCTCCACCATCCACAGATCCTGTGCCCTGCAGAAAGGAGGGAGTAAGAAAGACTTGATCCATGTATTACGATAAGGACCCAAACATCCCCTTAATGGTCACCAAGCTCTCTGGCTTGTCTTTAGCCTCTCCTAACTTTTCAATGAATAAATACCCTGTCCCTTCCTATCTCCTTTATTCCTATCATGATGTACCTCAAGCCTTTTTCCTAGGCTCTGTCCATCTTCCTTTCTCATAACCTTTTTGGTTCCTCTTCTCTTCTCACCACTTTTCTTGCCCCTGATCTTTCCCAAAGTTCTGTTACATATCCTCTCTCTCTCTCTCTGTCTCCCTCTTCTGCTTTCCCCTTCTTTCCCAATTTCTTTGCCTTATACGTCACAGATACTCAATACATCATTTTGAACTGGCAAATATAGGAATCTGTTCAGCCACCCACTCACCTACCCATCCATCCCCGTGTACCCTGAAATCTCTACTTCTTACCTGGCTGTAGCTGGTGATAGATGTGGGGCTCTGAAGTGACATCTGAGGATTCCCCTCAGAAGGCAGTGAGGCTTCTCCACTCCCTGGTACACCTCCCCGTGGGCTTTTGCTTGCCTCCTGTTCTGGTGAGTCTTGGGATAGCTGAGGGTTATAAAAGAACAGAAATCTAGAAGCAGAAGCTAAACATCCTTCCGAGATCGATGGTTTCAACTCTGCTGGTATTCATCCTTTGCCCCAAACATAGGAAAGGACTGAATATACAGAAAAGGATGTAGAAGGATCAGCTGTCTCAGCAATGGCATCTCCCCATGAGGTGCAGACTTACATCATCATCTGGAGGATGTCTTCTCTTTCGGGAGATGTCAGGGCAGGTGTCGATTGTCCAATATGAGCCCTGGAAAGAGAACCATCCCCAGAGAAAACAAAATCAGTATACATGGAAATTTCCACCTTTGGAAAAGTAGATATTTGGGAGAATTTCCACACACACACACAAAAAAATAAGTTATATTAAGAAAAGTAACTGGAGAATCACAGAGAATCCTGAGGGTACTGGCTATTTTTGAGGAGTACATTTGTCCTAAAAGCTCAATGAATAAGTCAGAGGTATGTGATCCGAACACAGGCCTCGATTGTTCTGGAGGAGTAAAATGATGGTATTTAGTTCAAAGAGCTGGAAATGCCCAGACACAACCCTCCCCTTCTGTGTGATCTTAGGCAATGCTCTCCTGAACTCCAGCATCCACATTGATCAAATGAAGACATTGATTTATCTTTTTCCTTTTGAAGATAAAAGTGATGGGCTTTTGTATAGAAAAGTTCCTACAAAGATTATTAAGTCTACCTTTCACATCTAGAAAGAGTGCCACACATAAGAAAGGGGGCATTAAAGTCAACTTTACCATAAATAATTCTATTTAAAAAAAAGATTTCACAATCTTTTTTCTTAGTCACCTGTGCTCGTGGGGGCTCACAAACACGATAGCCACACTCTTCCTTTAAGAAAAAAAATAAAGCTGCTTCTCTAATTAACATTATTTCCTCTTCTGGGTAATTAAAACAGCCACAGGACTCTAGGCTGTCAACTACTCTCCTTCCTGCTCCTCCTTTCAATGCTTACAGGAGCGTCTCACCTTCCCAGGGTCATCCCGAGGTCTGGGTACCTTCCGGAAACACTTGTTGAGAGAAAGGTTGTGCCGAATCGAATTCTAGGGAAGCAGAGAAGCCAGTTAGCTTTGAGCATTGTGTAAAGCAGAAAGTTTTCCAGTAGGACACAGAGGGACAGACACAAAAGGATGTAACATACGTAATAAAGTTCCGGTATCTGGCAAACTTAGTACCTCTTAATTATACTGATGGAGGAACTTACCTAGCAGATAGTGAGAGCAAGGAGATCAGAAAATGCAGAAATTTAATCAATGGGAGGTAATGCCTATAAATTTAAGTACCAGGTGCTTCTGGTATATATATATAAAACTACATAATCTTTCTGGTTATATAGTTTTTCAATCTTTCACCCAACTGACAACAGGTATATAAACACCTCAAAATCACATCTGCCCAGTTTCTTAATTCATTCTGCCTCCAGTAAAAGAATAATACTTTAAAACTGTTTATATAAATAAAAACAAAATATAAATTAGGAACAAAACAAAGGCACAAGTTCACTTTTGTTTTCTCCACAGCCCACAGAATGCTGCATTTGGAGGAAAGAAAGAATGTTGCATATGTGTGTTGAGTGAGGCTGGGGGTTGTGGTAGCTAGCAGGGACACACTCATGAAGGAAAAGCTGAATGCTTTCAATAGACTCCAGATCATTATCTGGTTTGTATGTCAACTAGTGATTTACAGAGCAAAAGAACTACATTAAATCCCCATTCCTACTCAACAACTGGCAAATGAGTTACTGTTCCAAAAGATGAAGAACATCAGTCTTTCTTTGCATGGAAGAGGAGTTTTCTTCTTCCTCTATTGCCAGCCAAACAACTTATCCTGTTACTACTTGCTTGGTGAATAGGCTGTTGGTGAAAGACCTAATCATCATCATCAGTAGTAGTAGTAGTAGTAGTAGTAGTAGTAGTATACAAATTTCAAAAGATGAGGACTATGTGCAACAAAGCTTTGGAAATCTGATGAGACTCCTACCTCTAGGTAGGAAGAAGCAATGCCATGCCTTGCACAGTGACTTGAACATAGTAGAGTGGCAATAAGTATTTGTGAAATGAATGAATCTCCTTTTTGAGGACTCAGAAGGTAAGAGGGTATGATGAGCAACAGCATCCTGCCATCCTCATAACTACACTTAGTGGCTCGATATCACTGGAGTTTCCCTGATATACCTTATGAAAGTTGTTCAACTCTGAAAAAGAGTAGGGGATGGGAGATATAAGATTTTAAGTTCACACATCTCTGAAACAGGTCAGAGTGGACTGGACCAGGTTATAGGAAGAAACAAAAGTAGAGAAAAAGATTGTCGCAAGTTATAGAAGCCATCCCACCTTCCAACCAATGCCAGCATTCTTGTAATAGGGGAAGTTATCACAGATCCAGCGGTAAATCTCACTGAGGGTCATCTTTTTGGCGGGAGAGGAATTGATGGCATAGGTGATGAGGGTGGCATAGCTGTATCGTGGCTTGCCATCCTGATGCACTGCTGCGTCGTCTTTACTCAGGGTGGCATTCGGATCTGTGGGTGAGCCTGGGGGACACTTGCGGCTGCCACCTGGAGGCCCAGCCTGGGAGGCACTCCCAAGCTTCTCAATGGTAGCTCGAAGGGTCAGCTGGGGGAGCCAGTCTATGGAGGTGAGGCTACTCTCTAGGTCAGAAGCCATGGTACTTCTGGGTTCTACAGAGGAGAGAACAAAGAGGAGAGGAAAATAGAATAGATGAGTGTTTTATCTGGTTACTAGCACCAAGTAATATTCAAATCTTAGTTCTTTAAGGGAAGTAGAGTTTCTTCCCTCTATAATTCCCATGGGAGACTGTCACAGGACAGTCCTCAACCAAGGGTCCCCAAAGCTCCCAAGCAATATACCACCAATCACCTACCAGATGACAGACTGGTACTTACCCTGTATCTTAATGTAGAACATAGCCAACAGGACTCTCCCTTCATTCAGGACTAAAAGAGAACCCACCAGTTGTGCTATTCCCTCAATTCTCCTTACTTAAACCCCTACAACACAATATCTTAAACTATATCATATTTTTTTGAAAACTTAATAGACCATATAAAATCAGCCAAAGTCTACTCTCCAATTATGTGATGCTTGTTTTATTTACATACGACATCCACAGATAGCACAAGTGAACATGTAAAGAAAAACAGAGTAAACACAAGTATACACCAACGAAGCACACACCAACACTTTTAAAGATGTTTCGTATTAGATAGATTTGAGCACTCACCCTTTTTAATCCCATATATATGCACATGAGGCATATGAGATTTATCCCAAGCAGGAATTATATATGACAATCAGCAAAGGACAGATGCAAGACACACACATACACAGTGGCCCCCATACCCAGAGATCAGTTAGGTATACAATGTACATTACCAGCAAAGCACAAAGTCACACACAGATGTAACACATCCTGAGCACAGCTGCCCACACCTTTAAAGCTACCCCTGGTATGCTCCCGCCCACAGACACCAACACCAGGAAGAAGTCATGGGCAAGGACCTCCCACCTCTGAGCCCGCTGGGCTTCACTGAGCCGGGGGGGGGGGGGGGGGGGGGGGGGGGGGGGGGGGGGGGGGGGGGGGGGGGGGGAGACACCCAGCTGTGTGCACACCGGTAACAATCAGATAGCCTGGCTAAAAATAGCCACTCTGGGGCTAAGAGCTGGCTCCCCTTCTCCCGCCCCCCTCCTCTCTCCTTCCTTCCCAGCCAGGCACGCAGGCTTGCTGCACCTCCATGCAGACTCCTGGTGCTGCCAAACCGCCCACGCCTGATGTTTGCACACCCTGCCGCCACCCACACAGCCTGGGCGCTCTTGCTGGCAGAGAGGTGCAGCTAGAATGAAATCTTGTGGGGCGGGAAGGGGGGGGAGGAGAACGCCGGGTGCTGCTTTCTGCTATTGCAGGGTCTCGGAAGGCTGGCAGGAAGCGCTTGGTAGCCAACTGGCGCTCCCCGAGTGCCCATGCCAGCCACCCGCCCTGAGCACTCCCTGCTTGACAGGTTTGTGCCTGCACAGGCCTGGAGAGGCCGGCCAGTATTTCTTTCCCATATCCCTGTTGACAGTCCCACCAGGGCTTTTCTCAGGAGGAGCCGGGGGTAGCTGGCCCTGTACAGAAACACATCATGTCTGTAATGTCTAAATCCGCACCTGGATGATATGCACAAGTGTTAGGACTCCACACGAATCTACACACTCCAGAGTCAGAAGCTCAAGCCCAGGTATGACTGTCTCCCCCTGTGTTCTGACTCCAACACATCTCACAGGCTGTCAGCTCACTCCGTCTCCCGTGGCAGTGACTCTCCTCCCCTCGAGACTGACCCTCTCTCCTAAGGATCAGCATTCTCACTCATGTCCCTGTCCCCCAAGGTCCCCACCCACACAATCTCTGCATGTAGGCACATGCACCCTGCGCCGGGCTCCTCACCAGCAACACACCCACTCCACAAAGCTGAAGGAAACACCTCAGTGCCTCAGGGGCCTGAACAGCATGAGACCCAACTGAAACCGAAGAACTGCCTGACAGGAGAAAGGGGTGAAAAAAAAAAAGCTATGTTTATAAATAGCATCATGAAGGGATTTCTCCTTCATCCTTAGCTTCTTTCCCCACCACCATCCTTTCCAGCCCACCACCACCATTTTGCCTTAAAATCATGGAAACTCTTGGACACTAATAGGGACATTTAATCATTCCAGGAAGGTTCAGACCTCCTAGCACATTACCAAGTCAAAACACCACAGCATCCAGGGTAAAGCAGGGCGCTTGGGGCAATCATTGGTCCTGCAGGTGGGTAATCACAGCCGAACAGTAATGTGACAATAAGCAAGTGACCAGAGTTCTCCTGGGTCCTCCCCAAAAGGGGAGGTCTGTAAAGAATTTCCTAGTATCTCCTGCTAGGAATCCCTAGGAAACCTCATCTTAAGAACACAGAAGCCTTCCGCAGACCCTTCATTTGAAAGTCTCTCAACACTGGACAAGGGACATGATAATACATTTCAAGCAGTTTACAGAACCCATTTGGCACATGCCAATCACTCTGAACTGCGGAAGGGGAAGCGCTCAGCCTTTGCTGATTGTTCTCTGATCTTCCCTAGCCTTACACCAGCACCAGGTTAGGAGAGGTTAAATTTAACCTTTCTCCAGCACTCTCTCAGTCAGCCCTCCAGATACTGCCTGGCACTCAAAATATATCCTAATCTGGGATGCCTGAGTGGCTCAGCGGTTGAGTGTCTGCCTTCAGCTCAGGTCATGATCCTGGGGTCCTGGGATCGAGTCCCACTTCAGGCTTCTTGCAGGAACCCAGCTTCTCCTTCTACCTATGTCTCTTCCTCTCTCTCTCTGTGTCTCTCTCATGAATAAAGATAACCTTTAAACACATATATTTAAATATCCTAATATATACATAATATATATTATATATAATAATATATTATAATATATATCCAAATATATTAGGATATATATATCCTAACATACATATCCTAATAATATATATATTATATATATATATCCTAATATATATATATCCTAATATATATATATATATATCCTAATCTGACCAGATTCTTGTAAGAAGCTTGCAGTAAAAGGTCCTTCTGATCTTTTGGCACCATGCTCCCTTTACCCATCCCACTTCCTCACCCCCATCACTTCCCCATTCTTGAAGGGCAGCCCAGTGCACAGAACCTTAGAGATGAGGTCCCTCAGTTCTATTCCCAACCTTGACACTGACTCACTCAATGTCCCTAACCATCTGGTGCTCCCTGAAGTCCTGATGCCTCAGTTTCCCCCTCCAATAAAAGGGATGAAGTCATAAACACTGCCAAAGCTTCATCCTTGGAGGGAAGTGAATGAAGCTTAATGAGCTCGTGGCTGCTTCACATTCCATGCTCCCCAAAATAATGGCACGAGGCTAATGTGCAGGGCTATTATTAGAAAGGCAAACAAGAGATACTTCCATTTCTCAGTCCAACCAACCTAGTTACCCAGACCTCTCTCTCCAGGTGGGCCTCATGCCACTGGGCTTGGGCAGAACCTAAGTCAGGCTACATTCTTCTCTGCGCGCTGGAAGACTGAAAGGAAATACCCATAGAAACTGGGAAAGGCAGCCAAAGGGCAGGCTCCATCACATCCACAGGACGTCTAATTAAGACTACAGTACTGGGAGAAAGGTGGAGAAAAAGAGAAAGACATTCTGATGGAGTGGATTAGTGACCCTAGATGAGATGTGTAAGATCCAAAATAATAGGTAAAGTTTTCTTCCCACTTTATCCAAAAGGCCAGGAATTGTTCTCTGGATGGTGCCAAGGTCAGGTACTCCGGAATGATAACTTCCTGCTCTGGACGGAATGCCAAAACTAATAGAGCAGTGGTTAAGTTTACCACATCACCAATTACCAGTCAGGCTGCCTGGGTTTCAATCCTGGTTCCATTATGTCCTGGCTGTGCAAGCTTGGGCAAGTTACTTAACCTCTCTGTGTTGTTTCTTCATCTATAAAATAGAGATGATAACTGTACCTGCATAGGGTTGTTGTGAGGATTGCCTCAAATTAATATTTTAAGGCATTTAGCAAGTGTTATGTAAGTATAACTATTATTATTATTTTGAATGGGGGAAAAAAAGAGAATATTAGAAAATAGAAAGCAGACCATAGAGGTAAGAATGGAAGCAGCAAACCTGCAATGATTCACATTACCAAACCTGCACTGAGTTTGCAATAGCTTTCAGGATGCCAGAATCTAAAACTTTTACTTTGGAGATAGTATCACCCCACTACTAACCAATGCCAGGACTAAGTAAAGTCCAAATATGAAGGAACGAGGGGATATCACCTCTTATTTTTCAGCAGGGACCAAGTCTAGTCATAAGACATGATCTGGAAAACAGCACTCTCTAAATCATAGTTAATCCAACCCAACAGCCATCTGCTTCCAACAGACACCGCAGAGGCAAGGAGAATTAGGGAAACTCCGTCCCTAATTCAGGGCCAGTTACACTGTGTGGTGGTGGTACACCTGGAGCTGTTGTGATACAGTTCACTCTGAGCCACTCAACAAGTTGCATTCCAGCATCTGGGAAAGCATTTTGGGAGAAATAGGTTGCTATTACACCAGAGTCGGCTCTTTTCACAAAGCAGGGGAGGGAGTTCTTGAGTTAAGAGCCAAGGATCCTCATGGTTTTGAGACCAGAGATATCAGAAATTAAACTCTCCTGCTGGCTCTAGAAGAAGTGACCCCAGCATGACACTGAGCTGCCCTGCCATATGAAATGACTTTCGCCCAACCATTCGCAAGGGTTCCCGCTGGCCACGGCAGGCCAAGCCTCTCCTCCAAGCAGGGAGCCTTACCAGCACCCTCTCCAGGTCCTTGAACAGAGGCACCGGCTTCTAGAGGCCTACCAGAAACATAGGATTCTGGGTAATTGGAGGCTTGGTCTGAAAAACACATGACTATCTCCACACACGTACCCACTCAAAACAGAGCCACATTCACCTGAATTAGGAAACACAGGCACACCATGTAGAGAATGCGCAGCACAGCTATACAAACCTAGATGATAACCCTGTCTCATATACCACCACATAAGGTGGTTTCCAGGACCAAGTGGCTGTATGTAGGGACTTAGGCAGCCCATTATGGCCCAGATGCAGAAAGAAGAAACATAAAAACCCACTTAGGATGAAGTGTTGCACTTGGTTTTGCTATAGGTGCACATAGAAAATGAGAGATGTACTAAAGGCAAAGCAGGAAA
The DNA here is from genome assembly GCF_003254725.2 of Canis lupus dingo. Lineage (NCBI taxonomy): Eukaryota > Metazoa > Chordata > Mammalia > Carnivora > Canidae > Canis > Canis lupus. The sequence goes on along the minus strand of NC_064269.1, from coordinate 37,637,740 downwards.
GCGGGCGCCCAGCTAGTGATCCCAGGCTGCAAGACACACTGCTAAACACGTAGCCCGGTGTCAGCTAGAAGGAGGTCCTGGCACCTTTTTCCTGCCTTTTCTGACAATGCTGGGCTTTGGTGATTCCTGCTCGTATCTCATGAAAGAAACTTAAATAAAAGATTCCAGGGACACACAACTGAACAAGAAATGGGAAGGGAAAAGATGAAACTATTAGGTGGTTTCTGAAAGAAAATTCATCACAGGTCAAATCTCCCTGGTGATCAACTTTTTTAGACGAAAGACTGGAAGGAGACTGAGCAGCAACACCCCTCTCTTCCTAGCCAGGATCTGCTTTTTTCTGATGAAATGGCGGTGAGGACGGGAGCTGTGGACAGGAGCTGTGTAGGGCACAAGGACAGGCGTACAGGGCCAGCATTATGGAAGAATTTCGACCCAGGAGTTGGTGTTCCCCTACACCCTTTCTTCCTGCCTTGGGATATTTAGGATTTTCATTTTCCCTCTGGATTTTATTGATAGAGGCATGCTTCCATCCGGAATGAGTATGCCGCAAGAGGAGGTCTCCTGGTGTCTGAGGAAGGGTGAGTGGGGACAGACTGACTTTCTTGTCCAGGAGATGGTAATCACAGTGGGTTGGAGAGAACAGCTCTGGTAGACAGACATTAAGCTGACGGAGTCTTACAAGGTAAGAACAGGTAATATCAGTGGAAGCCATAGCCAAGTCTAGGCCATGAAATGCCACGATGACTTTAGTGAAGTAAAAAAGCCCAAGAATGGGGGGCAGTATGGGATCCTGGTTGGGAAGTATCCATCATTATTACACAGTATGGATGGAGTTCTGAAAATGCAGGTGTTTGCTGATATTCCTCTGACCTCAGCATGGAAACATACCCGTCCCTAGGGACCTCAAATGAATCCCATCCATCTAGCCACCGAACACTAGGAAACCCATTTCTCAGAGCCTCTGCAACAAGATAGAAGTTTGAATCCAGGAGCTTCTTCAGAACACATTCCCCAGAAGAGTCTCTTTTTCCTTCCCCAGTGATGAAACCCAAGAGCCACCATCTCAGCCCCTCCTACACCCACTGGTACCTAAAGAGGACAGAGAAGGTGAAAGAAAGCACTAACCTGTCTCCAAGGTTCCCCCAGTAAAAGGAGGGAACCACCTGGTACTGGAGTTTGGGGTTGGAGGGACTCCCCTCTTCAAAGGCAGATGAAGGGTCTCATCCTCAGTGGCTCTTCCTGTACTTGGCTGAACATCCCAAACTGGGGTGGGGAACCGGGTCCCCTGAGGATGAGGAGCGGAGGGAGGAGGAGGAGGAGGAGGAGGAGGAGGAGGAGGAGGAGGAGGAGGAGGAGGAGGTGGAGGAGAAGGAGGTCCTACCTGGGGAAGGTGGCACACCCCCCACACCCTGCCAGTTACCCTGGGGAGGAGGGGAGGAGCCTCTCCCAACCAGGAGTTGTCTCCTCCCCCTTGGGGGAGTCCCCCTCCCCCCCAAACTGGATCTTTCGGGAGTGGAGGGCTCTTTCTGTGTGCTGGAGATCTGAGCGGAGGGGCTCTGCCCTGTTCCACTGTCTAGGTACAAGGAAGTTGAGAGGAGAGTTCTTCCCCTCTCCTGAGAGGCCGAAAGCCGACTCCTCTTCTTTTCCCTCGAGTGTCCTCCGCTCGTGGATGTGAGGACTCGTCTCCCCTGTGAGTACTGGATAGGATGGAGGGCGCCTACTCCAGAGGCATTTCCTCCTTTCTCTGAGCCTCAAAAGTCCTGAACTGCGGCGAGTGTGCGTTTGGAGGGGCGGAGGCACGCTGGGCGGTCTCGCTCGGTCGGCTTCCTTTAGCAGGATCGCCCCGTCCACTCCGGGAGGTCGGTCCCCCGGGCCAGGAGGGGGGTGTTCCTCGCCCCTAGGGGAGACGAGACGCTCCTCGACAGGGGTCTCTTCGGTCCCTCGCCCGAGTGGAAAGGGTCTCCGCTCCTGCGCGGAGGGAGGCTGCTCGCGTCCCCGCTCCCGCCTCCGCTCCGGGGGCGCCCCCGAGGGTGGGGTTCTCCGACTCCCCGCTCTCCGCGAGCTGGCCTGGGTAGCAGGGTCCGGGAGGCCGCGGCTCCCGACTCGGGTCCCCGGCTACCGTGGCGGCAGCGCCTCGTCTAGTCCCGTCCCGTCCGGTCCGCTCCGTTCGGCGCGCGAGGCCCCCGGCGCTGCCACCCCTCGGGCTCCGGCCGGTCCGGGCTCCCGGGGAGCCAGAAGGCGGACGGACGGTGGCGGGGCTCGGCTCGGGCTCGGGCTCGGCTCGGCTCCGCTGCAGGCCCCGGCTCCTCCCCGGCCTCCGCGCCGCGCTTCGCGCCCCTCCCCCTCCCCCGCCCGCCCGGCCGCCGCCGCGGCCGCCGCCGCCGCCTCCCCGCGCGGGTTAAGGAGGAGCCGGCGGCGCCGGGAGAGCCGCGGGGCCCGCAGCCCGGGGACGCGCCGCCGCTCGGGCCGCTGCAGCCGCGCGGCCGCTGGACCCCGAGCGCTCCCGGGCGGCGCGGGACGGCAGCCCCCTGCGCTCGCGATCGGGGCAGGGCACCCCCCGCCCCCGCCCCCCGCCCCCCGCCTCCAGGGCACGCCCGACACTGTCAGCCGCAGTTTTACACGCGCCTTGCGGCGTGTTCTACACGCTACAGACCCGAGGCGCTCTCCCCGGAATGTCTCTGATGGCCTTCCCGGTCCCCGGAGATGCTGTGTCAAGGGTGATGGCGTTGGGTCGGGGTCAGCCGGTTACCCTGACATCATCCTGGAGTTCAGCAAACGCCTGGGCGTGTAAAGAGATAAAGGAGCATGCAACGGAGAGAACTGCAGACCAAACTGTATAAACTTGAGCAAGGCCCCTGGTCTATGGAACCTTAGCGAAGAGGGGACCTCGAGACTCGCCCTGAGTACCCACGAGGGCTGGTGCAGAGACCTCATGAGATGACTGATGTGAACATGCTTTTTAAACTGTACGGTATACAGAGGTTGCAAAACATGGTTTCTCATTGACGGGCTTGTAACCCGTCTTATCCTGGATGTCACCCAGTATGGCATGTTCTCTGCCCTTTACAGAAAACCCCCCACCCAGAGACTGAAAAGGCCACCAGGGAGCCCACCTCTACTTTTCCTCCTCCAGTCACATGATTCCTCTGGAAATCCTTATATACTTCATCCTCTGACCTATTAAACTGTTATCATTCTACTTTCCATCATATAAAATAATATGAAGGCAAAAATGTCATCCACGAAATATTCAAATTCCTCCAAAAAGACTAAATATTCAAGATTACAGCTTGATTGACTACATTATACATCAAGATGGTAAAGTCTTTTATCTTCTGGCTAAATGTATGATAGTTTAAGTTATACATATGTAAAATTACTTTATAATTACAGTGTGCCCAGGCATTGAGCTAAGAACTCTGCCTTTATTATCATATTTAATTCTTCCAGTGATCCCATAAGGTACTACTATTATAATACCTATTTTACAGATGAGAAAACTGATTTAGAGATTATGACTGTGTCTAAATTCACATGATTAGCAAGTAGTAAAGTCAGGACTGAAACTAACAAATCCAAATAACTACAAAGACCCAACTCTTAACTTCTATTTCATTGCCCTGAACTGTCAGAATCAAAAACCACCCTTAAACTTATTGTAATAGAGATGTATGGGGACAGATGGTAGTGACATTTGTGATTGAATATAGCATAGTGGATACATGTGTCCAATCACTAGGTTGTGTACCTGAAACTGATGTAGCATTGTGTGTCAACTATACTCAAAAGAGAAATTAGATAACATTTCCTCTACATAAATAGAAAGCCGAAAGGTCAATTGGTTGGTTGTGATATATATATATATAAGGAAAAAAAAATCCTTAAACTTAAAGGAAGTAAAACCCAATTGGGCCTTTTCTTTCTCCCCACCCTTACTATATCCAGATTTAAAGCTGTATTTCCCTTTTGAACATTAACTTGTTCTCCCATACACAGATAATTTGTTATCAAATGCTTCTTGCCAAGTGTTAGATGTTCTGTTATGTTTCATTTGTCAATCATTTTCGACATTTTCTATGTATTGTCAAATTTGGGGAACACGGGTAGAGAGGTAATACTAAAAATGGGAAAGCTTGGGAAGAATTAGACTCTCTTTTCCTAGAAATTTAGAAAAATTGAAAGCTCATGAAATTATTTGATATATGCAAGGTATTTGTTGCATTATTTATACCGGTAGAAAATGAGAAAATTTGCTTAAATAACCATAATAGGGTAACCATTAAATGGTACATATAATGGTATAATAGATAATTTTCTTTTTGTGTCTTCTTACCAGTTAGACATTTTTCAGTGGGCCTGAATTATTTTAAATAACCATTTTTTCATTTATCTGAATATATTCTAGTAAGAAAATCATATTTAAAAGTTTGTATAATACAATCTATAGTTGCTTTTTAAATATATACTTATGTATATGTACATATTTGAGTATACACACACACACAGGGGTATACATCAAAGATGTGAGCTTGAAGATTATTTACCTCATTTTCTACTATATCTATAATTAGTGTTCATATGGGTTTTGCTTATGTAATTTTTAAACTAAAACAAACAAACTGATTAATAAGCCTGTGTTTGTTTTGTTTTTGCTCTAAAACGGGGGAAGCACTTGCATTCATCCTCCGTATACCTTGCATTAAGGAGGGTGAGATGGAGCAGAATAAAAATATAGTCACTGAGGTGCACCTGTCTGGCTTAGTCATTAGAGCATGCTGCTCTTGAGCTTGAGGTCATGAGTTTGAGCCCCATATTGGGTATAGAGCTCACAAAAAAACTACATATATTTGTGTGTGTGTGTGTGTGTGTGTGTGTATGTATTATATGTATGTATGTATATAGTGTGTGTGCGTGTGTATATATATATAAAGTTGATGATAATATGCCACGATACTGTTCTGGAAGGATTTATTAAAGACTTCTGTATTGTATGAAACTCAGTGGATAAGATTTGTGTATCCAAATCCCAGCTGTGGTGCTCAATAACTGTGAGAACTTAAATTACTTAACTGTTCTGTTTCCTCATCAGTAAAATGGGGATGATAATAGTACCTACTTTACAGTGTTGTGGAAAGACTATGTGACTTTATGCATGGAATACATCTAGATAAGTGCACGGAGAAGAACTTGCAGCTTGAAAGAGGCTTAAAAATCACACCAAACAAATGCAATGTATATGGATTAAGAGATATATCCATCAAATACAATATATAGACATTGCACATTGCAGCGGGGGTGTGGGGGGGTCCTGATTTGAACAAAGCAACTGGAAAAATATTATGAAGCAGTCGGTACAGTTTCAATCTTAACTCTGCTGATATCAAAGAATTATTGTTAGATGTGTTAATAGTTATTATTGTTATTATTTAAGGATCTTTATCTTTTAAAAATGCATATTGCAGTATTTAATCATGAATTGCCTGAAATTTCCTTCAAAGTAAGCAAGGGATGGGGAGAGAGGTATAGATGATAAAAGATTGACCAAGTGTTGCTTATTACAATATGTTTTGTTTTGTTTTTGAAATACTAGTCTCCCGGCACCTGGCTGGCTGAATCAGTAGAACATACGACTCTTGATTTCAGGGTGGTGAGTTCGAGCCCCATCTTGGGTGTAGAGATGCTTAAAAGCAAAATCTTTTAAAAATAAATAGAGAAGGTGATAGGACATGAGAGACTCCTAACTCTGGGAAACAAACAAGGGGTAGTGGAAGGGGAGGTGGGTGGGGGGTGGGGGTGACTGGGTGATGGGCACTGAGCGGGGCACTTGATGGGATGAGCACTGGGTGTTACACTATATGTTGGCAAATCGAACTTCAATTAAAAAATATACATGGGCAGCCTGGGTGGCTCAACAGTTTGGTGCCTGCCTTCAGCCCAGGGCGTGATCCTGGAGACCTCCCTGCATGGAGCCTGCTTCTCCCTCTGTGTCTCTGCCTCAATCTGTGTCTCTCATGAATAAATAAATAAAATAATAAATAAATAAATAAATAAGCAAACAAACTATTCTCTCTACATTTGTATGTGTTTGAAATCTTACAAAATAGTTTTTTAAGGGACTCCTGGCTGGCTCACTGGGCTCATAGAGCATGTGACTCGATCTTGGGATCCTGAACTAAAGCCCCACGTTGAGGGTAGAGCTTTAAAAAAAAAAAAAAAAAGTTTTTAAAACACACTGTTTAAAAAAATGCTAGAACATAGTAAGGATTATGTGTTTACTATTATGATATACTTTGTATTTATAATAACTGTATTATCCTATGTTTGCTTACACTTTTCAGATTATAATATTTTAATTTACACTATGTCTCTTAGTACTGACACTAAACCTAGGAAGTAGGTATTATTATTCCCCATTTTACAAATGAGAAGACTTAACTAGAGCCAAGACTGCAAATCTGTGCAATCTACCACCTACACTCTTCGTTTTTGGGGGGGGGGGGGGGGGAACCTGCTGGTAAAAGGTTTGGGAAATAACCGACAGCCACTAAGCACAGATTCTTGCTTCCCTTCATGGCTGCCGTCAGATTTAGTGGGTAGGGAATAAACGAGCATACAAACGATTCATTTGGAAATATTTATTAGACCAAATCTGAGCTCTCTGCACATCAGTAGAAATTCTAGCTGGTACTTTAAAGGGTAATCTAGGGATAATAGAAGACAACAGAGGAGATCAGATCATGATGGAAAAATTCTCTCCATGGTACGTATTTCCTTTCCATAACTTTATTATCTTAAGTTTTCTACGCTAACTTTATATCCTCTCCCTAACCTGTCTGTTCTAAAACCAAGACTAGAACTAAGGTTAGCGGAGTAGAGGTAAACTGCGAAAGGAGGTTGGAAGGCGGGAGGACGTCACCTCCCAGTTGTGAGGCCCAGCCTCCCCGCAGCTCCGTTCCACCTTAAGAAGCCGTAGCCGCTCCCTGCGCGGAGCAGGCACTGAGCTCCTCCCACTCCCGTGTCAGCTCCGACCCGGGAACGTGGGGAAGGGGGAGAGACGCACTGAATGGAAAGATCCGCGCTTGGGGCCGCAAGGGTCTGTCCTTCCCCTACGCTCCCCGCGCGAGAGGAACGTGTAAAGCACCTGCTGTTGGGTTTGGTCCTTTTCGCGACGATTCAGAATGGGGGCGTGTCCATCCGAAATTGGAGGCGGGGGAGGGGGAGGGATATGTGTGGGGTGGGGTGGGGCCCATGTTGGGGTGGGGTCGGAGAGATCGCAGCTGGGGCGTTGGCGATCTACCGTGTGCCTTGACTGTTGGTCGAAAACCGTAAGTTCACTAAATCCGGACGCACCTCTTCAAACCATTTCCAAAAGAGGGGGCGAGTTTTCCATTCTCCGCCCCAATGGCCCCTCTTCGTTTTAATTGATTGGGCTTAAGGTAGGCTGGGCCCAAGGAGGCTTGTTGATTGGCTACGTGAGTCATCCATCAGGATGACGCAAGCGAGGGGGGTGGCTATTGGGCGGAGGAAGTGAAGGTTATTTTGGTACCTCCTACCGCAACTGCTGATTGGCTGAGGTTTGCGGTGAGGTAAAACGAGCCGTAAAAATGCCCACTAAGGGAAAGGGCCTATTGGCCGATCTCGGCGGAACGAGGTCTAGGGTGGGACTGGGAAGAGCCAGCTGGACTCGGTTATTGTACTGAAGGACCAAATTGATTAAAACCCGGAAATGAGTTTAGAAGGCAACTGGAGGAAAGAGGGAAATCCGCGGCACCTTGGTCACCCTCCACAAGGTCATTTCCTGCCTAGGATCAATGATTTCCTGTTTACCCGACCAAGTCGGCGTGTGCCCGGGCTTTCTGGAATACACACGCTCATTGCATTTCTATGAGCCTTTGGTCCCCGGCTTCCCGTTCACTTAAGTTACGTAGAAGAATGAGACGGAGGAAAGGGAAAACACGGGGTTTACCCTGGTCTCTTCTAGGGAAGCATAGGGAAACTGAGGCTCTGAGAGAGACAGCCGAGGATGGACCCTGGATCACAGTATCCAAACAGGTGGGTTCCTAAAGAAACCATTCGTGAATAATAAAGAGTGGGCGGAGGTGTAGAGAACGGAAACGATTTGTCTAAAGGAAGAGCGTTAACCATATACAGAGACCTTGGGTAGGGAATATGTTTTGTTCATCGCTGTATCTCTGATGCTTCCTACCGTCGGATACATGGTGGGTGATCTGAACCAAACAAGAACGAGACGTTTATATAGTATAATGGGCAAATTCTGAAGATGCCAGACCTTTAGAATATGTTTTTACAAAGCATCTGTGTCAAAATAGAGGCACCAGGGTGGCTGAACCCTTGATTCGGCTTTTGGCTCAGGTCATAATCTGGAGTCCTGGGAGCCAGCCTTGTGGGTCGGGGAGCTCCCTGCTCGGGGGATCCTGCTTCTCCCTCTCCCAATACCCCTCCCTCCCCCACCTGCGCGCGCTCTCTCTCTCTCTCTCTCTCTCAAATAAATAAATAAAATCTTTTCTAAAATAATAAATATATCTAAATAAATATTTTTAAAATAAAGAACCTATGTCAATTTTATGATCCTGGAAAAATGTTTCACACTTACTTACCACCTGGGTTAATCCAGCCATAAAATGAGATCTGTTTCCCCGACCTACCTGGGAAACGCCACCATTTTCCCCTTAACACCTTGAGGCCTTTAAAGTTAGGAAGCAGATTTCCCCCTAACCTACATTCCTAGAAAAATTGAAAAGATAGATGGGATTAGTAAAAAGATGACCTCTACATCCAATGAATGGAAAATACGTTGTTTAACCTATAATCTAAGAGTCAAGGGTAGGAAGAACTTACTATTTGAGAATATTAAGAGATAAACATCTATACGAGAAATTATGGAATCACTTGCTGGCCTACAAGATTATAGCAAGATTTCACCAGTGCTTTACCATGATCTAAAAACTGCTCTGAAATTGAGGAAAGCAGTGCACAAACTTCCCAAAAGTGTTATTAACTATTCCCACTGCAGGACACTACATGGATTGTTGGTCAAGATTCAAGTACCTTCTATTTATCCAGAACGATTCCATACTTATAATTTTCTAGAATCTTTTAGGCCAAATAGTTTATGAGCAAGTGTATCATACTGGCTTTTCAGTATAATTATGACAATAGCTTAGAAATAAGGGGAGAGGGGATCCCTGAGTGGCGTGGCGGTTTGGCGCCTGCCTTCGGCCCAGGGCGTGGTCCTGGAGTCCCGGGATCCAGATCGAGTCCCACATCCGGCTTTATGCATGGAGCCTGCTTCTCTCTCTGCCTGCTTCTCTCTCTGCCTGTGTCTCTGCCTCTGTGTGTGTGTGTGTCTCCCATGAATTAAAAAAAAAAAAAGAAAGAAAAAGAAGGGGAGGAACAGGGGGCAGTTATATTTGCAATAATAAAAGTACCATAGGAAAATTATATTTAGCTACAAGAAATTCTAGCATAATAAGGTATATGTTGCTTATATGAAAGGGGGTAGGGGAGACATTAAGAAAATTTTCAAGAGGGGATCCCTGGGTGGCGCAGCGGTTTAGTGCCTGCCTTTGGCCCAGGGCGCGATCCTGGAGACCCGGGATCGAATCCCACGTCGGGCTCCCGGTGCATGGAGCCTGCTTCTCCCTCTGCCTACGTCTCTGCCTCTCTCTCTCTCTCTGTGTGACTATCATAAATAAATAAAAATTTAAAAAAAAAAATTTTTCAAGAATTGTATTAGGTAAGTGTGCATTTTTTTCCTAGTTAATATTATATGAATTATGTGGAAATATACAAAACTATTTTAGGGTTAATCATTCATGCAGTTTGAGCACTGCACTTTCCTTTTCATGATGTCCAACAAATCAAAGTATAAATTGTCTCTGAGGGAAAATAGAGCCTAGCAGTGAGTCTAAGGAAGAAAAAACTGGCATTGTTCCTAATCAAACATCCAAGCCCTCTAGCATGTAAAGATAAACCAGTGGCATCTTGATTGGTGAGAACATAAGACACTGAGTCAGATAGAATCTTAGGCCTAAGGAAAATCTTCAACCTCCTGGAGCCTAGCTGCTCCCTGCCTCCCCAACCCTCTGTCTTGAGAAACACAGTAATCTTGTTTCTTTCCTCTTGAGGCCCAGCGAACAGTTACAAGGCCTCAAAAGACCAAGTATGAAAGCACCAGGTTATGCTGTGCTTGGAATTTATGGAAAGAAGAGGAAAAGGGAAGGCAGGGGTATCTACCAGAGGGGCTGGTAGAGGTGTAGAAGGGACTTACTAGGGCTCAGTCAGGTATCTGTCAGGGTTGGCTACAATAAACAGAAACCACTTAGGCCGATATAAGCCAGAAAAGGCCTTAATACAGGGAATGGATATTTACCACCTTGTTGGATGGGCTTAGCAAAAGCAGGGTCTCTGCTACATCCCAGAAATGGCTTCAAAAACAAGACTACTAGGGGCACCTGGGTGGCTCAGTGGTTGAGTGTGTCTGCCTTTGGATTGGGTCGTGATCCCCGAGGTCCTGGGATTGGGTCTGTGCTTCCGGCCTCCCACAGGAAGCCTGCTTCTCCCTCTGCTTAGGTCTCTGCCTCTCTCTCTCTATGTCTCTCATGAATAAATGAAATATTAAAAAAAAAAAGAAACTACTAAACTTACCCACCAGGGAAGCTCCAGAAAGGGGAGGAATCAAGACTGTTGCTGAAACTGTGGAGTTCAAGACATAGTGCCTTCGTTCAGATCCAGGCATCAGGATGCTACTATTGCTAACATGCCTCAGCAGCCTTGAGTGGCCATGAAGCTTGTAAATGGTTGCTGGAACACTGCTGCAGAAAAACCCGACATCCCATGACCATGCTGGCCACCAGCAACTATTAAAGCAGCCAGGAGGTGGCCCCTGCCTCACTTCCACTTTTCAAGTCTCTGGGATGTGCAAATCATTGATAGATCAAAACTTAAAACTAGAATCCTAGCTGTAAGGAAGCCTAGGAAATTGAGGTTTTGGTTTTCCAGGTTTTTGGTAGTACCAGTATAGGGAACTATATAAAAAGGAGACGGGGCTCCTGGGTGGCTCAGTCGGTTAAGCAGCTGCCTCTGACTCATGTCATGATCCTGGAGTCCTGGCACCAAGCCCTGTATCAGGCTCCCTGCTCAGGCTCCTTCTCCCTCTCCCTCTGCCAACCCCCCATACTCTGACCCCTTCTTATGCATGTCCTCTCTCTCTCTCTCTCTCTCTCTCTCTCTCTCAAGAAAATCTTTTTAAAAAGAAAGGAGACTTTCTTTTTAAAAAGAAAAGTCAGTGGGTGGCTCAGCGGTTTAGTGCCTGCCTTCGGTCCAGGGCATGATCCCTGGAGTCCTGGGATCGAGTCCCATGTCAGCATGGAGCCTGCTTCTCCCTCTGCCTGTGTCTCTACCTCTCTCTTTCTCACTCTGTGTCTTTCATGAATAAATAAATAAAATCTTTAAGAAAATAAGAAAATAATTAATTAAAAATTAAAAAGAAAGGAGGCGAATGAAGGTCAGTCATATCTATCACAAGTTTAGATAGGAATGCCTGGATGGCTCAGCAGTTGAGCATCTGCCTTCAGCTCAGGTCGTGATCCTGGGGTCTGGTGATCAAGTCCCACATCGGGCTCCCTGCATGGAGCCTGCTTCTCCCTCTGCCTGTGTCTCTGCCTCTCTTTCTCTCTCTGTCTCTCATGAATAAATAAAATCTTTTAAAAATTAAATTAAATTTTAAAAAGTTTAGATATATCTCCATTTTTAAAATGTCCTTCCAGAATAGAAGGGAAGGAAGAAGAAATGGGTAGGAAATATCAGAAAGGGAGACAGAACATAAAGACTCCTAACTCTGGGAAACGAACTAGGGGTGGTGGAAGGGGAGGAGGGCGGGGGGTGGGGGTGAATGGGTGACAGGCACTGAGGGGGGCACTTGACGGAATGAGCACTGGGTGTTATTCTGTATGTTGGCAAATTGAACACCAATAAAAAATAAATTTATTATTAAAAAAATAATAATAAAAAAAATAAAATGTCCTTCCTTGGTTGCCGCCTGGCTGGCTCAATCAGTGGAACAGTGACTCTTGATCACTAGGTTGTAAGTTCGAGCCCCACAATGGATTACTTAAAAATAAAGTCTTTAAAAATAATAATAAAAAGGGGCACCTGGGTGACTCAGTTAAGCATTTGACTTCAGCTCAGGTCATGCTCTTAGGGTCCTGGGACCAAGCCCTGCATCGGGGTCTATGTTCATCAAGCAGTCTGTTTGTCCCTCTGCCCTTCTCCCTGCTCATGCGTGTGCACACTCTCTTCTCTCTCAAATAAATAATCTTTTTTAAAAATTATAAAAAATAAAATTAAATGTCCTTGGGAATAAGTAGAATGAGAGGATTCTGATCCAAAATAATCCTCTTAAAAAAAAAAAGAATCCTCTTTTGCATTTTTTTTTTATAAACCGATAGGGATATAATGGGGAACAGAGAAGTTTTTATATACTCACATAAAGACATTATCAACTATCTTCTACCATAATCATCATTTCATAGGAGAGTTAATTAAAATTTTTAGTCCAAAAAGATGGTAAGGTTATACTCTCAGAATTTAAGAATTGGATAAATTTCACTTCAAACATAACAAAACTGGGCAGCCCGAGTGGCCCAGCGGTTTAGCGCCGCCTTCAGCCCAGGGAGTGATCCTGGAGACCCGGGATGGAGTCCCACGTAGGGCTCCCTGCATGGAGCCTGCTTCTCCCTCTGCCTGTGTCTCTGCCTCTCTCTCTCTCCTCTCTGTGTTTCTCATGAATAAATAAATAAATAAAATCTTTAAAATAAATAAATAAATAAATAAATAAATAAATAAATAAATAAATAAATAAATAAAAACACCAACACAAAAGGAAACACTTTGTTTCAGTGTGGCCTCACTATGAAACCACTGAAGTTGGGGACGCCTGGGTGGCTCAGTGGTTGAGCATCTGCCAATGGCTCAGGATATGATCCCAAAGGCCGGGATCAAGTCCCACATCGGGCTTCCTGCATGGAGCCTGCTTCTCCTTTGCCTGTATCTCTGCCAATCTCTCTCTCTCTCTCTCATGAATAAATAATTTTTTTTAAAAAACCCACTGATGTTGTATAAGTTCACAGCCATTGCAAGGGAAGAAACTCAGCTTCTTGTCCAGTCCATTTCAGACTTGTCAAGTAGCCTTGAACAGGTCATTTAACTACTGAGACTTCATTTACTGCTAACTAAGTGTTACAAATATAAACATTTAAGAAAGGAGAAAAGAAGGTGTGGAAGAAACGGTTTCTAAAAGGAACATATACTAGAAAAATTAAAAATTTAAAATGGACTAATGGAACTCTTACTTTTCTTACAGTTCCAAAAGTCTATTACTCATTTTTTTTCTGGAATCCTGATATCCTTTATTTGGGCTTCAGCTTGTAGAGTCTACTTATGCCAACTAATCCCCTCTAGTGGCCCAGATTCAACAAAGCACAAATTTTTTAAATTTATATTTTGTTCAAAAGCATTCTGTGGCTACCAATTGTCAATAAAATACACTACAAACTATTCAGTTTGTCATCCAAGGCCCTCCTCAAGCTGTTCCTAATCCCCACCTGTCCACAATTCCCTGCCTTCCAAAAACAACTGGTATCACCTGAATATGCCCTCATTTTTAAAAAAAATTTATTTATTTATTCATGAGAGACACAGAGAGAGAGAAAGAGAGAGTCAGAGACACAGGCAGAGAGAGAAGCAGGCTCCACACACAGGGAGCCGAACGTCGGACTTGATCCCGGGTCTCCAGGATCACACCCTGGGCTGAAGGAGCGCTAAACCGCTGAGCTACTGGGGCCTCCGGCCTCATTTTATTTCAACAAATATTCATTGAGCTTATTGAGCATCTTCTATGTGCCAGACTCTGTGTTAGAAACTTCAGGTTCTGGGCAGCCCGGGTGGCTCAGCAGTTTAGCGCCACCTTCAGCCCAGGGCGTGATCCTGGAGACCCAGGATCAAGTCCCACGTCGGGCTCCCTGCTTGGGGCCTGCTTCTCCCTCTGCCTGTGTCTCTGCCTCTGTGTGAGTGTGTCTTTCATTAATGAATAAATAAAATCTTTAAATAAAAAGGGTGGGGGGGGTGTCCCTGGGTGGCTCAGCTGTTTAGTGCCTGCCTGCCTTTGGCCTGCCTTTGGCCCAGAGCGCGATCCTGGAGACCTGGGATCAAGACCCCTGTTGGGATCCCTGGGTGGCACAGCGGTTTGGCGCCTGCCTTTGGCCCAGGGTGCAATCCTGGAGACCCAGGATCGAATCCCACGTCAGGCTCCCGGTGCATGGAGCCTGCTTCTCCCTCTGCCTATGTCTCTCCCTCTCTCTCTGTATGACTATCATAAATAAATTTAAAAAAAAAATTTTGGGGGATCCCTGGGTGGCTCAGCGGTTTAGCCCCTGCCTTCAGCCCAGGGTATGGTCCTGGAGTCCCGGGATCGAGTCCCGCGTCAGGCTCTCTGCATGGGGCCTGCTTCTCCCTCTGCCTGTGTCTCTGCCTCTCTATCTCTCTGTGTCTCTTATGAATAAATACATAAAATCTTTTAAAAAAATTAAAAACAAAACAAAAACAAAACGTCTCCCACTTCTATAAAAATAAAAAAAAAGTCCCCCATCGGGCTCCCGGCATGGAGCCTTCTTCTCCTTCTGCCCGTGTCTCTGCCTCTCTCTTTCTCTCTCTCTCTCATATTTATTCATGATAATAAAATCTTAAAAATAAAATAAATAAATAAAATAAAATATTAAAAAAAGAAAAAGAGAGAAAAGAAACTTCAGGTTCAGAGATGAATCAGGTGGCACTTGGGTGGTTCAGTCAGTTAAGCATCCATCTTTGATTCAGGTCATGATCTCAGGGTCATGAAATTGAGCCCCAAGTGGGGCTCCAAGCTCAGTGGGGAGTTTGCTTGAGGATTCTGTCTCTCTTCCTCATATCCCCTCTTCTCAAAAAAATAATAATAATAAATAAATAAAACAAAACAAAACAAAAAAAAAACAAAGATGCATCAGACTCAGCCCCCGTTAGAGTAATTACTCATCCTAGGTTGCCCAGGACTATCCTGGGAAATCCCTTAGTCCTGGGATAACTGAGACAGTTGATCACCCTAGCGCCTGTTCCTAGAAATGCTAAGGATCTTAAAAATCCCTTCTAACTCAGAAACTCTGCCTAGATGCATATCCTTTTCCCCAACTTTCTTCCAGAGTGATTATTTTGAGTCCCCTAACAATTAGCATAGTATCAAAGACTATTCCCTAGCAATGACTTTTATGTTTGTGCCATTGCCTAGATTATTTCTTTAATTTATTTATTCATGAGAGTCACAAACTGAGAGAGGGAGACAGGCATAGACACAGGCAGAGGGAGAAGAAGAGTCCTCGAGGGGAGCCCTATGCGGGACTCAATCCGCGATCCCAGGATCACAACCTGAGCCGAAGGCAGGTGCTCAACCACTGAGCCACCCAGGTGTCCTGACCATTGCCTAAATTATGAACTCCTAGAAGGTAGAGACATCTTTCCAGGACTTCACAGTGCCTACTAGTGCCTTATAGATGGTGATTATAAGCGGGCTACTGGTTAAATTGAACAGAGAAGTTGGACAAATTATTACGTCAGGCTTTTTTGTTCTTTTCTTTTTTTCCTCATTGAACTTTTGTTTTAATGGGTCTCAAAATTCTGTGACAGATTTTTGGTTGTTTCCATTAAAAAGTTTTTAAAAACTAATAACTTAAGATTGACACACACACACACACACACACACACACACACACACACAAAACAAATGGTCCACAAAACATTCTCCTTTCCTTGTGAAGTTTTTACAACTGGTTATCATTAACCAGTCTTTTACTATTAAACTTAAATGGTCAAGGGATCCCTGGGTGGCGCAGCGGTTTGGCGCCTGCCTTTGGCCCAGGGCGCGATCCTGGAGACCCAGGATCGAATCCCATGTCGGGCTCCCGGTGCATGGAGCCTGCTTCTCCCTCTGCCTGTGTCTCTGCCTCTCTCTCTCTGTGTGACTATCATTAAAAAAAAAAAAAACACTTAAATGGTCAATTGACAAACAGCTCTGAGACCGTTCTTTCACCACTGATTAAAACTGGGATGGGGCAGCCCGGGTGGCTCAGCGGTTTAGCGCCGCCTTCAGCCCAGGACGTGATCCTAGGGACCCGGAATCGAGTCCCACGTCAGGCTCCCTACATGGAGCCTGCTTCTCCTTCTGCCTGTCTCAAATAAATTTAAAAAATAAATAAAATGTGGATTATCTGTTTAAAAAAAAACATGGGGTGACAGGTATTGGGGCTAATGCTCAGTTAGCCTTCTGAGTTTTCTGGGCAGACTTGGTGACCTTGCCAGCTCCAGCTGCCTTCTTGTCCACTGCTTTGCTGACACCCACAGCAAAGTCTATCTCATGTTATGAACAGCAAAATGGCCCAGAGGAGGATAGTCAGAGAAGCTCTCAACACACATAGGCTTGCCAGGAACCACATCAACAATGGCAGCATCACCAGATTTCAAGAACTTGGGACCATCTTCCAGCTTTTTTCCAGAACGACGATCTATCTTCACGACGATCTATCTTCTCCTTCAGCTCAGCAAACTTGCAAGCAATGTGAGCTGTGTGACAATCCAGCACAGGTGCATATCCAGCACTGATTCAGCCTGGATGATTCAGGATGATCGCCTGAGCCATGAAGCCAGCTGCTTCCATTGGTGGGTCATTTTTGCTGTCACCAAACCATGATGAACATCTTTGACAGATATGTTCTTTCTTTTTAAGATTTTATTTATTATTCAAGAGAGACAGAGAGAGGCAGAGACACAGGCAGAGGGAGAAGCAGGCTCCATGCAGGGAGCCCGATGCGGGACTCGATCCCGGGTCTCCAGGATCACGCCCTGGGCAGAAGGCAGGCACTAAATCACTGAGCCACCCAGGGATCCCAACAGATATGTTCTTGACATTGAAGCCCACGTTGTCCCCAGGAAGATCCTCACTCAAAGCTTCGTGGTGTATTTCAACAGACTTTCCTTCAGTTGTAACATTGACTGTAGCAAAGGTGACCACCATGCCAGGCTTAAGAACACCAGTCTCCACTCGTCCACAGGGACAGTACCAATACCACCAATTTTGTAGACGTCCTGGAGAGGCAGATGCAAGGGCTTATCAGTTGGACGAGTTGGCGGCAGAATGCAATCCAGAGCTTTCAAGCAGTGTGTTCCACTGACATTCCCATCTTTACAGGGGACTTTTCATCCCTTGAACCAAGGCATGTTAGCACTTGGTTCCAGCATGTTGTCACTATTCTAATCAGAAATTGGCACAAATGCTACTGTCTCAGGGTTGTAGCCAATTTTCTTAATGTAGGTGCTAGCTTCCTTAACGATTTCCTCGTATCTTTTCTGGCTGCAGGGTGGCTCAGTGGAATCCATTTTGTTAACACCAACAATTAGTTGTTTTACATCCAGTGTGCAAGCCAGAAGGGCATGCTCACGGGTCTGCCCATTCTTGGAGATACCTCCTTCAAATTCACCACCAACAGCAGCAACAATCAGGACAGCACAGTGAGCCTGAGATGTGCCTGTAATCATGTTTTCAATAAAGTCTCTGTGTCCTGGAGCATCAGTGATGGTCACATAATACTTGCTGGTCTCGAATTTCCACAGGGAGATATCAATGGTGATACCACATTCATGCTCAGCTTTCAGTTTATCCAAGACCCAGGCATATTTGAAGGAGCCCTTTCCCATCTCAGCATTATCCTTCTCAAATTTTTCAATAGTTCTTTTATGGATCCCACCACATTTGTAGATCAGATGACCAGTAGGGGTAAACTTACTTGAATCTACATGTCCAATGATGACAATGTTGATGTGTTTTCCTTTTGCATTTTGGTTTAGGTTTAGTGATGGTTTTCATGACACCTGTGTTCTAGCGGCATACTCATTGCGGGGGGGGGGTGGGGGGAGGAGGAGTCAGGCTTTTTTGTTCTTTTTTAAGATTTTATTTATTTATTCATGAGAGACACAGAGAGAGAGGCAGAGACACAGGCAGAGGGAGAAGCAGGCTCCCTGCAGGGAGCCCGATGTGGGACTTCGATCCCTGGACTTTGGGATCACGACCTGAGCTGAAGGCAGATGCTCAACACTGAGCTCAACACTTGGGTGGTTAACAGCACCCACCCAAGTGACAGACATACCACAGAAGCCCTGTTGTCCCTTCTAGTCACAATCCCCAAAGTGTAATCACAATCTAGATTTATGACACCACAGATTAGTTTTGCTGTTTTTGACTTTTACAATGTTTTGTTTTTTTGACCTGAATGTATTTTAGAATCTTTCAATACATTCTCTTTTGTACCCTGGTTTCTTTCACTCTTTCAGTACAGTTTGTGAGATTAATCCATATCCTTGCGTGTCACTGTAGTACATTTGCTCTCCTTGCTGTATACTATTTCATTGAGTGAATATACTACCATGTATTTATCCATTCTTCTCTCAATGGACATTTGGATTATTTCCAGTTTTGGAGCTAATATGAATACTGCTGAGATCAACATTCTCGTACTTATTTTTTGGTGATCATATAAATGCATTTCTGTAGAAATACCTTGGAATGGAATCATTGGGTCATACGGTAGACCTGTATTCTAATAGACATTGCTAAGTTTAAAAATATATATATTGCTAAATAGTTTCCCCAAGTGATTGCACCACTTTAACAACGTATACCCTCATTAACAGTGTAGGAGCGTTCTGGATGCCTCATATCTCCTCCCATGTTTGGCATTCCTTCTTTCGTTTTTGTTTTTGTTTTGTTTTTTAGATATTTTATTTATTTATTCATGAGAGACACAGAGAGGGAGGCAGAGACACAGACAGAGGGAGAAGCAGGCTCCATGCAGGGAGCCCGTGGGACTTGACCCCAGAACCCCGGGATCACCATTCCAGCCAAAGGCTCAACCACCGAGCCACCCAGGTGCGCCCGCGAACCTTCTTTCTTTCCTTTTTCCTCCTCCTTCATTTTAACCATTCTGATGGGCATACGGTTGAACCTCCTGTACTTATTTTTTAAGGATTTTATTTATTTATTCATGAGAGACACACAGAGGGAGGCAGAGACATAGGCAGATGGGGAAGCAGGCTCCTTGTGGGGAGCCCTATGGCGGGGGGCGGGGGGACTGGATCCCAGGACCCCGGGATCAGGGCCCGGGGCCAAAGGCAGACCCTCAACCCCTGAGCTACCCAGGTGTCCCGGTCCTGTAGTTTTAATTTGGAGTTCCCTGATGACCAACCAACTCAACTGCATACCTTTCCATGTGTTTATTCTTCACGGGGGCAACGTCTTTTTAGAAGTTCAGTGTAGATCTTAAAACAAAACAAAAAACCCACCTGTCCCTATTGCCTCACCTCTTTACTAAAGGCCAAGCCATCATGCATGACGGAGCTCCAATTAATTCCAAGAGAGGCTGGAGGGAGAACAATCTCTCCAAAACACGTTTGCGTCCTCCCCTCCCCTCCCCTCCCCCGGAGAGCACCAGCACGGCAGCAAGGGACGACTTTCGGTGGAAACTCGGAAGAGGGGCAGCCCGGGTGGCTCAGCGGTTTAGCGCCACCTTCAGCCCAAGGCGTGATCCGGGAGTCCCGGGATCGAGTCCCGCGTCGGGCTCCCTGCATGGAGCCTGCTTCTCCCTCTGCCTGTGTCTCCCCCCCTCCCTCTCTGTCTCTAATAAATAAATGAGAAAGAAAGAAAAGATACTCGGAAGAGACGTTTCTGGGAAGTGGAAAGAAAGACAGTTGAGCTTTTCATCATGAAACAGCTATAGCGGGCGAAGGAACTACCAGGAATCTCCCCTCCGCGCCCCCGCGGCCGGCTCAGCTCCCGCCCCGCCAGGTTATCTGGGGGCACCAGCTCGGGGGGCGAGGGGGCGAGGGGGCAGCCAGGGGGCCGGGTATCTCTTAAAGCAGAAATGCCAACACCCTCCTAACGGCAACTGTAAGGCTGGTGGGGCCCAGCACTGTTTCCTCGTAAAGGGCTCCCAGCGGCCTCGGCCCGCAGACGCCGCGTGCGTCGTGCGGCGGCCGCCGGGGCTGGTCATTCGGCGCGAAGGTGAGAAGTGGGGCGGGGGCGGCGGGGGCGGCGGGGGCCGGGCCCAGCGAGCGGGACCCCGGCGTCGCCCCGGGTGGGAGCGCGCGTCTTCCTTGCGGAGGCGGCCGGATCCACGAGTTGGCTTTGCTACCACATCAACGGACCCGTCCAAAAAAGAATCCTTGGCCTGTCGCCGCAGCGGGGGGTCCTAACGGCCGCTCGCGAGCCCGGCGGAAGCGCGGTGGCGCGGCGGCCCGGGAGCAGCGGAAAAGCCTGGGGGGCCCCGGAGCTGGGCGCCTGAGCCGAGCCGCAGCGCCCACCTGCAGTTGCCGGTCCGGGTGGTGGGCGCGCTGCGCTGCCCCAGCGGCCGGCAGGTGGGAGGACCAGCCCACGAGCGGGGACCGGGGCCAGGTGGGTGGGGACCCAGAGTTGGGCCGGGCCGAGGGAGAGCGGGTCCTGCGGCTCGGGACCCACCAGCAAGTCGCCTCAGAGTACTGGAGAGAATATTGGTTATGTCCTGAGCAGCTATTTTGCCTCAGCCCTTCCTCTGAATGCTGGGGATCCCACCGTGTAGCAGGTAGACAATGGCCCTGCCCTCCTGGAGCTTATATTCTAACGAAGAGACAGACAAGAAAACACATGGATACGTAATAAAATGCCAGGTGGTGATACATCTTATGAAAAAAAAAAGCACAATAAGAGATGGGGAGGAGGGCTGATGTATTAACCTGGGTGAGGCAGAAGGGATGAATCCGAGAAGTCCCTTCTGGAGGAGGTGTCTTTTGACCAGAGACCTGAAGGAAGGAGGGAAGCCCAGACGAATGGTCCAGGCAGAGGGAGCTTGGAAGATGCCTACCAGGAGTTTAACTGCTATGCAGATGAGATGAGCTTTGTAGGTTTTTGCAAGATGAAAACTGAAATTTCCTTAGAAAATTATGGATCACCCATTCATTTAGTCCTTTGTTCCTGAACTGTAAGAGAAAGGAAATATGGCCAGGTGCCCTTGGAAAAATACTGTTATTATTTTGTCCCAGTTTAATATAGACTAAATTTAGAATTTCCGTTTGTTTTCAAGAAGAATTTATCTGAATTAATTCCATAAATAACCAAGTAGCACCTCCCTTTTTAAGAAAGGTATATTTACTTGAGTTTAAAGAGTTATGGGTTGTTTTTGTTTCTTATTTGTCCTCCTACCCCCCCATACCCCCCCCCCCCCCCCCCCCCCCCCCAGTGAGGATGCCTTAGAAGAAAAGAAGTAGCAGAGACAGAGGAAAGGAGAGCGATGAGGCTGGGGTGAGAAATTTGAAGAGAGAAATGGAAAGAAGTAAACAAGGAGGCTGTGGAATAGAGGAACGGTCTGTCCTAATTCTCTGCCTCCTAACAAACTCAGGAAATAATACTGGTCCTTCAACATAAAACTCCCAGTTGATCCCCACAACAATGCATGCACCTCAGGAGAGGGGGGAACAGACTCAAGAACATGATAACTGGTTAAACAGAATCATGATTTCTGGCTCCACTGTAGCTCCCCAAAGTGGTTTAGGCCAAAGGTGGCTTATTTCAAATACTTTAAATTTTATATGGCAAAGTAAGCCACATGAAGTCACAGAATTTTGTAACAGCAAGATTACTTAATCCCTGCTTATTTTGCTAATGGGGAAACCACTAGTAGATGACAGAGCAATGACTCAAAATAGAGAGGTTCCATTTTTGCCATATCCAGCTCTTTCTCTCTCCCCAGAACCCTTAACTTTTTTTTTTTAATTTTTTTTTTAATTTATTTATGATAGTCACACAGAGAGAGAGAGAGAGAGGCAGAGACACAGGCAGAAGGAGAAGCAGGCTCCATGCACCGGGAGCCCGATGTGGGATTCGATCCCAGGTCTCCAGGATCGTGCCCTGGGCCAAAGGCAGGCGCCAAACCGCTGCGCCACCCAGGGATCCCAAGAACCCTTAATTTGATAAAAATTCTTCCCAATGGTTACTGAGCAAGTGGAAAGAACTTTGTTGAAGACCCCAGAATTGAGTTAATCTAAGACATCATTAGAATCCTGTGAGGTTTCACCTACTTCCACAAGTATTTATAGGTATGCTCAATGGCTAGTGGCCTAAGTCATACTTAAGCTCTCAAGGAGTTTAAGTAGATAGAGCAAATAAATAACTAGCCAATTACAATTTACAGGAAACAGTGTACCTTGAAGAGGAGTTGGAGGGAAAGTCAATTCTTAGTATAGCAGAGAGATGGAGAGCAACAAACCAGATGTGAGCAACAAACCAGATGTGAGTATTAAGAATTTATGTCAGATTGGTGTCAAACTGTTTTGTCATGAATTGAAAGTTTAATAATCATAATACCTGTCATCTTCCTAAACTTTGGTTGTATTGATTGTGTAGGACATGTAGAAGTGGTGGTGGAAGAGACCATTACAGCCAATAAACTTGGTACATTCCCATATTCTCTCTCTTCACAATTAAATAGTATTTGCCACTTGTGGTGTTTTGCACTTTAATATTACCAAGAGTAATTCGGATGGTAAAATATCCATGTTCAGGCTTGTAATTACAAACAGGCCTTGGTAAGATTATACATAACTGGTCTTGGGAGAACATCCTTGAAAAGAAGTGTGGCTGTGTAGGTGCAAAGAGTAATAATATATGAATGCAGAATAGTAAGAACTCTTCTTATAGAGCAGGCTCCAGAGTGTAACTGAGTCCTATTGCTTGTGAAGAATTGTGGTAAGACTCTCCAAAAAGGTATTAAGTCATGTTTGGCCCTTTGGAATGAAATGGGGTAGGGTAGACATTTAGTGGCTAAAATTGCATATTGCCTGAAGTCAGTGGTTTACCACATATGATCACATCTAGAAAGACTTTAAATAAGACTGTGAATTCATTGGTATCTTGAATGGCTGGCATCTCAGACTGCCTGATATTTTTCCCTGAACTTTTTAGTAGTCATACTAAGGGAAGACTAGTGGTGGGAGCCACTGTGCCCTCTGCCATCTCAGACCCCTACCAGCCCCCTGCTACATATTTATTTAATTTAATAATTAGACTTGACTCTTTACTTTGTTTTACATTTTAAAAATCACAGAATTGTCTACTTCTGTTATTTGTGGATGTCTAATTATGCCAACCTTATCATTATTAAGATACCATATATCTCTGTTGTTTTATTATTAAAAAAACATATCTATGAAACATCCCAATAATACAGAGTTTAAAAAACAAAGTTTTCTGACTTTGGTGGTAATAAAGGGTAAATAAAGGTTTCAGATGGTTGTTGCTATTCTTACTGGCATTAAAAGCAGTGACTTTACTTTTCACAAGGTCATTTTGACAAAGCCAGATACAAACAGCTGTGAAAGTTTGTCCTCTTTCATGTCTATTAGGCACACTATAATAGCTTTTTGCATGACATCTCTCTTTGCCAATTTTGTGACAATTAAGTTCGATCATATATTCTAAGCACTTGGTAAGGTATTCAGCTATGCAGGGAAAAATCCAATTCTTTCCTACTGTGATTCTCTCCTTTGGGTCTTGTTTCCTACTCACACAAAACACTTTAGTTCTGCTCACCAAATGTGTGGAGGTTTTTCCTTCACCTGTGACACCGCTTGGTTGTCATACAATTTAATTCAATTCAGCTACTGTCTCTCTAGAGATAGTATCAGATTCCACAGGTTAGGGGCCAGGTCCTACTAGACTGAACCTCCCTCCAACACACTTATACATGTCAGACACCAGTTGCAAGCCGTGGTTATACCTGTACTTCTGACCAACTGGTTATAGATGAGAGGTTCTAATGACCCCTCCTTGGGTTTGACTAATTTGCTGGAATGGCTTACGGAACTCAGGAAAACACTTATGTTTACCAGTTTATTAAAGAACATGATAAAGGATACAGATGAATCGTCAGATGAAGAGACACTTAGGGAAAGTCTGGGGAGTTCCCAAGTGCAGGAGCTTCTGTTCCTCTGGAGCTGGGGTATTCACCAGCCTGAAAGCTCTGTGAAACTATTGGGATTTATGGAGCTTCCTCACGTAGGTATGACCAATTATTAACCCCATTTCTAGAGGATGAGGGGATAGGGCTGAAATTCCAAGCTTCTAACCATGGGATGGAGTCAAAGACAAATATTAGAACAAGATGCTTAGTATTCTTATCACTTAGGAAATTACAAGGGTTTTAGGAGCTCTGTGTCAGGAGCTAGGCATATAGAAAATATTAAATAATTGGGAACTTAAGATTATTTACATACATTGATTTGTGAGACAGATGTTATTATCTGAATTGAAAGTTTAAGACCTTGGGGCTCAGTGGTTGAGTGTCTGCCTTTGGCTCAGGTGGTGATCCTGGAGTCCTGGGATTAAGTCCTGCATCAGATTCCCCACAGGGAGCCTGCTTCTCCCTCTGCCTGTGTCTCTGCCTCTCTGTGTGTGTCTTTCATGAATAAATAAATAAAATCTTTTAAAAAAAAAGTTTAAGGAGATCCCTGGGTGGCACAGCGGTTTAGCGCCTGCCTTTGGCCCAGGGCGCGATCCTGGAGACCCGGGATCGAATCCCACGTCAGGCTGCCGGTGCATGGAGCCTGCTTCTCCCTCTGCCTATGTCTTTGCCTCTCTCTCTGTCTCTGTGTGACTATCATAAATAAATAAACATTTAAAAAAATTTAAAACAAAAGTTTAAGATCTTGAGATAAGTTTTCAAGGTCACACAACTAAAGTATGCTAGCACTGACCTGTGATCAATGTCTATACCAAAGACCTCTTTTCTTTTGTTTTACATTGTTCTTCTAGTAGACAGATCAAGAGGTCCAGAATTTCAAAATCAATCAGGAGAAATCAATCCCAGTGTGAAAAAGATAGCCTACATTATTATTCACCCATTGGATTTTAGTTTAGGTTCAAGAGGAGATCAGAAGGGCAGCCCAGGTGGCTCCGCGGTTTAGTGCCGCCTTCAGCCCAGGGCACGATCCTACAGACCCGGGATGGAGTCCCATATTGGGCTCTCTGCATGGAGCCTGCTTCTCCCTCTGCCTGTGTCTCTGCCTCTCTCTCTCTCTCCCTCTCCCCCTCCCCCTGTGTCTCTCATAAATAAATAAATATTTTTAAAAAAGAGGAGATCAGGAAGTAATGTAGAATTAGAAACTAAATCTAAAGACATCCAAGCTTCCTTGCCCTCTAGCCCTGTGTAACTTCTCAGCTTGCTATGTTAGGGAATACCACGGGGATAAAATGAAACATAAACATCACTTATATAAATGATGGTAAGAATCAGATACTTATTTCTTTTATTCAAGTATTGCTCCCCTAATAATTTACAGAGTAAGTAGGATTGTTTTCCCTAAAAATGTGATAGTTCTCTCTGATTCATTTATTCATTCAAATATTTCAAATAGTATCTATGGTAGGTACTGTTGGTGCCAAGGACTACCCTCATGTAGCTTATATTCTGGCAAAGGAAGTGATCCATTCTATGAAGAAAAATAAAGCAAGGTAAAGGCATAGATGTTGGGATGGGAGAGTAGAGTTGTATATTCTAAATATTCTAAATTCTAAATTCTGACCTAAATAATTTGGTCAGAGAGGTTCTGTCCAACATGACTTTGAGCAGAAACTTGAATGACTTATGGAGCCCACCATGAGAAGATCTGAAGAAAGTGTCTCAGATAGAGGGAAGAGCAGATGTAAAGGTCCTAGAGTAGAAAAGCTTAGCAGATTAGAGCAGGAGATCCACAAAGTTTTCTGTAAAGAACCAGATAGTAAATATTTTAGGCTTTGTAGGCCTTCTGTTTCTGTTAGCAACTTTTCCACTCTGCTATCGTGTGTTAAGGCAGCTACAGAGGGGTACCTGCGTGGCTCAGCAGTTGAGTATCTGCTTTTGGCTCAGATCATGATCCCAGGGTACTGGGAGTCCTGCATCAGAAGCCTGCTTCTCCCTCTGCCCATGTCTCTGCCTTCGCTCTGTGTTTCTCATGAATAAGTAAACCTTTAAAAAATAAATCAGTTAAGGACCATATGTTGATAAATGGGCATAGGTGTGTTAAAATGAAACTTTGGGATCCCTGGGTGGTGCAGTGGTTTGGCGCCTGCCTTTGGCCCAGGGCGTGATCCTCGAGACCCGGGATCAAATCCCACATCAGGCTCCCGGTGCATGGAGCCTGCTTCTCCCTCTGCCTATGTCTCTGCCTCTCTCTCTCTGTATGACTATCATAAGTAAATAAAATTTTAAAAATAAATAAATAAAAAATAAAATAAAATGAAACTTTATTTATAAACACAGGAAGAGGCTTGAGATCAAAAGCATAAAACAAACAAACAAAAAAGGTAAATTGGGCGTCACCAAAACTAAAAGCTTTTGCTCTGCAAAAGACCCAGTGAAGATGGTGAAGAGATAGGCTACAGTGAAAATATTTGCAAACCATATATTGACAAAAAAGTCCTCTCATAACTCAACAGTAACTGTAATCAAAATAGTGTACTATTAGCATAAAGCTAGACATATAGATCGATAAACTAGAATTGAGAGTCCTGAAATAAACTCCCATTTGCCCATATTCAACTTTTATTTTCTTTATTTTTTATTTTTTAAAAGATTTTATTTATTTATGCACGAGAGACATAGAGAAAGGCAGAGACACAGGCAGAGGGAGAAGCAGGCTCCATGCAGAGAGCCTGACATGGGACTCCATCCCTGGTCTCCAGGATTCCACCATGGGCTGAAGGTGGTGCCAAACTGCTGAGCCACTAGAGGTGCCCAATGTTCAACTTTTAATAAGGATGCCTACCTGCACCATTCAGTGAGGAAAGAATAGCTTTTTCAACAAATGGTGCAGGGACAACTGGATAGCCATAAGCAAAATAGTGAAATTAGACCCTTACCTCACACCATTTACAAAAATTAACTGGAAATGGATCACAGACCTAATTGTAAGACCTAAAACTATAAAGCTTTTTAAAAATGTATTTATTTGAGAGAGGGAGAGGTGAGGGAGGAGTGGAAGGAGAGTGAGAGAGGAATTCTCAAGCAGACTCCCTAATAAGCACAGAACCCAACACAGGGTTTGATCCCAGGACCCTGAGGTCATGACCTGAGCCGAAATCAAGAGTTGGCCACCTAACAGACTGAACCAATCAGGTGCCCCTAAAACCATAAAATTTTTAGAAGAAAACATATATGTAAGTTTTGCGATCTTGCATTAGGCAATGGTTTTTTATATAAGATAACAAAATCATGAATAACTAATAAAAAAATAGATATATTGGACATAATCAAGTTTAAACATTTGTGCTTCAAAGGACATACTATCCAGAATGGGAGATAATATTTGCAAATCACATATATGATAAGGGACTTGTATCTAGAATATATAAATACTAATTAGAACTCAATAATAAAGACAACCCAATTAATAAATGGCCAATGATATGTGTGAAAGTTTCTCAGAAGATAAACAAATGACCAATAAGTACATGAAAATATGTTCAATGGGGATCCCTGGGTGGCTCAGGAGTTTAGTGCCTGCCTTTGGCCCAGAGCATGATCCTGGAGTCTGGGGATCGAGTCCCGCGGGGACTCCCTGAGTGGAGCCTGCCTCTCTCTCTGCCTGTGTCTCTCCCTCTCTCTCTGTGTCTCTCATGAATAAATAAATAAAATCTTTAAAAAAAAGAAGAAAATATGTTCAATATTATTAGCCTCTAGGGAAATGCAAATCACAACTAAAGTAAGATATTATTTCACAGTTGTCAGGTTGTCTATAATTGAAAATACAGACACTGAAAAGTGTTGGCTGGGATCCCTGGGTGGCTCAGCAGTTTAGCACCTGCCTTCAGCCTGGGGTGTGATTCTGGAGTCCCAGGATCGAGTCCCACATCAGGCTCCCTGCATGGGGCCTGCTTCTCCCTCTGCCTGTGTCTCTGTCTCTCCCTCTCTCTCTCTCTCTGTCTCTCATGAATAAATAAATAAAATATTTTTTTTAAAGTGTTGGCAATGATATGAAGAAACTGAAACCCTTTATAAATAAAATGGTATGGCTGCTTTGGAAAATAGGCTAGGAGTTCCTCAAAACATTAAACGTAGAATTACCATATGATCCAGAAATGCTAGTTCTAGATATATACCTAAGATAATTGAAAACATATTTACACAAAGATACATACTTGAGTGCTCATTGTAGCATTATTCATGATAGTGGAAACAATCCAGTTGTCCATCAACTGATAACCGGATAAATAAAATGTGATATATCCATATAGTGGAATATTATTTAACAATAAAAGGAAACAGTGCTGATAGATGCTACAATATGGATGGACCTTGAAAAACATTGTACTATTTGCAGCCAGTGGCAAAAGTCCACATTATATATAATTCCATTTATATGAAATGTCTAGAATAGGTGAATCTATGAAGGCAAAATGTAGGGGAATTTAGGGGAAATTGACCTCAAATAGGTGTGGAGTTTCTTTTTGATTGATGGAAATGTTCCAGAATTGATTGTGGTAGGTGGTTGCACAATTCTGAATATACTAGAAACCACTGAGTTGTATACTTTAATGGTGAATTGTATAGTACGTGAGTTTTACCTCAATAAAACTGTTATCTAAAAAACCTCAACAGTTTTTTAAAGAATGGGCAAAAGAGGTACCTGGCTGGCTCAGTCTATAAAGCATGCAACTCTTGATGGGGTCATGAGTTTGAGCCCCATGTGGGACCTAGAGATTACTTAAAAAAAAAAAAAAAGGAATAACAGATGGATCTTGAGGGAATTTTTCTGAGTGAAAAAAGGCAATTTCAAAAGGTTACATATTATATGATCTTGTTATGGACTGAATGTTTGTACACCACCCCTCCCCCCAACTCATGTTGAAATCTAATCTCCAGTGTGATGGTACTTGGAGGTGTGTAAAAGGCTATTAGGCTATAAGGGTGGAGGCTTCATAAATCTGATTAGTGCCTTTATAAGAAGCCAGAGAGCTATCTTGTGTACTTTCTTTCTGCCATGTGAGGATACAATGAGAAGGTGGCGATGTGTAAACCAGGAAGAAGACTTTCACCAGAACCCGACCATGCTGGCACCCTAATCTTGGACTTCCAGCATTCAGAATTGAGAAACTATTGTTTGAGGCACCCAGTCTGTAGTACTCTATTGTAGCAGCCCAAACCAAAATAAGTCCCATTTACACAACATTTTTTAAATGACAAAAATATAGAGATGAAGAACAGATTAATGGTTGCTACTGGTTGGGATGGAGAGAGATTACTGGCTGTAGAGTGAGTAGATTTATCAGTATCAAGTCCCTGGTTGTAATATTGGACTATGTTGTAAGATGTTGTCATTAGGGGGACCTGAGTAAAGAGTATATGGGATCTGTGTATTGTTTCCTACAACTAGATGTGAATCTATAATTACCTCAAAAAGTTAAGAAAATGGACGCCTGGGTGTCTCAGCAGTTGAGCGTCTGCCTTCAGTTCAGGGCATGATCCTGGGGTCTGGGATGGAGTCCCATGTTGGGTTCCTTGTGAGGAGCCTGCTTCTCCCTCTGCCTGTGTCTCTGTGTCTCTCTGTGTGTCTTAGGAGTAAATAAATAAAATCTTTTAAAAAAAAAAGTTAAGAAAACAAATTGCAAAAACAACAGAGAGCAGATGGTAGGCTGTATTATAATGCCCACAGACCATTATAAGAATAGTAAGGAAAGAGTATAGTTACATGAAGGAAAAGAGTAAGAAATGAGAGTGGGGAGGCACCCCAGGGCCAGATCACTGAGGGCCTAGCAGACTATGGTGAGATGTTTGATTTTTTTGTTTTTTAAATATGATATAAGGCCACTGGAAGGGTTTTGACCAGGGAAGAAATAAGAGCAGATTTGCTTCTGAGAGGTCACTAAACATGTTGGTTGGAGAATAGGCTGTATGAGGGCAAATATAGAAGCAGATATATCAGTTATTGGCATATTGGTAGAGATCATGTTGACTTGGGCAACAGTGGTCATAATGGGTAGTAAATGCAGTCAGGTTCAGCAGGCAAGACTTGGCTAATGAATTGGGCAGAGGGTATGAATGTAATACTGAGCTCAATACTAGTTCCTTTGTTTTTATTTTATTTTTTTAAATAATTTTCTTTCTTTTTTTAAAGATTTTTATTTATCCATTCATAGAGAGAGAGGCAGAGAGACAGGCAGAAGGGAGAAGCAGGCATCATACAGAGAGCCCGACATGGGACTCGATCCAGGGTCTCCAGGATCACGCCCTGGGCTGCAGGCGGTGCCAAACAGCTGCGCCACCGGGGCTGCCCAGTTCCTTTGTTTTTAGGTTAACCAATTGGAGGAAGCACAAGTTAGTAGAGGAGTGAGCAGGAGCCTGAAGCACTCCTGGGTTTGAGATTCCCATTAATCCTCCTTGTGGAATCAGCAAGAGAAAAACCAAGAACCATATGATCCTCTCATTAGATGCAGAGAAAGCATTTGACAAAATACAGCATCCATTCCTGATCAAAACTCTTCAGAGTGTAGGGATAGAGGGAACATTCCTCGACATCTTAAAAGCCATCTATGAAAAGCCCACAGCAAATATCATTCTCAATGGGGAAGCACTGGGAGCCTTTCCCCTAAAATCAGGAACAAGACAGGGATGTCCACTCTCACCACTGCTATTCAACATAGTACTGGAAGTCCTAGCTTCAGCAATCAGATAACAAAAAGACATTAAAGGCATTCAAATTGGCAAAGAAGAAGTCAAACTCTCCCTCTTCGCCGATGACATGATACTCTACATAGAAAACCCAAAAGTCTCCACCCCAAGATTGCTAGAACTCATACAGCAATTCGGTAGCGTGGCAGGATACAAAATCAATGCCCAGAAATCAGTGGCATTTCTATACACTAACAATGAGACTGAAGAAAGAGAAATTAAGGAGTCAATCCCATTTACAATTGCACCCAAAAGCATAAGATACCTAGGAATAAACCTAACCAAAGATGTAAAGGATCTATACCCTCAAAACTATAGAACACTTCTGAAAGAAATTGAGGAAGACACAAAGAGATGGAAAAATATTCCATGCTCATGGATTGGCAGAATTAATATTGTGAAAATGTCAATGTTACCCAGGGCAATATACACGTTTAATGCAATCCCTATCAAAATACCATGGACTTTCTTCAGAGAGTTAGAACAAATTATTTTAAGATTTGTGTGGAATCAGAAAAGGCCCCGAATAGCCAGGGGAATTTTAAAAAAGAAAACCATATCTGGGGGCATCACAATGCCAGATTTCAGGTTGTACTACAAAGCTGTGGTCATCAAGACAGTGTGGTACTGGCACAAAAACAGACACATAGATCAGTGGAACAGAATAGAGAACCCAGAAGTGGACCCTGAACTTTATGGTCAACTAATATTCGATAAAGGAGGAAAGAATATCCATTGGAAGAAAGACAGTCTCTTCAATAAATGGTGCTGGGAAAATTGGACACCTACATGCAGAAGAATGAAACTAGACCACTCTCTTTCACCATATACAAAGATAAACTCAAAATGGATGAAAGATCTAAATGTGAGACAAGATTCCATCAAAATCCTAGAGAAGAACACAGGCAACACCCTTTTTGAACTCGGCCACAGTAACTTCTTGCAAGATACATCCACGAAGGCAAAAGAAACAAAAGCAAAAATGAACTATTGGGACTTCATCAAGATAAGAAGCTTTTGCACAGCAAAGGATACAGTCAACAAAACTCAAAGACAACCTACAGAATGGGAGAAGATATTTGCAAATGACATATCAGATAAAGGGCTAATTTCCAAGATCTATAAAGAACTTCTTAAACTCAACACCAAAGAAACAAACAATCCAATCATGAAATGGGCAAAAGACATGAAGAGAAATCTCACAGAGGAAGACATAGACATGGCCAACATGCATATGAGAAAATGCTCTGCATCACTTGCCATCAGGGAAATACAAATCAAAACCACAATGAGATACCACCTCACACCGGTGAGAATGGGGCAAATTAACAAGGCAGGAAACAACAAATGTTGGAGGGGATGCGGAGAAAAGGGAACCCTCTTACACTGTTGGTGGGAATGTGAACTGGTGCAGCCACTCTGGAAAACTGTGTGGAGGTTCCTCAAAGAGTTAAAAATAGACCTGCCCTACGACCCAGCAATTGCACTATTGGGGATTTACCCCAAAGATACAGATGCAGTGAAACGCCGGGACACCTGCACCCCGATGTTTATAGCAGCAATGGCCACGATAGCCAAACTGTGGAAGGAGCCTCGGTGTCCAACGAAAGATGAATGGATAAAGAAGATGTGGTTTATGTATACAATGGAATATTCCTCAGCTATTAGAAATGACAAATACCCACCATTTGCTTCAACGTGGATGGAACTGGAAGGTATTATGCTGAGTGAAGTAAGTCAGTCGGAGAAGGACAAACATTATATGTTCTCATTCATTTGGGGAATATAAATAATAGTGAAAGGGAATATAAGGGAAGGGAGAAGAAATGTGTGGGAAATATCAGAAAGGGAGACAGAATGTAAAGACTGCTAACTCTGGGAAACGAACTAGGGGTGGTAGAAGGGGAGGAGGGTGGGGGGTGGGAGTGAATGGGTGACGGGCACTGGGGGTTATTCTGTATGTTAGTAAATTGAACACCAATAAAAAATTTAAAAAAAAATAATCCTCCTTGTGGAGACATTTGGTTTTGTAGCTTAGGGACAAAGTCCAAACTGGAGACTGAGATTGGATATAAATGGTATTTAAAGCCATGGGTCTAGAGGTGACAAGCCAGGGAGTTTTGAGGATTGAACACTGAGGACAGTCCAGCATTTAGAAATGGTGAGGGGGACGCCTGGGTGTCTCAGTGGTTAGCATCTGCCTTCAGCTCAGAGTGTGATCCTGGGGTCCAGGATCGAGTCCCACATTGGGCTCCTTACAGTGAGTCTGCTTCTCCCTCTGCCTATGTCTCTGCCTCTCTCTCTGTGTGTCTCTCATTAATAAATAAATAAAAATCTTAAAAGAAATGGTGAGAAAAGGCAGTAACTAGAAACCAGGACAGGCTGGTGTATCAAAAGCCAAGGAAGAAACTTACTTTGTTCTGAACAAGGAGGGAGTGATCAGTTTTGTCAGAGGCTTTTGAGTGGTTGACTAAGAAAGAGAATTAGCTATTGGATTTGATAAGATGGAATTTATTGATGACCTTGACAAAGTAGTTCCATTAGAGCAGGAAGGATAAAAAGCCTACTGGAGGAGGTTTAATAGAGAGTGACATAAGGAATTGGAGAAATTTTACTTTAAAGGGAGCCCAGATGTGCGGTGCTCATCTTGAGAGGGACTTCCTTCCTTCCTTCCTTAGAGAAAGAAGAATTATGTCTTTTTTATAAAGGAAAATCAGTGTTTTAAGAATTTTTTATGGAGATCCCTGGGTGGCTCAGCGGTTTAGTGCCTGCCTTTGGCCCAGGGCGCGATCCTGGAGTACCAGGATCGAGTCTGGCATCAGGCTCCCGGCATGGAGCCTGCTTCTCCCTCCTCCTGTGTCTCTGCCTCTCTCTCTCTCTCTCTCTCTCTCTCTCTCTCTATGTCTATCATAAATAAATAAATAAATAAATAAATAAATAAATAAATAAATAAATAAATAAATATTTTTTATGGAAAAAAATTAGAATTAGCCAGCTGGACTCAGTTCAGATGACCCCAGTTTTGTTGGCAATATCCAAAGCATCATATTTAGGAGCCAGTTGAACATGTATCTTCTCTCCATCAGGTCTGATCAGGGTTTGGATATGTCAATGTCACAGAGCTTCCTCAGAGCCTGTTTGATCTGGTGCTTGTTGGTCTTGTCATCCACAATGAATACAAGAATGTTGTCAGGGCGCCTGGGTGGCTCTGCCTTTGGCTCAGGTCATGATCCTGACCTGATCTCAGGGTACTGGGATGGAGCCCTGCATTGGGCTCCCTGCTCATCGGAGAGTTTGCTTCTCCCTCCCCCTCCGCCCCTTCTCTGTTTGTGCTCTCATTCTCTTTCTCTCAAATAAATTTAAAAAAAAATTTTTAAGATTTTATTTATTTATTCATGAGAGACAGAGAGAGAGAGAGAGGCAGAGACACAGGCAGAGGGAGAAGCAGGCTCCATGCAAGGAGCCGGACGGGACTCAATCCTGGGTCTCCAGGATCACACCCTGGGCTGAAGGCAGCGCTAAACCGCTGAGCCACCTGGGCTGCCCAATAAAAATCTTTAAAAAAAAAAAAAAAAAAAGTTGTCATCTTCTTTCTTCTTCATGTCTGAGTCAATGGTCAGGGGAAATTGATGATGGCTTAGTAGTCAAGTTTGTTTCTCCTAGAGGTGCTCTTCTGAGAATCTTTGGGCTGCCTTTGGAAGCCATAGTATGTGGACACCTTTTAGCACTGATTTTTTGGCCTTTAAAACCTTTGTTTTTAGCTTTAGCTTTGGGAGGTCAGGGGCTTCCTTTTCACTTTCAGGATCATCTTCATAAAAAAGGTGAGAATTTTTAAAATGAATATCTTACCACCAATCTCCCTGCTTAAGAAATAGAATCTTATAGGTAGTGTAAGATTCTCCTCTCTTACCATACCTGAATTCTTCACTTTTCTGAATTCTGTCTTTAAGGAAGAGTCTTGTTAAGAAATATTATGGCATGGATATAGTAGAAAGGGAAAATTTGGTGATACAAGAGAAATACTTTGAGATCAGAATTCTTGAGTAAGGGACATCTGGGTGGCTCAGTCAGTTAGGCATCTGCCTTCAGCTCGGGTCATGATCTCAGGGCCCTGGGATCAGCCTGCATTGGGCTCCATACTCAGCGGAGGTCTGCTTCTCCCTCTCCCTTCGACACTTCCTCCTGTTCGTGCTCTCGCTTGCATGTGCATGCACACGCACTCACTCTCTTTCTCTCTCTCTCATGAATAAATTAAAAATCTTAAAAAAAATTTTTTAAGTAAGACAAGAAGGAAAGGGATCCAGTTCTCTAGTGGAGGGGCTGACCTTAACAGATGGGAACAGGGCACACATCTATTTTAACAGGAGGGAAGCTGAGTGTGTAGATGCTAATACAGTCAAACTAGTAGATTTGGTAATGCAGTAAGAAGATGAGGAATTTCTCTTCTCTAGGTTTTCAATGAAATTAGAAATGAGATTATCATTTGAGAGTGAAAAAGGAAGAGGAGATCTTAGAAATTGCAAGAGCAAGGAAAAGATGTGAAATTGGTTTTTTGGAGAATAGAGAGCTAATTGATTTTGGAAAATAAAGCTTTGCAGAGCTGTGTTGAGTGCCCACTTGATATTATCATCCAAATTTAATGTGAGACCAGTTAGCACAGTTGTAGATTTTCTCCCATCTGTGTTTGCTTAGTGAGTGCAAACAAGCAGAGTAAATAGAATGGGAATAAACCAAGGTTTGGGATTTTCCAAAGAATACAATAGGAGGGGAAGAAGTGCCAAGGAATTGCAAGTTTGTGCAAAGGAGTGTGTAGAGTGATGAAATAATTTAAGTTGGGTGATGCGGAAAGTAAAAATAGAAGAAGAGTGATCAGCACTGAAAACTTGTTATGGTTGATGGCTTAGACATCCTGTATCTATTAAGAAATTGTTGTAGAGGAGGCGATGGTCAATGTGAGATGCAAGAAATGGAGGTTTTGGAAGGAATGCATTTATTATTAATGACCTGGACTGGGGTGTCACCATGGGAGTAAGTGAGGTGGGCTGGAAAACAAGATGACTGGAAATGAGTGGACAGGGAACTGAGAGGCCAGCACATTGTTTCCAAGGATGACAAAGTCACCAGGAATGATGATAGTAGGAGTGGTGTAACCAAGAGAATGAATCAGGTTTTAAAATTTCCAAGAAAAAAAATAAATAAATAAAATAAAATAAAATTTCCAAGAAAAGAGAAGTAACTCAGGATATCAGCAGATGATTACAGTATCCTGATGGCATGTACCTCAAAGGATCTGAGTTTTTGAGAAATAGTTTGGAATATGCAATGTGGAGCTCCATAAGAATTATAAGTGAAATGTGGAACCAGTCTGTAATACTTTAACAGGAGTGAGATGCTCTAACTTGGAAGTTCAGAAGGGGGATCATGGAAAAAGTGGCATTTATGCCAAACTTTGAAAGGTGAGAGAATTTGGGGAGAAATTTTTGGAAAGATATTTCCAGTTAGAGAAAATGCTATTACGAAAGAAGAGGGATTTCATGCTGTCTTTGCCGCCCACGACTTGGTGCTTTTGCGGATCCGCCTGTTGAAGCCCTGTTGCTAGGTTGTGAATAGCACCCTGGTGTTGCCAGGTCTCTTTAATAGTAGGCCACCAGGTGGCACCCTCCCCTAGTACTGCGGTTTGTAAGGCCTCGAAATAAAAATTTAGCACTAGGGGCAGCCCGGGTGGCGCAGCAGTTTAGCGCCGCCTGCAGCCCGAGGTGTGATCCTGGAGACTTGGGATCGAGTCCCACATCGGGTTCCCTGCATGGAGCCTGCTTCTCCCTCTGCCTTTGTCTCTGCCTCTCTCTCTCTCTGTGTCTCAATAAATAAATAAAATCTTAAAAAAAAGAAAATCTAGCACAAGAATAAATGATGTGGGGGCAAGTAATGTGTGGGATTGGTGTATTTAGGAAGGCTTGGAAGTGTTCTCATGGTCCTAGCAATGAAGTGGCAAAGCCCTCAAGAGAACACTTAGGCAAAAGACAGGAAGAAGATGAAAGGAAGTGGTCTCAAGATAAGAGTATGATGTGTAAGAAGTAAAGGCCATGCTTTCTTACCCCTTACACAGAAATAAACTCAATGGATTAAAGATCTAAATGTAAGACTTGCAGCCAGAAAACTCCTGTAGGACAAATAGGCAGTAATCTCTTTGACATCAGCCTTTGCATCAGCCTGTTGAATGGGAAAATATATTTGCAAATGAAGATGGTATATATATTATATGTGTATAACATATGTGTATAATATATATAATGAAATATTAGCTGTAGAAAAGAATAAAATCTTGCCATTTGTGACAACATGGATGGAACCAGAGGGTATTATACCAAGTGAAATAAGTCAGAGAAAGACAAATATCATAATGATTTCACTTATATGTGGAATCTAACACACAAATGAACAAACAGACAAACCAAAGAAAGGCAGAATGGATCCATAAATAAAGAAATCCCACTTTTGGTTGCCAAAGGGACGAGAGTATAAGGATGGGAAAAATGGATGAAGGAGAGTAGGAGATATAGGCTTCCAGGTGTGGAATGAATAAGTCACGGGGATGAAAGGCACAGCGTAGGGAATATAGGTAATAATATTATAATAGGTTGTATGGTGACAGGTGGTAACTACACTTACTGTGTTGAGCATAGCCTGCCATACAGACTTGTGGAATCACTATGTTGTACACCTAAAACTAATGCAACATTGTATGTCATCTAAAAAGAAAGAAGAAGTAAAAGCCAAAAAAAGGAAGCACAGAGAAAGGAAGAGACTTGCAAACCTGCGGTAATACAGTGGGAAGTGGGCACCAGAGCAATACTAAAGAAAGGCAAAAGCAGTGATCCTCTCCTTTCTTTTTTTTTTTTTAACTTGTTTACTCCCAATTTTGAATAATTATGAAAACTCTATACCCTCCTCACACATTTTTAAATTAACATTTAAATTTTTTTTTTAATTTTAAGATTTTATTTATTCATGAGAGACAGAGAAAGAGAGAGAAAAGTCAGAGACGCAGGCAAAGGGAGAAGCAGACTCCACGCAGGAAGCCTGATGCAGGACTCAATCCTGAAACCCCAGGATCATGCACTGGACCAAAGGCAGGCGCTAAACTGCTGAGCCACCCTAGCGTCCCAAAATAAAATTTTTTAATGTTTAAATAGCTTCTAGGGATTAATTTTCTGCAATCTAATATGTTAAATATGTGCTTTGAGGGCTATTGCTGGACTTTCCAGTGCCTTTGTGCACATTTGGAAAAGATAACCCTCTGGGAAAAAAGCAGAATGGACAGATTTTCTAGGGATGGTGCTCTTGTGCAAAGAAAAGATCCCTCTCCTTTTAGCAGAAGAGCAGGGCCTGGCCAGTGGACTCCAGACTATATTTCAGCTCTACTTACCCAAAGAAGCTGCACAATCAGGTTTCAGACTCCATTCCCTCCCTCAACTGCATAGCCATGCACACAGGCCTTTTAAATTTGTGTGTATGTAAACCTTTGGATAGAGACATAGTTCCTTGAGTTTGTAGAAATACAAACTAAATGGCAAACCAGTAAGCCCACTCATATTTTCTGTCAGAAAAAGGTTTTAAGTTTTTTATTTCAAATAAAAATTTTAATTTATATCCCTGTGTCAACCATCGTCCTTCTTAATTCTTTTTTTAAAAATTTTTATTTGAGAGAGAGAGAGAGAGCAGAGGGAGGGGCAGAGAAAGAGGGAGAAGCATGCTTCCCACTCAGCAGGGAGCCTGCCACAGGGCTGGATCTCAGGGCTGCACCTCAGGACCCCCATCATGACCTGAGCTGAAGGCAGACACTTAACCAACTGAGCCACCCAGGTGGCCCTTCCTTTTTAGTTCTAAGACAGACAAGGGCATTGGATTTCCTTACCTGTTGATGCTTCTAAAACTACCACATTAAGATTCCCTTGGAAGGCTTGTTAATACAGATTTCTTGGTCCTACCCTGCAGGTGTTCTGACTCTGCAGGTCTAGGGTGGAGCTGAAAATTTGCTCATCTATTGAGCTCCCAGGAGATGCTGATATTGTCCATCCATGGCTGATCACACTTTGAATAACACTGGATGAAATAAGGCATTGCCTGCTTTAATATTTCCCTTCAGTGCCATAATGAATGCCATAGCTCTGTCCCTCAGGAGCTGTGCACTCTCCGTTTTTGCCTATTGCACCACAGTAAAAATTTAAGATGGGTTAGAGATATGCTTTTCTTTTGCAAAGCAGGAGAAAGCAGTGAAAAGTGGGAAAGAAAAAAGGAAAACCAGGCACATTCTTAAGAAAAGCTGTTTTATGAATGGAAACACGTGAAGGTTTTGAAATGTTCTTTCTAGTATGACCTGCAACTGGCCTGGCCAGATCTACTGCTAAGAATGCATTGGTGGGCATTGTGACCTTTTCCCACACTTCCCTTAATCATCTTTGAAAATAGCATGGAACATTGTCAAAGCTGGTGGCCTCCAATTGTGGGAGTCCCATTCAAGCAAAAAACTGTGGGACATGTGAAAAGGAAATATATTTTTCTTATGAATCACCTTGAAGGTGAAGATCTAGAAAATTATTTCATTAAAAGTGGGTTGGAGGGGAAGGAACGGATGAGTAGGTGGAGCATAGAGGATTTTTAAGGCAGTGAAACTACACTGCATGATTCTGTAATGGGAGATACAAGTCATTATATATTTGTCCAGACACATATAATGTACACCAGGGGTAAACCCTAATGTGAACTATGGGTGTTGAGTGATAATGATGTGCCAGTGTAGGTTCATCAAATGTAAACGTAAATGTAACATTCTAGTGAGGGATGTTGATAATGAATCTTCAAACAAACAAAACCCAAAAGCCTTGTCATCCGAAAATAAATAGGAACTGCAACTGGCATGCAATTACAATTGACATAATTATCTTAAATCAGAAATCTGAGGGGCACCTGGGTGGCTCAGGTCATAATCCTGGGGTCCTAAGATCAAACCCACCATTGGGCTCCCTGTTCAGTTCAGATTTCCTTTTATAATTGTGTTTCACTCAATAATAAGTATTTTTTAATATGTTTCATTTCTGTAGGTGAGATAGATAGATGGGGTTGGAGGAGACAGAAATGAACCAGAAGTATGCTATGTGGCTGAGACAATCTACACATGAATAATTGAAAATTATTAGTATCATATTCCTCAGCCTACAGAGAGGCAAGAACTTTTATTTATTGATATTGTATTAGGTACTTTGCCACTTTATCTGACTTAATCCTCCTGACAACCTATGAGGTGGAACTTTGGCCACCTGGTTAGGGTTCCAGATAAAATAGTTTTTTTGTATCAGTATGTCTCAAATATTGCATGAATGTATTAATATTATAAAAAGTATTCATTTGAAATTCAATTTTAATGGCATTCTGTTTTTTGCTAAATCTGACAACTCTACCTGTTTCTTTCATCCCTCATGTTGAGAATGAATTACTTTTCTTCAAAACAAATAGCACTACTTAAACAAATTGCCTAGCTAATACAGACATATCTCAGATATTGCAGGTTCAGTTCTAGATCAGCACAATAAAACATATATCACAACAAAGCAAGTCAAATGAATTTTATGGCTTCCCAGTGCATATAAAAGTTTTGTGTACACTGTACCATAGTCTATTAAGTGTATACTAGCATTATGTTAAAAGAACAATGTACATATCTTAATTAAGAAATACTTTATTGCAAAAAAAATACTTTATTGCTTAAAAACACTAACCATCATCTGAACTTTTAACGAGGGGTAATCTTTTTCCTGGTAGAAGGTCTTGCCTTGATATTGATAACTGATGACTTGATCAGGGTGGTGGTTGCTAAAGACTGGAGTGTTTGTGGAAATTTCTTTCTTTTTTTAAGAGAATTTATTTCTTTGAGAATGAGAACACAAGCAGGGGAGATGGGTAGTGGAGAGGGAGAAGCAGACTCCCCATTAAGCAGGGAGCCTGACACAGGACTCAATCCCAGGACCCTGGGATCAGGACCTGAGCCAAAGGCAAAGGCTTAACCTACTGAACCACCCAAGCACCATCCCGTCTTTTTTTCTTTTCCTTCTTTCTTTCCTTCCCTCCTTCCTCCTTCCCTCCCTTCTTCTCTTCTCTTCTCTTCTCTTCTCTTCTCTTCTCTTCTCTTCTTCTCTTCTCTTCTTTTCTTTTCTTTTTTCTTGCTTCTTTCCTCTAGGCCCAACATGGGGCCTGAACCTAAGACCCCAGATCAAGAGTCACATGCCCTACCAACTGTGCCAGCCAGGTACCCCGTGGCAATTTCTTAAAATAATAAAACTGTGAAGTCTAACCCCCATTGTTGGCCTCTTCCATTCACAAATGATTTCTCTGTAGTGTGCAATGCTGTTTGATAGCATTTCACTTATAGTAGAACTTCTTTCAAAATTAGAGTCAATCTTCTCAAACCCTGCTGCTGCTTTATCAGCTAAGATTATGTAATATTCTAAATCCTTTGTTGTCATTTCATCCATCTTCACAACATCTTCAACAGGAGGAAAGGGGTGCAGCAGAGGGAGAGGGAGAAGTAGACTCTCTGCTGAGCAGGGAGCCTGATGTGGGCCTCAAACCCAGTACCCTGGGATCATGACCCGAGCCAAAGGTCAGACGCTCAACCAACCGAACCACTAAGGACCCTTGAATCATAAATGTTCTTAATGGCATCCAAAATGGTGAATCCCTGGGACACCTGGATGGCTCAGTCAGTCAAGCATCCAACTCTTGCTTTTGGCTCAGGTCACAATCTCAGGGTCCTGGGATCCAGCCCCACATCAGACTCTGGGCTCAGTGAGGGGTCTACTTAAGGATTCTTCTCTCCCTCTACTCACATACACACACAGTCTCTTTCTCTTTCCCTCTTTTTTTTCCTCTCTCAAAATAATTAAATCTTAAAATAAGTCCCTTCCAGAAGGTTTGCAATTTGCTTTGCCCAGATCCATCAGAGAAATCACTATCTATGTTAACTATAGCTATGTTAGCCTCACAAAACGCATTTCTTAAACAATAAGACTTGAGGAGCACATGGGTGGCTTGGTTGGTTCAGCATCCGAATCTTGAATTTGGCTTAGGTCATGATCTCAAGGTCTTGGGATCAAGTCCCACATTAGGCTCTGTGCTCAGCAGGGAGTCTGCTTGAGATTCTCTCTTTTCATCTCCCTCAGCCCTTCCCCCTGCTCTCTCAAATAAATAAATATATATATTTTAAAAAATAATAATAATAGACTTGAAGTAGACTTATTCTTTGATTCATAGGCTGCATAATGGATGTTATATTAGCAGCCATGAAACAACATGAATCTCATTGGACATCTCCATCAGAGCTCTTAGGTGACCAGGTGTATTGTCAATGAGCAGTCATATTTGAAAGGAAATCTTTTCTTTTGAGCAGTAGGACTCAACAGTGGGCTTAAAATATTCAGTAGACCATGTTGTAAACAGACATGCTGTCATGCAGGCTGTTCCATTTATAGAGCATAAGCAGAGTACATTTAGCATAATTCTTAAGGGCCCTAGAATTTTCAGAATGGTGAATGAATATTGGCTTTAGCTTAAAGTCACCAGTGGCATTATCTGCTAACATTAGCCAGTTCTTTGAAGCTCTGAAGCCAGGCCTAACTTCTCACTAGCTATGAAAGTCATAGATGGCATCTTCTTTCAATAGAAGGCTGTCTGTCTACATTGAAAATGTTTAGTGTGGCCACCTTTATTAAAGATCTTACCTAGATCTTCTGGATAGCTTGCTGCAGCTTCTACATCAGCACTTGCTGCTTCACCTTGCACTTTCATGTTACGGAGACAGCTTCTTTCCTTGAACCCCATGAACAACCTCTGCTAGCTTCAGACATCTTCTGCAGTTTCCTCACCTCTCTCAGCCTCCCTAGAATTGAGGAGATTTAGGGCCCTGCTCTGGATTAGGCTTTGGCTCAAGGGAATGTTGTGGCTGGTTTGATCTTCTATCCAGATCACTAAAACTTTTTCCATATCAGCAATGAAGCTGTTGCATTTCCTTATCATGTCTGTGTTCACTAGAATAACACTTTTCACTTCCTTCAACTTTTCCTTTGTATTTACCACTTGGCTAATTGTTTGGTGCAAGAGACCTATCTCAGCTTTCAACATGCCTTCCTCACTAAGCTTAATCATTTCTAGCTTTGATTTAAAGTGAGAGACTAACAAATCTTCCTTTCAGGTGAACACTTAGAGACTATCATAGGGCTATTGAGTAGCCTAATTTCAATATTGTTGTATCTCAGGGAATAGGGAGGCTCAAGGGGAGGCAAAGAGTCGGGGGCACGGCTAATCAGTGGAGCAGTCAGGACACACACAACATTTATCCATTAAGTTCACCATTTTATTTTTTTTTTAATAATTTTTTAAAATTTATTTATGACAGTCACACAGAGAGAGAGAGAGAGAGACAGAGACACAGGCAGAGGGAGAAGCAGGCTCCATGCACCGGGAGCCCGATGTGGGATTCGATCCCGGGTCTCCAGGATCGCGCCCTGGGCCAAAGGCAGGCGCCAAACCGCTGCGCCACCCAGGGATCCCAAGTTCGCCATTTTAAATGGGCACAGTTTGGACCACTCCAAAACAATCATCATAGTAACATCAAAGATCACTAATCTTAGATCACCATAACAAATATAATAATGATGAAAATTTTTGAAATATTGTGAGAATTACCAAATGTGACAGAGAGACCAAGTGAGCAAATGCTGTTGGGAAAATGGTGCCATGGTGCCTGGGTGGCTCAGTAA
The DNA here is from genome assembly GCF_003254725.2 of Canis lupus dingo. NCBI lineage: Eukaryota > Metazoa > Chordata > Mammalia > Carnivora > Canidae > Canis > Canis lupus. Next base: position 37,594,098 of record NC_064269.1, on the reverse strand, counting down.
GTTGAGTGTCTGCCTTCGGCTTGGATCATGATTCTGGGGTCCTGGGATTGAGCCCCATGTTGGTCTCCCTGCTCCTTGGGAGCCTGCTTCTCCTTCTCCCTCTGCTTACTGCTCCCCCTGCCTGTGCGCGCTCTTTCTCTCTGTCAAATGAATCAATAGAATCTTTTTTAAAAAATGATGCCGATAGACTTGCTCAACACAAGTGTGCCAGAAACCTTCAGTTTATGAAAAATGCAATATCTGCAAAGCATGATAAAACAAAGTGCAGTAAAACAGGGTAGGCTTGTGACTTTGTCACATTGCTGATTAGATTGTAAGAGAAGCCAAAAGTTAGAGGCAAAAGGTTGTTAATGTTTTGGATAACTTTTACCAGAATCTACTAAAGGAATTATAGGAAATCCTAGAAATTTAATTTCTGTTTTCCAAGATTTTTCTGAATCTCAAGTTATCAATCCTCACTTCAGTGAAGATTTATTTATTTATTTACCTATCAACTTTATAAATAGATCTGTTGGTGACATCTTACAATGATAATTGTAAAATTTTTAAATTGGAAGAGACCTTAGAGATTATCTAATTTGGGGGTTTCCAGAACCTGACTTTGACTCTTAAGTAAGAACCATTGCCTCCAGGACTGCGCAGGTGGAGATTCTCCTACCTACTGCCAGGGGGTGCCAGCATACCTCACCTTTCCCCTTTTCTTGCCTAGGCTTCCTCTCCCTATCTGAGTACCCAACATTCCAAATAGCTTTTTTTTTCTTCCATTATAAAATATTATCTATGGCTCCAAAGTGGCAGTGATAAAAGCCAAGCAGGAGAAAGAGATATGGAATAATTAGAGATGAAAATAAACATGCCCCAGACGTGGGGAAATCCCCATGGTGAAAGTGTGGCAGGCCTAAGGAAGAATAGCTCTTTCCAACATGGGAGAGAGAGAGGTCATTCCACACAGGCTTCTTGAAGTGGATAAACGAGAGGTTATTCTTCCAAAACCAATAGAATTCAAGGTTATGAATGCTAAAGGGAAGTAAATGCCAAGTTAGTACCTGATCTTCTAATGAATTTGAAACCTTGCCTGTGTTATAGAGAAACAAACCAAGATTAGCTAAGATAATTTCTAGAAGATTTTCTTCTACAAAGAGGGCCACCAGCTCTCAGAAAGGCTCTTCTCCATGATCAGCACATATCTAGAAGCTTATCAGTGGCTTTAAGTCATAAGAGTATATCTCTATGGCTATAAAGAGAATTGTGCCAAAGACTCAATATATCATAGTTGATCAGTAAATGTTTATTGAATGAATACCCCCAGGTCAAGTTCCACATTATTTTTCCTGCTTTATCACAACTATTTCTATATCTTATTTTTGCCATCTAAGGTTTAGGAAAAACCAAATCAAATAAATCATAATATCTGCCTCTCAAGGAAATTTACTTGAAAACAGAGGTTTGTTTGCATTAGGTTTATATTTTAAGTCCTTTCAATATCTAATATTCTGAGCCCACTTGCCAGTACCTCAGTTCAAGTCATTGTCATCTCTTCGTATAAAAGCCCCTAAATAGTTTTTTTAATCTCAGTAGTCTTTCTAAAATTCATGCTTATGTTATTAGGGTGCTAAACCTGCTAGCTCTCTGTGGTACTCAGAATAAAGTCTAAACTTCTAAAACTAGAAGGTTTTAGGCCATTTATGATATGATCCCTTCTTACTTAACTCTCCTCTCATTCCTTGGCCCTCTATACTTCTATACATAAATTTTTGCAGAATCACAAACATATCATACTCTGTTCTTCAAGCTCTTTCTCACACTGTACTCTCAACCCAGAGCACTATTTTCTCCTATCTCCCTCCCACTTATATTGTCAGGGCAACTAGTATCAAGCCTTTAGGTCTTTCTCAAAGACCAAGCCTTCTCAGATACTACCACACCCTTCCATCTGCCTGAATTTTGTATTCTCTCTCCCAGTTCCCCCATGCAAGACAAGAAGTCCTGCACTGCAGGGGTGTGGGGGGAAGCATTCACATAACCTCTGATGTGTGTGGTAATCTGGGGTATGCAAACACAATCTGTACAGTCTTATGTGGTGTCACCATGGGAATTTATGAGTCTCATAGGTCTCCTATGCTTTTATGTCTCATAAGACTGATAATTCTTTTTTTTTTTTTTTAAGATTTTATTTATTCATGAGAGACATAGAGAGAGAGAGGCAGAGACATAGGCAGACAAAGAAGCAGGTTCCCCACAGGGAGCCCAATGTAGGACTCGATCCCAGGACTCTGGGATCACAACCTGAGCCAAAGGTGGACGCTCAACTACTAGGCCATCCAGGCACCCCAAGACTGATAATTCTGTAGTGACATGGCCTATTGCCATTCAGCCCCACGTAACTGCTCCTTTATACTTCTAGGTCCTGTACTGGGTGCTGGGAGAAAACGAAAGGAAACTAAAAAAATTAATGTGCGCATTCAACTTTAAGACATAAGGTTATGGCTAATCCTATAATAGAACTATTTTTTTTTAAGATTTATTTACTTAAAAAAAAAAAAAGATTTATTTACTTATGAGAGAGAGAGAGAGAGAGAAGCAGAGACACAGGCAGAGGGAGAAACAGGCTCCATGCCAGGAGCCCGATGCAGGACTCGATCCCGGACTCCAGGATCGCGCCCTGGGCCAAAGGCAGGCGCCAAACCGCTGAGCCACCCAGGGATCCCCAGAACTGGTTTTTTTTTTTTTTTTTTTTAATTTTTTTTTTTATTTATTTATGATAGAGAGAGAGAGAGAGAGAGAGAGAGGCAGATACATAGGCAGAGGGAGAAGCAGGCTCCATGCACCGGGAGCCCGACGTGGGATTCGATCCTGGGTCTCCAGGATCGCGCCCTGGGCCAAAGGCAGGCGCCAAACCGCTGCGCCACCCAGGGATCCCCCTTCTTTTTTTTTTTTTTTTTTTTTTTTTTAGTCCCTCCACTTGTGCTCTTTCCAACGCTCAGAAACAATTAATTATGCCCTCCTGACATTTGAGTTGGGCCACTGACAGAAGCAGTAAATAATCATATTTTAGATAGAGAAAATATAATACAAAGTGTATAGAGGTGGGGCACCTGGGTGGCTCAGTCAGTTAAATGTCTGACTCTGGATTTTGGCTCAGGTCATGATCTCAGGGTCCTAGGATCAAGCCCTGCAGGGGCTCCCCACAGTGGGGAGTCTACTTATCTCCCTCTTCCTCTGCCCCCTCCCTGCTCCTCCCCTTTCAGGTAAATAAATAAATAGTTAAAAAAAGAGTACAGAGATAGTCCATGCAACTAGATTAAATAGGAGTGAATGAGGAGGATGGAAATGTCAGTTGTGTAAGGTTTTGACTGCTTTGTTAATCAATATGAACTTTACACTGCAGACAGCAATCACTGAAGAGTTTTGAGCACAACAGTGCTATAATTAGATCATTGTTTTAAAATATTTGTCACTAAAAAAATAAATAAAATAAAATATTTGTCACTAATATTTGTTACTACAAAACAAAGCATGCTTAATTCATTCCCCCCCCCCTCATTTATTCCAGAAAAATATAGGTCAAATAGATGGCTCAGTCTGTTAAGCATCTGCCTTTGGCTCGGGTCATGATTCCTGGGTTCTGGGATTGAGCCCCATAACATGCTCCCTGCTCAGCAAGGGGTCTCCTTGTGCCTTCCCCCTGCCATTCTCCGCACTTGTGTACTCTCTCTCTCACATAAATAATAAAATCTTTAAAATATATGTCAGATTAAAAAAATATACATCAGATAAAGTGCTGAAAGGTCATTATAATCCCACTCATTAGAGTCAGCATGTGGTATAATGCTCCATATTTTTCCCTGTGCACATGTACATGTGTATATATTTATATATAATTCATTTGTCCATAAGGATGAGATCATTCTGGGTCACCTGGGTGGCTCAGTGGTTGAGTGTCTGCCATTGGCTCAGGGCGTGATCCCAGGTCCCAGGATCGAGTCCCACATCAGGCTCCTTACAGGGAGCTTACTTCTGCCTCTGCCTCTGCCTATGTCTCTGCCTCTCTCTCTGTCTCTCATGAATAAATAAATAAATCTTACAAAAAAAAATACACTTCTTTAAAAAAAAGAATGAGATCATTTTTTTTAATGAGATCATTCTAACCATACTTTGCTTTAAAAAAAAAATAGTATCTTTTTTAAAAAAGATTTATTTATTTGTTTGAGAGAGAGAGCATAGCAGAAGAGAGGGGCAGAGGGAGAAGCAGACTCTCCAGCTGATGAGGGAGCCCAGTATGTGGCTCTGTCCCAGAACCCTGATATCATGACCTGAGCCAAAGGCAGCTGCTTAACTAACAGCCACCCAGGTGCCCCTTCTTGTTTTTTTTTTTTGTTTTTTTTTTTTATTTATGATAGGCACACAGTGAGAGAGAGAGAGGCAGAGACACAGGCAGAGGGAGAAGCAGGCTCCATGCACCAGGAGCCCGACGTGGGATTCGATCCCGGGTCTCCAGGATCGCGCCCTGGGCCAAAGGCAGGCGCTAAACCGCTGCGCCACCCAGGGATCCCCCCTTCTTGTTTTTTTTAAAGATTTTATTTATTTATATGAGACAGAGAGTGCATGTACAAACAAGCAAGGATGGGAAAAGTGGGGGGTGGGAGTGGGAGTGGGACCAGGGCCTGGATGTGTTGGGGCTCCATCCCAAGATCCTGAGATCATGACCTGAGCCAAAGGCAGATGCTTAACCAACTGAGCCACCCACGCACCCCATAGTGAGTATCGTCTATGAGGAGATAGATCACATAAATATCAACTACAACAAAAACATGACCATATGTAAATGTACTCTACTTCATTAATAATAACCAGCATAGAAATGATATCCTATTTTTACCTATGAGACCGGACAAATTTAAAAGAATGATCAAGGGGTGTTGGTGGTTCAGTTAAGTGTCTGACTCTTGATTTTAGCTCAGGTCATGAGACTGAGGCTCGAGTTGCATCGGGCTCCATGGGGATTCTGTTTAAGATACTTTCCTTCCTTCTCCCTCTGTGCCTCCTCTCCCCTGGTTTCTTATATGTGTGCTAGCTCTTTTTCAGGAAAAAGAAAAAGTTATCAATATTTGGTTTTGGTGGAGATATAATAAGACACTCTTTACATCCTTGGTGTGGAATAAAAATTAGTACTTTAGGAAAGGGAAACCTTCCAGTTCTTTCAAAATTTAAAACGTATCTACCTTTAAAGTAGCAATTTCATATGTATAAATTTTTTCCTAGAAAACTCTTTCAGAAATTCACAAGGATAAATGCATAAAGATGTTTATTGCAGCATTATTTGCAATGGCAATAAACTTATGGTGTCCACTACCATATTATGGGCCACTGTGTAGCATATATACATGTTCTGATATAAAAGAATATGTGTGATACATTGTTGAGTGAAAAAATATCAGAATGGTAAAATGATATATGTATTTATATAAAACCATTTTTTAAATTATACATAATATACAGAGAGCATGTATATGTATTCATCTATAATGTGTGTACATGTATCGTGTATGTACACCCCCAAAGTTTAACCATAGTTAATCTTGACATTGAATAGGAATGCAGGGATCCCTGGGTGGCTCAGCGGTTTAGGACCTGCCTTTGGCCCGGGGGTGATCCTGGAGTCCTGGGATCGAGTCCCACATCAGGCTCCCTGCATGGAGCCTGCTTCTCCCTCTGCCTGTGTCTCTGCCTCTCTCCCCTCTCTCTCTCTCTCTCTCTCTCTCTGTGTGTCTCTCATGAATAAACAAAAAAAAAGGATCCCTGGGTGGTGCAGTGGTTTAACATCTGCCTTTGGGCCGGGGCGTGATCCTGGAGTCCTGGGATCAAGGATCAAGTCCCACGTCAGGCTCCCTGCGTGGAGCCTGCTTTTCCCTCTGCCTGTGTCTCTGCCTCTCTCTCTCTCTCTCTCTCTGTGTCTCTCATGAATAAATAAATAAAATCTTTAAAAAAAAAGAATAGGAATGCAGTGTATATCTTTTTACTTTTTACTCTTTATTTTTTTACTTTTTTTTACAATAAACATATATTATTTTTTTTATGTTTTTTTTAGATTTTATTTATTTATTTATTTATTTATTTATTTATTTATTTATTTATGATAGTCACACAGAGAGAGAAAGAGAGGCAGAGACACAGGCAGAGGGAGAAGCAGGCTCCATGCACTGGGAGCCTGACGTGGGATTCGATCCCTGGTCTCCAGGATCGCACCCTGGGCCAAAGGCAGGCGCTAAACCGCTGCGCCACCCAGGGATCCCCAATAAACATATATTATTAAAAAAAAAAAAAACACACAGTGAAGAGGGATACCTGGCTGGCTCAGTCAAGGGAGCATGAGGCTCTTGATCTCAGGGTTGTGAGTTTGAGCCCCATGTTGGGTATAGAGCTTACTTGAAAAAAAAAAAAAAAGAGTACAATAGACAGTGAAGAAACATATATACCTAGGCACATTTTCAAGTCAATATATGTAGTTATATTTTATTCTTTTTAATAATGACATAGTATTTTATTGGTAGCTATACCATTCATGTTACAGTTATTGAAAGCCCAATCTACAGCAGATACCAAGCTGGGCATGGAAGAAAGCCACAATCACTTAAAACAGAAATTAACAGAGGAGGTTCTTCTTTAGGAAGAGTGACTAGAGAAGGCCTTTCTTAGTAGTAACATTGAAAATGAGATCTAAAAGAATATGCTAGCTGTGGAAGAAAAGAGCATTCTTGGCAGAGGGAACATATTTATAGGGCATTAAGGTGCAACAGAGCTTGGTATTTCCTGGGAAATTGAAAAAAAATATCAATGTTGTAACAGTGATAACAGGTAAGGGGGAGTAACAGTGCAAGATGACATTATAGGCAACAATTTTTATTTTTATTTTTTTATTTTTTTAAGATTTATTTATTTATTCATTCAGAGAGAGAGAGAGAGAGAGAGGCAGAAACGGGCCCCATGCAGGGAGCCCAACGCGGGACTCAAACCGGAGTCTCCAGGATCACGCCCTGAGCTGCAGGCGGCACTAAACTGCTGCGCCACTGGGGCTGCCCTAGGCAACAATTTTTAAAACACAAACTCTCTTAAACATTTGTCTTGTTTCCAAACTTTTCCTCCCAACTCTGTGCTGCAGTGGTCACCTTTGTACTTTATTGTACTGTGACAGTATTTTGTGGGATACCTGCACAGTAGAAATCATGGGTCAAAGAGTATAAATATTCACATTTTAGTAGATATCCTCAACCTGCTGTCTAAAAAGGTCGCAGATTTTACATTTATTCCAAGCGCCTGTTTTCTAAAACTTAAGCCAGGCTTGGGTATAGTCAGTCATCATAATTTTTTACCAGTCTCTGTAGGGGAAACAAAACAAAACAAAGCAAACCAAAACCCTTTTTATTCTCATGTGTTTTGTTACTAAATTTGGATGTCTTTTTTGTTTTGGCCATTACTAATTCTTCCCGTAGGAATGCTTGTTCCTGTGCTAGGCTATTATTGTCTTTTATTGTTCACTTTTTTTTATTGCTCTGAAAGATGTCTTTGTATATTATGAAAATTAAGCCTTTGTCCTATGAGTTGCACACTTCTTTGCCAATTTTTTAAAATTTAGTGATGTTTTATCACAATAGAAAGTTTTGATTTTATGTGGTCATATTTATAAGGTTTATCCTTTATAATTTGCATGTTACATATTTTGCTTAGAATAGATCTGTATTTCAAAAAGCAACTATAGGGGCACCTGGGTAGCTCAATGGGTTAAGTGTCTGACACTTGACTTTGGCTCAGATCATGATCTCAGGGTCATGGGATCAAGTCCTGAGTGAGGCTCTGTACTTAGCTCTGAGTCTGCTTTGTTCCTCCTTACCCCCAAGCTCTCTAGCTTGCTCTCTCTCTCTCTTTCTCTCTCTCTCAATAAATAAATAAATAAATAAAATCTTTTAAAAAGGCAACTATAGTGATGTGAGGTTTAAGATTATACTAAGAAAAGTGAGGAAGCTGAGACTAGTTAATATTCACTGCATATTAAGCAGTGACTATGAGCATGGGGAATAGAAGATGGATTTGAGGGACTCTTTTTTTTTTAATGTAGCAGTTTTATTGACATAGAGTTCCTACCATATAATTCTCCTACTTAAAGTGTTACAATTCAAGGGCTTTTAGTATATTCACAGAGATATGTAACTATTAATCAATTTTAGAACATTTTATCCCTAAAAGAAGCCCCATGATCATTAGCAGTCTTTCTGCATTCCTCTTTAACCTCTCTCAGCCTCAGCCCCTGGCAACCACTAAACTACTTTGTGTCTCTATGGATTTGCCTATTTTGGACATTTCATGAAGGGAATCATAAAATGCATGACCTTTGTGACTGGCCTCTTTTACTTAGCGTGATGTTTCAGGATTCATCCATGTTATATAACATGTACTTCATTACTTCTATGAATAAATAATATTTAATTATATGATGCTTATACTGCTTTCATTTATGCATTGATCACTAAATGAACATTTGGGTTTCTTCCATTTTTTACTATAATGAATATATGCTGTTATGAATATTCTTGTGTATGTTTTTATGTAGACATAGGTTTTCGGTTCCCTTGAACATATATATTGGAGTGAAGTTGCTAGGTCATATAGTAACTCTATTTAACTATTTTCCAAAGCACCACACCATTTTACATACCCACCAGCAATTGTGAGGTTCTCATTTCTCCTTATCTTTGGAACAATAATTATTATTTTGTCTTTTTTATTACAGCTATTCTAGTGCATGTTAATTGGCATCTGCGTATGAGTTCAATTTGCATTTCCTCAAAGACTAAAGATGTTTTTTCCTTATTGGCCATTTGTGTATCTTCTTTGGAGACATGTCTATTCTAGTACTTAGCCCATTTTTTAATTGGATTATCTTTTTGTTAAGTTGTAAATTCTTTTTCTTTCTTCCTCCCTCCCTCCCTCTTCTTTCTTTCTTCCTTTCTTTCTCCTTTTTCTTTCCTTTTTTTTCTGTTTTTTCTTTCTTTCTCTTTCCTGAGGTCTATGCTCAGTGTGGGGTTCAAACTCACAATCCCAAGATCGTAAGTTGTGTGCTCTACTGACTGAGCCAGCCAGGTTTCCCAAGTTGTAAATTCTGTTTTGTTTTTCTTTTTTTTAAGTAGGCTCCACGCTGGGCATGGAGCCCAACATGAGGCTTGAACTCACAACCCTGAGTCAAGACCTGAGCTGAGATCAAGAGTCAGATGCTCAACCAACTGAACCAATCCAGGTGCACCCCCGCCCCCCACATTGTAAATTCTTGTATATTCTAGATATATTCTTTATCAGATATATGAATTATATTTTCTCACACTGTATAGGTTGTTCTTTTCCTTTCTTGATGGTATTCTTTCAAACACAAAACTTTTATGTTGATGAAGTCCAATTTATTTCATTTTTCTTTCCTTACCTGTACTTTTGATATTATATCACAAAAAGTTTCATCTGACCCAGGTCATAAAGGTTTACATTTAGATATGTGAACTATTTTGAGTTAATTTTTATGTATAGTGTAAGGAAGAGGCCCAACTTCATTCTTACATTAATGGATATCTAGTTGTAAACAGCACCATTTTCAAAATAAAATTTGATCTTGTCCAGTATTGAGGGACATTTTTTGAAAGCGGATTTGAAAGTACTTGACAGCTGGAAAGTGAAGGAGATAGAAGCATCAGAAATCTTAGTTTAGGAACTAGGTAATTAGTAATCCCATTAACCCAAGGGGGAAATCAATTAGGGGAGAAAAAGCAGAAGCAGATTTGTAAGATGAGTTTTGAGCATGTTGAGCTTGAGGTACTTATAGGATATCCAGGGGGAGATTCATAGCAGGTAATTATAAATTTGGTCTGGAATTCAAAAGAATGTTTGGAATGAAAACCAAATTTTGAAGTCCCTTCTGTGAGAGAAGTTGAGAACACGAGAAGCTGTTCAAAGATGAACCTGTTGTTTAAGAGTCATTGAGGAAGAAGAACCAAGAGGAAAAAAAGTAGAACAAACAATCAGAAAAGGTAAAGACTACCTAGAAAATTGTATTGGAACTGAGAGATATTGGGGGGCTCATTAACAGTTTAAATGATGAAAAGAGGTTGCATTGGACAAGAGCTAAGAAGGTTAGGTTATTTATGTCTTTTGCAACTGAAGCTTCAGTAGAGAGGTTGGAATGGAATGTGGAGAGGAGTGCTTGAACCTTCAAGCAAAAACATTTTTTCTTTGGAAATTATTGCTAAAGACTACCTACCATCTTGGTAACCTCAAGGAAGAAGCACAAGGAGGGCAGAATGCTTTTCTTTTTCTCTGATTCTGTCTCTATACTCCAATACTTAATACAACCGAGATTAGCCTGGAATGTTGTTGCAAGATTTTCCAAAGACCAGGAGATAAGAGAAAAAGAATATTACAAGAGTTATGAGTTATGAGTAATAGATACTTCTCTTTCAGTGAAGTGGTTCATGGAAGACCTATCTTGCTGAGAAGCTCCTAGCCTAGTTCCATGTATCAGAGGCCAACCTTGTACCTCTTGGGAGGGTCCTCAAACACATCAAACTCAGTCTAAGGGAACATGGTCCAGTTTCTTATATATACATGTATAAGAGTTCTGGTTTCATTTTATAGACCTACTACTTCTCTTCAAATGGAAGAATGTAAAAAAATGTAAAGAAATGAAAAATAAATAAATAAATAAATAAAACAAATGGAAGAATGTCTACTTTTTTTAGGGAAATTATACCTTCTCCCAAGCATGTAGGCATAGGCCATAACCTTATTTCATAAAGTAAATGAAATTCCAGTCATACCAAAGATACTGTGAGTAGCAGGTATGTAATTTCATATAGAGGTATGGACTTCTATGCAGACCACTAGCTATTCTGAAATAAGTTGATACTGATTGTAGGGAAAGAAATAGAAACAGAGAGTATAGATCACTCTTTGGAGGAATTCAACAGTGTACCTTGACAGAGTACTTTAGAAAAGTTGAGGTATAGGAAGAATGAAAGTATTTTAGGATAGAGGTACTTTAGAATCCCACTGGCCACAGGAAAGGACAAGCAGAAAGTGAAAATTTTAAGGCAGAACTGGGAATAATAGATGGAACAGTGTCCTGGACCATAGTGAGGATAAGATATGGAGAAAAAGATAGAAATTTCTAAAACAGGCAGGATTTTAGAGTGAATGGATTAAGGGTGAGGTGAGGGTAAGGAATGACAATTAACAAAATCCATTTTCTAAAAAAGCATGTGGTCTGGTCATCTGGGTAAATGAGGAAAACAGGGATTATATTGGAGTTTGAAAAGGCTGGCAAAGCTTTGTTTCTCTGAATGAAGTGTTTTTTCTGTACCTTAATATCTTGAGCAATACTCCTGTAGAGAGATGTCATTTCCTATACTTAACCCTCTGAAGATAACTGCTTGGTTGTCTGATTATTTTTTCTATCTCTCCATTTCTGCCACAAGGCCTGCCTGGAGATGTCTTCAAATGCCAGATTCCTAAGTCTTGCCCCGTAGTCCTGATTCACTCACCTGAAAAATCCCCAGGATTGGTTTAGACTTCCTCGATACTACATCCAGGGTGCTGAAAAAAGTGAACAGAACTAGGGAGAGGAAAAAAAAAAAAAAAAAGAACTAGGGAGAGGATTGATACTGTTATAAATGCACAGTTATTGGGGCACCTGAGTGGCTCAGTTGATTAAATATCTGACTCTTGATTTTGCCTTAGGTTGTGATGTTGGGGTTATGGGATTGAGCCCCACAACACAGTCCACACTCCATGCAAAGTCTGCTTGAGATTCTCTCTCTCCCTCTTGCTCTGCCCCTCCCTCTGCTTGGTTTTCTCTCTCTCTCTCTCTCTCTCTCAAATAAATAAAAATTTCTTAATTAAATAAATTCCCAGTCCTCAATCCCACTGAGTTATTAATAAAGCTCAGTAATGTGTAATTATCCAATTCAATTTCCTACCAAATGTAAGAAGTTAATTCAGTTCATCTATATTATTATTTGATTATCCATTTATTCAACAAATATTAATTGAGCATCTACTATGTATCAAGTTCCTTCTAGACATTAAGAGTATGGTCAAATAATATTGATAGGCAAGTTCCCTGATGAAAGGGGACAGACAATAACTAAGGATGTAATTTCAGATAATGATAAGAGCTATGAGGAAAATTAAAACAGGGAGATATGATAAATGATGGGTGGGTAGAAAAGCAACATAGTCTACTCAAAGAAGGCCTCTCTGAAGAACAGGCTTTGAGCTCAGACCTGAATGACAAGAAGGAATTGAAGACATCTCCAGGCAGGCGCTGTGGCAAAAATGAAATTAATATAATAGAGGGACAGAAAAAGACCCAATACAGCTGGAGCTTAGTGAATCAGGGGAATAGTGGTAGAAATAAGGCAGAAAAGAGAGTTAGGGGCCAGATATAGTTTTGATAACTCTCTGAAGAATGAATTCTGGGAGAATAAGGTTGAATCAGTAAGACTGATCAAAAGACTGACTGCAGGAGTACCAGGCTGGCTCAGTTAGTAAAACATGTGACTCTTGAACTCAGGATTGTGAGTTTGAGCCCCATGCTGGGAATTGAGATCACTTTTAAAAAGTAAATAAAATTTTTCAAAAGAGAAAGACTTATTACAATAGATCAAGTGATAAATTATGATGGTTTTGACAAGGGTAGGGCAGTAGAGAATGGAAGATATCTGGGTATATTTTGGACTGACAGCTAATAATACTTGCTACTGTGTTGGGATGCCTGGGTGGCTCAGTGATTGAGCTCTGCCTTTGGCTCAGGATGTGATCCTGGGGTCTGGGATCGAGTCCCACATCGGGCTTCTTGTGGGGAGATTGTTTCTCCCTCTTCCTGTGTCTCTGCCTCTCTCTCTGTGTCTCTCATGAATAAATAAATAAAATCTTAAAAAAAAAAAAAAAAACTTGCTACTGTGTTAAATGTGCAAGGTATGGGAAAGAGAAATCTGGAAGAGCTCCTAGCATTTTGGCTTTTGCCAAAGAATGAATAGTGATAATTTTAATATGATGGATAATACTAAGGAAGGAAGAAAAGAAACGATCTGGGGATTTGGAAGTGGAACCAGTACTTCTGTTTTGGCTATGCTTAGTTTGATATGCCTTTTAGCCCTTGAAGTAGAAATAGCAGACAGGCAATAATTTATGATTCTGGAAATCAAGAGATAAGTCAGCAGTGAGAAGCTTATTACCTTATATGGCAGCCCATTATATTTTAGATAGCTCTAATTACTAGAAACTCCTTTCTATGATATTGAACTTATTTAAAATATAATATAAATGTGATGTCTACTTCCATTTGGGGTTACTGAAATATATGTATTTTGGAAGCACATCAGATATTTGAAGTTACCATTTTCTTCTCCATCCTCTAAGCTAAATAATGCTAGTTCCCTCAGCTGCTCTCATTACTTTGTTTCAAGGTACTTCATCATCTTGGTCATATCTTTGTAAAGTAGGATGCCAATGGCTAAAGTGATCTGGAAATATATCCCAAAGATAGGACTAATATCCCTCTGATTTGTCATTCTACCAAAAACATGTTCACTTCTTTAAAAGATTTTATTTATATATTTGAGAGGGAGAGAAAGCGAGTGAGTGAGAGAGAGCTCTAGTGAGGTGAGGGAGAGAGGGAGAAGCAGACTCCCCACTGAGCCGGGAGCAAGACATGGGGCTCCATCCCAGGACTCCAGGATCATGACCAGGGACCGTAAGATCATGACCTGAGCTGAAGGCAGACACTTAACCACTGAACCACCTAGGTGTACCTATGTTTGTTCACTTTTTATAATTTGTTTCCTTTCTTGTGTGTTAGGGCCCCTGCCTGTGGCATAAGACATCAGTTTTGTTTTGTTTTGTTTTTTTAAGATTTTTAAAATGTGGGCAGCCCCAGTGGCACAGCGGTTTAGCGCCGCCTGCAGCCCAGGGCGTGATCCTGGAGACCCAGGATCGAGTCTCACATCGGGTTCTCTGCATGGAGCTTGCTTCTCCCTCTGCCTGTGTGTGTCTGCGCCTCTCTCTCTCTCTGTGTCTCTATGAATAAATAAATAAAAACCTTAAAAAAAAAAGATTTTTAAAATGTATTTATTTATGAGAGACACAGAGAGAGAAAGAGAGAGAGAGACAGAGAGGCAGAGACACAGGCAGAGGGAGAAGCAGGTTCCATGCAGGGAGCCTGCTGTGGGACTGGATCCTGAGTCTCCAGGATCACGCCCTGGGCTGAAGGTGGTGCTACACCGCTGAGCCACCTGGGCTGCCCCATAAGACATCAGTTCTAATTTTCTTCCAATATGTTGGTAATTTGGAAACCAGAAAACAAATTTATGCTCTGTATCCGATATTAACATTTTGCATTGTATGTTGGGAATATTTTATAGTAATTTAAAAAGAGAGTAAGTATGGTGTCTGAGAGGGGCCAACAGAGCCCTCCTATGAAGGCTTTGCACTCTAGTGAGAAAATCTCTTTTTTTCCTTTGCTTTTCATAACTTATATTCAAAATAAGGTAGTTTTCCAAATAGTTGAGTTCCATATAGGGGAAGTATTGCAGTCTTTTACCTAGGGATCTCATTAGAGATTTCCTCAGAGAATGGTTCTTACTCTGCAGTGATTTTGTTCCCCAGAGACATCTGGCAGACATATTTGGTTGCTGTGACTGTGGTAAAGAGAATGCTACTGGCATCTAGTGGGTAGAGACCAGGGATGCTGCTAATATCTTAAATGCACAAGACTAACCCCAATAACAAAGAATTGTCTGGCCCAGAATAGTACTAGGTTTTTTTAATCTGAACTTTTTCTTCTAACCTCATTGGGAAAAAGGTTAGTAAAACCTTAGGTGAAAAACTGACACGATGTAAACTTCATGAATTAATTCTGCATCCAGTTAATCACTACTCTTTCCTTTTTTTTTTTTCTTTCATTTTATTTATTTATTAATGAGAGACAGAGAGAGAGAGAGGTAGAGACACAGGCAGAGGAAGAAGCAGGCTCCATGCAGGGAGCCCCATGTGGGACTCGATCCTGGGTCTCCATGATCGCGCCCCGGGCTGAAGGCGGCGCTAAACTGCTGAGCCACTGGGGCTGCCCTACTCTTTCGTTTTATTGCATGCCAACCATCCATTAGTATCTTTCTAGAATTTAATGGGAAAATAATTAAGCAGTACTTTTTCTCACTTCAAAAAGTTTTCATAGCTCCCAGTTGTTTTTTGTTTGTTTGTTTGTTTTTCTTTTTAAATTTATTAATTTGTTTTTTTAGCAATCTCTACACCCAGCGTGGAGCTCAAACTCATGACCCCAAGATGGAAGGGGCACGTGCTTACAAGTGAGCCAGCAGATGCCCCTACAATTTTTTGTCACTCTCCCAGTCTCCATAATTTTTACAATATTAGCAAGTATTAAAAAAAATTAACAAGTGTGCAGTGATCAAATTTGGGCATTTTTATTTACTTTTTATTTAAAGGAAAATTATACTCTCAGTTTTCTCATTGCACTTTAGTTTCTCTTCCCCAGTAAAAAGGTCATGTCTCTTGAGGAATAATCTGCTTTTCTTCTGTCATCTCATAATGTTAGATAAATACAATACAACTTAAACTGGAAGCTTTGTTCTCCTTATCTTTCAGGTGCCCCAGTGAGGCATGCAGCTATTTTGGGATATAGCTATACTCATAATGTTCATTAGTTTGTTACTAGTGAGACAGGCAGGGGCAGAAGTCACTGTCTTGTCACTGTTTGTACTTAGAGGTGTGGGAGACAGAAGAATGCTGCTCACTGCACGTCCTGCACGGTGGGAACACGCCAGTCTTCCTGGGGCTGTTTCATTGCTTGGTATTGACTGCAGGTGTCAAGATCAAAGAGGAAATAATGAGACAGGAGTAAAGAGCTTCATTCTCTAAGTACCTGAAAGGAGTGAGGGTGGATAGAAACTAAAAAGAAAAAGGGAAGCAAATTCTTTCCTCGGCCATATCCAAAACAACCACCAGATAGTTCTTTTCAGATGCTTCTAATTTTTCAAATTACAACTGTGTTACCACTTAGAATCTGGTGGCAAAAATAATCCTCCTTCTATATCTTTATGTTTAGAGCTGGAAATTCATTCATTCAGATATTTATTGAATGTGTCTATATATACCAGACACATAAATGAACCAGGGAAGCTTCTAAAAATGTGGAAATTTCAAGTGTCTATTTGAAAGAGGAATGATAAGTGAATACCTAATTAATAGTCAAAATATTTCTATAATTTACCACCTTTCTTCCTTGGGGTAATGAATCACTAAGTATTTGTATAGGCAGTATATTTGTGGTACTCTTGAGGTTGCAGAGAATAAAAAGCTAGGTCCTTCTTCAGCCTTAAGACCATGAGGGGGGATCCCTGGGTGGCTCAGCGGTTTGGCGCCTGCCTTTGGCCCAGGGCGCGATCCTGGAGACCCCGGATCGGGTCCCGCGTCAGGCTCCCTGCATGGAGCCTGCTTCTCCCTCTGCCTGTGTCTCTGCACCTCTCTCTCTCTCTGTGTCTCTCATGAATAAATAAATAAAATCTTAAAAAAAAAAAAAAAACATGAGCTGACCAAGACACAGGTTGAATGACTTAACTAATGACTAGCTAGTGTATAGCACAGCAGGACAGGACCAATAGTCTGAGCTGCTACCTGAGTTTTCTAATTTTCAATGTTGTCTTCGTTCTAAAAGTAGAAGTGAAAGAAGACTGTTTGCAGAGAGTGCTTTCCACCACCATCGCACCAGGTTGGTTTCTATCCAGAAAGCCCTCTGACTGAACCAATGGAGTGGATAGTGAAATGAAACAACAGAGTTTGGGGTTCAGGGGTCAAGTTGAGAGAAGCAATGGAAAGAAGAAATTAGAAAAAACTCAGAATGAAGAGAACATATTTTACGGGACAAAGCATCTAAGATAAAAGTGACATGTTTGGTATCTCTGGAGGACAAACAGTACTGTAGAAAAAGGAAAAAATGAAGATTTTACTTCATTCTCCACCTAAGGGCATATGGTCAAAGTAGTATGTCTGGTATTCAAAGACTGCAGCAGCATAGCCTAAACTTGCTTTTCCAGCATTATCTCTCACTAGACTTCTGTAGACACCCTGCTCTTCGGCTAAATTGGTCAAAAGCACTGTTTGTCGACCTTCTGCCCAAACTCCCTACCGCCATACCTTTGCCAAGGCCATTGCATTTTCCTGAAATGCCCTTCTGTAATCTCTGCTTCTCTCTTCTTTCATCTCTTACTCATCTTTCAAGACCTATTCCAAATTCTAACTTCATAAAGGCTTTCTGGGTTCTTCCCAGATGAACAGAATCTCTTAATACTTTGATTTCCTTCGAACTTTTTTTATCTTGTTGCTTCCATAGCCAGATTGCAGTCAACTTGAGGCGAGAAACTTTGGGTCTTCTGTATTATTCAGTAGAGTGCTGTGCATTTTGTAGACTCTCTTGATACATATTTATGTATATATCTTCATTTTTCTCAACATTGCCTTTTTAAAAGCTCATTAAAAATTTTCTGCATTCAGAAAACCATTGTTTCTTAGTGTTTTTATTAGATGTTATCTTATCCAAAGATGGAGAGGTATGAGTAAGAATGCAGCTAATTGGTGAAAATGGAGAATAGAATTGAAGGAAGCCAAGGTTCTGGCCAGGGTGTGGAGATAAGCCTGAGTTTAGGAAAAGAGAGTTATTGGAAAAGAGAATGGGATAGACAAAAGGAGCATTAAGATGGTGGCTTGTAAAAAAAAATTTTGAAAAAAAAAAAAAAAGGGATCCCTGGGTGGCGCAGCGGTTTAGCGCCTGCCTTTGGCCCAGAGTGCGATCCTGGAGACCCGGGATTGAATCCCACATCGGGCTCCCGGTGCATGGAGCCTGCTTCTCCCTCTGCCTATGTCTCTGCCTCTCTCTCCCTCTCTCTCTCTCTGTGTGACTATCATAAATAAATAAAAAATTAATATTAAAATTAAAATTAAAAAAAAAAAAGATGGTGGCTTGTAACCTGGGAGAAATAGGGGGAGAAAAAGAAAAAAGAGCAAGAAAGAGAAGGAATTGTAGAAATTTTGAGATACAAATATTGAAAAGATGGAAGGAGGAATAGTCAAGAAACCAAAAGGGTTTTAGATCTAAGGGAAAGATCCTAGCCTTTGGTTGTCTTTGGGAGGTTCCTTTCAGAATACCACAAGCAAAAAAAAGGAAGGGAAAATAATACTGAAGTAAGGTTATCCTCGGTATAATCTCCCACCAGTCCCTTCCTTGGAAATAAGAATGACTCAGGAAGGCATATGAGGATAAACAAACACTTCCTTGGAACTGCTGCTGTTCAGCAAGGTTCTGTGTGAAGCTGTTTTCACCAGAATCCTGTATGGTTTGGTTCAATTTGGAGATGACTGTGTATCTCTCCTCCTGTGTCTCTACATATTTCAAGTGCCTGGGTTTGCTTATGTCTGTTGCCTTAGAACAACCTCTACTGTGTGCCTGTAACTGTGAGCAGTAGGTCCCCATTCATTTTTATAAGTTGTTGATGGCATCTTATCACTTGTGCAGTTCCTCATCTGACTGTATCAAGTCTCATCTGTGTCTGTGTCTTTTTCTTTTGTCTTAATCTTTTATTTTTCCCTCTACCCCCTCTCCCATTCTGCTTCTGTCACAGCTTTTCTTACCAGCTGGCTTACTATAATTTCATCTCCATAGCAACCTCTCCCTGGGGAAATGGAAGGAAGAGGGAGCCTAGAATAGATGGACAATGCGAAACTGGATTGGAGTTGAGGACAATCTTCTGTCCTGGAACAGAGTAGAAACAAACTATGTAGATGGATTCCAGTGAAGTCACTGAAAATCCTAAGGAAACAAACTGGGAGCCTGATCCCAGCCCCTGCTAGCATACTCACTCAGCACATTCCTTCTATTTATGCCAAGCTGTCATCTGTTTATTCCTCACCTGTGATCCAACTCAGCTATTCTTTCTTTCTCTGTTTCTAGGCTTCATAATTCTTATATGTGCAATAGTCTCTGATAATGTTATAACTTGAAAAGTGATTTTCTTAAAGATTCATGAATACTCACATTGGAACCACAAGGTCTTTCTTTAGATGTACTCTAATTTTTCACTAGGATTCATTCTGGACCTTAAGTGATCATTAAGTGATAATGAAAAACACTTGGAATGGCCTTAGAAAAGGACAAAAAAATACTAATGATACTGTGCACTCTCATGTTGGACCAGAACATTAGATAAGAGATTTAACAAGCAAGAAAGGTTTTACAGGGGCACCTGGTTGGCTTTCTCAGTTAAGCATCCTACTCTTGATTTCAGCCCCGGTCTTTTTTTTTTTTTTTTTTTTTTTTTTTTATGTTTTATTTATTTATTCATGAGAGACACAGACACAGGCAGAGGGAGAAGCAACACACACACACACACACACACACACACACACACACACACAGTGGAGCCCAGTGCAGGACTCAATCCAATTCTGGGACTCCGGGATCACATCCTGAGCCAAAGGCAGATGCTCATCCACTGAATCCACTGAGCCACCGAGGTGTCCCTGGCTCTGATCTTGATCTCTTGGTCTCGGGGTCCTGGGATTGAGCCCCATGTCCAGCTCTGCATTCAGCAGATTTTCTGCTTGAGATTCTGTGTCTGTCTCTCTCTGTACCCCGCCCCCCCAAGGGGATCTTAAAAAAACAAGCAAACTTTAGAGCTCGCTTCAGCAGCACATATACTAAAAAAAAAAAACTTTAAAGAAAGAAGGTTTTACAAACAATGGGATTTGTTTTACAAAAGTAAAGTGAGATAGTGGAATCATTCTGCCCAGAGATCTTTAAAACCAAATAGGTATTCCTATATCTGGAAAGGAAATTGGCTAGATCAGCATTTCTCAAACTTTTAAAAACTCCCTTTTCCCATAGCTTCCCTTGACCTTAACCTGGAGAGCTTGTTAGATACAAATTCCTGAGCCCCACCCTTAGAGACTGGGATCCTGTAGTCCTGGGGCTGGGGGGAAGGAGAGGTGGAACACGTATGAATTTGTGTTTCTAACAGGCTGATGATGAGATGATGTTGCTGATCCTTGGGCCACATTTGAGTAGCATTAGTCTAGATGATTTCCAAAGTCAAAGAATACAGTTGAATATGTAGGACATAAATGTGTGGATACTGCATTACTATTGTATTCAAAATATCTTTTCTTGGGCAGCTTGGGTGGCTCAGCAGTTTAGCACCAGCTTCAGCCCAGGGCGTGATCCTGGAGACCCGGATTGAGTCCACGTTGGGCTCCCTGCATGGAGCCTGCTTCTCCCTCTGCCTGTGTCTCTGCTCTCTATCTCTCTGTGTCTCTCATGAATAAATAAATAAAACCTTAAAGAAAAATCTTTTCTTTGGGAATGAAAGAGGACAAATGAGCTAACTCAGACATGTTTTCTTTTTCCCTGCCCATTTGCAAGCTGTGATATCCATTTGACAACTTTCTTTGTTCTATAGAGTGACCAACCATCCCCATTTGCCCAGGCACTTTCAGTGCTAAAACTGGGACAGTCAAATAAATAAATAAATAAATAAATAAATAAATAAATAAATAAATAAATAATAAAATAAAAAAATAAAAAATAAAACTGGGACAGTCCAGGGCAGAGTAGACATTTGGGTGACCTCTCCATTCACTTGAGGCCAGTGAAATAAAAGGAATATAAAAAGAAAAATGAATTTGACTAGGAATCAGAAAATGTGGTTTCTAGTTCTAATTCAGAATACGTTAATTTTATGGCTTTATATCGGACATTTAAATTGTCCTTGTTTTAGTTTCTACACCTGCAAAAAGAAGATAGTATTATCTACTCTACTTCACAAAAATGTTTTAAAGATCAATTGAAAGAATGCTTATAAAATTTTTGTTATTAAAATACCATATACAGGGACGCCTGGGTGGCTCAGCAGTTGAGCATCTGCCCTTGGCCCAGGGTGTGATCCCGGGATCCAGGATCGAGTCCCACATCAGGCTTCTCCCTCTGCCTGTGTCTCGGCCTCTCTCTGTGTGTCTCTCATGAATAAATAAAAAAAAATCTTAAAAAAAAAAAAAATAAAATGCCATATACATTAAGACATGATATAGATCACTTGTTTTTATTTATTTAGAATGATTACTTATTGACAAAAAATAGCAACCCAGCAATCCCGTTCCTAAGCATATAGCCAAGAGAAAAGAATTCATATGTACGGCAAATGCCAAGAATGTTTTTGATAACTCAAAACTAGAAACAGTAATGTGCTCATCAAAAGGAGAATGGATAAATACATTTTGGCATATCCACAAATGGAATACTACTCAGCAATAGCAAGGAATGAACTACTGATACACACTATATAATACAAACACTATGTGTGTTGTGTGTTTTTTTTAAATATTTATTTATCTGAGAGACTGAGTGAGCACGAGAGAATATACAGCAGAGGGAGAGGGAGAGGGAGAAGCAGGCTCCCCTGCTGAGCAGAGAGCCCAATGACACAGGGCTTGATCCCAGGACCCTGAGATCATGGCCAGAGCTAAAGGTACACCTTGGGCAGCCCCCGTGGCACAGTGGTTTGGCACCGCCTGCAGCCCGGGGCGTGATCCTGGAGACCCGGGATCTAGTCCCGTGTCGGGCTCCCTGCATGGAGCCTGCTTCTCCCTCTGCCTGTGTCTCTGCCTGTCTCTCTCTCTCTCTGAATGAATAAATAAATCTTTTTAAAAAATAAATAAAAAAATAAAGGTACACACTTAACCAACTGAGCCACCCAGGTACATCTCACAAACACTATGTTAAGTGAAAATCCAGCACAAAAGAGTACATACTATATGATATGACTCCATTTATATATGGATCAAGAACAAGAAAATTCAATGATGATGATGTAAGTAAGTATAATAGTTACCTCTGGGAAGGGAGGTTATAGACTGGAATAGATGCAAGGAAACATTCTGGGGAGCTAGAAGTGTTCTAGAATCTAGATCTTGATCTGGGTAGTGGTTATACAGGTGAATACAGATGTAAATCTTCACCCAGCTGTACACTTCACTGTACACTGTACAGTTTTACTTGCTTTATTATATATAAAAAAGAAAAAGACATAAAAGAACGAACTCAGGCTGAATTCTGGGCTCACTAGAAGACACATTCTTTTTGTTGAAATGTTTCTAACAGCCTATCAAAGAGTCTTGGTTTTGTGACCTGAACATCTAATATGTGGATCTAGAGGTCATCTCCTCATTCTGCTGTCTTGGTTTCTAGACTTGAGTAATATGTGACAGTAAAAGGAAGTAGAAACCCTATGTCACTGGGTGAGGAAGAGGGCCAGGTTTACATCAACATTGCAACAAACCTTTGTTTTTATTGTTCCTTCTCTTAATTTTTATCTTGGTGCCCATAGCCTGCTTTTCTTAGATTGATTCTTCACCCTTCCCTGTACACCCTACCCTTTGTATGTCTTGTCAGTAGCCTACTTCCCCGTCTTTTCTAATATGTCTCATTAAACTCAGTAGTCCCTGATGATGTTTTGTTTTGTTTTTTTTTATGAGTCCATTCCAGTGACTTACTTCCTGTCCCCCAGCCAAGGAGCCTTCCAGTAGCATTTACAACTGTATTCCCAGACTTGATTTGTTTTGAAACAGAGCCTCAGATCCCCCTACTGCTAGGGTATGCCCCCTCCCAGCCCTATGGAGAATTCTCCCTAATGTAGTACATTCCCACCTTGCTTTCTTCTCCGCAGTAATTCTGTGTCTGGTGTGTTATATTCACCCTCAGTCTTCCTTAGGTAAAAAAGAAAACAGAGGGAAAAAAATCATTTATTTCTCAGGAAAGTTTAGTCAGGTGATCAAGTTGTCTGAGGGTCTAAAAAGGAGAGATTATCAGAAATATATACTAAGTAGAGGGAGAGCAGAAAGCATGAGTCACATTTTATGTGCTTCTCCTTTCAAACTGTGCTGGTCAGGGGCAGTACAATAGGCAAAAATGAGCTATTAGGACTTCATCAAGATAAAAACCTTTTTGCACAGCAAAGTAAACAGTCGACAAAACCAAAAGACAACCTACAAAATGGGGAAAGATATTTGCAAATGTCTTATCAGATAAAGGGCTAGTATCTAAAATCTGTAAAGAATTTAGCAAACTCAATACCCAAAGAACAAATAATCCAGTCAAGAAATGGGCAGAAGACATGAACATGAACAGACATTTCTCCAAAAAAGACATACAAATGGCCAACAGACACATGAAAAAAATGCTTCACATCACTCAGCATCAGGGTAATACAAACCAAAACCACAGTGAGATACCACTTCACACTGGTCACACTGATCAGAATGGCTAAAATTAAGAAGTCAGGAAAAGACAGATGTTGGCAAGGATATGGAGAAAGGGGAACCCTCATACACTGTTGGTGGGAATGCAAGCTGGTGCAGCCAAACTGTGGAAAAAGTCCAGATGTCCATCGACATGAATGGATAAAGAAGATGTGGGGTTTGTATGTGTGTATGTGTGTGTGTGCGTGTATACATACACATATATATATGATACATATTTTTAAATATATATAAAAATAAACTGCTGCTCTAGTTTCTTACTTCTGCAACATCAGTGTTTGTTTCATAAAAGGTACTGAATAAATGTAATCCATGGAATAAATATAAGGTGTGACTGGAGAATGACCGAGTAACTGCAGCAAGGATCAAGGTGCTAAGGGAACTTTCTGAGGTGCAAATCTATAAGGTGGTATTTGTATGAGTGTGTATATCTGTCAGAAGTCACGATCAGTCAGATGCACTTAAAATGTATGAATTCTATATATTTTATACATTAAATTGAGTTTAAAAAATAATCAAGGTATTGCAGGGGCATAAAGAGGATTTTGTAGGGACACCTGGGTGGCTTAGTGGTTGTGTCTGCCTTTGGCTCTGGTGGTGATCCCAGAATCCTGGGACTGAGTCCCGCATCTGGCTCCCAGCAAGGAGCCTGCTTCTCCCTCTGCCTGTGTCTCTGCCTCTCTCTCTCTGTCTCTCATGAATAAATAAAATCTTAAAAGAAGAAGGAGAAGAAGATGATGATTTTGTAAAGATCCAAGGCTAGGTGACATGTGAAATGGGGGATGTACATAGAAAAGAGAAGAGGGGAGAAAATAAGGTAAGGGAAAAAGGAAAAACCAAACTAGACTCTAGGGTAAACAGGCATGGCGTTCGGGGCCAAATGGAGCAGCAGCAGACTGACCCCACTGAGTGATGCTAAAAGGGATGTTTGGGGATTAGCTGTGGAGAACAACATCTGCCCTTGGGGCAAAACTCTTGCATGTCTCTAGAGATGCCTCCGGTTCCTAGAAATTGCAGCTTTCTCTGGCCAATGGGGTGTCGGTTCCTGTTAGCCGCTGCGGGCCGCCGAGCGGAAAGGCGGGCGGGCGGGGGGCCTGGTGGCCGGCTCTGAGCCAACGTCATCTTCCCGTCACTGCCAGCGACGTGCGGGCTGGCACGGCGCCCCCGGCGCACAGGCATCCTGTCCCGCCCCGGACCCGGGAATCCCGGCAGCCACCTGCACGTGCTCTTTGCCTCGGTACTGCTTTGGGGCCCGTTTTGGCCAAGGAGGGTGCAGTGAAAAGAATGAAAGTGGAAAGGGGCGCGGAGCGCAAGGCTGGGGAAAGAAGGGACGTGGAAACCGGGTAGCAGAATGCGTGTGGGAAGGAGGGAGAAAGCAGAGGAAGCGGTGGACCGAGCTGGTAGGGGGACAGACAGAGAAAACCAATGATTTTGAACTCATCAGCCTGCTGAGAAAGAAGTGGCCAGATTGGGAGTGGAAGAGCAGTTAAGGACGGAGGTGTCAAAGAAGCGCATAAATTTGTTTGGAGAAATGGAGGAAAAGCAAGTTGCAGGTGTAGGGGCCAAATGTACCACTTTGGGATACTGATTATTTTAAGCAAAAGTTACTTAAGAGCGGCACCTGGGTGCCATAGCCACCGCCAACTCTTGGTTTCAGCTCAAATGGTGATCTCAGAATCCTGGGATTGAGCCCCCCTAAAAAAACTGGGCTCCACCCAGCAGGGAGTCTCCTTCTCTGCTGGTCTCTCCCTGTACCCCTCCCCTTGCTCATTTGTTCATGCTCTCGCTCTAAAATAAGTAAATAAACCTTAAAAAAAAAATAGTTATTTAAGAGACAGCCTATCCAAGAAGGACACTCAGACATTCCTCTGTTCCCCTGCAAGCAGGAAATAAATCTCCACTGTGAAAGGTAGCCTTCTTGTAACCAGGTGAGGAGACATTCTTATCATCAGAGAGAGGGAATTCAGAGCCCAGAAAGCTATGGAAACCACCTTTGTTACTTTGTACTAATTTACTACCCCAAATTCTGTTTAGAATTCCTTACTAATCAAAGCTCTTAAAGTTAAGTTTTCTTTGTCCTGTCAATTCCTCAGATTTATTGTCTCTTTGTCTAAACAGTATAAAAACTGCCTATCTTGGTTATTTCTTTAATTCTGAATTTCATTATTGGGCCTCTCTGTGCACATAATAAAACTTTGGGGTGATTTTTAATTATTTTTGCTTCTGTTAATCTAGGTCACATAAATTTAATTTTTAGTCCAGCCGGAGGCCTTTTTTAAAAATATTTTATTTACTTATTCATGAGAGACCAAGAGGCAGAGACACAGGCAGAGGGAGAAGCAGGCTCCCTGTGGGGAGCCTGATGTGGGACTCCAGGACCCCGGGTTCATGAACTGACCCAGAGGCAGATGCTCAACCACTGAGCCGCCCAGGTGCCACCCAGCTGGAAGACCTTGAAGGAGAAAGGAAGAATTTTTCCTTCCTTACACAGGCAAATGGGAGTTTTTTGCACACTGCTTGCCATGACAGAAGAGGGTGCCTGACAGGTGAATAAGTCGACACCAGGAAAGGGGGAAAAGTCTAAATCAAGGACTCCCCTTTTCCTGCCTCAGTTCCCTTACTGTTGAGGTGTAAACTCCTCTGTTGGTGTCTTTCTTTCTCTTCTTGTACTGTGGAAAAGAAAAAAGCACTATGCTCTAAAAATGAGGTGATTTATATATCATGACCTTCTATTTATGTATTATATCTTAGTTATGTACTTGGTAGTAGCCCTTTGTGCCACTTAGTGTCAACTTTTTACAACTTTGGGTAGACATATCCAGTATATGGTATATGTGTCTTCGAAGCAATGTCTGTCATATTGCAGAAAGTTAGTCATTAGAAAATTCAGTTATGTTCTACTCTGTGCCACATTAAAATCTGAACTTGTAGAGAAATGAGTTAGAACAGTCATTTATATTACAGAATTATGCAGGGTTTCAAAAAATTATTATAGACTTTTTAAAAAGATTTTATTTATTTATTCATGAGAGACAGAGAGAGAGAGAGAGGGAGAGAGGCAAGACATAGGCAAGAGGGAGAAGCAGGCTCCATGCAGGGAGCCCAATGTGGGACTCTATCCCGGGACCCCAGGATCAGACCCTGAGCTGAAGGCAGACGCTTAACCACTGAGCCACCCAGGCGTCCCTTATTATAGACTTTTTTAAATAACAGGCTCCTGTCATATATTTAAAAATTTGACTCAGCATCTAGCAGTGACAGAAACCAGGAAGTGTGGAATCAACAAATTAATGATCAATGATCTCTAATTATGTATTCATTTATAATGATTTATTCAGAGACCAAATTCCACTAAGGTCCTTATTCTTTTACTGTTCTCCACACTCAATTTCTCACCCATCACTTCCTTAGGAAAATGGGCAATGGGTGTAACATTTTGGCTCCAGTGTCCATTGCCAGCTTTTGTAACATGCACTTCACTGAAAAAGGGAGTATTGGCAGGCAGTTGAGGAGATCCCTGGCAAGAATATAACCAGGATAGTGTGGATTCTTTTAAGCCAAGAAAAGTTTTATTTATGTATGTATTTATTTATTTAGATTTGTATTTATTTATCTGAGAGAGAGACAGAGCATAAGCAGGAGGAGAAGGCAGAAGGAGAGACAGAAGCAGACTCCCCACTGAGCAAGGAGCCCAACAAGGGGCTCAATCCCATCACCATGGGATCATGACCTGACCCGAATGCAGATGTCTAACCAGCTGAGCCACCCAGGCACCAATCCATCCATTAGTCACTTTTCTAATCCAGTTTAGTTTTCCTATTCCTAATTATTTGGAGGTCCAATGTACCCTATGTTGGGAGGTCACTATGTTCAAAATGGCCACCAGAGACTTAGGTGTTATTATATACACTGTGTTTCTAGATAAGTAAAAAGAACCAGGTGAACCTATCAGCCCGCAGTGAACCTAGGGAACTAATTTGAGAGGACACTCTCAACACTAGTCAGTGTTCCTCCCATTCCCTGTTACATGGAGGGAGAGAAATTCAGCGAATAAATTTCCATTTTTCAAGTTTCTGCCTCTTACATCTTCTTCATAGGCCTACTCTTTTTTTTTTTTTTTTTTTTTTTTTTTTTTTTTTGCATTCCTTAACAAGAAATCCTCAGAGATTTTTACTACTCACGAGGTCTGTATCCCACCCAAATGTATTCCACTTTCCTCTTACTCTTTAACCCAACTGCATAGCCCATTGCATTCCTTTCTCTGACTTGGACCTGTAGAACGCTGACTATGGATTCTCACAAGTTTATGAACCTATTTCTTTTGATTCATCTATTGTCTAACTCACGAGTTGGCAAATTTTACTTAAAAGGTCATATACTAAATATTTTAGGCTTGGTAGGGCCCTGTAGTCTCTTGTTGTAAGTATTCAATTCTGATGTAGTGCAAAAGCAGCCACTGACAATATATAAAAGAATGAGTGTGGCCGTATACCAGCAAAACTTTACTTATGGACACTGCAATTTGAATCTCATATAATTGTTTTAAAGTAATCTCTGTGCCCAACATGGGGTTTGAAGTCATGACCCTGAGATCAAGAATCACATCCTCCACTGACTGAGCCAGTCAGGCGCCCTTGAATTTCATAATTTTTACAAGTCACGAGATACTATTCTTTTAAATTTGTTTTTAACTATTTAGACAACTATTCTTACTTTATGGGTGGTACAAAAACAGCCTCTCTAAATCCATTATTCCTGAAGTACCACCTTTTTCCCCTTTGGTGCTTTTTATTGGCAGAGACAACACTAATAAGGAGCAAGAGCTTTCTTTCCCTCACATAGCCTCCTTCCTTGCTCTCCTCATCTCACCTCCACCTATGAGGATCTTCTTGCCATAGCCTAAGAATAAGGATCTTTACTGCAGTAGTAGGGGAGGATGGCTCCCTTTTCCTACAGTTCTTGAACAGCCACATATCATCAGCTTCCAGATTTATTGCACACCAGCCATGCTTCCTGTTTATGACCAGTGTCTTGAGAAGGGAGCAAAACCATGCTCCATTTCTAGGAGGAAAGAGGTGGGGAGTGAGGATGGGAAAATACTGCCTATTCCAGATACTTTTTTTTCTAAACATACATTGACTTTCTCCTAATACACAGCAATACAGCATAGAAGTACATTCAGACAACTAGTTCTCCCCTAAACTGTGGTCCTTAAGCAAATTACCTATAGATTTCTCATGGGAAATCAGGAAAGTAATACTAAATTTAAACTCCTGTCATGAATTGTAAATGAGGTAACAGGATAAGAACCTGGCACTTAACAAATACATCTTCGGTTACTATAGAGAAGAATATTTGAGTTTCTCACATGCAGCTGGAGCATCTTTGGAAAATCTTTAGGTTCTTAAAAAGAATGAGGATCTAGACTCTTAAAAAAAAAAAAGATTTTAGGGCAGCTTGGGTGGCTCAGTGGTTTAGCACCACTTCGGCCCAGGGCATGATCCTAGAGACCCAGGATCAAGTCCCACGTCAGGCTCCCTGCATGGAGCCTGTGTCTCTGCCTCTCTCTCTCTCTCTCTCTTTCTGTGTGTGTGTGTGTGTTTCTCATGAATAAATAAAATCTTAAAAAAACAAAAAAGATTTTATTGGGGCACCTGGGTCCCTCAGTCGGTTAAGTGTCTGCCTTCAGCTCAGGTCATGATCTCAGGGTCCTGGGATGGAGCTCTACATCAAAAGTCAAAAGGCAAGCTCCCTGCTCTGCAGGGAATCTACTTTTCCCTCTCCCTCTGCTCCTCCCCTCCCTCCTGCTCATGTTTACGTGCATGCTCTCTCTCTCAAATAAATAAACACCTTAAAAAGTAAATAGTATTTATTTGAGAGAGAAGGGGGTGCAGAGGACAAGCAGACTCCCTGCTGAGTGGAGATCTTGGGGAACCTGAGCTGGATGAGGGGCTCGATGCTGGACTAGATGCCAAGACGCTGAGATCATGACCTGAACCAAAGTCAGCTGCTTAACCAACTCAGTCACCCAAGCACCCCGTGGATCTAGACTTTAATCCATGACCTGCAGTAATTTATCTCTGAGCATATATATTCAATTGTGAAATTAGGTAGATATGTCTTTTTTTTAATTTTTTTTTTTATTTATTTATGATAGTCATACAGAGAGAGAGGCAGAGACACAGGCAGAGGGAGAAGCAGGCTCCATGCACCGGGAGCCCGACGTGGGATTCGATCCCGGGTCTCCAGGATTGCGCCCTGGGCCAAAGGCAGGCGCCAAACCGCTGCGCCATCCAGGGATCCCGATATGTCTGTTTCTTTTGTCTTTTCTTTTTAGACACTTATATGACAATATATACTTGGCACTGTTATAAGTGCTTTACACATATTAATGATTTAATCCTCGTAACAAATCTTAAGAAGTAGACTCTTGGGGATCCCTGGGTGGTGCAGCGGTTTAGCGCCTGCCTTTGGCCCAGGGCGCGATCCTGGAGACCCGGGATCAAATCCCACATCGGGCTCCCGGTGCTTGGAGCTTGCTTCTCCCTCTGCCTATGTCTCTGCCTCTCTTTCTCTCTCTCTCTCTGTGACTATCATAAATAAATAAAAATTAAAAAAAAAAAAAAAGAAGTAGACTCTTACTACTTTCATTTTACATATGAGGAAATAGAAGCATAGTGAAGCTAAATGACTTTCCCAAGATCACGCAATGTAAGTAGCAAGCAGGGCTAGGAATCAAACCCAGGACGTCTGGCTACAGAATCCATGGTCTTAGCTATGCTTGCTTTTAAAAATTTTTTAGGGA
This sequence comes from Canis lupus dingo, assembly GCF_003254725.2. Classification (NCBI taxonomy): domain Eukaryota; kingdom Metazoa; phylum Chordata; class Mammalia; order Carnivora; family Canidae; genus Canis; species Canis lupus. The sequence continues at coordinate 37,563,881 of NC_064269.1, read as the reverse complement.
TGCCTGCTCGCTCAGTAGGTGGAGCAGGTGACTTTTGATCTTGGGGTTGTAGGTCTGAGCCCTACATTGGGTGTAAAGAGTACTTAAAAATAAAATCTTTAGGGCAGCCCTGGTGGCTCAGCAGTTGGGCATCTGCCTTCAGCCCAGGGCGTGATCCTGGGGTCCTGGGATTGAGTCCCAAGTCGGACTCCCTGCATGGAGTCTGCTTCTCCCTCTGCCTGTGTCTCTGCCTTGCTCTCTCTCTCTCTCTCTGTATCTGTCATGAATAAATAAATAAAATATTTTTAAAAATAAATAAAATAATATTTTAAAACATAGAAATAAAAAGTAAAATGTGTGCATAACCCCAGTACACTTGAATTTAACCTCCATGCAAGCAGAGAATGGAGTTTTCTTACCACCTTCATTACAGTATCCCCAATATCTAAAACTGGGCCTGGCAACATAGTAATACTATATGAATGAATAAATGAATTAAACAGACCTATATATCCCATCGAGGATTTTCCAGGCCATTTGTCTTTTTTTTTTTGCCATTTGTCTTTCTTTGCTCTTGCCCTCAGTGTGTTTATCTGTTGTTGTTTATTTATAGTACTAAGAGGGAGAAAGCCAGAGAATATCAAGTTAAGACCCCAAAGCCTAAAAAAAAAAAAAAAAAAGAAGACCCCAAAGCCTTTAAAGGGCCGCAAGTCAGAAGTATGAGATTTAATGGACTAGGTCTTTAATTTTGTAAAAATGTGTGTAAACTTGTTTATTTCCAATTATCTTTAACCATTTACATGTAATTGGAATTAAATTGGATTAAAAAGTAAAAAGTCCACCTGGAACCTGATATTTTAAATTTTTATTTTATTTATTTATTTATTTTTTAATTTAGATTGTGATTTTAATCGGGGTAACTCTCCCACATGTGAACACTCAAACAGACGGACAGACTAACAATGTCAACATTCATTCCACACACTCTAAATAGGAACACATTCATTCAGTAAATCTGCATCCAACCATTCAAGAACTCAGGGTGTTACACACATCCATGAGACTGTACAGATTCATGTCAAATAGGGAAAAACCAAAAAGGATGAGTGAGGAAAAAGGACAGAGAGGGAGATACAGATACTGCCAGCATCCCTGGGTAGCATCAGCATGAAAATAATTTCCAGGGGAGGAGGGGAGAAACAGAAAAGTAAAAATGAGACAAGAACCTTTGGTTAGCCTTGAGTGTTGGAGCTAGTCACTTGGATTTGCAGACGGTCTACAAAGCACGTCTGCACTCGCTGACGCTGACGCTGACGTAGCCTCCTGAAAAAAACGTAGGCAGGCGGGCCTAACCTACGGGGATAGCCCCGCCGAGAGAAGATTTTTGGGTTTCTGGGCCCGCTTCATCCAAATATCCCAGTAACTTCCTGATTCAGTTTGAGGCTGAAAACAAGGCCAGTGGTCTCTATTTGTAAAAAAAAAAAAAAAAAAAGATGTGTAAATTAGGGAAGCATATTTTTCACTGCACAGAAAGATTACATGGCACTTGTAAATAAAGCAGATATAGGAGACATAAAATTATTGTAAATACAGTGGCTAGAACACTGTATAGCAGCACATAATAGACAGTGGATAAAATTTGTTGAGTGCATGTAGTATGGACAGTTTTAATAAGAGAATACACAGTTCTGTTTGGCTCCAGAGAGCTTTGCCTGCACCGTTTCACATCTCTTCCTGTTTGAGTTGCTAAAGGCAAAAGCTAAAATACCACAGTGGCTGTTTGGATGAGTTAAGGTGATGATTTCTAGTCTCCTCCAACTATGTCGTGTTACGGAGTTCCACTGTACTTTTCACTAAAGTCCTCTAATAATAAATGGCACTGTGACTGCTTCCTCTTAACCTCCCCCTTGCTAGGAGGGAATTAGAGCCTCTGGCTTGAAAAGAGTTTGTTGTTTGTGATTCCACCTGAAGCTCAGACCATCTCTGAGAGTGAGTGGAGAACAAACTTGAAAGCAGACAATGCCTGCAGTTTCCATGCTGTAATTCCACTGATGACCCAGGAGAGGTCAGATTCTTCTCCTCCCTCTTCCTACCACACCCAAGGTTTGGCAGCTCCTTTTGCTATTTTCTGGGTCTTGTACTCCTTTCTGAGACTCTGATAAGAGCTTATGGTTCCCCTGCCCTCTCAGATTAGTACACTGAAATACAATATTTTCATTGACTTTGACATTTGTGTACTGTCTAGTCCATTTTAGAACTCCATATTAATAAACACCACCCCAGAGCCTCAACAGCCTTTTTCTTCCTAGAGAACTTTTTTTTTTTAAGATTTTATTTATTCATGACAGACAGAGATGCCTCAAAAACAGAGAGAGGAAGGGAGCCTGCTGCAGGACTCGATCCCAGGATTCCAGGATCATGACCTGAGCTGAAGACAGACACTCAACCACAGAGCCACCCAGGTGTCCCTTTTCCTAGAGAACTTGATGGATTTTTTTTCAAAGGATTTGGCCCATACTGGTTGGAAGGGTCACCTAACCTGGGGAAATGCACTGCTAAAAGAACACAAACTTGTAATTATGAAACATTGTATTGAATAGTAGAATCATTGCTCCTTACATCATCCACAGATTGGCACTTGCTTATGGTTTTTTGAAAGGGTGGATATGAGTCAGTTCATTTATCAGTATTCAGTAGCTGTCTTCCTGTAAATGAGCCAAGCAGGGGTATCCTGGTGATAGTGTCAGACAAGTAGCCACAAAGAGAATGAAGGACATTTATGGCTTTAGAGCTTAAGGAACTGAAAGAAAGCTCTTTGCTTCTTGCAAGCAAAAGTCTGTTGTCTATCAACAATTATATAGAAGTTGACATTTAAAATACCTGTTTATGATCCAGCACTCACACTTGTTATTTACCCAAATGAACTGAAAATCTACATCTACACACAAACCTGTGCATGAATGTTTATAACCGCTTTATTCATTCAACCGTTGCCCAAACTTGGAAGCAACCAAGATGTCCCTCAGGAGATAAATAGATAACAAGATGTGGTATGTCCAATGAAATATTATACAGTGCTAAAAAGAAATGAGCTACTAAAAAGAAAAAGAAATGTACTATCAAGCCACAAAAAGACATAGAGGAAATTTAAATGCATATTACAAAGTGAAAAAAGCCAATCTGGAAAGGCTACATACTGTATGATTCTAACTACAGGCATGCTTCAGTTTATTGAGCTTCACTCATTGCTCTTTACAAACACTGCATTTTTTTTTTAATTGTAGCAATTGTGGGTTGATCAAGTTAATTTTTCCAACTGCCATTTGCTCACTTGGTGTCTCTGTCACATTTTGGTAATTCTCACAATATTTCAAACTTATTCACTGATGTTACATTTGTTACGGTGATCTGTGATCAGTGATCTTTTGCTGTTCCTCCTCCTCCTCCTCCTCCTCCTCCTCCTCCTCCTCCTCCTCCTCCTCCTCCTCCTCCTCCTCCTCCTTCTCCTTCTTCTTCTTCTTCTTCTTCTTCTTCTTCTTCTTTCAGAGAGAGAGAGAATGCACAAGTGGAGCTGAGGAGGGGCGGAGGAAGAGGGAGAGAGAATCTTAAGTAGACTCCACACCCAGTGCAGAGCCCGACACAGGGCTAGATCTCATGACCCTGAGATCATGACCTGAGCCAAAATCAAGAGTCCAAAACTTAACCAACTAAGGCACCCAGGCGCCCCTGATGTTATTATCATTATTATTTTCAGGTGCCAGAAACCACACCTATACCAGATGGCAAACTTGATAAATGTGTGTGTTCTGACTGCTGTACCAGCTAGCCATTCATTCCGCTTGCCCTCTGCACAGATCTTCCTTTTCCAGAAGACACATCAGTATGAAATTAGGTCACTTAATAACCCACAATAGCCTCTAAACGTTCAAGTGAAAGGAAGAGTCATGTTCGTCACTTTAAATTGAAAGCAAGAAAAGCATACGTTTAGCCAGAAAGGCATGTTGAAAACCAAGCTAGTCTGAAAGCCAGGTCTCTTGCACCAGTTAGCCAAATTATGAGTATAAAGAAAAGTTCTTGAAGGAAATGAAAGTGTAATTCCAGTGAACACAGAAATGATAAGAAAGTGAAGCAGCCTCATTGCTGATATGGAAAAGGTTTTAGTGGCCTAGATAGCCGATCAAACCAGCCACAACATTCCCTTGAGCCAAAGCCTAATCCAGAGCAAGGCCCTAAGTCTCTTTAATTCTAGGGAGGCTGAGAGAGGTGAGGAAGCTGCATAAGTTTGAAGTTAGCAGAGGTTGGTTCATGGGGTTCAAGGAAAGAAGCCATCTCCATAACATGAAAGTGCAAGGTGAAACAGCAGTGCTGATGTAGAAGCTGCAGCAAGCTATCCAGAAGATCTAGGTAAGATCATTAATAAAGGTGGCCACACTAAACGTTTTCAATGTAGACAGACAGCCTTCTATTGAAAAAAGATGCCATCTATGACTTTCATAGCTAGAGATAAGTCAGAGCCTAGTTTCAGAGACAGGTTGACTCTTGTAAGGGGTAATCCAACTGGTGAAAGCCAATGCTCATTCACCATTCTGAAAATCCTAGGGCCCTAAAGATTTTATGTATTTTTTTTAAGATTTTATTTATTTATTCATGAGAGACACAGAGAGAGAGGCAGAGACACAGGCAGAGGGAGAAGCAGGCTCCATGCAGGGATCCTGATGCGGGACTTTTACCCGGGTCTCCAGGGTCATGCCCTGGGCCTAAGGCAGGCACCAAATCACTGAGCCATCCAGGGATCCCCCTAAAGATTTTATATATTTATTTGACACAGAGGGAGAGAGAGCACAAGCAGGGGGAGCCAGAGAGGGAGAAGCAGGCTCCCTGCCCAGCAGGGAGCCCCATGCCCAAGCTCAATCCCAGGACCCTGGGATCATGACCTGAACTGAAGACACATGTTTAATTGACTGAGCCACCCAGGTACCCCAAGGAGTCACCATTTTATTTTTTTTATTTATTATTTTTTTTTTTAGGAGTCACCACTTTAGTTGCTTCTCATGGATGAGCAAAAAAAGTAAGATGTAATCTACTCCTGTTGAAGATGTTGCGAAGATTGTTGAAATGACAACAAAGGACTTAGAATATTACATAATCTTAGCTGATAAAGCAGCAGCAGGGTTTGAGAAGATTGACTGCATTTCTGAAGTTCTGTGAGGGACACTTGACTCAGTGGTTGAGCATCTCCCTTGGGCTCAGGGTGCATCGGACTCTCCATAGGGAGCCTGCTTCTCCCTCTGCCTGTGTTTCTGCCTCTCTCTCTGTGTCTCTCATGAATAAATGAATAAAATCTTAAAAAAAAGAAAAAAGTTCTACTATGAGTAAAATGCTATCAAACAGCATCACACACTACAGAGAAATCATTTGTTTTTTTAAAAAAGATTTTATTTATTCATTCATGAGAGACACATAGAGGCAGAGACATGGCAGAGGGAAAAGCAGGCTCCTCGAAGGGAACCTGATGTGGGACTCGATCCCAGGACCCCAGGATCACACCCTGAGCTGAAGGCAGATGCTCAACCACTGAGCCACCCAGGCATCCCAAGAGAAATCATTTATGAGTGGAAGTGTCAATCAATGGGCGTTAGACTTCACTATTTTCTTAGTTTAAGAAATTGCCATGTGGCACCTGACTGGCACAGTTGGTGGAACATGTGACTCTTGATCTGGGATCTTGAGTTCAAGCCCCATGTTGGGCTTAGAGCTTACTTAAAAAAAAAAAAAAAAAGGAAGAAAGTGGGGCGCCTGGGTGACTCAGTCAGATTAGCCTCGGCCTTTGGCTCAGGTACTGGGATTGAGCTGCACATGGTGCTCCCTGCTCAGCAGGGAGTCTACTTCTCTTCTTGCCTGTTCCTGCTTTCTCTCACTATCTCTGTTGATATCTCTGTCTCTGTCTCTCTCTCTCAAATAAAGTCTTTTAAAGAAAGAGAAATTGCCACAACCACCCCAGTCTTTAGCAACCACCATCCGAATCAGTCATCAGCCATCAACATCAAGGCAAGACCCTCTACAAGCAAAAAGATTACCATGTGCTGGAAGCTCAGACAATGGTTAGCATTTTTAAGCAATAGGTTTAAATTAGGTATCTACATTGTTTTTTAGACATAGTGTTATCGCAGGACACCTGGGTGGCTCAGCAGTTGAGCAACTGCCTTCAGCTCAAGGTCTGATCCTGGAGTTCTGGGATCGAGTCCTGTATCAGGCCCCTGCGAGGAGCCTGCTTCTCCCTCTACCTATATCTTTGCCTCTCTCTCTCTCTCTGTGTCTCTCATGAAAAATAAATAAGATCATAAAAAAAAAAAGAAATAGTGTTATTGCACATTTAAAGATTTATTTATTTTAGAGAAAGAGTGCAGGTGGGCAGAGGGGCAATGGGAGAGAACGAGGGAGAGAATCTCAAGTAGACTTCCCACTGAGCACAGAGCCCTACATGGGATTTGATCCCATGACCCTGAAATCATGACCTGAGCTGAAATCCAGAGTCTAACACTCAACCAACTGAGCTACCCAGACACCCCTATTGAATATTTAATATATTGTACACATAACTTTATCTGCACTAGGAAATAAAAAAAATTCATTCGACTTGATTTATTTTGATATTTGCTTTATTGCAGTAGTCTAGAACTGAACCTGCAGTATCACCGAGGTGTGCCTATATATGGCATTCTGCTAAAAGCAAAACTATGGAAACAGTAAAAATACTGGTTGCCAGGGGTTGGAGTGTCGAGGAGAGGAGGGATGAATAGGCAGAGCACAGAGGTTTTTTTTAGGACAGTGAAATTATTCATTATGATACTGTAAAGATGGATACATGTCATTCATTATACATTTGTCCAGACCCGTAAAATTTACAAGACCACTAGTGAACCTTCATATAAAGTATGGACTTTGGGTGACTCTGATGTGTCAATGTAGGTTCACCAGTTGTACAAATGTACTATACTAATGCAAAATGTCAGTAATAGGAAAATTGAGATGGTATATGGGAATTCTATGTACTTTCTGATCTGCTTATCTGTAAATTTAAAATTGCTCTCCCAAAAATAAAGTCTGTTAATAATAACATTAATAAGGGATCCCTGGATGGCTCAGCAGTTGAGCGTCTCCCTTTGGCTCAGGGCATGATCCTGGAGTCCCGGGACCAAGTCCCAAATCAGACTCCCTGAGAGGACCCTGCTTCTCTCTCTGCCTATGTCGCTGCCTCTCTCTGTCTCTCATGAAAAAATAAATAAAATCTTTTAAAAAATAAAATAGGGCAGCCCCGGTGGCGCAGCGGTTTAGTGCCACCTGCAGCCTAGGGCGTGATCCTGGAGACCCTGGATCGAGTCCCATGTCAGGCTCTCTGCATGGTGCCTGCTTCTCCCTCTGCCTGTGTCTCTGCCTCTTTCTGTCTCTGAGTCTCTATGAATAAATAAAAAATCTTTTAAAAAATAAAATAAAAATAAATAGGGATCCCTGGGTGGTGCAGCGGTTTAGCGCCTGCCTTTGGCCCAGGGCGCAATCCTGGAGACCCGGGATCGAATCCCACGTCGGGCTCCCGGTGCATGGAGCCTGCTTCTCCCTCTGCCTATGTCTCTGCCTCTCTCTCTCTCTCTCTCTCTCTCTCTGTGACTATCATAAATAAATAAAAATTTAAAAAAAAACTTTAAAAATAAATAAAAATAATAACAATAATAAAAACCCAAAACACTGGTTTATATGTTTTCTCTCTAGCCCCTTCTATGGAAAACTAAAGACAGAAACCATATCTTTTGTGTCTTTATAATCCTAGAATCTAAGGATAAAAGAGAAGAGTGTCCTATTGTTAGGTTTATTGTATCGGACTTCACATGTCTAAAATAAAACTCTTGATTTGACTCCTTGAACCTGTATCTCTCTCTCCTTTCCTGATTGAATCAATGGCAACCCCAGTTCTCCAGTTGCTCAGGCCAAAACCCTGAAGATCATTTTTTACTCCTTTTTTTTCTTCTCTCACACCCAGCCTGTAGACTGTTAACCCTATTGGTTCTTTTTTTTTTTTTTTTTTTTTAAGATTTTATTTACTTACTGAGAAAGAGAGAGAAAAAGAGAGAGAGCATGAGCGGGATTGAGAGGTAGAGGGACAAGCTGACTCCCCACTGAGTGCAGAGCCCAATATGGGGCTCAATTCCAGGACCCTGAAATCATGACCTGAGCAGAAGTCAGACACTTAGCCAAATGAGCCACTCAGCTCCCCTCCCCCCCGCCCCGCCCCGTTGGTTCTATCTGGAAAATATCTTTCAAATCCAACAACATACTGCTTCCACCACCACTACTACTGTCCTCTTTCAAGTCCTACCAACTTCAGGTCCTCATCAGTTCTCATCTGGCCCCACAGCTTGCTAATGGATCTCTATGTTTCCACTCTTGCTCTCCTCCAGCATCTTTTTCATTCAACAGCAAGTACTTAAAAAAAAAAAAAAAAAAAAAAGATTTATTTATTTTATGATAGACACAGAGTGAGAGAGAGGCAGAGACACAGGCAGAGGGAGAAGCAGGCTCCATGCCAGGAGCCCAACGTGGGACTGGATCCGGGGACTCCAGGATCGCGCCCTGGGCCAAAGGCAGACACCAAACTGCTGAGCCACCCAGGGATCCCTACTTTTTTAGAAACATAAATACATTCATCCTAAGGCAGAATTTCTCTCCAGATATGAACCTGTGAAACCAAACAAGTTATGTGTTTGCAAAATACAACAGCAGGGTAGGCATAAGACCTTCTCTTTCCAAAAGGGAGAAATTGGAAAAAAGAAAGGGATGACAAGTACCAAACAAGTCTAAAATGTAGCAAAGTAAATTTCATTAGTTTGTCTCTTTCTTTCTTTCTTTCTTTCTTTCTTTCTTTCTTTCTTTCTTTCTTTCTTTCTTTCTTTCCTTTCTTCCTTCCTTCCTTCCTTCCTTCCTTCCTTCCTTCCTTCCTTCCTTCCTTCCTTCCTTCTTTCTTTCTTTCTTTCTTTCTTTCTTTCTTTCTTTCTTTCTTTCTTTCTTCTTCTTTCTTTCATCTCTTATTGCAGTTAGAAGCACATAAAATAAAATGTACCATCTTGGGATGCTTGGGTGGCTCAGTAGTTGAGCATCTGCCTTTGGCTCAGGGCATGATCCCGGGTTCCTGGGATTGAGTCCTGCATTGGGCTCCCTGTAGAGAGCCTGCTTTTCCCTCTGCCGATGTCTCTGCCTCTCTCTCTGTGTAATTTATGAATAAATTTAAAAAAAAATTTTAGTACCATCTTAACTATTTTTAAGTGTACAGTTTAGTAGTATTAAGTATATTTACATTGTTATGAAACAGATATCCAGAACCTTCTCATCTTGCAAAACTGAAACTTTATACCCATTAAAGAACAACTCCCCTTTTCTCCTTCCCTCCAGCTCCAGATTACTAACCTACTGTCTCTATGAATGTGACTGCTTTAGATCCCTGCTATAAGTGGAATCATATAGTATTTATCTTTTTTTTTTTTTTAGTATTTATCTTTTTATGACTGGCTTATTTCACTTAGCATAATGGCCTCAAAGACAACCTATGTTGTAAGATGTGACAAGATTTCCTTCTTCTTAAGACTGAATAATATTCCCTTGGATATTTATCTACTCATCTCTTGATGGCCACCTGGACTGTATCCACCTTTGGCTATTGTGACTAGTACTAGGTGTGCTACATGAGTGGGCAAATATTTCTGTCTAAGATCTTGCTTTCAGTTCTTTTGGATATACACCTAGAAGGGAGATTCCTGGATCATTGGGTTGTTCTATTTTTAATTTTTTGAGGAATTGTTGTTGTCCATGGCAACTGTTCTACTTTACAGTCCTGCCAACAGGACACGAGAGTATCAGTTTCTCCCTAGCCTCACCGCTTGTTACTCTCTGTTGTTGTTTTTGATAGTGGGCATTGTAATGGGTGTGAAGAGATTTCTCATTGTAGCTTTGATTTTCATTTCTCTGATGATCAGCAATGTTGAGCATCTTTTCATATGCTTGTTGGCCAACTTGTATATCATCTTTGGAGCAATGTCTGTTCAAATCTTTTGCCCATTTTTAATCAAGCTAACAGAGTTATTTTGTTGTTGAGCTCTTTATACATTCTGGATATTAACCCCTTATCTGATGCATGATTTGCAAAATCTTCTTCCATTTCATAGGTTGTCTTTTCACCTTGTTGATTGTGTCCTTTGATGAACAAAAGTTTGTAAGTTTAATGTAGTTCTACTTGTCTATTTTTGCTTTTCTTGCCTATGCTTTTGGTGTCAAATCCAAAAAAATCTGTTTCATTAGATTTAAGTATCAAAATAACCCTCAGTGGCTCTGTGCTCTGCCCTCAAGCTCCACTGAGGTCACAGCATTGTCCCTTCAGTTGAGGGGGGATGGCTGGCCTGGCCCAGTGAAACTGAGAAGGAGATGGCCTTGCCTTCAAGGTCCTTGTTCTCTGGGCCTGATCTCTGAATCAACTTCAGTGACATTGTTACCTTTTATTGAAAGATAGGACATGTTGATAGCTCTGTTGTCCCATCCTGTAGAATCCTAGTAGACTTAGTCTCCCTTCATTTTGTCTTCTCTCTGTGCCCTTAGTCCAAGCTGATAGTGTGTCTACTGGCATCATGCCATTTCCATTCCTAGATCCTGCTAAGATGTCTCATGAAAGCCCTGAGTTGTGCTCATGATTTCTTTATGAAATGATTTTCCACGGGATCCCTGGGTGGCGCAGCAGTTTGGCACCTGCCTTTGGCCCAGGGCGTGATCCTGGAGACCTGGGATCGAGTCCCACGTCGGGCTCCCGGTGCATGGAGACTGCTTCTCCCTCTGCCTATGTCTCTGCCTCTCTCTCTCTCTCTGTCTGTGTGACTATCATAAATAAATAAAAATTTAAAAAAAAGAAATTATTTTCTAGTCACACCCTTGGTGTCCTCTCCAGAGCAAGCAGTGTTGTTTTTGTAACATAGATAGAAGCTAAGAATTTTCCAAATCTTTAGCTTCTGGATCCTTTTGCTTGGCAATTCCTCTTTCCATTTATCTTGCTTCTGGGGCACCGGGGTGTCTCAGTGGTGAGCGTCCACCTTTGGCTCAGGTTGTGATCCCAGAGTCCTGGGATCAAGTCCCACATGGGGCTCCCTGCGGGCAACATGCTTCTCCCTCTGCCTATGTCTCTGCCTCTCTCTGTGTGTCTCTCATGAATAAATAAATAAAATATTTAAAATAAAATTTATCTCACTCCTCTCCTTGTTACTACAAGCAGCAAGGAGAAACCAAGTCATATCTTTAACACTGTGCTTAGAAATCTCCTCAGCTAAATATCCTATTTCATTGCAAACAAGTTCTACTTTCCACAAAACACTAGAACACAATTCCGCCAAGTTCTATCACTTTACAACGAGGATTAGCTTTCCTCCAGTTTCCAGTTGAGACCTCACCAGAATCACCTTTTTTTTTTTTTTTTTTTAGATTTTAAAGTTTATTTATTCGAGAGAGTGAATGAGCAAGAGAGCACAAGCAGGGGGAGGAGCAGAGGGAGAGGGAAAAGCAGACTCCACTGCTAAGCAGAGAGACTGATGCGGGACTCCATCCCAGGACCCCAAGATCATGACCTGAGCCGAAGGCAAATGCTTTACTGACTGAGACACCCAGGCACCCCCAGAATCACCTTTCACATTCATAATCCTAACAACAATTTCTTCAAGGTAATCTAGGCTTTTTCTAGCATGTACCTCAAAATTCTTCCAGACACTATCCCATTACTTGGTTCCAAAGGCACTTTCACATTTTGGGGTATCTGTTATAACAGCAGCTGATTTCTTGGTACCAAAATTTGTCAGGATTCTCCAGAGAAACAGAACCAATATGATGTGTGTATGTAGAGAAAGATTTTTGTTTTAAGGAATTTGCTCAGCAGTTGAGCATCTGCCTTTGGCTCAAGAGTGATCCCAGGGTCTGGGATCAAGTCCTGCATTGGGCTCCTTGCAAGGAGCTTGCTTCTCCCTCTGCCTATGTCTCTGCCTCTCTATCTGTGTGTCTCTCATGAATAAATTAATAAAATCTTTTTTATTTTTTTTAATTTTTTTTAATAATAAAATCTTTTTTAAAAAAGAATTTGCTTACAGAATTATAGAAGCTAGCAAGTCTAAGCAGGACTTGGACATGCAACTCTTAGAGTATGCAGCTCTTGATCTTAGGGTTGAAAAGTTCAAGCCCTGTGTTGGGTATAGAGATTACTTAAAAATAAAATCTTAAAAAAAAATCCATCACATATGCCTTCCATATTACAGAGTATGGACTGTGAGCATCACTATGAGCATATATTGGGTAGTAAATTGACTGATTAAATGAACAAATTTATTTGCCAGACCTTTGGAATTTATTAGGCTGGCTTTCTTTCCTTTTTTCTTTCTTTCTTTCTTTCCTTTCTTTCCTTTCTTTCCTTTCTTTCCTTTCTTTCTTTCTTTCTTTTTTTCATTATCTTATTTCTCCCAGTAATTCCATGAGCTGAGTATCATGGCCTCCAACTAAAATACTGAAGTTGAGACTTCCAATCCTCTGCTTAGTCAATTACACTAAACTATAATTATTCTCTCTCTCCTACCTATTCTTCCTACAATTGATAAGAGGAAGTAGATAACATAATAATGCCAAGACTCTGCTGGATGTTAAGAACAGTGTATGATGATTGAGGAGGATATTTATGTCCCACCCAAGGTAGCTGTAATCAGGAAGGGGAGGTGTTAGAGAAGGAGCTTCAGTTTTAGTGGTAGATGATCATTTCAGGGAAGCACGAAGATGCTCTGCAAGGAAAGAGTGTCTCTTGCTTCTCTGATCCTGAAAGACCAGTTAAGAAAACACTACAAAAAAAAAAAAAAAAAAAAACACTACAGATTGTCTATAAATATAAACCCCAATATTTCTTTTCTGTGTTACTTATTTTTCAGAATTAGGTTGGCATATGGGGGTGGGGAGAGCATGGGGCTACTTGTGGGCAGCTATTGTATAAGGTAGTGGTTGGTAGTTTTTAGTTTGAATTGTGACATAGATACTCACTTCCTTCTCTCAGTAACCTGGTTCTTCCTTTTTCTTCAGATCTTCCTTTGTCAACTATAATGATCTACTTATCTATGTAGATATCATATTGAGAATATTCTATCAATATTATTGATTATTGGGATCCCTGGGTGGCGCAGCGGTTTAGCGCCTGCCTTTGGCCCAGGGCGCGATCCTGGAGACCCGGGATCGAATCCCACGTTGGGCTCCAGGTGCATGGAGCCTGCTTCTCCCTCTGCCTGTGTCTCTGCCTCTCTCTCTCTCTCTCACTGTGTGCCTATCATAAATAAATAAAATTTTAAAAAAATATTATTGATTATTAACAATAAGTATAATATACATGAAGTTATGGCATGATAAAATCCATTTAATCACTGCCAGGTATTAAAAAATACTTGATTAAAAAAAATAGGGGCACCTGGGTGGCTCAGTGGTTGAGCATCTGCCTTTGGCTTGGGTCATGGTCCTGGGGTCCTGGAATCAAGTCCCACATCGGGCTCCCCGCAGGAAGCCTGCTTCTCCCTCTCCTTGTGTTTCTGCCTCTCTCTGTGTCTCCCTTGAATAAATAAATAAAATCTTAAAAAAAAAAAAGCATGAAGTTTTTAAGGAAATGAGTACCAAATAAAAGCATACATTCAAAGTTTAAAGGTATGGTGTTCACTTGTCTTTTCATGGGACATTTTTATCGACTGATTAATTGTTCAATAGAAATTAATAATTTGAGGAGCACCTGGGTGGCTTGTCAGTTGAGCCCCCACCTCTTGGTTTCAGCTCAGGTCATGATCTCAGGATGGTAAGATCTAGCCCCATGGGACACCTGGGTGGCTCAGTGGTTGAGTGCCTTTGGCTCAGGGCGTGCTCCCAGAATCTGGGGATCGAGTCCCACATCGGGCTTCCTGCATGGAGCCTGCTTCTCCCTCTGCCTGTGTCTCTGCCTCTCTGTGTGTGTGTGTCTTTCATGAATAAATAAATAAAATCTTTAAAAAAAAAAAAAAGACTCTTTTCTCCCTCTGCCCTTCCCCCCACTCCACTGCACTTTCTCTAAAATAAATAAATAAATGTGTGGGGCTTTTTAATCTTGGGAAAAAAGAAGTTAATAATTTGATTTCATTAAAGAGGTAACAAGTAACAAGCCTAGTTGACTGATTAGGCAGAGCTTACAAGGCAAGTTATGCTAGTGAAACTGAAAAGAGATAGATTATAAAATTTTAATTGGCATTCTGGTTTCCCAATAAGAGTGGAGAGTTAAGTCCAGTTAATACATTCTCTCCCATGGAGAACTGCCTCCAGAAAAAACTATTTAATTTCCCCAAAATACTTATCAAATGTCCATACCAAATATTGAGAGGGTGATGGAAATGATGTTGGAAGGATGCCTGGGTGGCTCAGCAGTTGAGCATCTGCCTTTGGCTCAGGACATGATCCCGGGGTCCTGGGATTGAGTCCCACATCGGGTGCCCTGTGTGGAGGCTGCTTCTCCCTATGCCTATGTCTCTGGCTCTCTCTCTCTCTCTCTCTGTGTCTCTCATGAATAAATAAATAAATAAATAAATAAATAAATAAATAAATAAACTTTAAAAAAAAGGAAATGATGTTGGAGAAAGAGACAAAAATTAAATGAGCACAGCCTCTGCTTTTAAGATTAGATAAGATTGTATAGGAAATCGGTCATCCTTTTAATTTGTTTTGTTTTGTTTTTAGATTTTATTTTTTTAGAGCGGTTTTGGTTCACAGCTAAATTAAGAGGAAGGTACAGAGATTTCCCATATACCTCTTGCCCTGACACATGCATAACCTTCCCCATTATAAACATCTCCCACCAGAGTGGTACACTTGTTAAAACTGATGAAGGTACAATGACACATCATAATCACCTAAAGTCCATACTTTTACATTAGGACTTGCTCTTGGCTTTGTGCATTCTATAGATTTGGACAAATATGTAATGACATATATCTATCATTTCAGCATCATATGGAATAGTTTCATTGCCCTAAAAATCCTGTGTGCTCTACCTATTTACCTCTCCTTCCTTCCCCCACTCCAGGCCCTGGCAACCCGTGATCTTTGTACTATCTTCATAGTTTTGCCTTTTGCAGAATGTCACATAGTTGAAACTATATAGTATGTAGTCTTTCCAGATTGGCTTCTGTCATCTAGTAATATGCATTTAAGGGTCTTCCATGTCATTTATTTTTTCTTTTTAAAGATTTTATTTAAACAAAATAAAAAATAAATAAAAGATTTTATTTATTTATTCATGAGAGACAGAGAGAGAGGCAGAGGGAGAAGCAGGCTCCATGCAGAAAGCCCTATGCAGGACTCAATTCCAGGACACCAGGATCATGCCCTGAGTCAAAGGCAGACACTCAACCACTGAGCCACCCAGGAGTCCTTCTTTCATGTCTTTTCTTTTTTTTTTTTTTTTTTTTTTTTTTTTTTTTTTTTTTTTTAAACTTTTATTATTTTTTTTTTAATTTTTATTTATTTATGATAGTCACACAGAGAGAGAGAGAGAGGCAGAGACACAGGCAGAGGGAGAAGCAGGCTCCATGCACCGGGAGCCCGACGTGGGATTCGATCCCGGGTCTCCAGGATCACGCCCTGGGCCAAAGGCAGGCGCCAAACCGCTGCGCCACCCAGGGATCCCTTTTCATGTCTTTTCATAGCTCAATAGCTCACTTCTTTTTAGCAGTGAATAATATTCCATTGTTTGAATGTACCACAGTTAGTTTATACATTCCCTCATTCAAGGATATCTTGGTTACTTCCAAATTTTGGCAATTATGAATAAACCTGTAAACATCTGTATGCAAGTTTTTTGTGTAGACATAAATTTCCAACTCCTTTGAGCAAATACCAAGGTAGCAGGATTGCTGGATTGTATGGTAAGTAAATGTAGAGTTTTGTAAGAAACCACCAAACTGTCTTCCAAAGTGTCTACTATTTTGCAATCCCACTAGCAATGTATGAGATTTCTTGTTGCATCACATCCTCATCAGCATTTGGTATTGTCAGGTTCCAGATTTTGGCCATTCTAATAGATATGAACTGTATCTTGTTGGGTTTTGGGTTTTTTTTTTTTTTTTTTTTAAGATTTTGAGAGAGAGTACACAAGGGCGGGGGCAAGCAGAATGAGAGGGAGAGCCTGACTCCCTGCTGAGCAGGGAGTCCGATGTGGGGCTTGATCCTAGGACCCCAAGATCATGATCTGAACTGAAGGCAGAGACTTAACAAACTGAACCACCCAGGTGCCCCTCATTGTTTTTTTTTTTTTTTTTTTTAATTTTTATTTATTTATGATAGTCACACACAGAGAGAGAGAGAGAGAGGCAGAGACACAGGCAGAGGGAGAAGCAGGCTCCATGCACCGGGAGCCCGATGTGGGATTCGATCCCGGGTCTCCAGGATCGTGCCCTGGGCCAAAGGCAGGCGCTAAACCGCTGAGCCACCCAGGGATCCCCCTTCATCGTTGTTTTAATTTGCATCTCTCTTATGACATATAATGTGGAGTACCTTTTCATATGCTTATTTGCCATCTGTATATCTCCTTTGGGCCAATGTTTCTGCTGAGGTCCTTGGCCTATTTTTTAATCAGGGTGGTATTTTATTGTTGAATTTTAACTCGTTTTTTGTATATTTTGGATAATAGTCCTTTATCAGATGTGTCCTTTCCAAATGTTTTCTTCCAGTCTGTGGTTGTCCTCTTATTCTCTTGAAAGTGTCTTTTGCAGAGCAGAAGTTTTAATTTTAATAAAGTCCAACTGACCAAAGATCGTTTTCATGGATTGCGCATTTGGTGTTCTATCTAAAAAGTCATTACAATACTCAGGATCATCTAGTTTTTCAATGTTAACTTCTAGGAGTTTATTAGCTTCGTGTTTTACATTTAGATCTGTGATTCATTTTGAGTTAATTTTTGTGAAAGGTGTAAGATCTTTTATTGGATTCTTTCCCTTTCTTTTTTTCTTTCTTTCCTTTTTTTTTCCTGCATGTGGACATCCTGTTGTTCCAGCACCATTTGTTGAGAAGGAGACTATCCCCACTCCACTGTGTTGCCTTTGTTTCTTTGAGAAAAAAAAAAAAAAAATCAGCTCTATTCATGTGGGTCTTTCTGGGCTCTCTATTCTGTTCCATTGATCTATTTGTCTGTTGATTTCACCAGTACCACAATGTTTTAATTACTGAGTCTTTATAGTAAATCTCAAAGTCAGGTAGGTAATATCAGTTTTACAACTTTGTTGTTCTTCAATATTGTGTTGGCTATTCTGGGTCTTAAGCTGCTTCATATAAATGTTAGAATCAGTTTTGTATATCCACAAAGTAACTTACTGGGATTGATTGGGATTACATTGAATCTATAGTTCAAGTTGGGAATAATGACATCTTGACAATATTGGGTCTTCTTTTTTTTTTAAGATTTTATTTATTGATTGATAGATTTTATTTATTTATTCATGAGAGACACACACAGAGAGAGGCAGAGATATAGGGAGAGAGAGAAGCAGGCTCCATGCAGGGATCCCCATGTGGGACTAGATCCTAGGACTCCAGGATCATACCCTGAGCCAAAGGCAGATGCCTAACCACTGAGTCACCCAGGCATCCCAATATTGAGTCTTCTTATGCATAAGCATGTACTACCTCTCCATTTATTTAGTTCTTCTGATTTCATTAGTCAGAGTTTTGTAGTTTTCCTCATGTAGCTCTTGTACACATTTTGTTACTTTTTTTTTTTATGATAGTCACACACAGAGAGAGAGAGAGAGAGAGAGAGGCAGAGACATAGGCAGAGGGAGAAGCAGGCTCCACGCACCAGGAGCCCGATGTGGGATTCAATTCCGGGTCTACAGGATCGCGCCCTGGGCCAAAAGCAGGCGCTAAACCACTGCGCCACCCAGGGATCCCTGTTACATTTTATATCTAAACATTTCCCTTTTGGGATATTAATATAAGTGGTATTGTGTTTTTAATTTCAAGTTCTACCCTTTTTTGCTGGTCTATAGAACTGTGATTGACTTTTATATATTAACCTTTTATCTTGCAATCTTTCTATAATAATTTATTGGTTACAGGAATTTTTTGGCAGTTCTTTCGGATTTTTTTTTTAAGATTTTATTTATTCATTCATGAAAGACACAGAGAGAGAGAGAGAGGCAGAGACATAGGTAGAGAGAGAAGCATGCTCCTAGCATGAGCCCAATGTGGGACTTGATCCCAGGACTCCAGGATCATGACCTGGGCTGAAGACAGGCACTCAACTGCTGAGCCACCTGGGTGTCCCTGGATTTTAT
Source organism: Canis lupus dingo (assembly GCF_003254725.2). Lineage (NCBI taxonomy): Eukaryota > Metazoa > Chordata > Mammalia > Carnivora > Canidae > Canis > Canis lupus. The sequence goes on along the minus strand of NC_064269.1, from coordinate 37,545,513 downwards.
TCTTATAGACAATCCGGTCATGTTCTTTTTTTTTTTTTTCTTTTAATTTTTTTAAATTTATTTATGATAGTCACAGAGAGAGAGAGAGAGGCAGAGACATAGGCAGAGGGAGAAGCAGGCTCCATGCACTGGGAGCCCGACGTGGGATTCGATCCCGGGTCTCCAGGATCGTCCGGTCATGTTCAAACAGTTTTATTTCTTCCTTCCTAATTTGTATGCCTTTTATTTCCTTGTCTTGTCTTATTACATTAGCTAGTACTTCTAGCTAATGTTGAAAAGGAGTAGTGAGAGGGAACATTTCTACCTTGCTCCTGATCTTAGTGGTAAAGCTTTAGATTTTTCACTATTTCAGTATGTTGTTAGTTGTAGGTTTTTTCTTTATCAAGGAAGTTTCCCAGTATTCCTAGTTTACTGAGAGTTTGGGGTTTTTAAAATAAATTATTCATTCTTAGAGAGAGATAGAGGGACAATCTCAAGCAGACTCCTTGTGGAGCATGGAGCCTGATGTGGGGCTTGATCCCAGGATCCTGAGGTCATGACCTGAGCTGAAATCAAGAATTGTACGCTTAACCAACTGAGCCACTCAGGCACCCCTTACTGAGAATTTCTAATCAGGGATCCCTGGGTGGCACAGCGGTTTGGCGCCTGCCTTTGGCCCTGGGCGCGATCCTGGAGACCTGGGATCGAGTCCCACATCGGGCTTCCGGTGCATGGAGCCTGCTTCTCCCTCTGCCTGTGTCTCTGCCTCTCTCTCTGTGACTATCATAAATAAATAAAAATTAAAAAAAAAAAAAAGAGAATTTCTAATCATGAAAAAGAGTTGGATTTTATCAAATTTTTCTGCATATATTGACATAACCATGTGAGTTTTCTTTTTAACCTTTTGATATGATAGATTACATTAATTGGTTTTCAAATATTGAACAGGCCTTCCATACCTGCAGTAAATCCCATTTGGTCATGATGTATAATACTTTTTATTTATTATTGTATTATATTTGCTGTTATATTCTTAAGGACTTTTGTATTCATTAGAGATACTGGTCTGTAGTTGTCTTGTAATGTCTTTGGTTTTGGTATTAGGGTAATGTTATAGAGTGAGTTAAGAGAGAATTAGTTATCTTAATGGTGGATAATATCTAATTTTAACCATCAAACTAGTATTTCTGTTTAAGAATTACAGACCACTGCAGTGACTTGGTGGCTCAGTCAGTTGAGTGTCTGACTCTTGGTTTCTACTTGGGTAGTAATCTTAGGGTCGTGAGGTTGAGCCTGCTATTGGGCTCTACACTCAGCATGGAGTCTGCTTGTCCCTCTCCCTGCCCTTCTGCCCTTCCCCCTACTCATGCTCGCTCTCTCTCTCTCTCTCTCTCTCTCCCTAGGCTGGATGAATAAATAAAATATTTGAAAAAAGAAGAGGGAGAAAAAAGAAATACAGACTAATGGGGTGCCTGGGTGGCTCAGTCAATTAAGCATCTGACTCTTGATATCAGCTCAGGTCTTGACCTCAGGATTGTGAGTTCAAGCCCCACACTGGACTCCATGCTTGGCATGGAGTCTACTTAAAAAAATAAAAGAAATACAGGCCACTATTCTTTTGTTTGTGAACACATTCTTTTTAGAGTGGCACTTGGGTGGCTCAGTAAGTTAAGTGTCAGACTCTTGATCTCAACTCGGGTCATGATCCTGAGATTGTGAGATTGAACCCTACATTAGGTTCCACACTAGGCAGAAAGCCTACTTAAGATTCTCTCTCTCCCTCTCTCACTGCACCTCTCCGTCTGCCTTTGGCTCAGGGCATGATCCTGGAGTTCCAGGATCGAGTCCCACATCAGGCTCCCCGCACAGAGTCTGCTTCTTTCTCCCTCTGCCCATGTCTCTGCCTCTTCTCTCTGCATGTCTCTCATGAATAAATAAAATATTTATTTAAAAAAATGAATACTGAGAAATTACTCTCTGATCACATTCATTTCTTCAGTTCTCTCAATAAACATTTATTTATAACTTACTCTCTATCAGATATTCAGAATATTGAGGCAAATAAGGTGTGGTCACTGTGTTCAGGAAGCTCACAGTGTATTCAGGGGAATAAATTTGTAAACTAGTGGGATGCCTGGGTGGCTCAGCGGTTGAGTGTCTCCCTTCAGCTCAGGGTGTGATCCTGGGTCCCGGATCAAGTCCCACATAAGGCTCCCTGCCAGGAGCCTACTTTCCCCTCTATCTGTGTCTCTGCCTCTCTTTGTCTCTCATGAATAAATAAATTTTTTTTAAAAAAATGTAAACTAGTAATAGCAAAGCATTTTTTAAGTAATATACATAATAATATGGCACAGTAATAGATTTGCCTATGCTAAACACATATAGAAAGTATCTACTTTGAAACTGGCAACAGAGTTAAACATAAAATTAAATGTTCTAACGAATAAGATATTGACCATTTCAAGACGCCTATTTAAATTAGGAGTATAGGGATGTCTGGATGGTTCAGCAGTTGAGCGTCTGCCTTTGGCTCAGGGTGTGATCCCAGAGTCCCAGGATCGAGTCCCACATCAGGCTCCCTGCATGGAGCCTGCTTCTCCCTCTCCCTATGTCTCTGCCTCTCTCTCTGTGTCTCTCATGAAAAACTAAAGTCCTTTTTAAAAATAAATAAATTAGGAGTATAGCCTGTGGCATTAAAGGGTAAGGGTAACAAATCCTCAGCAGTATGTGCTTACAAATTAACTGGTAATAGCCTAGACTATTACTAGAGATTTTTTTTGTTTCATTTTGATGTCAAACTGAGGGCTTAGTTGACCAATTAGACAGAGCTTCGGAGATGGGTGGTCAGACCAAGACTGATTGTACATTTCCTTAAATTGGCTTTAAGTTTGTACAATGGAAAATAGAGCTTCAGGAATGTTGTGTACTTGTAATCTGAATATATTAAGGAATGATTCTTAGGAGGTAAAGGAAACTCTATCACCTTCATCACATTATCAAGCTGCATCCATGTATATCCCTAAAAGAAGATTATTTTCTAAGGGGCATTTTTTGAGACATCTATGAATCCATACCTTTATTAACAAGTCACTGCTATAATCATGTTGTATAGTTTACCGATTAGGAGGGCGCCTGACTGGCTCAGTCAGTGAAACATGTGATTCTTGATCTCAGGGTTCTCAGTTTGAGCCCCATGTTGGGTGTAGAAATTACATTAAAAAAATTACTTTAAAAAATTTGCTTATGGGCAGGCCCAGTGGCGCAGCAGTTTAGTGCTGCCTGTGGCCCTGGATGTGATCCTGGAGACCCGGGATCGAGTCCCATGTTGGGCTCCCTGTGCGGAGCCTGCTTCTCCCGCTGCCTTTGTCTCTACCTCTCTCTCTCTGTATCTCTATGAATCAATCAATCAATTAATTAATTAATTAAAAATAAATAAATAATTTGCTTTAAAATTTTGCTAATTAGGTTATAGCTTGTTTAGATACTAAACAGCCCTAAGGATACACTTTGAATATGTTTTATTCAGCTAATTTAACAAAGTTTTTTGTTCATCTATTTGTTGGGCACTGTGAGTATAAAGATAGATAAAATAAAATCTCTGCCCTCAGAGTGCTCACAATTTAGAAAGATAAGCAAATATGTTAAATAATTGTTATAGGATTTAGTAAGTACTATAATACAGGTATGTTTGAGACAAATTGTGGCACAATGGAAACCATATCTTCTTAGGTTTGTCTGGGAATGTTCCACAAAGGGGAAGAGATACTGGTTATTGTATGTATGACTAGAAGTTAGCCAGTTGGGAAGGGTATTCAAGATGAAAGAGTACAAAAGAGTGAGTCTTTAATAACATGGTGTTATGGGCTGACCTGTGTTCCCCCAAAATTCCTATAGAAGCATAACCCCTAGTTCCTCAGAATGTGATTATATTAGGAGGCAGGGCCTTTAAAGAAGTGATTAAATTAAAATGAGGCCTTTAGGTGGGCCCTAATTCAATCCTACTGATGTCCTTATAAGAATAGGAAATGTAGGGCAGCTCAGGTGGCTCAGCAGTTTAGCGCCACCTTCAGCCCAGGGTGTGATCCTGGAGGCCCAGGATCAAGTCCCACGTTGGGCTCCCTGCATGAAGCCTGCTTCTCACTCTGCCTGTGTCTGTGCCTGTCTCTCTGTGTGTCTCTCATGAATAAATAAATAAAATCTTAAAAAGAAAAAAAAAAGAACAGGAAATGTAGGGACACCTGAGCGGCTCAGTGGTTGAGCATCGGCCTTCAGCTCAGGGCCTGATCCCAGGGTCCTGGGACTGAGTCCTGCATCAGGTTCCCCGCAAGGAGTCTGCTTTTCCCTCTGCCTATGTCTTTGCTTCTGTGTCTCACATGAATAAATAAATAAAATCTTTAAAAAATAACATAAAACAGATAATGTAGACATTCAAGAGACACCACGGATGTATACACACAAAGAAAAAGACCATCTACAAGTCGAGGAGAAAGTTTTTAGGAGAAACCAAGCCTTCCAACACCTTGGACACCCAGCCTCTAGAACTGTTAAGAAAATAAATTTCTGTCTTTTACGCTATCCAGTCTGTGGTATATATTGTTATGGTACCCTTCAATGTGCGTTTTTTTCACACCACCAAGAAATTCTTCAATTCTCAGCTGATGGTAATGGAATGCCTTCCCATTTCAACTCAATTCTGTCTACCCTGAGATAGCATCAGATGTCACAGGTTAAGGGTCCAGACCCACGAGACTGCCTCTCTCTTTCCTCTACTTCGGATGCCAGCGGCTACTCCCCTTTATCAACTGCTGTAGATTAGAGGGTTCAACAACCTCCTCCTGGGTTTGATTAACTGGCTAGAGCAGCTGACACAAGTCAAAGAAACATTTACTCACATTTTTTAGTTTATTATAAAGAACATAATAAAGGATACAGATGAAGAGATACATAGGTCTGAACACTGACAATTGGTTCAGTTTGGTTTAGGCAAAGGAGAAATATACTTAAAGTGTGACTAGTGTGACTCAGGAGTTTATTAATTTCACTCCATTTTAATTCATTTACGTTTGTATCTAAAAATTGAAACCAGGGGATCCCTGGGTGGTGCAGTGGTTTAGCGCCTGCCTTTGGCCCAGGGGGCGATCCTGGAGACCAGGGATCGAGTCCCATATCGGGCTCCCTGCGTGGAGCCTGCTTCTCCCTCTGCCTGTGTCTCTGCCTCTCTCTTTCTCTCTCTCTCTCTATCATGAATAAATAAATAAATAAAATCTTTAAAAATAAAAATAAAAATTGAAACCATGTTGGGGCACCTGGCTGGCTCTGTCAGTAGAGGATCGAACCCTTGATATTGGGGTCTCAAATTTGAGTCCCATATTGGGCATAGAGATTATGAAAGAGAGAAAGAGGGAGGGAGAGGGAAAGAGGAAGGAAGAAAGAGAAGGAAAGAAAGAGAAGGAAAATGACAGAAGCAATTAAAAAAATTGAAGCAGTGTAAAAAAATCAGAAGTACTATAAAGTGTTTTTGTTAAACACAACTTCATTTGTTTTAATCAGACTACATTTCACCTTAATTGTTGAAAATTCAGTGTTCCAATTAAGGTATGCTGGAAGTGTAAAATACAGATCTAGTGCCAAAGAGAGAAAGAAATAAATATCTCATTAATAACTTTTATATTATTTACAAGTTGAAATGACAAAATTTGGTGTATATTAGGTTAAGTAAAATATAATTTTGAAATTAACTCATTTCTTTTCACTTTTTAAAAATGTGACTACTGGGGATCCCTGGGTGGCGCAGCGGTTTGGCGCCTGCCTTTGGCCCAGGGCGCGATCCTGGAGACCCGGGATCGAGTCCCACATCGGGCTCCCGGTGCATGGAGCCTGCTTCTCCCTCTGCCTGTGTCTCTGCCTCTGTCTCTCTCTCTGTGATTATCATGAATAAATAAAAAATTAAAAAAAAAAAAAATGTGACTACTGGAAAAATTTTAATTTCATATGTAGCTTACATTATGTTTCTACTGGACAGCACTGATCTAGACTTTATTCAATAACCATTGGTACGTGATGGATTGATTTTTGAAGGAAATTGGAGGAGGGGAGACCCCTTAAAAAGTGATAAGGATCTGAGAGCTGGGATTAGGTGCTTCAGGATTAACTGGAGTGATGAATGGTTGAAATCCAGTTTGGACAGGAAAATCAACATTTTTCAAATTTTTTCTCTCTTTACCCTGTGTTTTATAGGATATTTTCACATTTCTCATTCAAAAGGAACTTTGACTACACCCAACCTAGTAAAGGAAGATCAGTAAATAACATACCACAACAAAACATGTTCTTTATGAGAAAAATTACAAATGCAAGCAGAGCAAGTAGAATTAACTCTGGCAATCTTTAGAGTAGGCATTAGTTTTTTGGTGTGCCTTGTAATGCCATTACACTGTTCTACAAAAGAGGCAGTCTTCTCTGACTTAACTCTACGTGTTTAAAGTCCTGTATTCCTTGATTGCAGGATTTTTTGGTTTGTTTGTTTTCCCACTCAGTTATCACAATAGCAAACATCCTCCCACCTAGCAGGAAAAAGCTAGGCTTGAGATGTATGGTCTGCAGATACCTGTTTTTGGAGCTAAGAGATTTCAGGCCATTATTCACTCATTACTTCTCTTCTTAGCAGACCTACATGAAACTATTAGGTAGGAATTTCATAACATTTCAGTCTATTCCATTTTTAAATGTATCCACCACATTTCCTCTTTTGTTTTCATTTCATTTCATTTCATTTCATCTTCCATCGAAGAACATCTCACAGGAATCAAATGATACATGATACATGTTCCAGGACATTTACCTTGCTGCGCTTCCCTAGCATTGTAATCACCAGATTTCAGGAATGCTGTAGCTCCCGACTGACTGGAGCTGGTATTCTAGTAAGTGGGACCTACTTTCAAAGTAGGTCCTGAAGACCCCAGCCAACCAACCAATCTCCCCCAAACATACCAATATAAGGTTGTATTGAGCAACCTTTCTGTTGCCCAGGGGGAGGATTGCCTAATTTAGGTGTCCCTTGCTCTGGGGATAATAAGCCCAGCGTTGACTGATTTCTGGTCAGAAGTTTATTAGGTCCCTCTTACTCAAAAAGCATCTGACTCAATATGTTCAGCACGCTTTTAGATTCTTGAGATTCAGTTGAATTCTAGTTGTAACCTTTAAAAGTGTGTATAATGCTAAAAGTAGAGTGCTCTCTGTCCCACTTAACTTTTTTGAAGGTAATTTTTTCAAATTGAATTAGCCAGATGATGTTTCAGATCTCTCTCCCTTGTACCCTTCCTCCTTTTTCACCAAAAAAATATTCTCCAGAATTCACACGTCTAAAACTTAACCTTCAGTATTGTCTTTCTCCATCACGGTTTTAACACTAATTTAGGACACATACATTCTTTGCCTTTATAATTACATTTATTTCCTTAACCATTGGGCAAATAGTTACTGGGGCAAATCCTGATTACAAATTCTGATTACAAAAAAAAAAAAAAAAAAGGGATCCCTGGGTGGCGCAGCGGTTTAGCGCCTGCCTTTGGCCCAGGGCACGATCCTGGAGACCCGGGATTGAATCCCACGTCGGGCTCCCGGTGCATGGAGCCTGCTTCTCTCTCTGCCTGTGTCTCTGCCTCTCTCTCTCTCTCTCTGTGTGACTATCATAAATAAATAAAAATTTAAAAAATTAAAAAAAACAAATTCTGATTACATTGGAGGCTGCTCTGAGTAAATGAACAGGCTCATACAGACCCGCTTTGTACTTTTACTCGTGCAATTTGCTCTTGCAAAACATTAAAGACTAATTATACTAAGTCTAGGGAGAGGGAGAAAGAAAAGATAAAGTGATTTATAGCCAAGAATGACCCTGTGAAACAAATAAATAGAAGCTAAGATAAAAAAGAACATAGAAGAGACCGGAGGAGAACAGGGCATCGAAGCTGCAAAGTCCAGCCATGAGCCTCACATGGCTATTGAGTATACATGTAGCTAATGCCACTGAGAAACTGAATTGCTGATTTTTATTAGTTTAGAATCAGAGCAATTTAAAATATTTTCCCATCAAATACAGCTTTGTTGTTACTTTAACTGTAGAAAATGGAGATGTGGGGATGCCTGGGTGGCTCAGTGGTTGAGCGTTTGCCTTTGGCCCAGGGCGTGATCCTGAGTCATGGGATCGAGTCCCACATCATGTTCCCTGCATGGAGCCTTCTTCTCCCTCTGCCTATGTCTCTGCCTCTCTCTCTCTCTCTCTCTGTGTGTGTGTCTCTCACTAGTAAATAAATAAAATCTTTAAAAAAAAAAAAAAGAAAAGAAAATGGAAATGGAAATGCGTTATAAATGTGAAATAACACAGTGAATTTCAAAGACTTAGTAGGGGGAAAAAGGGAACTACCTTAGTAATAATTGTTATATTGATACTATACTGAAATGATATTATTTGGGCTATCATGGGTCAAATAAAGTCATTATTTAATCTCTTGTGTCTTTTAAATTTTTTAATATGGCTACTAGCAAATTTTTCATAACATAAGTAGCTTGGATTATATTTCTATTGGACCTCACTGCCTTACAGGATATTATTTGTCCTTTGGCTGCTAAATTCAGTTGCTGTGGTAACTTAAGGGGCCTCTAGGCTCAGTGTTTCCTGGAAGGACTGGAATGAGGTGGGGGAGGGGAAGTGTGACCTCAGGGAAGGTTTTCTTGGATGTCACGTTTCACTCATACTTGGTTCTCTCTGCTAACGATCAGATTTAGAAAATAGCCTCATTAAAAAAAAGAGAGAGACACACACAGAGACAACATAATCTGGTTTGTGTCTGGTTCAGTAGCATCAGTTTGAATTCTAGGCCCTGAACCAAAACCCAAAAGAAAATGCACACACACACACACACACACACACACACCCCGTTTACCAACTAGAAAAATTGTGTCCAGTTACTGTGCTCTCTCTGCTCACCCTCTTCCCCCCATCCTGAAGGAATTGCTAGGCTACAGATTAACTGGCATTAGGAAATTGACCATTGATATCCATCCCTTCCCTCCGGAGCCCCAGCAAAGCCTTGATAACAATCTCTCACCCAAATCTGTTGTTAGAACCAAATTGTTTTCTTTGTTTACTCTTACACTGGAGCCTCCTCTCTCTGTCTCTCTCTCTCTCCTTTCATTATCTTTCATCTTCCTTTTTTCGAATTTTTCTTATCTCTTTTCCCCCACTCATCTCAGCCTGTAATTAATAAGAATCAATTGAGACTGTCCCTTTTTTATTCTGTAAGTGGAAGTGGTACAGGACTTTTGTCCCCTGCATGCCCTCAGTCCTTGGTTGGCAGCAAAGCAAAGTTTATTGAGCAAGAGTATAAAGCTCCCCGAGAGGGAGGGGGGCCCAGTTGGTTGCCCCTGGAGTTTCTAAGTTTAGGGGTTTTTATGAGCTCTTTTAAGCGAAACTTTCTTAAGTGATCAGAGTGTGCTGAGTCGTGCCAATCAGGGCTTTGGTCACGTATCTGTCTCCCTGTTTGGTTAATGTCTCTGTGCTGATGGTCTTTTTTTCCTGACATCTGGAGGCTTAGGTCTTAACTGCCCCTTGCCTGTGATACCAACAAATGCTTTGTGGTTAACTGTCTTATTTTATTTAGGAATTTTTGCAGAAGTCATTTCTGCAAAGGCTGAAAAGCAAACTGTTAGTGTGATCCTGCCTACGCTGCAGAACAAGATGTCAATGCTATTTTATTTCAGCTGTCCTGACTCCATATTTTCTTGCTGGGGACCCTGGCCCTAACTACTTAACTGTTCAACTAACTCCTAACAGAATAAGAAGAGAAATGCTATAAATTCCTTAAAAGCCACGACACTTTTTTGTCCTACATGCTGATGAAACCCGTTTCTTGGAGAGTACCTGACATGTAGTGTGCACTCAGCAAACACCTTTTTAACTGAATTTGGTAATTGTTCCATCTTCAGATGCTATAAACCTGAGCCTAGAGGCAAAATGTTGTAGAATCGGTAGGATTCAGAATAGGTGGTATGGTAAATGCCATATTAAGGAGTTTGGATTGTATCCCAAAAGCAGTTGATTCTCTCCTTCCTGCAGCCCAGGAGAGTTGGTCTGGCTCCCAGATATTCAGGTTTTCTTCCTCCCAGGAGAGAGTGTGCTAATCAGAGAACAAGGAGAGCCAAAAAGTGGCCCAGTTCTTTCCTTGCTAGCTTTTCTTCTCCAGACTGCCCTTCCTTCCCCTTCAAGATTGTAGACCTAGTCTATAATCAAAAGGCAGCTGATAAGTTCATGGCATTGTGAATCCTTCTGCTTACACACCTTCAAACAACCTTAACTTTCAGATAGCAGCACCCCGTTGACTCTACCTTGTGTAAATAGCATTTAGTCTCATCTCTATAGATTGACTTAATTCCCAGCAGATGGAGAACACAAATTAATTTGCCCTCCCACAGGCTTTTCTGGAGCATTTTGTCTGTGAAACTAAGATGCTATAGCAGCTATTAGAAGGGGGAAGGAGGACCAGTTTGAAAAAAAAAAAAAAGAAGAAGGGGGTAGGGTGAAGGATGTGGTTTTTAAAAGGGGGTGGGAGGAGGGAGGGAGTTGTTGCCTAGGGTGGGGGCAGAGTTTGAAGTCACCAAATTCCGAGAGGTCACGGGATCACTTGAGCCGGGTGTGGGGCGGGGCCGGGGGGCTTGTCTTCCTTGCAGGCGCCACCCTTTGCAGAGATTATAAATTAGTGCCTGGCGAGCTCTAACGGTGAGAGCGAGGAGGAGATGTGCTGCGGAGCTGGGGACCAGTAGAAAAACTTGCTGCCAAGAAGGACATTTTGGAGGTTTTGTTCACTGGAAGGCGGTGTCTCTGGGATCCCAACTCCCAGATCTTTATTGAAGATTGGAATAGAATTAAATTAGGGCCATGGGGACACAGAAGGTAAGAAGAACTAATAGAATTATCAGTTATTTTTTTGCTTGTTGGGGGTACACTCAAAAGGCAGGCCTTTATGGAGGTGCTGTGCTCCGTTTTAATCTAAGTCATCTAGCCATCTCAGGCCTGTTCGTTTCTTCTCCAGCCTGGGATGCCATGGTTCTGCCAGTTATCTTTGGATGTCCAAGCCTATTAAGGATTTATCCCAGTCCCATTCACCTCCCTGTCGCAGGGAAAGCCACCTGGAGAAGCTATGTGTTTTTCTCAGGGTTGTTACTGTTTTTAACATAATCACATGGTACTGAGGATGCGGGGATGAGATGCCTGAGTCTGCAGGCTGCTTAGCTGTGTTGATTCCAAGTATGGGTCTCTTGAGCCAGCAGGAAGATTCCTCTGGAAGCATTAAACCTTGAGAGGACCTGGGATTCGTTTGAGGGCATGGGTCAGTGTCCGGCCATCTGCTCTGTAACCTAGAGTCCTTGGATATTAAGGAGAGAGAATTCCAGTTATCTTTATTGTGGTTGTGATTGTGAGTGCACGATACATTAATGTGTTACTGTGTGTTATGGAAGCAGTATTTTTACAGGGAGAAAATCGTTGTCACCAGGGTGAACATCTCTTACTTCATTTGAAAATGAAGGAAGATAAGGGATGAAAAAACAGGGTGGAAAATGAAAAGGCCCTCAAGGATAGTAAATGATGATGAGGCCAGGCTGAAAGGAAGAAGAGGTCCTTACTGATGAGAAGTAGATTACACAGCTGTGTGCGGGCGGGGGTGCTTTGGTGCTTATACCTGGTGGCCTGGGGTGCAGGGTCAGCTTCGGATAACCAAAACTCCTGGCCACTCTGTCTAACCTAAAAGGAGGAGGGAGTTAAAGGTAAGGAAGGGTTGGGCAGGCGCCGCAGAAGATGTCCTCAGCCATAAAAATTGAGCTTATCTTGAACTGAAAATCTAACACTCACTTAAATTACTCCCAACAAGGTGAGAGATGACTCCCTCCTCCCCCCCACAGACTCCTGTGTGTTAGGTTGGGAGTGAACTTGTGTTCTCCCTTTGTGGGGTGGGGGTAGCGGTACAAAATGAAGTAAACAGGAAGAATTTCAAATGTGACCAGGATACCGTGGGTAGATTTTATAGATTACGTTATCCTGAGCAATAAGAACAGTGAAGACACCACCACCACTCTGGTCTTCAGTAGGATCCTGGGGTACAGGATAAGACAACACTGGATCTAGCTGTTTCCAAAATAGTCCATTTTTAGGAATCCCAGGGCTCTCTTTTCCTGCAGTTCTATGCTTGCTTTTACCTGGGGCAGTTTTTTTTTTTTTTTTTTTAATAGTTTCAAACAGATTAACCCAGTTGTTCTTAACTTTCTAGCCAAATTTTCTTGACACTTTTCCCAAGTGTACGTGGTTGTCTATATATCTCTGGATAAGTTCTTGAGGATAACCGGTTCTTTTGTGTTCCATTTATTACCTAAATTTCATTACGTTTTTGTTCTTTACATAGCACTCTTGGGCTAAGTGCTCCTAGTATATCTCCTTAATCGAGAAGAAACCATCATTATTCAAGAGCTTTAAGGAAAGTTTCTTCCCTTCTCCCTCTTCTGCCCCCCACCCCAGGTCACGGTGTCTCTGATCTTTGCCATCTCCATTGCTACAATAGGCTCTTTCCAGTTTGGCTATAATACCGGAGTCATCAATGCTCCTGAAATGGTGAGTGCCAGGCAACTAGAGTTAGAATTTGGAATTGGGAAATTATTCCTTTAAAGCGGGATTCAAAAAAAAAGTGGGGTTCAACAATGAAGAATTTCAGTAAAACTTGGTATCTAGCTTGGTGAAGGCGGGAGAGACAGAATAATATTGTTGGGGAAGGCTAACTGAATCATTAATCAAAGCAAAAAGCTCAGTTGCTCTCTATTACCTTGACTGGACTGTACCCATTCTTCCTCTCACCTTCTCATGGCACACTTCTTTTGTTATCCCTCAGGGGGGTTAGTTACAACGGGGGTGGGAGGGTCTTAGGGGAGGACTAGGGGTAGTCTACTGAACATCTGTGCTACTACCTATCTGGATTTTCAGGACAAATCAAAATTGTTCTTTTCAGAGCTACCATTAACCTCCAGTATGTTCTCTATCTCTTCCATCTGCATCCATTTACTTGATTCTCTGCTGTTAATCCGTAATGCTGTTTTCTTAGAGAAAGATCCCCCCCGATATTTGCCCCTTCTCTCATTCAACTGTAACAGTCTGCCCACCAATCATTTTAATTTGCAGATAATAAAGGACTTTCTCAATTACACCTTGGAAGAGAAATCGGAAAACCTTCCCACTGAAGTGTTACTCACTTCCCTCTGGTCCTTGTCTGTGGCCATCTTCTCTGTTGGTGGTATGATTGGCTCCTTCTCTGTTGGACTCTTTGTCAACCGCTTTGGCAGGTATTGACCAGAAACTGGGTAAGGAAGGGGGCTATACTGGTTGCATTGGGAACAGGTATTGAGAATTAGGATGGGGAGGCCATGATGCATTTGAATGAAAACATCCCCAATTCGAATTGAGGTAAACTAAGCCAACTGGCACTGAATAGGACTGCTTGAAGCTATGCTGCCCATTAAAGAGAGTCGCCTTTGCAGTCCAGCTGAAGCTAATTCAGTAGTCTCTAATAAAGTGCACTATGGAATTTCCCAGAAACGTACTTGATTTACAAGGTCAGGAGTTGTTTACTTTTCTTAAAAATTTTGGGATTTCATGCAAGTGTTTTCATTATTTTATAAAGCAGGATTGGGAGGAAACATTTTATAATCCTTGGCCTGTGGTAAATGTGGATAATGGCCAAATTACTGACATTTTTTTCCCCAAAAAAGAACATTGAATCTTCTCATTCCACACTGACTTAATAAAACATCGTAGAATATTTTCAGTTATAACTGGTGAAGAAATCATTGCAGTTGCTAATTAGATGTTCTGGAAACACAAGTAAAATTTAACTTTAAAAAAAAAATTAAAGCGGGCACCCCATGTGGCTCAGTGGTTTGGCGCCACCTTCAGCCCAGGGTGTGGTCCTGGAGACCAGGGATCGAGTCCCGCGTCGGGCTCCCTGCATGGAGCCTGCCTCTCCCTCTGCCTGTGTTTCTGCTTCTATCTCTGTGTTTCTCATGAATAAATAAGTAAAATCTTTAAAATAAACTAAAAGTAAATATAAATAAATAAATTAAAGCAACCCATTTTACTTGATAATGTTTGATGTTTGTTGTGTTTGCATTTTTAAGGCCACAATGTGGCTACTCAAGTCACTGAAATTTTATTTTTTTTAATTAATTAATTTTTTTAAAAAATTTTGTTTATTTATTCATGAGCGACACAGAGAGGCAGAAACACAGGCAGAGGGAGAAGCAGGCTCCAGGCAGGGAGCCCAACGTGAGTGAAGTGAAACTCCTCCCGGGACTGGGACTGGGACTGGGACTGGGATCACACCCTGAGCCAAAAGGCAGATGCTCAACCGGTGTCCCAAGTCATTGAAATTTTAATGTGCCTTTCCCATAACTCCCTGTGACTTTCTTCCTATTGTTATTTTATTAGCAAAAGAACCTAATAGAGGAAGTGGGGTCTCCCAGGAAAGGAATGCAGAGAAAGGTAAAAACAGAATGAGGGATGAAAATTTACCCTTTAACAGTAGGCTCTCTTTGGCTGCATATTTAGGATCTGCCTGGGAGCTTTTAAAAGTACCAGGGTTTCAGAACTCCCTGGATAATTCCAGCAGACCACCCAAGGGGAGAGTTGCTGAAGCTGCTGAAGCTCTAGTTTTTCCCAACATCTGCAGTAAATTTTCAGTGTTAATCTCTTACTTCCATTTTCGGTTAGCTGTTTCCATGGCTTTGCCTCCCACATTTAACACATAGATGCAGTAATTTGTTATTTTATACTGGCTATCAATACTAATTGAAAATGGCCTCCCCACAAGCTAGCCTGGAGCCAGGAAAGCTGTCCACTTTCTGCCCATAAAAAAAAAAAAACTTTAGTCTGAAATCAGTCTTCATTAGTATGTTGGTGGCATCCAAGCAACTATATTATAATAAAATACAGTAAGAAGCATAAAAAGAGGGCAGCCTGGGTGGCTCAGCGGTTTAGCGCCACCTTTAGCCCAGGGCCTGATCCTGGAGACCCGGGATCGAGTCCCACGTCAGGCTCCCTGCGTGGAGCCTGCTTTTCCCTCTGCCTGTGTCTCTCATGAATAAATAAAATCTTTAAAAAAAAAGAAGAAGGGATCCCTGGGTGGCGCAGCGGTTTGGCGCCTGCCTTTGGCCCAGGGCGCGATCCTGGAGACCCGGGATCGAATCCCACATCGGGCTCCCGGTGCATGGAGCCTGCTTCTCCCTCTGCCTGTGTCTCTGCCTCTCTCTCTTTCTCTCTGTGTGACTATCATAAATAAATAAAAATTTAAAAAAAAAAAAAAATTAAAAAAAAAAGAAGAAGCATAAAAGGATCAGCACTGGTCCAGAAATTTCTCTTGAATGTGTTCAGGGACCAGCTGTATCAGGATTGCCCAGTACCAATGGTTCTCAAACCTTAGCTAGAATCCAATCACCCAGCTTTTGGGAACAGATTGCTGGCCTCTGTCCCAGAGTCAGACTTAATGATTTAGTAAATTGGGATGGGGTGGGACAATTTTAATTTCTTGCAGATTTGAAGCTAATGCTGTTAGTTAGTGGACAACTTAAACAAGCTTTCTAGGTGAGTTTTATGCACACAGAGGTATAAAAACCATTGATCTTATCCCAGCCAGAGATGTTCTGATAATAGTAAGAGGAAAAGTTAGACTACAAGAGAAGATCTATGAACCTGGAGAAGGGTAGAGAGATAAGGAAAGGAGGAAAGAGATCAGGCCAGGCCTATTTTGCTAACTTCTCTTGTCTTCATTTAACCTTTCAGGCGCAATTCAATGCTTATGGTCAACCTCTTGGCTGTTGCTGGTGGCTGCCTTATGGGGTTCTGCAAAATAGCGCAGTCGGTTGAAATGCTGATCCTGGGCCGATTGATTATTGGCCTCTTCTGCGGCCTCTGCACAGGTTTTGTGCCCATGTACATTGGAGAGATCTCTCCCACTGCCCTACGGGGGGCCTTCGGCACTCTTAACCAGCTGGGCATCGTCATCGGGATCCTGGTAGCTCAGGTACTCTAGAACTCATGCTCTGAGTTTTAGTCATGGCTCATTAAATGAGTTAACATAGATAAGCTCAGGAATATCTGCATCTATTCAACTATATGTAAGTTTCAGGTACTTATTGTAGCTCACAGACAGCTAAAGAAGCAGGAAGGGTAGAGAAAGTAACTTTTTTCCTGCTGTAAAAAAAATGGATGATTTGCTGAAATGTGTTTTTTCTGACTTTTTTTTTTAAACCAACTTGTGGCTTATATATATATATATATATATATATATATATATATATATATAAAGAATGAGCTTTACAGTATCATATTGATCTGGTTTCTAGATCTTCGGTCTGAAAGTCATCATGGGAACTGAAGAGCTTTGGCCCCTGCTCTTGGGCTTCACCATCATTCCAGCTGTCCTGCAAAGCGCCGCCCTTCCATTTTGCCCCGAGAGCCCTAGATTTTTGCTCATTAACAGAAAGGAAGAGGAGAATGCTAAGGAGAGTGAGTATCCTTCACACTTTGACTGTAGGAATTTTAGGGTTGTGGTTTAGGGCATTGGATCTGTTTGGTCCTCTCCTTTCCTTGCCCCCTCAGAACCCAAATGGAGACTTCCCTGATTGCTCTTGAGTCAGAAACTTTCAACCCCTAAAGAGTGACATGAGAAGCAGGTTAAGGCACAGATGCTAATTGATGAGCCATATCCAGAGCTCATCTCTGTGGCTTTTGCCCAGCTGTATTAGAGGGGAAATGAAGATGGAATAGCACCTAATCTTTATCTTTTGTTTGACCAGTCCTCCAACGATTGTGGGGCACCCAGGATGTGAGTCAGGACATCCAGGAGATGAAAGATGAGAGTGCTAGGATGGCACAAGAAAAGCAAGTCACTGTGCTGGAGCTCTTCAGATCGCGCAGCTACCGGCAACCCATTATCATTTCCATCATGCTCCAACTCTCCCAGCAGCTCTCTGGAATCAATGCTGTGAGTAGCTACTCTGTGGCCAGCGGGGGTTGCCCACTGCACTTAACTCACTAGAGGGGCTGAGCACAGGCAATTGCTCACTTTGTTCCATCTACAGAGTCAGAGTCCCCCAGTGATGCTTGCCACACGCAGCCACTCCAAAAATGTTGATTACCCAATTTTAACTTAGTTTTAGTTTTGTTTGTTTGTTTGTTTGTTGTTTGTTTTTTTAATAAGATTTATTTTAGGGGCACCTGGGTGGCTCAGTCAGTTAATGATCTGCCTTCAGCTCAGGTCATGATCTCAGGGTCCTGGGATCAAGCCCCAAATCGGGTGCCCTGCTGAGTAGGGAACCTGCTTCTCCATCTCCCTCTGCCTGCCTTTCACCCTGCTCATATTTTCTCTAATAAATAAAATTGTAAAAAAGAAAAAGATTTAATTATTTTAGAGAGAGGGGCAGAGGGATAACGAACCTTGAGCAGACCCTGCACTAAGTGCAGAGTACGACATGGGGCTCAATCTCACAACCCTGAGATTACCACCTGAGCCAAAACCAAGAGCACTTAACCAACACTTAACCAACTGCACTATCCAAATACCCCTGTTTTTATTTATTTACCATTTTTTAAGTTTATTTAAGTCCTCTCTGCACCCACCGTGGGGCTCAAACTCACAACCCCAAGATCAAGAGCCAGCCAGGTGCCCCTGTTTTTTTTTTGTTGTTTTTTTTTTTTTTTAAAGATTTTATTTATTTATTCATAGACAGAGAGAGTGAGAGACAGGCAGAGGGAGAAGCAGGCTCCATGCAGGGAGCCCGACGTGGGACTCGATCCCAGGTCTCCAGGATCGCGCCCTGGGCTGAAGGCGGCGCTAAACCGCTGAGCCACCCAGGCTGCCCGGTGCCCCTGTTTTTATTTAAGATTCTATCTGCAGGGATCCCTGGGTGGCGCAGCGGTTTGGCGCCTGCCTTTGGCCCGGGGCGCGATCCTGGAGACCCGGGATCGAATCCCACATTGGGATCCCGGTGCATGGAGCCTGCTTCTCCCTCTGCCTATGTCTCTGCCTCTCTCTCTCTCTGTGTGACTATCATAAATAAATAAAAAAATTAAAAAAAAAAAAAGATTCTATCTGCAGTATGTGTTTTCCATGTGGAAAAAAAAAAGAAAATAAATAATAAACGAAAAATTCATCACCTTTAGTCTCGGAACTTCTAAACATTTGTCCTTTCAAACTTTTTTCAGTATATAGGACATTACAAATGTGGGACTTGATCCCAGAACTTCAGGATTATACCCTGAGCCGAAGGGAGACTCAACCACTGAGCCACTCAGATGTCCAGAGTCTTATTTTAGAAAATACAAATATACATAGTTTCTATCCGAGGTTATATGTATTTGAAGAGTTGTTTCCTGAGAAGGTAAATCCCAGCGTAGACACATAAAAAGTCTGACAAATACAGCTATAGAGGCAAAAACACAGGATGAAATAATAAATTCCTGACCCAAACCTTAGGGACTGAACCTAGATGATCTAGATCCTGTTCCCTTGTTACTTTGAGGTTTGAGTCCAATATTTTGACATCTGTTTAACTATGGTAGCTATAGCAACTTTACATTTCAGCACACTGATCAGTAAATAATTAAAAATAATACATACTAAAGAGTAGTTTATTTAATAGTATATGTTAAAAGGATAGCTGGTATCATTTGCTAAAACACTTGGAAGGGACCTAGAGCTAGGGTTTCCAGCCCAAGTTCTGTTTCTAATTACATGAGCAGGCTGAGATTATTTCTCAATTTCTTCACTGTCAAATTAACATATTGGTGTGGGCTTATCACTGTTTTAGGGGTTAGGGGAATTGTCCATTGAGGAAGTGTAATTGAGGAACTTGCTGCTGGTTGGCTTTGTTGGAAGAGCACATAACTCTTGATCTCAGGGTATGAGTTTGAGCCCCACATTGGGGGTAGAGATTACTAAAAACAAACCCAAAACTTTAAAA
This sequence comes from Canis lupus dingo, assembly GCF_003254725.2. Taxonomy (NCBI): domain Eukaryota; kingdom Metazoa; phylum Chordata; class Mammalia; order Carnivora; family Canidae; genus Canis; species Canis lupus. Next base: position 37,526,481 of record NC_064269.1, on the reverse strand, counting down.
TGTACCAAAAAAAGCTTAATTGAAAAAATTAATGGGACTAAAACCTTTATATCTAAGTTAATAAAATAGAGGTAAGGAAGAGACTTCATGAGCAGAAGGAATGAGCATAGAAGAAAAAATGGAAATGAGTAGCTAGAATTAAAAAGAACTAAAAACAAAGATACAGAAGATAATTTATTTGCAGAAAAGATACTGTAATTGAACCAAAAAAACCCGGAAAGGACTCCTTAACCTCCTGACACTTTTATTTTTCTTTTTTTTCTCTCTTTTTTTTAAGATTTTATTTATTCATGAGAGACAGAGAGAGAGAAAGGCAGAGATACAGGCAGAGGGAGAAGCAGGTTCCCTGCAGGAAGCTTGATGTGGCACTCCTGGGATCACGCCCTGGGCCAAAGGCAGATAACCAACTGCTGAGTCACCCTGGCATCCCAAGTTTATTTTTCTAAGGGTTCTCTTTTTTAACTGTTATGCACAACTGCAGTTTCAAAGTTGTCTTTTGTTTCCTATTAGGTGTTCTATTACTCAACAGGAATCTTCAAAGATGCAGGTGTTGAGGAGCCAATCTATGCCACCATTGGTGCAGGGGTGGTCAATACTATCTTCACTGTTGTCTCTGTAAGTTGGATGGTGTGATAGTTTGGGGTAGGGGGAGGGCCATTCTAACTGTGCCATGTTCAAGGATGGGTTTCAAGTCCTGCCATTTCCCTACTATCGTTTAAACCTTTGTGTTGTTTCATTTTGGGGGGGAAGAAGAGCTAGTGAATGATGGGTATAAGGAGTCTTCACTCTAAGCAAATATAAAAGGGATGAGAAAGAGGGAGGTATAAAAAGGATCCTGTAGGATGCTTTTAACTCGGAACTAAAAGGGGAAGTGTGATTTTAATAAGTATCCTGCTACTGGTAAGGCAGATTCAGGTAGAAGGGAAAGCTGAAATTTTATGTTCTGTTCTTATTCCTTTAGCTGTTTCTGGTGGAAAGGGCAGGGAGGAGAACTCTACATATGATTGGCCTTGGAGGGATGGCTGTTTGTTCCATCCTTATGACCATCTCGTTGTTATTAAAGGTGAGTGCTCTTTGAGTGAAGGAAAGGGAGGGATTACAGGTGATTCTGTGACACAGGTGGGAAGATGAGGGTGGAGATCCATAAAGTCACATGCCCAGAGTTTTAAGAAAAGTGAATCATCAGAGATGGGTAATTAAACTGCCGGAATTCTTATATCTAAATGACATATAGTTTGCAAAATACCTTATGTAATTTAATTCTTCAAGTCATCTCAAGGTAATTATTCCCATTTTATGAGTGATGAAATGATTTTTGTGCCAATTGACACAGATGGAACACAAGGCTAGGATTCAAAAACCCAGGGCTTTTGACTCTTAAGTCCAATTAACTCCATTGTAACCCAGGACAGAAGGGAGCTTTTCATTGTCAAGTCTTCTCCTCTGGGAGGCTAGATCCTATCCAGGCCGAGCTGTCTTTACTACTCACTTTCCTTTGTTCCTTCCTCATTTAGGATAACTATAATTGGATGAGCTTTGTTTGTATTGGGGCTATCTTGGTCTTCGTAGCCTTCTTTGAAATTGGCCCAGGCCCCATCCCCTGGTTTATTGTGGCCGAACTCTTCAGCCAGGGACCCCGCCCAGCTGCAATGGCAGTGGCTGGTTGTTCCAACTGGACCTCCAATTTTCTGGTTGGGCTGCTCTTTCCTTCTGCTGCAGTAAGTAAATTAAAACAAAACTAACCAAGACCATTTTGAAACCAGCTCACCTAAGCCAACAGGTTTAAAATCTGGTTACTAACACCACAGGACTAGGTGTCAAGTGTTTCATGTTTGGTGTTTTCTTTAAGATTTTATTTATTTTAGAGAGAGCATGAGATCAAATGTGGAGGTGGGGGTAGGGGGGGGAGCAGAGAAAAAGGGAGAGAGAATTTCAAGCAGACACTGCATTGAACACAGCCTGACATGGGGCTCCATCTCACGACCCTGAGATCAGGACCTGAGCTGAAACCAAGAGTCACAGAGATGCTCAACTGACTAAGCTACGCAGGCATCCCAGATATCAAATGTTTTAAACCAGATTTTCTTTCTTGTTCTCAATGACCTATAGAAAAAGGAATGGTTGTAAAAAAGGATTGAAGCAGGAAGGCAAAACTGGGAACTTTTTATTTTTTTAAAGGAAACTCTACCTATAACACGGGGCTCAAACTCAAGAGCTAGAAATCAAGAGTTGCATGTTCTGCTGACAGAGGGAGCCAAGTACCCCAAAACTGGGAACATTTATTTAATTTTTTAGAGGATTTTATTTATTTATTCATGAAAGACACAGAGAGAGACAGAGGCAGAGGGAGAAGCAGGCTCTATGCAGGGAGCCCAATATGGGACTCGATCCCCCAACTCCAGGATCACGCCCTGGGACAAAGGTGGGCACTAAACCACTGAGCAGCCCAGGCGTCCCAAAACTGGGAACTTTTGAAAGACCACTAGTCTGAGGTGATTACAAAGGCATAGTTCTGCCTAGATACAATGATCATGATAAGTCTCAAAGGATTCCAAACCAGCACTTAAAATCCACAATTTGGATTAGCTAGTGTTAATGACTTCATGACCTTAAAGGCTCATTGAGATGGGAAGGAGAGGAGTTGGGCAATGACCAGATCTTACACTGATACTCCTTTTTCTGTATCTTTTCACTAGTTCTACTTAGGAGCCTATGTATTTATCATTTTCACTGGCTTCCTCATCGTCTTCTTGGTCTTCACCTTCTTCAAAGTCCCTGAGACCCGTGGCAGGACTTTTGAGGAAATCACCCGAGCCTTCGAAGGGCAGGGGCAGGATGCCAACAGAGCGGAGAAGGGCCCCATTGTGGAGATGAACAGCATGCAGCCGGTGAAGGAGACCGCCACTGTCTAAGCCATGCCTCCTTCCCGCCTCCCTCCCAACATGGAAAAACCACCTCTCCCGGATGAGGGAGAAATCGAATCAGGTTGTAACCCAGGACTGTTTCTGAATGCTGCTACTTGATTCCTTTCTCTTCCCCACACACTCCATGAGCACTCAGAAGAACCCAATGCTGGAGTTAGTTGTATCTTCAATGGTTTTGAAACGTTTCATTTCTTGGACATTCTCTTCTGTTTAGAAGAGACCAAGTGAACCTACCTTCATTTCAGGAGGAACTGGCCACTTGCCATATGACAACATTGTCAGCTCTTCCTACCTGGGGTTCTGGTAGGTCCTCACCAGGGCGAATAGGGGAATAAGAGTGAGGTGCAGCCCCGCCCCCCCCCCCCCCCACACACACACCAGACCTCCCAGGAAGCATATCTACATAAGTGTGGAGGGCTGAGAGGGATTAAATAGAAGCACCCTCCTCGCTTCCATACAGCTCTGCAGAGCAAATTAACTTGAGTTTTATTTATTTTATCTTCTGGTTTTATTGCATAAATATTTATTTTTTTAAGTGTAAAGTAATTTTACCAAATAATGCAAACATAAGGAAATTGAGGTTAGAGTTAGAGGGAGGTGCTTAAAGAGAGGTTTATAGGGTAGAAGATTTGATACGGGAGAGGTCAAGGTGCAATAAGGAGGGGAGATTCAGGGAGAAACAGAATGTGTTCTCAGACGGTGTGTGAAGTTTGCACGTTGCCTCTTAACCTTTCAGGTGGAAACTCTCAAGTTTAATTTCTCAGAAAAGTCATGTGCCTGTATTAAGCTACTGCTTACCTTTGGAATTTTTTTCTTTGTTTAAAATTACATGTAATATTACTTGAAATCTAGGGGTATTATTAAGATGGGCATTATAGTTCACAGTGGTTGATGGGTTCTAATTTTGGTTGGAGTCCAGAGAAGGAAGGGAAGGTTATTTCTAGAAATCCTTTCTCCTTGCACTGGACCAAATGACTTCCTACCCTTGTAGTGGACTCATTTTTTTGTGGGGGTTTGTTTTGTTTGTTTTAAAAATATTCCTAACACCCGCCTAGTAGGAGAACCTTCTAAATGAGCAACCCAAATAATGGTTCTTGATAGAGGTTCAGTATTTTCTCCATTTTGTTATTTAGGAGATTTTAGTTATTGATTGTTGTTTTGTTTTAAGCCATAGCTTTAAAAGAATTCAGAGGAGAATGTTCATAACTAACTTGGAATTTGTAACCTCAGCTCTGGGAGAGGATTTTTCCTGAACGACTATTATCTAATGGAAGTATGTTGTTGCTTTAGGGTCATGGCATGCTTGTTCTTCTGTTACCATATTTCCATAGTATTACGTACAAGTGCCCTTAGGGGCCCATACATTTGGGATGGTATGAGTAAATGTGCAGTGTAGCCCACACTTGAGAGTATGAATGTATACGCACTGTCACTTTGCTCTGGGTGGAAGTTGTTTATTGGTAACTTGTGTCCCCTATGCTCTATAGCCCCCTTTTGAATAGAATATGTTAAAACTCATCTCTATGTATATAAATAACACTGCCTCTGCTGGGTGGAATTTGCATCTATGGTTTTCTTCCAAACTGTAGAGTTCAGTCTCCCCTTTCCTTGTTGGAGAGTTGGGAGAGAACTCCTTAAATCTTGACATTGAGGGTGGAGGATTCACCTCCCTCTAGACCCAGATGGTGGGAATAGCAAAGAAAAGTGTGAGATCAGAACATTGTGGCCTCTTGGAAGAGAGTCGTGGAGAAGGGGCCTTTCTTTTAAGGGGATAAGAAACAAACTGAAGACTTCTAACTATGGAGCATTTTAAGAGTCCAATGAGTTGGAAGGATGGATGCTTGCCCCAGGTCATGGACACCTCCACAAATCATCTAGTTTCCCAGTATTTTTATAAATGGAGATTGGGCCCCATGACACTTTACTTGGTCTTCCTTCTTACATAGGTTTTTTGATTACCCTTTCTCTCCTTGGTGCTTATATACTTAAGACCCTTTAGCCAAACCCTTGCCAATGACAGTATTTCAGTCACTAGTTCTCACTGTTTCCTCTGATCATTGAGCCTTTGGAAAAAAAATCTCACAGAGCTTATATGTAATGGGGCTTGGTTGAACAGATGACTTCCTGTAACTGCACCTCTACTTTTGGCTTCTCAAAAACAGTGGGTTGGCAGTAATGCAGCGTGGAAGTTTTCCCATTTCTCAGTGACCAGATTGTGAATATTTCCAAATGGATTTTCTATTATTAATGTTACTGTGGTTTGTTTCGAAATAAAAATTCTGAATGTACATGTGACATCATGGGCTTGGTTTTTTGGAGGTTTTTTGGGTTTGTTTTGTTTGGGTTTTTTTTTTTTTAAGATTACTTATTTATTTATTCATAGAGACACAGAGAGAGAGAGAGGTAGAGACACAGGCAGAGGGAGAAGCAGGCACCATGCAGAGAGCCTGACTTGGGACTCGATCCAGGGTCTCCAGGATCACACCCTACGCTGTAGGCGGCGCTAAACCGCTGCACCACCGGGGCTGCCCATGTTTTGGGTTTTTGTTTTTTTGATCCTTCCTATAGGAAGGAGAAAATCCACTTTAAATCCTGGTTTGGCCACCCAATACCTGTTACCTTAAGTAAGTTTCTTTTTAGGATCTAATACAAATGAAAACGGTACTTGTTTATGACACAGATGAAATGAACAGCCTTACTGCATTGCTTTGCACACTTAATAAATTTTTGTTTTGTTTCCCCAGTTAGAATACTTTTCTCTCTTCTGCTCTTTTTTACTTCCTTTCCCTACTAGTCTTTGCTCTCTGAAATTCATCCTATTCTGATGTCAGGATATCCATATTACATGTATTCATCCATTTAAGATTATTTTTAAGTAATCTCTGCACCTAATGTGGGGCTTGAACCTACAACCCCAAGATCAAGAGTTGCACATCCTACCAACTGAGCTGGACAGGTGCCCCCCCATGTTACATTTATATACCTACTTAAGATCCTTCAGTAGCAAAAAAAAAAAAAAAAAAAAAAAACTTAAGCCCCCATCACACCGCCTCCCAAAGGCAAGGTCCCTGCTATCTTTTTAGTTTATCATTCCTTAGTTCCCACCCATTTCACTTCATCCATTAACGCCTTTAACACACCCATTTCACTTCATCCATTTCATCCATTTCATCCATTTCCCACCCATTTCACTTCATCCATTAACGCCTTTAACACACCCATTTCACTCATTAACACCTTCACACCTTCATTTATGTATTTCTGACATTCTCTACATTTCCTTTCACTTAAGGTATTTGAATGGCTTTTTATTTCTGTTTAGCTCAGGCATGAGCTCCATAAAGACTGCCTTATTGGCAAACAGTCCCTCACACTTCTCTTTAGTGAATGAGAATGAAACCCTGAATGTCCTGAAAGAACTTGGTGACTGCACCATAACCCCCATAATTGTGGGGATCTTAGCTCCCTTTTTCCATCTTTTATTTATTGATTGGAGAAAGAGTGGGAGAGGGAGAACCAGACTCCCCAGTGAGCAGGGAGGTGGAGACACAGGTATGGATCCCAGGACCCAGAGATCACTACCTGAGCAGAAGGAGGAGGATTAACTGAGCCACCCAGGTGCCCCTCCCTTTTTCCATCTTTTAATTCATTCTCCAGGGGCACCTGGGTGGCTCACTGGTTGAGTGTCTGCCTTCAGCTCAGGTTGTGATCCCAGGGTCTTGGGACTAAGTCCCACATAAGGCTCCCTGCAGGGAACCTGCTTCTCCCTTTGCTTATGTCTCTGCCATTCTCTGTCTCATAAATAAATAAAATATTTAAAAAATAATACTGCATTCTTGAATAACCAGAGTAATCAAAACAGATCCTGTCACTGCCCTTAAAGCCTTCCCATTACATCTTGTCACACTTAAAATATCATCCAAACTCCTTTACTCTGGCCTGTAGATTCTGTGACCGTACATCCCAGCTCACTCCTATTACCCTAGTGTAACTTAGGGTATACTGCTTCTCATTCATTATCAAAATCACTTTAAAGATATCTTACGGTTACTCTACCTAAAAGGTTTGCTTCCCCAACTTCATCTCTTGCTATTCTGCTCACAGAAGTCTAGCCCCACTGGCCATTATAGTTCTCAACTCAAGTTCATTATCAATAGCTTTTTTACATTTGTCCCATTGTGCTTAGAACATTTTGCCTAAAAGGAAAAAAAAAAAAAAACATTTTGCCTCAAAATTTTGTATGGCTCAGTCTATTTTGTAAGTTAGGTCTTAATTAACAACCACTGAAATATAAACTCAAAAGCAAATACCTTGTCTGTCTCACTGCTACTTTGAACACAGCGGAACATGGCTGGCTCCTATCAGAAGATAAAAACCACACAATGATTTAAACAGTGTAATATAGGGGATCCCTGGGTGGCGCAGCAGTTTAGCCCCTGCCTTTGGCTCAGGGCGTGATCCGGGCTTGTGGGATCAAGTCCCACATCAGGCTCCCTGCATGGAGCCTGCTTCTCTCTCTGCCTCTCTGTGTCTCTCATGAATAAATAAATAAATCTTTTTAAAAATATATTGTCAAACTGGGGCACCAGGCTGGCTTAGTGACTCTCAATCTCAGTGTTGAATGTGAACCCCACATTAGATGTAGAGAATACTTGATTTTTTTTTTTTTAAGTAAAAAATAATAGGAGGGGCACCTGGCTGGCTCAGTCGGAGCATGCAACTCTTAATCTAATCTTGGAGCTGTGAGTTCAAGCCCTACATTGGACGAAGAGCGTACTTTATTTTTATTTTTCAAGAGACATAGGCAGAGGGAGAATCAGGCTCCCTGTGGGGAGCCCAATGCAGAACTCCATCCCAGGACCCCGGGATCATGACCTGAACCAAAGGCAGACACTCAACCACTGAGCCACCAGGTGCCCTGAGGAGTGTACTTCAAATATATATATTTACATATATTTACTTATTTATTTATAATTAAAAAGAAAAAATAATAGAACTCAATATGGTACCCTAGAGCTAAGGGAGAGTACCCAAGGAGAGACACACTTGGGAGAGAAGGTTCAGATGCTTAACCTAAAACTGAGCCACCCAGGCATCCCCTGAGGCTGTGGTGTGGGAAGCAAGGTCACTTCAGGTGAGCCACAGCTGGTGGCCAGATATGTGAGTGTACAGAAGAAGTCAGGGCACCAATATTGTGGGGTGGGGGGCGGTACTTGAGGCCTTTTGAGAAGTGATTGCCAGACATGGGCTGGGGCTGTGAGGAGACTATGGGAACTTGCATTCTGGGTGCATGGCTGAAGCAGGGTGCCACCAAGTGTTCTGTTATTTATGGTGTAGCCACTGGAAATAGCAGGAAAAGACCCTTCTTTCTACAGTATCTTTCCAGCACCATCTACTGAGAAAACTTCATTGGGCTTAACACTCTCAAGAAGAAATGATTTAAAAAAAATAAAAAATAAATAAATGATTTAGGGGCACCTTAGTGGCTTAGTCAGTTAAGCAGCTGCCTTTTCTGGGGTCATGATCCCAGAGTCTTGGGATTGAGCCCTTGGCTCCCTGCTCAGCAGGGAACCTGCTTCTCCCTCTCCCCCTGCTTGTGCATGCCTGTCTCTGTTAAAGAAAATCTTTTTTTTAGGGCACCTGGGTGGCTCAGTGTTTGAGCATCTGCCTTTGGCTCAGGTCGTGATCCCCAGAGTCCTGGGATCAAGTCCCACCTCAGGCTCCCCACAGGGAGCCTGCTTCTCTTTCAGCCTATGTCTCTGCCTCTCTCTCTCTGTGTCTGTCATGACACACATTCATGGGTAGACGCTCAACCGCTGAGCCACCCAGGGGTGCCCCCCCAATTTTTTTTTTTTTTTTTTTAAGTAATGATTTAAAGGAATTCCATCCATTACCAAAACAGTGAAGGACGAATTGGGAGCTGAGAGGCAAATAAATCAGTACTGGCACGTTAGATGGCTGGCTGGCTGAAATGAACCGAGTTTGAGAGAATGTACTCTTTCCACATCTCCCAAACCTACCCGTGCTTTTGATAAAATTCAGGTTGAACATACCCTTTTTTTTTTTTTTGAGCCTAAGATGTTGCACCACCTCTGTTCAAGGTTCCAACTAGAGGGCTGCAGCGGAAGTAGGGGGGTGGCCCCCGCCCAGCGTTGGGCAAGGGAGGAAGGGGAGAGGAAGGGGGGCCCCTGAGCCTGGATGCTGGCCGCAGGTGAGCCCCACCCTCAAGCTCTGGCTCTGCGTCCTGGAGCTTCCCTAGGCCGTCCCATCACCACCGAGAACTCCTTGGACGTCGATCCCCAAAGTAACCGCAACGAATCCCCCAGCGTCAACTCTGTCTTTGATCATGGTCCTGGGTGCGGGCCAGGGCACCCGCGGCCTCGCCAGGAGCCCTCCTTCCTTTGGGTCGTCGCCCTGCACCCCCGGCTCCCGCCGCCGGCAGAGAGCCCTGAACCTGCGGTTTCCGGCGCTACGCCCCGCCAGCCGCAGGCCTGGCCCTGAGGCACCCCGCCCACGCCCACGGCCCGCCCACGGCCCCGCCCACGGCCCCGCCCCCCCCTGCGGCGCGGCTGGAGGCCCGCGGGGCTGGAGGAAACCAAGGGCACCGCGGGAGGCGGGGCTTCGGCCGCGCCTTCACTGCGCAGGCGTGGACGGCCCCGCACCTGTCCGCGTTCCGTTTCTTTGCTTTGGCATCATTGAAACGATTTCTGGCTCTAGTCCAGGGCATAACCCGGCAAACCATCCAATGCAGGTATTTCTCACCTGTCCTATTATAAAGTGATTTTAACGACTCTTCCTCGGTTGCTCTAGGCTTAGTGACTTAATAAGGCCGAAGCATGTGAATTAGATTTCAGAAATTAAATCCAAATCTCACTTTTTTTAGATTTATTTATTTATTTATTCTTGAGAGACACACAGAGAGAGGCAGAGACACAGGCAGAGGGAGAAGCAGGCTCCTTGCAGGGAGCCCGATGTGGGACTCGATCCTGGGACTGTGGGATCACGCCCTGAGCCAAAGGGAGATGCTCAACCGCTGGGCCACCCAGGCGTCCCTTTTTTTGTTGTTGTTGTTTTTGTTTTTGTTTTTGTTTTTTGTTTAATGAGGAAATTGAGCCCAATGAATGAATTGGCAAAAAGGGCTGGCACGGCACCTCTGTCTCTCGACTCAATGCTTGAGGACTGGAATAAAGTTAAGTAGCCGATGAGGTGTAAGGGTGCCAGTTTCTGCATATAGTTACCAAAATATTTTATTAACAAGTATTTAAATTATTTTAAATATTTTACTTATTTACTTGAGAGAGAGAGTATGAGTAGGGGAGTGGGCAGAGGGAGAAGCACAGTCCAGCTCAATATTGGGGAGTTACCTCCAACCCAGGACCCTGGGATCATGACCTGGGCAAAGGTAGACCCTTAACCCAGGTGCCTCAAGAGGTGTTTTATCTTTACCAATCTGAAGTGTGAAAGGGATCCTATACTTTTAGGTTTACATTTTTATTATGACATTGGGTATTTTTTTAGAGCTAGGAGTTGTTTGCATTTCCTTATCTGAGAACCATTTGTATGTATCAGAGGTAAAATATTTTGAAAAGGACATGTTTTAGTGAAGAAACAAGACAAACTGAATAGAAAATAGATTTTTTTTTGAAAATAGATTTTATAGGTAAAATAGTTATCATATGACACACCAAGTCCACTCCTAGGTATATTACCCAAGAAAAATGAAAAAAGATGCCTGGGTGGCTCAGTCGAGTGGCTGCCTTTGGCCAGGGCGTGATCCCTGGGTGCTGGGATCCATTCCCACATCAGGCTTCCCTCAGGGAACCTGCTTCTCCTTCTGCCTATGTCTCTGCCTCTCTCTGTGTGTCTCTCATGAATAAATAAATAAAATCTTTTAAAAAAAATGCTTAGGGCAGCCCTGGTGGCACAGCGGTTTAGTGCCTCCTGCAGCCCAGGGCATGATCCTGGAGACCCGGGATCGAGTCCCCCATCAGGCTCTCTGCGTGGAGCCTGCTTCTCCCTCTGCCTGTGTCTCTGCCTCTCTCTCTGTGTGTGTCTCTCTCATGAATAAATAAATAAAATCTTTTAAAAAAAAAGGTTAATGTCTTAGCCTGTTCAGGCTGCTTTAACAAAATACCATGGACTAGGTAGCTGATAAACAACAGAAGTGTGGAGATCCTTGGGTGGCTCAGTGGTTTAGCACGTGACTTGGGCCCAGGGCGTGATCCTGCCTGCTTCTCCCTCTGCCTGTGTCTCTGCCTCTTTCTCTCTCTGTGTGTGAATAAATAAATAAAATATTTACCAAAAAGAAAAAACAACCAGAAGTGTATTTCTCACAGTTTTGGTCTAGACACTGAAGTCCAAGATGAAAGTGCCAGTTTGGTAAGTCTTATAAAAGCATTAATCTCATTCGTGAGGTCTCTTCCCTCAAGACCTTATCATCTCCCAAAGACCCCACCAACTTATACCATGACATTGGGTTAACATTAGGACTCTAACATATACATTTGGGGGGACACAAACATTTACAGTATAGTTAAGATGGTTTTGATTTTTTTTTAATTTGATCAAGTTTAAGTCATCTATTGTTCATGTCTACTAGATTGACAAAACTTTACAGATTGTAAGTATCAACTGTGGGCAAGCATGCAAAAATGGGAACTGTCTTTACCGCTAGTAAGAGTATAAAAATATACCACCACTTTAGAAAGCAAAGCATGGCTTTCTAGGAAAGTTGACTGTGCCCCAATTCTTCATCCACCCCACTCCACCACCCCCCCCCATTCCATGCTCTTTTTCAAATGGTTTTGTAGTTTTGTTATGGTCTGAATATTTGTGCCCCCCACAATCAGGTGTGGCCTTCGGGAAATGATTAGATCATGAGGGTGAAGCTCTCATGAATAGGATTAGTGCCCTTACAGAGGCTCCCTACCCCCAAAGAATTCCCACTCCTTCCCTCATGTGAGATTACAGCAAAAAGGTGGCAGTCCATGAACCAGGAAGTTAGCTCTCATCAGACACTAAATCTGCTGATGGCTTGATCTTGGACTTCCCAGCCTCCAGAACCGTGAGAAATGAATTCCTGTTGTTTATAACTCACTTAGTATGGTATTTTTGTTATAGCAACCCAAATAGGGGTATGCTTCCATTTGTTTGTTTATTTCAGCCAAGTTGTGCTTGAACTCCAGACTATGAGATCAAGAGTTGCATGCATTTCCAACTGAGGCAGCCAGACACCTTTTTTTTTTTTCCAATTTATTATTTTTTTTTCATGCTTCCCTTTAATTTTAGGTTCAGCCATTTGACATGACTTGGCCAATAAAATAAGGCAAAAGAAGTACCTGTCTCAACTCTAAGCCCAGGCCTTAAGAGATCATGCCTATTATCATTTACCCACTTGCATATCTGCCATTGCCAGGAAAGAGCTTCCCTGGGTAATGGCTGCAAACTTAGCCTGGCCTCCAGAGTAAACATATAGAGATCTCTTAGTCCAAACCAGAGAAGCCTCACTCAGCTAAATCTGTAGCTTAAGGCTTAGCCAAACTCAACCTGTATCTGCTGACCACTCCTAGCCTATTTCACAGATACCAGAGTGGTAATAAATAATTGTTATTTTATTTATTTATTTATTTATTTATTTTTTAATTTTTTTTAAACTTATTTATTTATGATAGTCAGAGAAAGAGAGAGAGAGAGAGAGAGAGAGGCAGAGACACAGGCAGAGGGAGAAGCAGGCTCCATGCACCGGGAGCCCGATATGGGATTCGATCCCGGGTCTCCAGGATCGCGCCCTGGGCCAAAGGCAGGAGCCAAACCGCTGCGCCACCCAGGGATCCCTATTTTATTTATTTTTTAAGATTTTATTCATTATTCATAAGAGACACAGAGAGAGAGGCAGAGACACAGGCAGAGGGAGAAGCCAATGCAGACACTCAACCACTGAGCCACCCAGGTGCCCCAGTAATTATTTTAAGCTACTGAATTTGGGGGCTTTATGAGCAAATGATAATTGTAGGATACTACTACCTAACGTCCCGTATAACTCCATGCTTAATCATATACCTAAAAGAAATTTTGCACTAAATTTAGGCAAAGATAGATGCTGAGAGACCGTTAGAAACTATTGCAATTATCTAGGTGAGAGGTGACTCTGACTTGGTACCAGTGGGGCTGGAAGAATTGGCAACAGCTATGTGGCTTTAATAACAGATGTATCTCAAGTCTAAAGATCTGGAAACTCAAAAGAAAAAGAATCAATAAATGCCAGGCAAACTTTAATTAAAAGAGAGTTATTTGAAAAAAAAAAAAAAAAAGAGAGAGAGAGAGAGTTATTTGGGCAGCCCGGGTGGCTCATAGGTTTAGCACCACCTTCAGCCCAGGGTATGATACTGGAGACCCGGGATCGAGTCCCACATCAGGCTCCCTGCATAGAGCCTGCTTCTCCCTCTGCCTGTGTTTCTGCCTCTCTCTCTCTCTCTCTCTCTCTCTCTCTCTCTTTCTCTCTCTGTGTCTCTCATGAAGAAGTAAATAAAATCTTAAAAATAATAATAAAAAAGAGTTATTTGGGGGCACCTGGCTGGCTGGTGGAATATAGGACTTTTTTTTTTTTTTTTTTTAAGATTTTATTAATTAGGGACACCTGGGTGGCTCAGCAGTTGAGCCTCTGCCTTTGGTTCAGGGCCTGATCCCCAGGTCCTAGGATCGAGTCCCACATGGGGCTCCCTGCATGGAGCCTGCTTCTCCCTCTGCCTGTGTCTCTGCCTCTTTCTGTGTGTCTCTCATGAATAAATAAATAAATAAAATCTTTTTAAAAAAATGCTACTAAAAAATATTTTATTCATTCATTTATTCATTCATTTATTCATTTTTGCCCTGGAGCATAGGACTCTTGGTCTCAGGGTTGTGAGTTTAAGCCCCACATTGGGATTTAAAATGAAATTAAAGTGCAGCCTGGGTGGCTCAGCGGTTTGAGCGCCTGCCTTCTGCCCAGGGCGTGATCCTGGAGTCCCAGGATGGAGTCCCATGTCGGACTCCCTGCATGGAGCCTGCTCCTCCCTCTGCCTGTGTCTCTGCCTCTCTCTGTGTGTGTCTATCATGAGTAAATAAATAAAATCTTAGATAAAAAAATAAAATGAAATTAAAGGGGGATGCCTGGGTAGCTTAGCGGTTGAGCACCTCCCTCTTGCCCAAGGCATGATTCCCTGGATCCTGAGATCTAGTCCCACATCAGGCTCCCTGCATGGATCCTGCTTCTCCCTGTCTGTGTCTCTGCCTCTGTGTGTGTGTGTCTCTCATGAATAAATAAGGAAGATCTTTTAAAAAATAAAATAGGGCAGCCCCGGTGGCGCAGCGGTATAGCGCCGCCTGCAGCCCCAGGCGTGATCCTGGAGACCCGGGATCGAGTCCCTCGTCAGGCTCCCTGCGTGGTGCCTGCTTCTCCCTCTGCCTCTCTCTCTCTCTCTCTCTCTCTCTCTCTGTGTCTCTATGAATAAATAATCTTTATAAATAAATAAATAAATAAATAAATAAATAAATAAATAAATAAATAAAGGGCAGCCCAGGTAGCTCAGCAGTTTAGAGTCACATTTGGTCCAGGATGTAATCCTGGAGATCTGGGATTGAGTCCCGCGTTGGGCTCCCAGCGTGGAGCCTGCTTCTCCGTCTGCCTCTCTGTGTCTCTCATGAATAAATAAATAAAATCTTTTAAAAAATAAAAAAAGAAAAAAAGACCCAACTTACCATGAACATATAGCAGTTTTAAATATATATAAACCAAATAAAATGATACCAAAATATATAAAGCAAAACTGATAAAATTAGCACACCAACCATAACAGTTGCAGAATTTGACATGTCAATTTCAATTATTGTATATGAAATAAATTAACATTTTGTTTGCCGGGATCCCTGGGTGGCGCAGCGGTTTGGCGCCTGCCTTTGGCCCAGGGCGCAATCCTGGAGACCCGGGATCGAATCCCACGTCGGGCTCCCGGTGCATGGAGCCTGCTTCTCCCTCTGCCTGTGTCTCTGCGCCTCTCTCTCTCTATCATAAATAAATAAAAATTAAAAAAAAAAAATTTTGTTTGTCATATATTTTGCAAATGTAGATTTCTCTTTTCTTCCCCTATGCTATGGAATTAAAAAATAATTATTATTAATCAAATTTTATAATCTTGGGGCACCTGGGTGGCTCAGTCAGTTAAGCATCTGTTCAGCTCAGGTTGTGATCCCAGAATCCTGGGATCCGCCAGCACCAGACTGCCTTTCCCCTTGCTGGTGCACTCTCTCTCTCTGTCAAATAAATAAATAAAATCTTAAAAAAAGAAAAAAGACTTTCATCCGAGTATTATAAGTATTAAATATTAAAAATATTTATCGGAAAAAAAATATATATATATTTATCGGGATCCCTGGGTGGCGCAGCGGTTTAGCGCCTGCCTTCGGCCCAGGGCGTGATCCTGGAGACCCGGGATCGAGTCCCACGTCGGGCTCCCGGTGCATGGAGCCTGCTTCTCCCTCTGCCTGTGTCTCTGCCTCTCTCTCTCTCTCTCTCACTGTGTGCCTATCATAAATAAGAAATAAAAAAATAAATAAAAAATAAAAATAAATAAAATAAAAATAAAAAAAATAAAAATATTTATCAATGTTTCTTCTAGTAATTTTGTAGCTTTCACTTATGTTTAAATCTTTGATTTCTATGGGATTTATTTGTGGGTATGCTGTAAAACAAGAATTCATCTTTGTGTTTTTATCAATACCTAGCCAATATCTTTTACTCAACAATCCATCTTTTCTTTTTTCTTTTTTTAGATTTCATTTACTTATTCAAGAGACAGCACAAGGGGGAGAGAGACAGCATGAAGGACAGAGGGAGAGGGAGAAGCAGACTCTCCACTGAGCAGGGAGTCAGTGCATGACTCAATCCCAGGACCCGGGGATCATGACCTTAGCCAAAGGCAGACACTCAACCAACTAAGCCACCCAGGCACCCCTCCATCTTTTTTACTTTGATTTGAAATACCAACTTTACCATACATTAAATTTTCATATGTACTTGGTACTATTTTGGGCCATCTTTGTCCCATTGATCTATTTTTTCTGCAGCACTAAATTACATACATATTTCAAAAATATCTGCTGGGCTACTCTCTCATTTTCCTTTTTTGGAATTTTTCAGGATTAATTTTTTCAGCTTCCAAAAAGAAACACATCCTATGTGTATATATATACACATACACACATAGATATCTATATATATATATACACACACATAGGATAGATAGATAGATAATTAGTGTGTGTGTGTAAAGGGATAGAAGTTTATTAAGTAAAGATACAGACAAAGCTCTCAGGAGTGAAAGGGGTCCCCACAAATTTGCCCCCATCCTTCTAATATTTTAATTGAGATAACATTGAATGTAAATTCATACAAGGAGCACCAACATTTTAAAAATATTAAGTTTTCCTATCTGTACAGTCCTCACAAGAGTTTTGGTGGTTTTTTTTTTTTTTTTAAGATCTTTCTTTCTTTCTTTCTTTCTTTCTTTCTTTCTTTCTTTCTTTCTTTCTTTCTGAGAGAGAGCACATGAGCAATGGGAGGGACAGAGAGGGTATGGGAGAGAAACTGAAACTGACTCCACACAGAGCAAGGACCACAGAGCCTGACTTGGAGATGATGACCTGAACCAATATAACACAGCTGGCCATTTAAATGACTAAGCCACTCAGGCACCGCTTCAGAAGAATTTTCTAGTTTTACTCATACAACTTCTCATAAAATACTTAGGAGATATTTTATATAATTTTATTTTATTGGTGCTTATTGCAAATGGCTAGTTTAGTAATGAAAAATAGGTTTAGGGACACCTGGATTGCTTAATGGTTGAACATCTACCTTCAGCTCAGGTCGTGATCCCAGGGTCCTAGGATCAAGTCCCTCATCGGGCTCCCCACAGGGAACCTCTCTCCCACACTGCCTTTGGCTCTGCCTCTCTCTCTGTGTCTCTCATGAAGAAATAAATAAAATCTTTAAACCAGATAAGAAAAACAGGTTTAGTAGAACCTGAAAAATAAAACAATGGAGTATTTTCCATCACTGCAAGTGTATCTCAGCAATGTTTATGTAAGAACTCTTTAAAATATTATTTTAGGGGCACCTGAGTAGTGTAGTCAGTTGAGTGTTGGACTTTCACTTTCTGCTCAAGTCATGATCTCAGGATCATAAGATCAAGCCCTGTGATGGGCTCCACACTCAGTGGAGTCTACTTTTAGATTCTCTTTGCCAAAAAAAAAAAAAAAGATTCTCTTTGCCTCTGCCCTTCCTTTTTTTTTTTTTTTTTTTAAGATTTTATTTATTTATTCATGAGAGACACACAGAGAGAGGCAGAGACACAGAGGAAGAAGCAGGCTCCCAACAGGGAGCCTGATGTGGGACTTGATCCCTTGGCCCAGGGTCACACCCTGAGCCAAAGGCAGATGTTCAACCGCTCAACTGCTGAGCGACCCAGGCATCCCTCCCTCTGCTCAGGCTTGCTCTCTCTCTCTCTCTCTCTCTCAAAAATAAATACATAAATAAATGAATCTTTATGTTAAAAGTAGTATTCTAGGGCAGCCCGGGTGGCTCAGTGGTTTAGTGCCACCTTCGGCTGAGGGCCTGATCCTGGAGACCTGGGATTGAGTCCTGCGTCGGGCTCCCTGCATGGAGGCTCTCTGCCTCTCTCTCTCTCTCTGTGTGTCTTTCATGAATAAATAAATAAAATCTGGGGGATCCCTGGGTGGCTCAGTGGTTTAACGCCTGCCTTCGACCCAGGGCATGATCCTGGAGACCTGGGATCGAGTCCCACGTCAGGCTCCTGCTTGGAGCCTGCTTCTCCCTCTGCCTGTGTCTCTGCCTCTCTCTCTCTTTCTCTCTGTTTCTCTCATGAATAAATAAATAAAATCTTTTTTAAAATTAATTAATTAATTAATTAATTAAATCTTAAAAAAAAAAACAACAACCATAGCATTCTAGTCAACACTGGTATATCCAATCAATGTGAGTGGAAGGATGGATTTATATGCCTTCTGTTTTACAGTGCTAAGTAGAGAAAGCATTTCCCAGTCAGATACAATATCCATTCCTAAAATATATTCAGGCAAAGGAGATATAACCATTTCACATAAAGCCAGTTCAAACATACCACTTTCCACCCAAATTTTCACCTTAATCTCTTCCCTTGAATTCTTATATCTTTCCAACATAACTGTAGCCCCTATTAGGACTTCACCAAAAGATTTTAGAACCATAGTGCATGGGGCTGCCATGTCAAGCATCCTAGAAATGTCGGGACTACTGGGTGGCTCAGCGGTTGGGCATCTGCCTTCAGCTCAGGTCATGATCCTGGGGTCCTGGGATCAAGTCCCACATCCGGCTCCCTGCATGGAGCCTGCTTCTCCCTCTGCCTATGTCTCTGCCTCTCTCTGTGTGTCTCTGATGAATAAATGAATAACATATTTAAAAAAAAAAAAAGGATCCTAGAAATGTCACTTCTCCACCCACTGACTATTTTACTTACTCATGTGCATATGGCTTTGAGTCCCCAAATGGAGTCAGGCCAACAAACCAAGGCTGTTTCATCATTTCTTTTTTTTTTTTTTTTCCATCATTTCTTATTTTGATTAATTGCAAGAACATCACTCCAGGTAATTGGAGATCAAATTTCTTGAATTCTTCTAAACTAAGGCAAAGAAAGCATGCTTGTTTAGGGCCATTCAATTTTTTTTCAATTTTTTAAAAAAATCAGCAGCAGCTAATTTATTTTAAAGATTTATTTATTTATTCATTCATTCGAGAGAGAGACACACAAAGAGAGGCAGAGACACAGGCAGAGAGAGAAGCAGGCTCCAAGCAGGGAGCCTGATGTGGGACTGGATGCCAGGTCTCCAGGACCACCCCCTGGGCCGAAGGCGGCACTAAACCGCTGAGCCACCCAGGCATACTGTAACAGTTTCATAGTCTTATGGTTTATGTTACTCCAGGTCCTTCCTGTAATATGCCAATTTTCTGTAGAAAGAGACCACAGAAACAAATTAGAAATAAGGCATTATAATTTATGAGGATTATAGTGTAGAAAGTAAGCAAAATGCTTATTAAATAGGACTAAGGTATCAGCACTCCAGGCTTTAAAATTAAAATCATAGGTTCTCAGGGTACCTGGGTGGCTCAGTGGTTGAGCATCAGGTTCTGATACAAAGGTCTGGGATCAAGTTCCATATCAGGCTCTCCATAGGGATCCTGCTTCTCCCTCTGCCTATGTCTCTGCTTCTCTCTGTGTGTCTCTCATGAATGAATGAATGAATGAATGAATGAATGAATCTTTAAAATAAAATAAAATAAAATTATAGGCTCTCTTTTATATATGTTAATATACCAAAGACCCACTCCAAGATTTGCCTGGGGGTACGTAGAAAAGGAAGGGCTTGGGGCGGCCCCCACGGCACAGCGGTTTAGCGCCACCTGCAGCCCGGGGTCTGATCCTGGAGACTCTGGATCGAGTCCCGCGTCGGGCTCCCGGAGTGGAGCCTGCTTCTCCCTCTGCCTGTGTCTCTGCCTCTCTCTCTCTCTCTCTGTGTGTCTCTCATGAATAAATAAATATTTAAAAAAAAGAAAAAGAAAAGAAAAGAAAAGGAAGGGCTTCATGACACCATTATAGAAGATTAGATATTTGATGCTTAGCAGGTAAGGAAAAGGTGGGCTTTACCATAAATTAGCAATTTCCGAAAAGGTTACTAGAAAGTTAATAACATACATGGGAGTTACTGATAACATACTTTGAAAACAAAAATATAACACTGTTTAGAATAACAAAAAGGGTATATTTTTTTTAAGACTTTGTTTATTTATTCATGAGAGACACAGAGAGAGAGGCAGAGACATTGGCAGAGGGAGAAGCAGACTCTCCGCAAGGAGCCCGATGTGGGACTCGATCCCAGGATCCCAGGATCACACCCTGAGCCAAAGGCAGATGCTCAATGGCTGAGCCACCCAGGCCTCCCGGGTATAATATTTAATATCTGTAAATGTACTATGATGTTTGTTCAAGGGATTTAAACATTAACCAAGTTTTCTATTAATTGAATGCTTATCTTAATGCATAACTTAGAGTTTTTTTATTATGGAAAGGCTGATTTCCTCCTTATAGTCTAGTAAGACAAAGACTGAGATTTGTCATTGCCTTTAGCACTATGGAGACCATTAGTGATCGTGAGTGGAACAATTTTCATGCAGTGATGGTGTTGAAAATTTGGTTGTGGGGACACCTGGATGGCTCAGTGGTTGAGTGTCTGCCTTTGTCTCAAGTCATGATCCGGGGATCCTGGGATTAAGATTTACATCAGGCTCCCCTGGAGGAGCCTCCGTTTCCCTCTGCCTACGTCTCTGCCTCTCTCTCTCTGTGTCTCTCATGAATAAATAAATAAATCTTTAAAAAGAAAAAAAGAAAAATTTGATTGTCATGGGTTCAAAATAGAATGTGAGCATTTCAGACAAAATATACTTAAAGAAGAAAGAATAATAGTGTAGTTGGCTGAATAACGACAGCATACATTCCTAGGAGTGGATCAAAGGTTATTCATATCTTATATTTCCATGCCTATAACTGACATTATTGCGTATATTCTAGGAGCTAAAAAAAAATCTTATTAAACGATTGTCTCATTAAATCCTCACAGGAACCTTTTGAAATAGCTTTGAAGCATTACGTACAAGAAAATTGAAACCCAAAAGACCACAAAGAAACTTGTCCAAGGTCACAAATGACAGAGCTGGGATTTTAATTTGAGTGTTTTGTAACTCAGAAAACCTGATTGGGGCCCTCTTATCTGACCGCCTTTCAGAAGGCCATACCAAATTACTCTCCTTTCAGTCTTTTTTTTTAATGGTCCCTTTCTTTTATTAATCACATAATTTTTTTAAATTTTATATATTTATTTATTTATGATTTTATTCATTTATTTGATAGAGCAAGCAGGGGAGCAGTAGACAGAGGGAGAGGGAGAGAGAGAGAAGCAGGCTCCCTACAGAGAAGGGAGCTCCATGTAGGGCTCCATCCCAGGACCCTGGGATCATGACCTGAGCCAAAGGCAGACGCCTAACCAACTGAGCCACCCAGGCACCCCTCACATTAATTTTTAAAAGATTTATTTATGTATTTATTTGAGAGAGAATGTGTATACACACACACAGATACAAACACAGGCACACACAGGATCAGGGGAGGGGCAGAGGGAGAGGAAGAGAAAATCTCAAGCAGACCCCTCACTGAACAGGAGCCCAATACAGGACTTGATCTCATGACCTGGAGATCATGACCCAAGGCAGAATGAAGAATCTAGTGCTCTGGATGACTGGGTGGCTCAGCAGCTGAGTGTTTGCCTTGGTTCAGTGCATGAGTCTCACATCGGGCTCCCTGCATGGAGCCTGCTTCTCTCTCTGCCTGTGTCTCTGCCTCTCTCTCTGTCTCTCACGAATAGATTTTTTAAAAAGAAGAATCTGGGGGATCCTTGGGTGGCTCAGTGGTTTAGCGCCTGCCTTCGGACCAGGGCATGATCCTGGAATCCTGGGATTGAGTCCCACATCGAGCTCCCTGCATGGAGCCTGCTTCTCCCTCTGCCTGTGTCTCTGCCTCTCTCTCTCTCTCTCTCTCTCTCTGTGTGTCTCATGAATAAATAATAAAATCTTTAAAAACATACTAATAGCTAATATGGGAACCTGTTGGTTGGTTTGGAATATATTAAAAAGGTAGACTTGACTAGTAACTATTTGGATATGGTAGGTGTAGGAAAGTAAGTATCCTAGGATAACTGCCAAGCTTCTGGCTATGATAATAGGGTGAATATTGCCATGAACCAGCACAGAAAATCCTGAAAGAGGAGTGTGGGAAGAACATGATGGGTTTGATTTTGGATGTGTTAGATTTGTAAAATTTCCATGAGAACTGTGATTACGGAGTGCTTATCCTGGGAGGTTTTGCATAGGTTAGTACCAATCTTCACCACAAAATAAAAAAATTATTACTTACATTTATTTATTTTATAGACAAGAAAACTGAGTGTCAGAATCAGTCTCAATGAGGATACTGGTGTCTGGATGGCTCAGTTGGTTAAGTGTCTGCCTTCTGCTCAGGTCATGATCCCAGGGTTCTGGGATTGAGTCCATCTCCCTGCTCAGTAGGGAGACTGCTTCTCCTTCTCCCCCTGCCCCCCGTTCAAGCTTTCTCAAATAAATAAATACATCTACTTTTTTTTTTAAATTTTATTTATTTATTCATAGAGACACAGAGAGAGAGGCAGAGACACAGGCAGAGGAAGAAGCAGGCATCATACAGACAGCCTGATGTGGGACTCGATCCAGGGTCTCTAGGATCACGCCCCGGGCTGCAGGCGGTGCTAAACTGCTGCGCCACCGGGGCTGCCCCATCTACTTATTTTTAAAATTGTAAAAAAATAAAAAATAAATAAAAAAATAAAAAATAAATAAAATTGTATTTAGGGGACCCCTGGGTGGCGCAGCGGTTTAGTGCCGCCTGCAGCCCAGGGCGCGATCCCAGAGATCCTGGATCGAGTCCCATGTTAGGCTCTCTGCATGGTGCCTGCTTCTCCCTCTGCCTGTGTCTCTGCCTCTCTCTCTCTCTCTCTCTCTCTGCGTCTCTATGAATAAATAAATAAAATCTTAAAAAAAAAAAAAAAAGAGGCTCAATCCCAGGATCCTGGGATTGCGACCTGAGCAGAAGGCAGACACTTAACCAACTGAGCTATCCAGGCGCCCCATAATAAATAAAATCTTTTTAAAATAAATAAATAAACAAGTAAATGGAGATGCCAAGTTGGCAGATATGTCTGATGTGGGCACTGCAGACTCTTAAAGTGAAGATCCAGATTTGAGCAGAGTGAGCCTAGAGGTGCAGAAGTGCAGGTAAAACAAACCAGAGCAAAGCATGAGGACTGATCATAGAACAGGTATGATGGCAGAATGCGGTGGAGTCCTTCAGTCCGCAGAAGAGGAGCAGCCCAGAAGTCTGCAGGGGGATCCCTGGGTGGCTCAGCGGTTTGGCACCTGCCTTTAGCCCAGGGCATGATCCTGGAGTCCCGGGATCCAGTCCCAGCATGGAGTCCGGCATCGGGCTCCCTGCATGGAGCCTGCTTCTCCCTCTGCCTGTGTCTCTGCCTCTTGTGTCTCTTGTGAATGAATACATAAAATCTTAAAAAAAAAAAGAAAAGAAAAAAGAAAAGTCTGCAAGGTAACAGCGGGTGGGAGAGGCATTCACATGCCTCAAGAATAGAGAATTGTTTTTTCAGTAAAGGTGTGATGCAATTAGAAATAAATATATCCTAAAAGTGGAGGTGTGGTCAGTGGAGAAGCTGACAGCAGGCTGCCCCAACAGAAAATTTGGCCCCTCCCTTAATTACTCTAAATTGGGGGGTCTTTCCCAGAATAAGGGTTATTAGCAGAGATGACATTTTATTTTTATAGTCCTGTCTGTACCACAGGGGCCAACATCTAATTAGCAAACATCTGCTTTTCTTTTTGCCCCATGAGTTGCTGTCCTTCTCTTCACAGTTCTCTATCACCAGCTTCTTAGTTCAGTTTGACATACAGACCTCATTTTGCTTGACTGCCTTTGGAATTTCCATATCTGTGTGGATTCCCCATACATACGCTATTAAATTTGGTTTTCTCTTGTTAATCTGTCTTATGTCAATTTGATTCTTAGTCCAGCTGGAGGGACCCTTGAAGGAAACAGAATTCTTTTTTTTTTTTTTTTAAGATTATTTATTTTTTATTTGAGAGAGAGCAGAGCTAGTAAGAACATAATTGGCGGGGAGGAGCAGGGGCGAGGTAGAAGCAGGCTTCCAGAAAGGGACAGAATTCTTGCTCCCTGACCTCAGCATTCTGAAATGGAAATAAGTGTGTATGGTGGCTCAGCGGTTTAGTGCCTGCTTTCAGCCTGGGGCATGGTCCTGGAGACCTGGGATCAAGTCCTACATCGGGCTCCCTGCATGGGGCCTGCTTCTCCCACTACCTGTGTCTGTGCCTGCCTCTGTCTCTCATGAATAAATAAATAAAATCTTTAAAAAAATTATTTTAAAAAAAAGGAAATAAGTGTGTATAGAAATATAGCTAAGGTTATGGATTCCAGACTCAGTTCTTCTTAGATACATGTCCATTGCGAAATTATTACCCTCGTCATCTGTAATAAGATGGCAATGCCTCATCTTGTTTTATGAAAATGAGAGATGCATTTAAAGTAGTTATCATAAAAAAATAAAATAAAATAAAATAAAATAAAATAAAATAAAAATAAAGTAGTTATCATACAGACACCCAAAATAAAGCATTTATCACAGTACTCGGCATATACTTGCTATAAATGTTAGTTTAGAAAGAGTCGGGTTGGGATCCCTTGGGTGGCTCAGTGGTTTAGCGCCTGCCTTTGCACCAGGACGTGATCCTAGAGTCCCGGGATCGAGTCCCAGTCAGGCTCCCTGCCTGGAAACTGTGTCTCTGCCTTTCTTCTCTCTCTCTCTCTGTCTCTCATAAATAAATAAAATCTTAAAAAAAAAAAAAAAAAACTCAGGTAAGGTAATATCTAAGGTCAAAGCATTTAGCCATCTGTGTCACCTCCAAGAAGACTGGCACATGTCTCTTCTGCTCACCTCCAACACCTAGCAATACCTGATACCTAGGAAGTATTAATAAATATTCCTTGAATGAGCTAATGAAGGATGAATTTTGAGATGATTTTTATATTTTATTTTGATTTATTACAATGGCTCATGAAGGACCGAAAATGAATTACAGTGGATTGAAAAGGGATGGGGCAGTTTCTCAGGGGAGACAGGCAGGGTTATAGTCAACTCAAACTGGGAAGAAAAGGCAATATACCATTGGATGGGTAATTTAAACTTCCAGAATTTTTAGTTTCTTTACATATAAATGGTAGTTAACCTCAGAGTGTAGTTTAAGGATCATGTGAAATAATATTTATAAATATTTTCCCAGGAAAAGGGAGTGATATAAAAATATGTACTCATAGTAATTTTCTTCCAAGTTGAAACTCGCTTATTTTTCACTGTTCTTTTGGAAAATGCAAGTAGCATAAGGAAAGACACAGTTGGGACGCCTGGGTGGCTCAGTGGTTGAGGTTGAGTATCTGGTTTCAGCTCAGGTGTGATCCCGTGATCCCAGGATCCAGGATGGAGTCCCACATCGGGATCCCTGTGGGGAGCCTGCTTCTCTCTCTGCCTGTGTCTCTGCCTCTCTCTCTATGTCTCCCATGAATAAATACATAATTTTTTTAAAAAAAAGGAAAGACATAGTAAAGAGCCATTGATGGAGTTAAGAATAATCATATTTCTCTTATCCTGATGAAGGACTTAGAGTGTAGAGTCTCAATAGATCAAAAGAACTGTTTTTCTTTACCGAATGAATAAGAATTGATCAGAGAACCAACCAGTGGAAATTAACGTATCTGTGCTGAATGGTTCGTCCAGCAGCGCCCAAGACACCTGCAAAGCTACACAGTTTGGGGAATGTTAAGTATGATCGTAGGATTAAGTGGCTGAAGAAGGATTTGAGATTTAAGAAATGAGATCTGGGATCTAGGAGAGGCTTTAATCAGGGAAGATCTAGGGTTGCAAAAAGGACAGGAATGTGTAGCTAATCTGGTGTTATGTGCACTTGCTAGATAGTCTGAGAACGTTCACTTCAACTGTGGAAAACAATTGAAATTTATGTAACACATAAGGGGCGCTTCCCTGGCTTAGTTGGTGGAGCATGTGACTCTTGATCTTGTGGTTGAGTTCGATCCTGGCATAGGGTGTGGAGATAACTTAAAGAAAAAAATTTTTTTAAGATTTTATTTATTTATTCATGAGAGGAAGAGAGAGAGAGAGAGACAAAGACACAGGCAGAGGGAGAAGCAGGCTCCATGCAGGGAGCCTGATGCCAGATTTGATCCCACATCCCAGGATCATGCCCTGAGCTGAAGGCAGATGCTTAACCACTGAGCCACCCAGGTGCCCTAAAAAAAAAAAAAAAAATTATAGGGGCACCTATGGTGGCTTCAGTCAGTTAAGCATCAGCCTTCGGCTCTTGTCATAGTCCCGGGAGCCTAGAATCAAGCCCCAGGCAGGCCCTGGGGAGCCTGTTTCTCCCTCTCCTCTGCCATTCCCCCTGCTTGTGGTCTCTGGCTCTATCAAATAAGCAAAATCATTTTTAAAAAATTATAGATAAATTAACCAGTAAGACATATTAGATTTAGATGGGCAGAGTACATGTGCATAGAGCCCAGAAAGGAATGGAAGGAGCAAGAGGCACCTAATTCTTTTCTTTAGCCTAACACTAAATATCCTTACATAGCCAAGGCACTCAATCTGTAACTCCGAACTTCAATTGTCCGTCCGTCGTTGACACCCATTCCAACCCCACATGTATTCTGCTCAGCAAGCTAAGGAGAGCTGCTTTTTGTGGCCAGGAGTACTTGTGGTGTCTGCGATAGGGCAAGCCTGTGGGATCCTGGCCGGGTACTTTTATTCTGCAGAACCCAGGCCTCCGGTCTCAAATTCTCATCCTCCATCATTGCACCAGATATATCCTATGAACATCCTTGCAACCAGTTCTAAGTACAAGAGCATGACCCATCTCAATCCCCATACTTTGCTCCCTGAGAGTTTGATTAGGTGGATTTAATACAATTCTAGCATCTTAATTTGATCTGTGAGCTCCTCGGGTAGCTTACTTGGTAGGATACTTGGAGCTAGCGCTACCGTTGTATTCAAGTAATTCCTTAGTTTAACCTTCTAGAATTCTCAAGAACACTTTCTTTCTAGGACCACAGAGTTGTACATCAACCACCCTGAAAGCAGGAATCTTTTAAAGAGACTGGCCACCAGCTGCTGCTTCTTTTCAATCGGGTTTCACTACAACCTCACAGAGGAACCTATTCAAATGCTTACCTTTCAGCATCCTTAGTCGAACTAACTTCCTGTGCCAGAAGCTTTTGTCTGCCCCAATTGGCCTTCTTTATTTAACAAATTCCCTTTATCTCCCGCTTGCGGCAAAGCTCACTTGGCCCCAGGGGGCACGCAATATTTACTGAAGTTCCTCCCCCACTTTCCTGCCCCTGTCTGGCAGTTGTCTGACTTTACCTTTAGGTTTGCAGTCCTGGCCTGTTTTTCCCCTGTAGACACCAAGTTTTCTGAATAGTAGGATTATTCAGAACAGAATTAAACACGTTCTTTACCCTGAGAACTAGGTGCTTGAAATTCAGTAAGCAAGGCTTTTAATCCTCCCACTTTAGAGCTTTGAATCCGGACTGTAAAATCCAGAAGAGCCAGGCAAATTGACCCAGCATGCTTCTTCCTTTCAAAAGGCACAAACTGAAAGAGAAATGCTAGCTGAAAATGAAGGAAAAGTGAGTTTTTAAAAATAAAATATGATATAGTAACTAAGGACACTGGAAGTAACCACCTCCTTTTGGAAGATGGAGAGAGCAAGATTTTCAAAAGAAAGGGATGTGAGAAGATGGAGCGGTGGCAGGTGAATTTATAATTAATTCCCTTTCTGCCTTATCTCTATTATAGGTAAATGTTCTTGGTGAGTCTGGTGACCAAAAGGATAAGTGGAAGGCTTTACATTGAGTTTGCACCTCTCCTAACTCCTCTTGGCAACTTTTTCAAGCTCTTATGTGGCTTACTTATGAAGATAGTGAATTTTGTTTTTATTAACTTTATTCTCAAACAGCAATCTTACACCTTCTTAGGTATTTATTACATATACATATATAAATTATGTACACATATGGAACATATGTATATATATGTTAATAGTAAAATAATTTGTAGTGGCAAATAACATGTAATATTATAAAACTATTGAGTCATCTTAATTTACTGTTGTGGAAAGATCTCTATGATATATTATTTAAAAAATAAAACAAAACAGGGGCACCTGGGTGGCTCAGTGGTTGAGCATCTGCCTTTGGCTCAGGTTATGATCCTGGGGACCTGGGATCAGTCCCGCATCAGTCTCCCCCGTCAGGGAATCTGCTTCTCCTCTGCCTAAGTCTCTGCCTCTCTCTTTGTGTCTCTCACTCATAAATAAATAAAATCTTTTTTAAAAAAAAACCCAAAACACTCATGTTTCAGGGCACCTGGCTGGCTCAGTGGGAAGAGCCTGCTACTCTTGATCTCTCGGTCATTGGGTTTGAGCCCCACATTGGGTGTAGAGATTACTAAAAAACAAAAAACGGGCAGCCCCAGTGGCTCAGCAGTTTAGCTCCACCTTCAGCCCAGGATGTGATCCTGGAGACCCGGGATCGAGTCCCACATCAGGCTCCCTGCATGGAGCCTGCTTCTCCCTCTGCCTGTGTCTCTGCCTCTTTCTCTTTCTGCGTCTCTCATAAATAAATAAATAAAATTTAAAAATATATATATTAAAAAAAAAATCACAAACCAAAAAACCCACTCATATTTCTGTGTTCATGCACACCATCCATTTTATCTTATTTATTTATTTTTATTCTTTTTAATTTATTTATGATAGTCACAGAGAAGGAGAGAGAGAGAGAGAGGCAGAGACATAGGCAGAGGGAGAAGCAGGCTCTATGCACCGGGAGCCCGATGTGAGATTCGATCCCGGGTCTCCAGGATCGCGCCCTGGGCCAAAGGCAGGCGCCAAACCGCTGCGCCACCCAGGGATCCCTATTTCTTAATTTGTAAGTAAGCTCTATGCCCAATGTGAGGCTCAGACTCACAACCCTGGAGATCAAGAGTCACATGCTCTCCTGACTAAGCCAGTGGGGCACACACTCTGTGACATCTATATACATTTTTTTCTGATGTATTCGTAAGTAGAAAAGGCAGGTTGCAGAAGAAAATATATGATGAAATTCCATATTTGGACAGGAAAAATGTGTTTTAATTCTGTTGGGTGTCATGTGTACACACACAAATGTCTGGAAAGATAATATTAAAGTTAACAGTGATTTTTTTTTTTTTTTAAGGGAATGACGAAGTCACATTGAGCTCTTAAGGAGAGTCCCAAAACTCAATCTTTCCCTTAATTCAACTACCTCAGCTTCACCTTTATGTTCTTCATATCAGAAAGATTTTGATAGGAGAAGATTCAAGAGAGAAACCATCTCAACCTTGGCTGATACAGTTAGGAAAATAAAATTTTTTTTTAAATGTAATTATCAGGGTGCTTTCCTGGCTTAATCAGAAGAGCATGTGACTCTTGATCTCAGGGGTTGTGAGTTCTGGCCTCATGTTGGGTGTAGAGGTGACCTAAATAAATAAATGAATAAATAAATTTAAAAATGTAATTATAAATTTTTATGATTTTTCCAAATAGATATACACCTCTAAATTCTGACATGCAAAGAAGTTGAAGATATAATGCTAAGCGGAAAAAACAAAACAAACTTTTGGAGGAGAATGTATGCTATAATCCTGTTGCAAAATCCATGAAAATTCACATAAAACCATCCTTCTTGGGACTGGGACGTCTGGATGGCTCAGCAGTTAAACTCTGCTTTTGGCTCAGGGCATGATCCTGGAGTCCAGGGATCGAGTCCCACATCGGGCTCCCTGCATGGAGCCTGCTTCTCCCTCGTCCTATGTCTCTGCCGTGCTCTCTCCTGTCTCTCATGAATAAATAAATAAAATCTTAAAAAAAAACAAAAACCATCTATCTTATATACGTCAAAATATTTATTGGAGAAATTAAATAAATTATTCTTACTAGATTCATTTTATGATTCATTTCTCTATGGCTTAATTTGTTTTCAATGGCAAGTTTTAGTTTTGAAATAAAAAAAGCCCGGGCACCTTCTTTCTGCCCATGGGCTCTGCCCCAGGGCTTTCATAAAAACACCTATTTACATGGGCGACATGCAGGGGAAGGGAGGGGGAAAAAAGAGGTCCAATCTTTTATTTATTTATGAAAGAGAAAAAGAGAGCAGAGGTTGCAGCAGGCATAGAAGAGAAGCAGGCTCCCCCCTGAGCAGAGAGCCCGATGTGGGGCTTGATCCCAGGGCCCTAGGATCATGACCAGAGCTGAAGACAGGTAACCAACTGAACCACCCAGGTACCCTTATTTATTTTTAATAGTATATTTATTTATGACAGAGAGTGAGAAAGAGTGTGCATGCAGGGGGGTGTGGTAGTGGGGAGAACAGAGGGAGGGACAGCTCTCTCTTGAGCTGAGTCAGAGCCCACCATGGGGTTTAATTTCAGGTCCCTGAGATCATGACCTGAGCAGAAGGCAGATGTTTAACCACCTGAGCCACCCAGATCCTATCCTTTGAAAAGATAAATCCAGACTGTCTCTGGTTCCCTGATGATCCTGGGTTTCACAGTCCTCTGCCTTTGAGGGTTTGACTTTACCCCAACATTTCACCTGTTGGGAAGAAGAGACAGTAGGTGAATGGCATCTCCAAAATGGCTAATCTCCAAAAGAGAAGGCTGGACACCAGAAGTCATCTTTTTCCTTTTTTCTTCTTTCCTTTCATCTTTATTTTCCCCCTGTTCCTTTCCAGTAATCAAGCATGTTTTATTTTATTTATTTATTTTTTTAAAGATTTTATTTATTCATTCATGATAGACATAGAGAGAGAGAGACAGAGGCAGAGACACAGGCAGAGGGAGAAGCAGGCTCCACGCTGGGAGCCCAATGCGGGACTCGATCCCGGGACTCCAGGATCGCGCCCTGGACCAAAGGCAGGCGCCAAACCGCTGAGCCACCCAGAGATCCCCCTCACGCATATTTTAAATAGGCATTCTTTTTGGCACTCTGAATCTTAATCCTTGCCCATTCCCAGTGTTCTATAGCTGAACTTAATCCAAAGCAGAAACAAGCAAAAATCAAGCGT
This sequence comes from Canis lupus dingo, assembly GCF_003254725.2. Lineage (NCBI taxonomy): Eukaryota > Metazoa > Chordata > Mammalia > Carnivora > Canidae > Canis > Canis lupus. The sequence goes on along the minus strand of NC_064269.1, from coordinate 37,495,649 downwards.
ATAAAAACATTGTTCCACAACAAAGTTCAGTACTGGAGAGATAACTTTAGGGGCACCTGGGTGGCTCAGTGATTGAGCATCTGCCTTTGGCTTGGGTCATGATCCTGGGGGCCTGGGATGGAGCCCTGTGGCTGGCTCCCTACTCTAAGGGAGCCTGCTTCTGCCTCTCCCTCTACCTGTTGCTCCTACTGCATGTGTGCGCACATACTCTCTAATAAATAAAATCTTCAAAAAGTGGGGGGGGAAGACTACCATTTTATAATAGCTATTTTCCTTTTTTTTTTCTCTAAGATTTCATTTATTTGTTCACAAGAGACACAGAGAGAGATAGAGGCAGAGAAAGAAGCAGGTTCCATGCAGGGAGCCCGACGCGGGACTCGATCCACGGTCTCCAGGATCACACCCTGGGCTTAAGGCGGCGCTAAACCGCTGAGCTACCAGGGCCACCCACTATTTTCCTGTTTCTAGGCTATGGGTCACCATTTAGTATTAACTCATGTGTTGGTAATTCATTATGTGCAATGAATTTTGTAAAAATGAGACATACTGGGGGGATCCTAGAGTGGCTAAGTGGTTTAGCGCCGCCTTCGGCCCAGAGGATGATCCTGGAGTCCTAGGATCAAGTCCCACATCGGGCTTCTGCATGGAGCCTGCTTCTCCCTCTGCCTGTGTCTCTGCCTCTCTCTATCTCTGTGTCTCTCATGAATAAATAAAATCTAAAAAAAAAAAAAAAGACAGATTACCAACCCCCCACCCCCATTTCCTTACAGTAAGTGCTACGCCCTAGGTGGGGCCTGAACTCGTGATTCTTGAGATCATAGGTCCCGGCTCCACTGACTGAGCTAGCCAAGTGCCCCTATTAAAAAAATAAATCCTCTACCCTCTTAATTTTTCCTTCACTCAATACGTTTTAAACATAAATGAGGGGCAACCCTGGTGGCGCAGCGGTTTAGCGCCATCTGCAGCCCAGGGTGTTATCCTGGAGACCCCGGATCGAGTCCCACGTTGGGCTCCCTGCATGAGCCTGCTTCTCCCTCCGCCTGTGTCTCTGCCTCTCTCTGTGTGTCTCTCATGAATAAATAAATAAAATCTTTAAAAGAAAAACAAAAAAGTTTCAAACTGGGACGCCTGGGTGACTCAGCAGTTGAGCAACAGGGCATGATCGTGGAGTCCCAGGATCGAGTACCACATTGGGCTCCCTGCATGGAGCCTGCTTCTCCCTCTGCCTATGACTCGGCCTCTGTGTCTCTGTGTGTGTCTCTCATAAATAAACAAACAAACAAATAATCTTAAAAAATAAAAAAATAAAAATAAAATAAAACATAAATGAGGGAATCCCATGTGGCTCAGCGGTTTAGCACCGCCTTCAGCCCAGGGCATGATCCTGAAGACCCGGGATCGAGTCCCAGTTCGGGCTCCCTACATGGAGCCTGCTTCTCCTTCTGCCTGTGTCTCTGCCTCTCTCTGATTCTCATGAATAAATAAATCAAATCGTAAAAAAAAATTAAATAAATGAAAAAGCCAAGTGGCAGAACAGTAAGATCCTGTGTTTTTCAAATATCATATCCAGGAGACGCCTGGGTGGCTCAGTTGGTTGGGTGTCTGCCTTTGGCTGTGTTGTGGTCCCAGGGCCCTGGCATCAGACTCACACATTGGGGCTCCTTACTCAGCGGGGAGTCTCGCTTTCCCTCGTGGGCTCTCTCAAGTAGAATTTTTTTTTTAAGATTTATTTATTTGTTTATTCATGAGAGACACACAGAGAGAGGCAGAGACATAGGCAGAGGGAGAAGCAGGCCCCATGCAGGGAGCCCAATGTGGGACTTGATCCCAGGACTCCGGGATCACACCTGAGCCAAAGGCAGATAGATGCTCAACCGCTGAGTCACCCAGGTGCCCTCAAATAGAATCTTTAAAAAATGAATTAAAATGGGATGCCTGGGTGGCTCAGCAGTTGAGCATCTGCCTTTGGCTCAGAGCTAGATCCTGGGATAGGGGATCAAGTCCCACATCCGGCTCCCTGTGAGGAGCCCACTTCTCCCTCTGCCTGTGTCTCTCTTCACTCTGTCTCATGAATAAATAAATCTTAAAAAAAAAAATAAAATGTCATACTTAAATCTGATTGAATTATAAAACTAAAAATGAGGATTTAGTGGTGATTTCATATACTATTTTAATTATTGTATTGATGCTGTTTTTATTATCTATGGAATAATATAGTACTTGGCACAAAACTCAAATATCTGGCAGTTTAAAAGAATATTGTGTTGTCCTTGCATCTTGGCAGAAATGATCTCCAATTTCTTCTACAAGATTTTTTTTTCTAGATTTATTTATGATAGAGAGAGAGAGAGAGAGAGAGAGAGGCAGAGACACAGGAGGAAGGAGAAGCAGGCTCCATGCAGGGAGCCCGACGTGGGACTTGATCCCGGGACTCCAGGATTGTGCCCTGGGCCAAAGGCAGGCGCCAAACCGCTGAGCCACCCAGGCATCCCATTTTAATTCATTTTTTAAAGATTCTTTTTGAGGGCACCTGGGTGACTCAGCGGTTGAGCATCTATCTGCCTTTGCCATCTCCGATTTCTTCTGTCAAATGCCTAGATAATTTGATTGGTTAAGGTTACACAGAAGCATTGGAAAATTGGAGGAACCATGAGGGAAATGACCAGGAAACTGCCTGGTTGGTGTCTCTGCTGCTTTGGAAGGTGGATATTCTTGTGGAGGAGCGAGACAGTACTGACTGAAAGGGTGCTCAATCAGATCAATTTGGGGGCGAGCAAGGATGGATAAGAGTAAAAGCATTAGCATTGTTCCTAGATGCCTGCCTTGCCTCTTCTAAGGTGAGAAGATAATTTACCAGGAAAAAAAAAAAACATCTATTTCAAACTAGCCTCAGACCTTAACATTTCTCTCTGATCCCGTTTATATTTGTCTCTGATGCAGCTTGTAGCATTAATATATTTATATATACCTTAAACCACATTAAATTGTGCTTTGTAGTCCATAAATTTAAGGGTTTTTTTGTTTTGTTTTGTTTTTTAATGCTGGCTTTGCGGCTCACTGGTTGAGCATCTGCCTTTGGCTGGCGTGTGGTCCCGGAGTCCCAGGATCGAGTCCCACCCACATCGGGCTCCTGCAGGGAGCCTGCTTCTCCCTCTGCCTGTCTCTCTGGATAAATAAAATCTTTTTTAAAAAATAAAAAATGTCTTAAAATAAGCTTGTTTCAACTTAGTTTTTTCTGGCAGTGTAATTGGACAGAAGGGTGGACACAGAACCTTCCCTGTGAGTTACATTAGCTGACCTTCTCCCCATCCCCTCCTTTTTAAAAAGATTTTATTTACTCATCAGAGATAGAGAGGCAGAGACACACAGGAAGAGGGAGAAGCAGGCTCCATGCAGGGAGCCTGATGTGGGACTCGATCCCAGGTCTCCAGGATCCCGTCCTGAGCTGAAGGCAGACACCCAACCACTGAGCCACCCAGGCATCCCAACATTCTTTTAACTGCAAATAACCACAAATTTTATTGTTTCATTATTATACACATAAGGGAAATAAATTAGTTAAGATTAATTGGTCCGTCACTTAGCATTGCATACTTGGTTATCTTTCCTTTCCTTTTTTTTTTTTTTTTTTAAGATTTTACTTATTTATTCTTGAGAGACAGAAACAGAGGGAGAAGCAGGCTCCCTGCTTGGTCTCCAGGATCATGCCCCGGGGAGTCACCCAGGGATCCCTCACTTTTACCCATTTCTTTTCTTTTCTTTTTTTTTTTTAAATTTTATTTATTTATGGTAGTCACAGAGAGAGAGAGGCGCAGAGACACAGGCAGAGGGAGAAGCAGGCTCCATGCACCGGGAGCCCGATGTGGGATTCGATCCCGGGTCTCCAGGATCGTGCCCTGGGACAAAGGCAGGCGCCAAACCGCTGCACCACCCACGGATCTCACTTTTACCCATTTCTAATAGCAGCCTCCCCCCAATGGCTAGAGAAATTTCAGTTGTTTCCTGTCCCATTGGACTATAAAGACCCATGTTTAGTCCAATTTTTACTCACTGAATGACTGGTGAGATCAGGGTAGAGACAACAGAAGGTAAAGTGGATATTTTATTTGTACTTAAACCATCCAAACTGGTACTATTATCATGATACATTAAAAATACAAGACATCTTTCTACAACTACTAGAATGAACAAATTAACAATTCTAGTAAATCACAAAGGGCAGAGGAAACCAATGAAGCATATTGTATATAGCTTAACCCTTCACCGTTAATTGAGGTGATGAAAACAAGACTCACAATCTCAGAAAATACAATTATCCTTTATCACAGGTCTTTGTATTTTTACTTCCTTTTCTTGATAGAATCTACAGCCTAAAGATACCTGAATTAGTATTACATCTAGTTATCTATAGCCAGAAACATCTTATCATGTTGTCCATAGCAGCCAACGCTACTGAAACCTTTGACTCCAATCCTATCCCCTCAATGGATACAATAAGCATAATGGGACACTATCGAGGCAGAGCTGTAGGACCCTAAAAGACAAATCCTATCAGAAATAATAGTGCCCAAATTGAGATCGAATAATATACTTATCATTACACATCTTCAGGTTGAATGTTCAGAGTAATTTGGGAAAAAATCCATTATTTGCGGAGTACTAAAATACTTAGTGGATTGCTGTAGGACACCATGGCTTTCCCCAGCAGTTTCGAAGATGGACTCCAGATCACCCATAGAATTTTGCTGGAACTGGATTGGGGGCTGCAGCGATTCCTCTTCACAGTTGTGGAGCGGATTGTTCCAGGCCTGGTTGTTCCAGGCTTGAGGGCACCAGGTCTGACTGTTCCAGGAGTGGCTGCTCCAGGATTGGCTGTTCCAGGTCTGGCTGCTCCAATTCGGGTTATTCCAGGCCTGGCTGCTCCACAGTGGGAGGTTTCCAGAAGGGTTCAGCAGGTACCCCTGGCGACAGGGGTAGAAGCCTGCATATTCCGTGGTGGCAGAGCTGTTCTGAAAGGGAATGGCGGGTTAACCCAAGAGCTCTAAGGAAAATCAGAATTGTGTGTGGGCCGCGTCTTAAGCTTTAGCAATGAGCAGAACGGGAAAGTCCTTGAAAAGAAAGCAGAAAAAAATAAAAGCTTCCTGTTACCTGAGTCACACTGTTGCTCTCCTTTGGCCAGTTGCTTTTCTGCCACCTCTTGCTTTTCATCCTCTGGTTCTGGAACCAGGTTTTAACCTATAAGGGAAAAGTGACAGGAAGACATGAAATACCAGTAGTGCGGATATGCTAAGGATCAAAGATTATTGTTGACATTGTTTCCCCAGACAACAGCTATCTAAAGCTCAGGAACAAGACAGAAACTTCTAGAGTCCTACCTTTCATTCACGGAAACAATGTTCTAGGGATGGAGGTCAACGCCCTTTTTCAATGAGCCTACCAGTTATTTTATTTTATTTTTTTAATTTTTATTTATTTATGATAGTCACAGAGAGAGAGAGAGAGAGAGAGAGGGAGAGAGAGAGGCAGAGACACAGGCAGAGGGAGAAGCAGGCTCCATGCACTGGGAGCCCGATGTGGGATTCGATCCCGGGTCTCCAGGATCGCACCCTGGGCCAAAGGCAGGCGCTAAACCGCTGCGCCACCCAGGGATCCCGAGCCTACCAGTTTAGAGAAGACACATTACATATCTATTCACTAGGAAGTTCACATTTACTTTTCTTAAAGGATTTTATCTATTTATTCATTGGAGACACAGAGAATCATAGACACAGGCAGGAGAAGAAAGCCCCACATGGAGAGCCTGATATGGGACTCGATCCCAGGACCCCAGGGTCACACCCTGGGCCAAAGGCAGGCGCTAAACCGCTGCGCCACCCAGGGATCCCGAAGATTCACATTTAAATAAATGTCTAGGAGTGCCTGTGTGGCTCAATGGGTTAAGCGGCTGCCTTAGGCTTGGGTCATAATCTCAAGGTCCTGGTATCCAGCCCCATATCAGGCTCCCTGCTCAGTGGGAAGTCTGCTTCTCCTTTTCCTTGAATGTCCTGCTGTCTTTCTGTGTCAAATAAATAAAAATAAATAAATAAAATAAAAATAAAAAAATGAATGAATGAATGTCTACCCACCTCTTCATTCATACTTACTCATGCCCCTAGTTGGTTAAAGGTACTTTGTGATTAAAAAACCTCCTCCATAAGCACACTTTTTTTTTTTTTAAGATTTTTAATTTATTTGTTCATGAGAGACACACACAGAGGCAGAGACACAGGCAGAGGGACAAGCAGGCTTCACGCAGCAAGCTCGATGTGGGACTCGATCCTGGATCCTGGGATCACACCCTGGAGCTGAAGGCAGATGCTGAGCCACCCAGGCATCCCCATAAGCACACTTCCATTTAATACAATAATAGTGGTAATTTTAACTCAAAAATTATGAAATATACCACTAGGACAATTATTGAGAAAATATCAAGTTATGTAGGAGCACACAATAAACTTAAACTTCCAAATGATTTACAATGATAAATTAGAAAATGAAATTAAGAAGGACCAGAAGTATGTATGTACAGGTGTACACACACACACAATAACTTATGGAATGGAGGTCTTTGGGGATGCCCGGTGGCTCAGCGATTGAGCATTTGCCTTTGGCTCAAGGTGTGATCCTGGAGTCCTAGGACCAGAGCCCCACATGGGGCCCTCCTGCGTGGAGCCTGCTTCTCCCTCTGCTTGTTTCTCTGCCTCTCCCTCAGCATCTTTCATGAATAGAGAAATAAAATCTTAAAAAAAAAAAAAAGGAATGGAGGACTTTGTCTAAGTATGGCACCAGTGATAGAAAAACACCATAAAATATCTGACTGAATAATAAGAATATGAAAAATAATTAACCTTATTAGTAATCATGCATACAGATAAAAGATTCCATTTTAATTTAATAAGCAGTGTTGGTTAAGGACTCTCCCTATCCCGGAAGATGAGATTATACAACTCCTTTGATCAAGGAGAAATTGGAAATATTTTTATGATCTTGGCATGTGCAACATAGAAAAACTAGTTAAGTAAATTATGGCATATTAAAGAGAACCTTTTTTTAAAGATTTTTATTTATTTATTCATGAGAGAACAGAGAGAGTGAGAGAGAGAGAGGCAGAGACACAGGCAGAGGGAAAAGCAGGCTCCATGCAGGGAGCCCAACGTGGGACCCGATCCCAGGACCCCAGGATCACGCCCTGGGCTGAAGGCAGGCACTTTAACTGCTGAGCCACCCAGGTGTCCTAAGAGAACTTTTTAAAAAAGATTTTATTTGACAGAGAAAGCACAAGCAGGGGCAGCAGCAGGCAGAGGGAGAAGCAGGCTTCCTGATGAGCAGGCAGCAATATGTGGGGCTCAGTCCCAGGACCTGGGCACCACGACCCTAGCCAAAGGCATAGGCTTAACCGACTGACCCACCCAGGTGCCCTAAAGAGAACATTAAAGATGATCGTGAAATGTTAGAAAGATCTCACTTTCATATTAAAATTATTTGTAGGGTAGGCCCAATAACAGGCTACATGGATGTTAGTAACACTCAGCTGCAAATTAGCGTTTTTATTTCTCACTGCAAGGACAACAAAACCAACACTACCTGCTTATAGCTGAGGTTCAGAATGTTGGAAAGTTCTTGCATCTGCTGGAGACTGAGGTATTTCTGTCTCTGAAATCGATCATTGAGAACATACAGCTGGGTCTGAGAGAACACCGTCCTCATCTTCTGTTTCTTGCCCTGGGTCGCATCTTCCTTCCTCGCTGTTCTCTCCTCTCCAGAGGTGGGTGGGAGTTTTACCCGCGGACTGGTGGAAGAATCCGGGCTGTCCTGAGTAAGCAGATCCATGGAGGAAGGAAGAGGAGAGACTGTTGGGAATAAAAAAGACACTTTTCTCTAAATCTTTTCAAATACTAAATTATCTTTGCAAATTTATGGTTTTCAAAGCATTTTTAAAGTCCTCACAACCTCAGAATTAGGGAGTAAGTAAAAATTTAACTCTTACATGACCCTGAACACTTTTTCTAGTCTTTGTGTGATGCCACTACAGTAAGTATACTAGTTGGCACCTTAAAAAAAAAAAAGTATACACACACACACACACATAACATACACACCCAACATGGAGCTCAAACTCACATCAAGACATCAAGATGAAGAGTCATTTAAAAAAAAAAAAATCAAGAGTCACATGGTCCACCAACTGAGCCAGCTAGGCACCCCTTGAACCTCTTTTGACAAAAGCTTTTACTGCAAATTGATGCTCAAGAGCCTAGGCTGTGGCTACTCAGGTGGGAATGATCGCGGGACTCCCTTCGGTAAACGTAACCATCACCCACAGCAGATTCTGGGGACCCTTTAAAATCCAGTTTATTACTTCCCAGTTCTAAACCCCAGGACTAGCAGGAACTGGGAATTCTGCTAGGCTTCTGTTTCAATACAGACTCTGCCCTTTACTAGCTCTGTCACCGCATTTCCAGAATTATTTGTCTCCCTCCCAGAGTTCCTTAAATTGAGTAAAGCAAAGTGGCTGAGAAAGTTGGCTAGCACAGGACCTGGCATATATGGACTTTCTAAGTAATAATTAACTTCCTATATTGCCTACATTTGGTAGCCACTTAGTCTTAATTACAATGCGGTATTTATTCCCCGTGCTCAAATTCAGCTCTCCCCTAGTCATGGAATAAAGTGACAGCCTTTATGGGGCAAGAATTCACAATTTTATGCATTTTGTAAATAGATCGAGAAGGAAAGAAAGTGGTGGTGGACCAAGGACTATAGCGGGGCATCGCCTAAAAATTAGCTCCACAAACTAGCACTTGGCTCGCTAAGGAGATTGTGCCCACTTGCTTATTCCTACTTGCTCACACCTAAGGGATGTCTCACGATCCAGCACTGTATTTTCCACATTAGAAATTATGAAAGGACATCAACATGAAGCTTAGGAAAACAGGGTAACATGTAAATAACTTTTAAGTCACTTTTTATCAGAAGCTTTTAAGAGATGATCTTTTTACCTCAAAGCTTTTAAAAAATGGTAAAAGCTAGTTTTACATTTTCATTTTTAACAACTACTGCGGGATTGATTTACCAAAAAAGTGGTACTACCTTACTTACCTTTACAGTGTCCTCAGCACATCCCCTCCCACATGTGGTTACCATTCAGAAGCCGAACTGGGTTTCAGATCTGGGCTCTAGCCACTTTGACGGTCAGAAGATTAAACCTTCTGGAATTATCTACCATTAAATGGGATGGACATTTCTTCGGGATGTTGGAGACTGGGCATAGCAGCCTCCCAGAAACTCAGAACCGCCCCCTAGTTAACACCCACAGAGCCAAACCAACTACTAGTGTCGTACAAAGGCAAGATATTTCAACAAGGTGACATCCAAGACTAGCCACGCTACTTCTGGCACTCCTGGAAAGACAGACGAGTCAAAAGGGGATGCTCCTCGCACCCCCACCTGCAGCGGTGATGTTAGGATTTCTGGCTTAGCAGTAGCATTAGTATTTAATAGTATTAGTACTAATACTAATTAGTAGTAATTAGTATTAGTATTTACGGTGACTGTGGGCTCAGCACTCCGTGACCACTCGGGCATCAGCTCATTTATCACAACCCATGGGCTTCCCACAGCGCCTGTGCACGCGAGGCCTCAAATACCCCGTCTACTACCGAAAGGCCAGCGCCCCGTGGCCCTCGTCTCTTGCCTGACATCTGACACAGGTGAAAGGCACAGGCCACCAAATTACAACGGAGACAGGTGTCAGAGGTCTAATCGAGGACACCTGCTTAGATTAATGCGCTACAACTGCTCAGGAGGGAAACGAATGGCCCTGCCCCTCCCTCTCCTATCACTCTCCCCCCAGGAGATCAGCTCTTCGAGGGCTGACTTCCCCCTTACCGGTCTCCGCGTGGGGCGTCTCAGCAGAGGACATTGGCAAGGATGCAGGATTTCCTCGGGGCCCGTAAACCTCAGGCATTGGAGAAGGGTCCCTAGAGTTGGGTGCTTGGGGGCCAGGCGGGCATTGGGGAGGAGCTGGATCCGCACTCATGTCGCTGGGTCGGGGGGGGGGGCGGGGGACAAAAACAAAGAGCGAGATTGTAAGAAAGGCCCGGGCTTACGGCTCTAGGTGCAAGAGCGGAGCAAGTACGAAGGCCTCCACATGTAAAGAGTAGGGGAAAGACAAGATGCAGCGGGCACCACGCACAGCGAGAGGCCAGCCCCTGGGCAGAAGGCGACTACTTTGGAGGCCCTGGATTTATAAGGCGGGCTCCGCACCCTCAGCCCCGCCCCTGCTGGCAGCCCCACGCCCACACACACCCCTGCGAATTCGGGTTAATCCTGTCTGCCAGTCTCACCGAGGCCATTGTAATGGAAAAGGTCGCTGCCGGGTAGTCCAGACGGGGTGGGGATCGGGAAAACCCTGGCCCCAGAACCTCGAGAGAAGGCGAACCCCACAATTAAATATTTCTGGGTTCACCACGTTTCCATCCTTTAAAATCAAAGATACCCCTGAAGCTACCTCAGGGGATGGAAACTGACCCCAGGACAATTCATCTCTCCACTTCAGACCCCCTAGGGTCTCAAACCCGAGCTCGTGCTGACAGAAACTTCAACCAGGGAGCTGTTTTCCTCTTCGAGTCCCCCTACGGTCACAGTAAAAAGCATATTGTATGTTGCTAAGGTGTCAGTTGGTGTTAAAAACAGTACTTATTTTCAAGGCCCTCTTAATGTGTTTTAGCTTTCAGAGAGACAGGCAAGTCTTTCCCCCAGGACTGTTGTTTCTCTTTTTTTAAAAAAACAAAAGCCAGAGGAAAGGAGCCGGGGCCTGCTGATCAGCTGACTTTGGTGCCCTGAGGGTAATTACGCACAGGCCATCCGTATGGAAAATTTTACAGTAGTTTTTCTATACACATTGCTGGATAGACTCTTGGCTCAGTTTCCTCATCTGTCCCTCTTCTGTATTGTGTAAAAAGTGAAGAAAATACAAGCTAAATCCTCATAATAGTTGACACATCAGTGATCTATAATATTTGGAACATCAGATCTACACATTTCTGTTAGTAGAAATTCTATCTTTATCCTATGCTCGTGATCTCCAAGTTCTAAATTACCTTTTTGTCATGATTATTATTTTAATATAGTGAACAACATGATAGATTGGGAGCACCCCCTTCTTATTTTATCCGGGACATTCCTAGATGTAAAATAATGAAATTAATTGACCTGTAAACCAACTCAATTGAAAAGAGGGAGGTCAAGAAGAACATCCCCTTAGCAAATGATATTCCTGTAAATGGTCTTGCCAAAGCGTTTGTGACAGGTTCCTTTTAGAGTATGTGTTGGGCCTCTTATCTCTTCTTCCTGAGCAAGCCTCTTCTGGCTTTTCTTCCTCCTCTGGTCCTTTTTTAAATTTTCTTTCTCTGGCCTGGCAATTCTGTCAGTGTCGGGCAATCCCATTCCATCCCCACTCTCATTTTTTTTGTAGTTGTTTTTTGGTTTTGGTTTTTGTTTCCGGTGTGCTTTCCAAAGGACCAGTTTTTACACTTAGGTTTCATCCCCAAGACAAAGATAACTGTGTAGCTTCAATCTTCCTCCCCACTCTCAAATTCAATAATCGAGAAACCTAAGATTTCTTCCTCTTTTCCAATCTCCCCCTCCTAAAAGTATACCCTTAGCCAATTCCAATTATATATTTTTCAGAGATGCAAGTCTGACTAATCCTCCTGTGTACTCCACCACTTGGGTCTCCACCTAGAGCTGCTGCTTTGGTTGCACGAAAAGAGATTTTTTGTTCTTAAGGATGCCAATTCATGAGCATAGGAGTATTGCCTCCACCAAAGCACGGAGATCAATTCTATGTAATCTTTTGTCTTCTCAGACCATCATTCTGGAAGGGAAAAGAAGAGGAACAGGAGTGTCAAGGAAAAGGTGGGTGGAAATACAATGTGCTCAGGCAGACAGTCTCTGTCTCGTTACAGAGGAGGATTTCTTTCTTTCTTTCTTTTTCTTTTCTTTTTTTTTTTTTTTTTTAGATTTTATTTATTAATTCATGAGAGACACACACAGAGAAGCGGAGAGACACAGGCAGAGGGAGAAGCAGGCTCCATGTAGCGAGCCCGATGTGGGACTCGATCAGGGGACCCCAGGATCACAAAGGCAGACGCTCAACCACTGAGCCAGCCAGGCATCCCCCAAATAGGATTTCATTAAAAGGGGGAACATGGGATGCCTGGGTGACACAGCTGTTGGGCGTCTGCCTTCGGCTCAGGTCATGATCCTGGTCTGGGATCAAGGCCCGCATCGGGCTCCGTGTGAGAAGCCTGCTTCTCCCTCTGTGTCTCTGCCTCTCCCTCTGTGTCTCTCATAAATAAATTAATTAAATAAAATAAATAAAAGGGGGAACCTGAGTGATGGATGTGAACTGATTGTGCTAATCCTTCTGCAACATCTATGTGTATCAAACCATTATGTTGTGCACCTTACACTAATACAATGTCATATGTCAATTACATCTAAATAAAATTGGAGGAAATTTTTTAAAAAGCAGAAAACTTGACTTCCTGGCTTTCAATTAGCACAGTTGGTAAATGAGTGCAGTCAAGGCCACCAAACACCTTAGTTTGCCCGCAGCTCTCTAAACGGCAGGTACCAGAAGCTTTGTTCTTTGTTGATGGGGGTCTTTGCCTGAAAGCCTGGGCTGAATTCACCCCCATCCCCCACCCGTGTCTCATTGTATTTAGGGTCAGAGCCTCTGCAGTGAAAGACCAAAGGGAAGGGGGCTGGTAGCTAGAAGGCAAAGTCACTACATTCTTTGCCCAGGAAAGCAATTTGAATAAGGTTGAGAATGCTTGGGAAGGTGTCAGAGACCTTGAATTTGTGGGGTGGGCTATGTGTTGGAGGAGGGGTGTGTTATAATGTGCTTAGAGTCCAGGGCTGCAAATGCAAAAGTGATTTTAGATTTTGTCTTCCTAGGAGCGTAATCCAGAAGGGGGAAGAAAAACAAGAGCTAAATATTAAAAATGAAAAATATTTTTCACTTAAAGGTAAGAAATGCACGGTAGGCAATGTGATGTTTTAAGAGCACAGATGTCCCAACTTTGCATCAGAGTTTGGTGACCTGTCAGGATAAGGAGGAAGTGACAATCATTATAAGTATTTTTAAAAAAGATTTTATTTATTTATTCATGAGAGACACACAGGGAGAGGCATAGACACAGGCCGAGGAAGAAGCAGGCTCCCTGCAGGGAGCCCGATGTGGGACTCAATCCCTGAACTTTGGGATCATGACCTGAGCTGAAGGCAGATGCTCAACACTGAGCCACCCAGGTGTCCCTGTTTCTACTCAATTCTTGTGTACATTTCTGTTCCTGTTTCTCTCTTCTTTTTTTTTTTTTTTAATTTTATTTATTTATGATAGTCACACAGAGAGAGAGAGAGGCAGAGACATAGGCAGAGGGAGAAGCAGGCTCCATGCACCGGGAGCCTGATGTGGGATTCGATCCCAGGTCTCCAGGATCGTGCCCTGGGCCAAAGGCAGGCGCCAAACCGCTGCGCCACCCAGGGATCCCTGTTTCTCTCTTCTTCTTTTTTTTTTTTTTTTTTTTAATTTTTATTTATTTATGATAGTCACAGAGAGAGAAAGAGAGGCAGAGACACAGGCAGAGAGAAGCAGGCTCCATGCACCGGGAGCCCGACGTGGGAATCGATCCTCGGTCTCCAGGATCGCGCCCTAGGCCAAAGGCAGGCGCCAAACCGCTGCGCCACCCAGGGATCCCTGTTTCTCTCTTCTTTACATTGTTTCACTCTACCTAATAAACCCAGTGTATAATTGTTTCTTGTCCCCATATGTACAAACATATGTGTGTATATAGATATATTTAGTGATTTTTAACATTTTATTGGCCAGAAGTATTTATTTATTGCTTATTCAACTAATAGCTCATGAGTGCCTGTCATGTGCTGGAGGGAAAAATAATTAAACATCATCTCCACTTTTGAGGAGCTAACGGTTCAGTAGAGTAGATAAAAATACACCAAAAAGACAGTTATAATGTCGTGTGATGAGAAAAAGTAAAAAACCAAAAAAGGAGATATGCATTAGATGCTAATGAACAAATAAGGGAAGGTGTGGCTAGGGAGGGGAATCAGGAAAGACTTCTTGGAGGATGTTCTTTCCATTGAGGCAGAGATTGCAGAAAGGTTGAGAGCATAGGGAAGCGAATTCCAGAAAATGAACACTTTTGGCAAAAGGCAGTATCAGTGTCTTAGAGAAAATGACGGGTTATTGGAAAGTACAGTTGAGAGACCTCAGAGGTAATGAAGTGACCACAACTAGTGGTCAAAACAAAAACAAAAACAAACTAGGGATGCCTGGGTGGCTCAGTGATTGAGCATCTATCTGCCTTCCGCTCAGGGAGTAGTCCCAGGAGGAGTCCCGCATTGGGCTCCCCGTGAGGAGCCTGCCTCTCCCTCTGCCTGTGTCTCTGCCTCTCTCTGTGTGTCTCATGAATAAATAAAGAAAATCTTAAAAAAAAAAAAAAAGAGGGACGTCTGGGTGGCTCAGCAGTTGAGCATTTGCCTTTGGCACAGGGCATGATCCTGGGATCTGGGATCAAGTCCCACATCGGGCTCCTTGTGGGAAGCCTGCCTCTCCCTCTGCCGGTGTCTCTGCCTCTCTGTCTGTATCTCTCATGAATAAATAAATAACATCTTTTTTTAAATAAATAACATCTTAGGGCAGCTCCGGTGGTGCAGCGGTTTGGCGCCGCTTGCAGCCTGGGGTGTGATCCTGGAGACCCGGGATCAAGTCCCACATCCAGCTCCCTGCATGGAGCCTGCTTCTCCCTCCGTCTGTGTCTCTGCCTCTCTCTCTGTGTCTATGAATAAATAAATAAAATCTTAAAAAAAAAAAAATAACATCTTAAAAAAGAAAAAAAAAGAAAGCAAAACAACCTTGTTAAGTTTTTTTTTTAAGAGGTATTTTTTTTTAATTTTTATTTATTTATGATAGTCACAGAGAGAGAGAGAGGCAGAGACACAGGCAGAGGGAGAAGCAGGCTCCATGCACCAGGAGCTCGACGTGGGATTCGATCCCGGGTCTCCAGGATCGCTCCCTGGGCCAAAGGCAGGCGCCAAACCGCTGCGCCACCCAGAGATCCCACCTTGTTAAGTTTTTAATTAAATCTCCTTTCTTTAGTTTATCCTCTATTGGTGTTGTACCTGCTAACTTAATGGTTCTCTCTCTGTCTCCTCTCTGGTTCTTCTCATCCCCAGACGTCAAAAAGTTAGAATGTACCAAAGCTTAGTTCTCAAACCTCTTTTCTATCCACACTCACTATATTGGTGATTTTACCCTGTCTTCTTGACTTTCAATACCATCTGTATGCTTTTGACCTTCAAGTGTACATCTTTAACTCAGACCTATTCTGCAAACTCAATCTCATATATTCAACTGCCCACTTAACCTCCCCACTTGGAATTCTAAAGGGCATCACAAAATTAATATTTCAAAAACCAAACTCCCAATATGCCTCCTATAGTCTTCTCTATCTCAGTGTACGACAATTTCATCTTTTTAGCTGCTCAGACCAAAACTTTAAAACCATCCTTGTTGACTGTTCTTCAAAATATATTTAGAATGCAATTGCTTTTTTCTTTTGATTTTTGTGTCCTCCAGTGTTTCTTTTTTCAATTGGTGGAGTGAGTTTTGATCATCACATGGACTAGTGCTTGGGGAACCAGCAGAATAGCAAGAAATGGTTATTTCTTTTAAAGAACATTTATTTAATTTGTTATTGCCTGCATCCCAGGAGAGCTGGGGGCTTGAGATTACCTGTGTCCTCTAGCAAGTGTGCCATTCCAAGCTGCATTTGACTTTTTCTAGAATCTCCAAGGCTACCACTCTCTCTATCCCTTGGATTATTCCAATAGCCACCCAACTGGTTTCCATGTTTGCATCCTAGCCTTCCCATAATCTAGTTTCAACATACCAGCCAGAATGAATTTTCATCAAGACAGGTCATATCAAGGGCACCTGGGTGGCTCAGTCAATTAAGCATCTGCCTTCAGCTCTGGTCATGATCCCAGGAGGATGGAGCCCCAAGTCCAAGTCTGCTCCCTGCTCAGCAGGGAGTCTCCTCCTCCCTCTGCCTCTGCCCTCCCCTCATGCACACTCACTTGTGCTCTTTCTCTTACTCTCTCAAATAAATGAAATCTTTAAAAAAGAAAAAAAGACAAGTTATATCAAGCTATTCCTTTACTCAAAATCCTCTTTCGGCATTCTCACATTTCAAGGAATAAGTTAAAGTCCTGGATTACGGGAACCCTTTTGTTGCTTTGTACTTAACCTCTGTCCTGTCACCTTGTGTTGTCCTCTGCCCACCATGACACTGACCTCCTTGCTGATTCTGGAACAAGCCAGGAAATCTCCAGATTCAAGGCTTTTGCTATCACTCTTATCTCTTGCTGATCTGTTCTTCTCCCAGAAATCTAAGCAGGTTGATCTCTTACCTCCTTTCCATCTCTAATATTACCTTCTCTCTTTTTTTTTATTTTAATATTTACCCTTCATTTATTTATTTATTTAAGATTTTATTTATTTATTCATGAGAGACACACAGAGAGAGAGAGGCAGAGACACAGGCAGAGTGAGAAGTAGGCTCCACGCAGGAGCCTGATGTGGGACTTGATCCCGGGACCCCAGGATCACACCCCAGGCCAAAGGCAGGCACTAAACCGATGAGCCACCCGGGGTCCCCTAATATTACCTTCTCAATAACAACCCCCTATCATTTTCCTCTTGATTTTTCTTCATAACTTTTGTCACCATCTTGCATAGTATCTCTGTTACCTAGCATCCACCTATCTATATCATCTATCATGTTCTATTTCCCTACAACTAAAATACAAGCTAAGGGACGCCTGGCAAGCTTAGAAGACTAAGGGTTATGGGTTCCTCCTAGTCAGAAGATCTTGGGGTTATGGGTTCGAGCCCCACACTGAATGTAGAGATTACTAAAATAAATAATATACTTAAAATAATTATTAAAGTATAAGCTATGTGATGGGGTTCCTGGCTGGCTCAGTCGGAAAAGCATGCAACTCTTCAACTCAGGGTTGTGAGTTCAAGCCTCACATTGGGTATAGAGATTACTTAAATAAATTAATTAAAACTTTTTTTTTAAAGATTTTATTTATTTATTCATGAGAGACAGCGAGAGAGAGAGAGAGAGAGAGAGAGACAGAGACACAAGCAGCGGGAGAAGCAGGCTCATGCAGGGAGCGGTACTCGATTCCAGGACTTTTAGGATCACGCTCTGAGAGGAAGGCAGACACTCAACTGCTGAGCCACCCAGGCGTCTCAATAACTAAGATCTTAAAAAAAAAAAAAAAAAAAAAAAAGGTTCTCCAGGTGGTTCTTTAGCATGCCTTTTTTGAGAACCACCATCTAGAAAGGTACTAGGAAGAGAGTAGATATTTAATCATTATCTGTTGATGAAGGAAGGGGTTTAAATGAGACCTAGGACTTTGTAAGCAAATAGAAGGTAGGAGCCATTTCCTTACATTTAAATATTAAACTGCCTTTCAATGTAATATAGAAAATAGTCCTGAAAAAGCAACAATGCTTTTTGCCTCAAGTCCTCTAAACTGAATTCAATGATCCTGAAGCTCTTCTAAAAGAGTCCACATTAGGGATCCCTGGGTGGCATAGCGGTTTGGCGCCTGCCTTTGGCCCAGGGCACGATCCTAGAGACCTGGGATCGAATCCCACGTCGGGCTCCCGGTGCATGGAGCCTGCTTCTCCCTCTACCTATGTCTGCCTCTCTCTCTCTCTCTGTGTGACTATCATAAATAAATAAAAATTAAAAAAAAAAAAAAGACTCCACATTAAACTGCAACAAATAAAAAAAAAACAAAAAATAAAAAATAAAAAATAAACTGCAACAAATCGTCTTTCTGGCCCCTCTGGGAGATAGATTACTCTCAATTTAGCTGTGTGTTATCAAGATAAACCATACAGCCACCAAAACTGGTGGGTTAGAGATTACAGATGGAATTACAAAAGTATATTCTCTACTTACTTTGTCTGTTATCACTATAAGAGCAAAAATACACCTTTGTCCCTAGAAACTTATTATGAAAAATTTCACACTTACATAGGGGTTAATATGATAAATCCTCAATGTATCTGTCACCCAGTTCAAGTAATTTATGGCCACTCTTGTTTCATCAATGGCTTTACCATGAGCACAAGTTTTGAAGTTTAGTAAAAGTTCACCCAACAAAATTTGTGGCATATCATTGACCCCTTTTCCACCATCCAGACTTCTTTTCAGTCAATCAATAGCTATGCCAGGATAATCTTATTTTCCAACACTTCTCCAGGCTGCCATCTCAATGTTCAATACTATTTCCCTGATTCTTGTTCAGGCACCATCTCTCGCCCAGACCTCTGTACACTCCCACTGAACCTGAACCTTCCACACTCTGAACCAACTGTGTACCACAGTGATCTACTTTTTTTTTTTTTTTAAGATTTTATTTATTAGAGAGTGACAGAGTGAGCACAAGTGGGGGGAGGGGCAGAGGGAGGAGAAGCAGGCTCCCCTCTGAGCAGGGAACCTGAAGTAGGGCTGGATCCCTGGATCAAGACCTGAGCCAGAGGCAGATGCTCAACTGACTGAACCACCCAAATGTCACTGGAGTGATCTACTTTCAGTTCAGCCCTAGTATCCCTCTGCTTAAATTGTCTAAGGAAGCACCCTGTCAACTCTCTGCCTGCCTCTCAAATCCGTTCTAAGCCTTGGCAAATTACTCTACCCAAGCAATCCCTCCAGTCCTGAATGCTTCCGTCCCCTTCTTTGTTTGGTTCATTTTTAGTTAACTTATTTTATTTTTTTTTAATTTTTTAAGATTTATTTATTTATTTATTTATTTATTTATTTATTTATTATTAGAGAGAGAGAGAGAGAGAGAGAGGCAGAGACCCAGGAGGAGGGAGAAGCAGGCTCCATGCCGGGAGCCCTTGAGGGACTCCATCCCGTGACTCCAGGATCGTGCCCTGGACCAAAGGCAGGTGCTAAACCGCTGAGCCACCCAAGGATCCCCAACTTTTTTTTTTAAGTCCCCCCCCTACTTAGTTATCTTTTAAGACAGGGATCAGGTGTCAGCTTCTCCACCCCCCTTCTCCCAATAAATTAGGTGTCTCTCTTCTGTGCCTAAATCTCCCACAGCAGTGGTCACTATGCATTTTAGTTATAAGTTTTTGTGTTTGGAATAATAATAACTGGCTGGTGGGGCAGCCCCGGTGACCCAGCGGTTTAGCACCGCCTTCAGCCCAGAGCCTGATCCTGGAGACCCTGGATGGAGTCCCACGTCGGCTCCCTGTGTGGAGCCTGCTTTTGTCTCTACCTCTCTGCCTCTCTGTCTCTCTCTTATAAATAAACAAATAAAAAATCTTTATTTTTTTTAAGTTTTTTTTTTTTTTAATTTATTTATGATAGTCACACAGAGAGAGAGAGAGAGAGAGAGAGAGGCAGAGACAGATGCAGGCTCCATGCACCGGGAGCCCGACGTGGGACTCGATCCCGGGTCTCCAGGATCGCGCCCTGAGCCAAAGGCAAGCGCCAAACCGCTGCGCCACCCAGGGATCCCAAATAAAAAATCTTTAAAAAAATAAATAGTCTATCACAGTTTTTAAAAAATATTTTATTTATTTATTCATGAGAGAGAGGCAGAGACAGAGGCAGAAGCAGGCTCCATGCAGGTATCCCGATGTGGGACTCGATCCCGGGACTCCGGGATCACGCCCTGATCTGAAGGCAGATGCTTAACCGCTGAGCCACCCAGGCGCCCCGTCTATCACAGTTTAAAAAATAATAATAATAATAACTGGCTGGAATAATAATTCCTTAAGGGCTTTATTTGTTACTGTAACCTAATGTGATGCTGATTCAAAGTATAGTCCCTTCCGGCAATAACATCATCACCTGAGAACTTAGTAGAAATCCAGATCATAGGCTTGGTGATACCCTAGACCTACTGAGTCAGAATCTCTCGGAGTGGGACCCAAGAATCTGTCTTTTAGGAATCTAATTTATTTTTTAATTTTTTTAATTTATTTATGATAGTCACAGATAGAGAGAGAGAGAGGCAGAGACACAGGCAGAGGGAGAAGCAGGCTCCATGCACCGGGAGCCCGATGTGGGATTCGATCCCGGGTCTCCAGGATCGCGCCCTGGGCCAAAGGCAGGCGC
Source organism: Canis lupus dingo (assembly GCF_003254725.2). Taxonomy (NCBI): domain Eukaryota; kingdom Metazoa; phylum Chordata; class Mammalia; order Carnivora; family Canidae; genus Canis; species Canis lupus. The sequence continues at coordinate 37,475,364 of NC_064269.1, read as the reverse complement.
CAAACCGCTGCGCCACCCAGGGATCCCTAGAAATCTAATTCTTGTGCATCCTGAAGTTTGAAAGCCACTGCTCAAAAAAAAAAAAAAAAAAAAAAAAGCCACTGCTCTAGAATACAGTGCTTATCAGTAGCAAAAAATCTCAATACATATTTACTAAATTAATCAGCTCTTGTGTTTAAAACAGATATTCAGAAAATTGGGGAATTACAAGAATTCTCGAAAGAAAAACATCCAAAGAACCACTTCTTTGGTGTGATTCTGTTTCTATTTGTCAAAGTTTAACCAAAGGCTTTTCATATTTAAGAACTAAATTGTACGTGTAGCAAATTCTAAGGTCTCCTTGGGGAGAGTTCTGAAGGGTAAACTGAATTGTCAAAGAGCCCTGACCTAGAGCAACACTATTGGTATCAAGGTGTGACTCCCTCTTTCCCACCCTACCCTCCGGGGACCTTCAACCCAACTTGAAAAGGGATTCCTTTTTTCACTCCTATTTGGGCAAGCCCCCAGGGAGGGGAGGAATACCTAGGAATGCCTACCAAAATTTAGGGGAAGTATAAAATTGCTCTGGAACAATGTGATATAATTGGCCCCAAAGAGACAGGCTCCTGGGTTTCTCAGTGGGTGTGAGAGCAGGAGAAAGAATTTGGAAAAATTAGAGGGTGGGAGGGGCTGAAGGAAGTGCGTGTGGGGGAGAATGAGGGAAAAATCTAGCACCTTATTTGTTGCTTTCATTAGCTGTAGTGGGATGAAATAAAGCTGTTAACCCTCAGAATACCGCATCTAAATGTTTTATTTGTAATATCTCAGGACACCAGAGTATTCTAATATTGTAAGAGGAATAAAAGGAGAGGGAATAAGAGTGTCCTGCCTTCAGGAGTAAATGAATTAAATTGTGTGAAAGAGCTCAAAGTTAAAAGCAAAATGTGTGATGTTGAAACCTTTTTTTTTTTTTTTTTTGAGTAATCCCTAGGCCCAACTTGAGGTTTGAATTCACAACCCCGAGAGTTGCATGCTTTTCCAACTGAACCAGCCAGGCGCCTTAGAAATTCAAATTCCGGAAAGCATTTGTTGACTGTACTAGAAAGGGTTAGCACAAAAAGATGAGGCAAAGCTTTTTTTTTTTTTTTTAATTAAAATTGAGAAATAAAAAAAAAATAAATAAAATAAAATAAAATAAAATTGAGAAATAACTCGCATACAATGAACAAATCTCAAGTTGTACAACTTGATGAATTTTTTACTCATATATACAGATCAAATGACAACCGTCCAAATAAAGAGAAGGGGATCCCTGGGTAGCTCAGCGGTTTAGCGCCTGCCTTTGGCCCAGGGCATGATCCTGGAGTGCCGGGATCCAGTCCCACATGGGGCTCCTGGCATGGAGCCTGCTTCTCCCTCTGCCTGTGTCTTTGCCTCTCTCTCTCTCTCTCTGTCTCTAATAAATAAATAAATAAATAAATAAATAAATAAATAAATAAATAAAATCTTAAAAAAAAAACAAAACAATAAACAGAGAAGCCACTTCCAGCACACAAGTAGGCCAGCTTGCATTTTTGTTAAATGCTCAGAATCTCAAAATCCAATGTCCTTAGATCTTTGTCATTTTCTTTTGTGTTTCAGACATGAGATAAGACAGCCTGAAATATTTTTTTTTTTAAGATTTTATTTATTCATGAGAGACAGAGAGAGAGAGAGAGGCAGAGACACAGGCAGAGGGAGAAGCAGGTTCCTCGCAGGGAGCCCCATGCGGGACTTGATCCCAGGATCAGGATCCTGGGATCACGCCCTGAGCCAAAGGCAGATGCTCAACCACTGAGCCACCCTGGTGCCCTACCCCCTCTTTTTTTAAGTAGGCTCCATGCCCCAATATGGGACTTGAACTCAGGAACCTGACAATCAAGGGTTGCATGCTCTAGGGACTGAGCTAGCCAGGCCTCAGTTTTTTTTTAATTTTTATTTATTTATGATAGTCAGAGAGAGAGAGAGAGAGAGAGGCAGAGACATAGGCAGAGGGAGAAGCAGGCTCCATGCACCGGGAGCCCGATGTGGGATTCGATCCCGGTTCTCCAGGATCGCGCCCTGGGCCAAAGGCAGGCGCCAAACCGCTGCGCCACCCAGGGATCCCCAGGCCTCAGTTTGAATCCCCCTTCTATCGACTAGCTATGTGATAAGTAGTTTCACATTTCTGTGCCTCAGTTTCCTTCATATGAGTAACAAGTAAGGATTAGAATACATACAAACTAATTGGATGTGGACATGGCATATTGGAAGTTCTCCACAAATGTTAGCCACTTTATTTTCTCTGTGCAAGCTATATTTTAGGGAATCCATGAATTCATTCACTCAACAAACAGCTCTTAAGCATCTCTGAAATGTCAAGGGCTAGGAGAAAGAAAAGAATTTTGCATGCTTCCAGTGCCAGAGCATTTTGTAGTATAGTAGAGAAAAGAAGCCCTGGGAACAGATGAGTGCATTAAGATGTCATGGAATCGTGTTGTATGTGTGAGGTACTGCAGGAGTACAAAGGAGGGACTTCTACCTTGGAGGGAAATCAGTTAAGAGTATCCAGTCTCACCTACCCTGCAGCTGTCAGTGCCCTTAGGGCCTGGCGGAGTGGTGGTATATGGGGGGCTGCTATGACCGCAGGCTGCTGCAGGTCCTGGGCCTCAGGTTACCACTGCCCACCTGCTGGTCCCTTTTCCTCTGTGCTCACCACCTCGGGAGCCTGCTGGTGATGTTGGTCCTGGACGGTCCTGCCCAGGCGAGGGGACCCAGGCAGTGTACCTGCTTGGGTGAAAAATTCAGCTTTTTAAAAAAGATTTTATGTATTTATTTCTGAGAATACACAGAGAGGAGAGAGAGAAGCAGAGACACAGGCAGAGGGAGAAGCAGGCACCATGCAAGGAGCCTGACGTGGGACTCAATCCTGGGTCTCCAGGATCAGGCCCTGGGACAGGTGGTGCTAAACTGCTGAGCCACCCGAGCTGCCCTTCACCCACCCTTCTGTAGGAGAATGTCTTCGTGATGAAAGGAAACTTGCAGATTCACAGGACAGTGAACTCATTAAAAAGTACACTAAAGATAGAAAGACTGGGCCAGTTGAGACAACCATTCGTTTGTTAAAGAGGGAGGTGGATCCCATGACCCCATGAGGGCTGCCTATGCAGCTCAGAACAGATTGACGGGTTTCCAAGAAATCAAAGATGACCTTCAAGGTTGAGACAAGATAATAGGTGGGAAGGCAGATTGTATCTTTCAGTCTGGGTTTTGTTGTTTTTGTTTTTTAAAGATTCATTTATTTATTAGAGAGAGAGAGAGCTCGCATATATGCATTTTCGCAGGAGTGAGGGGAGGGGCAGAGGGAAGAGAGTACCTTAAGCAGGCTGGGCAGTCTGCGTGAGCCCATGCTGGGCTCCATCCCACCACCTCCAGATCACCACCTGAGCTGAAACCAGGAGTGCTAAGCTTGGCCAACTGTGCCACCCAGGCACAACCCTCCTCCCCTTCTGTTTTGACAGAAAGAATGAGATCTGGGGACCCTGGGTGGCTCAAGCAGTTGAGCGTCTGCCTTCTGCTCAGGTCGTGATCCTGGAGTTCCAGGATGGAGTCCCGCATGGGGCTCCTGCAGGGAGCCTGCTTCTCCTCCCTCTGCCTGTGTTTCTGCCTCTCTGTGTGTGTCTCATGAATAAATAAGTAAAAATCTTAAAAAGAAAAAAATGAGATCTGTATTGAACCAAGTCTTGGGAGGAGAAAGAGTAGTGGTAGAGGTCATGACCACAGAGAGAGCTTGGAAAAGAGAAGTCAGGGGATCCCTGTGGGGCTCAGCAGTTTACCCCTGCCTTCGGCCCAGGGTGTGATCCTGGAGTCCTGGGATCGAGTCCCACATCAGGCTCCCTGCATGGAGCCTGCGTCTCCCTCTGCCTGTGTCTCTGCCCCTCTCTCTGTGTCTCTCATGAATAAGTAAATAAAATCTTAAAAAAAAAAAAAAAAAAAAGGAAAAGAGAAGTCAGCCCTATCTTTAGTCAGCAAAACCAAGTACTGACTTATATATATGAAGAAATGGGGAAAGTCAAGAAAATCGATGCCTCTAAGTCTGTTGATGTTTTTTTAAAAAATTATTTATTTAAGTAATTTCTGCACCAAGCGTGGGACTCAAGCTCACCATCAAGAGTGGGGTGATCTTCCCACTGGTGCCAGCCAGGTGCCCCATAGGACTGTCTTCTTTTTTTTATTTTTATGTTTTAAGATTTTATTTTCTAATCTTTAAACCCAAGATGGGGCTCGAACTCACAACCTTGTGATCAAAAGTCACATGCTCTACCAGCTGACTGAGTAGGCACTCCTATTGAAGTTTTTTATGAAGTTGTGAAGATTTTTGTTGGACAAAGAAGGCTAACTCTAAACCTGAAAGTGTCCTTGAAATCATGCTTGACTATTGCTTTGATAGCTGCTGTTTCAACCCTTTTTAGGCAATTTTTAAAACGATTTTATTTTTTTTATTTGAGAGAGAGTGGGAGAGAAAGGGAGGGGAGGGGGCAGAGGGAAAGAGAAGCAGAGTTGCTGGTGAGCAGGAAGCCTGACATGGGGCTCAGTTCCAGGAGCCCGGAATCATGACCTGAGCCAAAGGCAGACGCTTAACCAAGTTAGCCACCCAGGCAGCCCCCTTTTTAGGCAATTTCAATCTTTCATAATTACCTCTCAATTAATGGCTGGAAAAATATGTAGTGAGACAAATTAAGTTTTTTATTTTTATTTATTAAGATTTTATTTATTTATTCATGAGAGTCAGAGAGAGGCAGAGACATAGGCAGAGGGAGAGGCAGGCTCCCTGTGAGAAGCCCAAAGTGGGACTCCATCCTAGGACCCCAGGATCAGGACTTGAGCCAAAGGCAGATGCTCAACCACTGACCCACCCAGGTGCCCCTAAGTTTTTTATCTTCAATTTTTTGGTTGTAGGAATAGACAGTGAATTCGGGTCTAACTTCATCTTAGCTGTGGAGCTCACAAAACAAAGATTATTAGCTAGTTCTTTGTTTTTACTCAAAAAGCAGATTCCTTTTATAGTTTGTACCTTGTGTAAGCAAAACTTTTTGGTGAGTGTATATATCCCTTTAGTAATTACAACATTTTAGGATTAAGGAATCTCTACCCCTTATTTACTTAAAGGTTTTATTTATTTATTTATTTATTTATTTATTTATTTATTTTTTTTTTTTTTTACTTAAAGGTTTTAAATTTCCAAACTGTTAAGTAAATTTGTGAACCAAATTCCAAAGGAACCTTTATATAGTCAGTTCTTGCAAAATGTGTTTGATAAGTGAACTCATAAAAATTCCTAAGACGTGTTTTAGTATTTATCAAATAACCCACCATTTCCTATAGAAACATAAGAAAACTTAGGCTTTCTTTTATTACAACTTATAGAAAGTTGTGTGACAGGGTATCTTTTATACTTTCAAGGATTGAGATAGGGTCATTGAGCTTTCAGGGCCAGGTGGAATTGTCAGCTTTATTCGGACGTAAATCTGAGGTAAGAGGCAAGGATCACATCTAATGACATGTGTTCCTGTGCTCTATTATATTGCATTATTAATTATTAAACTGATCTTTCCAAAATTCCTAGCAGTGGAACCTTGAAATGCATGTACTAGGTATATGATAAAATGATTTGCTTAGTGCTTTAGTAACACTTCATTCAAAGTTTTTTTGTTTGTTTATTTTCTAGACTAAATGTACGGTTGGTATGAAGTAAAAAAAAATCTTAACAGTTAAAAATATGTATATATCATCATAAAAAGACAGTACTTGAATTTAGTTTTGAAAGATGGTCACGCAATAAGAAAAAAAAAGGCATAGCATGATTGAAGAAGCTTGATGTCTATTGGAGACTATGCATAGTTTGGTGCAAGTATGGATAGAGATGATGCTACAACTAGTAGTAGGTAGGAGCTAGATCCTACAGGTCTCTGTCATTCTAAAGAGTGGATTTTATACTAAAGACAGTGGAGCCACTGAAGAGTTTTTAAGTGGGGAATGATATAATCAGTCTTATAGGAACATCTAAAGAGGCATTGAGGAAGAGGATTGGATCAAGATCCATTAAGAGATGGAGGGGTTGTTGAACTAGTTGGCTACCAGTTTTGTTTGGTCCATGAGTATTAAGAGTAATTTCTACATTTCAATTAATTGATTGATTAATTTTTAAAAGTTTATTTATTTCTAATCTCTATACCCAATGTGGGACTCAAACTCAACCCTGAGATCAAGGGTCATGTGCTCTACAGCTGAGCCAGGAAGGCACCCCATATTCTACATTTTTAAATGGTTGGGGGGAAAAGTCAAACGATTAATATTTTGTGACTTGTGAATAGTATCTGAAAATCAAATTTCAGTGTCCTTAAAATTGTATTGAAACACAGTCCATGCTCATTTATTTATATATTGTCTATGGCTGCTTCCATGAGCCAAAGACAGAATTGAGTAGTTGTCACAGAGACTATACAGTTTGTAAATCCTAAAATATTTACTACTTGACCCTTTGCGGAGAAAGTTTTCTGATTGAATGTGGGCAAAAGTGATCAGAGTCACTGTAAAAGTGGGAGCCATGCAGAGAAAAGTGGGAGTGAATGTATTCAAACTACGTTTATGTGAACTACATTGATAGAATTTATAGGGGTTGGCAACTAATTTGATGTAAGCGGCAAGAAGAATGGGGATTATTAGGACATTTTTTAAACTAGTGTCTCAGTTGACAGAGTTGCCAGCCACTTTATTTTATTTTTCTCAGTCACTCAATTATAAATTATAAGCAGAGAAATAATTTTGGAGAAGAAGATAATCAAAGTTTCAGGTGTTTTTATTTTTTATTTTATTTTATTTTTTAATTTTTTTAAATTTTTATTTATTTATGATAGTCACAGAGAGAGAGAGAGGCGCAGAGACACGGGCAGAGGGAGAAGCAGGCTCCATGCACCGGGAGCCTGACGTGGGATTCGATCCCGGGTCTCCAGGATCGCGCCCTGGGCCAAAGGCAGGCGCCAAACCGCTGCGCCACCCAGGGATCCCTCAGGTGTTTTTAGATCGATGTATTTGAGATATATTCAAATATTGTTGGAATAAGGGATGAAACTCTTTTTTTTTTTTAAGATTTTATTTATTTATTTATGAGAGACACAGAGAGCCTGAGACACAGGCAGAGGGAGAAGTAGGCTCCATGCAGGGAGCCCGACGTGGGACGTGGGACTCGATTCCGGGACTCCAGGATCACACCCTGAGCTGAAGGCAGACGCTTAACCTCTGAGCCACCCAGGCGTCCCAGGGATGAAACTCTTGAGAGAGATCTCATTTTAGATTAGTGCATTCATAGTCCATAGCTGGTAACTGAAGCTATAAAATCAACCAGGGTGAACGGGTGGTAACTCACTTTCCCCTTAGGTTTTATATAAGGGTAAAATAAACATTTCAATAGGAAAGACACTTGGGAGATCTCACTCAGATTAGAGTGCGGCAGGGAGTCCAAGAGACAATAGGGCGTGGTGGGGACTAAAATGATGACAGGAATGAAGATTATGTATAAACTCACTCTGGACTTTCACTCCAAGACTGACCTGGCTACAGCCACTGCTGAGTGCCCCATCTGCCAGCAGCCAAGACCTATACTGCATCTCCAACATGGCACCATTCCCCAGGGTGGTGACCAGCTGTCCACCTAGTGACAGGTGGATTACATTGGACAGGTTCCATCTTGGAAGAGGGAACACTTTGTTCCAATTGAAATTGACATTTACTCTGTATAGGAATTTGCCTTTCCTGAACGCAGTGCTTCTGCCAAAACTACCATCTGTGGACCTACAGAACACATATTCACACATTATTGCTTCGGACTGAGGAGCTCATTCCATTGCAAAGGAAGTGCTGCAATGAGTTTATGCTTATGGAATTCACTGGTCTCACAATGTTTCCCACCATTCTTCTTCTTTCTTCTTTTTTTTTTTTTTTTTAAGATTTTATTTATTTATTCATGAGAGACACACAGAGAGAGAGGCAGAGACACAGGCAGAGGCAGAAGCAGACTCTATGCAGGGAGCCCGATGCGGGACTCGATCCCGGACTCCAGGATCATGCCCTGAGCTGAAGGCAGATGCTCAACCATTAAGCCACTCAAGCATCCCATCCCATCAATTCTAAGGTAACCAGGTTGAGAAAATGATGGAATAGCCTTTGGAAGACTCAAGTATAGTGCCAGCTAGACGGCAATACCTTTTAGGGCTGGGGCAGTGTCCTCCAGGAAGCTGTGCATGCTCTAAGTCATCATCCAATACATGGCGTTGTCTTCCCATAACCAGAATTTACAAGTCCAGGAATCCAAGGTGTAGAAATAGGTGTGGTATCCCTACTATTATCTCTAGTGATCTACTAGCAAAATTTTTTTTAAAATGTTACTTATTTATTCATGAGAGACACAGAGAGAGGCAGAGACACAGGCAGAGGGAAAAGCAGGCTCCATGCGGGGAGCCTGACGTGGGACTCGATCTCGGGACCCCGGGGTCACCACCTGGGCCGAAGGCTGGTGCTAAGCCACTGAGCCACCCAGGCTGCCCTACTAGCAAAATTTTTGCTTTGAGTCCCAATGATCTTATCCTCTGCTGGTCTAGAGATCATGCTCTATCATTAAGGTCAGTAGAAAGTTATAATAACCCAATCTAGGAAGGACCACTAATGGCCTAGACCCCTGAAGAATGAAGATTTAAGTCACTAGCAGGAAAAAAATTACTATCAGCTGAAGTGCTTGTTGAGGACAAAGGGAATATGTGCTGGTTTCTTAACAAGTTTGATGATTATAATACAATATTGTTGTCCATATCCCCTATACTTGTGTTAGAGCTCTAGCGCTTATCTGCTACTGATTGGATTCAGAGGAAATAAGGAATGGGTACTGAAAGAAATTAGATATAAATACCACCGATGTCCATGAGACTAGTTGCAGAAACAAAGGCTGTGATTATTATAAGTGTTTCTTCCCCTTTTTGTTACTGTGTTAGTCTGTTCAGGCTGCCATAACAGAATACCACAGACTTGGTCGCTTGAACAGCAGAAATTCATTTTCTTTCTTTCTTTTTTAATTTATTATTTTATTTTATTTTTTATTTATTTTTATTTTTTTAATTCATTTTCTTATGCTTCTAGAGGCCAGAAGTCCAAGATGACAGTGCTTATATGGTTAAGAAGTGGAGGAAGAAATTATCCTTAGTCCACATTTCATCTAGCTAGACCAAGGATTAAATTTACATAAGAGATTAATAGGAGAAAAACCCAAAGTTTTATTACATGAACACACAGAGGCCCAATAATAGAATTGAGACCTGAAGAAGTAACCGAAGACAGGCAGTTTTTACACTGTTTAGACAAAAGACAATAAATCTGTGAGGAAATGAAAGGACAAAGAAAACTTAACATTGGGAGTTTCAATTAGTAAGAAATTCTAAGCAGAATTTCAGCTGTGGTAATAAATTAGTATAAAGTTAACAAAAGTTATTTCTACAGCCTTCTAGGCTCTGAATTTCCTCTCTCTGGTGAAGGATGTTTCCTTCCCTCCTGGTAGAGAGAGGCTGCCTTTCACCTGGGAGATTTATTTCCTGCCTTCATGGGACAGAGGAGGATATGAGTGTCCTTATGGCACAGGCTATCTCTTAAGTAACTTTTTTTTTAAGTAACTTTTTAAAAAAGATTTTATTTATTTTTTCATGAGAGTCACAGAGAGAGGCAGAGACATTGAGGGAGAAGCAGACTCCCTGCAGGGAGCCTGATGTGGGAGGAGATCCCGGGACCCTGGGTTGAGTACTTGAGCTGAAGGCAGATGCTCCACCACTGAGCCACTCAAGCATCTCTCTTAAGTAACCTTTGTTGAAAATAATCAATATGCCGGAGTGCCGGAGTGGCCCATTTTGGGGCAGCATGCCTTTGGCCCCCTGCAGTTGGGTTCTGGTGAGAATTCTTCTGGGATTGCAGGTGGCAGCCTTCTTGATATGTCCTCACATGGCCTTTTCTCTGTGTGCATACTCTTGGTATCTCCTCCTCTTCTTCCTCTTTTTTTTTTTTCTTCCTCTTCTTTTTGAAAGACTTTATTTAGCGCATGAGCAGAGGGAGGGGCAAAGGGAGAGGGAGAGAGAGAATCCCAAGTGGACTCTGCACTAAGCACAAAACCCAAGGTGAGGCTGAGTCCAAGACACTGGGATCATGACCTGTGCCCAAATCAAGAGTCATTTGCTTAAATGACTGAGCCACCCAGGTATCCCTGTCTCTTAATCTTCTTCTTCTTCTTTTTTTTTTTTTTTTTTTTAAGATTTTTAAATTTATCTATTCATGAGAGACACAGAGAGAGAGCCTGAGACACAGGCAGAGGGAGAAGCAGGCTCCATGTAGGGAGCCCGATATGGGACTTGATCCTGGGACTCCAGGATCACCCCCTGAGCCAAAGGCAGACACCCAACTGGTGAGCCACCCAGGCGTCCCTGTCTCTTTTTTTTTTTTTTTTTTTAGATTTTATTTATTTATTCATGAGAGACACAGGGAGAGAGAGAGAGAGAGAGGGAGGCAGAGGCAGAGGGAGAAGCAGGCTCCACTCAGGAAGCCTGATGCGGGACTTGATCCTGGGACTCCAGGATCATACCCTGGGCCGAAGGCAGGCGCTAAACCACTGAACCACCCAGGGATCCCTCTCTTACTCTTCTTACAAGGACATCAGTCCTGTTGGATTAGGGCCCTACTCTTATGATATCATTTAACTTAATTACCTGCAGAAAAGTCTTTTCTGCAAATATAGTCACATTGGGAGTTAGGGCTTCAACATACTAACTTGAGGAGGACGTAGTTCAGTCCATAACAGTTATAAATATATGTATGTATATGTGTGTAGCAAATATTTTTTTTTTACTTCCATTTCCTTTTCTTCTTTTTTAAGATTTGAGAGACAGAGAGAGAGTGGGGGGAGGGACAAAGGGAGACAGTCTTCTTCTTCTTCTTCTTTTTTTTAAGGATTTTTTTTTTTTAATTTTTATTTATTTATGATAGTCACAGAGAGAGAGAGAGAGGCAGAGACACAGGCAGAGGGAGAAGCAGGCTCCATGCACCGGGAGCCTGATGTGGGATTCGATCCCGGGTCTCCAGGATCACGCCCTGGGCCAAAGGCAGGCGCCAAACCGCTGCGCCACCCAGGGATCCCTTTTTTTTAAGGATTTTATTTATTTATTCATACAGACACACACACACAGAGAGAGGCAGAGATACAGGCAGAGGGAGAAGCAGGCTCCACGCAGAGAGCCTGATGTGGGACTCGATCCACGGTCTCCAGGATCACGCCCTGGACTGTAGGTGGCGCTAAACCGCTGCGCCACCAGGGCTGCCCAGGGAGACAGTCTTCAAGCTGACTCCTTGCTGAGTGTGGAGCCTGACACAGGACTGCATCTCAAACACATGAGATCATGACCTGAATTGAAACCAAGAATTGGATGCTTAAATGACTGAGCCACCCAGGGTCCCCAGTTTACTTCCTTCTCTTATCCTATATCATGGAACATAAGATGTATTCATAATTGTTAACTTCCTATCAGAGTATTTAAGTTATAGGATATGAAGGAAAAGAGTATACATCACCCAAAGACTGCATCATCTCATTGGGAGAGAGCATGTTTTTGGCTGTATGCAGGATAGTTGTATTATCAGAAGTATGACTTTGCTATTTGCCTTATTTGGAGATTAAATGTAGTTTAAATGTATATGGGTGCCAAGTTGCCAAGGTTTCCAGTGTAGGGCTATTGCTAACAAGGTTATGACATTCTTGTATATTTTTTCCTGGTGTACATAAGTAGTTATAAGGACATATACTGAGTAGTGGAGTTGCTGATTTATAGCATATGGGTATTTTTGGCTTTGAAAGATATTGCAAAATGTTTATTTTTCAAGATGGTTTTGCCAATTTATATTCCTATTAACAGTTGATATGAGGTAGTTACTGCATCCTTGCTTATACTTGACACTATCAATTTTTTCAATTTTAGCTATTCTTGTGAGTATATAATTATATTTCATTGTGTTTGCAACTGGCATTTCTTTTTTGGTATCAGTAAAGTTGGGTTATTTGCATTTCTTTTGTGAAATGTCTGCTTAGCTCTTTTGCCCATTTTTCTATTGGGTTGTTTGGCTTCTTATTGATTTGTATTAGTTCTTTATATCTTTTGATGAACAGAAGATCTTAATGCAGTCTAGTTTACCCATTTTTTTTTTGTAATGCTTTTTGTGTCTTGTTTGAGAAATTTTTCTGTCTTGAGGTCATTACACTTCTCTTTTCTTTCCTTTTTTTTTTTTTTTTTTGGTGAAAGATTTATTTGATCTGAAGAGAAACCAGAGTATCATTACACTTTTCTATATTGTTTTTTTCCCCATTTTTTTTTATTGTGGTGAAACGCATATAATGTAAAATTCACTATTTAATATTTTTCAGTGTACAGTTCAGTGGCAATAAATACATTCATGATGTTGTGCAGCCATCACTACCATCCATAATCCCAGCGTCTCAGGATCCAGTCCCATATCAGGCTCCCCACTGGGAGCCTACTTCTCCCTATGCCTGTGTCTCTGCCTCTTTCTCTGTGTCTCTCATGAATAAATAAATAAAATCTTAAAAAAAAAGATTTTATTTATTTATTCATGAGAGACACACACATAGAGAGAGAGAGAGAGAGAGAGAGAGAGGCAGAGACACAGGCAGAGGGAGAAGCAGGCTCCATGCAGGGAGCCTGATGTGGGACTCGATCCTGGGTCTCCAGGATCAGGCCCTGGGCTGAAGGTGACACTAAACCACTGAGCCACCCAGGCTGCCCAAATAAAGAAAATCTCTTTTTTTTTTTTTTTTTTTTTATTTATTTATGATAGTCACAGAGAGAGAGAGAGAGGCAGAGACACAGGCAGAGGAGGAAGCAGGCTCCATGCAGGGAGCCTGACATGGGACTTGATCCCGGGTCTCCAGGATCAAGCCTCGGGCCAAAAGTGCCACTAAACCACTGAGCCACCGGGACTGCCCTTGAGCATCTTTTCATGCACTTATTGGCCATTTATATATCTTTTCTGGAGAAATGTCTTTTCACGTATTTGCCCCCTTTCCCACCAGGAACCCCCACCTTGCAATCCCATTATTTTATTTAGAAAAAATTTTTATTTTATTTTTTTTTAAATATTTTTTTTTCAATTTTTATTTATTTATGATAGTCACAGAGAGAGAGAGAGAGAGAGAGGCAGAGACACAGGCCGAGGGAGAAGCAGGCTCCATGCACCGGGAGCCCGATGTGGGATTCGATCCCGGGTCCCCAAGATCGCGCCCTGGGCCAAAGGCAGGCGCCAAACCGCTGCGCCACCCAGGGATCCCAGAAAAAAATTTTAAATTGAAGTATAGTTGACACACAATGTTAATCCTTTGTGTATTTTTTTTAAGTTAAAAAAAATTTTTTTAAGTCATCTCTATACCCAACATGGGGCTTGAACTCACAACCCTGTGATCAAGTCCTGTGCTCCACCAACTGAGCCAGCTAGGCACCCTTCCTTTGCCTAGTTTTGAATTGAGTTGTTTGTTTTTTTGTAGTTGAGTTTCAGTAGTTCCCTAAATATTCTGAATCCCTTATCAGATATGATTTGTAAATATTTTCTCCCATTCTGGAGGTTGCCTTTTTACTCTGTTGATCTTGTCTTCTAGTGTACAAATTTTTAAATTTTTACAATTTTGGAGTTTTATTTTATTTATTTTTAAAAAATATTTTATTTATTTATTTGAGACAGAGAGAACAAGCAGGAGCAGCATAAAGGGAAAAGCAGACTCCCCACTGAGGCGGGAGCCCAACATGGGGCTTGATCCCAGGACCCCTGGATCATGACCTGAGCCCAAGGCAGACATTCAACTGAGTGAGCCACCTAGGTGCCCCCAATTTTGGAATTTTTTTTTGTTTTTTTTTTTGTTTGTTTGTTTTTGTTTTTTTTTTTGGAATTTTTTTTTTTGTTTAAGATTTTGTTTATTTATTCATGAAAGACACAGAGAGAGGCAGAGACACAGGCAAAGGGAGAAGCAGGCTCCATGCAGGGAGCTTGACGTGGGACTCAATCCCTGGTCTCCAGGATCGCACCCTGGGCTGAAGGCGGCGCCAAACTGCTGAGCCACCTGGGCTGCCCTTCTTAAATTTTTTATTTTTTATTTTTTATTTTTATTTATTTTTAATTTTTTCCCCTTCTTAAATTTTTTAAATTAAAATATAGTTTTCTCTGTAGACATGTTACTTATCATTTGTTACATCTAGTTCTAGGTCCTTGAGATTTTTTTTATGCTATTGTACATCACATTCTTTATATATATATATATATACACACACACTATATATATATGTATTCTAAAGATATATCTAAAGATATATTCTGAAGATATATATATATATATATATATATATATTCTGAAGATTTTATTTATTTACTCATGAGAGATAGCAGAGACATAATGAGAGGCAAAAGGAGGCTCCTTGTAGGGAGCCCAATGTGGGATTTGATCCTGGAACTCTGGGATCACACCCTGAGCCGAAGGCAGATGCTCCACTGATCCACCCAGGTATTCCTCACCTCATATTCTTTTATTAAATTTTATTTTCTTCTCTTGTAAGTTGAAATATGATAGAATTTTATATATTGATTTTTGATCTAGCAACCTTTCTAATTTTTAAATTCTAATAATTTATCTGTAGAATTATAATTTTTATGTACATAATTATGCAATCATATTTTTTTCCTCTTTCAAATTCTTATACCTTGTAATTTTGTGTGCATGTGTCATTATTGTACTTGCTAGGGTTTCCAATACAATAGTAAACAGAAATAGGAATAATGGTGGCTACAAATTATTCTCAATCTAAAAGGGAAAGCTTTTGGGGGATCCCTGGGTGGCTGAGTGGTTTAGTGCCTGCTTTTGGCCCAAGGCTGATGCTGGAGTCCCGGGATGGAGTCCCCGGATCGAGTCCCGCATCAGGCTCCCTGCATGGAGCCTGCTTCTCCCTCTGCCTCTCTATGTCTCTCATGAATAGATAAATAAAATATTAAAATAAATAAATAAAAGTGAAGGCTTTTAATGTCTTACCATTAAATATTATATTTGCTATGGCTCAAACTTACACTTTGATTAAGAGGCATGCCTATTTGTAGCAGAACACCTTGTCCTCAGCCCACTTCCTCTAGAAATGTAGGGCAAGTAGGCCCTGTGAAGCCTTGTAAATCTTCCAAAAGCCCTGCCCTGTTCTTGTGGTGGCCCCGGTGTCCTGTAGAGAGGAAAGCGGAGGGGAGGAATTCTCACTAATGCTTCAGTTACAGATGGACCTAGTGGGGGCAATCTGCCTTTGGGTATTGCAGTTGCTCTTCAGCCCAACACTGACACCATCTGGATGGAGGAAGAATGATCCATTGCAACCAATGGATTGAATTTAGAGCAGTAGGGTGATTACTCAAAAACCCTGGCCATTAACCTTTGTGTGGACAATTGGACTGCTCTAAGGGATTCATCCTATGGCTTGGACAATGAGAAGGTCTTGTAGGACCAGTATGCATGGAAACAGGGGAGCCTGGCAGACTTACTTGATGGAGCAGGAGACTTGTCCTCAGGGTCGTGAGTTTGAGCCCTACGTTGGGTGTGGTGATTACTTTAAATTTTTTTAAATAAAAAAAAATATATGTGGAAAGACTTTGGGGTTCACTTGCAAGATCATCACTGTCTTCCCATGTGTAAGGCGCTGATACCCTCTAGCAATCAGGAAGCGAATGCCCTATTTCTGGTACAAGTCCTAGCAACTGGCCCTTCAGTAGATATAGCAAATTGGGTGCATAGAAAGAGTGGCCACTGAAGTGCTTGGATGGGATGGCATTTTGCCAAGGATGCTGGGTTGCCCTTGAAATACAATGACTTGGGGACGCCTGGGTGGCTTAGCATTTGGGCACCTGTCTTCTGTTCAGGTCGTGATCCTGGGATCTGGAATCGAGTCCCACGTTGGGATCCCTACATGGAGCCTGCTTCTTCCTCTGCCTCTCTCTCTCTCTCTCTCATGAATAAATAAATAAAATATTTTTTTAAAGATTTATTTATTTATTTATGATAGACATAGAGAGAGAGAGAGGCAGAGACACAGGAGGAGGGAGAAGCAGGCTCCATGCCAGGAGCCCGACGCGGGACTCGATCCCGGGACTCCAGGATCGGGCCCTGGGCCAAAGGCAGGCGCTAAACCCCTGAGCCACCCGGGGATCCCCAATAAATAAATAAAATATTAAATTTTTTTTTTTTTAATTTTTATTTATTTATGATAGTCACAGAGAGAGAGAGAGAGGCAGAGACGTAGGCAGAGGGAGAAGCAGGCTCCATGCACCAGGAGCCTGATGTGGGATTCGATCCTGGGTCTCCAGGATCGCGCCCTGGGCCAAAGGCAGGCGCCAAACCGCTGCGCCACCCAGGGATCCCAATAAATAAAATATTAAAAAAAAAAGAACATATCCCTGGAGAGTAAGGGGGAGGGGACATTATTACTGTCTTGTAAGGAGGCACCTGTGGCATTATCCAGAGAATGCTTTGTGGTCATAGTTGATGATTCTGCTCATGTATCATCTTTATTAAATCACATGAGAATACACGTGAACACCCTGAGTGATTTAAACTCTAGCCTAGGGGAATTAATAAATCATGGGGCTCTTGGTAGAAAAAAGTTTATTACTTATTTTGGGAATTATTATCTTAATCTGTGTTTTCTCTTGCATGTGCCTGTATTTCTGCTATGGTATCTGCCTCTAGTGCAGCCAGAGAGCCACCAAATGAGCCAACTCTGTGCTAATGAAACCCTTTGCTCACCCCTCAGGGCACACTTGAGAAGAGGGCATGCAAGATTTTAAGAGCCTGTCACACAAGAAGTAGTGTTGGAGAAAATCAACCAAGAAGATGTGATTGCTGGTTGACCTATGACCCAGCCCTGGGCAGTTGGAGGCTCCTCACCCCCTCCCATGTCCTTGGAATGTATGTTCTGTCCACAGTTCCCACAGTGGGGGGCCATTTTCAAGGACAGAGCCTTGAGGGAGCAAGGTTTTGTTGAGACCGTCTGGACGGCATACGTGACTGAGTCCACGGAAGGCCTCTCTACAACTTTGAAGACTGGCAGGCAGATTCCGAGATCCATTCATCTTGTGGCTGCCCAAAGCAAGGCTCATAATTAGTTCCCTGGCTTATTAACTCTGCCACCTACTCATCTGGAACGGTCGGTCTCTTTCTGCTGTCTTTCATTGCCCTCGGTGTGGGGCGCCAGTTACAGATTTCCCTGGGAAAAGTCATGAGGTTACAACCAACAGGGTAGAAGGCAAGAGTTTTTGCTTTTGTTTTTCCCCCTGTGAACTTCAAGCATTTATTTAGAAGGTCCTAGTTCATTCCTGGAATATTTCTGGAGCTGTTTTTTACTTCTGCTTAAGTATAATGCCTTATTCAGTAGAGTGCACAGCAGGGTGCGAGGTACTTTCAGGAACAGTATCTCATTTGATTTTTTTTTTTTTAAGATTTTATTTGGGGCAGCCCGGGTGGCTCAGCGGTTTAGCGCCACCTTCAGCCCGGGGTGTGATCCTGGAGTCCCGGAATCGAGTCCCGCATTGGGCTCCCTGCGTGGAGCCTGCTTCTCCCTCTGCCTGTGTCTTTGCCTCTCTCTCTCATGAATAAATAAATCTTTAAAAAAAAATTATTTATTTGAGAGAGAGCAAGAGAACACAAGCAGAGGGAGGGGCAGAAGAAGGAGAAGCAGGTTCCCCACTGAGCAGGGAGTCCCATGCAGGGGGACCCCCCGGACCCTGAGATCATGACCTGAGCTGAAGGCAGACGCTTAGCTGAGCCACCCAGGTGCCCCACATTTGATTTTTACAATTCAACTGCTTTTATATAAACACAAAAGTATTCCAAATCATGTACAAAAGAAACCCTGCCCTCATCTATGACTCTTTCCCACGCCTGAGGCATCAATGTTGACAACCAAAAAGCCCTATTTTGGGAGGTGCCTGGGTGGCTTACTCCGTTCAGCATTTGACTCTTTTGATTTCAGCTCATGTCATGATCTCAAGGTTGTGAGATTGAGCCCTATGTCTGGGTCTGTGTTGTTCCAATTTAATTTAAAAATTTTTTAAAGATTTTATTTATTTATTCATGAAAGATAGAGGAGAGGCAGAGACACAGGCAGAGGGAGAAGCAGGCTCCATGCAGGGAGCCCAATGTGGGACCTGATCCTGGGACTCCAGGATCACGCCCTAGGCTGAAGGCAGATGCCCAACTGCTTAGCCACCCAGGTGTCCCATCGTTACAATTTTAGTATATGTGCTGCTGAATCGAGCACAATGTCTGGCTCTGTGCTGGGCCTGGAGCCTGCTTAAGATTCTCTCCCTCTCCTGTTCCCCTCTGCTCATTCTCTTTCTTTCCCTAAGAAAACAAAACAAAAAACCCCAAACCCTATTTTGTCTTACTCTTCTGTGATTTTTAAAAAGATTTTATTTATTCATTCATGAGAGATACACAGAGAGAGAGACAGAGACACAGGCAGAGAGAGAAGCAGGCTCTCCACAGGGAGCCCAATGCAGGACTTGATCCCTCCCCTGACCTGTGATCACATCCTAAGCCAAAGGCAGACGCCCAACCACTGAGCCACCCAGGCGTTCCTGTGATTTTGTTAAAAACTGATTTTCCCAGGGCACCTGGGTGGCTCAGTCGGCGAGGTATCTGCCTTCAGCTCAGGTGATGATCCCAGGGTCCTGGGATTGAGCCCTGCATTGGACTATTTGCTTCCAGGGGAGCCTACTTCTCCCTTTCCCTCTGCCTGCTGCTTCCCCCACTTGTGCTCTCTCTCTCTTAAAAACCAAAACTGGTTTTGCCAACTATATTCAACTGTCTCAGTACAGAACATTTTGAGACTCATTTTGAGATTTTGCCAGGCATGTGGAAGGGCAACAGGGCAAGACAACCAAGATAAGATGGTGATTCAGGTTTTTTTTTTTTTTTTTTTTTTTTTGATTCAGGTTGTTAACTACATAATCCAGACTTTAAAGAACTGAATGAGACCAGCGAGTGCTACTAGATCAGAAGAACATTGAGGCATCAAGTCACAAGTTCTCTTTGAGGTTGCATCGAAGCTAGGGAAGGGCAGTACAAACCAGTTAGAAGAACAGAAAAAAAGTTAAGAGGAAAGTGTCTAGGGGATCCCTGGGTGGCGCAGCAGTTTAGCACCTGCCTTTGGCCCAGGGTGCGATCCTGGAGTCCCAGGATGGAGTCCCGTGTCGAGCTCCAGCATGGAGCCTGCTTCTCCCTCTGCCTGTGTCTCTGCCTCTATCTCTCTCTATGTCTATCATAAATAAATAAATAAATAAATAAATAAATAAATAAATAAATAAATAAATAAAATCTTAAAAAAAAGCATCTACAGTTTGAGATTTCCAGTGTGAAATACCCATATAACAAGGTCAGATCTTAACCATAAGTGAGTGAAAGTCAGTGAGTTTCAGAAATCTCAAAAACTATAAGGCTTAGATAGTTGGACGGTTCATACTCATGAAATGAAAAATCACACTGATACCAAAGTCCGATGAGAGCTGGGGAGAGACCAGAGCAGTGGTAGATAAGGATCTAGTTTCTTTACTGATCATTTTCCTTACTCCCACTCAAGCTCCAACTTCTCTCACCCTTCCAGGAGCACCATTATGTTTGCAGAGAAAAGTCAAAAGGGGCTGGTTAGAGATATGTTGACAGATGGCAGGATATATCAAACCCTTTAGATCCTACAGTGGGTTTCCCTTTTATTCTCTGAACATTTCCACAGAGGCTAGTCATTTTTTCATTGTTTTTTTAAAAACAAAATCAATGAATATATGTTATACAGAAAAACTTCAAATCCATAGTAGGGAAAAAAATGTTTAGAAACTCCTTTACAGGGCGCCTTGGGTAGCTCAGTGGTTGAGCGTCTGCCTTTGGCTCAGGTCATGATCCCGGGGTCCTGGGATGGGATGGAGTCCCGCAACAGACTCCCTACTGGGAGCTGCTTCTCCCTCTGCCTATGTCTCTGCCTCTTTCATGAATAAATAAATCTTTAAAAACCCCAAAAAACCAAACTTCTTTACACTCCCCTCATCCAGTTCTACTCCACAAAGTTAACAATTGTTCTAATTTTTTGTTTATCCTTCTAAAACTCCACTTACACATGAGAATGGTGTCACACAATATTTCACAAGACAGTCCATGTGTTTAACATATATCAAAATGTGTTAAATCTGGAAAACAATTTAAACAAATATGTTAAATCCCCAGAACAAAAGGATCTTCCTAAAACACATTTGAAAATTTCAAATAGGGGATGCCTAGGTGGCTCAGGGGTTGAGCATCTGCCTTTGGCTCAGGGCGTGATCCCAGGGTCCTGGGATTGAGTCCCACATCGGGCTCCCTCTTAAATAAATAAAATCTTAAAAAAATAAAAATAAAAAAAATTTCAAAGAGGTAAAGAGATAAAAGTTATGGAGAAGGTGCAAGAAATTTGAAATCCTCTTGCCCTGGAATGTTAACAGAGAGCATTATGAGTGTATAAACACTATATATGAAATACAAATTGATACAGCCTAGAATATTTGCTAGGTTGTAACTGAAAAGACAGTGTTTACAGCTAAGAGATGCAAGCAGAAATTGAAGCTTAGGCATTAGGAACTGGTATTTTTTTTTTTTTTTTAAGATTGTATATCTATTCATGAGAGACACAGAGAGGCAGAGACACAGGCCAAGGGAGAAACAGGCTCCTCAAAGGGAGCCCCATGCAGGACTCGATCCTAGGACCCCGGGATCATGCTTTGAGCTGAAGGCAGGTGCTCAACCACTAAGCCACCCAGGTGTCCCCCTCCCCACCCTTTTTAAACAAGTAGGATTTATTGACAGACATGAATAGGGAGGGGGCAGTGTCCAGGTTCTCATGAGTGCAGAGCCCACCATTTTTCCAGGGGGCCATGAGTAGGGATATATTTGACCCCACAGCCATCTGGGATGAGCGGCTTTTCAGTCACCATGTCTTCAAATCCGTCCACATTAAACTTAGTAAAGCCCCACTTCTTGGAGTTGTGGAGCTTCTGGCAGCCAGGGAACTTGAACTTGGCCCTATATAGGACCTCAACCAGCCACTCCTTGTCTTTCAGCTTGGTACAGATGGACACGATGACGTGGCCAGTGTGGGCCCTTGGCCACTGTGCCCTGGGGCTTCCCAAAGGCACCTGGCATACCTTTCTGGAACCTGTCAGCCTCAGCACAAGACAACACCTTGATATAGATGATGTGGAAGGGGTGGAGCCTCACTCAGATGTGAAAACCATCTTTGCCACAGCTTTTCACCATGTACTTGCTGGAACAAATATGGGCAGCCTCCGGAGCTTCAGAGAAAGGCTGCACATATCCATCAGACACTATCTGGCCACATGGTGGGAACTCATCCACTTTTGCCTTCTTCTGCCCCACCTCAAAGATGCAGATTTTGGCATCAGGGGCACCTCTGCAGAAGGGAGATTTTGGATATGACCTGTTCTTCCAATACTACTAATACCTGGAGGAGCAGCAGCCCATGGCGGCACCAGGTTCTTCAGTGGCTGGGAAGGAAAAGAGAGGAACTGGTACCTATTGGTAAAATCACATTTCCCAGCAGTTCAGTTTTCTCATTTATGGTTTAGAATGATGATCAAGTTGAGATAATGCATTAAAAATTGTATATAAATATACATATATAAAAATTCTATATAAAGGCTATTACTTTTAAATATGTTGATGTTCTGGGATGCCTGGATGGCTCAGCGGTTGGGTGTCTGCCTTCGGCTCAGGGTGTGATCCCAGGATCCGGGATCAGGTCCGCATGGGGCTCCCTGAGAGGAGCCTGCCTCTCCCTCTGCATGTCTCAAATGATTAAATCAAATCTTTAAAAAAAAAAAGGTGATGTTCTTTTTTTTTTTTAAGATTTCATTCATTTATTCATTTTTTAAAAAAATTTATTTATTCATGAGACACAGAGAGAGAGAGAGAGAGAGAGAGAGAGGCAGAGACACAGGCAGAGGGAGAAGCAGGCTCCATGCACCGGGAGCCCGACGTGGGACTCAATCCCGGGTCTCCAGGATCACACGCTGGGCCAAAGGCAGGCCCTAAACCACTGAGCCACCCAGGCTGCCCTTGTTTATTTATTCATGAGAGATACAGAGAAAGAAAGGCAGAGACACAGGCAGAGGGAGAAGCAGGACTGGATCCCAGAAGCAATCTGGAGCTGAAGGTGCACGCTCAACCGCTGAGCCACCCAGGTGTCCCCAAAATGTTGATGTTCTTATCTTAATTTTTTCCAGTCATGTGAGGTTCTACCAATAGGAAACACAGAAAAGACAAGCGTCATAAATATTCAGTGTCTAAGGAACAAAAAAAGACAAGATTATGAATTCTATACCGCAATCAATAAACATCTAATGGTTGTAGTTGTATATTTGATAATATGGCTACATGGTAGATGGTGTCGTGTCTGTGTATCCATATGCATTTTTTGTGTTGAGCAGAATAACAAATAGGGCAGTCAACAGTTCTTTGTGTCAGCAGCCAGAACAAGAAGTTTCTTTTTTTACATGTATTCTTACTTTATTAAATCTTGCTAGCATTCTTTAAAGGAAAAACACACAGATAAGTAGGTTACACTGAAGAAATCTAATTTTATAGGAGAATTATTAAGAAGCGTTGGGGCGCCTAGGTGGTTCAGTCGGCTAAATGTCTGCCTCATGATCCCAGTGTCCTGGGATGGAGCCCCATGTCACGGTTGGGCTCCCTGCTCAGCGAGGGGCCTGCTTCTCCCTCTCCCTCTGTTGCTCCCCCTGCGTTTGCTAGTTCTTTCTCTCTGTCTGTCTCTGTCAAATAAATAAAAAAGAAAGGAAAAGAAAAAGCCTTTAAGACACTTCCAGAAGGACGCCTGATGGCTCAGTGGTTGAGCGTCTGCCTTTGGCTCAGGGTGTGATCCCAGAGTCCTGGGATCCAGTCCCACATGAGGTTCCCTGCAGGGACCCTCCTCCCTCTGCCTGTACCTCTGCCTCTGTGTCTCTCGTGAATAAATAAAATCTTTTAAATATATATATATATATATAAAGACACTTTCAGGTATTATCTTCAGTGATGCTTGTCTTTATTCTGGGACTTCAAGTCATATTCAGCCCCTACAGCTACCACAAATGCAGCAAATCCCTATTTGAATAATGCACCAAAGGAAACATTGTTTGCAAAGCCAGCCAATGGTTGGCTCCAAGCTTCCTAGCAGCCCCATGGATCCCTTGGCTTATGTGCAGTCAGCTTCTCCTGGACAGATTGAAATGGTTTTCCTTCTGTCTTCCACTGTTTATAATCTGAAGTTCCAGTTTAATAGGACAGCGTCTGATAGCAATCTGACCTCTCGTAGCACTTAATATTCAACCCTCCAGCCAGAACCAAAGGGAAACGGTGGTATATGAAAAGTTTTTGGGGTATCTGAGAGTTATGGGACACAATCTGTCTCTAAAAGTCAATATATGCCGCCTGAAGCCCGGGGTGTGATCCTGGAGACCCGGGATCGAGTCCCGCATGGGGCTTCCTGCATGGAGCCTGCTTCTCCCTCTGCCTGTGTCTCTGCCTCTCTCTCGCTATGAATAAATGAATAAATCTTTAAATAAAATAAAATAAAAGTCAATATAGGGACGCCTGGGTGGCTCAGCGGTTAAACGCCTGTCTTTGACTCAGGGTGTGATCCTCAGGATGTGATTCTGGGGTCCTGGGATTAAGTCCCACATTGGGCTCCTTGCATGGAGCCTGCTTCTCCCTCTGCCTCTCTCTCTCTGTATCTCTCATGAATAAATAAATAAAATCTTTAAATAAATAAAAGTCAATATGTTCCTTTTTTACTTCCTTACAACTTAGTGTCCTGCATATAAAACAATCTTACCTCTTAGATCTTTTCTTATATTTCTGCTTGTACATATCTTTATTGTAGCTCTTCCTCCTTTTACGAAACCATTGCTTTATCTAAAAAAGTGAAGTTAGGGAAATGATGAACCAAGGAATAAGACCACTGGTTTATATGGGTGATAGCACTACACAGGTGACTCTTTCAATAAAGAAACATGTTGTCATACCTGTTTTACTGTCATGTTAAATTCAAATGCCAGTGATTGGCTATCTCCTCTTGTGGGGCATTTGTTTAACTTAAACATTGCCCAGAGAGTGTCCATGAGGGGTTTGCTGACTAATCGTTCCTGGGGACATCGTTCTTCCTTTTCCTCTTCCTCTTCCAGTTTTTCTTCTACTTCCACTTCTTTTTCTTCTCCTCTTTCTCTCCATTTTTCTTTTCTCCTTTCATCTTCATGATGATTCCTATTTGATTGCTCTGGATTTTGACCACAAAGCATAGCTGGTTCTTTCTGTATAGCAAAATCTGTGGAATAAAATCAAACTGCAGCTAAATTTGACTTTTAGATCATAGTCAACATTCTTCAGTGAAAGAATATATTTGATTCTCATAAAGTAACAGTGTTGTCCATTGTTGGAAAAAAGAGAGGAAAGGAAAAGCAAAATTATTAAAAATCAAGATATTAATAAAAAGATCAGTTTAAAAATAATTTACATTTGGATTTAAATATAGACTGAGTAGGAAAGGGGCTATGTATTGAAATTAATATGTCTTCTTGTGATGTTAGTAAAAAATAGGGACGCCTGGGTGGCTCAGCTATTGAGCGTCTGCCTTTGGCTCAGGACGTGATCCTGGTCCCAGGAGGGAGTCCCGCATTGGGCTCCCTGCGAGGAGCCTTCTTCTCCCTCTGCCTGTGTGTATGTGTGTCTCTCTCTCTGTATCTCTCATGAATAAATAAATAAAATCTTTTTTAAAAAAGTAGGTTACCTTGGGGTGCCAGGGGTGGCTCAGTCAGTTAAGCGTCCAACTGTTGATTTTTCCTGAGATCATGAGATCAGAGTTGTGATATCAAGCCTCATGTAGAGGCCCTCAGACTCCATGCTCAGTGCAGAGTCGGCTTGAGATTCTCTTTCTCCTTCTCTCTCTACCTCTCCCCCTGCTTATTCTCTCTATACATACATATATATACATACATACAATCTTAAAAAATATTCACCTTGAAAAAATTATAAATGACCTTACTTTATTATTTTTTTTTAAATGACCTTACTTTAAGGACTATCTAGGCTTTTTATTTTCTCTTGAGAGAATTTTGGCAAGATATATTGTTTTTAGAAATTTGTTCATGTTTCAGTTTTTTCCCAGGATATTTCTGGCATGCACCCATAAACTGACATTATTATTATTATTATTATTATTATTAATTAAGTTAGGTTTATACTGAATGTGGGGCTTGAACTTAGGACCTCTAACTAAGAGTTGCATGTTCTATTGAACAAGCCAGCCAGACACCCGATAATTATTAATAAACCACTTTTTACTATAAAGTACTCTGGTTAAAACTACATATAATCCCTCTACTTATACTATTAAAGAAATCAAATCAGTAATTTAAAAATGACCAAGATAAGGCCTCTGGGTAGCTTCGTTGGTTAGGCATCTGACTCTTGATTTTGGCTCAGATCATGATCTCAGGGTCATGGGATTAAACTATGCATTGGGCTCTACACTCAGCATGGAGTCTACTTGTCCCTCCCCTTCCTCCCACTCTCCTCCTCTCTCTCTTTTTCTCTTGGATAAATAAATAAAAATCTTTCTTAAAAAGGAAAAGAGGCTACCTGGGTGGCTCAGTGGCTGAGCATCTGACTTTGGCTCAGGTAGTGGTCCTGGGATCCTGGGATCAGGTCCTGCATCAGGCTCTGTACAGAGAGCCTGCTTTTCCCTCTGCCAAAGTCTCTGCCTCTCTCTCTGTCTCTCATGAATAAATAAGTAAAATCTTTTAAAAAAAATAATAAAAAAGGATAAAAATAAAACACATCAGAAAAAGAATATATTCAAGAACTTAGTAGAAAGCAATAGTCATTGAGATGGTAAAGTGTTGTACAGATGGACAAATTAACTACTGAAACTGAAAGGGAGTCTAAAAACAGATCCAGGGGATCCCTGGGTGGCTCAGCGGTTTAGCGCCTGCCTTTGGCCCAGGGCATGATCCTGGAGTCCTGGGATCAAGTCCCACATCAGGCTCTCTGCATGGAGCCTGCTTCTCCTTCTGCCTGTGTCTCTGCCTCTCTCTCTCTCATTCTCTCTCTGTCTTTCATGAATAAATAAATAAAATCTTAAAAAAATAAAAACAGATCCATGTATTTAATCAAAAGTTGATATATGATAGAGGAAAATTACAGCTCTGTAATGGGCCATTTAATAAGTACTGCTACAGGGATGCTGGGTGGCTCAGTGGTTGAATGCCTGCCTTCGGCTCAGGTCATGATCCCGGAGTCCTGGGATTGAGTCTTGCATTGGGCTCCTTTCGAGGAGCCTGTTTCTCCCACTGCCTGTGGCTCTGCCTCTCTCTGTGTGTGTGTCTCTCATGAATAAATACTATATATATATATAAGATTATTTATTTATTTATTTATTTATTTATTTATTTATTTATTTATTTATGATAGAGAGAGAGAGAGGCAGAGACACAGGAGGAGGGAGAAGCAGGCTCCATGCCGGGAGCCTGATGTGGGACTCGATCCCGCGACTCCAGAATCGCGCCCTGGGCCAAAGGCAGGCGCTAAACTGCTGAGCCACCCAGGGATCCCAAATAAAATATTTTATTTATTTATTTTTTAGAGATTTTTACTTATTTATTCATGAGAGACAGACAGAGAGGCAGAGACACAGTCAGAGGGAGAAGCAGGCTCCATGCAGGGATCCCGACATGGGACTCGATCCCAGGACTCCAGGTTCACACCCCGGGTGTGAAGGCAGGCAGTAAAACCTCCGAGCCATACAGGGATCCCCCAAATAAAATATTTTAAATAAATAAATACTGCTAGAAAAGATTGATAAATTTATATTAAAATTAAGAACTGCTGGGATCCCTGGGTGGCGCAGTGGTTTAGCGCCTGCCTTTGGCCCAGGGCACGATCCTGGAGACCCGGGATCGAATCCCACGTCGGGCTCCCTGCATGGAGCCTGCTTCTCCCTCTGCCTATGTCTCTGCCTCTCTCTCTGTGTGTGACTATCATAAATAAATAAAAATTAAAAAAAAAAAAAGAACTGCTGTGCAAAAATCCCATAAATAAAGTGGAGAGAAAAAACATAAAACTAGAGAAAATATATGTAATAGACTTATGTAATTTATTTCAGGCACCTGGGTGGCTCAGATGGTTGAGTGTCTGTCTGCCTTTGGCTCAGGCCATGATCCTCAGATCCTGGAATCTAGCCCCACATTATGCTCTGGCCCAGCAGGGTGTCTGCTTCTCACTCTTTTCACTGCCTCTCTCTCTCTCTCTCTCAAATGATAAATTTTTTAAAAACTTAAAAAAAATTTTAAATTTATTTATTTAGAGAGACAGCACAAGTGTGAGGGGCAGATGGAGAGAATCTCAAGCAAGCCCTGCACTGAGCGTAGAGTGCAACACAGGGCTCAATCCCTCCGACCCTGAAATCAGAACCTGAGCTGACACCAAGAGTCAGAAGCTTAACCACCTGGGGTTCCCGTATGCTCCTGTTTAGAAAACAATTTAATGCATTCTTAGAAAATTTTACATTCTGGGCAGCCCCATGGCTCAGCGGTTTAGCGCTGCCTACAGCCCAGGGTGTGATCCTGGAGACTCAGGATCGAGTCCTACATCAGGCTCCCTGAATGGAACCTGCTTCTCTCTCTGCCTGTGTCTCTGCCTCTCTCTCTCTCTCTCCTCTCTGTGTAGTCTCACGAATAAATAAATGAAATCTTAAGAAAGAAAATTTTACATTCTCTTATCCTTGATATATATACATAGAAAATCTCTTGCAAATGTGCATCAGGAGATGTAGGAATGTAATAGCAATGTGAAAAAATAGAAGTAGAAATAATCCAATGTCTATTGTCACAGGAAGTTAGTGAATTAAAGCCACATTCAACTACAGTTAATTGTAGAAACATAAATTTTGTTTTTTTTTTTTTTAGATTTTATTCATTTATTCATGAGAGAGAGAGAGGGGCAGAGACGCAGGTAGAGGGAGAAGCAGGCTCCATGTAGGGAGCCTGACGTGGGAGTCAATCCTGGGACTCTAGGATTATGCCCTGTGCCAAAGGCAGGCGCTAAACTGCTAAGCGACCCAGGGATCCCCCTAGAGACATAATTTTGAGTATAAAAAGAACAAGTCTCAAAAGTACATAATAATATTTTTTATTTTATTTTTTCTATTTAAAAAAATTTAAATTAATTTACTTATTTATTCATGATAGACAGAGAGAGAGGCAGAGACAACAGGCAGAGGGAGAAGCAGGCTCCATGCCGGGAGCCCGACATGGGACTCGATCCCAAGACTCCAGGACTGCGCTCTGGGCCAAAGGCAGGCGCTAAACCGCTGAGCCACCCCGGGATCCCCATAATAATATATTTTAAAAGCTCAAAAACCAAGGGACATCGGAGTGGCTCAGTGAGTTAAGCAATTGACTCTTGGTTTTAGCTCAGGTCATCATCTCAGGGTGGTGAGATGGAGCCCTGCATGAAGCTCCACGTTCAGCACAGAGTGTGCTCAAGATTCTCTCTCCTTCTCCCCCACCGACTCTGCTCCTCTCCTTGGTCTCTCTCTCTCTCTCTAAATAAATAAAATCTTTAAAAGCTCAAAAACCAAGTAATATTATTGAAGGGTGCATAAATATGTGATAAAAACTATAAAACTAAGGCAATAATAAAATTCAAGAAGATGGTTAGAAAAACAGGATATCTAAAAAAAAAAAAAAAAAAAAGAAAAACAGGATAGACTAGAGGAGGCATACAGTAAGTAGATGAAATGTATGGATAATGCTATACTTACATTGGTAATGTTACATTACTATATTATTATTTTTTTATTTTTTTTTAAGATTTTATTTATTCATGAGAGACAGGGAGAGGCAGAGACACAGGCAGAAGGAGAAGCAGGCTCCACGCAGAGAGCCCGATGTGGGACTCGATCCTGGGACCCCGGGATCACGACCTGATCCGAAGGTGGCACTAAACCACTGAGCCACCGGGGTTGCCCACTATATTATTTATATATATTTTTAGTACATAGTATATGTTAATACGTAGTTTTATATTTCATAAAATATATTGTTTTTGGAGTTGGTTGGTTGATTATGGGGATCCCTGGGTGGCTCAGCGGTTTAGTGCCTGCCTTTGGCCCAGGGCACAGTCCTGGAGTCTCGGGATCGAGTCCCGCGTCGGGCTCCCTGCATGGAGCCTGCTTCTCCCTCTGCCTGTGTCTCTGCCTCTCTCTCTCTATCTATCAGAGACAGAGATTGGTTCTTGCATGTTCATGTGATTGATTTGGTTATAAATTAAATATATATCAAATATGTATTTGTATATTTCAAATATTACATATAATTTTAAAATATTTTATTTATTTGTCTTGAGAGAGAGAGAAAAAGAGCACAAATGAGGGGGAAGTGCAGAGGAGAGGGAGTCCAATGTAGGGCTCGATCCCAGGAACCCTGGGATCATGACCCGAGCTGAAGGCAGATGCTTAATTGACTGAGTCACCCATGTATACCTACATATAATTTTTTTTTTTTTTTCACTTCCCGGCCCCTACATATAATTTTTTAAAAAGTAACCTCTAGGGGCACCTGGGTGGCTCAGCAGTGGAGCATCTGCCTTCAGCTCAGGGTATGATCCCAGAGTCCTGGGATCGAGTCCCACATTGCGCTCCTTGCAGGGAGCCTGCTTCTCTCTCTGCCTGTGTGCCTGCCTTTCTCTGAGTCTCTCATGAATAAATAAATAAAATCTTAAAAAAATAAAATAAAACAAACATACTTCATATATTATACTATGGAATATAATACAGCAATAAAAGTATTCAGTCGATCAATAAATACTAACATGGAAAGATGGAAGTCCCAGATATATTTGAAATAAAAGAACCACTTTAAATTAACACATACGGGCATCCCTGGGTGGCTCAGTGGTTTAGCACCTGCCTTCAGCCCAGGGTGTGGTCCTGGAGTGTCAGGATCGAGTCCCACATCAGGCTCCCTGCATGGAGCCTGTTTCTTCCTCTGCCTGTGTCTCTGTCTCTGTGTCTCTCATGAATAAATAAATAAAATCTTAAAAAAATAAACACATACAGTAGAACACATTTATTAGAACAAATCTTTTTTTTTTTTTTTTTTTTTTTTTTTTTAAATACAGAGAGAGAGAGAGAGAGAGGCAGAAACACAGGCAGAGGGAGAAGCAGGCTCCATGCAGGGAGCCCGACATGGGACTCAATCCTGGGACTCCAGGATCACGTCCTGGGCCGAAGGCAGGCGTTAAACTGCTGAGCCACCCAGGGATCCTGAAAAAGAAATCTTATAAATGTTCACATAGTCAGAAAGTTTCACTGGGAAAATCTACCAACATTTAAATAATAAACACTTCACAAATTCTTCCCCAAACCTCAATTCATTCTGTGAGGCCAGTATTACTTACCCTGTGTTATCAGTCAGGGCTCATCTAGAGAAATAGAACCAGTAGGAGATGTATATGAAGAGACTTACTGCAAAGGAATTGGCTTGCACAGTTAGGGGAACTGTCCAGGCAAGTCTGAAATCCGTAGAGTGGCCGTCAGAAAAGGAAGGCTGGCACTCTTGGGCATCTGGTGAAGCAGCTCTCCACAGGCAGAATTTATTCTCTTCAGAGAAGCCTCAGCTCTACCCCCCACCCCCCGTTTTTTTTTTTAAGATTTTATTTATTTACTCACGAGAGACACACAGAGGCCGAGACACAGGCAGAGGGAGAAGCAGGCTCCATGCAGGGAGCCTGATGCAGAACTTGATCCCAGACCCCAGGGTCACGCCCTGAGCCAGAGTCACGCCCTGAGCCTGAGCAAGTTCAACCACTGAGCCACCCAGGTGTCTCTACCTCAGCTCTACTCTTAAAACCTTAATTGATTGAATTAGGCTTACTCAGTCTATCTAGGATAATCTCCCCTCCTTCAAGTCAACTGATAGAAACTTAAATTAGATTTATAACTTTAAAATACTACCAATACCTACATTAGTGTTTGAGTAACTGGGATCTTTAGCCTAGGTAAGTTGCACATAAAACTGACCATCACACCCTGATGCCAAAACTAGACAGATATTTTAAGAAAAGAAAACCAATTTTTTAAAGATTTATTTGAGAGAAAGACAGAGAGAATGAGTGAGAGGGGTAGAAGGAGAGAATCCCAAGCAGACTCCCTGCTGAGTGTGGAGCTGGAAGTGGGGCTCAATCTCACGACCCTAAGAGGGATCCCTGGGTGGCGCAGCGGTTTGGCGCCTGCCTTTGGCCCAGGGCGCGATCCTGGAGACCCGGGATCGAGTCCCACGTCAGGCTCCCGGTGCATGGAGCCTGCTTCTCCCTCTGCCTGTGTCTCTGCTTCTCTCTCTGTGACTATCATAAATAAGTAGAAATTAAAAAAAAAAAAAAAAAGAATATCACGACCCTAAGACCTGAGCCTAAAGCAAGAGTCAGACATCCAACTGACCACACCATCTACATTCCCCTCCCACCCCCATCTTACTTGAAGTATCAGGAGCTTTCAAAGTGTCAGGAGTCCTCTCCACCTTGAAAAGCTTTCTTCTCATAGCTTCCAGCACATCATCTTTTTCCGAGTTTCCTTTTAAATCAATGGCTGCTCCCTCAAATTTTCTTTGGGGTGCCTGGCTCGGTCAGTTGGTAGAACACGCAACTCTTGGTCTCAGGATAATGAATTTGAGCACTGCATTGGGTTTAGAGATTATAAATAATTAAACTTTAAAAGAAAAAAAACAGTTTTCTTTGTTCCTTCTCTTTCCTCCTACCTTTCCCCAGCCTTGGTCCTATTGAGTCACTCAAGGCTAAATCCCTAGATCTCTTCTCTCCTATTTATACATGGTCCTAGCCTCAGTAATCCATTCTGAAGGATTTAATGCCATCCAAATGGTGACTACCTGCAGATTTTTATCCCTAGGCTCATATATCCAACTCCTAATTCAATATTTCTGCCTCGATGTCCACCAGGTAACTTAAGTGAAACTTAAAATTCCCAGATTTGGAGGCACCTGGGTGGTGTAGTCAGTTAAGCATCTGACTCTTTGTTTTGGCTCAGGTTGTGATCTCAGAGTCATGAGATCGAGCCCTGCTGGGTTCCTTGCTGAGCGTGGAGTCTGCTTGAGATTCTCTCTCCCTCTGCCTCTCCTCTTTGCCTATTCTCTCTTTACCTCTCTCTGAAATAAATAAGTAAATCTTAAAAAAAAAA
This sequence comes from Canis lupus dingo, assembly GCF_003254725.2. Lineage (NCBI taxonomy): Eukaryota > Metazoa > Chordata > Mammalia > Carnivora > Canidae > Canis > Canis lupus. Next base: position 37,442,911 of record NC_064269.1, on the reverse strand, counting down.
AAAATTCCCAGGCTCAGTCACAATCCCTTTCACTGAACCCTGACCCACTTTCAGTGCCCCCCACTTGAGCAATGCCAACTCCATTTGTCCAGCTAATTGAGTTAAAAACCTTGGTGGTATCTTTGATTATTTTCCTTTTCTCATAATCCAAACTCAATTTGTCAGAAAAATCTTGCTTTTCTTCCTTCAAAATTCTCAGAATACTACCACTTCTTAACCACCATTATCTCTAGATATATTTCATAACTCTCACTTTTTGTCTTTGCCCTTCCCACCTCATAGTCTGCTTCCAACATAGAATAGTCCTTTAAAAATATAAACTAGGGGATTCCTGGGTGGATCAGTGGTTTAGCGCCTGCCTTCAGCCCAGGGCTTGATCCTGGAGTCCCGGGATCGAGTCCCACATCAGGCTCCCTGCGTGGAGTCTGCTTCTCCCTCTGCCTGTGTCTCTGCCTCTCTCTCATGAATAAATAAATAAAATCTTAAAAAAAATAAAAATATAAACTAGGTAATACCATTACTCAAAAGTTGACAATGCCTTCCTATTTTTTTTTTCAGAGCAAAAGCCAAAGACTTTACAACAGCTTAGAAAATCCTATAGGATTTGATTTCTTGCTACCTTTCAGATTTCTACTACCATTTCCCTTCACTCCCTTTGCTCCATCCCCTCTGGTTGTCAGGCTTTTTAATAAACAAGCCAAGCACAGTCTCAGTTTAGGGGGCTGCTATTTCCTCTGCCTACAAAGTTACTTCTCCAGATAAAAGCACAACTTTTTCTCCTACCTTCAGTTTACTCTTCAAGTACATTTATTGGTGAAACAGTGACCAGAAATGAGACTTGAGTCAGTATTTGGTGAGACACTTAGGGTTTTTGGATTAGGGTCGGAGGGTAAATGGAAACTACTGGGGAGTTTTAATCTGGGTTGTGATCAGGTAAAATTTATATTGGAAAATTGATTAGAGCTATTCTAACCTGGGGACCATCAGGAGGCTGAAGTCTTTTCCAACTCAGGCTAAGGGTTTTGTGCTGAATATTTAAGACTACTGAATACCATTGAAGAGTTTTAAGGGATGAGATAAACTACAGAGTAAAGAATAGATTGGATTAACAACAATTAGAGACTAGTTTATTCCCGGGTAGTAGAGATTACAGTGATAATAGTGACTAGAACTAAGATAGGTATCATCTGCATCTTGGTTTGTCGATGGGTTGCAAAAAATGAACAGCCAGTGATAGAGTGGGAAAAGTATATATACAAGTTTAAAAATGAGTGCATTTCCAGTAGGTATGTGAAAAATGTTCAATTTAATCAAGATGTAAAGAAACTAAATATGGGCACCTGGATGGCTCAGTGGTTGAGTGTCCACCTTCAGTTCAGGTCATGATCTCGGGGTCCTGAGATTGAGTCCGCATTGGGCTCCCCTGGGGGAGCCTGCTTTTTCCTCTGCCTATGTTTGTGCCTCTCTCATAAATAATAAAAATTATTTATGAATAAATAAATAACATCTTAAAAAAAACTAAATCTTTTTTTTGAGGTTTTTTTTTAAGACTTTATTTATTTATTCATGAGAGACACAAAGAGAGGCAGAGACACGGGCAGAGAGGGAGAAGCAGGCTCCATGCAGAGAGTTTGATGTGGGACTCGATCCTGGAACTCCAGGATCATGCCCTGGCTGAAGCCAGATACCCAACCGCTGAGCCACCCAGGTATCCTAAAAAGAAACTAAATCTTAATAATGGGATATATGTGTATAAATATGAAAAATACTTGCAATATGATGCAATTTTTATTAAAAATTATATTAACATAAATATTTACTGACCACTAACAACGTAGATGGCAAATATGTGTATGAGCAATCTAGAATATGTGCCCGAATATTAAAATAGGTTTTTTCCTGGCAGATGGGAATGGAAGTGATTCTTTTGATTTTTTATTTGTTTTGCTTGTTTCTAGTTATTTTTGTTTGTTTGTTTGTTTCTAGTTATTAAAAGTTCTGTAATGTGCAGGACTATTGGTGTAATAAAAATAAGTAGAGGGATCCCTGGGTGGCGCAGCGGTTTGGCGCCTGCCTTTGGCCCAGGGCGCGATCCTGGAGACCCGGGATTGAATCCCACGTCGGGCTCCCGGTGCATGGAGCCTGCTTCTCCCTCTGCCTATGTCTCTACCTCTCTCTCTCTCTCTATGTGTGACTATCATAAATAAATAAAAATTAAAAAAAAATAAGTAGAAAAAACAGACAATGCATTTAGGGGATTCAGCATACCCATTTATCCAATTCTTTTAGAATTTCAAGGAAAAGAATGAAAATAATGTCTAAGGTTAGATTTTTTTTAGCTAAGTAGTTTCCCAGCAAACAAGGGATATAATGTTGTTTTGTGTGGCTCAGTCCATTGAGTGCCTGACTTCAGCTTGGGCCATGGCCCCAGGATCCTTGGATTGAGTCCCACCTTGAACTCCCTGCCCAGCAGAGAGCCTGCTTCTCCCTCATCCCACCACCCCCATGCTTTCTCTCACTATCTCTCTCTCAGATAAATAAAATCTTAAAAAAAAAAAAAAAAAAGAGTGTATTGATTGGAGATGCAACCATTGTACAGATTATCTAGTGACTTTCTAGGTAATCCAAGCAACAGACACTCCTGTCCACCCTAGACACCCCACCTATAACAACAAACCATCTTTATTTTTATTTATTTTTATTTTTTTAATTTTTTTTTAAAGATTTTATTTATTTATTCATGATAGTCACAGAGAGAGAGACAGAGAGGCAGAGACACAGGCAGAGGGAGAAGCAGGCTCCATGCACTGGGAGCCTGATGTGGGATTCGATCCCGGGTCTCCAGGATCGTGCCCCGGGCCAAAGGCAGGCGCCAAACCGCTGCGCCACCCAGGGATCCCCCAAACCATCTTTATACCAGTGGGTCTTAACTCTTTTTTATTTTATTTTATTTTATTTTATTTTATTTTATTTTATTTTATTTTATTTTATTTTATTTATATCTTATCTTATCTTATCTTATCTTATCTTATCTTATTTTATTCATGAGTGACAGAGAGAGAGAGGCAGAGACACAGGCCGAGGGAGAAGCAGGCTCCATGTAAGGAGCCCAACGTGGGACTGGATCCTGGGACTCCAGGATCACGCCCTGTGCCGAAGGCGAAGGCGCTAAACCGCTGAGCCACCCAGGGTTGCCCTTAACTCTTGATGCTCATTAAAATCACCTGGGAGAGCCTGGACTGCACCTTAGAGCAATTTAATCAGAATATCTGTAGGGCAGGGCTCAGGCATTAGCAGCTTCTAAAGTACCTCAGGTGATTCCAATATGCAATCAAGAATAAGCCCACAGCTTTCCTTTTTTTTTTTTTAATTTTTATTTATTTATTTATTTATTTATTTATTTATTTATTTATTTATTTATTTATTTATTTATTTATTTATGATAGTCACAGAGAGAGAGAGAGAGAGGCAGAGACATAGGCAGAGGGAGAAGCAGGCTCCCAGGGATCCCAGCCCACAGCTTTCCATTCAGTCTCTCCTCTTTTGATTAAATCACAGAGAGATGTAAAATGATGATTGTATCAGCACACAATTTTTGGTAGGTATAAATCTGGTTCTCAGAAAGGATTTATGCCTGTTTGATATATTTTAAAAAATAGTAAGTGTGAACTGCTTGGTATACACCTCCCAGGTTAAGGCAACATTGGAAATTAATGTCATCCGCTCTTTTCTTGAGCAAATGAAAAGAAAAAAATAGTGTTGGGAGTATAGTACTTATGGAAGAAGTTTCAGACAAGGAAAGATAGTGTGTCTGATGTATAGATTGACAGTGGAAAGACATTTGAAAGTTTGATACTTGGGATCCCTGGGTGGCGCAGCGGTTTAGCGCCTGCCTTTGGCCCAGGGCACGATCCTGGAGACCCGGGATCAAATCCCAGGTCAGGCTGCCGGTGCATGGAGCCTGCTTCTCCCTCTGCCTGTGTCTCTGCCTCTCTCTCTCTCTCTCTCTGTGTGACTATCATGAATAAAAAAAAGAAAATTGAAAGTTTGATACTTTAGATAATGGGTTGATAAAGGTCATGTGAAATCATTAGACATTTTGTGCTCTTGTTGATGTTATTTGCCTCTACAGTGGAGATTTTTTAAATGGTGCACAATCTATCTATACTGATATATATTCTGGTGATTTTAAAAAAAATAATTGATCATTGATCAATTAATATTAATTTATTTTAAAGTAAAATAAATTTTACTCTACACCCAAACTGTGGCTCGAACTCATGACCCTGAGAGCTAGAGTCACATGCTCTACTGACAGCCAGACTCTATTCTGGTGAATTCTTGAAATTCCAGAAAATGGGCAGAATTAGTTATACATCTTTTTAAAAAAAAAAAAAGATTTTAATTTATTTATTCATGAGAGACACAGAGAGAGAGAGGCAGAGACACAGGTAGAGGGAGAAACAGGCTGAATGCAGGGAACCGGATGTGGGACTTGATCCCGGGACTCCAGGATCACACCCTGGGCCAGAGGCAGACGCTAAACCGCTGAACCACCCAAGCATCCCACTTTTTTCTTTCTTTTTTTTTTTTTTTTACATTTTATTTATTTATTTGACAGAGAGAGAGAGCACAGAGGAAGAGGGTGAAATAGACTCCCCCTACTTGTTGGACTCAATTCCAGGACCCTGAGATCATGACCCAAGCTGAAGGAGGACACAACTGAGCCACCCAGGCACCCCTAGTTAAACATCTTTGTTGGGAAAAAAGATATAAATTTAATTCAAATTTAAATTAATTTTTAGGGCAGCCTGGGTGGCTCAGAGGTTTAGTGTTGCCTTCAGCCCAGCGCGTGATCCTGGAGACCCGGGATGGAGTCCCGCGTTGGGCTCCCTGCATGGAGCCTGCTTCTCCCTCTGCCTGTGTCTCTGCCTCTCTCTCTGTGTGACTCTCATGAATAATTAAAGTCTTTAAAAATTAATTTTTAGGGATCCCTGGGTGGCGCAGCGGTTTGGCGCCTGCCTTGGGCCCAGGGCGCGATCCTGGAGACCCGGGATCGAATCCCACATCGGGCCCCCGGTGCATGGAGCCTGCTTCTCCCTCTGCCTGTGTCTCTGCCTCTCTCTCTCTCTTTCTCTGTGACTATCATGAATAAATAAATAAAAATCTTTAAAAAAAAATTAATTTTTAAAAGGCATTAAATTCATAATACTAGACTTCTCCACAACATGAATTAATGTCAAAAGGTGAAGACACTGATGTCGAGTGACTAAGTTTAGAGATTCTTATTCAGTAAATCTGGGGTAAGGATTGGAATTCTGTATTTTTAAACCTCACTGCAACAAATCATAAAACATCAAGAGAAAGTGTCTGACACAAGATACGGTGTTTAAATAATTGAGAAGATAGTCTTAGGTCTACATTTCTGAGAATTTTTGAAACCCAAGATACAATAAAAGAAAAAAAATAGAACAAATATTCTATGAAGAATAGGCACCGAGGCAGCCCTGGTGGCCCAGCGATTTAGCGCTGCCTTCAGCCTGGGGTGTGATCCTGGAGACCCGGGATGGAGTCCCACCTCAGGCTCCCTGCATGGAGCCTGCTTCTCCCTCTCCCTGTGTCTCTGCTTCTCTCTCTTTCTGTGTGTCTCTGTGTTGTGAATAAATAAATAAAATCTTAAAAAAAAAAAAAGAATAGGCACCGAGGATAAGAACTGTCCAGAAGGAATTGGTTATAGTGATAGAACTGAGGCATGTCATTGGTTTGAAGAAACAATCCTCCAAAAGTTCAACCAATCTCACACTGTAAAGACTAGGAATTGGGGTGCCTGGGTGGCTTGGTGGTTGAGTGTCTGCCTGTGGCTTGGGACATGATCCTGGGGCCCTGGGATCGAGTCCTGCATCAGGCTATCCACAGCGAGCCTGCTTCTCCCTCTGCCTATGTCTCTGCTTCTCTCTCTGAGTCTCTCATGAATAAATAAATAAAATCTTAAAAAAAAAAAGACTGTAGGAATTAAACTACTATTATTGTCTCTGAATTCTCCCAGACAAATTTGGAAGCTCTAAGCTTTCTCTGATCTCTGGAAAATGATTCAAAGGTAAGTTTGAAACAATTATCATATTAATAATATTATCATATTTCATCATTAGTATGCACCAGCATCATAGTTAATAGTTTGGATTAAATATTCCCCTGATGACATTATTCCCAATGGGCTGACATTAAACCTGTCTTACATATGAGTAAACTGGGGCTTAGAAAAATTGAGTAACTTGCTCAAAGTCACATAGATAGCAAGTGATAGCTGAGTGAAGTAAGTCAATCGGAGAAGGACAAACATTATATATTCTCATTCATTTGGGGAATATAAATAATAGTGAAAGGGAATATAAGGGAAGGGAGAAGAAATGTGTGGGAAATATCAGAAAGGGAGACAGAACGTAAAGACTGCTAACTCTGGGAAACGAACTAGGGGTGGTGGAAGGGGAGGAGGGCGGGGGGTGGGAGTGAATGGGTGACAGGCACTGGAGGTTTTTCTGTATGTTGGTAAATTGAACACCAATAAAAAATAAATTAAAAAAAAAAGATAGCAAGTGATAGAGCCAGGCTCGAGACAAGCTGTCTGATTTCAGTGCCTACGCTTTTAAGATTACACTGTATTTCCTCTCACTAAAGGTAATGGATATTTCCAACTTTGGGAAAGGGCAGAAGTGGAAAGTGTGATATGCATGTGAGATTTCTAGGAGAAATAATTTATTTGAAAGGAATAAAAATGTGAAGAGCAGTATTACAATTTAGACATTAAAGAATATTGATGTCAAGAGGTGTGTTGGTGGCTCAGTTGGTTAAGCATCTGCCTTCTGCTGGGGTCATGATCCCAGAGTCCTGGGATGGAGCCCTGTGTCCAGCTCTCTGCTCCATGGGGAGCCTGCTTCTCCCTCTCCCTCTGGCTCCGCTCACCCTGCTTGTTCTCTCTCTCTCTCTCTCTGTCAAATAAATAAAATCTTTTAACATTTAAAAAAATTAATTTCAAAAAGAAAAAAATTAATTTCAATTTGCTATTTTACATATACCAATCATGGTAAATGATTTAATCAATCATGCCTATGTGATGAAGCATCTGTAAAAACCTTATAAGAAAGAATTTGGAGAGCTTCCAGGTTGGTGAACCTGGAACATATCACATGTCACTGTGTGGGGCCCCAAACCCATTAGACAGAAGCTCCTTCATCTGGGGCCTTGACATGTGTATCTCCTCATCTGGTTGTTGATTTGTATCCTTTAATATTCTTTGTAATAAACCAGTAATCTAATAAATAAACTGGTTTTCTGAGTTTTATGAGCTACTCTGGCCTATTAATCAAACCCAAAAAGGAGGTCATGGGAACCTATTACTTGTAGTCAGTTGGTCAGAAGCACAAGTAACAACCTGGATTTGTGATTGACATTAGAAAGAGAGGTAGACTTATGGGTCTGAGCCCTTGACTTGTGAAATCAGATGCGAACTCTGGGTAGATGGTGTCAGAATTGACTTGAATAGGACAATCAGCTGGTGTTCAGATAATTGCTTGGTGTGAGGGGAAAAAAGCACCCATCAGAATTGGTGTCAGGATTGTATTAGGTATGCATTTTTAGTGTTTAAGTTAATTTTATGTGCTCATTTGCATACATGAAATCAGAGAGAATTGAAATTTGTCTGGAATGTGTGACAAATTTTGTGAGAATATTTTCAGGTGGCAAGTTTAAAGGTATAATGCTAAATACACTGTAACCAGATGCAAATTTGATCTTTCTTTCTTTCTTTCTTTCTTTCTTTCTTTCTTTCTTTCTTTCTTTCTTTCTTTTCTTTTCTTTTCTTTTCTTTTCTTTTCTTTTCTTTTTGAGTTTTATTAGCATCCCCCCAAACTATAAATAGGATGTTCTGTATAAAACATGCTAAGAGATTATAAAACAGGGGCGTCTGAGTGGGTCAGTCAGTTAAGTGTCTGCTTTTGGCTCAGGTCATGTCCCAAGGTCTTGGGAGGAGCCCCACACTCTCCCCTCAGCAGGGAGTCTGCCTCTCTCTCCCTCTCTCTGCCTCTCCCCCTGGCTTGTTCTCTCTCTCAAATAAATAAATAAATAAATAAATAAATAAATAAATAATATTTTAAAAAGATTTTATTTATTTATTCATGAGACACATAGAGAGGCAGAGACATAGGCAGAGAGAGAAGCAGGCTCCATGCAGGGAGCCCGAGGCAGGGACTGGATCTCAGGACCCCTGGATCATGACCTGAGCGGAAGGCAGATGCTCAACCACTGAGCCACCCAGGCATCCCAATAAATAAAATCTTTTTAAAAAAAGGGAAAGAGATTATGAAACAGATTTTGCTATTTATTAGTAGCTTATCACCCACCAAAGTGTTTCTGAGGCAAGGAGGATGATCAATAAAGGTAATCAAATTTCCCTAAAAAGAGTTGGTGGAGAGCTGAGCTAGCCTTCCCTGTCCACACACCAGCCTCACGCTCTGGTGGAAGAAAGGGTTGCAGCTTTGTCAATCCCCGTCAAGTAAAGAGAGTATCTCAGAGTCACTCACAGAGCTGGACTTTGTGTTTGGAAATGCGCAGGGCCTGACACCTGACTCAAGCCGGAGAATGCTTGTGTGAGGCACAGTTGGGAGCTGTCCATGGTGGCCAGAAGGTCCTGCTGGCAGCGGCTTCACTAAGAAGCTGATCAGGCGGCGGTAAGCCATATATATAACCATGTGACAGGGTCTGGGCTGGGCCTGACATGACAGGGCTGCTTTCTCTGGCTTCCCAGGTCATCTATACTAGCAGCCCCTCTTGAAAGGGACGCTGACTACTGGAAGGCTGGTTCTGAGGAGGAAGAACCCTGGGACAAGTGTAAGAGGTACAGCCCTCATATAGAAATTCATGAAAAAGGCACCCAGGGTGGAGATATTTTAAAAGACAATAGAAAATGCCTTGGGAAGACAATCCTGAAGCAGGATCTCTGCCATGTCCAAAGGGCACACTTGGCAGAGTTACAATCACACCAGTAATGTAGGACTTTGTCCTTTTTCTTTAATTTGCCTATCATCTAGCTGAGTCAGACCTTGTTAGGCTGGGGAGGTGCACGCTTTATCATAATTTTTTTTAGGTTTTATTTATTCATGAGAGACACACACACACAGAGGCAGAGACAGAGGCAGAGGGAGAAGCAGGCTCCCTGTGGGGAGCCCAATGTGGGACTCGATCCTGGGATCCTGAGATCACACCCTGAGCTGAAAGCAGACTCTCAACTGCTGAGCCACCCAGATATCCCTCTCATAATTTTTAGATTTCTTAAAATTTCTTTATTCATGAGAGACACACAGAGAGAGGCAGAGACACAGGCAGAGGGAGAAGCAGGCTCCATGCAGGGATCCCGAAGTCAGACTCGTTCTGGGGTCTCCAGGATCACACCTCAGGCTGAAGGCGGTGCCAAACCACTGAGCCACCTGGGCTTCCCCCTCTCATAATTTTTCAAACATTTCCAATGATATATTTGAAATTGTTTTCAATTAGAAAATGAGTTTCACCCCATGGCTGATTTGTCTATTATTTGAAGAATATGTTAAATCCTAGACAGATAACTCTTTTGACAATCTTAAGCCACTGATTTGTTTATTTGTTTATTTTTTTAATTTTTATTTATGAGAGACACACAGAGACAGAGGCAGAGACATAAGCAGAGGGAGCAGCAGGCTCCATACAGGGAGCCTGATGTGGGACTCGATCCCGGGACTCCAGGATCACACCCTGCGCTGAAGGCAGGCGCTTAACCTCTGGAAGGAAGAAAGGGTTGCCATTTAAATGACAGTTCCTTAAAAGTCCAAACTTTGAGGTCCAAAATCTTTGGGAACACAACTGGACAACATATTCAGCACTGTTTCCATCTCTAGTCCTGTCCATATGCCACTTATGCTGCATGGTAGGATTAAGGAATCAACAAACTTCGTGTATTTTATCCTTTGTTAATTAAGCCGAAACTTAATTGTGTACCGACAAACCTGTAAAAGCCAGTAGAAATTCTGGATTTTTAAGAGTTACTTCAGGGAGGAAAAGTAATGAATCATCACCCACTTTATCTCAATTAGCCAATGATGGTGCCTTCTTCTTCTTCTTCTTCTTCTTCTTCTTCTTCTTCTTCTTCTTCTTCTTCTTCTTCTCCTTCTCCTTCTCCTTCTCCTTCTCCTTCTCCTCCTTCTCCTTCTTCTTCTTCTTCATCTTCTTCTTCCTTTCCAATCTAAACAGTTACTTTGGGATCCCTGGGTGGTGCAGCGGTTTGGCGCCTGCCTTTGACCCAAGGCACGATCCTGGAGACCCGGGATCGAATCCCACGTCAGGCTCCTGGTGCATGGAGCCTGCTTCTCCCTCTGCCTGTGTCTCTGCCTCTCTCTCTCTCTCTCTGTGTGACTATCATAAATAAAAAATAAAAAAATAAAAATAAACAGTTACTTTTTTCAAATTCTATTTTCAAGTCAAAACTTGTCCCTCTAGGGGCACCTGAGTGGCTCAGTCGGTTAAGCGGCTGCCTTAGGTGCAGGTCCTGATCTCAGGCTCCTCACCCAGCAGGGAATCTGCTTCTCCCTCTCACTCCTCCCTGCTGCTCATGCTCATGCTCATGCTCTGTCTCTCTCCCTCAAATAAATGAATAAAACCTTAAAACACAAAACAAAACAAAAAACTTGTCCCTCCAATCTCCAATGAAAACCTGGTAAAAATTGAACTGTTGGGGCACCTGGGTGGCTAAGTGGTTGAGCATCTACCTTTGGCTCAGGTCGTGATCCCGGGGTCCTGGGATCAAGTCCCACGTCGGGCTCCCCGCATGGAGCCTGCTTCTCCCTCTGCCTGTGTCTCTGCCTCTCTCTCTCTGTGTCTCTCATGAATAAATAAATAAAATCTTAAACAAACAAACAAACCAAGAAACCAAAATTGAATTGTCCCGACTGCAATGTGAAAGTTGGCTAGAGACCCTTAGAACTTTAAGGCATCCTAGAGGCATAGTTAAATCACAGAACTAATGTCTATTTTTTTTTTAAGATTTTATTTACTCATGAGAGACAGAGAGAGAGAGAGAGGCAGAGACACAGGCAGAAGGAGAAGCAGGCTCCATGCAGGGAGCCCGACGTGGGACTCGATCCCAGGTCTCCAGGATCACACCCCAAGCTGAAGGTGGCACTAAATTGCTGAGCCACCGGGGCTGCCCAAACTAATGTCTATTTTGTCCGGACCTGTGTCCGGGAGCATCAGGCAATCTGCAGCAGTATCATGAGTGTTATTATGCATTTAATTTAAAATGCCTATTTTAAAAAAAAATATTTGTTTATTTGACAGAGAGAGAGCACAAGAAGGAAGAGCTTCAGGCAGAAGGAGAGGGAGAAGCAGGCTCTCTTTGGAGCAGGGAGTCTGATGCAGGGCTCAATCCTAGGACCCCAAGATCATGACCTGAGCCAAAGGCAGGCACTTAACTAAGCCACCCAGGCGCCCCTCTATTGTTATCTTGTAGGGAAACTTTGGGGAATATCTTAGTCCTCTCACATACAGACACTGAATAAACTCAGTTCTACTTAGTGGTTTGCCATATCAGAGAACTTACTTGGAAAGTGACATGAGGTTGTCTCTATTCTCATATCTCACATAAAAGGGGAATCCCCTCACATTACCAAGTCTTGGACTTTGTTTAAGATCATACATTATACTCCCATTATACCCTTGATGTGGTTCAGGAGATACTACTCCAAAATATAGCACTTTGATATATCAAATATTCTAAGCTGAAAGAGTCTGAGAAAACTGCAGGAACAGGAAGGTCACTCTGACCCCACGCCCCTTCTCCCTTGAAATAGGCCATAAAATCCTCCTGTGAAAGGTGCTCTTCCTATACCCAGAGGAAAAGAAAACATCCTTATCTCTGAAGACAAAGAGATGCCTAGAAGAATCCTAACAAACAGGCCTGGCTGGGTTTCTCCTAGTTTACCACAATTAACTCAAACTCTTTGATACATCGTATTTCTTCTCAACTGTCTGCTGTTCATCATACCTAGCACAAAAATACCCAGGTTTAACCATTTCTTTGGGTCTTCATTTTCTTATTTGTTTATTTTAAAACTATTGGGCGGCCCGGTGGCGCAGTGGTTTAGCGCTGCCTGCTGCTCAGGGTGTGATCCTGGAGACCTGGGATCAAGTCCCACGTCGGGCTCCCTGCATGGAGCCTGCTTCTCCCTCTGCCTGTGTCTCTGCCTCTCTCTGTCTCTCATGAATAAATAAATAAAATCTTTAAAAATAAAAAAATAAAATTATTTATTTATTTATTCATGAGAGACACAGAAAGGCAGAGACACAGGCAGAGGGAGGAGAAGCATGCTCTATGCAAGGAGGCCGATGTGGGACTTGATCTCAGAAATCTGGGATCATGCCCTGAGCCTGAGCCAAAGGCAGACAGAGACTCAACCACTAAGCCAGCCACCCAGGCATCCCTAGGTCTTCATTTTCTTATGAAGTCTCCAGTGTCACATCAAACTTATATGTTAAATGAATTTGTATGCTTTTTTTTTCCTGTTAATCTGTCTTTATTACTTTAATTTTTAGACCCAGCCAGAAACCCTAAGCAAGTTAAAGAAAACTTTTTCCTCCCCTATACTCTATAACTTAGACTGTAAACTCCTTCCAATATGTGAAAGGGTCTTTGACCTACACATGGTAAAGAAGAGAGGAGCAAAGCTAGTTCTGTTTAATTTTTTTCTTTAAAATCTTTTGTGTCTTTTTTTTAATCTTTTGTATTTTTAAAAAATATTTTGTGTCTTAAACCAGATTGCACACTGTGGACTTAGAAGCCAAGAACTTGGACACTTTTGTTGTCTGATTTTACCATGCTTGGGTATAAGCAAGTGAACTGGTGCTGAAGGGATCCACAGGAGAAGAGACATATCTGTTAATTCTTTGCAGAATTATCCTACCTCAATGGAGTTAAGGACCATCCTCTTATCATCCTATTTCAGTGGAGTTAAGGATCATCCTCCTATTATCCTACCTTAGTGGAGTTAAGGATGGAATTCTTTGGTTTTTAGCTGATGAATGATGGTTCCAACAGCAGAAACTGAAAATTTTGGAGAGAAATAAGTAGGTGTGTGAATTAGTTTCAGACAACAGGTATAAATGAAGAATATCCCCACCAGTTGAAGATATGACTTTAAAGACCTCAGGAAAGTTCAGAGCTAGACAGTGAACTTGGGAGCCATTAGCATGGTAGTGCAATGATTCATTTAGATGAGATGCATCCAGAAATTGCTTCAAATGGCAAATGGATTTTTAGAAGTTACTTCAGGGTGAAAAAAAAAATGAATCATCACCATTTGCACCTCAACTAGCCAATAACTTTTTTTTTTTCTATCTAGACAGTTGTTTCTTCAAATTATATTTTCAAGGCCAAAAATTTGTCCCTCTAACCCCTTATGAAAACCTGATTGTTCAGAAGATGAATATTTTGGGAACAACAAAATTAAAGGGGAAGAATTAATCAGCTATATGATGATAATCATTGATGATCTTTTTTTTTTTTTTTTCAATTTAAGTAATCTCTACACTCACTGTGTAGCTCAAAATCACAACCCCAAGATTGAGAGTCATGCATGTTCTTCTGACTGAGGCACTCAGATGCCCCTCTGTCAGTCTTAATGTAACTATTTTATGTGGCAGGTTGTGGGGAGGTGTGCGGGGGAATGGCAAGGAAATACGGATAACCCTTATCAGAAGTTTGAATGGAAAAAGGAAACAGGTGGGTGAAGCTATTGTCAGACCAAGTTTGTTTTTTTGTTTTATTTTGTTTTGTTTTGTTTGTTTGTTTGTTTCAGACCAAGTTTAAAGGACAGAGGAAAAGGCAGCAAACGTCTCTGGACTAAGCAAAAGGGTCAGAGTTAAGGACTTAGGTAAGTGTGGTTGGCCTTGAGTAGAATGAAGACAAGGAGGAGTCCCTCAGCTTTTATTCTTAGACCCCAGAAGTGACAGTGACAGGTACCAGGTACCTTTATGAGATGCTTGGGCAGGAGGGGGCATTCCTGGGGGGCAGGGAAGAAATTGAAGAAAGTCACTTACTGGTCTTAGTTTTTGTCACTGAGTTAGGAGAGAGGATATCTGCTTAGACAAAGGGGAGCAGGGTTCCATGGGGGATATGAGGATTGATGAATAAAAATTATATAAACTGTTTATTGAATACTTTCTATTTAATATAAACTAGCAAGATAAAAAAATTAAAAAAAAATAAACTAGCAAGATAAGAATATTACATAATTTTATTTATGTAATTACAAAATACTTGATTTATTTATGTAATTATGTAATTACAAAATACTTAAAACAACCCTATAAGATGGAAACTACTAGACTACTCATTTTATGAACAAGGACGCTGCTGCTTAGAGCAAGTCAGTAGCTTGTCTTAGATCATGGTTTATTTAGTGAGTGGTAGAGCCTGGAGAGAAAGAAGGACTGCTGGATTCCAAATTTCGAAAGTCAGGATGCCATCCAGGAAAGCTCAAGAGATCATCCCCAGGGGATCTGAGAGTCATGAGGTGAGATATCTCTACTCTGATCTGCCTAGCTGCTTGAGAATAATAAGCATCTGTACTTAAAACATTAACAGAAGTCTTGTGTTTCCAGAGTGAAAAAGAACAGGGCAGGTAAGCGATAAAAAGAGATGTGTCAGAACCTTTCTAGCCTGAGTGCAATCAGCAAATCTGAAAGCTCTGCAGGGCGCATTTATCCAAAGGACAAATCTGCTTAACAACAACCCGGTTAAAGTGTGCTGCAGAGGCCTTGTATACAGGTTCTCGTACATTTTCTCCTACAAATGCTCCTTATGGCAATTTTATTGAAGAAGCCACATATGAAATGAGATTAACAAAACCCCTCTGGCAACATTCCCTGGCACCTCCACCTCTACCCTGCCAAAGGCTCTCAAATTTTGGCATGCATGATAATCCCCAGGAGGCCTTGTTAAAACAGAAGCTCCTGCTGCTCAACCCCATAATTTCTGATTCTGTGAGCCTCCAGAATTCGCATATTTGACACACCCCTGGGTGATGGCCAGTGGTGGCCACGCTGCTCCTCCTCCGGGGAGCACACTTTGAGAATCCCCACTCTGGCGTGCTTCACATCCATGCTCAACTGAAGGATTACAAAGGGTAGACCCGTGGGTTAGATTGGAAGTCCTGGTGCACCAACTAATGCCTGAAGGAGAGCTGACCCTCCTGCTCACCACAAGGGACTCCCCATGGTTTGCTTCAGAGGACAGAGCAAAAAAATTAGGACTTTCAGAGCACTAGCTAAAACATTATAGGGATTACACAGATAGCTGAGCTCATCTAAACTTTAACCAACTGAAAGAAGGTTTTTTTTTTTTTTAAAGATTTTATTTATTTATTCATGAGACAGAGAGAGAGAGAGAGAGGCAGAGACACAGGCAGATGGAGAAGCAGGCTCCACGCAGGGAACCCGATGCGGGACTCGATCCTGGATCCTGGGATCACACCCTGAGCCAAAGGCAGATGCTCAACCAGGAAGCCACCCAGGCATCCCAAAAGCAGGTTTTTATTACAGTCTTCTCTTACATCAGACCAGTAATATCTTTAAGAATCATAAAGAGCTGCTATTTAGGTATTTTCTACTAAAGAAATTTTAGGAAAACATGGTGCTTTATGACAGAAGACAGAGTCAAAAACTTCAGTGGTCTGTGCCCGATGCTTCTGATGGAAATTTTTTTCAAGCATTCTATTGCTCCATTTCTGGGAAAAGTTTTGTTGTTTTTTTAAAAAAATTCAAATCACATTGATAATAAATTTTCGTGTGGACTTGAAAAATGTCCTGGTGTTTTAGATGCTGGCAGTTTTAAAATATGAAGTATAAATTCCCAGAGGGCCATTGGTAGAGAAGCACTCACCATATCATTATCTCAGAGACTTTTAAAATATTTTTTAAGAGGGACAATAATAGTATTTATTTTCAAAGTATGATTAAAAAAACAATAGCTTAAGACCTGATACATATTTTTTTTACCTCTTTTCAATAAAGTTAAACTTGGTTTGTGTAGTAGTTTGCTAGCGCTGCTGTAACAAAGTATAACAATCTGGGTTATGGAGACGTTTATGACATAGTTCTGGAGGCTAGGAGAATAAAATTGAGGAGTTGAAGAAGTTGGGAAGGATCTATAATATTGTTTTTAATTTTTAAATTTATTTTTTAAAAAGATTTTATTTATTTATTCAAGAGAGAGAGAGAGAGGCATAAACACAGGCAGAGGGAGAAGCAGGCTCCTCGTGGGGGGGAGTTGATCCCGGGACTCCAGGATCAGGCCCTGGGCTGAAGGTGGCGCTAAACCGCTGAGCCACCTGGGCTTCCCAATATAATACTGTTTTTTAATGGAGATATAAACTTTGCCATAGAGGAAATCTAATGTCTGAGATTAACAAACAAACAAACAAAAAAAAAAAAAAAAAAAAAAAAAAGGAGGGGGAGCGGAGAGGGTAAAATGTCAACTTGTTGCTTGAGAAAAATTATTGTTAGGTGAAAGGTACTGGACTATCATCTGAATGCCAAATACAACTGTTCTTTATATCCCCAGGGACAAACATAATGTTCTTTTCCACCGTGGGACCCACTTGCTGGGAAGCTTCTAACTTTGTTTCTTTCTCAGGTACAAATGGATTGTCCAGATCAGGACTCTAGTGCTATAGATGTGCCTGGGGCAGTCTCATTTCTTTTTTTTTCTTTTTTATTTATTTTTTAAATTTATTTATGAGAGACATAGAGAGAGAGACACACACACAGGCAGAGGGAGAAGCAGGCTCCATGCAGGGAGCTCGATGCGGGACTTGATCCCAGATCTCCAGGATCAGGCCCTGAGCTAAAGGTGGCACTAAACCGCTGAGCCACCCGGGTGGGGCGGTCTCATTTCTAACTGCAGGCCTCCCTTGAAAGCTCCAAGAAGTATGTGATGTATAAACATTACATTGTATACTTATGGATAGTAAGACTGGGAAGAAACACAAAAATGTTCAGGCTGATTCTTTCTGAGTAATTCACTTGCAGATGATTTTTATTTTTTCTTTTCACTTTTTGTATTATTTAAATTCTCCAGGATAAAAATGTGATACTTTCAAAGTTAAAAGAAAATACTGTTGTTGTTGTTTTCGTTTTAAGGCTATGACTTATTGATTCATATTAGTGCTACCACTTCTGATAAATATTTATTGCAATTTAGAAGGGCCATTTATTTATTTATTTATTTTTAAAGATTTTATTTATTTATTCATGAGAGACACACAGAGAGAGGCATAGACACAGGCAGAGGGAGAAGCAGGTGAGCTTGTGGTGAGCCCAATGTGGGACTCAATCCCAGGACTCTGGGATCATACCTTGAGCTGAAGGCGGATGCTCAACCACTGAGCCACCCAAGCATCCCTGGAAGGGCCATTTAGACTAAATATAAACACTGACACATCCTTGGTACATCTCAGTTCAAATATATTTTTTTTTAATTCTTATTTATTTATGATAGTCACAGAGAGAGAAAGAGAGGCAGAGACATAGGCAGAGGGAGAAGCAGGCTCCATGCACCGGGAGCCCGATGTGGGATTCGATCCCGGGTCTCCAGGATCGCGCCCTGGGCCAAAGGCAGGCGCCAAACCGCTGCGCCACCCAGGGATCCCTACATCTCAGTTCAGTAAAAAAGCCCTTATCATTTTTACTTGATTGTTAAGTCATCCCCCCACCACACACACACACACACGTGAATGTGTCCATGTACTGCGTCTGATGTCTCAGTGAGCACTACTGCCATGATTCTTCTGAACCCATAACCACCCAGATTTCAGTACTAAGAATAACCTGAGAAATATTAAAACAAGGAAACAAATAGCAAACTATTGACCACAAATGACATTTATATAATTCAAGGGACTTCTAGTTAAACAGCAGCCAACCGAGGATATTTTTGAGTAATTGCTGAATTTCTTTCTGCATCTAGAGAGAGCGAGTTGCAGTAGAGCTAATCCTCATCCCAAGCAGCAGACTGGGCAACTGAGATAGGAAGAACTTGCCAGGGAGAAAGCAAAGCTGCCTCCACCCAGGCCAGTTAGAGATTTTCCAGGACAGATTAAAACTACTGAGAAATCTGCCCCGATGGGACTTCTCACTCTCGTGTACTTGCTCTGTACACATGAACTAGAAGATAATTAGAAAATGGGGCCCAGGGGCACCTGGCCGGCTCTGTCAGTAGAGCTCGGAACTCCTGATCTCAGGGTTGTAAATTCAAGCCCCACACTGGATGTAGGGATTACTTAAAAATAAAATCTTAGGGGGCAGCCCAGGTGGCTCAGCGGTTTAGTGCTGCCTTCGGCCCGGGGTGTGATCCTGGAGACCTGGGATCGAGTCCCACATCGGGCTCCCTGCATGGAGCCTGCTTCTCCCTCTGCCTGTGTCTCTGCCTCTCTCTTTCTCTCTCTGTGTGTCTCATGAATAAATAAATAAATAAATAAATAAATAAATAAATAAATAAATGGGTGGGGACCCATGGGACCCCTGGGTGGCTCAGTTGTTGAGCATCTGCCTTTGGCTCAGGGGATGATCCTGGGTCTGGGGATCGAATCCTGCATCGAGTCCCACATCGGGCTCCCTGCAAGGAATTTGCTTCTCTCTCTGCCTATGGCTCTGCCTCTTTCTGTGTCTCACATGAATAAATAAATAAAATCTTAAAAAAAAATTAAAAAATAAAATAAACCTTTTTAAAAAGTGGGGCCCAGAGAGGAAGGAAGCAAGGAAGCCTACTGTTTCCTAAACCCTGTGATTGTACATTGCTTTTTATTCACTCACCAAAAAAGTAGAAGGTTTTTTTTTTCAAGATTTTATTTTTAAGTAATCTCTATACCCAGGGTGGGACTCAAACCCACAACCTCAAGATCAAGTCACACGCTCCACAAACTGAGCCAGCCAGGCATCCCTCCCTTTTTTCCTTGTCTTGCTAAAGGTTTGTCAATTTTATTTATCTTTTTTTTTAATAGCTCTTAATTTTGTTAATCATTTTTGTTTTTCTGCTATTTCATTTATTTCTGCTCTGGTCTTTGTGATTTTCATAGCTTTTTTATTTAAGAAAATTGGATGGATTTGTGATATTGAGTTCTAATCTGGAGCAAAAAGAATCAGATGATCACTCAAGATAAGAAGCTTGTGACGGTCATATTATGATCACTGTTTTACAGATGTGGAAATTGTGTTGATAAGGTCACATAGCTGGTGTGGGGGTGGGGGATGGGGGTGGAGGAGAAGGAAATCTTGGTCTAACCACCTCATGGTCCAATCTTCAGAAATACTCTTTGGAAGTTAGGAGGATGTCTTTTCCAGCCAAAGCAAGTACCTGATAAGATATCAGCATTCCAGAAAAAGTCTATTTTTTCCTGAAGTTATCATGACTTCAGTCATTTTTTTTGTATAAAGAGATTACACCAATAGTCAACCACCTAGGGAAAGAAAAAGTTTTACTTTAGTGGCTCAAACTGGTGCTACTGGAAGAAGCTTTAAAAATACTAAGCCCTGCACTCCATCCTTAGAGATTCTGATTTAATTGGTTTGGGGTATGTCTTAGACATTGGGATTTCTTTTTTTTTTTTTTTTTTTTTTTTTTTATTGGTGTTCAATTTACTAACATACAGAATAATACCCAGTGCCCGTCACCCATTCACTCCCACCCCCCGCCCTCCTCCCCTTCTACCACCCCTAGTTCGTTTCCCAGAGTTAGCAGTCTTTACGTTCTGTCTCCCTTTCTGATATTTCCCACACATTTCTTCTCCCTTCCCTTATTTTCCCTTTCACTATTATTTATATTCCCCAAATGAATGAGAACATATAATGTTTGTCCTTCTCCGACTGACTTACTTCACTCAGCATAATACCCTCCAGTTCCATCCACGTTGAAGCAAATGGTGGGTATTTGTCATTTCTAATAGCTGAGTAATATTCCATTGTATACATAAACCACATCTTCTTTATCCATTCATCTTTCGTTGGACACCGAGGCTCCTTCCACAGTTTGGCTATAGTGGCCATTGCTGCTAGAAACATCGGGGTGCAGGTGTCCCGGAGACATTGGGATTTCTTAGAGCATCTCCATCTCCAAAGCCACTGGTCTAGTTTGGTGCTTTTCAAAGTTCTGTAGCACCTAGGAATCTTGTTAAAATGGAGATGATTCAGTAGGTGTTGAGTGGGACCCAAGAATCTGTGTTTCTAATGACCTACTGCTGTTAATTCACCTTTTTAGTGTCAGGTGTGCAAGGTGACAGAATTATTTTCCTATAACTTAACTAGAGGTTGATGAGCGGGAAGCAAGTTGTAGTGTAAAAAAAAATGCAACTGACTTGAACAAAAGGGGTAGGGGAACTCCTGAGGGAACCAGACTATCAGAGAGGACAAAAGCATTGGGTGGCAGGAAGCAACAGGTGGCCATTAGGGTAGTGAAGTTCTCAGGATTTCAAAAGTTGAGAAAGGGGCTTTGTTGAAGGATCCTATATTAGTCCTCATCGTCCCCCCTGGAGGTGCAGGCTAGGAAAGCACCAACAATTCAAGCTACCATTCTGAAATTTGGGGCGTGGGAGTAGGGAAGTGAGTTGAGTGGCTCACTGGGTGGCTCAGTCAGTTGAGCATCAGCCTTTGGCTGAGGTCATGATCCCAGGGTCCTGGAATTGAGTCTGCCTTGGGCTCCCTGCTCCATGGGGAGCCTGCTTCTCCTCTGCCCCTCCCCCTACTCATTCTCTCACTCTTTCAAATAAATATATAAACTCTTCTTTTTTTAAAAAATTTTTATTTATTTATGATAGTCACACAGAGAGAGAGAGAGGCAGAAACAGAAGCAGGCTCCATACACCGGGAGCCCGACGTGGGATTCGATCCCAGGTCTCTAGGATCGCGCCCTGGGCCAAAGGCAGGCGCTAAACCGCTGCGCCACCCAGGGATCCCTATATAAACTCTTCAAAAAAATAAAGTACATTTGGTAATGTGGGGTGGGAGAGTCTCCCTGAGTTATAGGGTTCACTGTCCTAAGAAATCCCAGAGTAGAAGATGAACACAGCAAAGACTGAGAATAGGAACATGTGTGTGGAGGGGGCACTGGGCCTTTGAGCAACACACATGTAGGATTTGCTGAGAAGCTCGCCTATTTTTCACTGTAATCTACCTACTAGTCTAAGCTCAATTCTTGGGGAGCCAGGGATGAAAAGGAGAAGTAAAAGGAAAAAGAGAGCTTTTATGTACACAATGTTGACACTAAAAAGTGAAGGAAAGTCCCAGGAAAAACCTAATGGGTTGATGGTGCCACTTTTGCAAATTTCTAAATGCAGCAAGAAGGCAAGAGTGCATTAGAGGTCATTATTGATGAATTCATTTATCGAGTCCTTACTGAAGGCCTGTTATGTGCTCAGTGGTCTTCTAGGTCTTTGGGATACATTAATGAACAAAGCAGACCAGAGACAGAGCTAATAGAGCTTTCTGTGGTGAGAAAAGGGAGATATTTGCAAGACTACAAGATTTTTCTCCAGGAAATGAGAAGCATAGAGGCACAGTTAACCTTTAGAAATTGGTGAGAAATTTCTAAGTAATTTTTAAACTAATAGGTGAAATTTGTTCCTAAAAAATTGTCAGCATTTTGAATGTGAAACCATGAAAACATTTCTCTCTTCTGTTTCTCCGGCCTATTTCTTGTTTATAGCCATCACAAGTCTTTTTTTTTTTTTAAGATTTTATTTATTTATTCATGAGATACACACAGAGAGAGAGGCAGAGACACAGGCAGAGGGAGAAGCAGGCTCCATGCCGGGATCCCGACGCGGGACTGGATCCTGGTCTCCAGGATCACGCCCTGGGCGGAAGGCAGGTTCTCAGACGCTGAGCCACCCAGGGATCCCACCATCACAAGTCTTTACTCTGATTGTGGGTAAATAACAAAGAGGAGGATTTCAGACTTGAGCGTTGGAGGTGCCTAGGTGGCCCATTTGGGCAAGCATCTGCTTTTCACTTAGGTTGTGATCCTAGGGTCCTATGTTGGACTCTGCTCAGGGGGAAGCCTACTTCTCCCTTTCCCTTTGTGCTCTATCCTCCCCCTCAAATAAAAAAAAAAAAATTCTCAAAACAAAACAAAACAAAACAAAACAAAACAAAAAACAAAACCGCACAATACTTGAGCCTGGGAAGAACTTTGTTTGGGATGTGCTATTTTTCTTTCTTTCTTTTTTAAGATTTTATTTATTATTCATGAGAGACACAGAGAGAGAGAGGCAGAGACACAGGCAGAGGGAGAAGCAGGCTCCATGCACCGGGAGCCCCATGCGGGATTCGATCCCGGGTCTCCAGATCACACCCCGGGCTGAAGGCGGCGCTAAACTGCTGAGTCACCGGGGCTGCCCTCATTTTATTTTTAAAGATTTTATTTGTTTATTCATGAGAGACAGAGAGAGAGAGAGAGAGAGAGAGGCAGAGACAGAAGCAGGCTCCTGAGGGGACTCCAACGCACAGCTCACGTCATTGCACACCGATGTTTCCTGGGCTGAAGTTAAAACCACGGAGAAGCCCAAGCATAAACCAGACACCAGGAAACTTCCTGTCAACCAGGAGTGTCAGTGTGCACAGGCCTTTGCTGCATGTGTTGCCTGATTATGATTGCTTTATGCTTCAGGAAGGTGCAGGTTATCCTCTGTACTAGAACTTTTTTTGCAGTGTTTTGCTGTCTAGATTCTCATTCCTGGTAGTGTGGGCAGTGTGAATTATTATTATTATTTTTTTTTTTAATTTTTTTTTATTTATTTATGATAGTCACACACAGAGAGAGAGGGAGGCAGAGACACAGGCAGAGGGAGAAGCAGGCTCCATGCACCGGGAGCCTGATGTGGGATTCGATCCTGGGTCTCCAGGATCGCGCCCTGGGCCAAAGGCAGGCGCCAAACCGCTGCGCCACCCAGGGATCCCTATTATTATTATTTTTAAAGATTTTATTTATTTATTCATGAGACACACACACACACACACACACACACACAGGCAGAGACACAGGCAGAGGGAGAAGCAGGCACCATTCAGGGAGCCCGACGTGGGACTCGATCCCGGGTCTCCAGGATCATGCCCTGGGCTGAAGGTGGCGCTAAACCGCTGAGCCACCTGGGCTGCCCCTGGCAGTATGAATTATGATGAACACTTGCCCAAGCAGTAAGGATCCTGCAGTTCGTTTATATGAAGGGCTTGATTGGTCCTGGTAGGTTGGGACTGGGGACGCAATGGTGCGGGCTCCACAGGAAGGAGGACTTGATCTGTGGAAGAGCAAGTTATAAATGGCAGATAAGAGTTTGACAGCATGAGATGCTATCACTGGTTACTCATACTATAATTTTTTTTTTTTAGTATTTATTTATTTATTTATTTTATGATAGTCACAGAGAGAGAGAGAGAGGCAGAGACACAGGCAGAGGGAGAAGCAGGCTCCATGCACCGGGAGCCCTGACGTGGGACTCGATCCCGGGTCTCCAGGATCGCGCCCTGGGCCAAAGGCAGGGGCCAAACCGCTGCGCCACCCAGGGATCCCCCTCATACTATAATTTGATGAAAATCATAGAGTAGGAGCAAGCGATTTCATGTCTATAGTTTTTAAATAAATCTTAATCCAGTTTTCATATTTGATGTGGCTTTCCAAATCGTTAGTACCGAAGTTAAGCCTCAGACCCTTAATAACCTTAGTGTTTATTGGGGCAGCTGGGTGGTTCAGGGGTTGAGCTTCTGCCTTCAGTTCAGGGCGTGATCCTGGAGTCCTGGGATGCAGTCCCGCATCAGGCTCCCCTTTCTCCCGCTGCCTGTGTCTCTGCCTCTCTCTCTGTGTCTCTCATGAATAAATAAAATCTTAAAAGAAGAACATTAGTATTTATTAAGAGATTTTAGCTATTATATTCTTTAAAGTCTTTTTGTTTTTCTCAAATGTGCCTTTGTACTGAGTATAAAAACAACAGTGCACAAATTATTTTACACTACAATTTACTGAGTTTCTTACTCTGAGACATTTTCTTCTCCTCTAAGTATGAAAAGAGGCAGTCTTTAAAAAAAGAAAAGAGGCAGCCTTCAATGAGAAATTAGTAATTTAAAAAAAAATTAGATCTTCTGTAAGGATAGACTTAAAAAAATATTTTATTTAATTATTCAGCAGAGAGAGAGAGAGAGAGAGAGATAAAGCATGAGCAGGAGGGGCAGCAGAAGGAGAGTGAGAAGCAGACTGACTGCAGAGCAGGGAGCTTGATGCAAGGCTCAATCTCAGATCATGACCTGAGCTGAAGGCAGGTGCTTAATGACGGAGCCACGCAGGTGCCCCTAGAATATGCTTTAAAAAAAAAAAATTTTTTTTAAAGCTAGGTTCCATACTCAATGTGGGGGTTGAACTCAAGACCCTGAGATTAAGAGTCACATGCTCTACCTACTGGGCCAGGTGCCCCAAAAATAGACTTTTATTTTTATTTACTTATTTTTTTTTCTTAAAGATTTTATTTTTTTATTCATGAGAGACACAGAGACAGAGGCAGAAACATAGGCAGAGGGAGAAGCAGGCTCCCTGTGGGGAGCCTGCTGTGGGACTTGATCCCAGGACCCCGGGATCACTACCTGAGCTGAAGGCAGACATTCAACCACTGAGCCACCCAGGCACCCAAGAATAGATTTTTATATCCACAAAATAAACACATATTTACTAGACAAGATGAATGGATCCATGTGGATTTTAAATGGAATGAAATTCATGTAAAAAGTGTGGCCATGGGCAGCCCAGTTGGCTCAGCGGTTTAGCGTCGTCTTCTGCCCAGGGCGTGATCCTGGAGACCCAGGATCGAGTCCCACGTCAGGCTCTCTGCGTGGAGCCTGCTTCCCTCTCTGCCTGTGTCTCTACCTCTCTCTCTGTGTCTCTCAGGAATAAATAAATAAAATCTTAAAAAGAAAATAAAGTGTGGCCTTTTGGCCTCACTGCTGTATCTACCTTACCAAGGTTTCTAGAGTGTGACTTTAAGGCAAAGCAAATTGTGTAAAACTGGGGGCAAGCCAGCTTTATCAACCCTACTTTACTCACATATACAAAGAACATGTATAGAATGGGGAGCTATGGGCAGCCCCGGTGGCGCAGTGGTTTAGCGCCGCCTGCAGCCCAGGGCGTGATCCTGGGGACCGTGGATCGAGTCCCGCGTCAGGCTCTCTGTATGGTGCCTGTGTCTCTGCCTCTCTCTCTCTCTCTCTCTCTCTGTCTCTATGAATAAATAAATAAAATCTTAAAAAAAGAAAAGAATGGGGAGCTATAATCGAGGGCCACCAAAGTATCGTAGAACATTCACTACAGATTGTATCATCACAAAAGTCAGATGTTTTTGCCCATTTTTTTCTGAGTCCGGATTCGACCTAATATGTTTTCTACATCCCGAGGAAAGAAATCGGGGAATTTTTTTTTTTTTTTTTTTTTTTAGATTTTATTTATTTATTCATGAGAGGGATCCCTGGGTGGCGCAGCGGTTTGGCGCCTGCCTTTGGCCCAGGGCGTGATCTTGGAGACCCAGGATCGAATCCCACATCGGGCTCCCGGTGCATGGAGCCTGCTTCTCCCTCTGCCTGTGTCTCTGCGTCTCTCTCTCTCTCTCTCTCTCTCTCTATCATAAATAAATAAAAATTAAAAAAATATTTATTCAAGAGAGACACAGAGAGAGAGAGGCAAAGACACAGGCAGAGGGAGGAGCAGGCTCCATGTAGGGAGCCCGATGTGGGACTCGATCCCGGTCTCCAGGATCACACCCTGGGCTGCAGGCGGCGCCACACCACTGCGCCACCGGGGCTGCCCTGTTTTTCTTTTCATTAGAAAACAGAGTCAATTGGAAGAGGTATTAAAGAGTGAAACAAAAAAAAAAAAAAAAAAGAGTGAAACATTGCTGGTTTGGCTACAGATAAGCCGATGTCTTTCCTTTCAGACCACATTGTGAATTCCCTTTAAAAACAATTGTAGGGATCCCTGGGTGGCGCAGCGGTTTGGCGCCTGCCTTTGGCCCAGGGCGCGATCCTGGAGACCCGGGATCGAATCCCACGTCGGGCTCCCGGTGCATGGAGCCTGCTTCTCCCTCTGCCTGTCTCTCTCTCTCTCTCTCTGTGACTATCATAAAAAAAAAAAAATTAAAAACAATTGTAATCTAGGGGTGTCTGGGTGGCTCAGGGGTTGAGCATCTGCCTTTGGCTCAGGGCGTGATACTGGGTCCTGCGATGGAGTCCTGATCAGGCTCCCCTCGAGGAGCCTGCTTCTCCCTCTTTCTATGTCTCTGCCTCTCTGTGCCTCTCATGAATAAAAATAAATAAATATGTAAATATAAATATAAATAAACAAATAAATCTTTTAAAGAATTGTAATCTAAATATTTCGGAATTAAGTTTTTATAACATAGATCCTGCTGAAACTTTTCAGTATAAATGGTATCAGTTATCTTAAGAAGAGACAAGGGCACCTAGGTGGCTCAGTTAGTTAAGCATTCAACTCTTGATTTCAGCTCAGATCATGGTTTCAGGGTCCTGAGATTGAGCCCCGCATCAGGTTCCCTGCTCTGCTTGTCTCCCCTCCTCCTCTCCTCTCTCACAAATAAGTAAATCCTTAAAGTAAAAGAGCTACTTAATAAGCACATTAGTTACATTTTTAAAAAAGATTTTATTTATTTATTCATGAGAGACACAGAGAGAAAGAGAGAGAGAGAGAGGCAGAGACACAGGCAGAGGGAGAAGCAGGCTCCACGCAGGGAGCCCGATGTGGGACTTGATCCCTGGTCTCCAGGATTACTTCCCGGGCTGAAGGCGGCGCTAAACCGCTGAGCCACCTGGGCTGCCCTCTTTTTTTTTTTTTTTTTTTTTTTAAGATTTTATTTATTTATTGAGAGAGAGTGAGCAAGAGAGAGAGCAGGAGCAGCGGGAGGGGCAGAGGCAGAGGGAAAAGCCGGCTCCCCATTCAGCAGGGAGCTTGATCCAGGACTCAGTCTCAGGACCTGGGGATCCGGGTGACCCGAGCTGAAGGCAGATGCTCAACCAACTGAGCCACCCAAACGTCCCTAGTTATATTATTTCAATGCTATTTTTTATTTATTGCCTTAGATACACTTAGGCACTTACACTTAGATACACTATTTTTTATTTAGTGTAACAATGTTAAAACTTTAGTTACAACTTTTTATAGGCATATATTTGATCAAAAAAAGTATATATTTTTTACTTATGCAGAAACGTATACAGTTTTGTTTCTTTTATCTGACCATGTAAAAGCCGACTATTTAATGGCTTATATATTCTTTTTTTTTTTTTTTTTTATGATAGTCACAGAGAGTGAGAGAGAGAGGCAGAGACACAGGCAGAGGGAGAAGCAGGCTCCATGCACCGGGAGCCTGACGTGGGATTCGATCCCGGGTCTCCAGGATCGCGCCCTGGGCCAAAGGCAGGCGCTAAACCGCTGCGCCACCCAGGGATCCCCTATATTCTTTTTAAGGCAGAATTTCTCAGACATACTGCATTTGTGCACCTGTCAAAGTTTTTTTACTCCTTTATGAAGAATCTCACAAGGAGATAATGGGCTCTACCCATTCACGGTGACTTGGGAAGTAAGAAGGTTTATACACTTTAAGTAAGCTTCCCCACTAAGTACAGCTTATTATTGACTGCTGCTGTTTTATTTTTTATAGTCATAAACATGTCATGTTTTTATTACTTGACATGAATTAAATTTAGGACACAAGTTGGAGCTATCTTCCCAGAAATACCATTAACAGAAACAATAAATAGTGTATCTGAGATGCAAACTGTAAGCAAATTGATCTGTGGATATTTGTCAGTTCCAAGCAGCAAAATTTGATCCCTGTCCAGGTGCCTGTTTTATTTAATTTTTTAAAAGATTTTATTTATTTATTTGAGAGAGAGAGAGAGAGAGAGAGCATAGAGCATGAGTATGGGGGAGGAGCAGACTCCCAGAGAAGGAGAAACAGGCTCCCAGCTAAGCAGGAAGCAGGACAAGGGGCCGACATAGGGCTCGATCCCAGGATCATGACCTGAGCCAAAGGCAGACCCTTAACCAACTGAGCCCCCCAGGCACCCCCAGGTGCTTGTTTTAGCTAGCAGAGAAGCACCAACTGTCCAGGAGAATTCTGTTTGCAGAGGAGTGGGATCGTCCTTTTTTCTCAAACAATTATCTATACTTTCAGCATTCAATTTCAATTATTCAAAGATTCTCTTAGATTTTAATTTTTTTCATATTGTCAGTGTTGAGTTTCTCAGAACTGCTTCTTTTCCTGTGTTCAGCTTTGAGAATACAGGTTTTCCTAACAGAAAAATGTTAGTAAAAAGAATCTTAGAAACAATTAAGTATTCTTCTTCCCCTGAAACTACAAGCAAAGGCTCTCTAGTTCTGCATCATAAAACTGTCCTTGAGTGAAATATCCACTCTCCTTTCTAAGGCCAGTACCTCTTGCCTGATGCTTGAGCTCATCCTCTCAGATTGCTCCCAGCTGTGACTCCGGGAAATCTTGCGGCTGTCTAGTGCGTCATCACTCTTTCCCTCAGTACTTCAGCTTTCCCCTCAGCATACCAATATACTACTAATGCAGAATTCTAGAGCCATCTGGGGACATCTGATGGTAGACTATTAAAATTCCTTAATCCATTTTTAAAGACTTTCCCAGCTGCCTCTAAAAAACAAGAGAATTGAACTTCTTGACATAATTGTGTTCATAAAAGACTCAATCTCAAAACTGGGTTGCCCCTCCCCAATAGCTACTGAATCAGAATCTGCATTTTTAGCAAGATCCCTAGATGCTACATAGAAGTTTGAAAAGCACCAAACTCAACCAATGACTCCCAACGCTAGAATCTGATGTCTGGGCACACTGCAGAGCAATTAACTCAGAATCTCTGGGGGTGGGGGTGGAGTCCGTGTGTGTGTGTGTATATATATATATATATATATATATACACACACACACATTATAGGCTTTATGCCCAATGTGGGCCTTATACTCACCACCCCAAGATCAAGAGTTGCATGCTATACCAACTGAACCAGTCAAGGTCAATTTTTTTTTTTTTAAGGATTGATTTATTTACTTTAGAAAGAGAAAGAGAGCATGAGAGGGGTAAAGTTTGGACAGAGGATAAGGGGGAGAATCTCAAGCAGACTCCCCACTAAGCAGGGAGCCCACAACCCTGAGCTGAAACCCAGAGTCAGACGATTTAACCAACTGAGCCACCCAGGTGCCTCAACAATATAAAATAATTGATGCTTATTTATATAGCTTCACATCAGGACAAACATAAGTTCTACTTGTTCTACAATAAATGTGGCTAAGATTGACTGCTGGATTGGTGAGATTGCAGTGTAATCTGGAGTAATGGATTTTTATGTAGTGGAAATGACTAAAAGAGGAAGGCCAAATGTATGTATTTGCAAGAGTAATTGTGACTATGGACCATGGCTAAGAAGGGAAGTGCAGCAAGAAGATATGAAAGGGTAGACAGAAATTGAGGCATCAGAGGATTGGAGATTGTGCAAAAGTATGGAAAACTGTCACTCCACAAGTCTTGCCCTTTTGTAAAGTATCCTGGATAATGGGAATAAGAGACCTGGTGTTAATATTCACCAGTATTTGTGTTTCCTTTCTCTTTTGGAGGACACACCTTTTCTGCAGTTAAGAATGACCATATAATTGACTTCTGGCCAATGCAATGTGAGTGGAAGTGACAGGCATCACCCCCAGTCTGGCACAATCCTTTCTCTCTTTTCCACATCTATCGATTGACTGGAGAAGATGCTTAAGACCTAGGAAATAGGGGATCCCTGGGTGGCGCAGTGGTTTGGCGCCTGCCTTTGGCCCAGGGCGCGATCCTGGAGACCCGGGATCGAATCCCACGTCGGGCTCCCGGTGCATGGAGCCTGCTTCTCCCTCTGCCTGTGTCTCTGCCTCATTCTCTCTCTCTCTCTGTGACTATCACAAATAAATAAAAATTAAAAAAAAAAAAAAAAGACCTAGGAAATGGCAGCACATATGATGGAAGGAGTCTAGGTCTAGATGCTATGGAGAGCCACCTAGACAAGCATGTTCACATTGGGCTGGAATATGAGCAAGAAATACTGTACTCTTCTGAGGAGTTTGCTGTAAGGAAATTAGCTAAAGACACAGGAGAGTAGCTGATGGTGAGAGTAGCTTTAAGAGAAGGTGTATTTAAAGTGGGGGAAATGAGGACAATTTTGATGCTCATGGACATGATCCACAGGGAGGAAAAAGAAATGATGAATAAGGAGAGAGGGGAGCAACATCCTAGACTAAATCACGGGGATGAGATTTTGTGCACACATGCTGAGTTTGGCATTAGTTAGATGCATAGAGAGGCTGTCTGTTGTAATAGGAGAAAAGGCAGAGCATGTGGGTGCAAGTGCTAAGTTAGAGGCAACATTTTTTTGACTTTTTTTTTAAGATTGTATTTTTAAGTAGTCTCTATACCCAGTGTGGGGCTGGAACCCACAACCCCAAGATCAAGGGTCACATGTTCCACCAACAAAGCCATCCAGGTTCACCTGACTTACTTCTTAAAAGCATTTATGTATAGTTTTAATTTTATTTATTTTTTAAATATATTTTTAAAATTTATTCATGAGAGAGAGACAGAGAAAGGCAGAGACATAGGCAGAGAGAGAAGTAGGCTCCATGCAGGGAGCCTGATGCGGGACTCAATCCGGGACTCCAGGATCACGCCCTGAGTTAAAGGCAGATGTTCAACCACTGAGCCACCCAGACGCCCCTATGTATAGCTTTTAAAAACCCAGAAATACAAATATGGATAGCTCCAGTTAGTCCTGGAAAGTCTAACTCATTTCTACAAGGTCAGAAAGTAATTTCATAATATAGAAATACTTCATTTTGTTAAAAAAACATGCTCACCCTATAATATTCTGTGACAAATTATGCTGATATGAACATACTTGAAACATAAATTCTTTTGCACATATCTAAAATAGTTTTCTGGAAGTAACACTGCTTCCTCAAATGGCACGCATGTTTTACATTTTGATAGGTACAGTTGTCCTCCAAAATAGTTTTATTTGAAGAGTAATCAATAGTCCCTGGGTAGATGGCAGTTGTCCAAGGTGTTTGGTGTTAGGGCAGGTGTCAAGGTTGATGGTAAAGTAAGCATGACTACAGAATTAGTAATGGGTTATTGGTGGCTGTCAAACATCGATGGATCAAGATAACTTTCCCATATTAAGGTTTTGTGTGTAGTTGCTTTTGAGTTCCTTTCTGATGTTTCTCTGTCTTTGTCCTTTGATATTTCTGTTTGCTTTAGACATCTAAGTGCTTTCCCATTCATAGCCTATCATGGGTTTCTTCCCTTGTATCTAGTCAATCCTACATCCCACCAACAAAGCTTTCAGCTCGAGCCTCTGTAATAGTTGTCATCAAATTCATCATCAAGGAAGATCAATAGGGGTCCGACCAACATATCTAAAAACTCTCATACCTTACTGAGTAAAATATTATTGTGGTCCAGTTATTGATCTAATGGCCCAACCATCCAGACATTTTTTTCTTTTCCACTTCTGGGAAATATCCACATTCTATCAAAAGCAGAGTTAGTTGCAACATATTGCTAAAAGCTTTTGAATAATAATAAGTTTGTTGAGGGCAAAGATCTCATATTAGAGTAATTATTATCCCACATAAAAGCAGTTGGCGCTTGTTAATGAACACACACTTAATAGTTTCAGTGTAACACTTCAGCACCATGTTGCTGGCCTCTTCCATGTGGTCATGCACTTCCCTTTCCATCAACATCATCCCCTGAGTCTCTCTAATCATGATCGTTTTCAACTTCCTCCATTCTTAATGTGCCTGTTTAAGCATGGGAGTCAAAGTTGAAATGCCCTATACAGGATAAAAATCTATGTATGCTCAGAATGATTGCTATCTAGTTAGAACACTGACAAAAGTAATAAATTTTTTTTCCCATGAACTGATTCTTTGATATTCCTTGTAGGTTTTTATACGCAGGCTTATAAAGTCTCTGCTTAACAGGAATATGTGTGTGGAGGGAAAATGGGGTGGTGGGAGGGGCACAGAAATCTTTCAGAGGGGGCACCTGGGTGGCTCAGTCAGTAATGCATCTTACTCTTGATTTTGGTCAGGTCATAATCTCAGGGTCATGGGATGGAGCCCTACATTGAGCTTCATGCTGGGCATGGAGCCTGCTTGGGATTCTTTCTCTCCCTCTCCCTCTCCCCACCCCATTCATGCATATATGCACTCTCTCCACGCCTCTGTCCCCCCCCAAAAAGAAAGAAATCTCTCAGAGGAATACTGACAGCTCCAAATCCTACAGCCTCAGAGTATAATGAGCATAAACTGCTGTGACATTCAAATTTTCCTTATGGAACCCACGTTAGCCAAGATACAAGGGAAGATAAGAAAGAAAGAAAGAAAGAAAGAAAGAAAGAAAGAAAGAAAGAAAGAAAGAAAGAAAGAAAGAAAGAAGAAAGAAAAGAAAGAAAAAAGAAAAGAAAAGAAAAAAGAAAAGAAAAAAGAAAAGTAAAGAATAAAAGAATGGGGGACGCCTGGGTGGCTTAGTGGTTGGGCATCCGCTTTTGGCTCAGGGCATGATCCCCAGGGTCCTGGGATCAAGTCCTGCATCACACTTCCCATGAGGGGCCTGCTTATCCCTCTGCCTGTGTCTCTGCCTCTCTCTCTCTCTCTGTGTCTCTTATGAATAAATAAATAAAATCATTAAAAAAAGAAAGAACTAATTAAATGTATCTGATGCTGTTTTTTTCAAGTATTTAATTCCTATTAGGCAACTTATATTAGTTTCTGATGCTTAATTTTTAATAATATTTTATTTAATTATTCATGAGAGACACACACAGAGAGAGAGAGAGAGAGAGAGAGGCAGACACAGGCAGAGGGAGAAGCAGGCTCCATGCAGGGAGCCCGACGTGGGACTCAATCCCAGGTCCCCAGGATCACGCCCTGGGCTGAAGGTGGCGCTAAACCGCTGAGCCACCCAGGCTGCCCCTGATGTTTAATTTTAATGTTTTATTTATACACACTTATTTGGTACTGATAACTACAGTAGCATTGAGAGTCTTCTTCCACTGCTAATCCTTGAAAAATATTCAGTAAAAAAGCATAAAATAACAATTTCTCAAACTATTAAATTGTTAAAAGGTACCATTCTAGAGAATGATGTAGACATCATCTTTACCCTTTACATTCTTTAGTACTTTTGCTTCCCATTTTCTCTGATTGGTTCAAATTATTCTTTGTTTTGTTCTGCTCTTGTTTGTTCTGTAATCCCATGAGTGTGAGGAACACCTTGACTCTGTCTTGATGTCATTCCTCAGTTTTGTAAAATCTTGGCCATTTCATCTTCAAAATTTTCTTTTACCTCATTCTTTTTAAATTCTCCTTCTGGAACTCAATTACATATGTTAGACCTTCTCACAAGGACCCATATATGCCACCTAGGCTCTCTCCTGTTGTTTTGTCTTTCTGGTCTTCTGTATGGATTTTTTAAAAAAAGATTATTTATGTATGTATGTATATATGTATGTATGTATGTATGTATGTATGTATTTATTTATTTATTATGAGTGACACACAGAGATAGGCAGAGACATCATGCCCTGAGTGAAAAGCAAATGCTCAACTGCTGAGCCACCCAGGCATCCCTGTATGGATATTTTCTTCTCACTTATCTTTCAGTTAACTAAATTTTCTCTCTCTTTTTTTTTTTAGGTAACCTCTGTGCCAAATGTGAGTCTTGAACTCACAACCCCAAGATCAAGAGTTGTGTGCTCTACGTGTGCTCTACTCACTGAGCCTGCCAGGAACCCCAACTAATTTCTTTTTTTTTTTTTTTAAGATTTTATTTATTTATTCATGAGAGACACAAAGAGAGAGAGGCAGAGACACAGGCAGCGGGAGAAGCAGGCTCCATGCAGGGAGCCCGACGTGGGACTCGATTCCGGGACTCCAGGATCACGCCCTGGGCCGAAGGCGCCAAACCGCTGAGCCACCCAGGGATCCCCCCAACTAATTTCTTATTCAGCTGTGTTTAATCTGCTGTGAAATTCACGTATTAAGTTCTTAATTTGGAACGCCTGGGTGGCCCAGCGTTTAAGCTTCCGACTTTGGCTCAGGTCGTGATCCTGGAGTCCTGGGATTGAATTCCACATCAGGCTCCCTTCATGGAGCCTGCTTCTCCCTCTGCCTATGTCTCTGCCTCTCTCTGTGTCTCTCATGAATAAATAAAATAAAATCTTTTTTTTTTTTAAAGTTCTTAATTTGTGGAACAGCTGGCTGGCTCAGTGGGTAGAGCATGGGACTTTTGATCTGGGGTCATGAGTTTGAGACCCACATTGGGCATGGTTTTAAAAAAAAGTTCTTAAAAAAATAAAATGATAAAATAAAAAAAAGTTCTTAATTTGTTACTCTTTTTTCCAAATATATACATGTATACTGGGACACCTGGGTGGCTCAGCGGTTGAGTGCCTGCTTTCTGCCCAGGGCGTGGTCCCGGGGTCTTGGGATTAAGTCCCACATCAGTCTCTGCCTCTCTCTCTGTGTCTCTCATGAATAAATAAATAAAATCTTAAAAAAAGAACAAACTCCCAAACCCAAATATACATATATACATATATAATGTATGGATATATACACATATGTATATATATTTTTTAGTTTCTAGTGCTTTGCTGAAATTTTTCCTTCTATTACTTATATTCTTAAGCATATTAATCATAGGTATTTTAAGTCTGATTCTAATAACTCTAATCTCTGGACCTGGGTTTTTATTTTATTTTCTGTTTAAGTCAACTCTTGTCTTTTTTTTTTTTTTAATTTTTTTTTTAATTTTTATTTATTTATGATAGTCACAGAGAGAGAGAGAGAGAGGCAGAGACACAGGCAGAGGGAGAAGCAGGCTCCATGCACCGGGAGCCTGATGTGGGATTCGATCCTGGGTCTCCAGGATCGCGCCCTGGGCCAAAGGCAGGCGCCAAACCGCTGCGCCACCCAGGGATCCCAACTCTTGTCTTTTTGTATGTCTAATATTGTTTATTAAATACTAGATATTATGTATACAAACTTAAGTCGGAGCATAACTCTCCATCCCCCCCCCCTTTTTAACTCTCCGTCCCTTAAATGTGGCTGTGCATAGGACTTCTTTCCAAAGAGTACAATACAAAGGAGGATAAAAGAGTAAATTTACAATGGAGAAAACTGACAAACATTACCTCAGCCAGGTGATCAAGGTCAACGTTAATAGCAATAAGCATGTTGATAGTATGTATCCTTGATATGATGAGATGACAATGGGACTTTACCTCTGGTTTTGCTCTGAAAAACCCTCAATCCAATTTATCATGAGAAATATATCAAATTTCAATATGGGACATTGTACAAAATATATGACCAATATTCCTCCATCAAGGTCATCAAAAACAAGGAAAATCTGAGAAACTGTCACAGCCTGAAGAAATTTAAGACTTGATGACTAAATGTAATGTATCCTGGTTAAATCTGGAACAGAAAAAGAACAGTAGGTTGTAAAATAAGAAAATCTGAATAAAGTATAGGCTTTAGTCAATAATAATGTATCATTATTGGGTCATTAGTAGTGATGACCATACCATACCGATGTTAATAGTAGGAGAAACTGGGTAGGTAGTATATACAGGAAACTCTTGGTACTATCATCTCAATTTATTATTATTATTATTTATCTTTTTTTATCATCTCAATTTAAATCTAAAACTATTTAGGACACCTGGGTGGCTCAGTCGTTGAGTGTCTGCCTTTGGCTCAGGGTGTGATCCCAGGGTTCTGGGATCGAGTCCTGCATCAGGCTCCCCACAGGGAGCCTGCTTCTCCCTCTGCCTGTGTCTCTGCTTCTCTCTGTGTCTCTCATGAATAATAATTTTTAAAAAAAGATTGTATTTATTTATTCATGAGACACACAAACACAGAGGCAGAGACACAGGCAGAGGGAGAAGCAGGCTCCCTGCAAGAAGCCCGATGTGGACCACAGGATCATGACTAGCCTAAGGCAGACACCCAACCACCGAGCCACCCAG
Source organism: Canis lupus dingo (assembly GCF_003254725.2). Taxonomy (NCBI): domain Eukaryota; kingdom Metazoa; phylum Chordata; class Mammalia; order Carnivora; family Canidae; genus Canis; species Canis lupus. The sequence goes on along the minus strand of NC_064269.1, from coordinate 37,406,703 downwards.
GCATCCCCCAAATTTACTTTTGCAAATGTCAGTCTTTATGAGGTCAGAATCTATTTTTCACCCTCCAATATTCCCTGAGAGCAGCTCAGGGTGGGTCCTACACTTGTTTCTCCCTTCTTAACCTGTGAGATTCCTGAAACTATTCAGATTCCCAGCCTCTGAATTGCCATTTTCAGGGTGGGTACCTAGTCTTTCCGGCACTGCTGAGTCAGCAAGAGGCAGGTCCAGGCTTCCCTTCTCTGATACCTTGGCTTCTTCAATTCCTTACTGCATTGAAAGCTCTCTGATGCTTTCAAGTAGTAGTAGTAGTTGTTGTTTTAAGATTTTATTTATTCATGAGAGACAGAGAGGCAGAGACACAAGCAAAGGGAGAAGCAGGCTCCCTGCAGAGAGTCTGATGTGGAACTCAATCCCAGGACCCAGGGAACACAACCTGAGCTGAAGGCAGTCGCTCAACCACTGAGCCACCCAGGCATCCCTCAAGTAGTTTTTGTGTTTATCCAGCTTTCCCTGATCTCAGCAGAGAGTTGACCTGACACCAGCTATTCAGTCACAATCCAAACTGGAAATTTCTGCTTCTCATTTTTTAGATTGCTTTTCATTTCCTCACCGATACCAAAATACTGAAAAACACTTCTGCTTTCCATGAATCCTGGAGCTTCTTCTTTCAGCCAGCCAGTAATTTAGTAATAACATTTTTTAAAAGATTTTATTTATTTATTTGTAAGAGAGGAGAGAGCAAATGGGACAGCACAAGCAGGGGGGTGGCGGAGGCAGAGGGAGAGGGAGAGGGAGAAGCACGCTACCCACGGAGCAGGGAGCTTGCTGCGGGTGGAGCTGGATCCCAACACCCTGGGATCATGACCTAAGCAGAAGATAGATGATTAACCAACTGAGACACCTAAGTGCCCCTAGTAATAGCATCTTAAACATCAGTCAGATAAAAAAAAATTACATAGATGCTAGAAATGATTAATAACTAATTAAGGAATAAAATTAGAGAGTCAACAGGAAAGAACCAAGTGACATGACTAAAATCATCTTCTAGGAAAGTAAAAGGTACTGGTATCTGTGCTTGCTTCAGTAGTTAAATTGGAAAGGTACAGAGATTAGCATGGCCTCTGTTCAAGGGTGACACATAAATTCATGAAGTGTTCCATATTAAAAAAAAAAATGTACTGGCATCCGGTCTGTTATTTTGATAAATACCCTAGTGATCGAGCTCTCTAACTGCACTAGCAGGACAGCAAAGTTCCAAAATAAGAACTAACACAGATGAATTCACTTTCTTTAATTCCATATAGATCGAAGGATGAGCCTGGAATATCTTGTGGTACCAAAAAGTAAGGAAATACTCAAAAGAGTGATGGCCACATGTCAAAAGGATGTAGTATGGAGGCTGAACTGGCTCTCACTACCCACATCTAGGAGAATTTGAATATGTTTCCTAAATATTTATAAACTACTTATATTACTAATAAATTATGAAGTTATGCTTACCATAAATTGAATTTCCACCAAATTAATCAGCTCTTATTTTTATTTTTATTTTTTTTTAAAGATTTACATATTTATTTATTCATGATAAACATAGAGAGTGAGACAGAGGCAGAGACACAGGAGGAGGGAGAAGCAGGCTCCATGCCGAGAGCCTGATATGGGACTTGATCCCGGGACTCCAGGATCACGCCCTGGGGCCAAAGGCAGGTGCTAAACCGCTGAGCCACCCAGGGATCCCAGCTCTTATAATCTGATATGTTAGACTAACATAATTGTTTGAATATTATTAGAAGGAGATTCATAATCATATGATCATAAAGCTGATCAGTAAACTTACACTAAAACTAGTTAAAATAATTTTATTTTTTAACTTTTTTGTGTGTGTGTGGCACCGGGCTGGCTCAGTCAGTAGAGTATATGACTCCTGATCTTGGGGTTGTGATTTCAAGCCCCATGTTGGCTGTAAAGATGACTTACAAGTAAAATATTGAAAAAAATAAAAGTACTTTTTTTCTTTGTGTTATCTTTTTTCTAGAGTGAGAGTTAGGGGCAATAAAGTCTAGATCTTTTCTAGCTTTATATCCCACTCTCTTCTGCATTCAGAACATCATCAATCCTTCATTCCTATGTTCAAATCTTTTTTTTTTTTTAAGATTTTATTTATTTATTCATGAGAGACACAGAGAGAGAGGGAGAGAGGCAGAGACACAGACAGAGGGAGAAGCAGGCTCCATGCAGGGAGCCCGACATGGGACTCCATCCCGGGTCTCCAGGATCATGCCCTGGGCCCAAGACAGCGCTAAACTGCTGAGCCACCCAGGCTGCCCCATTCCTATGTTCATATTAAGATTTTTGCATTTGGGGAGCCTGGGTGGCTCAGTCAGGTAAAAGTCCGACTCTTTAAATATTTATCTGGAATACTAAGTTTTGAAGTGCCCTCTCCATGTGTCCTGGCCTTCCTTGTCCCATCCTAGTCCCTGTCCTTCCTCTCCTATGGCCAGTAACACCCATTCCCTTATTCCGCAAACATTGGTAGATATTGCCAAATGACCCTGGGGTGGGGGGTGGGGGGGAACTGCCCCTAGCTGAGAACCACTGCTCCAATGGTGTTAAATATCACTTTCCTGGCTCACACTGCACCCGAGTTCCTGTCAGGAATCCTGATTCCCTTAACACTCCCCTCTAGGAGTCCCTTTCATCCGGATCAACCAGGTTTTTATCGCTAGAAACTGCTGCTCTATTTGGTCCCAGGATTAGAAAAGGTAAATACATTTTCAGCTGCTGGAAGATGGCATTCGAAGAATGGACAAACCCTTTTAATTTCTAAGAAAGAGAATTCTTGGCATAGCCTACTAGTCGCAGAAGCAGTTGAGATCATGTGGTATTGTGACCCTAATCTAGACAAGATAGTGCCCGCACAACCCATTTCCTAACTTCCAAACACACATTCTAGAGGTTGTCTCAGAGAATGAATTTGTGCAGGATAATTTTTAACAGTCATATCTGGTTTTAGATTCTCTACTTCCTGGCTTGTGACTTAAGTCAAATATTCAGGTTTTCTAAGACTTCCATCTTAGGGATACTTCTCGGTGTAATGAGCATCATGATACCCACTGCACAAAGTGTTGCAGATAAAAAGATGATCTAATTTTTATTTATTTTATTAATGATAGTCACACAGAGAGAGAGGCAGAGACACAGGCAGAGGGAGAAGCAGGCTCCATGCACTGGGAGCCCGACGTGGGACTCGATCCCGGGTCTCCAGGATCACGCCCTGGGCCAAAGGCAGGCGCTAAACCGCTGCGCTACCCAGGGATCCCGATGATCTAATTTTTAAAAACTTCTCTGGACTTGCCACAAATTAAAATGTTGCAGGAGCACCCGAGTGGCTTAGTTGTGAAGCATTTGCCTTCAGCTCAGGTCATCATCTCCCGGTCCTGGGATCCAGCCGCCCCCCCCTTCCCCCAACCACCCCCGTGTCAGACTCTGGGAGTCTGCTTCTCCATCTGCTCCTTCCCCTGCTCTTGCTCGCTGTTTCTCTCTGAAAAGGTTGTAGTTCCCCTGGCCATTGGAGCCTCTCTGCGGACTCCTTTCTTGCCTGTGGACAGGCTCCCTGGTGAACATCATGTTCATGTTCCTCCCGCATAGGAGTGAGACATGCTCTCTAGCCATACATGTCAACAGGCATGAAGGTGGCTTCACTTTTCAGATCTCTTCGGGGACAGATCCTGAAACCTAATAAAACCCCTGCTTCTGGGTAGGATGTACAATGTACCCCAGCTTTTGGGTGCCTTGGAGCTGGACCAACTGGGATTGAAAACTGCTACCAGGTTTGGCACATTAGAGTCAGGAGCTTGGCTGATTTCAACGAGGAAAACCCGTGCATCCATCTGTTAAATCATCATAGAAGGTGGTCTGTGGGGTCTTTAGCTTTTTTTGCGGCAAGTTGTACATGTCTCAATGGCTCCACCTGCTGTCAGAAAGAAGAACGTGACTTCATCCCTCACATTTTTAGACTTGGGGTCAGAGCGAAGTTAGTGGGGGGATTGGGAAGGATGGGACTCCTTCTGCTACTGTTTTATCAGAACCCTCCTGGACTGAGGACTTGGTGAGTAGCTTTCTGACTCAGGTTTGTTTATATTTTAAGTCTGTCGCTTCTGTTATATTAATAGCACTCCAATCTATGTTTTTCCCTTTGTGACAAGGTTTTACTTAGAGCTGGTGAAAAATGCATATATAACTCTTCAGATTTCTTCCTTCTACAGATATTATTGGTATGTTGTGATTTTGTAGGAAATTTTTAAGTAAATTTCAAATTTATCAGGGTAAGGATTTACATGCTTTTTTTTTCAGTTTTACTGAGCTATAATTGGCATATAACATCATGTAAGTTTAAGATGTACAATGTGATGATTTGATACATGTATATATTGCAAAATGTTTATGACAATAAGGTTAATTACATCCATCCCCTCTCATAATTATCATTTCATTGTTGTTGTTGTTGTTGCTATGGTGGGTACATTAAAGTTTTACTCTTATAACAAATTTCGAGGATACAATAGAGTATCACTAACCATAGTCACCGTGTTGTACATTAGCTCTCTGGAATTTACTCCTCTTATGACTTACATCTTATTGTAAGACTCATCTTATTATTATTATTTTTTTTTAAGACTCATCTTATTGATGAACATCTCCCCATTTCTCTCCCCATGCCCAGCCCCTGGCAAACACCATTCTACTCCGTTTCTATAAGTTTGACTTTTTTGGATTCCACATGTAAGATCATGTAGTATTTGTCTTTCTCTGACTTTATTTCACTTAGCATAATACTCTCAAGGTCCATCTACATTTTTGCAAATAGAATTTCCTTCTTTTTTTATGGCTGAATATGACACTTTAAAAAATTTATTTATTTTTCTTAAAGATTTTATTTATTCATGAGAGAGACACAGAGAGAGAAGCAGAGACCTAGGCAGAGGGAGAAGGAGGCTCCCAGCAGGGAGCCCGATGTGGGACTCCATCCCTGGACCCCGGGATTACCACCTGAGCCAAAGGCAACCGGTCAACCACTGAGCTGCCCAGGCATCCCTATTTCCAAATTTTTGAAGAACCTTCACTATTTTCCACAGTGGCTGCACCAATTTACATTCCCACCAACAGTGCACGAGGATTCCCTTTTCTCCACATTCTTACCAACACTTGTTATGTCTTATCTTGATAATAGTCATTTTAACAAGTGTGAGGTTCTCTTATTATATATATTTTTTTCTCTTATTATATTTAGAGCTTTTGGAATAAATAGGAATGCCATGTATTTTCATTCCTAAAATCAGAATGTGTGCCTTATCTTTTTAAAATAATCAAGTCTTTCCAGATTTTATCAAAATTGTTTAAAGATTTTGTTTTTTAAGTAATCTCTACACCCAATGTGGGGCTCAAACTTATAACTCCAAGATCAAGAGTCACATGATATAACTGAGTCATCCAGGTGCCCCCAGAATTGTAGACCTTTAAAATCTTGCATTGGATTTGTTTTTTTTTTTAAGTGAGTGTGTTCCATTTACCCCTCAATTGCTGTTGCTCCTGAGGTTATAGTTCTGTGGCTTTCAAGGTGGATACACACTCTCTGTGGCTCTTTGTCAGGAGCTGAAAGTTGCTCTCCTAAGTAGATCCTTCTAAACCAAGCATGACTCATTTTCCCTAAACAGTCAGCCTATCCATGTATATGACTCCTATTGGGATGTAATGGGAGAAGCAGGCTTGAAATGCGTATGTATTACCAGGGGCCATGCTATTAAGTCTATTCCTGTATTATACCATCTTCTCTAATAAAAGACAAAGGAAGCGAAACACACTCAAAAACCTCTATGTCGGGATCTCTGGGTGGCGCAGCGGTTTGGCGCCTGCCTTTGGCCCAGGGCACGATCCTGGAGACCCGGGATCGAATCCCACGTCGGGCTCCCGGTGCATGGAGCCTGCTTCTCCCTCTGCCTGTGTCTCTGCCTCTCTCTCTCTCTCTGTGTGACTATCATAAATAAATAAATAAAAATTAAAAAAAAAAAAAAAAAACCTCTATGTCAGGGTGACTGGGTGGCTCAGTTGCTTAAGCATCTGCCTCCTGCTCAGGTCAGGATCCCGGGGTCCTGGGATCTCGGAGCCTCACATTGGGTTCCCTTCTCAATGGAGAGCCTGTTTCTCCCTCTCCCTTGGGCCCTCCACCCCACACACTGCTTATACTCTTTCATAAATTAATTAATCAATTAATTATTATTTTTAAAGATTTATTTATTCATTCATGAGAGACACACACAGAGAGAGGCAGAGACACAGGCAGAGGGAGAAGCAGGCTCCTTGCAGGGAGCCGGATGTGGGACTTGATCCCAGATCTCAGAATCACGCCCTGAGCCAAAGGCAGATGCTCAACCACTGAACCATCCGGGTGTCCCTCTCATAAATTCTTTTTTTTTTTTTTCCTCTCATAAATTCTTAAAACTTAGTTTCCTCCTTTAAAAACAAAAAGACAAACAAAAAACCCCTCTACATCTACCCACTAACCTGGGTGGATGGTATTGAGCAGATTAATTCCAGACCAAGACCTTAACAGTCATCCAGAGCCCTCTGTCTGTTTAGCTACACTAGGCCATTTCAAACACTCTATCTGTCAGGGTGCAGACAAGAAAGCCGAAACCACACCAGGTATTTCAAACATCGCAAATCTATGAAGAGGAATTGTTATGAAAATATTTGAAGGGATCCCTGGGTGGCGCAGCGGTTTAGTGCTTGCCTTTGGCCCAGGGCGCGATCCTGGAGACCCGGGATCGAATCCCACGTCGGGCTCCCGTGCATGGAGCCTGCTTCTCCCTCTGCCTGTGTCTCTGCCTCGCGCGCTCTCTCTCTCAGTGACTATCATAAATAAATGAAGAGCTCATGGAGCAAACTGAGAAGGGCGGGTAACCCGAAGTGTAGTGTTTGCAGGTGTTGCTCCACACCCAGGGCAGGGAGATCTGAGCACAGAACACACTCCCTGCCAACAATATTGCCAGAACCCCTAGAGTCTGCTGCTGAAACTGCCCAAGCCTGTATAGCCTGCAGCCTTGCATTGTTAGAGGGGAGCTTTCCAGAAACAGAGATAGAACAATGGCTTCTCCCATTTTCCTGTCTTCCAGTCTCTCCCAGGACTTCCTCTCTTTGGTCAAACACAACCAGAACCCAGCTGCCCACAGATTCCAGGAAGTACAATTTACAGGGGTCTAGTCCTCTGCAAAACAGAGCAGAGCACAAGGATAGATGCTCTGTTTCCATTCCACTGAAGAGTGGAAATGGAACTGAGGACAGGAAAATAATTGGACTACTCACCTTTTGGGTTTTGTCTTTATTTTTTGTTTGTTTGTTTATAGCAGGGGAGAGGGGGGGTGCAGAGGGACAGGGAGAGAATCTAATGCAAGTTCCAAACCCAGCACGGAGCCTAATTTCAGGATCCTGAGATAGTGACCTGAGCTGAAATCAAAAGTCAGATGCATAACTGACCCAGCTACCTAGATGCCCTTAGATTTTTTTCTTAAAGATTTTATTTATTTGAGAATGAGACAGAGAGAAAGAGAGAAAGCACACAGAGGAAGAGGGATAAGCAGACTCCCCACTGAGCAGGGAACCTGATGCAGGGCTCAAACCCAGGGCCCTGTGATCATGACCTGAGCCAAAGGCAGATGCCCAGCCATCTGAGCCACCCAGCTGCTTCTAGATTGATTGATTGATTGATTTATGATTGTATTTATTCATGAGAGACACACAGAAAGAGAGAGGCAGAGACACAGGCAGAGGGAGAAGCAGGCTCCATGCAGGTAGCCTCATTTGGGACTCGATCCCAGACCCCAGGATCACACCCTGAGCCAAAGGCAGACGCTCACCTGCTGAGCCACCGAGGTGTCCCTAGATGGTTGTTTTTAAATAAAATGAGACAAGTATCTGTCTCCCAAACTCTAGAGAACACATGTTAGCTCTCTGATTGTCCAAAGCATCCCTTTATTTGGCTTGAGATGGGCAGTGAGCAGCAAAGCACAACAAACTTCCATGTTGCTGAAATCGAAATACTGAATAACGTTTTTAATCTCATGGTTATCCTGTAACAATTGTGTCGATGTTTTGCACTGAGGATGCAAAGGCAGAAGTGGGGAAGACGCTGGTGCCTTCCCATGACTGGAAACAGTGGTACCAAACTTTACTAATACTTACTGTATAGTTTGCTACCAGGCCTGCACAGTAAAACTAAGTGCCACTGTCACTAAGGAACGTTTTTGACTGTAGTAAATGGAAGGATGTGTAAAGTGCTCTAACTCCAGGCAGCTCCAGCCCGGGCTCTGGTTAGCCTTACCTTATTCTGGACCCAGATACTTAGAGAACAGCAGGTTTGTTTATCTGTGAGAGTAAGGCAACTGAAGACCTCTTTGTACCACCTATAAAATCAACAATGCCTCATGGATTATGTCTTTTTTTTTTTTTTAAGATTTATTTATTGACTCGAGAGAGAGACAGCAGAGAGTGTGCACTCAGAAGGAAGGGCAGAGGAAGAGGGAGAAAGAATCTCAAGCAGACTCACTGCGGAGTAAGGAGCCTGCCCTGGGGCTTGATCTCAAGACCCTGAGGTCCCAACATAACCTGAAATCAAGAGTTGGACACTTAACTGGCTGAGCCCAGGTGCCAGGGGTCACCTTAATAAGGGTCTAGTTACCATGTAGAGGGAAAGTCCCTCAGAGCTCCTGCTCATATGATAACAGAAATGATTATAGGGTGAGCATAAAATAAAGGTATTCCAGATAGGCAAGTTTCTTTTCATAGAAAGCTGCAAAGGCAATATTTATCAAAATAGGGAAGGAACCCCCCCCCCCAAAAAAAAAAAGGAAATGAGCATGAGCTCAGGAAAAGGCAACAACTCATTACCTGAAGATGATGAGGAAAGTAGCTCCACAGTGACAGGTATACACAGGCATAGAGAACAAAAAATCCACATGCATGCCCAGAAAGCTTCAGGAAGGAATTTGGATAACTGGGAAAGAATTCAGAGTTGAATTACTGATTAGCACTGATAAAGTGTGTAGAAAAAAATTAATCCCTGAGAAGATAGTTATGCAGAAAAGGAAAAATAATTTGCTACGTCTTTTTTCATTTTCTAACACCTTTTTTTTTTTTCTCAAGATTTGTTTATTTATTTATTCAGAGAGAGAGAGAGAGAGAAAAGCAGAGGACACAGGCAGAGGGAGAAGCAGGCTCCATGCAGCGAGCCCGACGTGGGACTTGATCCAGGGTCTCCAGGATCATACCCTGGGCTGCAGGAGGCGCTAAACTGCTGCGCCACCGGGGCTGCCCTCTAACACCATTTTTTAAAAAAAAGTTTTAATTTAAATTCCAGTTAACACACAATGTGGTATTAGTTTCCAGTGTATGATCTACTGATTCAGTATTTCCTTATGTCACCTGGTGGTCATTAAGTTAATGGTCGTTCCAGTTGGAACTCCTTTTCTCCTCACCTCCCTACATTTCAGTTATATGTTATTATATTTCACATCCCTTGGTATGTGTTAAGTTCCTTCACTGATTTATTTTTTGAGATTTTATTTATTGATTGATGAGAGACACACAGAGAGGTGCAGACACAGGCAAGAGCGAGAGGCAGGCTCCCTGCGGGGATCCTGATGTGGGACTTGATCCCAGGACCTCGGGATCACGCCTGAGCCAGAGGCAGATGCTCTACTGCTGAGCCACCCAGGTGTCCCCCTTCACTGATTTTTATGTAAACATTCATTTTCACTGCTTTTGTGTTTCCTCAAGGTGGCCTCTTCTCTCCCCTTCAGCTGTGGAGTTTGTTGTCCGCCTTCAGGTCGACTTCTGGGGTATTGAGGATGGTTTGTTAGTTTTCTAGTTGTGTTGGTGGGAGGAGGTGAGCCTAGGTCCTTCTCCACCAAGGCCATCTTCCCGTTCCTATGTATTTCCGTTTTTAATAACTTTCAGAGTCCTGATAATCAGAGTGGGAGTTTAATGTACAAGGCCTTCTGCTGAGGAATCAAGAAACAGCAAGACAGGGGCACCTGGGTGGCTCAGCCGTGATCCCGGAGTCCTGGGATCGAGTCCCACATCAGGCTCCCTCTGACCATGTCTCTGCCACTCTCTCTGTCTCTCATGAATAAATGATAATTTATTAGTATTATTTTTTAAATTCTGGACTTGAAGACACTGGAAAACATGGTCAACACTATTGACCTTTTGCTTTGGGGGCTCTCTGCACGGCGGTCAGCATACCGGGCTTTTACCCCCTCTACCCACTAGATGTCAGTAACACTCCCTTATTTGCCAAACTGGGGAGAGGAGGAACTACTGGCTGTTTTCATCTGTCTTAGCTTTACAATGTGCAGCTCTCAACATCTTACTGATTCTGTCTTCTCAGGTTGAGAGGTAAAAAGAATTTAAAGATTTTAAGAAGGTTTTGGGGATTGATATATGTGGACCACATACAAGGTTTTCCCCTAGAGTTGCTTTTCCTTTCCTGAGAAGGAAATTTAGACAGGAAGGTCTTTACAGATACTGTCAGAGAATCATGGGCAGTAATTACCAACTTTGGCCATATGTTAGAATCAGCTGCGGGAGAAATGTATGCATATTTCCTCCTCAACCTCAACCATGCCCGGGAAAACACTGAATTGGTTTGGAGATGGGCCCAGAATAGGTATTGTTTAAAAGCACCTTGGGAGACTCTACTTGCAATCTCTGCAGAGAAGCACTGATCTAGGAATGAGATGAAGCCTGGGTAGCAAACAATGATTAGGCTGAACACAATTTTTTTTTTCCCCATAGAAAATACTTGATGGGGCAAAGAATGATTCTCAAAGGGAACAAACTGATTTTTCCAGCAGCTTCAAGTATCTGAAACATGGATGCAGCTTGTCTGAATACAGACAAGAGAGTTTGGATTTCTTTCCAAGTATCTGTGGGGGAAATCTTCAAAATTTAAGATATTAATCATTAAAATCCATTTCCAAGTTGAATTTGATGTAGTTTTTTTTTTTTTAAGATTTTATTTATTTATTCATGACAGACACACAGAGAGAGAGAGAGGCAGATACACAGGCAGAGGGAGAAGCAGGCTCCATGCAGGGAGCCTGATGTGGGACTTGAACCAGGGTCTCCAGGATCACAGTCCTGGCCTGAATGCAGGTGCTAAACCGCTGAGCCACCCGGAAATCCCTTGAGGTGGTTTCAAATAAGTCATATATCTGCAATAAACCAGTTTAAGTCGAGAGAATATTTTTACCTTGAAAGAGATAAAAGCAAATATTCTATCTCTAGCCAATTTTGCTTGAACATTAAATCCAGCACCAGGGCAGCCCCAGTGGTACAGCGGTTTGGCGCCGCCTGCAGCCTGGGGTGTGATCCTGGAGTCACTGTGTTCTTTGCTTTGCACGTATTTAAGCATGTCTCTCACCTAGATAGAATTCAGTTTCATCTCTAACATAAACACCTTCAATTTTCTTTAAAGATTTTATCTATTCATGAGAGACACAGAGAAAGAATCAGAGACATAGGCAGAGGGAGAAGCAGGCTCCCTTGATGTGGGACTTGATCCCGGGAACCCTGGATCAGGACCTGAGCTGAAGGCAGACTCAATGACTGGACCACCTGGGTGCCCCACCGTCAATTTTTTTTTTCCTTTTTACCTTCAATTTTAAGAAGAGCTGTGTGATTCCTTTGGTTTCAGAGACACCAGTTATAGTCAGCAAAAATGGCCTTAGAAGTCCTTTCGCCAGCATCACTACAGCCTCCAAAATGGCAGGAGAGAGCCTTAGGTAAAAGTTGAGGACTTATATTCAAGCACAGCTCACCTTGTACTTTCTGTCCTCCTTCACGCAGTATTGTCCAGAGTGCATTACTCAAACACAAAGATAAACCTGGAGTATCTGAGAAGTGTTATTTTTCTTCAGTTCTATTTCTTTGATGTTTTAGAAACAGTGGGATCTTGTGCAGTCTAATGAACAATTTGGAGTACTGCTGTTTTGTTGTTTCTGAATGTGGGTTGAACAAATCCTCCTTAGGGTAATTATTTCTTTTTAAATCTTCTGTGTTCTTAAGGATAAATGAACTAAACAGCTTTTTTTCATTCACAGAAATTGGGGCATGAAGATGAGCCTTAGTAATTCAAAACTGAGGGGCACCTGGCTGGTGGCATCAGAAGAACATGGGACTCTTGATCTCAGGGTCATGAGTTCAAGCCCCACGTTGGGCAGAGACTACTTAAATCTTTATTTTTAAAAAGTATAATAGGGCACCTGGGTGGCTCAGTAGGTTGAGTGTCTGCCTTTGGCTCAGGTCGTGATCCTGGGGTTCTGGGATTGAGTCCTGTATCAGGCTCCCCACAGACAGTCTGCTTCTCCCTCTTCCTATGTCTCTGCTTCTCTTATAAAATCTTTTAAAAAATTAAATTAAGGGATCCCTGGGTGGCGCAGCGGTTTGGCGCCTGCCTTTGGCCCAGGGCGCGATCCTGGAGACCCGGGATCGAATCCCACATCAGGCTCCCAGTGCATGGAGCCTGCTTCTCCCTCTGCCTGTGTCTCTGCCTCTCTCTCTCTCTCTCTCTCTCTCTCTCTCTCTCTGTGACTATCATAAATAAATAAAATTTAAATTAAAATTGAAATTTTAAAAAGTGGAATACCGAGGAAGAGGAAAAGGATTCCAGAATTCACTATCCTGAGCGCTGAATTCTGTTCTGATGTCCAGGTAATTCCTTTCAATACTATTCAAATATTCTTTAATTCATTTGCGACAGACTAAGAGTTGCTTTTCAAGTCGGTTTTCTGTCTCCTTTGGTAAAACTTTAATTTTTTGCTTGGCATATTGCACCCTCAGCTAAATATATGTTTCCAAACCACTCTTATTAGTATGGCTACAGGATTGAATGCTAGCCAAAGAGGAATAAGCAGAGGTGTTGTAGGAAGCCTCCTAAAAGGATCCCTGAAAGATTCAATAAGCTAATTGTGGTCTATACATGCTACAATGTTTGAACTGGAAAACATGTTAAACGAAATAAACTAGACATAAAAGGACAATTATATGATTACACTTATATGAGGTAGGTAGGATATGCTGATGGCTGCACAATGGGAATGTACTTTATGCCAGTGAACTAATTACCAATGGTTAAAATGGTAAATATTATGGTGTCTATTTTATTTTTTATTTATGATAGTCGCACAGAGAGAGAGAGGCAGAAACACAGGCAGAGGGAGAAGCAGGCTCCATGCACCGGGAGCCCGATATGGGATTCGATCCCGGGTCTCCAGGATCGCGCCCTGGGCCAAAGGCAGGAGCCAAACCGCTGCGCCACCCAGGGATCCCTATGGTGTGTATTTTGACCACAATAATGACACAAGGAGTTTGATTTTTGACAAAGGTGTGGAATTCAATGGAAGAAAGATGGCCTTTCAACAAATGCTGCTAGAGCAGTTGGAAATCTATACAGACGGGATCCCTGGGTGGCGCAGCAGTTTGGCGCCTGCCTTTGGCCCAGGGCGTGATCCCGGAGACCCAGGATCGAATCCCACATCGGGCTCCCGGTGCATGGAGCCTGCTTCTCCCTCTGCCTGTGTCTCTGCCTCCCTCTCTCTCTCTCTGTAACTATCATAAATAAATAAAAAAATTTAAAAAAAAAAAGGAAATCTATACGCAAACAAAAAAAAAAAAAATCCTCTGCTTCATACCTTATACAAAAAAAATTTTTTTTTAATTTTTATCTACTTATGATAGGCACACAGTGAGAGAGAGAGGCAGAGACACAGGCAGAGGGAGAAGCAGGCTCCATGAACCGGGAGCCCGACGTGGGATTCGATCCTGAATCCTCAGGATCGCGCCCTGGGCCAAAGGCAGGCGCCAAACCGCTGCGCCACCCAGGGATCCCCCTTATACAAAAATTAACTGAAAACGAGAATCATGGACTTAAAACAAAACTAAACATCAGAAAACATCTTAAAGATCTAGGGGTAGGGAACGCCTGGGTGGCTCAGTGGTTGAGCTGGTCTTGATCCTAGGGTCCTGGGATCAAGTCCCTCATCGGGCTCCCAGAAGGGAGCCTGTTTTTTTTTTTTTTTTCTCTTTAGATTCTTATTTATTCATGACCACACACACACACACACACACAGGCAGAGACACAGGCAGAGGGAGAAGCAGGCTCCCCTCTGGGGAGCTCTGTCGGGTCTCTTCATGAATACATAAAATTAAAAAAAAAAATCTAAAGGTAAGCAAATAATTCTCAAGAGTTGACACAAAAGCAGGATTCCACCCCTACCCCCACCCAAAAAAGCAGGATCACTAAAAGGAAAAAATCTGTAAGTTGAACTTCATTAAAATTAAGAACTATTGCTCCATAAAAAAATTTTAGGAGCATAAAAATAAAGCAAAAGGATATATAAAAAAAAAACCAAAGTGGGGAAAAATATTTGCAAACCACGTATTTTCAATGTAGATGAAACAGGCCTCTACTGGAAGATGCCATCTATGACTTTCATAGCTAGTGAGAAGTCAGGCCTAGCTTCAGAGCTTCAAAGAACAGGCTAATGTTAGTGGATAATGTCTCTGGTGACTCTAAGCTGAAGCCAATATTCATTCAACATTCTGAAAATTCTAGGGCCCTTAAGAATTATGCTAAATGTACTCTGCTTATGTTCTATAAGTGGAATAGCCTGTGTGACAGCACGTCTGGTTACAACATGGTTTACTGAATATTTTAAGTCCACTGTTGAGTCCTACTGCTCAAAAGAAACGATTTTTCACATGACTGCTCATTGACAATACACCTGGTCACCCAAGAGCTCTGATGGTGATGTCCAGTGAGGTTCATGTTGTTTCTTGGCTGCTAATACATCCATTCTGCAGCTCATGAAACAGGGCTTTCACCTTTCAAGTCTTATTTTTAGACTTGAGTCTTATTTAAGAAATACCTTTTGTAAAGCTATAACTGCCATTGATAGTGAATTTTAATAGATCTGGGTAAAATATATTGAAAACCTGGAAAATCATTCTTGATGCCATTAAGAACATTATTCAAGGTAAGAGGTCAAAATAAATATTAACAAGTTATGAAGTTGATTCCAATCCTCATTGGAGGATTTTGAGGAGTTCAAGACTACAGTAGAGTTACTATAGATGTGGTTGAAACAGCAAGAGAACTAGAATCAGTGGCGGAGCATTAAGATGTGACTGAATTGCTGCCATCTCATGATCAAACTTGAATAAGAGTTTTTTTTCTAATGAAAGAACAGAAAGAGCAAAGAAAGTTGTTTCTTGGGCAGCCCAAGTGGCTCAGCGGTTTAGCGCCATCTTTAACCCAGGGTGTGATCCTGGAGACCTGGGATCGAGTCCCACATCCAGCTCCCTGCATGGAGCCTGCTTCTCCCTCTGTGTCTCTGCCTCTCTCATGAATAAATAAAATCTTAAAAAAAAAAAAAGTTGCTTGAGATGGAACCTACTTCTGTTGAAGATGCTGTGAAGATTGTTGAAATACAGAGGACTTAGAATAGTACATTGTACATTAACTTAAAGTTGATAAAGCAGCAGCAGTTTGAGAGGATCGACTCCAATCCTGAAAGTTCTGTGGGCAAAACGCTATCAAATAGCATAGATGGATGCTACACAGAAATTGTCCTGGAAAATGCTACACAGAATTGATGAAGCAAACTTCATTGTTGTCTTCAACATTGGAGGCCAGACCATTGGCCAGTAAAAGTATTACCACTGGCTGAAAACTCAAATGGTTAATATTTTTAGCAAAAAAGTATTTAAGGCATCTAAATTTTTTTTTAGACATAATGCTTTTGCACATTAATAAACTAAGTATAATGTAAAACCTAACTTTTATTTTTTTTTAATTTTTATTTATGATAGAGAAAGAGAGACAGGCAGAGAAATAGGCAGAGGGAGAAGCAGGCTCCGTGCACCGGGAGCCCGATGTGGGATTCGATCCCGGGTCTCCAGGATCGCGCCCTGGGCCAAAGGCAGGCGCCAAACCGCTGCGCCACCCAGGGATCCCTAAAACCTAACTTTTATAGGCACCGAAAACCAAGATTCATTTGACTGGCTTTGTTGTGAGACTTGCTTTATGACAGTGGTCTGGTCCAAACTCACAACTCCAAGGTATGTTTGCAAATAGTAGAAAGAACAAGAAAATTAAGTGGAAATATTTAAAGGATGCATAGGAAAAAATAAAGATAAAGGCAATCCAAAATACACAGGACTGAACTCCCCAGGGAAAACAAAAGGAATGGAACAGGACAATTATGAGGAAAGCCCTCAGGAAACTAAATGAAACAAAGAACACACCAAGTTCAAGAGGAAATGATCCAAAATGGTCCAAACAGAGAGCTATTTGAGGAGCTATCTTTAAAGATAAGAAGCCCTTTTGAACCATCAGGCAAAAAGAGAAACACGTGAAGGGGTGGAGAGGGGGAAGGGGGAGCAAGCTGGCCTCAGCTCTCATTAACACTCAGCATTTACAACATTTCAACAATGCTTCTAATATCCTTGAGCAAAAGGAGACAAGTGGTCAAGAAAAAAAGAACAGTTTGAAATATTAAAGACTTCAGGGCACTGAGTCCTTTCTGAAGAAAGCACTAGAGAACAAGTGAGGAGTAACTGGTTAAGTACAGAAAAGACACAGCAATGAGCGTTACATATATGTAACTGCAGGAAAAAGGAATTTTTAAAAAAAATTTTAAGGAAAAAGGACTTTAAAAAGGGACAAAAATGGATATAGAATAGTTGTTTCCGGGGATCCCTGGGTGGCTCAGCGTTTTAGCACCTGCCTTTGGCCCAGGGCGTGATCCTGGAGTCACAGGATCGAGTCCCACATAGGGTTCCCTGCATGGAGCCTGCTTCTTCCCCTGCCTGTGTGTCTGCCTCTTTCTGTGTATCTCTCATGAATAAATAAAATCTTAAAAAAAAAAGTTTCCTATGAAAACTTGAGTTCAGCAAGACAAAGCTGAATATATAATTTAATGGACTCCAATTCATTTTTTTTTTCCAATTCAAATTAAGAGGTAGAGAAGACAGAAGGGTAAAGGAAGGAAAAAAGGGGAAAATGTAGTAATCACTGTTTGCATTAGGAAAATAGGTACTAAAAGTAAAAATGTTAATAAAGTTATATGAAATTTGAATTCTCCTAAATTCCCAAACTATTACATACAAATATAGCTGGCATGATAAAGTGAGATAAAAAAAAATTACCCACCGAAACATTTTCAGATCGTGTTAGACCACAAAACCTAAATCTTTGCTGCCTAAGTCACAAGAATGATATAAAGGCTGAATATGAAGGAATTGTATAATTTTGCCTAAGCCTCTTAAATGACTCATTACATAATACTCTTGCTCAAGTTACAAGTACTTGAGGTTTAAGGGTTGTAACATCTGAAATTTACTTCCAAATACCTCAGTAAAAAGTGTTAAACATGGCTAATATCTAGATGAGTTGTGTACATAAGCTTATTGCTCTAGCCTTGGGAATTGTTTGAAATTTCTTAAAAAGCTAAAAATAAGTGTAGGGGCAACCTGGCTAGCCGGGTCAGTAGACTCTTGATTTCAGGGTTGTGAGTTTCAGCCCCACTGAAGTAATAGTTTACATTGGGTGGAAGTTAATTTAAAATATTTTAAGACTGTATTTGAGAAAGATAGTGGTGAGAAAGGACAAGCAGCGGGGAGAGGGAGAAGCAGGCTTCCCGCTGGGCAGGGAGCCCAAAGAGAGGCTCATTCCCAAGACCCCAAGATCCCGAGCCGAAAGCAGGTGATGCTTAATTGAGTAGCCCAGGGACCTGTAAAACTAAGGCAAAAAAAAAAAAAAAAAAAAGTTGACACCTGTTCTATATTGCAATCAGTGAGGAAATCTAACATAAAATCCCTTAACACCTGATAAATGAACTTTTTTTCATGATAATCTTTTTTAGAAGTTCCTTTATTTATTCATGAGACAGGCAGAGACAGGCGAAGGAGAAGCAGGCTCCCTATGGGGAGCTCGATGTGGACCTGATCCCAGATTCCAGGATCAGGACCTGAGCCAAAGGCAGACACCCAACCCCTGAGCCACCCAGGTGCCCAAAGAAAGGAACTTAAGAGGAAAGATGAAGAGGCACACAATAGAGCATTTGCTTTAGGCACAGGCAGTATTTCCATCTCACACCAGCCATTTCTTACATGGTCTTGAATGGGCTTAATGAATACAGAACACATACTGTGTAATCTTGTTCCAAGTTTCACCAAACTTCAAGCCTGCCCACACTTACCATGTTGGTAGACTAGGGTAGCCCGACTAGTTTTAGGTAGAATAACCCCTGAAGACCTACCTTGGTAGCAAGCAGGGGCTAACATTTAATATCCCAAGACATCACTGCTGCACTTGCCATTTATTGCGGCCAGTCCTCTCAAGTTCATGCTTGGTTTCTGCCTCCACTCCATTCTGAAGACCCACAGATCATTTCTTACCAGGGATTTATCACATGGGATTTATTTCTTCAGCCTAGGTCTTTAGTGGCTTCTCTTATGTATGGTGTTCTTGTAAATGAACAAAACTCTGAACACATGCTCCAATTCTATCTTCCTCCCAGTTGAGAGCTCTTCCAGAAGTTGGTATGGACAAGTATCTGTGTCCTTAATTTCTAACCTTACCCCCAAAGGTATCAAATTCCTTCCCAACAGGACAATATCACACATTAAAATGTCAGGTTACATTATAGCAATGTCATGAGGTAAGAACTATCGTTCACTGAATACACAGCTAGCAAAAGCAATCAAAAAAATAAGATTTTGACTGCTATCACGAGGAGAAACAGGGGGACCAACAGAGGGAGAGGGAGCAGGCTCCCCGCTAAGCAGGGAGCCTGATGTGGGGCTCAATCCCAGGACCCTGGGATCACAACCTGAGCTGAAAGCAGATATTTGACTGAGCCACCCAAACACGCCCCAATAACAAGACTAAGTATTCAAATAAGTCTCAATTTTAATAAGATCCTCTACATACACATTTGCTACTAAAAATTGAAATAGCACATCAAAAAAGTTACAATTTCTGAAAACCAGAAAAATCTACCTTATGCACACCCTCCCCTAATTATACTCTAACCAAACCACCCCAAGTTTTCTGTGTATTCCTTCTGCACAAGTTACTTGGCTTCCGATTTTTTGATGTTAGGTTTTATCTTAATGACTTTAGGCTTCTCAAACACTTAGGCACACTCAAAACCTAGTAGTGCTTCCTTAGGTCAAATTGAAAAGTGGACATAAACTGACACCATTCAAATGCAAACTACAGGAACTGAAGTCATTCAAATGAAAACTACAGGATTCCTCACAAACTACTAATATCAAACTAGAATAGATACAAGACAGTTTATATCATAGATTATTAAAATATTACAATTTGTCTTAACATAGAACAGCTTTCCCGAGCTGCTGCATAACGATCCTAGAATTACTCATCAGAGGAAATAGTACAAGTTTATGTTTACATTGGCTCCGTGTCATAATTATTCTCCATGCTGGTATCCTCAGAAACATCTTTATGATACAGGCAATAATGACAGGTACATCTAAATCTTTCCACTCTGGATTCACCCTGGGGTGGGGAGAGGAAGAAATGGATTAATTGCACCATGAGCTGTAAACAACTTTCAAATCTAGGCTTGGTTTTTATTAATAACCTTTTAAAGTAGACTACACACAGAGCACGGAGCCCATGCGGGGCTTGAACTCACCACCTAGATCAAGACATGAACGGAGATCAAGAGGCAGATGCTTAACGAACTGAGCCACCCAGCAGAGCCACCTCTAGAATAGCCTTTGGAATACACCTTTTTTTAGGGACAATGAGGCAGGATTGAAACGTGGGTACTAAAGAATGCCCTATTGTGGGTCATTATGTGATGGTAACAGCTGATTGTCCAACAAGAATATATTCTGGTGTCATTCTCGGAAGGTCTTAAATGTGAGCAATTACTTCTCAACACTGAACTCGGGTTGTATGCCCTCTTACTATGGAGTATTGTCATGACTGTTTTTTAAAAACATTTGCGGGGGGGGGGGGGGCAGGCTCAGTGGACAGAAACACAGGCAGAGGGAGAAGCAGGCTCCATGAAGGGAGCCCGATGTGGGACCCAATCGTGGGACTCCAGATCATGCCCTGGGCTGAAAGCAGGCACCAAACCACTGAGCCACCCAGGAATCCCTCCATGACCATGTTTTTGACAGCACTTGAAGTACAAATATACCACACCAAGAGTTGGCCTTAATGTAAGAAATAGACTGGAGGTGATGTCAGTGTAGGTTCATCAGCTACCAATTTATCATCCTGGCATGGAATGTTCAGTGGAGGAGACTGTGTTCAGGAGGTATGTGGGAACACTGGACTTTCTGATCAATTTTGCCATTAACAAAACTACACTAAACATTACAAATATGAATGGATTTCTCCAGAGTTTCTAGATATTCCAAAATTCAAAGTCAATTTACCTTTCCTTCTCTCAAAAAGAAAAAACAAGAAATAGGGTGCCTGGGTGGCTCAGTTGGTTAAGCGTCTGCCTTTAGCTCAGGTCATGTTCCCAGGGGCGCTGGGACTGAGACCCGCGTCTCGGGCTTCCTGCTCAGTGGAAAGACCATTTCTCTCTCTCCGTCACCCCCCTTGCTTATGCAGTCTTACTCTGTTACATGGATAAATAACATCTTTTATTTTTTTTATTTATTTTTTTTTTTTTTACATCTTTTAGAATACAAATCAGATACCCACCCACATGTATCATTTGAAAAAAATCTTATTTTACCTCAATTTCCTGCTCTGGTAGATCCTTTTGAAGCTTTATGGGAAGAAAAAAAAATGATTGAAAATTAGATTACTAATATTATACATCTACTGGAAGATAAAAATTGGAGAATGTTAAAAATCCCAGTGTTATTCACACCCTGCGCTCACCAGGATAGTTGAGTGACTGCTGCTCATTCTTAATTGCTTGTGCACTTCCACTCCCCCACCCCTGCCCCCATGGGGAAACGCTGTCTAGATCACTGGAACCTACCATGGACCGCTTGTTGAGGTAGCGCTGGTACTGAATCAATCGAATCATCCTCTCCATCCTTTCTTTCCTAGCAGTTAACAGAGTCCTCACTCCACTCCTCTTCCTGTTGTTGCTGAGGATGCGGTCAACAAGCCCCTGTGGTTTCTTCTCTCTCTCCTGCTGCTGGGGTGGATAGTCTGGTAGAGGGGAAGGGAGTTTGATACTAGGGTCGAGAGTCAGTTTGCTAAGGTTCTTTACTAACACTTCGGACATGGTTTGAACAGGTGCTGAAAGAAAAGAGAAAGATCCATTAGGGTGCATTCCATCATCCAGTACTTACTGGTCTCAGGCTCCAAGTAGGTCTGCTCTTAAGCAGATCAATGACGGACAATGGAAGGTTTTTCAGGGTGGAAGATCACATAGCACGTTACCTACTGTGCCATCTAACACACTGCACATGGTGAGAGGGTTTGAGGAACATGCTTAAGAATCTGCTTTGATGGGGGGCACCTGGGTAGCTCAGTTGGCTAAGCAGTTGACTCTCGATCCCAGCTCAGGTGTTGATCTCATGATCTCAGGGTCCTGGGACAGACAGAGCTCCCTGTCCAGCTCTGTGCTCAGTATGGAGTCAGTTTGTCCCTCTCCCTCTTGCACTCTAGCTCTAAAAATAAATAAAACCTTAAAAGATAATACATTATGATGGGAAACAGTTTGTTCTTTATTTTATTTTTTTATTTTATTTTTATTTTTTTTGAAACAGTTTGTTCTTAAAAAAAAAAAAAAAAAAATCCACCCCCTTCCTATTATTGGTAGTTCTGAAGGTTATTTTTCCCCTACAGGGATAAAAGATACCTAAGTGTATGATTCCAATTGGAATAACATGGGACCCCCCTCCCCCCAAAATTCAGGTATTGGCAGTTTTTCCATTTTCCCTTCTGTTAATTTGTAATAGAAGGTGGGGGCAGACAACAAAGTACCAATGCAAGTCAAAAATCAGTAAACAAGTTTCAGCAGCTCAACGTGGTAACAATTATTCCCCTCTTTGGGATACCTGAGTAGTTCAACACTTGAGCATCTGCCTTCCACTCAGGGCGTGATCCCGGGTCCAGGGATTAAGTCCTGCATCGGGCTTCCTGCAGGGAGCCTGCTTCTCCCTCTGCCTGTGTCTCTGTCTCTCTCTGTGGGTCTCTCATGAATATATAAAATCTTTAAAAAATTACACACCTCTTCAATTTTCTTAGGGGCAGGGGCACACACTGAAATAGACAAACCTCAAATACAACAGTCCTTATACAGAACTAGGAAGCTGAACTGGCTGTTACCCTCTTCACTTATAACCAACCATTTCATGGTATGAACTCAAACACTCCTTTGTTTTGGGAGATCAGCCACTCACTTGCCTCTCTGATCCAAACCATTATGCATACCCCATACTCCTATCTCATAAAGGAGTTAACATTAATTCTTCCTGATGAAAACATTAAGAGTCAGGATCCATTTCACTTCTAGGGACTTGTGCACAAGTAATAAAGATCCCTAGTTGTGGAACCATGAAGTACTAAGGCAGAGTCAAGGAAACGCAGAGATGGAATTCTACAGATATTCTCTTCACTAATCTTCCCCCTATATATACCCACCCAGATTCTTTTCTCAAAGGAGGTGAGGTGGGGTGGGGTGGGGTGGGCAGGTCTGGATTGGGAAGGGGATGCTGCCGGAATATTAAATATCAGTAAGCTTCCCACCCAGCTTTCTAGCTGCCCAGTGAGGATTGGCTCAGGGTTACCTACCACCACCCAGCCCCACCATTAGTCAGGGTAGTGAGGTTTCAAGTCCATTGGTTTTCTGTGGCCAAGCCTGGGATTGGGTGAAGCTCCAAGAAATAAGTTTTGGCACAGGTGGAACCCAAGAAGGAGAGGACCCCGTTAATATTTCTGGAGCTTTGTTCCTAAGAAAGCCCTCCAGAGTTTGTCCTACTAATTTACATTAAAGAGCACATTCACTGGCTTTTTTAAGTGTGTCCCTTGGATTTCCTCTGAAAAGCCACTTCTTCATTTATTAACATTCCTAAAGGATAAATTCAGCTGCAAAACCAGTCCAGAGAAGTTTGGGGAGATGAAGAAAAACTTTAGGTTAATCTGGAATTCAGGTTTCTTGTATTTTGTTCCTTTTTACCATTCCTGATCCGTATGGCTAATAGGCAGACATTTTGAGCCAGGACCTAGAAGGATTCTGATTGCTCTTCCCCAGAAGCTGGGCTGGAAACATTTAAGTGTTCCTGAGTGTAGAAAGCAGAGAATGCAGGCCTCAACACTCCTTCCCCAGTCTTCCTTTGCGTGTTTATCACTGGGGGTACCCACACGACCTAGGCCCTACCTGGATGGAAGTAGTTTTTCACTTCGCTGCATTCCTCCTCAAGACTGAAGTCAACTTAAGAAGGAGGGCAACCTCTTCACTCTAATAAAGGGTACATCCGACTTACCTGAACCTTCCTGAGAGTGCTCTTCAGGAAACATCTGAGATGATCCCGGGGCCCAGGATGGGTGCAGCTGCTTTGGTGAACCCATTGAAACCCTAGCTGTGGACTGAAGCTCCTGGATCTTCGGGTGCCAGTGGGAGGTGATGCTCAAGACTCAAACTTGCTAGCCTGGGAAGAGCTTTAGAGCCCAGAAAGAGCAAGAAAAAAATCCAAATTCCAACAAAGCCTGGTGTAGCAAGAGGAAGAACAAACCTCAAAGTTTCGGTCGGGTTTCCTCTTAAAACGAAAGATAAGCCAATCAGCCAGCCTATTTTAATGTAAATGGTAATGGTTAAGGGGATAAGGTGAGTGGGCGTAGTAGTATTAGTGGACTAATAGGGTAATTCTTCATCTGCTCTGCATCTAAACAATCATACTCTGTCACGTAGGCTGGAAAATTGTAAAAGAGCCTCGGTGCTTGCGTCTCCCAAGGGCTGCCTCAAAAATCAGTTTTTCTCGAACTACTTCTGGAGATGGTTACAGGTTTGTGGACTGGGCTTTAAAGTGTTATAGTGCGGAGATGAAGCGTGGTCCCCCCCAACTGCTAATTATTTCCCAATTAAATTAACTGAGAAAGGGACAGCTGGGTTGCTCAGTGGTTGAGCATCTGCCTTCAGCTCAGGTTGGGATCCCAGGATCGAGTCCCACATCCCTCTGCCTGTGTCTCTGCCTCTTTCTGTGTGTCTCTCATGAATAAATAAATAAAATATTTTTTAAAAAATTAACTGAGAAAGTCCCTAAAAGTTTTCCTTGGGGATGCCTGTGTGGCTCAATGTTAATTGAGCGGCTGCCTTTGGCTCAGGGCGTGGTCCTGGAGTCCCTGGATTGAGTGAAAAGTTTTCCTCATCTCTGACACATTTAAACCTGTGGATGCCAGTAAGGGAATGAGAGCAGAAATGAAGTGTCTTTTTAAATTTTTTTTTGGAAGTGTGTCTTATAAATACTTTAATAGCTTGATGTTTTATGGATGTGTACTTTGGATCTGTAATCTTAGTTTGTCTTATGGACGATTAATTGAATTGCAATTAACATTTGTGAGCAGCTGAAATTAACTAAATGTATAAGCTCTCACCCCCACCCCAATACTGTACTGAACTCGGGCAAAGAGCACCCACATTAACTGCTGATTGCCTGCAGGAGGTGGGAGAACAAGTTACCCCCCAAACATGTTTTTCCCATCTTCTATGTTCAGCTTCCCTTAAACCCCCTGTAGCTGGAAATCATGAGAAAATACTCAAAGGCAATCTTGCTTCTTTTTACTAAAAAGCAAAAGTCGAAGTTATGATCAAGAGATATTTTGGAGGAGATGAGGAACAGCCATAAAGGCATGTGAGGTTGCAATTTTTTATTCACGTGGTTCTCAAAAAGTATGGCCTTCAGACAGCATCAACAGCACCTGGTAACTTGTTGGATTCGATTAGAAAGCAGTGAGCACCAACCCAGATCCAAGGAATCAGAGCCGGCCCAGCAGTTTGGCAGGGCCTCCCAGGTGATCCTGCTCTGTGCTAAAGTTTAAGGAGCACTGCTTTATGGCACTCTTAACTCTCCACGCCTGTTGTGTTCTCAGATGTTCTCCCCTTTGCCCTGGGTACCGGTCCTGCAGCAGTGTCTCAGAATTTCATTGGAGAAGTAAGGGCAACAATCAGATTGAAGGAGATGTGAGATGACAAGCGTGAAAAGGGCTGGCATAGACTCTCACTCAAAAGATCCAGACTTAGAGGAGAGCCATTGCTACTGGAAGGTGTGGGATGTGGATGGTGAAGATTCAATTTGCTTCAACATAGAGAAGCTGAGCCAAAAGAAGGTTAAAAAATATGAGAGACAAGAGGATAGTTGGGAAAACACTCCCTAAATATGCTTTAAAAAGACTAGATCTTAAAAATCTTTAAAATTTATAACACTTTTTTAGTTAACCTGTTTTTTTCTTTATAGTATGAAAGATGAGGTTAGAGGCCAAACGGATTGAAACAACTTGAAAAAAAATCCACAAAAACAAAACCCAGACTGTAAAAGAACACATCAAGAAAACAATCCGGGATCCCTGGGTGGCGCAGCGGTTTGGCCCCTGCCTTTGGCCCAGGGCGCGATCCTGGAGACCCAGGATCGAATCCCACATCGGGCTCCCAGTGCATGGAGCCTGCTTCTCCCTCTGCCTGTGTCTCTGCCTCTCTCTCTCTCTCTCTCTCTCTGTGTGTGTGACTATCATAAATAAATAAAAATTAAAAAAAAAGAAAAGAAAACAATCCCTAGGGGCAACCCCGGTGGCTCAGCGGTTTAGCACTGCCTTTAGCCCAGGGCCTGATCCTGGAGACCCAGGATCTCATGACGTGTCTCTCTGTCTCTCATGAATAAATAAATAAAATCTTAAAAAAAAAAAAAGAAAACGATCCCTAATTTCTCCAGAGATAAGAAATCCTTTTTTATTTTTATTTATTTTATTTTATTTTTTTTTTATGATAGGCACGCAGTGAGAGAGAGGCAGAGACACAGGCAGAGGGAGAGGCAGGCTCCATGCACCGGGAGCCCGACGCGGGATTCGATCCTGGGTCTCCAGGATCGCGCCCTGGGCCAAAGGCAGGCGCCAAACCGCTGCGCCACCCAGGGATCCCTTTTTTATTTTATTTTATTTTATTTTTTTTTTATTTAACAGAGATAAGAAATCCTATGTAGTATTTTTGAAACAAACAGGATGCACCTTCTAGAACAGGAAAACGGAAAAAAAAAAAAAAAAAGCCCTGGAAATTAGAAGTTTGGTATTAGAAACAACAACAAAAAATGGTTTAAAGATAAAATCAAAGATATCCCCTTAATAAAGTAAAGCAGAACTACAAACATGTAAAATAGAGCAAATATAAGAAAACGAGAATTTTAAGGGACGCCTGGGTGGCTTAATGATCCAACTTCTGCTTTCAGCTCAGGGAGTGATCCCAGGGTCCTGGATCAAGCCCTACATCGGGCTATCCTCAGGGAGCCTGCTTCTCCCTCTGCCTACGTCTCTGTCTCTCTGTATGTCTCATGAATAAAAAAATAAAATCTTAAAAAAAGAAAAGGTGAGAATTTTAAGATTCAGAATATAATGGCTTCAGATTCCCCAACAACACTGAATGTTAGAGGATAATGGAGAAAAACCTTCCAAATTCTGAAGGAAAATGCTTTCCAACCTAGAATTCTGTATATAGTCAAAGTATTGAGCATGTTTGGAACATTCTCGGATACTCAAAAATGTCATCACCAGGAGAGATTCCTTTGTCTTGTGGGAAATGAACTGGATACAAGAACACTACCAGGTAGTACTCTTAAGGTCATGAAACAGAAAGGCTCACCAACCACATTAAAAAGCTCCTATTAGGCAGGGGTGCCCGGGTGGCTCAGTAGTTTAGCGCCGTGTTTATCCCAGGGTGTGATCCTGGAGACCTGGGATCGAGTCCCACGTCAGGCCACATGCTTGGAGCCTACTTCTCTCTCTGCCTCTCTCTGTGTCTCTCATGAATAAATAAATAAAATCTTAAAAAAGGGAAAAAGCTCCTATCTCACTATATTTCAACTTCAGGTGCACAGCAAAAAGCAAGTGATGAGGTAAACAAATGGATTCAGAATGTCAAAAACCAGATAACAGGCTCAAAATGGAGTTGTTCCTGCTACGCTCCATATCACCAAATTGATACTGAATGTAATTAGTTTTGGCTCTCCCAGAAGTGAAATCTGAAGCCAGGAGTCTCCTGATTGGCGAGTTAGGGAATCTGCCAGTAGACCTCTGCCATTCCCTACAGGAAAGTCCCCTTGTATTAACCAATCTACTTTTTCACCCAGTACCACTTCCTTACTCCTGCTCCCGTCTGCCTATAAAATCTTGTTTACCACTTTTTAAATTTTTTTATTTATTTATGATAGTCACAGAGAGAGGGAGAGAAAGAGAGACAGGCAGAGGGAGAAGCAGGCTCCATGCCAGGAGCCCGATGTGAGATTCGATCCCGGGTCTCCAGGATTGCGCCCTGGGCCAAAGGCAGGCGCCAAACCGCTGCACCACCCAGGGATCCCTTGTTTACCACTTTAGAATTCCTTTCTACCTGCTAGATTGGATGTTGCCCAATTCGTGAATTATTGAATAAAGTCAATATGATCTTTAAAATTGATTCCACTGAATTTTGTTTTTTCGGGAAATAGGATACAGTCGAGTCGGAACTTAGTTCCCAAGCTAAGGGATATGCAGTCGATAGACTTCAATACATAGTCCCCTAAAATATGACATCTTGGCTGATCAAATATTTTAAGCTGAGAGGTGCCCTTCCCATACCTGCAAGAAACGAACATCCTCATCTTCAAGACAGAGGGACACTGATAAGAATCCAAATGAAGGGCAGCCCCAGTGGCGCAGTGGTTTGGCGCCGCCTGCAGCCAGGGGTGTGATCCTGGAGACCCAGGATCGAGTCCCATGTCGAGCTCCCTGCGTGGAGCCTGCTTCTCCCTCTGCCTGTCTCTCTCTCTCCTTCTCTCTGTGTGTGTCTCTACAAATAAATAAATAAAATCTTTAAAAAAAAAAAAAAAGGAATCCAAATGAAGGGGCACCTGAGTGGCTCAGTGGGTTACGTGTCTGACTCTTGGTTTTGGCTCAAGTCATGATCTCAGGGTCCTGGGACCAAGCTCCACATCAGGCTTGCACTGCAGAGTCTGCTTGAGATTCTCTCCTCTACCCCTTCCCTGCCCCACACCCAACACTCTCTCATATAAATAAATAAAAATTTTTAAGGTTTTATTTATTTATTTGAGACAGAGCACAAGCATGGGGATCAGAAGAGGGAGAGGGAGAAGTAGGCGCCCCACCAAGCAGGGGGCCCAATGTGGGACTCAATCCCAAGACCCTGGGATCATGACCTGAGCACCCCAAGTACCCCTAAATAATGTTTTTTGTTTGCTTGTTTGTTTGTTTTTAATAACCGAAATGAACAGGCCTTGCTAAGTTTCCCTTTTCACTACAATTACCTCATACTCCTTAACCCATGACTGTCCACTCTTCATCAAATCTAGCATAAAAAGATTCAGCTTACCCACTTGTTTGGGTCTTCGTTTCCTTATGAAGGCTGCTGTAAGTAAAATTTATACTGAGTGAATGTGTATGCTTTTCCCTTGCTAATCTGTCTTTGTCAGTTTAATTTTTAGACCCAGTCAGAGATCTTAACAGGGTCAGGAAAGCTTCTTCCTTCCTCACACACTGTTTATATATGTTTGTCTCTTGACTGCTTCATCCTTCACCTTTGATGGGGTTGTCATGAGAACCAAAGCTGAGGTTTGAGGAAAGAGCCCCTAAACAGAGAGTGCCAGGTACCAAGAACGCACCCTGTTTCCACCAGTGGCCATAGCTGTAGCTGGCCAATTAGCCCGGTGAGCAATCATGAATTTTGTTTGCATTTCAAGGGCAGAGCCTATGTGGTCCCACAATGAGATAATAGTGGGTACCACTAATGCGTTACTGACGGTTGACATAGTTGTCACTCACAGGTGATATGATTGTGACTTGTTTTTTCCATCCTTTTCTTTCTGTAAGTAATAACTCTTTTTTTTTTTTTAAGATTTATTTATTCATGAGAGACACACACAGAAAGAGGCAGAGACACAGGCAGAGGGAGAAGCAGGACCCTGATCCAGGACTCAATCCCAGGACCAGGATCCCAAGACCCCGGATACACAACCTAAGCCAAGGGCAGATGCTCAGCCACTGAGCCACTCAGGTGCCCCTTGTAATATTGATTACTATTTTACTTACTGGATATATATTTTATAACCTACTGTATGTTTAAACACACATAATGAAATCTGCCTATATCTCATGTGCTAGTTATTTAGTGAACATTTAACTATGAGTTTCATCTTTGTCTCATAAGCTGCTAGCTTAAGGGTATCATCCATCCCATTTCTTTTTTCCCTCTATTGCAGAATTGAATACACTCAAATAACATTTTATTTTATTTTATTTTATTTTATTTTACTATTTTATTTTATTTTATTTTATTTTATTTTATTTTATTTATTTTCAAATAACATTTTAAATGCACATTATATAGGGTGCCTGAGTGGCTTAGTGGTTGAGCATCTGGTGTTAGTGGTTGAGCAATCCTGGGATTGGGTCTCACATTGGGCTTCTTCCAGGAGGCCTGCTTCTCCCTGTGCCTATATGTCTCTGCCTTTCTCTCTGTGTCTCTCTTGAATAAATAAAAAAAATTTTTAAATCAAAAGAAAAAAAAGCACATTATATAAACATCAATGTGAGAAAGTTATATGATCTCACTTAAATGAGGAATTTAAGAAACAAAACATAGAAGCATAGGGTAAGGAAGGGAAATATAAAACAAGATGAAATCATGGAGACAAACCATAAGAGACAATCATAGGAAACAAATTGAGGGTTGCTGAAGGGGAGGGGGGAGGAGGGATGGGATAATGGGGTAACAGGCATTAAGGAGGGCACTTTTTTTGATGTGATGAGCACTGGGTATTATGTGCACCTGATGAATCACTGAACACTTGTCTCTCTCTGAAACTGCATTAGGTGTTATTTAATTGAATTTAAATTTTATAAATAAATAAATAAATAAATAAATAAATTTTATAAATAAAGAAATAAATACATGCACCTTATACCTTTTACCAGGAATGCTGATCTAACTAAAACAGAAAATAACCAAATTAGAAGGATAAGGAGATTTGAAATTTGTGAATGTGTGGTAGAGGAGAAGATAAAGCTAAATCTCTGTTGAAAGTCATTAATAATGCCCAATACCAAAAAAAGGAAGGAAGGAAGGAAGAGAGAGAAGGAGACAAATATATAAAATCAAGAAATATCATTATAGGGATCCCTGGGTGGCGCAGCGGTTTGGCGCCTGCCTTTGGCCGGGGGGTGGGGTGGGGGGGGTGGTTCTGGAGACCCGGGATCGAGTCCCACGTCGGGCTCCCTGCGTGGAGCCTGCTTCTCCCTCTGCCTGTGTCTCTGCCTCTCTGTCTCTCTCTGTGTGACTATCATGAATAAATAAATAAAATCTTTAAAAAAAAAGAAATATCATTATAAACATGCTATTTTGAAATATGGAGATACACACACACACACACACATACACACACAGAAAATACGCCAAAAAAATTTAAGGCGGGTGCTCCTCAGAAATAAAATGGAGAGGGCAGCTGAAGACAGTCTTCACAAATCCACAATTGTGGGCTACTTTACAGAATATGCACATATAACTTTTTAAAAAATAGAAAAATAGGAAATATTCAGAAAATAGGAAGTATTCAGGAAACAAAAATGAACATGTTTCACGCTTAGGTTAGGAGAGGTGGGGTTTTTAGGGAGAATATGAAAGGTTTGAGGAGATTCAAAATGTTGAGAAAGGAACAATATAATTACAAAAACGTTGCCAGATTTCATACAGAATATCAAGAACCATGGGACACCTGGGTGGCTCAGCAGTTGAGTGCCTGCCTTCTGCCCAGGGCGTGATCCTGGCTTCCTGCATGGAGCTGCTTCTTCCTCTGCCTATGTCTCTGCCTCTGTCTCTCTCTCTCTCTCCATGTATCTCATGAATAGATAAATAAAATCTTAAAAAAAAAAAAAGAAAAAAAGAAAAAGAAAATCAAGAACCAAGTTAGATTTATTTATTTATTTATTTTAGACCTTTTTTTTTTTTTTTTTTTTTTTTAATTTATGATAGTCACACAGAGAGAGGGAGAGGCAGAGACACAGGCAGAGGGAGAAGCAGGCTCCATGCACCGGGAGCTCGATGGCCCGGGTCTCCAGGATCGCGCCCTGGGCCAAAGGCAGGCGCCAAACCGCTGCGCCACCCAGGGATCCCCTTTATTTTAGATTTTATTTATTTATTCATGAGAGACACAGAGAGAGAGAGAGAGAGGCAGAGACACAGGCAGAGGGAGAAGCAGGCTCCATGCAGGAAGCCCAATGTGGGACTTGATCCTGGTACTCTGCGATCACTCCCTGAGCCAAAGGCAGACGCTCAACTGCTGAGCCACCCAGGCGTCCCCCCAAGTTAGATTTAAGGGACAAATAATACAGTAAAAAAAGAAAGAGAGAAAGAAAGAAATTGCAGCATATATGACAGATAAAGAACACAATAATAATGAATAATGAATAATGAATAAGAATCCAGGGGGCACCTGGCTGGCTCAGTCTGAGGAATCTGCAACTCTTGATCTTAGACTCCTAGGTTCAAGCCCCACATTGGGTGTAGAGATTACCTAAATGAATAAAACAACAACAAAATCTATTAGATGAATTTCAAAAAAAACGCAAAGATTTCTCATCTGAGGAAGTATGAGTAAACTAACGTGTAAAATATTTCACTTCTACTCAAGTTTTAAAACCCTAATTCAGATAGCTTTTAAACTATTGCATGGCAATTTTAGAATAGATAATACTAGGAAAGATGTATTGTGAGATTAGCATTTCCCATAGTTGGCAGCTGTGAATGAAATCTTTGAAATATTGTCTAACGATAGATATTAAGAGCTTTAAAATACATACATGCAAAACACGAGATTTCAGACCAGGTAAACTCTTCAATTATCTCTAGTACCTAACACATTACGGACTCATAGACATGAAACACTTGCTTGAAAAAAAAAAAAAAAAAAAAAGAAACACTTGCTTGTTAAGTGAATTAACACTTAAGACCAACATCTCTACTTAGAGTATTATTAAAAACCAAATTCAACTGAGTACATTCTATTTTTTTATTTTTATTTTTTTAAATTTTATTTATTTATGATAGTCACACAGAGAGAGAGAGAGAGAGAGAGGCAGAGACACAGGCAGAGGGAGAAGCAGGCTCCATGCACCGGAAGCCCGACGTGGGATTCGATCCCGGGTCTCCAGGATCGCGCCCTGGGCCAAAGGCAGGCGCTAAACCGCTGCGCCACCCAGGGATCCCCTGAGTACATTTTAAAAATCTATATTGGCTTTCTTCAACGATCCATGAATGGGACGGCAACCCATCTAGTGGATAAAATGGAGCTCCCAGGACTGCACAAAATGAAGGGAGACGGGAGCATCACGGGCATTACACCAGGTAAAAAAGCTCATTGGAAAAAAAAATAATAATAAAAATAAATAAATAAGCTCATTGGTTATTGCAAGGTCACTTTCCTTTAGGGGATGTTGGGATTCCATCAGGCCGACTACCTAACTAGTGTTGATCAGGCGATTCCTGATTGATTGGTTTAAGATAATCATCTCTGGGAGAGCTGAGACTATAATTAAGTCTCAGTTTGATGAAGTGTGTCTTAACATAAGTGAGTCGTCTTGGGCCTGTTACCTTGGTTCTAATGCTATCAGAATGGGCACAGATGTCCAAGGGAATCTCAGACACATAAACATATGGTGAACCAATGCATACCATTTACATTTTCCATTTTTGAAAGTTGGAAATATGAATTATTATCTTTTTAACTTTTATTTATTTATGATAGTCATACAGAGAGAGAGAGAGAGGCAGAAACATAGGCAGAGGGAGAAGCAGGCTCCATGCACCGGGAACCCGACGTGGGATTCGATCCCGGGTCTCCAGGATGGCGCCCTGGGCCAAAGGCAGGCGCTAAACCGCTGCGCCACCCAGGGATCCCTGAATTATCTTTTCTTAGTAAGAACTAATAGCTAGGATTACAAAATAGAGCTGGGGGAAGAGAGCTTAATAGGAAGAAGGAAAAGAGGAGAGAGCAGCTGGGAAGCTGTCCCAACCCATGTAAGGGCTTGAATTCTCTCCGATGTTGGGGCTCTTTTCCAGACATCAAGAACTGTTGATGTTTTCAAGGGATAGTGTTATTTAATTAAATAGAAGGAAAGGAGAAACCAATGTATCAAACAATTTGCTCATACAAGTTATAGTTCCATGGATATATTATTTTTAAAGTAAATTAACGTCACAATTACAAAATATATGTGTAACTATTATCTTCTTGGATTCTGCATGATTTACTATTTTGCAAGGAGAGATGTTAATGATGTAGTATTTTAAAAAATGTTTTGAAATATAATTGACATATGACATCACGTAAGGTTAATAAAAATGGTGTGTTCATTTGATTCATTTATATATTGTAATACGATTCCACTTTGGGGTTAGCTAACACCTCTATCACATCACATAATTTATTTCACGTGGAAGAAATTAAAATCTAGTCCTTTAGCAACTTTCAAGTTTACAACATGGTATTGTTGTCTATAATCACTATTTTGTGATCAGAGCTCCAGAACTCATTTATGTACTAGTTGCACATGGTTTACTCTTCTACTATCCCTAGTGCTTTGTTACTTGTTTCTTCCTGTTGTTCTCCACTACCCTCAACAGAAGACAAAGTAGGAAACCCACAGGAGGTGAAAGAAGTGTTTAACAGGAAAAGCTTCAGAGAACTGGTCCCAGTTAACTCCAAATTTTTCTGTTGGGGAAGATTGCCACTATTCTCCCTCTTGTCCTATAATACACAGGTCTAGCTTGCAAAGCAGGGTGGATTTTTAGGCAATCTCAAAGAGATACTACTAGAAAAGATAGGCTCTTTAAATTTTCCAATAGAATTGTGGAAGTTGTGGTTTTGTGAGAGAATAGAATTGGAAGCATATCAGTTCTAATTCAATCTCAATACCCACCCACTTAATTCTTTCAGTCAATGGTTCATTTCTTTTTAAATGGACTGGCAGATGGGTTTATTTGATAGGTTAAAAAGGGGTAAGAGTTGAATTTCTAGGCCAGTCCCACCTACCATTTTATTGGAAGTCAGCTGTAATTGAGCTAAAGTTGTTTTTCAGATCAACTTGAAGCAAAATATCGCCTCTCTGACAGACCTCTGGGAGGTCAGATCTAGATCTGTTCAGATCTAGGTGGAACTTCAAGCTGTGACTAGAGAGCTCCATGGACCCACCGCAGAAGTTTCCTTTGAACTTCAGGATTCACAGATGGGCAGGGGAGAAAATTAAGGGGAAGACACAGATAAGCCTGATAACTCCCTTCTTGACAATGGGTAATTTCAGATTCCTTGTATTAATTTCCAGACCTTGAAGGAGGAAAAAAACTAAGTACACTTCCTCAAGCCAGAAGCAGAAAGCTTGTAAGTCCCTCCTGTAGCAAAACAGGAGGGCAAAGGGAAAATCTGTTAAGGGTGAACTACATTATTGAACTATGTTAACAATGCATTGTTAAAACAACAACAACAACAACACAATGCATTGTTAAGAACAAGACAACAGGGATCCCTGGGTGGCGCAGCGGTTTGGCGCCTGCCTTTGGCCCCGGGGTGCGATCCTGGAGACCCGGGATTGAATCCCACGTCGGGCTCCCGGGTGCATGGAGCCTGCTTCTCCCTCTGCCTGTGTCTCTGCCTCTCTCTCTCTCTCTCTGTGTGTGACTATCATAAATAAAAAAAAAAAAAAAAAAAAAAAAAGAACAAGACAACATGTTGGCAAATTTAAATTAAAAAAAAAAAAAAAAAGAAGAAGACCACAGGCACGAAATGGAGTCACTTGCGCTAAGCCCCACCTCACCAAACCTAGAATTATTTTTTTTTTAATTTTTTTTTAACTTTTATTTATTTATGATAGTCACAGAGAGAGAGAGAGGCAGAGACACAGGCAGAGGGAGAAGCAGGCTCCATGCACCGGGAGCCCGACGTGGGATTCGATCCCGGGTCTCCAGGATCGTGCCCCGGGCCAAAGGCAGGCGCCAAACCGCTGCGCCACCCAGGGATCCCCAAACCTAGAATTAATTACAACTTTGGCTCTTCTAGAAATGGAATCTCAAACCTGCCAATCAGGGATCACCTGATCAGCCAGCGCTAGTTAGGTAATCTGATAGATTACTTTATTATTCCCTAAAGGTAAGTAACCTTGTCAGAACCAAGCTGCTTTTTTGCCTAAGTATAATGTCCTATTCCTGTTCTCTTCTGCCTTAAAAGTCTTTAATTTTGTACAGCTCGCGGGAGCTCTTTTCTATCTGCTGGATTGAATGCTTCCCCATTCCAACTGATTTTTGCTCAAGTAAACTCTGACAATTTTTAATATGTCTAAATTCATCTTAAAAAATTTTGGGGCGGGGGAGCAGCCCGGGTAGCTCAGTGGTTTAGCGCCGCCTTTGGCCCAGGGCTTGATCCCGGAGACTCGGGATCCAGTTCCATGTCGGGCTCCCTGCAAGGAGCCTGCTTCTCCCTCTGCCTGTGTCTCTGCTCCCGCGCCCCTTAAAAAATAAGTAAATAAAATCTTTATTTTTTTATTTTATTTTATTTTATTTTTTTTACTAAATCAGTTCATACCATTTTATTCATATTGGAGCTCCACTGGAGTCAGGGATGAAGTGTCCTCTTTCATTCTAAGAATGAAATCTTGAAGTAACATCTCAGGTGCTCTCTGAGCTAACTGGTCATCAGAAGGCAGGATCCCTAATTTCTCTGAATTACTGGTTTCTCTGTTTTCTGGAGGCATCGAATTAATCATCATGCTGCCAAAATCCAAACGGAGCCAGTCATCAGTGTCCTTCCCTTCTCTTAATATGAGGCAAACTTTTAACATCTCAGGCATTTGTGCATTTTTTTTCTTTCTTTCTTTCTTTCTTTCTTTCTTTCTTTCTTTCTTTCTTTCTTTCTTTCTTTCTTTCTCTTTCTTTCTTTCTTTCTTTCTTTCTTTCTTTCTTTCTTTCTTTCTTTCTTTCTTTCTTTCTTTTTTAAAGACTTTATTTATTCATGAGAGACACAGAGAAAGGCAGAGACATAGGCAGAGGGAGAAGCCGGCTCCCTGCGGGGACCCCGATGCGGGACTCCATCCCAGGACCCCGGGATCATGCCCTCTGCGCCATGCAGGCTCCTCTGCGCTTTTCACGACGTGGTGGGTAGGCCACGGCGCTGGGGCCTGGCGGAAGCTGCCTACCAATCACAAAGTAATCTGTATATTTCATTTCTGTTGGAAACTTCATCTCACAAGTCTTGCATTTTCTAGCTTCCAAAGGGAAACCAGCATATCGATGTGTCAACGTTAGGGCCCGAAGGCTGTGCCACGCCTGACCAGGCGCCTCCGCGCCAGCTGCCCCGCGTGGGTTGGGGGGACCGCGGCCCGTGCACCTGCTGAGGCCGCCGCCCAACGCCGCAGCCAGCAGCCCCCGGCGCCCCGCCCCGCCGCGCCTGCCGAAGCTTATCGCTTAACCGCCCAGAAGCGTCCAGTACCCGGAGTGTTCAACAGTGAAATAGCTTCAACTGGAGGTTGGAGGAGGCGGGAAGTCTTTTAAGATCAGATGAAGGGAATTTAAAATTCTAATCTGCCGCAGGAGTTTAAACTGATGGAGCCGGCGCCCCGGCTGTACTTTCTCTCTTATCTGGTGGAGCCCACCTCTTCCCTCCAGGCGGCTTCTCTAGCTCAGAAAGGTTTTCCGTCGTCTGGTTGGTTTCAGGTCAGGCAACGGAGCCACAGGTGAGATAAAAGCTTTGCCTCCGAGGGACGCCTGGGAGGCTCAGCGGTTGAGCACCTGCCCCCGGCTCAGGGCGTGGTCCGCGGGTCTCAGGATCGAGCCCCGCATCGGGCTCCCTGCCTGGGGCCTGCTTCTGCCTCGGCCCGTGTCTCTGCCTCTGTGTGTGTGTGTGTGTTTCGTGAATAAATAAATCTTTATAAAAAAGAAAAGTTTTGCCTTCGGGAGCAAATATTCTGGTGGATTGAGACAACAAACCATAGATCCAAAATATAGGGTGGGTCGTGAAAAGTATTCCGAAGAGAGGTAAAGCCTGGTACGGGAGAGGCGAAAGCTGCTGTTTGGGAAGATCCTCAAACAACACGGTTTCTGCGTTGCCTGCGCTCAGTCCGCGGCTCTGGGCTGGGTTTGGCTGGGCGGGTCTCCCCCTACACGCCTCTGCTTCTCCCCCATTTCTGCGGCCCCTGCCTGGGTCCCTCAGCCCAGTGTGTCCCCTTTGCGCTGGTTCAGGTTGTCCACTGCATCTCGAGTGGAGAAGCCTGTTTCCCCCGGTGTCCAAGGCCATCTGCCCTGATAAGGCCCGACACGCGTCAAGCGGGGGGTAAGCAGCGGGGCTCCCGGCACCTGCGCCCACCCGGGCACCGGGACTCTGCAGCCCCGCGCGCCCGCCACACCCAACCGCTCCAGGCTCCAGGCTTTGCCTCTTTTCTTGCCCGCGCCGCCTGCGGCTGCTTTCCTTTCCGCGAATCCACCTTAGTTCGTGAAAT
This sequence comes from Canis lupus dingo, assembly GCF_003254725.2. Taxonomy (NCBI): domain Eukaryota; kingdom Metazoa; phylum Chordata; class Mammalia; order Carnivora; family Canidae; genus Canis; species Canis lupus. Next base: position 37,368,902 of record NC_064269.1, on the reverse strand, counting down.
TCCACAACGAAGAATCAATATTCCCCGGGTTCGAATCCTGGGTCTGTCAATGATTGAAAGGCTTAGTGGAAAACATTTAATGACTTTACAATGGGAGAGCCGGCTAAAGAGCGGCCTGCTGGGCAGGGTTCTGATAGGAAGAGCTCAGTATGGGGGTAAATGTCCCAACATCTGCGGTTTGAATGAAGATCCTGGAACCATAAGGTACTGGCTAACTAGTCAATTAGGCCTACCAGAAGAAAGCCGGGGGGGTGGCTGGTTTGGGGGAGCGCCTGGGTGGCTCCATCCGCTAAAGCATCTACCTTCCTCTTACGTGATGATCCCAGGGTCCTGGGATGGAGTCCCGCAGAGGGCTCCCTGCCCAGTGAAGTCTGCTTGTCCCTCTACCTCTGCCCCTCCCTCTGCTGTGATCTCTCTCTGTCTTATATAAAATCTTTGTAAAGAAGAGGGAAAAGAAAAAGAAAAAAGGAGGATGGGCATAATTCCCCACTCCTTTTTTTTCTTCTTTTTTTCTTCTTTAAAGATTTTATTTATTTATTCATGAGCGACAGAGAGAGAGAGAGAGAGGCAGAGACATAGGCAGAGGGAGAAGCAGGCTTCATGCAGGAAGACCGATGCTGGACTCGATCCTGGAAGTCCGGGATCACATCCTGAGCCAAAGGCAGATGCTCAACCGCTGACCACCCAGGCATCCCAACTCCCCACTCCTTAAGTGTGGGCTGGACAGCCTCATTTCATTTCAAAGTGTACAGTATGGAAAGTGGGGGTTGGGGGCACAGTGGTGGAGAAACCTACCAAACATGATGACCTCAGCCAGGTGATCAAGGGCAACGTCAAGAGTGATAAGTCACATTGGTAGCGCGTACCCTTGATCTGAAATGATGAAAATGACACTTTGCCACTGTGGTCTCCTTTCAGTAATCTGTAACCCTGATCTCTTCACAAGAAAAAAAAAAATAAGGATGAATTCCAGTACTGCAATATCGTACAAAATACCTCACTAGGACTCCTCCAAATTGTCAAGGTAGTCGATAACAAGGCAAGTCTAAGGAATTCCCCAGCCAACAGAAAGCTAACGAGGACAGGACTGCGACAAGTAATGTGGTGTCCCGTGTGGGATCGTGGAACAGGAAAAGGACATTAGGTAAAAGCTAAATAAAGGAAATATAAAATAAATTTTGACTTTAATAATATATTAATATTGGTTTATTAATGTTAACAAATGTACCATTCTAAAGTAAGAAAATAATAGGGGACACGGTCATATTTGCTTCTCGATTTTCCTATAAATCTAAAGCTATTGGCAAAAAAATGAAGTCTATTCCATCAAGGGCATAGCTCTTGGAAGTTTGACCTTTTATCCTTTATACACAGTCAGCAGCTTCAGCCTTTTCTACCTTTGCTTCCCTCGGGTTACCTTTACTTTTATTAGGAATTTTGTATATCTTTCTTTTTTTTTTTTTTTTTTTAAGATTCTATTTATTTATTCAGGAGAGACACAGGCACACAGTCAGAGGGAGAAACAGGCACACTGCAAGGAGCCCAATGCAGGACTCAATCCCAGGACCCTGGATCAGGACCTGAGCCAAAGGCAGACGCTCAACCACTGAGCCACCCAGGTGACCTAAGATTTATTTTGAAGTAATCTCCACACCCAATGTGGGCTCCAACTCAGCACTCCAAGATCAAGAGTTGAATGCATTACCAACTGAGCCAGGCTGGTGCCCCTGTTTATATTAGAATTCCTAATGTTTTGTGTAGTTGCATAGATTTTGAGTGTTTTTGTCTCTTTACCCTATATTCTCCATAATGACTGCATGTGTGTTTCTGTTTGTGAGCATATGCACACACATAATTTTGCAGGACATGAGACTTTTCTGAAGTTGTATGTGGCAGGCTGAATCATGGCCCTCAAAAGGTGTCCACATTCAGTTCCCTGGAACCTGTGAATATGTTACTTTACATGGCAAAAGAGACTTTGCAGATGTCATTAAGTTAAGATTCAAGACACCAGAAGATGATCCTGGATAATCCAGGTAGGCCCAAGATAATAATAAAGGTCTTTGTAATAGGGAGGTTGAGGGGCCAGACAGACAAGCTTAGAAGAAACGAAATACTGTTTTCTTTTTTTTTTTTTTTTTTAAAGACTTTATTTATTTATGATAGTCACAGAGAGAGAGAGAGAGAGGCAGAGACACAGGCAGAGGGAGAAGCAGGCTCCATGCACCGGGAGCCTGACGTGGGATTCGATCCTGCGTCTCCAGGATCGCGCCCTGGGCCAAAGGCAGGCGCCAAACTGCTGCGCCACCCAGGGATCCCGAAATACTGTTTTCATTTGGGTTACAGAACAGTAGCAGATGAGAGACAAGGTCATAATGACCCCAGACTCAGCTTCCTATTAATATCTCCCCCTGGCACAGGAGAGAGGCCTACCCATGGGTATTGATGAAACTGGACCTGACATTAAGTGCTTGGGAATATGGTGTGCAAATTTTTTCATCCACATTCTAAGGGAGGTGTCTCTACCCTGTGTGCAATGAGAATACTTCCATCTATGTTCTGGATTTCAGCCCCCTCTTCCTCAGGGAAATGGCTTTTCCTCTTGCTTTCTGTCTTCAACTCTGGTTCCTTCCCATGAATATGTTTGAACAGGTCTAAGTCCCTACCTACAAAAAATACCACTTTTTTTCTTTCTTTCTTTCTTCTTTCTTTCTTTCTTTCTTTCTTCTTTCTTTCTTTCTTTCTTTCGTTCCTTCTTCCTCTTCTTCTTCTTCTTCCTTCCTTCCGTCTTTCTTTTCTTTCTTCTTCTTTCTTTCTTTCTTTCTTTCTTCTTCTTTCTTTCTTTTCTTCTTTCTTTCTTTCTTTCTTTCTTTCTTTCTTTCTTTCTTTCTTTCTTTCTTTCTTTCTTTCTTTCTTCTCTTTCGTTCTTTCGTTTCTTCCCTCCCTCCCTCCTCCCGTCCTTCCTTCCTTCCTTCCTTCCTTCCTTCCTTCCTTCCTTCCTTCCTTCCTTTCTTCCTTCCTCTTTCTCTCTTTTCTTTATTTCTTTCTTGATTTTATTTTTAAGTAATCTCTACACCCAACTCAGGGTTCAAACTCACAACCCCAAGATCAAGAGCTGCATGCTCCACTGACTAAGCCAGCCAGGTGCCCCCCAAATACCTCTTTCTTTCCTTCTCTCCTTCTACTTTATCTCTTATCTGCTGTTCAATGCCGATTTCTCAATATCAGCCCTTTCCTTTTCTGGTCTCTCATCCCTCAATCTGGGGCCTACCTGCTCCCTTGAAGAGCTTTCTGTAGCTGCTCTGTATATATATATATTTAAAGGTTTTATTTATTCATTCATGAGAGACACACACAGAAAGAGAGAGAGAGAGAGGCAGAGACACAGGCAGAGGGAGAAGCAGGCTCCATGTAGGGACCTCCTAACTACTTAGGAGTTTAGGACTCAATCCCGGGTCTCCAGGATCACACCCTGGACTGAAGGCGGCGCTAAATTGCTGAGCCACCCGGGCTGCTCTGCTCTGTTCATATTTAACAAAGTCCTCTAAACACCTAGTGGACCTTGTTTAGGCCTTCTTCTCAGAAATATTTGACCCCTTTCAAAAAGTCTTTCTTAAAACATTTAACTTATACAACACTACATTCTTCAGGATTTCTTTTTATCTAGAAGGAAAGACACTTTTTCCTTGCATTTTCTGTTAAAAGAAAATGTTTTTAAACTGAAAAAAGAATAAGAAAAAAGAGGGGATCCCTGGGTGGCGCAGCGGTTTAGCGCCTGCCTTTGGCTCAGGGTGCGATCCTGGAGACCCGGGATCGAATCCCACGTCGGGCTCCCGGTGCATGGAGCCTGCTTCTCCCTCTGCCTGTGTCTCTGCCTCTCTCTCTCTCTCTCTCTCTCTCTCTCTGTGTGACTATCGTAAATAAATAAAAATTAAAAAAAAAAAAAGAATAAGAAAAAAGAAAAGATAAACTGAGGTAAGGCACTTGGCTGGCTTAGTCAGTAGAGCATGTGACACTTGATCTCAGGGTTATGAGTTTGAATCCCACATTGGGCATGGAGCCTACTTAAAAAGAATTAAAAAAAGAAAGATAAACTGAGACGTATTGAAATTTTTTTTAAGAGTTTCTTTGAGCAAAGTTTATTTCAATCAGACAGCACCAAACTGAAAGTAGTTAGGAGCACTGTAAGGACAGGACCAGAGGGAAAGACACACAAAGTTTAGAAGAGAAGCAAGAAAATTATTTGGGGGGATCCCTGGGTGGTGCAGTGGTTTGGCGCCTGCCTTTGGCCCAGGGCCCTATCCTGGAGACCCGGGATCGAATCCCACGTCGGGCTCCCGGTGCATGGAGCCTGCTTCTCCCTCTGCCTGTGTCTCTGCCTCTCTCTCTCTCTCTCTGTGTGACTATCATAAATAAATAAAGAAAAAAAATATTAAAAAAAATAAATAAAAGATGAAGAGTGAGTCAAAGCGTTAAAAAAAAAAAAAAAAAAAGAAATTATTTGGTTGATTGGCTATTGCTTAAAGCCTTGGTGGCTATGCTGGTTGTCCCTAGCATTTTGATTTTGTAATCTTGAGGCATTCATGGGCTTCGATTTTGGTTTATTTATGTAGGCTCCATGGCATTAGAGTCACATCAGTCTAATGGCCTCCTTTTCTAATTAATTAAACAATTAATTAAACAGTTCTTTCTGTGGATTCTGCACTGTGTCCGTGATTTTTCTCATGGTACATTAGATGTCGTCAAGGATCTCATGGATGTGATTTAAGAAGTTAAAGAACTCCCTAAAAAATGCAATCAGGGTTGTGAATATGTTTTCTCTGGGAAGCAGATAGATTACTTTCATTACATTTTTCTAAGTGTCCCTGATTCATAAAAGATAATGATCCATTGCTCTGAGCAAGCTTCCTGGGCAATCCAGTGACACCTAAATTGGCATATGCAACTCTCCACTCAACGTCTCTTTGGACATTAAGGCGGCAGCTGAGCTTTACCCCCAAACCTGCTCTACTTCCTCTATTTTCTACCTCAATGATTGGCACCCTCATCCATCCAGCTGCCCAGGTCCAAAGCCTCACTGCCATATAGAATTCCTCCTTTTCTTTAGCCTAGATACTCAATCACTAATTCTGTTTAGTTGTATGTATTTATTTTCATGTCTCTCCAATCCTTGCTGCTAAAGCCACTGTTATTTCCAGTCAGAATTACTGAGCCAGTCCCCTAGTTGACCTCCTCCTATTACTTAGTTCTCTGTGATCCATTTCTCTTCCCATTGAGGGTATGTTTTGCTGAAAGGTTATGGGGAAATCCAACCCATGCCCTACTATGGGGCTTTATTAGTCCAGAAGAGACTGTGTCTAAATGACTGTCTAGAGATGAAATCTTAAAAAAAAAAGTACTACAGTTGATGTGTGCTATCAAGCAGATGCTGGCCTCATGAGAGCCACCGTGATGACAAACTTGCTTTATTTATTTATTTATTTATTTTGATTTTTTATTCATTTATGATAGTCACAGAGAGAGAGAGAGGGGCAGAGACATAGGCAGAGGGAGAAGCAGGCTCCATGCACCGGGAGCCTGATGTGGGATTCGATCCCGGATCTCCAGGATCACGCCCTGGGCCAAAGGCAGGCGCCAAACCGCTGCGCCACCCAGGGATCCCGACAAACTTGCTTTTAAACTCCTCAAAGCCCACTGCCCGCCAAATGAAGTCCACATTTTTCATATGGTTTACAGGGCTTCTCCTGCTCTAACCCCTCTTCTATTTTCTCATCTTATCACTTCCCCCAGGGTTTGGTTTAGGCTCTGCTCAATTCTCAATCTCATCCCAAGTCCTGTGTGCCTGCAAGCCCCAGATGTCAGGCACATGTGCAGCTCCCTGCTGCCCCACCTGTCCCCCAAATCCCATGATGGTAATGGCGAATACTTGTTAAGGCTGAGTCGGGCTGAGCGCTTTGCTTTAATTATTTCCTTATCCTCACAACATCCATATAGGAAAAGTACCTTTTTTTGGATAAGGAAACTAAGACATAGAAGTTAAGTAACTTGCACAAAGCCACATGGGAAATAGTGATGGAGCCCTGGAAAGATCCAGGCAGTTGGCCTTCAGAGTACATGTCATAACCACTTCTCTAGCCTTACTGAAATGGCATTTCTTCCAGGAAGCACCTCAGATCCCTCATTTCTAGGTAAGGCACTTTTCACATTGCTGCCTCTGGATGCTGTACTCACCCTATTACATCATCATTGTTGGTTTTCTTACCAGTCCCCTGACCAGAATGTTAACTCCATGAAAGAAAGCAGTTGTTCAAAAATGTCATTAGTATGGTGGCATTCACACTGCCTTGCCAGGGACCCATATTAAGAAATATACCCAGGGTGGGATACCTGTGTGGCTCAGCGGTTGAGCATCTGCCTTTGGCCCAGGGCATGAACCTGGAGTCCCAGGATCGAGTCCCACATCGGGCTTCCTGCATGGAGCCTGCTTCTATCTTCTCTTGCTGCCTATGTCTCTGCCTCTCTCTCTCTCTCTCTGTCTCTCTGTGTTTGTCTCTCATAAATAAATAATAAATCTTTAAAAAAAAGAAAGAAAGAAAAAAGAAAGAAACAAACAAACAAACAAACAAACCCAGGGCATCTGGGTGGCTCAGTCCCTCAAATGTCTGCTTTCTGCTGGGGTCATGATCCCAGGACCTTGGTATCAAGCCCCAAGTTGGGCTCTCTGCTTAGTGGGAAGCCTGCTTCACCCTCTCCCTCTGTCTCCCTCTTCCTTTCCCTTTGCCTTCTGCTCCCCCTGCTTGTACGCACGTGCTCTCTCTCTCTCTGTCAAATAAATAAATAATTTTTTTTTTTTAAAAAAGAAAGAAATATACCCAATATAGAGGTGGGTGCCTTGAGGACTCAGTTGGTAGAGCATGCGATTGTTGATCTTAAGGTTGTTAAGTTTGAGCCCTACACTGGGTATAGAGATTACTTAATCTTCCAAAAAAATAAATAAAAGGAAGAATAAATATAAACACTATAAAATTTAAAAAATAAAATAAAAAAATTAACTCCCCTCCCAAAAAAGAGAAAGAAATATATTAAGTAACATATCTAGATAAATATTAATAGCTAAAATTTTCAGGAAAGAATTAGCCATTGTGCAATGCACTCATATTATCTACAGGGTTTTTTTTTTTTAAGATTTTATTTATTCATTCATTCATAAGAGACACAGAGAGAGAGAGAGAGAGGCAGAGACACAGAAAGAGGGAGAAGAAGGCTTGCCCGAGGGAGCCCAATGCAGGACTGGATCCCGGACCAAGGGATCACACCCTGAACTGAAGGCAAATGCTCAACCACTGAACCACCCTGGTGTACCAGTTTATTTTATTTTTTTTTAAGATTGTATTTATTTATTCATGAGAAATACAGAGAGAGGCAGAGACAGGGAGAAGGAGAAGCAGGCTTCCTGCAGTGAGCCTGATGTGGGACTTGATCCCAGGACCCTGGGATCACGACTTGAGCCAAAGAAAGATGCCCAACCACTGAGCCACCCAGGTGTCCCCAGTTTTTTTTTTCAATGCCGACACACAAAATTTATTTCGATATTCATTAATGAGTCAAAACAAAGGTTGAAAAACACTCACCTAGGGCCCTTGGGTAATTCAATTGGTTAAGCCTCTGCCTCGGGCTCATAACATGATCCCGGGGGGCCTGGGATGTCCCCACATCAGGCTCCCTGCTCTGCAAGGAGTCGGCTTCTCCTTCTGCCCCTCCCCCCATTCATTCTCTTTCTCAAATTAATAAATAAAATCTTAAGAAAAAAAGAAAAACACCCACCTCGTGCATTGCCTGGAACAAAGTTAGGACACCATAATATCTGTTTAGTCATTTGTTTGATTGTTAAATCGATGGGCACGTATATTTCATACTCATCTATATAGTAAGTCACATTTAGTCAAAGAATGAGTGCATCAGTTTTCAAGGTTGTTTTGGTTTTTGTTCTTTCTACCTCAACCTTAAAATTTGTTAATTCTGCTACTGCTTTTGAAACAGCAAAAATAAACTTGGAGCTCCTGAATCTCAACAGAGGTTAAAGAGGTTAATCCTAAGGGTAAAGGTCAAGAGCAACATTTTTTCTATTATCTTCCAACCCTTTAAAACAAGAATAACTTTTAAAAATTTGTTATCTAAGAATGCGAGGCTTACAAAACATTGTTATCCAAAGTAATACAAATGACCCCACCAATCCTTATCAAGGGCTAATTTCTACCCTTGGAGGAAAGGAGAACTACTTTTTGTTTTCTTTGCTCTAGGCCCAGACATTCAGGGTAACGTTTTAGATAAAATAAACGACTTAAAATAGCATTAATATTTTATTTCCCTTGCCTTCAGAAAAAACTAAAAGATTCACACACAAGCTGTTATCCAGAAGAGAGACTGTTCATAAACATTTAAATTGCCATTCAAGTAATTTCTTAGTCATAATATACAAAATATCAAATATGACATTTTATCATGAAATATTATTTTATCTTTCATCTAATTTTTATTTCCAAAGTTATTTCGGCAGCCCCAGTGGCTCAGTGGTTTAGCGTCGCCTTCAGCCCAGGGCATGATCCTGGATACCTAGAATGGAATTCCATGTCGGGCTCCCTGCATGGAGCCTGCTTCTCCCTCTGCCTGTCTCTGCCTCTCTCTCTCGCTCTGTGTCTCTCATGAATAAATAAAATAAAATCTTAAAAAGAAAAAAGTTATTCAATTCTGTGTTAAATATTTATCCTATCTAAAATACATAATTGACTGTTGCTTTATTTATTTATTTATTTATTTATTTATTTATTTATTTATTATTTTAAAAATATTTTATTTATCTATCCATAAGAGACACAGGGAGAGGCAGAGACATAGGCAGAAGGAGAAGCAGGCTTCCCACAGGGAGCCCGACGTGGGACTTGATCCCACGACCCCAGGATCACGACCTGAGCCAAAGGCAGATGCTCAACCACTGGGCTACCTAGGCGTCCCAGCAATTCTATATTGTATAAAAACCTATAATATGCATATTCCTTGACCCAATAATTCCATTTCTAGAAAGTTGTTCTGTAGAATTACTTGAAGTGCCCAAAGATATTTCTACTTATTTATTCAACAAGTAATATTTACTTATTTATTATATTTATTGAGTAGTGACTGTCTTACCCCACTAGAATGTAAGTTGTTTGAGGCCAGGGATTTTTATCTGTTTAGCTCACTCGTAATCCCAAATGTGTAAAACAATGCCTGGCACAAATATCCATTGAAGAGATTAATGAAATTATTTGTATGTTAAAAAATACATGCTGTGAAGGATGTATTTTTGAAAGTAAAGGAGACTGCAAGCGTGAGAGAAGAGCACAAGTTGGAGAGTAAAATGGAACTGGTAAGACTACACTTTAATGAGAGAGTGAGGAATGTGTAGAGACTTGGAGGTGAGAAAGTCAGACATGGGGACATCTAGTGAAAGTTTTCCTGGCAGAGGGAGCTGTGAGCACATAAAAAATTTAGAATAGCACCAGTGGAGGAGAAGGAAGATTTTTCTCTCTCTTTTTCTCTCTTCTCTCTCTCTCTCTCTCTCTCACACACACACACACACACACACACACACACACACACACACAAACAAATTGGAGTAGCAGCCAAATCACTGTGCTGGAGCCAAGTGAGCAAGGGGCAAAATTAGTAGATGAGGCAACTGGGATAGGATCTTGTAGACAATGACTTTTCCTTGGAGTAAAACAGCCACTGGAGGGTTTATGAGCAGAAGAATGAATGAGTTAACTGACCTTTTTAAAGAATTTGGCTGATGTAGGGTACCTGGGTGGCTCAGTCAGTTGAGTGGTTCAGCATCCAACTCTTGATTTTGTCTCAGGTCACAATCTCAGAGTTGTGGGTTGGAGACACCTGTCTGGCTCACCACTCAAGCAGGGAGTCTGCTTGAAATTCAATCTCCCTCTCCCTCTGCCCCTCCCACCTCTCATGTACATGCATTCTTTCTTTTTTTCTCTCTCTCAAATAAATAAAAAAATCTTTATTTATTTATTTATTTATTTATTTTTTAATTTTTTTATTTATTTATGATAGTCACAGAGAGAGAGAGAGAGAGAGAGAGAGAGAGGCAGAGACATAGAGGGAGAAGCAGGCTCCATGCACCGGGAGCCCGATGTGGGATTCGATCCTGGGTCTCCAGGATTGCGCCCTGGGCCAAAGGCAGGCGCCAAACCGCTGCGCCACCCAGGGATCCCAAAAAATCTTTTTTTAAAAAAAGATTTATTTATTTATTCATGAGAGACACAGAGAGAGACAGAGACAAAGGCAGAGGGAGAAGCAGGCTCCCTGTGGGGAGCCCGATAAGAGACTCAATCCCAGGACTCCAGGACCATGCCCTGGGCTGAAGGCGGGTGCTCAACTGCTGAGCCACCCAGGCATCCCTAAATAAATCTTAAAGAAAATAATTTGGCTGATGTGTTGAGAACAGACTGGTGGGGATGGGGATAGGCCAAGATTGGAGGCAGAGATCAATTCAGAGGTTACAGTAAAGAAGAAATAACAGTGTCTTAGATTAGAGTGGCTGCCGTGGAGTACAGATTCTGAAAATATTTTGAAAATCGAGCCAGGAGAATTTCCTGATGAACTGAATATGGGGTATGAGAAAATGGAGTCAAGGAATTCTAAGGGTTTGCAGAGGGGTAGGGTACATAGAGCAGAAATTCCAGTTTGAATAACATAAAATTTTACAATGAATTTTAGACACCCAAGAGGAGACGAGTAGATAGCTTAGTAAAATGGTTCTGAAAGAGATGATCTGAGCATACAAAAAGTCATCAGGATATATATATATATATATATTTATATATATGATGTTTGAAGCCATAGCTTAGATGAGATCAAGGTGGTGAATGCAATTAGAGAAGAAAAGAGACCTGAGACCCAAGGTTGGGATACCCCAACTATAAAAGACCAGTGGGAAGAGGAAGCAGAAAAGGAGCTTGGGAATGAATGACCAGTGAGATAGGTGGTAAACCAAGAGAGAGAGCACACTATCCTGGAAGCCAAGTAAGGGTAGGAAGTGGGAGAAAGTGATCAACTGGGTGAAAACCTGCTGAGGGATAAAGTCAGATGAAAGTCAACAACTCAGTATTAGATTTGGTTGGTGCCCTGGACAAGAGCAGCGTTGTAAAATGAAAGAATAAAACAGGTGCCTGGCTGGTTTAGTTGGTGAGCATGTGACTTTTGATCTGTGGTCATGAGTTCAAGCCCCATGTTGGGTTTAAAAAAAGAAAGAATAAGACAGCAAATATAATGAATTATTTCAAGAAGTTTTCGGCAAGGGGCACTTGGGTGGTTCAGTGGTTAAGTGTCTGCCTTTGGCTCAGATCGTGATCCTAGGGTCCTGGGATTGAGTCCTGCATTAGGCTCCCCCTGCTTCTCCCTCTGCCTGTGTCTCTGCCTCTCTCTGTGTGTCTTTCATGAACAAATAAAGTTAAAAATAAATAAATACTGCTTCTCCCTCTGCCTGTGTCTCTGCCTCTCTCTGTGTGTGTCTCTCATGAATAAATAAATTAAAAATCAATCAATTAATTTTTAAAAATGCTTAATAGTAAAAAAGTGGTGCCTGGGTGGCACAGTCAGTTAAGTGTTGGACTCTTGGTCTTGGTTCAGGTTGTGATCACCAGGTTGTCAAGTGAGCCCCAGGTTGGGCTCTATGCTCAGCAAGGAGTCTGCTTGGGATTCTCTCTCCCTCTCCTTCTGTTCTGGTGTATAACTCACTTCAAACAAACAGACAAGTCAAAAAATCAAACAAAATGAAAGGTCAGATTCTTTCCAAAAATATATTGTTAGTGTGTTGGCTTTGGAGGTGCCCTCAACAAATTCTTATTCTGCCTATTTGGGTAATCCCTTATTGCCTGTGCTCATTCCTCTTTTCTCTAAAAATTGCAGGAGAGATGTCTATGGTGACCAGGGTGTGGGTTGTTGTAAGTAGTATAGAAAATCTTTTTTTTTTTAATTTTTATTTATTTATTTATTTATTTATTTGTTTGTTTGTTGTTTATTTATTTATTTATTTATGATAGTCACACACAGAGAGAGAGAGAGAGAGAGAGAGAGAGAGAGGCAGACACAGGCAGAGGGAGAAGCAGGCTCCATGCACCAGGAGCCCGACGTGGGATTCGATCCCGGGTCTCCAGGATCGCGCCCCAGGCCAAAGGCAGGCGCTAAACCGCTGCACCACCCAGGGATCCAGTAGTATAGAAAATATTAATGAGTTTTCCTTATTCCTGAAGATCCTTCTCAACTTTTTCTTAGATTTAAATTATTATTATTATTATTATTATTATTTTTTTTAATGATAGTCACACAGAGAGAGAGAGAGAGGCAGAGACATAGGCAGAGGGAGAAGCAGGCTCCATGCACCGGGAACCCGACGTGGGATTTGATCCCGGGTCTCCAGGATCGCGCCCTGGGCCAAAGGCAGGCGCTAAACCACTGCACCACCCAGGGATCCCTCAACTTTTTCTGAAGTGTCCATACTAATACTATGACTTGGTATCATGTCTAAAAATGATGAGGACAGAAGGGCGCCTGGCTGGCTCAGTGGTTACAGCCTGGGATTCTTGGTCTCAAGTTGTGGGTTTGGCCCCATGTTGGCTGTAGAGGTTACTTAAAAATAAAAATCTTAAAAAAAAAAAAAAAAAAAAAAAAAAATATATATATATATATATATATATATATATATATATATATATATAAAGGGACACCTGGATGGCTCAGCGGTTTAGCACCTGCTTTCAGCCCAAGGTATGATCCTGGAGTCCCGGGATGGAGTCCTACATCGGGCTCCCTGCATGGAACCTGCTTCTCCCTCTGCCTGTGTCTCTGCCTCTCTCTGTGTGTCTCTCATGAATAAATAAATAAATAATTTTTTTAGGGATCCCTGGGTGGCGCAGCGGTTTGGCGCCTGCCTTTGGCCCAGGGTGTGATTCTGGAGACCCAGGATCGAATCCCACATCGGGCTCCCAGTGCATGGAGCCTGCTTCTCCCTCTGCCTATGTCTCTGCCTCTCTCTCTCTCTCTCTGTGACTATCATAAATAAAATTAAAAAAAATAAATAAATAAATAAATAAATAATTTTTTTAAATGATAAGGATGTCTACAATTCAACTGAGAAGAAAAGATTAAAAAACAAAACAAAAACGTTTCAGTGTCTTTTTATTACAGGAAAAGAGGAATATATATATATATATATATCAGTAGGAGAGTGTGAGTGAGGTCAGTGGGTTGGGTTAGAGAACTTCATTCTTTATTTGAAGTTCTCCTTAATGTTACTACCATTTCTTTCCTTGTAGGACTTTGTATTGTCACTTCTATACCTTAGTCCTTAGAATGGTTTTCTAGACAATCAGTAAATATTTGTTCACCTCCTGGCAGAAGCATCTGTATCACTCTGTGCTTTGGTAGTTATGACTACGTTGGTTTAATAACCTTTTTATGATGATAAAACTAATAAATATTTAGTACACAAATTTTGGAAACTATAAAATTTACAAAAGTTATAAGAAATAACAACTATTAACATATTGATATCAATCTTCCAGGCTTTTTTCTGTGCCTATTTGTGTAAAATTGGCTTTTCTATATATTGTTTCAAAATCTGCTTTTTTTGCTTAATAATACTCATGGCTATGCTTCTATAGCATTAAGTATTTTTTCAACATTACTTATGGTTGAATAATATTTAATTTGTAGATAATCTATAATGTATTTACTATTATACAGTTAGGGGGGCAGCCCAGGTGGCTCAGCGCTTTAGCGCCACCTTCAGCTCAGGGCCTAATTCTGGAGACCTGGGATGGAGTCCCAGTCGGGCTCCCTGCATGGAGCCTGCTTCTCCCTCTGCCTGTGTCTCTGCCTCTCTGTGTCTCTCATAAATAAATAAAATCTTAAAAAAAAAAAAAAAAAAAGACCTGAGCTATTATACAGTTAGGTTATTTTCAAATTTTCTTGATAAGAAATAATACTAAAATGAATAAAATTATAATTCTTTGTCCACTCCCATTAATTAATTCACTCAACCAATATTCATCAAATGCCCATCATTTGTCCCTACCCTCATGGAGCTTATAGTCTAGTGGCTTAGAATCATATTCCAGAATCAGAATTGCTGATCAGAGAATATGAGTATTTTTTAAAAAAACTGTGGTAAAATGTACATAACACAAACTTTATCATATTAATCATTCTTTTTTTTTTTTTTTAAGTCATCTCTATGGATGCCTAGGTGGCTCAGTGGTTGGGCATCTGCCTTTGCCTCAGGTCATGATCCTGGAGTCCCAGGATCGAGTCCCACATCAGGCTCCTTGCAGGGAGCCTGCTTCTCCCTCTGCCTATGTCTCTCCCTCTCTGTGTGTGTCTCTCATGAATAAATAAATAACTTTTAAAGAAAAGTCATAAAAAATAAATAAATAAATAAATAATTTTAAAAAGTGATCTCTACCCCCTACATGGGACTCAAATTCATGACTCCAAGATCAAGAGTCATACCCTCTACCCACTGACCCAGCCAGGTGCCCTGCTATTGTCTTTTCTCATCTTCCCAGTTGATAGACATTTTATTGCTTTAATCTGCTTTTTTTTTTTCCTAGTGAGGATGAACGTCATTTATACTTATGATCACAATAATTCTGGTGGACTGATATATTTTTTGTTTTATTGATTATAAAACCAAAGATCAGAGAAACAACTTGTGCAGGACTGCCCAGACAGTGAATGATAGACCTGGGGTTTTAATCTAAGTCCATGACTACAGAGCCATATTGCCTCCCTTTTTGAATTTCTGATTTGGGCTGAAAATCCAGAATCACAATGTTTTTGTTTGTAAAATCCTTAAAGACAATCCAATTCAATCATGTGATTTTATAGGTAAAGAAAGTGAGGCCCAGGGATGCCTGGGTGGCTCAGTGGTTGGACGTCTGCTCAGGGTATGATCCCGGGGTGCCAGGATCGAGTCCCATGTTAGGCTCTCTGCATGGAGCCCGCTTCTCCCTCTGCCTCTGTCTCTGCCTCTATCTCTCTCTGTCTTTCATAAATAAAATCTTTAAAAAAAAAAAAAAGGTGAGGCCCAGATAGGTTAACCCTTTGTGACATCTCAGACCATTTAAATCTTTCTATTTAAAAAATTTCCATGCCTGGGTATGTATCAAAATGCTGACACTGAGTGAAATAACCAAGATTACACAGGCCATTAGAGGAGCTGTGATTAACTTAGGTTTTCTGACTCTTGCTTGATTTGGTGCTTTTTCTTGCTATATATAAATTGCTATATTGCATACCCTCAATTATTTTCTTTCCTTGATTATGTCCCCTTTCATAAGTAAAAATGATAACAATAATTAATACCAGCTAATTTTTATCCAGTAGGTCAAATGACAAAACTAAAACAGGTTAGTAACAAGTTTGATGTCTTTTTTTTTTTTTTTTTTTGATGTCCCTTATTTAAGAGAAAACAATCAAGGATTGGGAGAGTACAGGCCTCACAGCAGAGGGACACTCTTCTCTAGGGATTGGTTCAAGTGTCGGGTTTTTTGTTTTGGTTTGTTTTGTTTTAAAGATTTTATTTATTCATGAGAGACACACACACAGAGAGAGGCAGAGACATAAGCAGAGGAAGGAGAAGCAGGCTCCATGCAGAGAGCCTGATGTGGGGCTTAACCCTGGGACCCCGGGATCATGCCCTGAGCCAAAGGCAGATGCCCAACCACTGAGCCACCCAGGTATCCCTGCAAGTGTC
Source organism: Canis lupus dingo (assembly GCF_003254725.2). Taxonomy (NCBI): domain Eukaryota; kingdom Metazoa; phylum Chordata; class Mammalia; order Carnivora; family Canidae; genus Canis; species Canis lupus. The sequence continues at coordinate 37,353,091 of NC_064269.1, read as the reverse complement.
GGTTTTATGGAGCTTTAGAAGAAGCAATATGAAAACAAGGCATGATTGGCTAGGAGGTTGGGGATTTCCTTAGAAGGCTAGCAAGTTCTACTTTCTTTTTTTTTTTTTTTTGCAAGTTCTACTTTCAAGGGAAAGGTGTGCTAGCTAGCTAAAGCTGAGTTGAGGATTGTGATTGATGTATGTTAAGTTTTCTTTGGTAGGTGTTTCCATAAACGCAGGCTAACTTAGATGTAGGTTTGTGATGTGGGCACCAGGCCCCTGGGGTGGCCTAAATTTCATGGGTCCCAATATACTAATGAACTTTATCAAGTGTCTTCAATGGCAGACATTGAACTGAGCATTGAGTACACATCATCCCATCAGATTTCCTCAGCACCTTAGCAAAGAATGTTTTATTCTTACTTTACAGTTGAGTGACTTGGTCATGATCACACAACTTCTAAGTGATGGAGCCTGAATTTAAACCAGTTTGTCTGATTCTGACTTTAAGAAAAGTTAAACAAGGAAAAACAAAATGCAACTGACACTTATTGTTGAAAACAGGTAGAGATTATAGATTATTTTAAAAGTGCTAACTTTTCACTTTTTAGAATGCCAGCAGGAGGAGATAGGAGAAATGGAAATGGAGAAAACTTGGCTATCCAGAAGAAGACGACCTCTGGAAATAGCACTGATCCATTTGATCATTTATTTATTGCCTAGATATCTCCTGAATGTCTACTACCTGCCAGACACTTACATGGGCTGTGGAGATACTTAGAAAAAATTACACAGTGAAAATACTTAGATGGAAACACATGATTCCAATTCCCCAGAAGTATATCATCTGGGAGGGACAGAGGTAAACGACACAGTGAGATGCACTGTAGGAAGCGCTGTAACCGGTGCCCACTTGAGGTTCAGTGGGAGAAAGAAACCTCTACATCTACTTTGGTGAGTCAAGAGGTTTTTGCAGTGGAAATAAACTTTGAACTTGGTCTGGGGCAAGGCTCTCAGATGAAATGAGCTCACAGGGGAACGACAAATAGATCAATATCATTATAGCATTAACACTGCCGATGGTGGGTGGGAGGAAATGAGACTGGCTGGTGATAGTGATGTGGGAAACAAAGGCAAAAGAGATGTAACTTAAATGAAAATCTCCTTACAGCTTACAGCCCACTGATAGGTTCCTGGAACATGGACCAGGGAATCCAAGGCTGCCTTAGTATCTTCAAATTTATTTTATTTATTTATTTATTTAAAGATTTTATTTATTTTTCATGAGAGACACAGAGAGAGAGACAGAGACACAGGCAGAGGGAGAAGCAGGCTCCATGCAGGGAGCCAAATGTGGGACTCGATCTCGGGACTCCAGGATCACACACTGGGCTGGAGGCAGATGATTAACCGCTGAGCCACCCAGGAGTACCCCTTCATGTTTAAAAGTAACCTGATTGGGGCACCTGGGTGGCTCAGTGGTTGAGCATCTACCTTTGGCTCAGGTCATGATCCCAAGGTCTTGGGATCCAGTCCCACATCAGGCTCCCCGTGGGGGGCTCTGCTTTCCCTCTGCTTACGTCTTTGCCTCTTTCTCTGTGTCTCTCATGAATAAACAAATTAAATCTCTAAGAAATATAATAAAAGTAACCTTATCTTGGCACAGCCCACCCCTCAAGGTCCTGAAAGCCTTGCTTCCAGATTCCTTGGAGACTTGCGCTATCCCTCACCCCCACTAATTAAAAAGTATACAGTCTGTCACTCCTCACAATCCCAGGACAGTTCTTTCTGCCCACAGGTCCCGTCCCATGAGCAGGGAAGGGGTGAAGGTCTAGACAGGAGAGATAAGAGGCCCCTGACTCCTGTGACTGGGTTCCAGAACTATTTCTGGCAGGTAGAGATGTCGAGACTCAGCACAACAAGAGGTAAGGGGACAGACGGCACAAGAATCTCAAGGCCACAAGCTTCCCAATTGGTTCTCAAGAAAAGACTGCCACTAAAAGCCCTCAGTGGAACCCTTCAAGACCCTCTCACTCCAGAGAGCTTTTTCTTTCCTTTCTGCTCTCACCTCCACTTGATAAACGTTTACTTCACTTCACCTTTTGTGTCTGCGAAATTTACTCTTCACTCTGTGAGACAAGAACCCTGGAATCCTGCAACAATATGGGTGCCAGACCAATACAGTCTTTGAATGCCAAGCTAGAGTTTTGATTTTATCCTGTAGATGATGGGAAACTATTATTATTACTTTAAGATTTTATTTATTTAAGAGGGGGGGGGAGCAGTAGAGGAAGAGGGAGAAACAGACTCCCCACTAAGCAGGGAGCCCGATGCGGGGCTCAATTCTAGGACCCCAGGATCATGACTTGAGCTGAAGGCAGAAGAGACATTTAATCAACTGAGCCATCCAGGTGCCTCAATGGGAGACTATTATATATTAGACACAACATTTTGTTTTTCCTTTGAGGGAAACAAGGTTTTAGAATAGGTGGTATAAAAGAATGTAAAATAAAGTTTCTGTTCTCAAAAAGCATGAAAATTAGTTTGGCAAGAAAGCAGCTAATTCTTCTATAGCATTTGGAAATCTCCTAAGGGGTTTGTAAAATGACAAAATACAACACCAGAAATTGATGTGTGCTGCCATAAACTCAATAACCTCCATGCCTTTCCACAGTTGTTCCTTCAGCCTTGAATACACGATTGTCTTGCTGAAAAATGTCTACCTCATCTTTGAAGCTCTCTCCTCTGGGAACACTCTATGCTTGCCATTTGGCAGGCGTTGTGCAGAACGTTTTAAAGACATCATCTTTTCAGAGTCCTATAACAAATTAGAAGGTCAGCTTTTCTTTTCAGGTGAGAAAACAAAAACTTCAGAAGGTGAAGTGGCATGCCCAATTACATATAACTAAAAAGTAATGGAATCAAAATTAACCCAGTCAGTCCAATTTTTGACTTTTAATCAGGAAGGGCCAAGTTAGGGCCCAGGTGGCTCAGCGGTTTAGCCTTCAGCCCAGGGCGTGATCCTAGAGACCTGGGATCGAGTCCCACATCGGGCTCCCTGTATGGAGCCTGCTTCTCCCTCTGCCTGTGTCTTGGCCTCTCTCTCTCTCTGTGTCTCTCATGAATAAATAAATAAAATCTTAAAAAAAAAAAAAAAAAAAAAAAAAAAGGAAGGGCCAAGTTAGGGGCGCCTGGCTGGCTTAGTTGGAGGAACCCCTTGATCTTGGTGTTGTGAGTTCAAGCCCCATGTTGGGTGTAGAGATTGCTTAAATAAAACTTTACGTAAAAAGGAAGGGTAAAGTTAGGTGAACAAAATTCAATCCCTCTTAGAGCTGAAAACAGTGTAGATTGAATTCCTTGGGTGAAGTTTTCTCCTCCTTTTTAAAAAAATATTTTATTTATTTATTTATTCATGAGGGACACACAGAGAGAGGCAGAGACAGACAGAGGGAGAAGCAAGCTCCTAGTGGGGAACCTGATGTGGGACTTGATCCCAAGACCTGGGATCACACCCCGAGCTGAAGGCAGATGCTCAACTGCCGAGCCACCCAGGCGTCCCAAGTTGGGTTTCCCACATCGTTGTGGATATGGTCTAATGGAAATCCACCTATGTATTTGTCAGTGACAAGACTTTGCATTTTTCATTACTATTCTAGCACCTTACCTCAAAGCCTTACACAAATAGATGCTTAATCAATGTTTGTTAAATGAATAAATGCATGTATCCTTTCCCCTCTGTCTACCGCTGACAAACCTCAAATTTTTGTGAACTTTTGAGGGGAAAGAGTAGAGGAAAAGAAGAGAAAAAAAAATTCGATGTCCTTTCACATCCAATTGCCTTTGAGAAGCTGGGAAGAGAGCAATTCACACTTGATAATCTTACATCAGATAAAATTAGCAGCACTTGAATTGCCAGGCAGTCAGGCGCTAAGGCTCTCTCCATCCCAGCTAGCAAGCTTGGTCTCAGTTCAGAGGCCATGATTCCTTCCCGGACTGTCTTGGCTCTCCGCCTCCTGTTAACTGTGGCTTTGGCCCAAACATTCCAATTTCAAGAACATGTCTTTCTCCAATTTCTGGGCTTAGACAAAGTGCCTTCACCCCAGAAGTTCCAACCTGTGCCTTCTATCTTGAAGAAAATTTTCCAGGATCAAGAGGCAGCAGCGATCAATGGGGACTCCCAAGATGTATGCTACATAAAGGATCTTGGTATCAGTGGGAACATACTCCGACTTCTCCTGGATAAAGGTAAGGAAATTAGAGTGCTTTCTAGACAAAGGTGTGGCAGTAGATGGAATGAAGAAAGAAGGACAAGGTCACAATTACCAAGGGGTTTGTAGAAGGCCTTGTGCTGGTAGTTTACATATTTTATCTCATTTAATCCTGACCACATCCCGAGATTCAAAAGGTAGGTTTTCTTATCAGCTTTTTAACAATAAGGAAAGTAGGTCTCAGACAGTAGGTAACCTGTAAGCTATTCAAGATCATACAGCCAGTGTGTGAGCAAAGTCAGGGTTCAAAACAGGTTTTTTCTGAACCGACCCTTTTGTACTACAGGTAAGGGGGTTGGAGTGAGGGTGCAATTATGGCTCAGGTATCACTCTTCAGCCCACAATTTATGCATTGTGGTGCCTTTGATATGGCAAGCAGGGGGCGGTGAGCATTTGGAGTCCAGTTTGCCTTGGGGACTCTTGCTTCCGGTCTCCACACCTCCCCACTACTTTTAGATAGAAATGGCTTGTGATTTGTGAGTACAGAGCACTGATATATATGCCATTGTCATGCCCTTCAGATGAGGATCTGATTGACATTCTATAATTTGTCAAACTGACACCACCCACCAAAATTGCCTAGGCTGACGGTTAAAAGTAGACTAAATAAATAAATAAATAAATAAATAGTTGGTTCTCCTTACCGGTTCCTGAGCCTCACTCTCCCACCCAATTCTTATTCAAAGCCAGAGATGGGTGTTGTAATCTGCATTTCTGTAAAGCTTCCCAGGGTCGGGGGGTGGGGATCAGAAGAGGAATGGAGAACCCCGATTGGTTGGTTTTACAGTAACTGGAGAGAAAATTTGGAAAATTTGAATACTTATTTGTCCTGGAAGCATTTCTGGGATACCTACTATGTGCTGGGAACTGTGTTTGGCTATGGGAATATAGAACTTAAAGTCTGCCTTTTAAGAGTTCATAAATGATAGAAGAAAAAAATTTGTAAAAAGGAGATAGAAAAACATAAAACTGCCACACTTTATGCTAAGTATTATTATGTTAAAGACTCTAGGCCTTGGGGGTGGGGGTCCAGGCACAATTCCTGGAGGAAGGTTAAAAGTTATGGGAAGCTAGTTGAAGAGTTTCCTTGGAAAGAGTAGAAAACAGCCATGCAAAAACTATGATTTTTGTGGTGACCATAATCCCATCAAATGATACAGGAAAGGGCGTAATTTTGCCATTATCCATCCCTAACCTCCACATAGAGAAAACTATTATAAATAGTTTATACATATATTATCCCAGACTTTTTTCCTTTGTGTATATTTATGATAGAAGCTTGTATTTTTTTTGATAAATGGGGTCATAATTACTCAAGTATTATGACTATCTCATACAAATCAGAACTAAAGGTTATAATTTATCTCACTTTATTTTTTTATTTTTTATGTCTTAAAAATTTTATTTATTTATTCATGAGAGACAGAGAGAGAGAGAGGCAGAGACACAGGCAGAGGGAGAAGCAGGCTCCATGCAGGGAGCCCAAGTTGGGACTCGATCCCGGTTCTCCAGGATCACACCCCGGGGCTGAAGGTGATTTACTTGAGAGAGAGAGAGAGAGAGAGAGAGAGAGAGAGAGCATGAGGAGAGGTGCAGTGAGAAAAGGAAGCAGACTCCTCACTGAGCAGGGAGACTGATGTGGGGCTCAATCCCAGGACCTGGGATCATGGCCTGAATTAAAGGCAGGCACTTAACTAACTGAGGCACCCAGCCACCCCCAGCCTAGAATGTTCTTTTTGTTGTTATTGTTAAAGATTTTATTTATTTATTTATGAGAGACAGAGGCAGAGACAGAGGCAGAGGGAGAAGCAGGGTCCATGCAGGGAGCCCAATGCCGGACTCGGGATCCCGGGATCACGCCCTGAGCTGAAGGCAGACGCTCAACCGCTGAGCCACCCAGGCGTCCCGATCCTTTTTTTCCACCTAGAACGTTCTTACATTTTTGTGCCATGGGTCCCTTTGGCCTTTCTATTGAAGCTGATGGACCCCTTCTCAGAGTAATGGCTTACATACCTAAAATAAAATATTTAGAATTCCCAAAGAAATCAATTAAGTATTACAATACATTTGTAAAAATATTTGAAACCAAATGTGTGTATAGTAACATACATGGATGCTAGAGTTCTGTGAAAATAAAGAAGTAATTCTTTTTCCCATCCAAGTTCATGGACCTTCTAAATTCTATCCAGGACCCCTTGGGGACCTGTGGATGTGAAGATAAGAAACTCTGGTCTCAAGTGAGGAGTGAGAGGAACAAATCCTTCCAATGGTAGGGTTTGAGTAACTCACCATTTTCTGCCCTTATTTTGTATATGTAGATATCATATAACATTTGACACTTCTATCATCTAGGTGGATATGAAGTCAAATATGTTATGGTGACTCTCACTTCTCTGTTCCAATTCAGGTCTCTTTCTTTACTCCAAGAAACGTCCCCAAGCCTCCTCTTGCCTCCAGAAATTCCTCTACTTTAACCTCTCTGCCATTAAAGATAAGGAGCTGTTAACAATGGCCCAACTGGGCCTGGATTTGGGGCCCAACACTTACTATAAGCCAGGACCGGAACTGGAGTTGGCTCTGTCCCTGGTTCAGGAGCCTCACGGGTGGGGCCAGTCCATCCCTAAACCAGGTAAAATGCTTGTATTACAGTCAGTACCATGGCCTCGAGGTGTCGTCCACTTCAACCTGCTGGATGTGGCTAAGGATTGGAATAACAACCCCAGGAAAAACTTAGGTTTGTTGCTAGAAATACTGGTGAAAGGAAACAGAGACTTTGTGGTGAATTTTCAGCTTCAGGACACCTGTGCCAGACTGAGACAGTCCCTTCATGCTTCCCTGCTGGTGGTGACTCTCAACCCTGAGCAGTGCCACCCTTCTTCCCGGAAAAGGAGGGAAGCCATCCTTTTCCCTAAGGCTTCTTGCCAGAACCTCTGCCATCGTCACCAGCTATTCATCAACTTCCAGGACTTAGGTTGGCACAAGTGGATTATTGCTCCCAAAGGGTTCATGGCAAACTACTGCCATGGAGATTGTCCTTTCTCACTGACCACCTCCCTCAACAGCTCCAATTATGCGTTCATGCAAGCCCTGATGCATGCGGTTGACCCAGAGATCCCCCAGGCTGTCTGTATCCCCACCAAGCTGTCCCCCATTTCCATGCTCTATCAGGACAATGATGACAATGTCATTTTACGACATTATGAAGACATGGTGGTTGACGAATGTGGATGTGGGTAGGCTGTTAGAAATAGAAGGAGTGCCCTTACAGTAAATCTAATAAAATTAGAAACTTGGTTTATGACTTCTTGGATCTAAAATAACAATATATTTATGTTTAAATTTTGTCTTCTTGGAAAATCCATCATGATTAATGATCTCCCTAATTACATACACACACGGACACACACACACATTCAGCCCTAATGATCTAACAGTCATGATGTAAATAGGGAGATATTAAGTATAATTTATGCTAATAAATTAGAAACTGTCTTCCTAGAAAAAAAATAAATAAATAACAGAGTCATGATGCACTTGACAGTATGTTAGACTCTAGATAGGAGACTGGCATTTATTGGTGGCCTATTATAGGCAGGCATTAAACTGTGTTTTACCTATAAACATCATTACAGGATGTTTTTTGAGGTAGGCCTTATTATTTATACTTCATAGATATTGAAGGTGAATAACAAATTTCCCTAAAGTCATCAACTTTCCCTGGCAGATCTCACAGGCTAACAACGTTACTTTTTTTTTTTTTTTAACAATGTTACTTTAAAAAAATTATTTTGATGAGCATCTGGGTAGCTGGTTAAGTAGCAGACTCTTGATTTTGACTCAGGTCATGATCTCAGGATCCTGGGGTTGAGCCGAGTCAGAATCAGGTTCCACGCTCAGGGGGGAGTATACTTGAAGATTCTGTCTCCCTATTCCTCTGCCTCTCCCCCTGCTCACGTACACACGCTCTCAAATAAATCTTTTAAAAAATTATTTTGAGACAATACAAAATAATAAGAAAAATATGATCAAAACTGTACCTGATATCTACATTTCCTTCTGGTCCTTTATTGTTATATATGATTATTTTTAAAAGATTTTATTTATTTATTCATGAGAGACACAGAGAGAGACAGATACAGGCAGAGGGAGAAGCAGGCTCCTCACAGGGAGGCTGATGTGGGACTTGATCACCGGACCCAGGATCATGCCCTTTGCCAAAGGCAGATGCTCAACTGCTGAGCTACCCAGGTGTCCCGTTATATATGATTTTTATAGCTCAGATCACACTGTACATATAATTTTTTAAAAGATTTTATTTATTTATTCATGAGAGACACAGAGAGAGAGAGAGAAGCAGAGACACAGGCAGAGGGAGAAGCAGGCTCCATGCAGGGAGCCCGATGTGGGACTTGATCCCCGGGATTCCAGGACCACGCCCTGGGCCGAAGGCAGGTGCTAAACCGCTGAGCCACCCAGGGATCCCCTGTACATATAATTTTGTATCTTCCTGTATTCAACCTTACCATAGGACTTCTTTTCATATCACCAACATCTACATAGTTCTTTTAATGGCTGTATTATATACAATTAGATGATTATTTAGATACATATTTTACTTAAGAAAGTTTATCATTGGGCATTATTATATTGTTTACAATTTTCATGGTGGAATACTGTTATGATTCTTTGTATATCATTGTCCATATCTTGTCCCCACTTAGAAAAATTTTAGACATGGAATTACAGAGTCAAAGGCATAAATTGATTTCCATAATTAATAGAAAATATACTGATATGAAATATGCATATGTTGTAGGGTAAAATGCAAAATTCACACAGACTTCAAGTACAAAACTCTAGACTTTGTAGGATACTTGGAGTTGTAGCAGGAAGTAGGAGTTCACTCATCTTTCTTGTTGAGAGAACTAAAGCAGAAGTTTGTGAATCACTGCTTCATTTAGTCCCTTTTTTTTTTTAAGATTTTATTTATTTATTCATAGAAACACAGAGAGAGAATGAGAGGCAGAGAACACAGGCAGAGGGAGAAGCAGGCCCCATGCAGAGAGCTCAACGTGGGACTCGATCCAGGGTCTCCAGGATCATGCCCTGGGCTGCAGGCGGCGCTAAACCGCTGCGCCACCAGGGCTGCCCAATTTAGTACTACCCTTTTTTAATGCCATTTGTCACTATCTTATGTCAACTTCACCACTCTCACCTGGATTATTGCCACAACTTTTAACTGAATTGTGGTTTTATTTTTAAGTTTTTAAAAATGTCAATTATTACAATTTAACTATATTACAAATACACATATAGATGCCCACATAATATTCCCAGTCTCTTTTCCCATTCTCGTAATGAAACCACCATACTGAAGTTGATATATTTTTAAACTATTATTTATTTATTTATTTATTTATTTATTTATTTATTTACTTATTTCAGAGAGAGAGAGAGAGAGAGCACAAACATGAGCATGGGGAAGGACAGAAGGAGAAGCAGAGTCCCCACTGAGCAGGGAACCTGAGGTGGGACTCAACCCCAGGACCCTGGGATCATGATCTGAGCTGAAGGCAGATGCTTAACTAAGCCACCTAGGCACCCCACTGAAGCTGATATGTCTTTCCCATTCTACAATTTGAATACATGTATTTGAAATCATAAATAGATAAATCATTGCTGCATAAATACGTAAACTTTATAGAAACAATATTGGAGTATATTTTTCTACAACATTTTTTCCCTCTACTATTTCACATATAATTAATTTTCCCCCTCTGCTGAGTCATAATCCATTACATGTATATTTCACAATAGATTTATCCATTATTGAACACTGGAGGCATTCAAACAAACTGCTACAATCATTTCAATAGGATGGACACAAAGTCTCTTTGCAATCTCCTTGTCCAGCCGGGACTTCCTTGTAGCACAGCAGTGAAGGGGTAATTATAAGGAGAAGGGACTACAGAACTTGTAGCAACTCTGAATGCATATCCTTGAACACAAACAGAACTGATCGATAAAAAGCACCTTGTCAAATGCCGTTTGAACCAGGAACACTGTTCTGACAGGTTTTGGGGAGATTGGCTTTAGACATACCATTTAGAACAAGTTAGTGGAACAATCAGGATGTTGCCAACAATAGTAACTATGTCAATATGTTTACAGAAGTACTTTCAAATTATATATATTTTAAGATTTTATTTATTCATGAGAGACACAGAGAGGCAGAGACACAGGCAGAGGGAGAAGCAGGCTCCATGCAGGGAGCCCGATGTGGGACTCATCTTGGGGCCCTGGGATCATGCCCTGAGCCAAAAGCAGACGCTCAACTGCTAAGCCACCCAGGTGTCCTGCAAGTTATACTTGTTGAAGAAAGAGCTAAGCTCAGTGTAACAGAAGATGGTTGTTTTGGTAAAGGTGGCAATGCTTTGGTGGGGCTTCTGCAGTGCCAGCATTCTTGGTAGTCCATTCAGGCTTGAACAAGTGAATCTGATTGGTATAGACAAAATTCATAAAAATTCACCTGCAAACCAGTCATCAATATGTGAGTTTACAATAAGATGCCAAGGGAAGAGGATTAGCCAGCATAGTATGTTTGATTGAAAAGTACACATGGAAAACAAGTTATCGTAATATATATTTTGGAAATCAGAGGAAGGGAATTAGCTAAATGATCTAAATGGCGAGATTTATTAACCTCCAGATGCAAACAGTAGAGGAATTGTAGTCATTTCAGATCATACCCTCCTATTAACATTCTTTTTTTTTTTTTAATTTTTATTTATTTATGATAGTCACAGAGAGAGAGAGAGAGAGAGGCAGAGACACAGGCAGAGGGAGAAGCAGGCTCCATGCACCGGGAGCCCGATGTGGGATTCGATCCCGGGTCTCCAGGATCGCGCCCTGGGCCAAAGGCAGGCGCCAAACCTCTGCGCCACCCAGGGATCCCTCCTATTAACATTCTTTAATCAGTCTACAATATGCTTGCTTGGATAATGGCTTTCTTATTTATAATATCACATGCTAAGCTTTGTTTATTGAGTAAATAAGCTGCTCATTTGATTGGGGTGACCCCAGATTATGTTGGACAAACATTATAAATCATCTTGTAGGGCAGTTTATTTCTGAAGAAAATGATCTGGTTGTTTTTTTTTTTTTAATTTTTATTTATTTATGATAGTCACAGAGAGAGAGAGAGGCAGAGACACAGGCAGAGGGAGAAGCAGGCTCCATGCACCGGGAGCCTGACGTGGGACTCGATCCTGAGTCTCCCGGATCGCGCCCTGGGCCAAAGGCAGGCGCCAAACCGCTGTGCCACCCAGGGATCCCCGTATCTGTTGTTTTATTTCACTGAGGGACGCCTGGGTGGCTCAGTGGTTGAGCATCTCTCCTTTGGCTCAGGGCGTGATCCTAGGGTCCAGGATGGAGTCCCACATCAGGATCCCTGCAGGGGGCCTGCTTCTCCCTCTGCCTGTGTCTCTGCCTTTCTGTGAATAAATAAATAAAATCTTTTTTTTTTTTTAAGTTTCATTTCATTGAAGTGATATTTATTTTTATACACTATCATTTTTTGATGATATATATTTACTGAACTTTAGGATCAGCATAACAATAACTTCTTGAACAGTATGTTTGAGGGCAGCCCTGGTGGCACAGCGGTTTAGTACCACCTGCAGCCCGGGGTGTGATCCTGGAGACCTGGGGACCTGGGATCGAGTCCTGCGTGGGGCTCCCTACGTGGGGCTCCCTACGTGGGGCCTGCTTCTCCCTCTGCCTGTGTCTCTGCCTCTATCTCTCTCTCTCTCTGTGTCTCTATGAATAAATAAAATCTTTAAAAAATAAATAAATACAGTATGTTTGGGGGAAAAACCTGGTTATTCAATCTTCTCCTTGATTGAGTTCTAGGTAAATAGAAATTTACTGTAAATGGCACACCTGGGTGATTGAGTCAGTTAAGTGTCTGCCTTTGGCTCAGGTCATGATTCCAGGGTCCTGTGATTGAGCCCTATGTGGGGCTTCCCCACTCAGCAGGGAGTCTGCTTTTCCCTCTCCTCCCCATCTGTGCTCTCTCTTCTCTGTTTCTCTCTCTCTTAAATAAATAAAATCAAGGAAGAAAGAAAGAAAGAGAGAAAGAAATTAAGAAATTTACTGTAAGGACTAGTTTTGGTAAAACAGGTAATCTGATCCAAAAGTGCTTAGGAAAAAAACCCACAAAACTGCTTAGGAAATATTGAATTTGAGTTTTTTTTTTAAAGATTTTATTTATTTATTCATGATAGACATAGAGAGAGAGAGGCAGAGACACAGGCAGAGGGAGAAGCAGGCTCCATGCCAGGAGCCGGACGTGGGACTCGATCCGGGACTCCAGGATCACACTCTGGGCCAAAGGCAGGTGCTGAACTGCTGAGCCATCCAGGGATCCCCTGAATTTGAGATTTTATTTTATTTTATTTTATTTTTATTTTTTTTTAATTTTTATTTATTTATGATAGTCACAGAGAGAGAAAGAGAGGCAGAGACACAGGCAGAGAGAAGCAGGCTCCATGCACTGGGAGCCCGACGTGGGATTCGATCCCGGGTCTCCAGGATCGCGCCCTAGGCCAAAGGCAGGCGCCAAACCGCTGCGCCACCCAGGGATCCCTGAATTTGAGATTTTAGAAGAGAGATGGACAAAATCAAAATGGTTTCTTTAAATCAACTGGCATTAAAATATTAGAACAGAAATAGTAGTAATTATAAAATGCCATCATACCACTGTTAGTGGTAATTTTTTTTAAAGATATTATTATTATTTATTTATTTATTTATTTATTTATTTATTATTTATTTATTTGAGAGAGACACAGAGAGAGGCAGAAACATAGGTAGAGGGCAGCCCCGGTGGTGCAGCGGTTTGGCGCCGCCTGCAGCCTAGGGCGTGATCCTGGAGACCCTGGATCGAGTCCCACGTCAGGCTCCCTGCATGGAGCCTGCTTCTCCCTCTGCCTGTGTCTCTGCCTCTCTCTCTGTGTGTGTCTCTATGAATAAATAAATAAATAATCTTAAAAAAAAAAAAGAAAAGAAAAGAAACATAGGTAGAGGGAGAAGCAGGCTCCATGCAGGGAGCCCAATGTGGGACTCCATCCCGACCCTGGGATCACGCCCTGAGCCAAAGGCAGATGCTCAACCCCTGAGCCACCCAGGCATCCCTGTTAGTGGTATTAATCAAAGTATTAGAACAGTGAAAATACTAAAGAAGGAATACTTTCAGACTAGAATGGGGGGAAGAAAAACGGAGGTGTGAATAAAATTTAAAGTACTCATTAAATAATAAACAATTGGGTCTATGTTATAGTAATTCTTTGACATGGAGCATGTAATTAAGTAGAGTCTTATATCTGCAGAGAATCCTCTGCATTTAAGGGAAAAAATTCAATCTCTCTCAGAACTCCTTGACTTCTCATTTCTCTGGGGCCTTTCAACTGCCTTGGGCTGCTTTATTGGTAGGAAAGTGAGCGCTGACCTCGGTGAGTTATTGTCACTAGGGGTGGGGTGGCAAAAGAGTGTGGCCTACAGAAAACCACAGAGTGGTTGGAGGAACAATGCTGAGGTTGGTCAGCTGTACAAAAGGCCAGTACATCAGTTCACTCTTATACATATATATTTTCCAGAATTTCTGTCTCTGTCCCCACACCTGTCATCCCGATGAGGAGAACAAAGGTGAGAGAAATGGAGCCAAAATCAATCTCCTTATGAAGCAGGAGAGCTTGGTTCTTGTCTCATGGAGTTAAAGGATGAATCTCTCAGACAAAGGAGAGTGAGTAAATCAATAGTTTATTAAGTGAAGATATAGAGAACACTCTCAGGAGTGAGAAGGGTCCTGACAGGGTTGCCACTGTAGGTTTTTTAGACTGGTCTTTTATTGAAAACTTGACCGGGGAGCTTGCAGCCTTGAGATTCTTGTGCGGTCTTGGTTTGAGCAAGGACTGTTGAGAACACCCTTACTGACTGTGGTCTGGTCATTTTCTGTGATTACATTGTGGCCACCAAAGAAAAATACACCCTAACATCTGGGGTCAGGCGGTCTGGTTTATTCCCTTATCTCTGGTTTTCTTATATCAGCATTTTAGAAACTTTGTTGTGTGAGCCTGATTCCATGGCCCCCTATCCATCTCTCCCTGCCTAGTCCTGTCTCTCACCCACTTACAGCTTGCAGCCCAGTGACAGAGACCTGAAATGTGCAGAGTGTGACCTTCCATGAAGAACCCATGGCTGCCTTAATGTCTTCATGTTTATGTTTTATTAAAGACTAGAAGAAACCTTATCTTAACAGCAGCTGGCTCCTCAAGGTCCTGAAGGCCTTGCTTCTAAATTCCTTAGAGACCTACACTATCCCTAACCCCGGCTAACGAAAAAACATATAGTCACTTCTTACAATCTCACTGCAGCTCTTTCTGCCCATGGGTCCTGTCCCCATGCTATAATAAAACCACCTTTTTGCACTCTAAAATATCTCAAGAATTCTTTCTTCTTTCTTTCTTTCTTTCTTTCTTTCTTTCTTTCTTTCTTTCTTTCTTTCTTCTTTCTTCTTCTTCTTTTTCTTTCTTTCTTTCTTTCTTTCTTTTCTTTCTTTCTTTCTTTCTTTCTTTCTTTCTTTCTTTCTTCTTCCTTCCTTCCTTCCTTCTTCCTTCCTTCCTTCCTTCCTTCCTTTCTTTCTTTCTTTCTTTCTTTCTTTCTTTCTTTCTTTCTTCTTTTTTGGGGGGGTGGAGGGTTAAAGATTTTTATTTGAGAGAGAGAGAGCATGAGCAGAGGGAGAGGGGGAGGGAGAAGCAGACTCCCTGCCAAGCAGGGAGTCCCACCTGGGGCTTGATCCCAGGACCCTGGAGTCATAATGTGGGCGGACACAAATGCTTAACCAACTGAGCCACTCAGGCACCCCAAGAATTCTTTCTTGACCATTGGGCTCCTTGATCCCGCATCAGTCCTTTCCCTGGAGAACACTGGTCCTGGTGCAGAAGGCCCAGATGGCCAGGGGCGCGCCAAGAGCCTGGTCGCTTGAGGTCAGTAGGGAAGGGCACAGGCACTGTGACCACGCAGCGTCTGTCCTGTTAGCCTGGCAGCCTCAGAGCAGCTGCTGCAGCGAGTGGCTAGCCAGCCCAGGAGAAGCCCAGTTTAGAGCAGATTGTTCATGCGACACTGGTGCTCTGGGTCGCGGGGAGCAGCACCTGACACTGGCCACCAGGCCTTATTTCCCAGGACCTAGTGCAGTAATTGGCATGTAATAAACAATAACTATCGGTTCTGGGGGACAGGGGGTGGCCACAGCCCAGAGAACTGGTGACCCCTGCCCCCTGACTCCCAGAATAATCATTTCAGCTATTTAAAACTTTTTTTAAAAAATATTTTATTTATTTATTAATGAGAGACACACAGAGAGAGGCAGAGACAGAGGCAGAGGGAGAAGCAGGCTTCCCACAAGGAGCGCCATGTGGCACTTGATCCCAGATCCTGGGATCATGCCCTGAGCCCAAGGCAGATGCTCAACTGCTGAGCCACCCCGGTGTCCCCCTAATCATTTCAGCTATTATCACAGAGTTTTCTGTGCTTTGCTTGTGAGTAGAATACTTGGAGTCGCTAAGCTCAAAATAAGATGTTGGCTGGTCCCAGAGACAGAGGGTAGCCAAGGTTGCAACTGAAAAAAGGTTTGGAGGGAGGTCAGAGAATGTAGAAGGGGTGTCTCTGGATTTGTTCTGTCCAAACACAGTTGAAGAGACAGATCCATGGGACTGCCAGGAGCACTGCCTTCTCTTACTTTTTGTTTAATTGTTTGCTTAGCAACATTAAACAGCAAGCTGGTACAATTATTTTGGGATAAAAATTGTATCACATATTTTGCAACCATTACCTTTGCCATGTTGCAGTGATGTGAAATTTATCTTTCTGAGAAAGATGCGCACAGATCTTTTGGAACCTTACTTGAGAATGGCTGGTTTAGCTATAATCTATATTTTCATCTTTCAAAAAAATAATAATTATGCAGTGATTAATACAGGTAATTGCCCAAGGTCTCCTGGAACAATAATTAAATCAATAGGTATTTTGAAAGAAAGAATATGATAACTGCCAAAGATATCAACAGAATACACATGGAAACTGAGAGGTGGGAGCAAATCCACCTAAACTTGACTCTTGATATAGGGTCATAAGTTCAATTCCCATGTTGGGCATAGAGTTTACTTAAAAAAAAAAAAAAAAAGCTAGAACAAAGGCAGGAAATAGATGGCAGAAATTGAAGATTTATTTACAGGGGGTTGAATTTGTTAATTATATTGCTTTTCTGCCCTCTGCTGATTAAAACAGGGAAGAGTAAGTTATTAAAATACATGATTCCTAATATCTGGAGGATCAAGGGTGTCCTTGAGAACCTGATAAGACATATAGACTCTCCTCCAGAATATAATATACATAAATACAGAATATTTTGCAAATAATTTCAGTTGTTTCATGGAATCCCTGAAGTGTAAACTATAGGATTGTGAAGAACACATTCTTCTTGAGGTTTCTTTCTTCTTTGTTTCATTATTTCATTCTTCCTGGTTTCCTTCCTTCCTTTTTCTTTTTTTCTTAAAGATTTTATTTATTTTTAAAATTTTATTTATTTATTCGTGAGAGACACAGAGAGAGAGGCAAAGACAGAAGCATAGGGAGAAACAGGCTTCTTGCAAGGAGTCTAATGCGGGACTCCATCCCAGGACCCCGGGATCACGCCCTGAGCTGAAGGCAGATGCTCAACCGCTAAGCCACCCAGGCGTCCCAAATTCAGTGGTTTTAATAACTATATTCACAAGTGTAAATCCATTACAACTGTATAACTCCAGAAATTTTCATTAACCCCCAAAATAAATCCCATTTCCATTAGCACATAGTCCCCAAGTCCTCTCACTGCCTGCCCCCATCCTCTGGCAACACTAAAGTACTTTCTATCTCTATGGATTTACCTCTTCTGGAAATCTCATATAAACAGAATCAACACGTAGTCTGTTGTGACTGGGTTCTTTCACCGAGGATAATGTTTTCAAGCTTCATCTGTGTTGTAGTGTGTATCAGTATTTCCTTCCTTTTAATAGCTGAATATTATTTCACTGTATGGATATGCCTCAACTTATTTATCTGTTTATCAGTTGATGGATATTTGAATTGTTTCTGCCTATTGACTAGTATGATCTTTTTTTAAGATTTTATTTTTAATTGTATTCATTTTTTTTTAAGAGAGAGCACATGGGTGAAGGGGGGGGAAGAGGGAGAGAGAGAATTTTTTTTTTAAAGGTTTTGTTTATTTATTCATTAGAGAGAGAGAAAGAGAGAGAGGCAGAGACACAGGCAGAGGGAGAAGTAGGCTCCCTCAGGGAGCCTGATGTGGGACTGGATCCCGGGACTCCAGGATCAGGCCCTGGGCCGAAGGCAGGCCACCCAGGTATCCCTCTTACAAATAATTATTGTCATGTGTATCATATCTGATAGTTCTGAGTTTTCTTTATATATAGATAGATAGATAGATAGATAGATAGATAGATAGATAGATATAGATAGATTTATTTATTTGAGAGAGAGAGACAGAGTAAGTGGGGGCAGAGGAGCAGAGGGAATCTCAAGCAACCCACCCCTACCCCCCACCGCCCTGCTGACACACAGCTCCATGCAAGCCTCAGTCCCACAACCCAGAGATCACAACCTGAGCTGAAACCAAGAGTCGGAGGCTTAATCAACTGACTCACCCAAGGCGCCCCGGTTCTGAGTTTTTTTAACACAAAATTTAATCAAAAGTACCCTTAATGACAAACATTCGATAAGAATTCTAATAGAAACAAACTTGAATTATACTTTGCCTTAACTATCGCGTATATGCTTTCCGTGACTCTGTCATATTAGTATCTTCATGCTGCTATAACAGATTATGACAAATTTAGTGGGTAAAACAATATAAATTATCATATAGCTCTGGAGGTCAGAAATACACAATAGGGCATGCCTGGGAGGCTCAGCGGTTGAGCGTCTGCCCTTGGCTCAGGGTGTAATCCCGGGGTCCAGGATGGAGTCCCCATCCAGCTCCCTGCATGGAGCCTCCGTGTCTCTTCCCTCTTCCTGTGTCTCTGGCTCTCTTTCTGTGTCTTTCATGAATAAGTAAATAAAATCTTAAAAAAAGAAAAGAAAAGAAATAGACAATAGGGTCTCACTGGCTAAAATCAAGGTGGTGTCATCAGGCCAGCGTTTCTTTAGGGAGGCTCTAGGGAAAAATCCATTTTCATGCCCTTCCAAGCCTAGAAGCTTGGAAGTCCTCATTCCTTGAATCATGGCCCCTTCCAGTCTTATCTCTGCTTTCATATTTGCACGGCTTTCTCTCAGTCCGATTCTTTTGCATCACTCTTATAAGAGTACTTTTGATTAGATTGAGACCACTCATAATAGAAGTAAGATTACTTCTTACCTCAAGATCCTTAACTTAATCACACCTGCAAAGTCCTATATGCCCTTGTAAGGTACTGCACTTACAGGTTCTAGATATTAGGAGGCAGACGTCTCTGGGTGGCTGTTATTCTACTTACCATAAGTATAACTTTGAAACACTTGGCTTCTGAAGGACCTTCGTTTATGATGTGGCACTTCTGCTCCTTCTTCAAAACTCTCAGCTGTCACTCCAAACTGCTTTCCTTGTGGGAGTTGCAGCTTATCTTTCATAATTAAGGAATATCTTTTATTTAGGGCTCCAGTATAGGGTTCATGGTACTTGAGATTCAAATTCAGGAGCTCTAGATCTGAGACCCTAGAGGGAGGGAGACTTAGGTCTTGAAAATGACCTCAATTCTGGGAGTCTGTACTGAAACTCAGAGATGTTTGAGCCAAAGTTCAGACAACAGGAGGCAATGGTAATCTGGAGCACAGTTTTCACTGTAGTCTCAAGAAAAATGAAAAACCAGAAGTGGACTTGGCCATACACTTAACCTTGGCTTCAAAAAGGAAGGAAGATCATGTGAAACTTGTACATTAATTGCCCAACTCAGAGGCCAAAGTCCTACTGATTTTGCATCTAACAGTGCCCTTCCCCATTCCAACAGGATTAAGGGCAAAGAGCAAAATAAGAGGAAGTTAGAAATAAATAATAGTTAAAAGGCAAGTCCACAGAATCTTCACCAGGTAACATTGAAAGTCTTCAGGTTTTTTGTTGTTGTTGTTTTTTAGTCTTCAGGTTATACAAACAGGTTAATACTCTCTTCCCTTTGTTCTTCCTTTGTGCTCTCTAATAAGGAATGATGGGTCAGTCTTCTCTCAGCCTTCACTCAAAGGAAAGGGAAAAGTTACCAAATTCGGATGTTATTGGGGAAGAACATAGAAATTTGGTTCTCCTTAGTGATTTACTCTACAGGATTAATTATTTGAATCACAAGCTTTGTTATCAAAACATTGATGCAAATCCCCAAGCTAATGTCCTTCTTTAATCTGTTCCTTGTTTGTACAATCTAGGTACCCAGTAACTGCCTGACTTGGGACTGAGTCATCCTCTGTCCAAGCCAGGTAGCAGTTGTCACACCTGTGACGTTCAGGCATGTTGTTGGTAAGAGCAATCAGCACAATATATAGTTCCAGCGGAAATGTCCGGTGACAGAGCACCATGGCTTCTGACAAAGGTAAACTGGACCCAGAGTCTGGCAAACTCTCTATTCTTGAAAAGGGCAAAAACTGTGTGTGTGTGTGTGTGTGTGTGTGTGTGTGTGTGTGTGTGCACGCGCGCGCTAGCGCGTCTCCTGCCTGTACTTTTGTCCTTAGGCATTTTTCAACTTTTCTATTTCTTAATATATTGATATTATTCTTAAACAAGGTTTATTATTATTAATACTAACTTTTCACATCCACAAATGATTTTGATCAAATGACACCAAATCAACAATGCTTATTTCACCATAATATAAAATAAAGTAAAAAATATAACTGTTAATATATATATGTATAACTGTTAAATAACAGTTTAAAATAGCAACAGAAATGAAAGAACAAGCTCATATTCATTGATAATTTAAGATTCAGTTACTTAATGTTGGAGAAATTCGTGGGAGAGAGAGGACACTTCAGGATGTGGAAGGAAATGATTTTCAGCTGAAGTGAGATTTGAGCTGGATCCTAAAGGGTTTCAGAATTTGGTTTGGCAAAAAGGAAGAGAGTCTTGACTGATACAAAGAGCTTGAGAGAATTTATAAAGATCATGTGTGGAAATAAAAGAATAAACTGGTTTTGGCTCAGGTTGTGATCTCAGGGTTGTGAGATCAAGCCCTGCATTGGGCTCTGTGTTCAGCTGGGAGTCTGCTTAAGGATTCTCTCTCTGCATTTCCCCACCACACTGTCTCTCTCTCTCAAATAAATAAATGAAAATATAAAAATATAAAAGAAAGAAAGAGGAATTTCTGGGTGGGTTGGTGCTTGGGTGTCTGCCTTTGGCTCAGGGCATAATCCCGGGATCAAGTTCTGCATTGGGCCCGCTTCTCCCTCTGTCTATGTCTCTGCCTCTCTGTGTGTCTCTCATGAATAAATAAATAAAATCTTTAAAGAAAAAAAGAGAAATCTTTAAAGAAAGAAAGAGTTCAAAGAAAGAGAGAAAGAAAGAAAACAAACCTGGAGTGATATTATAGATGGCTTTTGAGTGCCAAGCTAAGGAAATTGAGCTTGATCTTTTTAGAGAAAATTTTTGGAGAATTTGTGAATAGCATAGCCATGACTAAAATAGTGCTTTTTTAAAAATTTTCTTTTATTTTTTTAGAGAGGGTGAGGGGGTGAGGGGCAGAGAGGGAGAGAGAAAGAGAGAGTCTTAAGCAGGCTCCATACCCAGCATGGAGCCCAACATGAAGCTCCATCTCACAATCCTGAGATCACAACCTGAGCCAAAATCAACAGTTGAACTCTTAAGCAGGTACCCCTAAAATAGTGCTTTAGACATACTTAGCTGGCTTTGGCACCTTTGTGACGGCAAGCAGAAAAGACTTGGAAGCAAAGAGACCCATTAGGAGACTTTGCGGGAATACGAGCATGATGATAGCAGAGGATATATATATATATATCAGTCTTAGATTTTAATAACAATATTTTTTACTCCATTATGCTTTTCCTCTACTAAAATTCTCTTGTGTGTGTTGGGGGAAAGACTAAAAGCATTATTAAGTGTCTGGGTAATATCCCTGGCTTTCCTCTGAAGGTGGTCTGTTTTTTCCTCTCAAACCATCCCAACTCATGTGACTGCTATTATTGCCTTGCATCAAAGGGGTATAGATTCTGAAAATATATCTCACTCTTTCTTTTTCTTATTTCTTCTTTTTTAATAAGATTTTATTTATTTATTTGACAGAGAGCAATAGCACAAGCAGAGGCAGCAGCAGGCAGAGGGAGAGGGAGAAGCAGGCTCCCTGATGAGCAAGGAGCCCTATGGCGGGCTTGCTCCCAGGACCCTGACATCATGACCTGAGCTGAAGGCAGACACTTAAGTGACTGAGCCACCCAGGTGCTCCTTTCTCTCTCTCTTTTTTTTTTCTTTAAGATTTTATTCATTTATTTGAGAGAGAGAGAGAATACAAGCAGTGGGAGGGACAGAGGGAGAGAGAGAAGCAGACTCTCTACTGAGCAGGGAGCCTGATGTAGGGCTCAATCCCGGAGGGATTTTGACCCGAGCCAAAAGGCAGACACTTAACTGAATGAGCCACTCAGGTTCCCCTATCTCATTCTTTCTTTCTGAAGTTCTCACTGCTGCTTCACCCAGAGTTCTCCCACCATTAATATGACCTTCTTCTATAGCTATGGCCTCTGTTTCTACAGGGCTCCCTCTGAGTGGACCTGCTGCTTCAAAGGCCCCAATTTGGATTGTCTGAGATGTATCCATTCTAAGATATTAGCCACCTTCTTCTTCCTCCATCTCAGTGCTTAAATTCCCTGTACATCCTCTTAAGGATAAGAGGTTTACTCTTCAGGTCACACTTAGGATAGTGTTTCTTGACTCTGTCCTTTTTCTAGATATCTGGTTAATTTCTCTTTTTATTTTTAATTTTTTTTAATTTTTTATTTTTTTAAAGATTTATATATTTATTTATGATAGACATAGAGAGAGAGAGAGAGAGAGAGAGGCAGAGACACAGGAGGAGGGAGAAGCAGGCTCCATGCCAGGAGCCCGATGCGGGACCTGATCCCGGGACTCCAGGATCATGCCCTGGGCCAAAGGCAGGTGCTAAACCGCTGAGCCACCCAGGGATCCCCTAATTTCTCTTTTTAAAGGTCTCACACTCCAGAGACACCTGGGTGGCTCAGTCGATTAAGTGACTGACTCTTGATCTTAGGGTTGTGGGATCCAGACCTCTCTCACCCACAACATTGGGCTCCATGCTGGACTTGCAGTCTGCTTAAGATTCTCGCTTTCTCTAAAAAAAAAAAAAAAAAAAAAAAAGAAAAGACAAGAGAAGAAAAAGAAAAGAAAAATGTCCCACATTCTAGCTAGAATTATAGCTCCCCGCTGGGTAACTCTCTACTATCTAGTACAAATGCACAGAGAGTGGCCACACACATACACAGAACTGAGGAGGAAAAAACTTTTCCTTTACCCTCTTAGATTCTGTTTTGGGGCCCCTGCAGATTTAAACTACCAAAAGACAGATTAGCAAAAGAAAAGACAAAATCATGTACAAGAGTTCACAAAAATGGGACTCAAAAAGGTGGTGAGTGTGTTTAGGGCTTGTATACCATTTTCATAGGAAAGCAGAGAGTTAGAAGAGCACTTATGGGAACACAAATAAACTTTTAGGAAATAGAGATGGGCCCTTAGGAGAATAGATACCCATATGATAATTTTGTGACAATGTCTGTGTGGGCGTGTATCTTGAGTGGTAAGAGACAATCTCCTCTGGTTGTTCCAGGGAATGGGATTTATGACAATTGGTTTCTTTTGAGTTTTTTTGAAAGCCTCTGCTTGTAGGAAAATAAGGGATTTCAGGGCAAGGCAGTCTCTTTTTAAATGTTTTCAAATCCAAATTATTTTTGTGCCTAAGTGGCACATTCTGGACACCTCAACACGTGCACGTGCATGCGCGCGCACACATACACTCACACACAGAAAGCCTTGGGCAAAATGCCTCCTATTTTGGAGGAAGTGTCTTCCAGGTCTTTTGACTCTTCTTGGCTTAAAAACATCACCACAGGGGCACCTGGGTGGCTCAGTTGGTTAAGTGTCTGCCTTTGGCTCAGCTCCTGATCCCAGGGGCCTAGGATCGAGCCCCGCATTGGGCTCTTTACCCAGTGGGGAGTCTCCTCCTTCCCCCCTCCTGCTTGTGCTCTCTCTTTTTCAAATAAATACATAAAATCTTAAAAAACAAAACAAAACACACCTCAGAGTTAAGGTTTGCCAGGAGGATAGACTGAATGTCCTGCCTGCAGCTCAGCATAGCCACATCACCCTCAGAGGTGGCAGTGATGTATGCACCTCTCTGGCCCGCTGAGGAAGGGTATCATGTGGGGGAACCATCTGCTCTGTGTCTCCTCTTTCTTGGAAAAGAGACTGGTGGGATGCCTGGGTGGCTCAGCAGTTGGCATCTGCCTTCAGCTCAGGGCGTGATCCTGGAGTCCCAGGATAGAGTCCCACATCAGGCTCCCCACAGGGAGCCTACTCCTCCCTCTGCCTTTCTCTCTCTGTGCCTCTCATGAATAAATAAATAAGATCTTAAAAAAGAGAGAGAGAGACTGGTAATAATGACAATAGAGCCTTTTGATTTATTGGTCCTTTTATCCCATTTCCACAAATTTTATCTTTCAAATAACCAGGGAGCAAACACCATGAGTTCTCGTTGAAAAAAAAAAAAAAATCCATGGGCTTCCAAATAAAAAAAAAAAAGACTTGCATTTCTGTTCTCAAAGTTTTAGTATTCTGTGCTGTGAATACTCTGAATTCAGGCGAGGCCAGTGCTCATTTTATCTCTCCAAAGCTCCGTTTTGAGAGGCATGGGCCTCTAAATTCCAGGACTTGAACTTGAATCATCCTTATATGCTCTCATGGTTCCCAGGACACTTTGAGAATACAATCTGTGGCTTAGAATATAAACTCCACGAGCATAAAGATAGGGATTTGCTTTGGTTCCTGTTCCTGTCCTTCAAAGGCCTACATTTCGTAGGCCTGTCATCAACATTTGTTGAAAGGATGGGGCACCTGTGTGGTTCAGTCAGTTGAGCTTCCAACTGTTGATTTTGGCTCAGGTCTTGATCTCGGCTCAGGTCTCGATCTTAGGGTTGTGAGATTGAGCCCCGAATCAGGCTCCATGCTGGGTGCAGAGCCTGCTTACGATTCTTTCTCTCTCCTTCTGTTCCTCCACCCCCTCTAGAAACAATAACAACAACAACAATGAAAACCTAAAAAAACTAAACAAAATCCCAAAAAACATTTGTTGAAAGCTTAAATAAGTGAAACCCCCACTTTCCCTACACAGACTATAGTTTGCCAGGTTTCAGGGGTGACTTACCTGCTGGTCACCAGTAGGCTCTTCGTGGCCATTCTTGATATCTGGCCCTATGTGACAGCAAAAGGATGGGCACAGGAACCAAACAGGGCTCTTGGCTGTTCCATGGAGTCTTTTGACTAAAGGAGGATCAGGATTATCTCCATTCCCTGAAACCTTGTGCACTGAGATCTCAGATGACTGGTCATGGCCATGTTGACTCAACTTTTACTTCCTGGCTCCCAATTCCCCTGTTAATATTATTGTTCTTTTCTTTCCCTAAGGGCACTGGTTGTTGCTTCTTGCTCTTCCTCCTTCTGTGTTAGCATGATTCAGAGGGAGAAGTCTGTCACCCTTGAGATCCTCTATGCAGCAGCATTTTGCAGTCAATGCCTTCAGTACCCGCTGGGCTCCAGGTGAAGCCTGGTTCTCTTCTATTGGTTCAATAATATCTTTCTGTGTGTACTTTGCAAATGTTTTTTCACTCCTGTCACTTATGCAGATGCTTTTTCTCATTCCTCTTGATTTGTGGTTAAATAGGCTCTATCTATGCTCATGACCCTGAGATCAAGAGTCTCAGGGTCATGAAAATGTTATCTCTATACCCAACATGTGACTCGAACTCACAACCCTGAGATCAAGAGTTGCAAGCTCTATGGACTGAGCCAGCCAGGCACCCCCATGCTGTTGTTGCTGTTGTTGTTGTTGTTTAAATATTTTATTTATTCATGAGAGACACAGAGAGAGGCAGAGGGAGAAGCAGGCTCCCCTTGAAGAGCCCAATATGGGGCTCAATCCTGGGACCTGGGATTATGACCTGAGCTAAATGTTGGTAGCTAAAGGTAGCTAAAAGACGCTCAACCACTGAGCCACCCAGTGCCCCTCCATTTTGTTGTTTCTAATTGAGAAACTGCCAAACTGTTTCCTAGAGTGGCTGTACCAATTTACATTCCCACCAGCAATATATGAGAGATCCACTTTCTTTGCATAATGCTGTTCTCCACCCCCCCCCCATATATATAATGGATAGTAGTGAGATTCATTCAGTCATTTGTTTAATAAATACCTATTGCAAACCAACATGTTTCAGGCAGTGTGATAGGATCTGGAACAAGATATACATAACCCATATCCCACATAATTTACAATTCAGTGTTATTATAGGCATATAAATACCAATCAAAATATAGCATCATTGCTATGTTGAAGGAAGTACAGAATGCTATGGAAGTACATAGAAATTACACAAGAGCCTCTGAGGAATGACTTTCTCATTGCACTTAATCATTCTTGTTGGAGCATTAAGGAGGATTACTTGGTTTGGGATTGGGTAAATAGATTTCATCAGAGCCCTTAAAAACTTGCTTTTCTTGGTAGTCCAATCCAATTAATACTGGAGATAATTTTTTTTTTTTTTTTTTGGAGAGAATCTTTAAACTCCATTTTCTGATATGGGTTTGCAGGTTTGGAAGACAGAGTTTTTGTTTTTGTTTTTGTTTTTAGCTAAATTTGTGTGTGGGTGTTCTTTGACATAATCATCTCTTGGTCAACAGGTCCTTCAGCTGGAGATGCCACCTTGAGGTAAGAATAATACTATCATAGTGACCATTTTTTTAGAAGATTTTATTTATTTATTCATGAAAGACACACAGAGAGAGGCAGAGACATAGGCAGAGAGAGAGTACTTTACTTTTTGTTTCAATAATTACCTTCCGGGGGATCCCTGGGTGGCGCAGCGGTTTGGCGCCTGCCTTTGGCCCAGGGCGCGATCCTGGAGGCCCCGGGATCGAATCCCACGTCAGGCTCCCGGTGCATGGAGCCTGCTTCTCCCTCTGCCTGTGTCTCTGCCTCTCTCTCTCTCTCTCTGTGACTATCATAAATAAATAAAAATTAAAAAAAAAAAAGAATCATCTGGGGGATCATTTTAAAAAAATAATAATAATAATAATAATTACCTTCCAATGGGGCACCTGGGTCGCTCAATGGTTGAGCATCTGCCTTTGGCTCAGGTCATGATCCCAGGGTCCTGGGATTGAGTCCCACATTGGGCTCCCCACAGGAAGCCTGCTTCTCTCTCTGCCTATGTCTCTGCCTCTCTCTGTGTGTCTCTCATGGCTGGAGAAATAAAATCTTAAAAAAAAAAAAAAAAAAGTACCTTCCAGCTTTGTTCTGTTATTGTCTTACCTTTGTTTCTTTTCTGTTTAAATCACATGATTGAATAGCTACTAGTGAAAAATCCGGAGAACTCATTTGTCACTTTGATTTCATCTTTTTGTTTCATACTATATACCCATTTTCAAACATAGCATTATAGCAGGGGGTCATCTGTCAGGGAATATGGGTGGAAGGATTGATCTATGTAATAAATAAATGTAATACTTTAGGGATGAGTGGAAATATTAGGATGTAATAAGCTGTTGTCTCAACCATATTACAAAAAAGAGCCCTCAGCACAATCCTGAGTGTCCCCCGAGTTCCAGCTTTGACGCATGGAAAGTATTAAATCTAAAGATGTCATTGGGAGGGGTGCCTGGCTGGCTCAGTCAGTAGAGCATGTTACTCTTGATCTCGGTGTTGTAAGTTTGAGCCCCACACTGGGTGTAGAGATGACTTAAAAATAAAAGCTTAAGAAAATAAATGAATAAAGATGTCATTGGGAGCAGTTTGAATTTTTTTCTTATGAGGAATTAGTATACAGAATTTATTGTGGAAGAATCCTAAGGCTGAATCTCTCTCTTCTTACATTTGGCAACAGAATCTTGTTGGCAATTTGAGGCTTCTATGCCCAAAAATCTAGTTAGAGTCCACTAAGGCATGAAGATTAACAATTGGGACATGGCATTTCTATGGTGAGATAGAAAGATTAAAATATAAAGAGAAAGCTTATTTTTAAATTTTTTTTAAAAATATTTTAGTTATTTATTTGAGAGAGAGACAGAACATGAGTGGAGGACAGAGAGAGAGGGAAAAATGGACAGTTTGCTGAGCAGGGAGCCCAAGTGGAGCTTGATCCCAGGACCCTGAGATCATGACCTGAGCTGAAGGCAGATGCTTAACTGACTGAGCCACACAGGTGCCCCAAAGAGAAGCCTTTAAAAGAGCAACAAAGACACCTTTATATCTGAATTTAAAATTACCAAGTAATGGTATAAAGAGAGTGATAACCAAATAGCATGAGTTGGGAAAAATCTCTTCACTATGATTGTGAGAGAAACTTTGATAATTCAAAAGGACCTCCTGAGGTAACTGAGAAATAGAATAGAAAAAAAAGTTTTCTGAGATGTCATGTTTTAGATCTGCCTGGTAGAAGAGGGGAGCAGGAAATGATTTCTAAGGTCCCTCTAAAGATAGCATGACCACATGGGAGTGCTTTTTGTGTTTCAGGAGGAGAATTGAACCCTGGGAATTTGAAGGCTTCTTTGACCCTAGAGAACTCCGTAAAGAGACCTGCCTCCTCTATGAAATCCAGTGGGGCACAAGCCATAAGACCTGGCGAAACTCAGGCAAAAACACCACCAACCATGTGGAAATCAATTTTATAGAAAAGTTTGCTGCAGAAAGACAGTATTGCCCATCCATTCGCTGCTCCATCACCTGGTTCCTGTCCTGGAGTCCCTGTTGGGAATGCTCCAATGCTATTAGGGGATTTTTGAGTCAACACCCTAGTGTGACTCTGGTTATTTATGTGGCCCGGCTTTTCTGGCACACGGATCCACAAAACCGGCAAGGACTCAGGGATCTCATTAATAGTGGTGTGACTATCCAGATTATGACAGTCCCAGGTAAACACAATAAACAAAGAGTCTTGGGTGTTGATGGGAGACTGTGGTACTGGCATGTTTCAAGGCCAGGAGCTTGATTATCCCACTCTGGAAGTCTCAGAAGTAAAAGTCCAAAATAACATGAGAAAGGACCAGGTCTGATCTTCATAGTAAGGAAAATATCAAAAAGAGGACTCCTTTCTCCATTCCTGCCACTATAACCTCTCAGCTGTCTTCAAATAAACTACATTGTCTTATTTTAGGGATTCTGGGGGGAGTTTAGCCTATATCCAACAGCAAATAGACTACTGGGCTTTATCTAAACTGTATAAGAAAAAAAAAACTATATAAGTGAGGCTCTCTTTAAAGTAACTTTCTGCTGTATTTGTTGAATGAACCAAGATTTGTGTTTCCTTAGAGTATGATCACTGCTGGAGGAATTTTGTCAACTACCCACCTGGGAAAGAAGATCACTGGCCAAGATACCCTGTTCTATGGATGAAGCTATATGCACTGGAACTTCACTGCATAATTCTAGTAAGTTACTTTAAGGGACGAGATTCTGATGCCAAAAGAAGCATCCTTCTTCAAACTTCTTTTCCGATAAATTGACATGTACACTCACCATCTGTCATTTATATTGAAATTTGGTTATTTAACTACTTGATCCATCTGAAAAAAATGTGAGAATAAAATGATCTCTTTGTAGGAAGTAAGTGGGAGAAGGAAAAGGATAAACTGGTCTGTGATATATGTGGACTCCATATTAATTTGATATTACTATTATCATTATTTTTTAATTATCATTATTTTTTTAAATGATTTTATTTATTTATTTGTGAGAGACAGAGAGACAGAGAGACAGAGAGAGAGAGAGAGGCAGAGACACAGGCAGAGGGAGAAGCAGGCTCCATGCAGGGAGCTGGATGTGGGACTCAGTCCGCGACTCCAGGATCACGCCCTGGGCTGAAGGCAGGTGCTAAACCGCTGAGCCACCCAGGGATCCCTACTATTATCATTATTATTACAACACTTACTGGCTTTACAGAATGGCAGATATTCTCCTTTCCTATATTGGTGTGTGTCATCCTATTGAAGAAATGGAGGTGTCTCATTTGTATTCTCTTCAAAGTTGTTCAGTAATCTTTCAACTAATGTTTTAAAATGTTTGTGGTAGGGGGGTTTGGGTGGCTTAGTTGGTTAAGTGACCAACTCTTTTTTTTTTTTTTTTTAAGGTTTTATTTATTTATTCATGAGAGACACAAGAGAGAGGCAGAGACATAAGCAGAGGGAGAAGCAGGCTCCCTGTGGAGAGCCCGATGTGGGACTTGATCCCAGGACCTGGGTTCATACCCTGAGTCAGAGGCAGATGCTCAACCGCTGAGCTACCCAGACATACCAAGCGGTCAGCTCTTGATTTTGACTTGGATCAGGATCTTGGGGTCCTGGGATCCAGCCTCCGTCAGGCTCTACACTCAGTAGGGAGTCTACTTGAAGATTCTCTCTCTCCCTCTGCCACTCCCCCCCCCGCCGCCCCCCACTTCAACTTTTCTCTTTCTCTCAGATAAATAAATACATCTTAAAAAAAATAAAATAAGAGAAAATAAAACAAAATGTTTGTGGTAATAATAGTATCAAGAAAAATATTATTCTAACTTTTTTTTTTCTTCCAGAATCTCCCTCCCTGTTTAAAGATTTCAAGAAGAAATCAGCATCAGCTTACATTGTTCAGACTTACTCTTCAAGACTGCCATTACCAAACAATTCCACCTCCTATCCTTTTAGATATGGGGTTGATACAACCTCTTGTGACTTGGAGATGAATAGAGTGGTTCCTTCCATGACACTGTTTCTGTATCAGGCACTGAAAACCCATGGAAGAGTGAATGCTTTTGGAATGTAGAAATTTTCAGTTTGTGTTTCTATACATCAAAAATGAATCATCCAAAAAAGAAATTAAAAAAAAAAATCCTAGTCACAATAGCATCAAAAATAAAATACCTCAGAATAAATTTAACAAAGGAAGTGAAAGGTTTGTACACTGCAAAACCCAGGACGTTGATGGAAGACATTGCAGAACATGCAAATACATGAAAAGATAACCCATGTTCATGGGTCAGTAGAATTAATTTTATTAAAATTTCCATACTACCCAAAGTGATCTGTAGAATAAATGCAATCTGTATCAAGATTCTAATGGTATTTTTTTTTTTACAGAAATAGAAAAACAATTCTAAATTTCATATGAAACTAAAAAAGAGGGATGCCTGGGTGGCTCAGCAGTTGGGCATCTGCCTTTGGTCAGGGCCTGATCCTGGGATCAGGGATCAAGTCCCCCAAAGGGCTCCCTGCGTGGAAACTGCTTCTCCCTTTGCCTGTGTCTCTGCCTCTGTGTGTGTGTGTCTCTCTCTCTATGAATAAAATAAATAAATAATCTTAAAAAAATAAAAAATAAAAAGCTTCTGCATAGCCAAAGAAACAACCAGTAAAATGAAAAGGCGACCTATGGGATGGGAGAAAATATTTGCAAACTACATATCTAATGAGGGGCAAGTATTCAAAATATATAATGAACTCATACAACTCAAGAGCAAAAGAACTAAACAATCTGATTTTAAAATGGGCAAAGGACCTGAATAGATATTTTTCCAAAGAAGATTTTCAAATGGCCAACACCTATGTGAAAAGTTGTACAACATTACTAATAATCAGGGAAATGCAAAACTACAATGAAATATCACTTCACACCTGTTAGAATTTCTATCATCAAAAATATAATTGATGGGCAGCCTGGGGGCCCAACCAGTTAAACTTCTGCCTTTGGCCAGGTCATGATCCCAGGGTCATGGGATCAAGCCCTGCATCAGGCTCCCAGCTCAGTAGGAAATCTGCTTCTCCCTCTCCCTCTTCTTCCTTGCTCATGCTCTTTCTCTCTCCTCTCTCAAATAAATAAATAATATGTTAAAAAATAATAAGTGATAACAAATGTTAGTGAGATTGTGGAGAAAAGGGAACAGTTGTACACTGTTGGTGGGAATGTAAATTGGTAGAGCCACCATGGAAAACAGTATGGAAGTTTCTCAAAAAATTAAAAATAGAAATACAATGGGGTGCCTGAGTGTCTCAGTTGGTTGAGCATCCAATTCTTGATCACAGGTCTTGATCTCAGGGTCATGAGTTGGGTGTGGTGCCTACTTAAAAAAGAAAAAAGAACTACAGTATGATTCAACAATGTTTTTCCTGAGTATATATCTGAAGGAAACAAAATCGCTATCTTGGGGTTCCTGGGTGGCTCAGTAGGTTAAGCATCTGCCTTTGGCTCAGGTCATGATCCCAAGGTCCAGGGATTAAGCCCTGAGTCAGGCTCACTGCTCAGTGGGGAGTCTACTTCTCCCTCTCCCTCTGCCTGCTGCTCCCCCAACCCCCGCTGTATCCTTTCTCTCTGAAATAAATAAAATCTTAAAAAAAAAAAAATGAAATCACTGTCTCAAGATATTTGTACCGAATGTTCATTGCAACATTGTTTATAATAGTTGAAGACATGGAAACAACCTATGTGTCCATCAATAGGAATGAATAAAGAAAATGTGATGTATATTATATACATACCCACATATATACATATATAGATGTGTGTATACACACACGCGAAGATTATATAGCCATAAAAAGGAGGTAATTCTGCAATTTGTGACAACATGGATGAAACTTAAGGGAATTATGCTATTTGAAATAGAAAAGACAGATACTATATGATCTCAGTTATGTGTGGAATCTAAAAAATCCAAATTCATAGAAACAGAGAAGATTAGTGTTTGAAGGGCAGGGATGAAGGTAGTCAAAGGGTAAAAACTTCCAGTTTTAAGATAAATAAGTTCTGGGGATGTAATGTACCACATGGTGATTATATTTAACAATACTGTATTGTATACTTGAAGTTTGCTAAGAGAGTGGATCTTAAATGTTCTTACCACACAGTCTCACACACACACACACACACACACACAACTGTAACTATGTGAGGTGATGGATGTGTTTACTCACTTTATTGTAGTAATCATTTTGCAATATATATTATATCAAATCACTATGTTGTACCCCTTAAACTTACACAATGTTGTATGTTAACTATGTCCCAATAATGCTAGAGGAAAAAAAAAGAGATTAAAAAAAAATCTAGAAATTTTAGCAAACAGTACTGTCATGGAGCATGTCACCTACTGCCCTCTTATAAATTATTCCAGTCCATTGTGGCTTTAAGACAACAATAAATATTTATTGTGTCAGCTTCATCAGGAATTCATGAGTAACTTATCAGAGTGTTTGTGGCCCAGGATCTCTCAAGAGGTTTCAGTGAAGCTGTCAGCCAGGGATGCAGTCATCTCTAGGCTTGACTGAGGCTAGAGAATATGCTTCCCAGATGGCACAGTCACAAGACTGGAAAGTAGGTGCTAGTGGTTGAAGGGAGGTCTGTTTATTGCCAGGATGCCTCTCCCCAGGCTGCTTAGGTGTCCTCATTTAAGGCAGCCAGCTTTCTACAGAGTAAGTTGCCTAAGAGAGACCAAGTTGGAAGTTGCCCCGTCTTTAATGACTCAGTCTTGGAATCATACACCACTTCTTCTGCAGTGTTATATTGGTAATGCCAGACAGCCATGATTCATGTGGGAGGGGACGACACAAGGACTTGAATCCCAGGAGGTGAGAATCACTGGAGGCCATCTTGCATTTTAACTGTAGGGACTTTTGCCGTGTGTTTGGGACAAATAATTACATGGAACCAATTTCTAAGATGCTAAAGGGAAACAAGGAACAGGTCATACTTATTTCTGACTCAGGACATCGTAAGATTTTTTTTTTTTAAAGATTTTATTTATTCATGAGACACGGAGAGAGAGAGAGGCAGAGACACAGGCAGAGGGAGAAGCAGGCTCCATGCAGGGAGCCCGATGTGGGACTTGATCCCGGGTCTCCAGGATCATGGCCTGGGCCAAAGGCAGACACTCAACCACTGAGCCACCCAGGCATCCCAGGACATCGTAAGATTTAACAGAAGATTTACTAGTCAGAATTTATAGGATGATTTACTGTCGTAATTATCAACATCTTAAACTTTGAGTGGCTAAATGCAAAAAAAACAGTTATTTCTTCCTCACACTGCAGCCTAATGTAAACTGGGTGAGAGTGTCGTGGATCTGTGCAGTTTTTTTGGGACCCAAATTCCTTCCATGTCCTATGGCCTTCGGAGAATTCTGGAGTTCTCCACATTCAGCCCCTCATAGGAGAGAGAGCACACATGGGAGAATAGAGAGACAGAGACAAAAAGCATTAATTTGTGTGAAAGAGTGTATTTTATTTATTTTATTTTATTTTATTTATATTTATTTTATTTATATTTATTTTATTTTATTTATATTTATTTTATTTATTTATTTATTTATTTTATTTTTAAATTTTATTTATTTTATTTTATTTATTTTATTTCATTTTATTTATTTTATTTTATTTTATTTTATTTTTTATTTTATTTTATTTTATTTTATTTTATTAAGTAGGCTCCATGTTGGGCAGCCCGGGTGGCTCAGTGGTTTAGTGCCGCCTTCCGCCCGAGGCATGATGCTGGAGACCCGGGATAGAGTCCCACATCGGCCTCCCTGCATGGAACCTGCTCCTCCCTCTGCCTGTGTCTCTGCCTCTCTCTCTCTGCCTCTCTCAAATAAATAAACAAACAAACAAACAAACAAACTCCATGGCTAGCATGGAATCCAACACGGGGCTTGAACTCATGACCCTGAGATCAAGACCCAAGGTGAGATCAAGAGTCTGACACTCAACTGGCTGAGCCACCCGGGTGCCTTGAAAGAGTACTTTTAGAATCAAGGACTGGAAATGACAAACATCACTTCTGATTCAGTTCCACTAAGCAGAAGCAGTCATGTGGCTCCACTCAACTCTAAGAAAGACAGAAACATGGTCCAGGAAAAGAAGAAAATGGAG
Source organism: Canis lupus dingo (assembly GCF_003254725.2). NCBI lineage: Eukaryota > Metazoa > Chordata > Mammalia > Carnivora > Canidae > Canis > Canis lupus. The sequence goes on along the minus strand of NC_064269.1, from coordinate 37,318,594 downwards.
TTTGGTGAACACATAAAGTGCCTGCCACATGAGGAAACTAGGAAATGGAAAGATTATGCAATTTAGCCAGGGTCAGAAAAAGAACACCATGGGACTAAATAAAGCCAGTGTGCTTTTTAAAAAAATTATTTAATTAAAAAATTTTTTTGTTTGGGCATTCAGGATATGCCAGTAACCAACATCTCACCAATTTTCATAATGGAGGGACGCCTGGGTGGCTCAGCAGTTAAACATTGGCCCTCTGCTCTGGGCATGATCCTGGAGACCCAGGATCGAGTCCCACATCGGGCTCCCTGCGTGGAGCCTGCTTTTCTCTCTGCCTCTCTCTCTCTGTGTCTCTCATGAATAAATACGTAAAATCTTAAAAAGAAAAAACAACTTTCATAATGGAGTCAGATTGGCTCAGATACTTGCTTTGCTTGCCCTCCTGGGTTGGCATGGGGAATGCAACTCAGTTTTCTGGGTAGGTGTGTGGGGGGGGCATAAATACAGGCTGGGAACTTTTTTTTTTTTTTAAAGATTTTATTTATTTATTCATGAGAGAGCCAAAGGCAGACACTCAACTGCTGAGCTACCCAGGCATCCTGAGGTTGGGAACTTATGGAAATGTCCATATGAAAATTATATGCATTTTTAATTTAATTTAATTTAATTTAATTTTTTAAATTTTTATTTATTTATGATAGTCACAGAGAGAGAGAGAGAGAGAGAGAGAGAGGCAGAGACACAGGCAGAGGGAGAAGCAGGCTCCATGCACCGGGAGCCCGACGTGGGATTCGATCCCGGGTCTCCAGGATGACGCCCTGGGCCAAAGGCAGGCGCCAAACCTCTGCACAACCCAGGGATCCCCTATATGCATTTTTTAATTAAAAATTTTTTTAAAGATTTATTTCTTTATTAGAGAAAGAGAGTGAAAGACATAGAGTGCAAACTGGGGAGAGGGGAGAGAAGAGAGAGAGAAAATCTCTAGCAGATTCCCTGCTGAGCTGGAACCCAGAATGGGGCTGGATCCTATGACCCTGAGATCATGACCTGAGCTAAAATCATTAATAAATAAAAATAAAATCTTTATTTATTTATTTTTTAAAAAAGATTTTATTTATTTACTCATAGAAACAGAGACAGAGAGAGAGGCAGAGACACAGGCAGAGGGAGAAGCAGGCTCCATGCAGAGAGCCTGAGGTGGGACTCAATCCAGGGTCTCCAGGATCATGCCCGGGTTGTAGGCGGCGCCAAACCGCTGCGCCACCGGGGCTGCCCAAAATAAAATCTTTAAAAGAAATAGTTATTTAAGTCATTTCTATGCCCAATGTGGAGCTTGATTAAGAACTCCGAGATCAAGAGTCATATGCTCTACTGAGCCAGCCAGCCACCCTGCCTTGTCTTGTATATTAAATATATTCCTCCATAGTCCACACCCCCAATCACTTACCTTTTGTCATTTTATTCTTGCTTTAAAAGTTTTTGCTAGGGACAGCTGGGTGGCTCAGTGTTTGAGCATCTGCCTTTGGCTCAGGTCATGATCCCAGGGTCCTGGGATGGAGCGTCCCTGCAGGGAGCCAGCTTCTCTCTCTCTCTCTCTCTCTCTCTCTCTCTCTCTCTCTCTCTCTCTCTCCCCCTCTGTGTGTCTATCATGAATAAATAAACAAAATCTTTCAAAAAAATAAAAGTTTTTGCTAACTATGAGGCGCCTGGGTGACTCAGGCAGTTAAACATCTGGCTCTTGATTTCAGTTCACGTCATTTTTTAGAGTTATGAGAACCTGTTGGGGCTCCATTCCCAGCCCGGAATCCGCTTATGGTTCTCTCCCTCTCCCTCTGCTTCCACCCTCCAACCCCGTGTGTCTCTCTCTCTCTCTCTCCCTCAAAAAAAAAAAAAAAAAAAAAAAAAAAAAATTTTCCTGCTAACTTGATGGGACACCTGGCTGGTTCAGTCCATAGAGAATGTGAATCTTGATCTTGGGGTGATGATTTCTTTTTTTTGGGGGGGGGGTGATGATTTCAAGCCTCATGTTACTTGTAGACATTACTTAAAAATAAAATCTTAAAAAAAAAACATTTTGTTAATTTGATTTGGGAAGTTGGTAATGGATAAGTCATTAAAGTGTGAATCATAAGTAACACAAGAACTACATGACAAAGTTATAGAACAATATGGGAAAGACTTAAAACTCTAAATAAACACATAACATATTAAGTAAGGATATACCTATGATCATCATATTTCTTGAAGAAAAATAAGTTTAGATTGACCCTTAGTGAATCTCTGAGGTCAATATAAATTTTTTCAATTTTGAAATCTCCATCTTGCTCAAATATACTCAATCTGGTCGTTTAATTTCTGTTGTGTGTCTGAACCTTTTCACATCCACTACTCTCATCAAATTTTTCCCTGTACTGTTCCTTCATCTCACCATTCTACCTTATGCAAAATCCACTTGACTTGCCTCACTCATCTTTATTTCCACAGTGACTAGGTCAGTGGCAAATATAGGACCTCCCTGTCTATACAATCATTTCATTAGGAAAAAAACCCCCAATAATTTAAAACTACTAAAGGCGACATGAGAGGGTACAAGGAACACTGTATGTCAGAAAACCTAAAAATGTTCATAGCTCTGTCATTTAAACACTGTAACCTTGAATAAGTATATTAACTCGTCTGGGCCTTAATTTAATCATCTATAAATTTTAGTGATCATGGCTTAAGGAAAAGATTAAGATGATATATGGTTTAAGGAAAGGGAAGATTGAAGTCAGAAACTTCTATTTCTCTACTCCATTAGTCATCTATTGCTATATAATAAATTACCCCCAAAACCTTGTGGCTGAGTCAAGACACACTTTCAGTTTCTGTGGCAAGAACTTGGGAGTGGCTAGGTGGGTGGTTCTTGGTGTGGGTTTAGAATTTGACTCTAGTACTTCAGCACTTCTAATAGATCTGCCATTTGTCAAACATTTGCAAATTTTGTTAATATTTCAAATCCACAGGGCTCCTGGGTGACTCAGTTGGTTAAGCATCAGACTCTTGATTTCAGCTCAGGTCATGATCTCAGTGAGGGTTGGGAGATTGAGCCCTGCCTGTCTCAGGCTTCTCACTGGGCATACAGCCTCTTTTAAGATTCTTTCTCTCTCTCTCAGGGCACTTGGATGTCTCAGTGGTTGAACATCTCCCTTTGGCTCAGGTTGTGATCTGTGGGTCCTGGGATTGAGTCCCGCATCAGGCTCCCCACAGGGAGCCTGCTTCTCCCTCTGCCTATGTCTCTGCCTTTCAATCTGTGTCTCTCATGAATAAATAAATAAAATCTTAAAAAAAAAAAAAGATTCTCTCTCTCCCTCACCCTCTGCCCCTCCCTTCTCTTCCTTTCTCTTCCAAAAAATAAAATCTACATCATTTCTGCAGGAAGTTGGTTTTCTTTCCAGTTTTTAAATCTCCTTGCCTGATTTATAGAAAACTGATAGTATCGGAATTTTCTTATATGTCATGGTGGGGGGAGGGGGGCTGGGGGGCTGTTGATCCGAGACTGTCATATCAACCTTGGGAACTTTTGCCAGATGTATTAATAGGAAATACCCAAGTTGGTTTTTTCCTACAGAATGGGCTGACTTGAATTTTGTTTGTGAGACAGGAATAATATTGTCTGCTCAGGAAAATTTCAAGCACAGAAGAGAGAAGAAAAAAATTCCCAGGGCTCCCAGGGTAATAGTAGATTCAGTAAGCAATTACATAGTTTTGGGCATGAAGTCAGTGGTCCAGAAAGAATGTATCTAAGAAAAAGCGTGAACTTCCAGTTTTCCCACATTCTTGCCAACACTGGGTAATGGAAAAACAGTCCCTCTAGGAATTGTCTGTTATTATCCTTTGCCTATTTCTCTTTTGGTTTTTGTCATCTCTCCTCTATTAATTTGTAAGAGAGCTTTGTACATTAGAGAAAACATCCATTTCTGTGATAATGTATTTTTCCCTTTTGATTTTGTTTTTTCTGTGCTCGTTTCAGCAGCACATATACTAAAATTGATTTTGTTTTTTCTTCCCCTTAGGAGAAATGTTAATTTTATGTAGTCACATATATAAATTTCTAGTTCTATATCATGCTGCGAAAGGTAATTTGTGTATCGGAACTATGCTATTGTGAATTATAATTTGAATTGTCATCAATATATATTTGGTCTTCATCCATATTTCTAGCACAGAGCTTCTAAAACCCTTGGAATTTCCTAAGTGGCTGGAGGGATGAAGGATTAAAGCCTCTTTTGTTATGTTAATGAGGTAATTTTTGTAATGCCCCAAGTCACTTAAGAAAGAGGGGTGGTTGCCAGGGGAACTGACCACGTGGTTAGAGGGTTGGAACTTCCAGTTCCAAGTTCCAGGAGGGGAGAGGAACTGGAGGTTAAATGGATCACCAGTGGCCAATAACTTAATCCATCATTGCTGAAGCACCGGAGCCATCATTCTTAAAAACTAAAGGGACAGGGTTTGAACAACTTCAGGGATGGTGAACAGCTGGAGATTTCAGGAGAGCTTTGTGCTTGGGGAGGGTGTGGAAGCTCCCATCATTTCCCCACACTTTGCTTAATGTATCTATTCTGATTGTTCCTGAGTTATATCCTTTTATAAGAAGCTGGCACTCTAGGAAGTAAAATGTTTCACTGAGTTCTATGAGGCCCTCTAGCAAATTAAACCCTGGGAGTGTTGTAGGAGCCTCTGATTTATAACCAGTTGGTCAAAAACACAGGTGATAGCCTGAACTTGTGATTGCCATCCTATTGCAGGGAGTTGCTGGAAACTTCAGTTTGTAGCTGGTCAGTCAAGACACAGGTAATGAACCTGCCATTGGTGTCTGAAGGCAGGGATTGGGGTATGGGAGGTGTGTGACAATCTTCGTTAGACTGAGACCTTATTATGTGGAATCTGATGCTATCTCCCAGTAAATAGTGTCAGAAATGACACCAGCTGGTGTCCTAAGCATTGCTTTGTGGTGTATGTGGGTGTCACCTTCCTTTCCTATTGGAATTGGGCCCAGAACCTCATTTAGGTACCCACAAAATGGTGGCCAGTCCACGTCACAAAACTAGCTGAAACCTAAGTCAGCTCCTACTTATAAGAAAGACATGCTCCGTTGTGGGTTTTTTTTTTTTTAAGATTTTTATTTATTTATTCATGAGAAACACACAGAGAGAAAGAGGCACAGACAGAGGCACAGGCAGAGGGAGAAGCAGGCTCCATGCAGGGAGCCTGACGTGGGACTCGATCCCAGGTCCCCAGGATCACACCCTGGGCCGAAGGGAGTGCTAAACCTCTGAGCCACCCGACATGCTCTATTGTTAAAGAAACATAACAGACTAATCACTCTCCTCCCCGCTCAGCTTTAGCTCACCTTGCCCTAGAAAATAGCTTTATAAGGAAATCCCTGACATCCTAGTTAATCATGCCACGTTTTCAAGTTGTGGCTTCTAAATGACTTATAAAACTCACTCTTGGCCAAACATCCCTGAGAAGAGTGCTTCATTGCTTATGAGGGACCATACTCCCCTAGTACTGGATGATTTTCCCTTGAGTGAAGGACATCAAACTTGTTTGTTTTACTTTCATCTTTAACGATGCTTATTAAGGGACTCCTGGGTGGCTCAGTGGCTGAGTGTCTGCCTTTAGCTCAAGTCCCACATCAGGCTCCCTACAGGGAGCCTGCTTTTCCCTTTGTCTGTGTCTCTGCCTCTCTGTGTGTTTCTCATGAATAAATAAAATCTTAAAAACAAAAACAAAACAATGTATATTAAGACTCTTACCTCTTCCAGAGTATAAATATATTCACTCAGGGCCCCTGGATGGCTCAGTGGTTGAGCATCTTCCTTTGGCTCAGGTAGTGATCCCAGGGTCCTGGGATCAAGTCCCACATAAGCCTCTGCTCAGCGGGGAGCCTGCTTCTCCCTCTCCCTATGTCTGTGTGTCTCATAAATAAATAAAATCTTAAAATATATATCTATAGATATATATTCACTCATCTCCACCTCCTCCCACCCAAGATGGGGGGAGAGAGTTGACAAGAAAAACCAAGTAGACTCACCATGCTCTACAGCTATAGGGGCCCACTTGGGATTGTGATCTTAAATTCATAGTCTTTAATCTACCTTTTGTGTGGCCTTCTCCAGTTACACTGAGCTGCTAAGGTGTAGGCACGGAGAGTGCAGATGGGGTTTTAGCAGATGACAGCAATAAAGTGAGGAGCAAAATAGTTTCAGGTGAGTCGGAGTCTGAGCTGGATAAGAAAGAAAATAGGGCTGGTGGGTTGGGAAAAGTCAGAAAGGTCAACCAGCTAGAAATCTTGATAAGATCATTAAATAGGTCTCGTGGGTGTATTTAAACAATCAAGCTTGAAGAATGGTATGCTATAATCAGAAACAGGATGGATTAACTATTTTGAAAGCAAAGTACCTACAATTGATAACATAGCTGAGGGTGTGACCCAGGAAGTCTGTGGTGAGTTCCAGTAAAACATAGAAAGGAGGAGGAGGTCAAGTAACTAAGAGGTAAGCCCCATGACTGTCTTGCTGTTTTCTTGGTGTTCTTAATAAGTTTCAGAATTTTCCTTGGTGTTCTCACATGTTTCTTTTCATAGATGAACTTTGGAATAATTTTATGGGATTCTGAAAGGTCTGTTAGGATTTTCAAAATGTCTGGGGCGCCTGGGTGGCTCAGTGGTTGGGCATCTGCCTTTGGCTCAGGGCGATTCCCAGGTCCTGGGATCGAGTCCCACATCAGGCTTGTCTCAGGGAGCCTGCTTCTCCCTCTGCCTGTGTCTGTGCCTATCTGTGTCTCTTAATAAAATCTTAAAAAATTTTTTTTCGAAATGTCACCGTTGAGGCTGTAAATGGCAGATGAAAAAAGGCAACTTTTCCTCTATTCTCCAAAAATGTGGTCCTGTGTCCATTTCTTCCCAGCCAAGTTTCTTAAAATTATTTTATTTACCTATCTTTTGCTCCTCAACTCCTTCAGAAAACCTATGCTAAGGACAGGTAAACTCTCTTCAATTTTTATCTTCACGTATTTGCAGAGATTTAGTAAAACCAATTTGGGAGATAGCAGTGACTAAAACAGAACTCACCTTGGCTTTCATGTGCTCAAATACTAGTTTACTCCTTTGATAAAAAACACACTTCTCATAAGATCTCATCCATGTCCATGGCTTCAACTATAATCAGAGGTGATGGTCATAAGATACTAACAATGGATATCACCCAAGCGCCAACTAAATCGGAACAGGGCACCAGCCAATCAGACAGCTAGCCTGGTTGCACTGTTATGTTGGCTGAATATCAGCCCAACCTACAATATTAAATACTATATGATATTATGATGTCTGATAGTTAAGAGAACAACTGGAACGTCCAGACTGCTCAAGTTCTAGCTCTTAGTTCCTGCTGTGTGACCAAGGGCAAGTTACTTTACCTGTTCCACTTTCTTCCTCTAAATGGGGATAGTGGAATCACTATCATGGGGTTGCTAGGAGAATCAAATGAGATATACATGGAAAGCATTTAGAACAGCCTGGGATATAATAAGCACTCAAAAAATGAAAGCTATTATTATTTGGTATTTTACAACTATGTCTCTAATCCTGACTCCCTGCTCCCACCCCAGCTTCAAAGTTATAGATGAAGTGGCTTTCTTCTGCTCCCAACTATACCATGGATGCTTGGGAAACCTACAAGTCTCAGTATAATTAGTAGAGGCAGCTTTGTAAACAAATCGGGGAAATGAATTTTATATGCCCTTGATTATAGGTACTAGGTTGAATGGGGAAAAATAATACAAACAGTAAATATAATAAGGTACTTTTCATATACTGGGTACTGTTAAAAGTTGGTCATGTATATGGACCGATTTAATGTTAGCAGCTGTCCCATCAAATAAGTCCTATTACTATTCCCACTTTGTAAATAAGAAAGCGAGCACAGAAAGTTCACATGATTTGACCAAGGTCACATACCTATTAAGTTTTAAACGTCTCTGCTTCCAGAGTTTAAGTTCCTTGTCATGCCACTATACTGCCTCACCAAAGAGGAAGCAGTTATTTGTGACAAAAAGAGCATTTCTTATAACTTTCTCTACATATCAGATCTATTTCCCACTGGGTACCAAAGAAAGATTAACAGTAACTCGAAGTAAGATTATGGGACAGATGAGCCATCCTAGGACAGGATACAATTCTGAGCTTAAGCTGTTATTGCCATATAAGTCATTGCTGTATTTAAAGTATATATTTACAAAATCTCATCTTTGAGTGAGCCAAGGTGAAAATATTTCATTAAGAATAATATTATAACTTTTTTTAAAAAAAGATTTTATTTATTTATTTGAGAGAGAGAGAGAGAGAAAGAGAGCAACAGTGGCAGGGAGGGGGAGAGGGAGCGAAGCAGGGAGCCAGATGTGGGGCTCGGTCCCAGGACCCCGAGATCATGACCGGAGCTGAAGGCAGATGCTCAACTAACTGAGCCACCCATGTGCCCCTGTAACTTTCTTAGGAAAAAAAACAAGTGTGAGAGCTTGTACTCTAAGTAGATGATCACCACAGGTTCCTCTAATTTTGTCATTCTATTCTTGACGGATTTTGTGTTTTTAAGACTCTGGTTCAACTTTACCAATCTTTATGAAGGCCCTTGCAAATTTCTGTAGCTCACTGGTTTCAACATTCTTTATCCCTCTTGGCTTAATTTTGGGTTTGGATCTCATCTCCGATAAAGGGTACATGAAGGCCTCATGGGATTTAAATCAGAAGGAAAAAGAAACCAAATTTCACGGACCATGACAGCTTTAAAACCCTAGGGGAAGATTTTTATTTGATTAACACTCAAAGGTGGTTATTTGTGCTGTGCAGATTTCATGGTCCAAAGATTAGAACAGCTTGCTATGCATCAACCTAGCCAGGCTTTGTACCTATCTCTCCAATGGTGTGTGACTTCAGACAAGTTCTGTCCTGAGCTGGCCTTTCTACAGCTAACCTGTCCAGATCCTGATAATCACACCTTCCCCTTTCCTCTCAGCCACATGTGGGATAGCTCCTGAGCTGTTAGCATCCCCAGGACACGTTACTGTCTCTTTTTGGCTCCCTTAAGCCCTATTCTCACCTTGTAAATAGTGAAAGTATGGCATCTGTTGCTTCCAGGATTCTGACCATTTTTATGAAATCAATGGGAAATATATTCTTGATTTTCCCAGGTTTGTGGGCATTGGCAATATTCGGTAATTGTTTTTTGTGAACCACCACATGGATGCATGTATTAGTTTGTTGTTTTGGCTTAGAAAATCAGGAATAAAGGAGACACCAGCCCTCAACTTGGACACCTGTATGGAATGGGACCTAAGTATGCCTCTTGTATACCCAACTGTGCAGTGCTAGCAACCAGATCCTGTCTTTGGGTCACATGCTAGACTCGGAAAAAGGTGGGCAATTCCTCAAGCATCTACTTTTTTTCATTTTTATTGGAGTTGGATGCTGGTTTGTGAGCTAGAAATTTCAGTGAGGGTATATCTGAATAGAGGGAGGTTGTTGGAGAGAGAATCTAAAGGAATTATTAACTGTCACTATAGTAGCTTTAAGAGGAGGGGGCAGTCTTCAAAGCTTGGATTGGAGGTAGGGGAGACATACCAAGAAGCAAACCAGTCAACTTCTCTAGCTTGGATTTTCTATTAGTACTTGATGCTTTTACTTTATGCTACAACTTGTCAAGTATCTTACACTAGGGGCACCTGGGTGGCTCAGCGGTTGAGCATCTGCCTTCGATTCAGGGCATGATCCTGGGTCTGGGGATCTAGTCCCACATTGGGCTCCCTGCGAGGAGCCTGCTTCTCCCTCTGCCTGTGTCTCTGCCTCTCTCTCAGTGTCTCTCATGAATAAATAAATAAATTCTTTAAAAAAACCAAACATATCTTAGACAAGCTGGTGGATGGTGTGTAGATCTTCCTGGGCTTTTGACAAATGCACAGAGGTTTGACCAAGTTCATAGGATAAAGCCATTGGATAGTTCCTAGGGTAAAGCCAGAGCCAAAGGATAGCTGCTGAAAAATGGTATAGTCTTAGAGGAGTAAATTATTCTATGGGATTTCTGTGAAGGTAAGGTTGGTGAGCCAATCATATTCTTTGAGAGATAAATGGCAGAGACACTCTCCCAGGGTCTGACTAGTCATTAAGAAGAAGACTTGCACAGTATTTTTTAGAATAATGATCTAAAAGGAGAGCCATATGGGAGATTATATTGCCAAGTAAGCAACAGAGGTAGAATAATCTAGTCTTAAAATAATAAGGAAAACTGCCTCCTTATATCTTCTTCAAAATTCAAACCCCTAATGAGGGACATGTTTGTACAGTTTTCTTTTTTTTTTTTTTTTTTTTAAGATTTTATTTATTCATGAGAGAGGCAGAGAGAGGCAGAGACATAGGCAGAGGGAGAAGCAGGCTCCCTGCTGGGAGCCCGATACAGGACCCGATCCCAGAACCCCAGGATCATGACCTGAACCGAAGGCAGATGCTCAATCACTGTGCCACCCAGGTGCCTGTTCGTACAGTTTTCCCAGCTGTATCCCAAATTACATTTCCATGGAGAGTCACATGCTTCCTACGAACATCCTTATACCACAAGGTAATAAACTTCTCAGCCTTCAGTAAAGAGTTATATATCACTTCAAGGCATTTTTTTCCCGCAGGGAAACAAGTTATCCCCTATATGATAAATAAAGAATAATAAGACCATGCTGAAATATAGGTCAACTTCCTTTGCACCAGCCTTAGAGTTCATGCACAAAAATTTTTTTTTCATGCACAAAATTAAAAAGGTATTGCAAATCATAGAAACCGAGTCTTCTAAGGAAATAATAAAACCATGTAAGAATGGAAAGATATTCCATTCTTCTCTGTTTTTTGTTTTTTAACAGGAAGAAAACAAATTTAATTTTATATGTATAGGAGCCCTGTAAAAATATAAGACTCAAAGAAGTGACCAAAGAAGGAAGCTTTTAGAAAGAAACACAAATTTATAAAAAATTGGCAAGACAAAGGGGTTTGGGTTTGGAGTAGTAAATTGTTGCATAAGTAAAAGTTTTATTTATATAGCCTTCTTGGCCCTGTATTCCCTCTCTCTGGTGAGCAGGATGCCTTCTACTCTCCCAGTACAAGGGAGGTAACTTTCACATGGGAGATTTATGTACTGCTTCCAGGAGGACAAAGGAGGGTCAGAGCGTCCTCCTTGCATCAGCTTTTTCTCAAGTACCTTTGATTCACAATAATCAGTATGAGGCATACTTGGAGGTGGTATATTCTGTTCTCCTTCAACCCGAAAACGTTAAACTTGAGAATGACAAGCGTCTACCACCTATGTTTGATAAAACAAGAGACTCTGTCAGGGATTAAAGGAAATACCCAGGGCAGTATATGACTGGGGTGGGGGGTGAGAGCATCCTCAGGTTCACCAACTAGATTCACTCATGGACTTGGGAAAGAGGCATGTATAAGGTACGATCATGAGTGATGGATCAAGGAGATCACTAGGAACTATCTTAAGACCTGCTATGTTGTGGCGTGCTTTACATTCTTTTATGAGGTGATCAGTCAAGTGCAGCCATAAGAGGAGACTGAGATACTCAGGAAAAATTTATTATATTCACAGGTTCTAGAGACAGGAGGCACAGCATGCCATACAGGGCCACATGAAAGAACATCAGAGTGGTCAGTGAGCAGAAGCCTGGAGGGAGCAGAACGTTTAGGGGAGAGCATTGGAGTTTTCAGGGGGAAAGGCAAGGCAGAGTAGGGTAAATAGGACTATCTAGCTTGATTAATTTTGTTGGGCTCTAACCTATAGTGGTGGTCTCTACTTGCCTGGTGCCTGGTCCTGGGATGAAAAAGGGAGAAGGGGATCCCTGGGTGGCGCAGCGGTTTGGCGCCTGCCTTTGGCCCCGGGGCGCGATCCTGGAGACCCGGGATCGAATCCCACGTCGGGCTCCCGGTGCATGGAGCCTGCTTCTCCCTCTGCCTCTCTCTCTCTCTCTCTCTCTCTCTCTCTCTCTCTCTGTGTGTGTGTGTGTGTGTGTGTGTGTGAGACTATCATAAAAAAAAAAAAAAAGAAAAAGGGAGAAGAATTTTGCTTCCTGGGGATATCGGCCAAATAAGGAGGTATGGCTATGGATTTGTTAGTTTGCACATCAAGGACATGCTGAGTCCTTGCTATCTCTACGACTGAAGGTGGTTGTGTTGTTTTTTTAATTTAATTTAATTTTTAAAAAATTTTTTAAATTTTATATATTTTTTAAAGATTTTATTTATTCATTCATGAGAGACACAGAGAGACAGAGAGAGAGAGAGAGGCAGAGACACAGGCAGAGGGAGAAGCAGGCTCCATGCAGGGAGCCCGATGCCGGACTCGATCCCCGGTTTCCAGGACCACACCCTGGGCCAAAGGCAGCGCTAAACGGCTGAGCCACCTGGGCTTCCCTAATTTTAATTTTTTTAAGTAATCTCTATGCCCAACATGTGACTCAGACTCTATCAACTGAGCCAGCCAGATGACCGTTTCTAAGGTGTCAAAATATCATAATATACAGAAAAAGCTTTAAAATATGTACAGCACAGGGGATTCTACTATGTATCAGTTGCATATATGTAACATTAAATTTATACATAAGTAACTTTGGCCAATTGGCACATTATATTTTGTTGGTATTTACTTAAACATTTGTTTATGTTGCTTTTCAGCAGTTTGGCAGTGGGTAGCTGAGTATTTTAGAGGTGTTTGCTTTTAGATCTTAAATGGTTTTTAGACCTTTGAAAAGTTTATAAGGCCTAGGGTAGCTCAGACTCCAGGTCATAACCTAGTTTACCAAATCACCTGATGTCTTTTTTTTTTTTTTTTTTTAAGATTTTATTTATTTATTCAAGAAACAGAGAGGCAGAGACACAGGCAGAGGGAGAAGCAGGCTCCATGCTGGAAGCTGGACGTGGGACTCGATCCCGGGTCTCCAAGATCATGCCCTGGGCCGAAGGCAGCACTAAACTGCTGAGCCACTCGGGGTTGCCCTACCTGATGTCTTTTAATCTACCTTCACATTTTTCAGGAGTGATGGCTTGTGGTGGTGATCTCAAGTTTTGATGGGTATCATATCAGCCCTCCACTCAGTAAGACCAGGCAAATTCACCCTTGACTAATGTACTGTGCAAACCTTGGCCTGCTATAATACCAAGCATCAACTGATCTGAAACACTACAGAAAAGATAAAGCCATCCTGCCCCCCATCAAAACAGAAGATATTATTTGTGCCTCCCAGGCAAGAGAAGTAGCCTGATTGCAGGCAATCTCAGAAGAATTAAGAATCTGCTGATTAGTTTGACCTGTAGCTCTGCTTAAGATGCAATCAATTGGGCCCCTGGGTGGCTCGGTTGAGTGTCCAACTCGTGATTTCAGCTCAGGTCGTGATCTTAGGGTCATGAGATTGAGCCCCATGTCAGGCTCTGTGCTAAGTGTGGAGCTTGCTTGGGATTCTCTCTCTGTCTCTGCCCCTGTCCCCCTCCCCCTACAATGTGCACACAAGTGCACACTCTCTCATAAAAAAATCAGTCAGAACACCACGAATCAGGGTGTACCATGTTTCAGGTTATTTTCTAAAAACAATAATGGACAAAAGAATACAAATCCTATAATTCCCTCTCATACTGTCAAACTTTATGAAAGAACAATTTCCTACTATTGCTCCCAATCCCCAATTCTTCCCTGCTTATTGTTTCTTCACCCTGATGTATCCACCTTTTCACTGAAGCCCTGTTGTTCACCTTTACATCATTAAATCCAATCAGTGCTTATTTTTTTTTTTTTAAGATTTTATCTACCTAATCATGAGAGACACACAGAGAGGCAGAGACATAGGCAGAGGGAGAAGCAGGCTCCCCACAAGGAGCCGGATGCCAGACTCAATCCCCACCCTGGGATTACGCCCTGAGCTGAAGGTAGTTGCTCAACCGCTGAGCCACCCAGGTGACCCAGTACTTATTATCTTATCTGCTTCTAACCACTCCTTTGTGAAAATTCCCTACTCCTTTGCCTCCATGGATGCTGCTCCCTTGGTTTCCCCCCTTTTTTCCCCTGGATGTCTCTTTTGAGACCCATTCTTAGATTCTTCTTTCCCTTTCTACACCTTACCTGTCTGTGATCCCCAGTTATCCCTCTCATTTCTTTGCATTTAATATCTTTTCTTCTTGGGGACCTCCTATACATGCATTAATTCATTTAAGAAGGCACGAGCCTGGAGTGCCTGGGTGATTCAGTCAGTTAAGCATCTGCCTTTGGCTCAGGTCATGATCCCAGGGTCCTTGGATCAAGCCTTGCACTTGCTCCCTGCTCAGCGGGAAGCTTGCTTCTCCTTCTCCCTTTGCATGCTCCTCTCTCTGCTTGTGCTCTCTCTCTCTGTCAAGTAAATAAATAAAATCTTTTAAAAAAGAATATACATATAAATATATAAATATATATATATATGGGGACACCTGGGTTGCTCAGTGGTTGCCTTCAGTTCAGGGCGTGATCCTGGGGTCCTAGGATGGAGTCCCACATTGGGCTCCCTGCATGGAGCCTGCTTCTCCCTCTGCCTATGTTTCTGCCTCTCTCTCTGTGTTTCTCATGAATAAATAAATAATCTTAAAAAATATATATATGTGAGAGCATAAGGCTGATGACTACCAAATCTATTTTTCCAACCGACATCTATTATTTACAACCATTTTCCTGCTGTTATGCCTCAACGTAAACCTGTAGTCCTCAAGAAACAACAGATGTTGGCAAGGATGCAGAGACAAGGGAACCCTCTTACACTGTTGGTGGGAATGCAAATTGCAGCCACTCTGGAAAACAGTATGGATGTTCCTCCAAAAGTTAAAAGTAGAGCTACCAACAACTCAGCAATTGCACTACTAGGTATTTACTCCAAAGATACAAATGTAGGGATCTGATGGGACACCTGCACCCCAATATTTATAGCAGCGATGCCCACAATAACCAAACTATGGAAAGAGCCCAGATGTCTATCAACAGATAAATGAATAAAGATGTGTTGTATATACACAGTGGAATATTACTCAGCCACCAAAAAGAATGAAATCTTGCCACTTGCAACGATATGGATGGAACTAGAGAGTTTTATGCTAAATGAAATAATTCAAAGAAAGACGATTATCATATGATTTCACTCATGTGGAATTTAAGAAACAAAACATGAACATAGGGGAAGGGAAGGAAAAGAAAATAAGATGAAAATAGAGAGGGAGAGGGCCCCTGGGTGACTCATGGTTGAACATCTGCCTTTGGCTCAGGGCATGAGCCTGGAGTCCTAGGATCGAGTCCCATATTGGGCTCCCTGCAGGGAGCCTGCTTCTCCCTCTGCCTGTGTCTCTCATGTGTCTCTCCCTGTGTCTCTCAGGAATAAGTAAATAAAATCATAAAGAAAAGAATAGGGAGGTAAACCATAAGAGATGCTGAACTCTAGGAAACAAAAAATGAGGGTTGCTGGATGGGAGGTGGTGGGGGGATGTGGTAACTGAGAGATGGGCATGAGAGGGCATGTGATGTAATGAGCACTGGGTGTTAAACACGCAACTGATGAATCACCCCTCAACCACACCTCTTCCACAACTAATTAGCTAAGGCAGAGGCCACTCCTTAATATTCACCAGTGCCCTCCCTCATCCATGACTCTAGTCCTGCCTTAAAGTCTTCATCCATTTTATCCAGGCCTAACTGCTGTAGTATTTTAAGAAACCTTCCAGTCTCCAGTGGATCCTGTCTAATTCATCCTTCCAGCCCACTGCCAGAATGTTCCTAAATGGCAAGATGTATCAAGTTAGGCACCCCCCCTTGGAAAAAAAAGCCTTCTGGATATTCTCCATAGCCTTTAGTTTTAAAATTAAACTCCTCAACTTAAGACAAGGGTTTTCATGATCAGGCTTCTGCTGATAGAGGAACTCAGCTTTATCTCCAATCACCTTGTTCTCCCACTGCTGAGTCACACCAATTTATACCTTCTGCACTCCTTAAACCTCTCCATCTTTAAACGTGCTATTCTTCCTGCCAAGTGTATCCTTATCACTTTTCACTCCTAACTTCTTTTTTTTTTCTTAATGATTTTATTTATTTATTCATGAGAGACACACAGAGAGAGGCATAGGCAGAGGGAGAAGCAGGCTCCCCATGGGAAGTCCGATGTGGGACTTGATCCCAGGACCTCAGAATCATGACCTGAGCCAAAGGCAGATACTCAACCACTGAGCCACCCAGGTGCCCCTCACTCCTAACTTCTTTTAATGTAAGCAAGAAGACTGGGAGGAGGCATAAGTGGAGCTCTGGAAGGATAGTAATGTTCTACTTCTGGATCTTGGTGTTTGTCATACATTCATGAAAATTTTCAGAGTGTCATTTGTGATTCATGCACTTTTCTCTATGTGCATAATATTTACATTTTTAAAAATATTTAAAACTTAAAAATATTAAGATCCTGGCTATTCTGTTCTGGGAAGCCTTCTTTGGAACTTTAAACTAATTAAAACAACTTCCTCCACATGTCAGCGTGTTTGAGTCAAATTGTATGTAATTGTGGATTGGTAGCCTCTCTTTTCTAGGACTTTTTTTTATTTTTTTTAAGATTTTATTTATTTATTCATGAGAGACAGAGAGAGAGAGAGGCAGAGACACAGGCAGAGGGAGAAGCAGACTCCACGCAGGGAGCCCAATGCAGGACTCCATCCCGGGACTCCAGGATCATGCCCTGGGCCGAAGGCAGGTGCTAAACCACTGAGCCACCCAGGGATTCCCTCTAGGAGCTTTTTAAGGGTAAAGACTATTTCTCATTAACCTTGTAGCATGATCACCCACCACAGTGTTTGACAAAATAGTAGGTGCTCAAAAGATAGATGATACAGAAACAGATGACTCTTCTCCTTCTGCTTTGAAGGAGACATGGCCACCCTGACCAGTCATAGTCAATAGAAAATGGAGCTCGATTCCAGAGTTTTGAGACAGAGCTCTGTTCCTACCAAAATCAGTGATTTTTACTAGACTACTGAAGAGTTAAGCTAAGATTGAGTAGAGGAGAATCAAGATGGAAATATTGAGAATGAGTAGACACAGATTCAAAGCCTAGAACAACAGAGATTAGAACTGAGATGATTCAATGACACTGAATTTAGAGCACAGACAGGACAGAAATAAGCCAAGGGGGTCCTGGTAATGGTGAGAAACACAAGCTGGCGTTGGGCTTTGAGTGTAGAATTAAAGTGTTACTCCTGCATGAGTCATGCTGGCTTATGGGATCATTGGATAAAGAGACAGGTTAGGCAAGGATGGGGCCACTGGGTGAGACCGTGGGGCCCAGGTATGATGTATTTCTCTCAAATACAACTATTTTTGAAGAGCAACACTCCAGTCACTGTAGAAACCTGTGATTTGCTTTTCATTCACTCTTCCTTTGCAACATTCACATCTAATCACTTGTCTCTTCAAAGTCTACAGACTGGTTCATGCCTCTCATTTCTAATTCCTATGGACAGCACCTTGGTAGGAACATGTTTTAAACAGCCCAGGAGATAGTTGAGGCAATTAAATTGTCCCTCTTTGGGGAATTTGAAAAAATTGCCAAGTAGCCATAATGTTTATGAATAAAACAACAACAACAACAACAATAAAAACAGAAGATGGAAGCATCCAAGAGGGATTGTATGCAAGTTCAAGTATTATGGAACAGAAACTTGGAGTAGAGGAAGTAAGACAATTAGAGAGGTGAACAGGGTTGCCTGGCTGGCTCAGTCCATGGAATGTGCAGCTCTTGATCTTGAGGTTGTGAGTTCAAGCCCCACCTTGGGTGTAGAGATCACTTAAGATAAAATCTTAAAAATATATATATATAAATAAGGGAGATGAACAGAGCGAACACTTAGGGGGGAAAAGGAGACTCTAAGAGAGACAGAGGCCATGTGTTCCCTGAAAAAGAGAGAAAGTAGTCAGTCACTAGAACCCTATCAGTTGCTAGTGAAACCATCTCACTTTTCCAGTTAGCCTACCTGTGACTGAAATAAGTCTCCTTTTTATGTGTAAATTGAGCCAGTCTCTGCAACTAAGTGGGTTACATTAATACAAGTAAGCTTCAGAATCACAGGTACCTAAATTTGAATCTACTTTGGGGGTACCTTGGTGACTCAGTTGGTTAAGCATCTGCTTTCAGCTCAGGCCTTGATCCCAAGTACTGCATCGGGCTCCCTGCTCCATGGGGAGCCTCCTTCTCCCTCTGCCTCTGTGTCTCTTATGAATAAAAAAATCAACCAATCAACCAATCAATCAATCAATCACTTTGGTAGCTGACCGTGGGACTATAATGTAGTGACCGAGGTAATGTGTAAAGCAATTAGAGCCACTACAGGTTATAAGGTCTGCACTCAAAGATGGTAACTGTGGGGGCGCCTGAGTAGCTCAGTCAGTTAAGCATATGACTTCAGCTCAGATCATGATCTTAGGGTCCTGGTCCCAGGGTCCTGGGGTAAGCCCCCACACTCAGCAGTGAGTCTGCTTCTTGTTTCTAATTCTGTCCCTCCCCCAGCTTGTGCACGCTCTCTCTCAAATAAATACATTAAAAAAAATCTTTAAAAAACTTTAAAAATGGTAACTGTGATATGTGTTTTTTTTGTTTTTGTTCTTTACGTATACATCCTGTGACATGTTTTTGTGAGTCAATTTGGCTTGGTCCCAGTTATTCAAAGACTAACCCTGGTGTTACTCTGGGATATTCTGTTGATAAGCCTAGAGTCCATAATCAGTGGACGGTAAGATTCCTAGATAATCTGGGTGGGCCTAATTCAATTAGTTTAAAGGATATAAGAACAGAACTGAGGCTTCCACAGAGAAATTTACCTGAGGACTAAAGCATTGGTTTCTGCCCTAAAGCTCCTGCTTGTCTTCGTGGTGGCCAGCGCAGATTCCAGATCCCAGCCTCTGCAAAGGCCTGCAATCACGTAAGCCAACTCCTTAATGTAGATCTCCTTCTCTTTCTCTCGGCGAGCTCCAACTAAGACTCGTACAGATCGCTGAACCCTCAAAACATGTTTCATAAATCACTGGTAGTAGAAGAAAGCTTTTAGACGTTGAAAGACCCATGCCTCTCCTAGACTTATTTTATTGGAATTATCTCAATTCCTTAGTGGTGGAATAGTCTATGTTAGTAGATAAACATAGGAGAATATGAAGTAATAAATACGAGTCCTAAATTTTAAATGGTATTCTCCTCGCTTCAATTTTAATTATTCAAACTTTAGAATTACATTTCTTTTGTTGAAATATACAAAATAAAAGTGAAAGTTCCCTCTCCCCTGCCTTCCCATCCAATTTTTCTCTTTGGATGTAATCACAGCTCATAGTTTGGATTTTATCTATGCAGCACTTTTGCTAACCAAGTATCTATATAAATATATGTATATATGGAAGTTCAATGTAGACATATATGCATATTTAAGCATAAATGAGATCAACCTATACAAAGTGTTTTGAAACAATTGTTTTTTCACTTATTAATGGTGCTTTGGATATTTTTTTATGTCTGTTTTACTGGCTGCTTGGAGTTTATTTTCTATTTGGTGCAGGGCACATGGTTACAAGGTGTCAGAAGAACTTTTGTGTGGCTTGGATAGTAAAGAGTAGAGTTCTCTCAACTCCCTTTTTGGTATTTAGCTGTTTTGATATAAAAGTACTCAACTGCTTCTGCTGGCTGCAGCCTGACTACTCTACGGGGAGGGGAGCGGTGGGGAGGAGTTCTGATAAGCCTAGCATCTTCTGAAACCTAGTGGCTGGTCTTGGCCACTCAGGACTGGGGCCCAGTGTTGGCCTTGTCAGGCTGGCCACTGGGCCGCTTCCTCATGGCTTCCAGAGCCATGTCACAGGTGATGGAACCACTGGAGGCCTGGGAAGAGTCTTCAGCCTTCTGGGTACCTCAACTCTAGAGCCACGAATGGGAAAGTGAACTTCCGGTAAAAGAAGCTGCTTGTCCCCAGGGACCCTGGTCAGCATAGGGAGATGGGAATGGTGAGAGATGGCTTCTCCAGGATGCCCTGCCTTCCGCAGGAGCTGTTGATGGAAGTAGAACCCTCCGTGGCTTGGGTAATAGTCCTGGGTGGCCATGATCCAGATTCTGGAGTGGGGGCTGGATGACATACTGTCCCTGTGCACTGGTGGAAATCTTAGGCGACCCCTCGTGGGCCTTTCCTCTGGATGGCAGGTGGTGGGGACCAGGAACCAGGACCCTAGGACACAGCCCACTTGCAGGGAGACAGGAAAAGCCTGCTGGATCACCTAGGTTTAGGCAGGTCCTGTCTTTTTCTATATACACTTATGTAGCTTTACAGTATTCTTTAAAAATATATATATTTTGGGCCCCTTGGTGGCTCAGTGGTTGAGTGTCTGCCTTTGGCTCAGGTCATGATCCTGGGGTCCTGGGATCTCTGCCTCTCTCTGTGGCTCTCATAAATAAATAAAATCTTTAAAAAAAATAAAATCTTTAAAAGAAAAAAGTTATTTTATTTAGAACACAAGTGAGGGAAGAGGAAAAGAGAGGGAGAGAGGCTCTCAAGCCCACTCCAGACACAGCAGGAGCTGCTAGGGGTTAGATCTCACCGCCTTGATATGGAGACCTGAGCTGAAACCAAGAGTCTGGTGCTTAATGGACTGAGCCCACCCAGGGAGCCTCACAGTATCGGGACTCTAAATTATAGACTCCTCTAAGTATGGATGTTCTATGCTTACACATTCCACTACTGGCTTTGTTATTTACAATTTCTCCCTACTACAGGGTTGGTTTGTACATATCTTTGTATATATAATCTTGGGTACATCTAAGAGATTTTTTTCAAGTTAGTTTCCAAGGAATGAAATCGCAAAGTTAAAGGTAATAGGTATTTAAAATACTATATAAGTTGCTTCTCCCACCAAAAATACATAGGATTAACAATTTCATCATAGTGATATCAATGTTTAAAATATGTAACAGAATTTATAAAGGTCACTCTTGAACCATTCATCACTTTATTCACAGAGATTTTTGGAAATATACTAAAGTATTTAACGTTTCCCCCACCGTCCTGGTAAATTTCAACCTCTTCTATCAATTTTTTTCTTATTTATTCAACCTACAATGATCTCTTCCTTCTAGAAATCCAAAGCATTATTGTTAACACTTATTTGTCACTAAGTCATACAGTGACTGGCTTCTCAAGCTGCATTGTAGTTGCACCGTTTAACTTCCAAAAGTTAGAACAACTATAGAGTTGTGCCCAAGGGTGGTTCAGTGGACTGTGTTGGACTCTTGATTCTGGCTCAGGTCATGATCTTGGGGTCGTGAGATGGAGCCCTGCATTGGGCTCCCCACTCACTGGGGAGTCGGCTTGAGGTTTTCTCCCTCTCCATCTGGCCCTCCCCACACTCAAATAAATAAATAAAATCATTTATTTATTTATTTATTTATTTATTTATTTATTTATTTATTTTTAAACTTTTTATTTATTTATGATAGTCACAGAGAGAGAGAGAGGCAGAGACATAGGCAGAGGGAGAAGCAGACTCCATGCACTGGGAGCCCGACGTGGGATTCGATCCCGGGTCTCCAGGATTGCGCCCTGGGCCAAAGGCAGGCGCTAAACCACTGCGCCACCCAGGGATCCCCAATAAAATCTTTTTTAAAAAATGTGGCCAAGACTATGGGGAAAAAAAATCAGTCAAATTAGCGAGGAGATTAGTTAAATCCAATCAAGTAGTGAAAGAAGTTAGCTGCAACAGGATATCAAATTCCATCTACCCAAATTGGGTAACTACCATTTACTTGCTGAGAGTACTTAGGGATCTCCTGTTGACAAATCAACACTATAAAAGGGCTGGTATTCTATTCTATTCCAATAGAATAAACTTGGAGCTTTGTAGTTCTCGAGATTCCACTTCTCAGTGAAATTACTGAGAATTAGTGAATATCATGACTATTGCAATAGACTAAGGTGTTGGTAGCTCCAACTAAGATATGCCAATGGCCTCCATCCAGAGACAATAAATAACACGTCTCTTGTAGTTGAACGAGTGGGATTTATTACTCTTGCCGTGAGGAACAATCCACATAATGGGGAGCTATATTAGCCATAAAGTGTCTCAGTAAGAGAAACACCCTCTCATTGAGACACTTCATGACTATGAATCTTATTACAGAATTTGGGCTTTGGTTTGGCGATTTGAGGGAGAGGCTAGGAAAATGGGGATTTGTTAGATTAGAAATTGTGAGAGAATTAGGTCAGTTCTATAATTGGGTGTGTCCCATCTTTCGGGCGGGCTGACTAGACAAGGATAAAACTGTAATTGGTAAAGAAGTAGCAATTTCTTTCCAGCCAAGAGAGGTGGTGTTTGGTATTTTGCCGGTGGCTCAGACAAATTATGAAATGGTTTTGCTCTCTCTCATTTTATCAGTCTGAGTAATCTTGTCTGAGGTTGGTATTTTGTGAGATTGTTTATGTCCATCAGAAAAATAACAATGACCTGGTTTCTAGAAGTGTCAAGCCAGCTTTGAACTATTAGAGGCTTTTTTTGTTTTTGTTTTTCTCTTTCTTAGTTACTAGTAGAGGGGAAAGAGAAAAGTAAATAAATTCAAGAAGTATTTAGCATACAAAGTCAATAGGACCATATACGGGGGCGCCGAGGGTGATGTCAAGGGTGATTTCTAGGTTTCTATCCTGCAAACGAAAAGGGTAGCAAAGCTAATCACTAAGATAGTACCAGCTTTGTGTTATCTTCTAATTTAATACTTACCAAAAATATGTAAAAAGTTCATATTATCATACCCATATAGAGATCAGAAATTAAGGCTATAAAGGGGTTAAATATATCTTGCCCACTGTTACATAGAAACAGAATTCAAATTCAAGGTCGCCTGACTCAAATCATACCGACTTGTCTTAATTGAGATAAGATTCACAAAACATAAAATTTACATTTGTAAGTCCTTTTATAAATTCACACAGGTGTAAATTTTAGCTCTCTAAAATACACACAATTTAGTGGGTTTTAGTACATTCGGAATGTTTTGCAACCGTCACCACCATTGAGTTGCATTGAATTGTAGACCATTTTCGTCACCCCCAAGAGAAACTCCATATGCGATAAGTAATTCCCATACCCTTCTCCCTCTTGCCCCTGGCAACCACTGATCTTTCTGTCTCTGTGGGGTTACGTGTTCTGGACATTTCGTAGAAATGGAACCATGAAATGTGGCATTTTGTGTCTGGCTTTCCTTCCGTTGGCACGATGTTTTCAAGATTCATCCACATTGTAGCATGTGTCTGCTTCATTCCTTTTTATGACTGAATAAAATAGTGTTGTATGGATATAGCACCTTTGTTTTATCTACCCATCACTTGACGGACACTTCATGTTTCCAAATTTTTGGCTTTTAGGAATACTCCTGCTGTAAATATTCATGTATGCGTTTTTGTTTCAAAACTCAAGAGTTTAATCTCTTGGATATATACCTAGAGGTGGAACTGCTGGGTTATATAATAATTCAATGTTTAGGTTTTGAGGAACCATGATAGCAGCTGCACAGCTGCACATTTCCACCGGTAAATATATGGAAGGTTTCAGTTTCTCCACATTCTTAATTGTTTTTGCTGTTGTTGATAGCCTCCTAATAGTAAGAGTGGAATCTGATTGTGGCCTTGATTTGCATTTCCCTAGTGACTAAGGATGTTGAGTACCTTTCATGTGCTTATTACCCATTTGTATATTTTTGGAAAATGTGTATTCAAATCTTTTGGTCATTTTTAAGTTAGGTTTTTTATGTTCTAAGAGTTCTTTGTGTATTCTGTCTACTAGACTCCTACTGGGTATATTATTTATAAATATTTTCTCCCATTTTGCAAGTTGTCTTTTCACTTCTTACTACTGCCTTTGTACAAAAGCTTTTAATTTTAACGAATCCAATTTCTCTATATTTTTCCTTCTGTTGCTTGACTTGTCATATCCAAGGTTGTGAATATTTTCACCTATGTTTCCCTCTAAGGGTTTTATAGTTTTAGTTCTTAAATGTAGGTATTTGGTAAATTTTGAGTTGACTTTTGTATAAAGTATGTGGTAGAGATCCAAAGTAATTCTTTTGCATATAGATATCCAGTTGTCCCAGCACCGTTTGCTGAAAAGGATTATTCTTTCTCCTATTGACTGGTCCGGGCACCTGTTTGAGTGAATGCACAACACAACTGTGTATTTAATTTGTCCTGTGGATCTACTTATCAGCATTGCAAGAGTTGCTAGGTAATAAGTGCACAGTGAGGGCAGCCTGGGTGGCTCAGTGGTTTGGCCCCACCTTCAGCCCAGGGTGTGATCCTGGGGACCTGGGATCGAGTCCCACATCGGGCTCCCTGCGTGGAGCCTGCTTCTCCCTTGCCTGTGTCTCTACCTCTCTTCTCTCTGTGTCTCTCATGAATAAATAAATAAAATCTTTAAAAAAAAATAAGTGCACAGTGATGGTTATATTGACTATTTTTCTCACAGTCAAGGACAGTTGTTATGAATAGGCACTCTCTGCCATACTGGCTCCCTACATTTTGCTGGATAAAACACTATTTCTTTGCAACGTTCTGCCATCCTTCCTTTCCAAATATTCTTTTTTTTTTTATTTTTTAATTTTTTATCATACTCTCTTACACAGTGAGCATTTCTTTGAGAGAAGCATCACATACATACAAAAAATAGGAAAGGTTGGCCTGGTTGGCATTGTTCAAGTTAAGAGACCCACTGGAGAGAACTGATTTTTCTCTTCTCAACATTGAGACAACTCCTTTCCAAGTGTTACCTAATCTTATATGTGAAATTTGTGGTTGTGGTTTCTGACCTACTGACTTCTTTAAAGGGATTTATGTTTCCAGATGTGTCAGTTGAGGCATCAACTAATTTTAGAGTGTCTTCTTCACAGTCCTCATATTCATTTCAAGAACCTTTATTATAAAATAGCCTGAAGGTGATCATGCATATTTTATACCAAGAAAAATTGTCTTATGTACAAACGAAAACATATCTCAGACAATGAAAACATACAGCACATGCTTATATATTAATGCCTTTGTTAGATGTTTTGGGATTACGATCCCTCAGGTCCTTTCATTAGGAGGTCTATAGAGATCATGGACTGGTAAAAGTTTGTTCACTTGAAAGCGAGCTCCAAAGGAAGAGTAGAAAAATCTATCACTAATATTGAGAACTCCGTCTGAATCAAATAACAAAGGATACATATTATAAAAACATTTGATCTTCTCACCATGCTTTTAAGGTTTGTTTCCTCCCCGCCTAAGAGTCTTAGAACAGGACACTTTCGGTGCTCCCCGACCCTGCAATTCGGTCATTTCCCAGTAGGGGACGCTGTTGCATCAAAAACTGCACCACTTGCAGCCTATAACCCTGTTGGGCCTCAGTTCCTTCTGTACTTTCAAGACTTGTTTCTTTTTTTACAAAGTCCTGTATATGAATATTTTCCTCTCTAGACTTTGAGAAAGTGAGAGTTGAAGAAAAACAGAATTCTTGAGATTATCCTTTTACCCACTGTCCTCAGAGATGGTTCACTGTATGTGACATTCTTGGAGGTTGGTATCAAAGTCCCAAAGTACGAAATGCATCTCGTAAGTCATCAACCTCATACAGGGGCTGTTGAGAAAGAGAAATAAACTGAGTGGATGAATTTGTAACATTTTGTTGGGCAGTAAATTCTGGGGAATAGGAAAAGGAGAGGCTAGAATCCTACCAGGAGAAAACCACAATCCTGCGGGGAGTCTCAAGGAGACGCTTGTGGGTGATGAGAGGGGACCCGAAGGGCTGTCGGCAGAGGGCTCCGAGTCGTGAAACAACAGATGAGCAAACTCAGAGGTGGGAGAAAGGACTATAAGGCATACAATGAGGGGGAAAAGAGATACCCACACACTCATGCACAGATGACAATGTAAAGAATGTAAGAGAGGAAAATAGAAGTAGCTCCAGGAAAAGATGGCTTTGGAGAGAGAAAGAAAACGAGAAGCAAAGAAGCCCCTTACCAAAAGAATGCGTCGAAGCTGTCTGGATAGTCGAACGGAATTTTCGTGCAACCCCTCCCAGGCTTTGAAAGTTTTTTCACGATTTTCCACAAAAGTATTCCAGCAATAAAAATAATCTTTAAAAAGGTAGGGGAACGGGGCAGAAGATAGTTCAGATCCCACACGTAGAGGAAAGAAAGGGAACCCTGCCCCAACCCCTTCTAAGTCGCATTTCCCCCAAAGCCTAGTATCCAAGCCCTTAATGCCCTTCCTCCTGTTCCCGTCCGGGTTTTGGCTGAATTCTGCGCCCCCCCCGGCCCCCCGCCCCGGCCCCCAATTTTCCGCGGTCTGAGCTGCGGTCCCGAACCGCCAGGTCCCCCGCGCACCCTTGAAGGTCATGATGGCGATCTGGACGCCCGCCCGGTGCAGCCGCCGCAGCCCCTCGGGCTCCGCCTTGCGGTCCTCGCAGAAGTAGAGGCGCGCGGCGAAGATCCTGAGGCTGAGGTTGGGGTACCCGCGCAGGAAGTCCGCCACGTGCCGCGCGCAGTCGTAGCAGGGGCTCCAGGACGTGAACCAGGTGACGCGGTAGCACCGGCCGGGGTCCAGGTCCCAGTCGGAGATGTAGCGGAGGAAGAGCAGCTCCACGTGGCAGCCCGACTGCGGACAGAGCAGGGGTGGGGGCGTTTACCGGCCTCGCCGGCGTGCGGGGGCTTTACGGTCCCTCGTTCCTCTGCCTCCCACGGTCGCCTTTTTTGGGGTGTCTGCCCTTTGGGGGGGCTTTAGGTTACAAAAGGGCTATGCATTTTCTGTGGAGCAGAAAAGCAGGAGGATGAGATGCATCTGTCTAAAGTAGCATCGCACTATCCGGAGTTTGGAGTGCTGGCCTGCCACGTCCCCACCCCCCCACCCCCTTTTTTTTGTTCTTTTTTTTTTTTTTTTTTTTTTTTTTTTGCGCCTTTGAGGAGAAAGAAAATGTTCTGGAAGGGCCCAGGGCTGTAAAACATTGCGGAAATACACCAGACCACTGGTGGAGGCAGGAAACAGGCTGGGAGGACTGAAAGGGGTAAAGTAGGCTATGCTCAGGCCAACAGAGGGGTTTGTAAGAGAAATAATAGGCGCTGCTCTGGGTTCAGAACCAATTAAATAAGGTGTTTGCTATCCTGTGATCCCTGGGATTGTAATATAATCGCGCAATAGTGAGCTATAGCAAGTCTGCTTAGTATCGCAGAAAAGTCGTTAGTCCTAGAATCTGAAGATCTAGGTCCATTTCCTTGGCATCACCACTCCGGTGAGTGGGACAACTCACCCAACTCTTGAATCTTCTAAGTCCTTACCAGTAAAATGGGCTGGTATCGTGGCGATTAAATGAGAAGGATCAAAGGGTTGGTAACAGCAAAGCCTTCTCTACTTAGAATGTGTCACCAAACAGGAAAGAGATTAGAATGTGGAGCAATTGCAGTGAGCTAATTTACACAATACAAATGGGGGCAAAGGAAATTGAATAGTAAGATAAACACTTTAAGAGGAGAGCCAGACAACGTTCTTCTACCTATGGATTCTTCCCTGGATCCCACCAAAATCAGATGTCACTGCCTGTTTTGAGACAGAAAATATTTATTGGCAGAAGCTTATGGAAACCCATCTGAACATGGTGAAGTCGCTTGGAAATGTAATTCTCTGATCTCCTAGATGCTGAGATTGATTTAACTAATCAACCAGTCGCAGCTTCCGTGGTATTCTAGGTCTCACCATACTGAATGCACTCCTTGGCCTACGGTCTATTTGAGCAAGAGGGACTGGAAATTATTTGGAAAACAGAATTGAGTCATTAATTGTTCCTTTTCCTTAATTCTCAAAAATTCTTAAAAACTTGTTTTTACATTTAAACTTTAGCTTGAAATGAGCTGATAACATTTTTCCAAACCAAAAGGCTCTTGCGTTTGATTTCCTTAATCTCAAAGGTAGTTTGGATGCTGGGGAAAGGGAAGGAAAATTTGGGGGCAGTTACTCTTGGCACTGATGCAAGGTATGGCAGTAACGTGCCAACATGATTGGGGAGGACATAAGATGGCATGCTTTGGGGCATACCTAATGTAATTCCATGGACATATAAAAAACAAAGATTTGAGGAATCTAGTGGAGACCTAAACCTGAAACAGCTGAAAAGCTGCGGATGGTTCTGAAAGAGCCTGCAGTCTAGCTTGGAAGCAAATAACTGATACCTTGTTTCGAAGGTGACCAAAGTCCAGAGAAAAGGAGGTGGCACTATCCCGCCGCTTCACCACGTAGCACAAGTAAGTCTCATGGCGACCCTTCGCCCAGCGGACATTCTTGAAATGGTAAAGAAACTTCCTCTGCTTCATCAGGAGGCTGTGGATGAGGAGAGGGAGGGACATGCAGAAGCACAGCTCATTCTCTGGTCACTCCTGGCTTTTCTTCAGCTTTTTAAAAAAATCTGTGATGGCTTGAGCCAAACCAGAGAAGATTCTCTTCCTTACTTGGCTGGCTGCGTGAGACCTACTGAACTTGGAACCCTTTTAGTGCTTATATTTAAGACCAAAGGACAGGTAGTCAGAACCCCCAAACCATAGGAACTCACAGGACCGTCTGCTCCCACAGCTGTCCGTTAGATGTGGACAACTTGGACACTTATGAACTTGGTCCTCGGTTCTATAATTATTTTTTCAGAGATCTCCCCCTCCCCAACTCTACCTAAATGTCCAATAGGCACTTCAGACTCAACATGGTCAATACAGTAGTCCTAAACTGTCCCCTGTCCTGACCTTCCTGTCTCCTTACTTTTCCATCTCAAGTAACCAGGCTCAAAGCTTGGGGTCATCTATGATTCTTCTCCTTCTTTGTTCCTCATATTTAAGTAATGATCTAAATTTGATGCAAATTTCCAAATATTTATTTTTTTCTAGTATTTTTATTTTTTACTTTTATTTTTTAAGATTTTATTTATTTGAGAGTGTGAGAAAGGGAGTATGAGAGGGAGGAGGGTGTGAGGGAGAAGCAGACTCCCCATTGAGCAGGGAGCCCGGTGTGGGGCTTGATCCTGGGACTCTAGAATCATGACTCAGGCTGAAGGCAGATGCCCAACTAACTGAGCTACCCAGGTGCCCCAGTATTTTTATTTTTTATTTCATTTGAGTTTTTAAAATATTTTATTTGAGAGACAGTGCCCACAAGCAGGGGGGAGGGACAAAGGGAGAAGGAGAAGCAGACTCCCCGCTGAGCAGGGAGCCCAATGCAGGGCTCCATCCCAGGATCCTGGGATCAGCACCACCTGAGCCACCCAGATGCCTCAGTATTTTTATTTTTTAAACGTCCGAATATTTCTTGAGTTTGTACCTACACTATTTCCTGTTTTCTGCTTCCATCCAAGCCCACACCTTCTTTCTATCTCTTGTCCTGGCCTCTCAGTTGATCTGTCTGCCCCTAGTCCCTCAGAAAGAATATTCTCCATGCTGTGCCAGAGTGATCTCACAAAAACCCAGGAGTGACCATGTTATTTCTATGCTGAAAATCCCTAGTGAATTTCTTCTGCTCACAGGATAAATCCCAAATTCTGATGTGGTATTTAGGCCAGTTTTTACATTTGATCATCAATCTGCATTTCTAGCCTCCTTTCCCACTACTTTTCCCCTTCCCGTCCCTGTCTGCTGTTGGCTGTACAGCCGAATCCCTGGCACTGGTGTCTGATTCTGAGGCTTTTTCTTTCCAGTCACCTTGTTGCTGTACTTGCTCTCAGTGAATGCTTTCCTACCTTTTGCCACTGGACAAAACTCAGATCCTTCAAAGCTGGCTCACAGTTCAACTCTTCTTTCTCACTACTACTATTCCAAAATTTCTAGGCAAAAAATCAAACACTAGTAGCAACAAAAAACTCTCCTGTACTTTTTGTTTTCCAGGTTATCCCTATCAAAGCCCTCATGTTCTGTCACAAGTTGATCACTGACATCTGTCTCCCCAATTAAACTGTGTTCAGAGGCACAAAGTGTCACTTTATGAGAAAGATTTCTTTTAATATAAGAGTAATACTTGACTGTTGTTAACTTGTATAACACAAAAAGTTGGAGGTTTTATGTGTAAAAAAATTTTTTAGAGGTTTTATTTAATTATTCATGTGAGACAGAGAGAGGCAGAGACACAGACAGAGGGAGAAGCAGGCTCGATGCAGGGAGCCTGATGTCGGAGTTGATCTCAGGACCGGGATCACGCCCTGAGCCAAAGGCAGATGCCCAACTTCTGAGCCACCTGGCATCCCTATATGTAAAAATATTAAAGAATTAAAATTTAGGGGCATCTGGGTGGCTCTATCGGTTAAGCATCTGACCCTTGATTTTGACTGAGGTCATGATCTCAGGGTTGTGAGATCAAGCCCACATTGGGCTCCCCACTCAGTGGGGAGTCTGCTTAAGAGTCTCTCTCTTTCCCTCTGCCATTCCCTCCCACAACTAGCACACACACACACTCTCAAAACCGTTAAAAAATTTTATATTTAAAAAATCTAAAATTTAAGATACAGTGTCTAAAGATATTTGGATGTATCTAATGACAGTTACTATTAGAATTTTTGTTTTCCTGGGAATCGCTGGGTGGCTCAGCGGTTCAGCGCCTGCCTTTGGCCCAGTGCATGATCCTGGAGTCCTGGAATTGAGTCCCACATCGGGTTCCCTGCATGGAGCCTGCATCTCCCTCTGCCTGTGTCTCTGCCTCTCTCTCTCTCTCATCTCTCTCTCTCTCATGAATAAATAAATAAAATCTTTAAGAAAAATTTTTTTGTTTTCCTAATCTTTTTACAGGCATGTTTACATGATTTTGATTATACTGATTTTGTATGCAATTTTGCATTGTTTTTTTTTTTTAAGATTTTATTTATTTATTCATGAGAGACACAGAGAGAGAGAGAGAGAGAGAGAGAGGCAGAGACACAGGCAGAGGGAGAAGCAGGCTCCGTGCAGGGAGCCCAACGTGGGACCGATCCTGAGGCCCCAGGATCACACCCTGGGCTGAAGGTGGCGTTAAACCACCAAGCTGCGGGGGCTGCCCACATTCTGTTTTTTAACTTGGCAACATAATCTAAATATTACTCTGTGTTGCTCACATGCAGGGACTGGTTGCTCTAGCTTCCTCATGCCTAACCGTGTTTTGCATGTCATATGCACTAAATTGAACTGAATCTGTGGCAATACTCTCGACTAACCAAAGTTTCTTTGCAGTTGTGGATATAACAACCTATACAGTGTGGTTGATACCAAAGCCCTAATGATGTCTCTGGTGTTTGTCCCAGGTCTTTTCCAGAAATGTATTTATCAAGTTGTGGAGGTAATGCTGCCACCTAATGGCATTGGCCAGAAGTGCAGTAAACTTGTAAAAGTGAAGACCTAAGAAGGATTTGAATACGGTTTGCTGGCAAGAGAATTGAAACTTTTTTTACCTTTATTTATTTTTTTAACATTGAGGTATAATTTACATATGCCACCAATTTAAAATGTGTGATTTTATGAGTACTGGCAAATGTAAACACCCAAACTGCAACCACAGAACATTTCCAGAGCACTCCTCCCCACAGTTTGCTCATTCACCTTTTCAATCAGTTCTTCCCCACTCCCCTAGGCAACCACTAATCTGCTTTCTGTAACTTTACATTACTATCCACTTCCTAGAAGTCATTACAAGTCCTACATTATCTCTTCCTTTGTGTCTGACTTCTTTCACTTATCATAATGACTTTGGAATTCTTTTATAGTGTTGCATGTGTCAGTAGTTGGATCCTTTTTACTGCAAAGTAATATTCCATTACATGGCTATTGCACATTTATCCATTCACCTGTAGATGGACAGTTGGGTTGTTTCCACTTTGGGGCTATTGTGAATAAAGTTTCTACAAACATGGAGCAGCCTTAGGGCATACATATGTTGAGAATTAATTTTTATGTACTGCATGTGATAGGCCCTGAATTTAAAAGTTAAATACCCAAGCATCCACCTTATTAGGTAAGCAAGGATGAGCTTTTTATAGCTGTCTCAATTTAAATGTCGCGCTTCACACACATGAAGCTTATTGAAATACACTTTAAGTCCTCAGAGAACTAGATTTTGTCATCAGTATACACATATCAAACATTATAAAAATTGTTTAATATTTTTTTAGAATTAAAAGTTAGCAGGAATCTGAAATGAATGCTAACAATGATCTAATAACTATTGGCTTTAATTTAAAATGATAATTTTACTGCTTGCTTTGGCAGCACATATACTAAAATTGGAATGATACTGAGAAGATTATCATGGCCCCTGTGCAAGGATGACATGCAAATTCATGAGGCATCCCATATTTTTTTACCAAGATCATAAGTTTTGATGGTGAAAACATGACAATAAATTTTCATATACCAAAATATAAAATAAAATACAACAAATTGATACTTTTGTAGTAATCATCATAGCACTTACCACCATTACTATTACTGTTGTGACATAATTAGCAAATAATCCTTAGCATATATAAACCGAATGCATATTAAGTGCTTAATACAGCAGTAAAAGGGAACAGAATCTCTTGGAGCTCAGTTTTAAGTAGATTAAGCATCATTCCTTACTGATAAATTTCTTTAAACAGGTAATCTACCCTCCTAGGCTATATGGCTGAGAAAGGGATGGAAACGGGTACTGTATAATGCACACCAGGCCATACGAAGATGATCTACTACTTGGAGAAAGAAAAGGTGTTCTGGGAGTATAGGAAAGGACATGGCATAGGTCAGGGAATTCAGATGGACTTTTGCCTTCTGCCTTACATGAAAATATGTAGGTATTGTTTCTATCAGAAGTGATCAGTCACAGTGAAGCAGATTGGTTGACTATGATCCTTTAATTAACTTCCTTGGTCCAATCACTTTCCTTCAACTATAGCTAGGAGCCGGGTTTCAAGTACCCTGTTCTCTTAGTTTCTCTTTTGGGTACAAAGGACTTTGTAGAGGCAGTTTTTCAAGCTCACAGGTTGACAGCTGCTCTAGACAGCTGTGTTCTGTGAGGCAGAACATTGCCGCATCCCCAGCAACGCAGACCAGAGACAAATGGGTTAAAAATAATCGTGACCAAGTCCTCTCCTGTGGTGTGCCATCACTAATGCCCTCTGTAGGTCTTATTTTCCCTAATCATAATTATGTATTTCCCTTTTTGTCCTGTTGAATCTCATCTTTTTCCCTTTTGCCTTTGAATTCCAACTATTAATCATTGCTTTGCAT
The DNA here is from genome assembly GCF_003254725.2 of Canis lupus dingo. Classification (NCBI taxonomy): domain Eukaryota; kingdom Metazoa; phylum Chordata; class Mammalia; order Carnivora; family Canidae; genus Canis; species Canis lupus. Next base: position 37,285,243 of record NC_064269.1, on the reverse strand, counting down.
TTCATTAAGTACAAATATTTTCATTGAACCCTTTGCCTCTGATTTATACCTCAGATTAATTTTCAAAGTCTCAGTGCAAGCTGGGCAGACATTTAACATTTTTACCCAAGAAAATTTTCTGAAGAAAATTTAGGCTTCCATTAAAAAATCATAATTCTGGTGGCACTTGGCTGGCTCAGCCAGTGGAGCGTGCAACTCTTGATCTCAGGTTTGTCAGTTCGAACCCATCTGTTGGGTGTACAGATTACTTCAAAATACAATCTTTAAGAAAAAAAAGCCTTAATTTAGTAGTGTAATTTCTTTGTGAAGGAGTTAAATTGAGTTAAAGTATATGGATTAGATAGGACTCTCATGTTTGTAGTAATCATAAAAGCAGGAATAAAATAAGTTGTGATAATTGTCATAAACTGCATGTGAAAATCTTACAAAATACATTTTAAGAAATAAGTTGAGGGGATGCCTGGGTGGCTCAGTGGTTGGGCATCTGCCTTCAGCTCAGGGCGTGGGTGTGATCCTAGGATCCAGGATCGAGTCCTACATTGGGGAGCCTGCTTCTCCCTCTGCCTATGTCTCTACCTCTCTCTGTCTCTGATGAATAAATAAAGAAATCTTTAAAAAAAAAAAAAGAAATAAGTTGATGTCTGAAGAACTTGGAAAACTAGGTAGATAGTAAAAATGCCATTAACTGCCTAGCAATTGTACCTATAATGTTAACTTATTGCCTGAGGTCTTCTTCCCGTAGTAGATACATTGCATCATAGAAACTTGTAAGCAGTTTTTAATATTGGCATTAAAAAAATAATTTCCTTATTTATTTGTAAGTAAATGATTCAGTAAAGGTTCCCTAGGAAAGTTTACAAGTCCTTTTGTGGTAGAATATTTACAGAATTATTATTATAACTTCCACTACTGTTTTTAGTATAGACATTCTTGCTATTACCTTTCACAATTTGAATCTCTAAACACGTGCTATATTAAAAAAAAAAGCATTTACTATGTCAATATTATTATCATAAATTAGTTCTAATTGCAGAACATGGCCTTACATGGCACATAACTGTTCTTTTGAATATGGAAGAGAGACAGAACCAAGAGAATTAAGCAGAGAGCTTGTAAGATCTGAACAGATGAGACAGATCCTGAAAAATGAATGTGCATATTGACCAAGCAGTGAGTCAGATAGTGAGAGGAGAGAAAGGGACCCATCTGAAAACTCAGATTTGCTCTAAGAGAAAAGTCAATGCCACCACCCGTGAGGAGACTGCTTTACCTGTCCATAGTGGATTCCAGAGTGTCTTTCTTAGTCTTAGGCCAAGGAGGGCTTGCCTCAAGTTCTGCTGCTTCACTGATTCTGTCTGGCAAGGCATTGGCCCCACACATTCAAATTTGAGCTTGCCCTCTTTGGCTCCTCCCCCCAAGGCATCATCACCTCCAGGTACCCCAACAGCCTTCCTCCTGTTTGGGTCAAAAAAACATAGGCGGGGCTGTCATAGGCAGAGTCATGTAAGTAAGTGATTGCTTAATGTATAGGTTCCTTTAAGGCTGCATCTCTAAAAGTCCAGTCTATGCTCCACAGGTAACAAAGATCAGGAAGGAGATCGCAAAAGAGTAATTTTTGCTGGGGCACCTGGGTGACTCAGTGATTGAGTGTCTGCCTTTGGCTCAGGTCGTGATCCTGGGGTCCTGGGATCGAGTCCTGCATGGGGCTCCCCCCCCGGGGGGCCTGCATCTCTCTACCTACATCTCTCTGCTGCGTCTCCACGTCTCATGAATAAATAAATACAATTTTTTTTAAAAAGAGTAATTTTTGCCAAAGCTGTCTTTTCCACGAAAGCCATATGTTTTGAAGTCAGAAGGAGCGGCATCCCAAACCATTAAAAAGAATGTTCATTTCATTAGACAGAGTCGACATCTAAATGACTGCCTTGAACTTGGAAAACAGTTTGGGCTTTTCAAATAAAAGGCTTTAAATTCCTACCCTTGGGATGTCTGGGTGGCTCAGCGGTTAAGCATCTGCCTTCAGCTCAGAGCGTGATCCTGGAGACCTGGGATCGAGTCCCACGTCGAGCTTCTGGCATGGAGCCTGCTTCTTCCTCTGCCTGTGTCTCTGCCTCTCTCTGTATGTCTCTCATGAATAAATAAATAAAATCTTTAAAATTAATTAATTAATTAGTTCCTATCCTCATACGATTTGGTCTATTAAAGGTTTTGCTTCTCCCTCCTACCTCAGTCTACATGCGTTCTATTACTTCATTCGGTAGAAACTTAATACCTGAAAGAAAGAAAGAAAGAAAGAAAGAAAGAAAGAAAGAAAGAAAGAAAGAAAGAGAGAGAGAAAGAAAGGAAAGAAAGAAAAGAAAGAAAGAAGAAAGAAAGAAAGAAAGAAAGAAAGAAAGAAAGAAAGAAAGAAAGAAAGTAAGTTACTACCACACTACATGATAGAAATTGTGGTTTCCATGCACTGGTAATACAATGGTGAGTAAAGCAGCTAGGGTCTCCTCCCTTCCTGCCTCAAGGCTTTAAACACCACCTATACATTGATTCCCAAATCTGTAGCTCCAGCTTGGACCACTTCCTTGAACTCAAGACAAATGCACACCACTTCTGCCTCAGCATCTTCATTTAAATATCTGATGGGCATCTCAAACATGCCTCAACCTGAGCTCCTGTTCTCTCTCTCAACACACCTGTTCCTTTTGCCACCTTTCCTATCTTGATGGCGATGTCATCCCTCCCACTGCTCAGACCAATGTGGCAGCCTTCCTTGTTTGCTTCTCTTCCTCTTAATGTCTTAATTATCAAATCCTGCTAACTCTACTTGCAGAATAAACCCAGAATGGACCACTTTTCAACACCCCCAGGTCCAAGCAACCCAGATTGCTGCATTTAGCTTCCCCACTGGTTTTCCTGCTTCATCCTCCTTCAATTACAGGCTGTTCTCCACACAAGAGTCAGATTCATCCTTTTGAAACCCTTTAGATTAGGGGTGCACAGGTGACTCAGTTGGTTGAGCATCCCCCTTCAGCTCAGATCATGAGATCAGGGTCCATGGTATTGAGGCCCGTGTCAGGCTCTGCTGAGCAGGGAGTCTGCTTCTCCATCTCCGTCTGTGCTCTCACTCTCTCTCAAATAAACAAAATATTGAAAACCTTTAGATCATGTCACTCCTCTATCTAAACTCTCCCTGTCTCCCCATTCTCTCAGTTATAGCCAATATCCTAACAGGACTCATAAGACCCTCTGCCATCTGCTCCTGCTTTACCTCTAAACTCTCACCCTTGGGGAGCCTGTCTGGCTCAGCTGGTAGGGCTTGCAACTCTTGATCTAGGGGTTATAAGTTTGCTTTCCATATTGGGTGTAGAGATTACTTTAAAAAATAAAATCTTAAATAAATTCACCTTCATCTCTCCTTTCCTTACTTACACAAAGAACACACACTCCTGCCCCGGCCTTTGCACATACTGACCCCCTGCCTGGAGTGCTCTTTCCTTGTATATCATTATGCATTTAAAAAAATTTTTTTTAATTTTAATTGCAGTATAGCAAATATATAGTATTGTATTCATTTCAGGTTTTTAAAAATATTTTATTTATTCATGAGAGAGAGAGGAGAGAGAGAGAGAGAGAAAAAGACATAGGCAAAGAAGCAGAGACAAGCAGACTCCATGCAGGGAGCCTGATGTGGGACTTGATCCCGGGATTCCAGTATCATGCCCTGGGCCAAAGGCAGGCGCTCAACAGCTGACCCACCTAGGAGTCCCCATTTCAAGTGTTATATCATCAAAGTTTGATTTCCTTGTTTATGTCTTTACTCAAATATATTTTTGTAGTTGAGACTTTTCCTGGTGACCGCATCTAAAATGCAAGGAGCTGGATGCAAGACTCGAATCTGGATTCCGGGATCACTGAATTGTTGGAGAAATCCAAGGGAATAATACTATGTGAGAAGTCACAAATAGGCTAATTTTGTCTCTTATAGTTTAGGAAAGAATTTTGAAGGACGCCTGGGTGGCTCAGTGGTTAAGTGTCTGCCTTTGGCTCAGGTTGTGATCCCAGGGTCCTGGGATGGAGTCCCCATCAGGCTCTCCACAGGGAGCCTGCTTCTCCCTCTGCCTATCTGTGTCTCTCATGAATAAATAAAATCTTTTAAAAAAATTTTTTTGAAAAAGTTAGTTTCTTCACAAGGCTCTGCTCAAGACCACACCTCATTCCTAGTTTTGTTCTCCTGCTGTCCAGTCTACTCCTCTTGGTCGAAAAGCCTCTTTTTCTCACTTCCACGGGGAAATTCTACCTTGTATTCTCCTGGATTATTCTTACTCATGGGTCCATTTCCTATCTAGACATTTGTTTCTCCAAATCTTTATTTCTGAAACAGATTCTGAGGGCACCAGAAAAATGATAACCACTCACCTTTGGCACTCTGAATTCCATAGAATGGTTGAATGGGGAAAGAAGGGGAGGGCACTTCACAAATTCCTCTGCAGAGACTACAGTGAGGCACGGCCATGGACAATCTGATCCCTTTAAGTTATGTTGTCTCCTCAGATATGGGTTGGGCCTTTACCCTATTTTCATCCAATTATCCAGAGAATTATGCACACATACACACATCTTCCTAAAAGATAAATATTAATTTTTAGAGGTGGTGGTATCTCTAAATCCAAAAAATAGAAGAGAAAAAAATTTCCCAACTGCACAAATGATATTGCTGCTTGCACTTCTCATGATTATGCAAAGCTGTATTAGTTTCCTTTATATATTATGTCCCTCTGAGGGACGCCTGGGTGACTCAATAGTTGAATGTCTGCCTTCGGCTCAGGGTGTGATCCTAGGATCCAGGATCAAGTCTTGCACTGGGTTCCCTGCTGGGAGCCTGCTTCTCCCTCTGCCTTTGTCTCTGTCTCTCTTTCTATATCTCTCATGAATAAATAAATAAATCTTTAAAAATAACTGTGTCCCTCTGTTCCAGCCAGAAATAAGAAAACTAGCCTATTGCTGATTCACATTGCCTCTTTGTTTGGTTTGATTTGTGTTCACTTTGGGCAATTCTAATCATTGCTAAGTGTATGGTTCAGTAGCATTGATTACATTCACAATGTTGTACAACCATCACCCCTATGTGTTTCCAAAATGTTTTTATGACCCAAGAAGGAGCTTCATATCTATTAAGCAATAGCTCAGCATTCCCTCTTTCTACATCCTGGTAACCTCAAATCTGCTTTCTTAATGAATTTACCTGCTCTAGATATTGCATATAAGTGAAAAATATTCAATGTTTGTCCATTTGAGTTTGGTTTATTTTACCTTGTATAATGTTTTCAAGATTCATCCATGTTATAGCATGTATCAGAACTTCATCCCTTTTTATGGTTTATACATTTATAATGTTCCATTGTATGTATGTAGCACATTCTAGTTATCCATTCATTTGTTGATGGACACTCCAGGTATTTCCATCTTTTGCTTATTGTTCATAGTGTTGCAATGAAGATTTGCCTGAGTCCTTGTTTTCAAAACTAGAAGTGGAATCACCTTTTTTTTTTTTTTTTTTGTGGAATCACCTTCTGAATGACAACTCTGACACACATATAGGCACTTGCGTACACATACACACATATACACGTGCATATACACGTGCATACAAATTCTGGCCTAAGGGCCCCTGGCTGGCTCAGTGGAATGTGGGACTCTTTTTTTTTTTTTTTTTTTAAGATTTTACTTATTTATTCATGAGAGACAGAGAGAGAGAGAGGCAGAGACACAAGCAGAGGGAAAAGCAGGCTCCATGCAAGGAGCCGGATGCGAGACTTGAATTGGGATCCTGGGATCACGAACTGAGCTGAAGGCAGACCCTCAACCACTGAGCCACCCAGGCATCCTGGAATGTAGGACTCTTGATCTGAACATCATAAGTTCAAGCACCATGTTGGGCGTAGGGGTTATTAAAAAAATTAAAAACCTAAAAAAAATCTGCACCAAACTATGAAGTTATAGTTTTGGTTGTTTTTTTTTTTTTTTATCTTTGATAGTCACAGAGAGAGAGAGAGGCAGAGACACAGGCAGAGGGAGAAGCAGGCTCCATGCACCGGGAGCCCGACGTGGGATTCGATTCCGGGTCTCCAGGATCGCGCCCTGGGTCAAAGGCAGGCGCTAAACCACTGCGCCACCCAGGGATCCCCTGAAGTTATAGTTTTAAAATCCAATGGTTCCTCACATAAGAGCCCTCTTTTCTGCTCAGCCTTTTGCCGGGGAGAGATTTTCATTCTTTTCATAATGTTACATGTCTAACAGGCCCAGCCGGTAGCTGGGAAGTAGAATAACTATACCTGAGATCTGAACTCAAGTCAGCCCTTTCTTCCATAGGATCCATGCAATACTGTCATGGTGGTTAAACCAATCCCACAGGCTGTAATCAGATTGACCATATCAACTCAGCTTTCTCAGAGCTACAGAGAAGGATTTTCCCCTGTATTACTGTGTCACTTAGAATTGGGTTTGGCTATATATGTCAGGCAAACTCAATGAATTACTTACAGAAGATGTAATTTCTTTCCCACATAAAACATGTACATGACTAGCAAGTAATCTAAATCTAATTGAAATATGTTTGGAGCTCTTTATTTTGTCAACAGAGTATCTGTGGGTCTCATTTTCAGCCAGAGTGTTTTTCTCATCTCAGCTCAATGATGAGGCTTGAGTCTCAGCCATACCAAGGGGAAATGAAATGCTGTGTATCAGGAACCAAAGAATAGGGGTTGTGGGAGAGAAAATAGAAAGGTGGCTATGGGGGACACCTGATTGGTTATATGTTGAAGCATACAACTTGATCTCCGGTCTGGGTTTTAAATTTGAACCCCACGTTGGGTGTGGAGATTACTTTTTAAAAGGTAGAGTCGGGGATCTCTGGGTGGCTCAGAGTTTAGTGCCTGCCTTCCGCCCAGGGTGTAATCCTAGAGTCCTTGGATCGAGTCCCACATCAGGCTCCCTGCATGGAGCCTGCTTCTCCTGCCTGTGTCTCTGCCTCTCTTTCTCTCTCTCTGTGTCTCTCATGAATAAATAAATAAATAATCTGAAAAACAAACAAAAGGGTGGAGTCAATTCCTCCAAACTGGTTTCTGAAGCAGAATTATCTGTGGATATTTATTTATTTCATCTGTAATGTAGATTTGATACGGTGTTGGCAAAATCTATTAATACAACATGAGTACATTCTTGTATATCTTGCATTTGAATATCATACTTTTCACTGTATAGACTAAAGATTTTCTCCAAAAGATGTAAATACTTTAAATATTTATTACTTGAAAATGAAGGTGGTGCAGAGAAAAAAATCTGTTTTGATGTTCTGCTTTGGGACAATTTAGAAAGTGCTCTTGTAAGTTATAAAATGAAATTCATTCAATTAATTTTTGTTAAAGATTTTATTTATTCATGAGAGACAGAGAGAGAGAGAGGCAGAGACATAGGCAGAGGGAGAAGCAGGCTCCCTCTTGGGAGCCTAACGTGGGACTCGATCCCAGGACTCTGGAATCACACCCTGAGCCAAAGGCAAATGCTCAACTGCTGAGCCACCCAGGCAACCCCCAATTAATATTTATTGAAGGCCTACTATGAGAAAACATAAGGCTGAGCTTTGAAGGGGAACAATGATGCATACTGTAATTCTTCAAGGAATTCATTTTCGTTTAAAGCTTCAAAAATAGATAATGAGATGACAATATGAAAGAATTAAATGTCAATGAAAGACAAATCTGAAATTACAGAATCAGGGGTGCCTGGGTGGCTCAGTCCATTGTGGGTGGTCATGGAATCCACCCACCACCCACCCCCCTTCCATCCCCCCACCCCCCCGTCCCTCTCCTTCTGCTCCTCCCCACACTCTCTGTCTCTGTCTCTCTCTTTCAAATAAATAAATAATCTTAAAATAAAAATTATGGGATCCCTGGGTGGCGCAGCGGTTTGGCGCTTGCCTTTGGCCCAGGGCGCGATCCTGGAGACCCGGGATCGAGTCCCACGTCGGGCTCCAGGTGCATGGAGCCTGCTTCTCCCTCTGCCTGTGTCTCTGCCTCTCTCTCTCTCTCTCTCTCTCTCTCTGTGTGACTATCATAAATAAATTTTAAAAAAATTATAGAATCATAGTATCTCAGAGTTGGAGGAATCTTAGTGTATATCTAGCCTTATGCTTCTCGAAATGACATGCATATTTGGAGATATTCCTAAATATGAGTGCATGACAGGATATTAGGGAGCAGATCAAACCTGTAGGATAAATATGTCATGCTATCCTAGAACACAAAAGGTTTCCAAAGATTAGGGGGAAATAGCATTTTTATTTTATGTATTTACTTATTTTTTCCTAAGTGGAAAGAATGTACCAAACATACTTTGTGCTTTTCTTAAGCAAATGACAAAGACCTAGTTTACCAGCTTTAGTTTTTTAAACTGAAGCTTAATATTACTTATTTATTTTATTTATTCATGAGAGACACAGAGAGAAAGGCAGAGACATAGAGGGAGGAAGCAGGCTCCTCACAGGGAGCCCAATGTGGGACTTGATCCCCAGAAGGGGATCTTACCCTGAACCAAAGGCAGATGCGGGGATCCCTGGGTGGCGCAGCGGTTTGGCGCCTGCCTTTGGCCCAGGGCGCGATCCTGGAGACCCGGGATCGAATCCCACATCGGGCTCCCGGTGCATGGAGCCTGCTTCTCCCTCTGCCTATGTCTCTGCCCCTCTCTCTTTCTCTCTCTGTGAATATCATAAATAAATAAAAATAAAAATAAAGAATCTGTAACAAAGGCAGATGCTAACTGCTGAGCCACCCAGGTGTTCCTTAATATTACATATTTAAACAACTGTCAAAATTTACTAAGTTGCCAGCATTAAAGAACAACTGGAAAAACATCCTCAGTTTGTATTAAACGAGAAATGTATTACCATTAATGCTTTAATATCTCTCACTACTAAATACTGAAAAAATTGAAATTATTTTGTGGAAGATTCATCTTGGCCATATTTTTTTAAAGATTTAAAAAAATATTTTATTTGTCAAAGAGAGAAGGAGCACAAGCAGAGGAGAGGCAGGCAGAGGGAGAAGCAGGCTCCCCACTGAGCAAGGAGCCAGATTCAGGACTTAATCCCCTGACCCTGGATCATGATCCGAGCCAAAGGCAGACACCCAACCAACTGAGCCACCCAGGTGTCCCCATCTGTTGATGTTAACTTCACAGCAGGCTGGCTCTACTTGGCTCATGCTGCAAATACAATGGAAAAGCAGGTCCATATTGGTGCTAGTGTATGAAAGAATCCTGGCCACCTTGGATTACATTTAATAAAAAAGCAAGGATTATTTGAAGTAGAATATAATATGCACATTTGTTTTTCTTATTTTTATAGCTTTTCCCCAATATGTAAAATGTAAAAGTTCTTAAAACATGGAAGATTTCAGAGATGATTATTCTCCCTTGTATGTATGTAGAGTAAGCCCACATCTGGCAGGCACACAAGTGTGACAGCTAATATAACATCATGTAAATATTAAGAATTAAACAGATCCCATGGAAATTTCAGCCTAGTGTGGGTTGTTTGGGATTGGATCCTCAGATGCTCAGCATTTATTTGCTCTTTAATAGGATGTTTGAATGGGGGGGGGGAGATTTTGAGGAACAATGGTTCTCTAATTCTCCATAGGAAGCGTGAATCCTAAAGCATCCCAAACAGTGGTCTCCTAACCTCTTGTATAATTCTAGTCACAGGACATACATCACCCACTTAGCTGTAGAAAGTGAGCTCAGATACCTACTGTGTGTGAACCTGAAACTGAGATACTTGGAATTTGTGGAATACGCCTGAAAAAAACTTTTCATCCTCTCTCCAGGTAACAGAAGCTCCATGAGCAAAATCAGGGACTATTTTGATGTATTTCATCTGTTTTAGCAACAATGAGTAGCTTAGTTTGGTATGAATGATGGCTCACAACAAAATAATGATCACAGGTAAAATTGAGATGTTATTCATATTTCATGTAATCTTCTTAAGGAATGCTTTTGGATATATTTTTTTAAGATTTTATTTATTATTTATTTAAAAAATTTTTTTTAATTAATTTTTATTTATTTATGATAGTCACACACACAGAGAGAGAGAGAGAGAGAGAGAGAGAGAGAGGCAGAGACACAGGCAGAGGGAGAAGCAGGCTCCATGCACCGGGAGCCCTACGTGGAAATCGATCCAGGGTCTCCTGGATCAGGCCCTGGGCCAAAGGCAGGCGCCAAACCACTGCGCCACCCAGGGATCCCTAAGATTTTATTTATTGGGATCACTAGGGTGGCTCAGTAGTTGAGCATCTGCCTTTGGCCCAGGGTGTGATCTTGGGCTCCTGGATCGAGTCCCACATTGGGCCTCCTACGTGGAGCCTGCTTCTCCCTCTGCCTGTGTCTTTGCCTCTCTGTCTCTCATGAATAAATAAATAAATATTTTTTAAAAAGATTTTACGATCCTGGAGACTCAGGATCGAATCCCACATCGGGCTCCCGGTACATGGAGCCTGCTTCTCCCTCTGCCTGTGTCTCTGCCTCTCTCTCTGTGTGTGACTATCATAAATAATAATAATTTAAAAATATATTAAAAAAAAGATTTTATTTATTCATGGGAGACACAGAGAGGCAGAGACACAGACAGAGGGAGAAGCAGGCTCCCCACAGATCAGGGAGCCAGATGTGGGACTTGATCCCAGGACCTCGGGATCACGACCCAAGCCAAAGGCAGATGCTCAACCACCAAGCCACCCAAGTGCCCTTTTAAGGAAAGCTTTTGAACAAAGTGGAGAATTATATACCTTGCATAATGGCTGTAAATCAAAAGCTACTATAGAGGCATGACTTGTCCAGCATAAGAAAATAATTTTTTTTTTCTCAGAAAGCTGTATTCCTGCTTCCCTTTCTTTTAAAGGAAGGAAAATGACATCTCTTCTAAGTACCATAGCATTTTTCATTGGCATTTGGAGCTGGTACAGTTAAAAAGACAATTCTGCAGGGTTTCATTTTGCTATTTTTAAAACTTTCCTTACTAATTACCCTCTCTCCTCACCAACTTCTCTTGAAAAACCACAGGACAACCTGGTGAGTTTATTTTTGACAAAAACAACAAGATTTGGAAATTATGCCTCTGACTGGGTGAAGGTTTGGACATCTGGACTTCACCACCACTGATCTTCACCATGGGAAGCCAGAGGTGAAGTTTCATTCTGGCCAGCACAGGAGGCCAAAAGGCCCCCTGGGAATCCTCCAGGGCACACATTCCTGGGTCTGTGAGCCAAGATGCTCAGATAATGACTCCCCAGGCCACTATTTTTGGACACCAGGTAGATTGTTCAATATGATACTTTCTTGTTTTTGAAAAAGCCCAAAAAAGGGATCCTTGTGGGTAAAGTGTGGGTTTTGGAGTGCTTCAACTTCTGCATTTCCTGATTTTTGTTTTTCTCACTTGAGTACCAGACACATTACTGAATTTCTCTGGGGTATCAAGAAACTGAGGGACAGATCTTTAAACATATACAGGAATTACTCACTCACCTTCTGCTGTGCAGCTGCCCAGGTCTCATTGAGGTTGAGAGAACCAAAAAAACAAGTATTCATCAAAAGCCTAGTGCTGGGCAAAGGGCTGAAGAAAAAGTTATTTTCGATGGGAAAAGTCACGGAAGAAGCTTCATTGATCATGCACATAATGAAAAATAGTATAGGGTAGTGGGAAAAGTTAGGTTTTGAAATTAAGTACATTAAGAGTTGAATTGTCTCCACCACTTCCTAGCAAAGTGTCTGAATGTGTTTCAGTTTCCCCACGTGTAAAATGTGAACAAAAATAGTAAAAACAGCTAACCTTTATTGTGCACATACTTTAGGTCAGGTTTTGTGCCAAGCATGTTACATATATTTTACTTTAGTATAGGAGATAGAAACTATTATCCCAACTTTCAGGCATGAGCACTGAAGCTCAGATTTGAAACTATTATCTTGCAGGATTCTTAAATATAATGTAAGCAAGGGACTCCTCCTGTTGCCTAGTGCATGGCAGATAATCTATAAAGAACACCTGATTTTATAAAATATTATAGAATGGATATATTTAGAAGGCCAGATCTTTCAAAATATCAATTGTGATCGTCAGCACATTATGGGAGAACATGGTTTTCTGATTAGTAGCAAAGTATGAGTGAGGAGTTTTGTGGTTCTCACACTTCAGTGTGAGTGAGTGTATAAAATTGCAGATTCCAGTATTTAATCCCTAAAGAGTTTATTCAGTAAGTCTGGAATGCAGCCCAGGTTCTCTGCCTTCCTGACAAGCAGCCTTTCATTCCAAAGCAGGTGGTCCGGTTGGACCTAAATTTGAAAAATATTGGCTGAGAGGAGCTCAAATTTCTCCCAACTCTAAAATTCTGTTTGTATGACCTCACTCTAAAATTTTGTGTTTGTATGACTTCAGAGTTTTGAAAAATTGGTGTGTGTTTGCTTCATTGCTTTTTAGCCATTTGGAATGCCAGGGAAAATTAGAGATGCTCCAAATAACATGGAGATCTTTTCTCTTTTTGTGGGTAGGTGCATTCCAAAGACCAAATTCCATGTTGTTTGTTTGCTCAGTGATATAATATAAGGAAGGATAATTGCAATCATGACAAAATATCTCTAAAGTGGATAAGGGACAGGCCTAAAGAAAGTATGACATCTAATAAACAATATGTTACCCATAGAATTGCCATTCTCCTATTTCTCTTTTAACTAGTCTGGGACACTTGAAATAAAATCACCTTCTGCTCTAAGGAAGTCCTGGCACCATATTGGCAAATTCTTCCTCTGTTTTTATAGAGTCTGTGCTGATCATTGCCTTTCTTCTCAATAATTGTTCTGTCACTAATTAAATCACAGCCCTCTTGGTTTTATTATATTGTGTTCTTTAAAAAAAAAAAAAATTTATCCATGAGAGACACACAGAGATAGAAACATAGGCAGAGGGAGAAGCAGGCTCCCTGCAGGGAATCAGATGTGGGACTCTATCCCAGGACCCCAGGATCATGCCTCAAGCCAAAGGCAGACACTCAACCACTGAGCCACCCAGTCATCCCTATTATATTCAGTATTCTTGATGAGATTTGAGAAAGAACTGCTTGATATCAGTAGCTCCAAATTGTTACCTGGTTTCCTCTTCCCCCATGACCCTCACATCTTTCCTCCTACTCCACTCAATCAACATGTGGCTAAAAGTACCAACAAAGATCTCTTCACTTTACCAGAGGGGAACTGGAAGAGCTAACTACATCACTAATACTAGAAAAAACATTACTAGTACACTCAGCATTTTCATTAATTCATTCAGCATGGTCCTGGCTCCCACACATTCTGGTTACTTTAGACCTCCATCCACAGGTTCCATGGAGCAGGTATGGCTACAGATTGAAACAAGTAAAGTCAAAGTTCTCCCTATTGGGACAGTTATTTTGGATATGCTCTGTAATTAGTTGCTTATGCCCCATACAACCTTTTTAAAAATATTTTATTTATTTGAGAAAGAGAGAATATGTGAGTGCATACACATGCAAGCAGGGGGAGGAGCGGAGCAGAGGTGAGGGAGAGGGATGAATAGACTCTGCTGAGCTCTGAGCCTGATATGGGGCTTATGACCCTAGCTAAAACCAAGAGATAGATACTTAACTGACTGAGCCACCCAGGCTACAGATAATCTTAACAAGCAGGGTTATGGCAGATACAATAGGTCACAGCGTATATGATTCCATTTATATGAAATATTCAGTATAGGTGAATCCTGAGAGGCAGAAAGCAGATTGGTGGCTTCCCAGGGAGTAGAGGGAGGAGGAATTGAGAGTAATTGCATAATGGATATGGAGTTTTTCTTTGGGGTGATGAAAAAGCTTTGGAAATAGAGGAGCACCTGGTTGGCTCAGTCAGAAAAATGTGCAACTCTTGATCTTGGGGTCATGAGATGGAGACCCATATTGGGTTTACTTAAATAAGTAAACTTAAAAAGTTTTGGATGTTTTGGAAGATATGTACAATTTGCATACTAAATGTTGCTAAATTGTACACTTTAAGATAGTTTTATGTTATGTGAATCTCATAAATTCTTGATTAATTCAGAGACTTCTGAATAAACAGCCATAAAAAGGAGGAGATGATGACAGGGCTATTCTCATTATGCATGATGTTAGTCATTAGTATGGAAGACAGTCTAGAGTAAGGGAAGCAAAGGTGATATACACCCTGGGACAAAGGAGAGGATAGTAATGGGAATGGGAGGGACGAACTGAGATATAAATGACAAATTCACTTGACCAACACTCGGGGAGCAGGTGCTAATGGGGAACTGAAGGCTGTGGGTGCGGCTGTACAAAATGAAGGGCCTCTTTGTTTCTTAACAGGAGGAAACACAATACTTTTTAGTATAAATTAAAGCATTGCTTTATCTCTAATCAAAAATTAAACCTGAAAACAAGAAAACGTATGCCATTGTAGAATACCAAAGGTGTTACAGATTGAGTAACAAAGAAGTTACTCTAATCTCATTGAGGGAAAGTCACCATGTCTTACTTGACTGTATTCCCAGCACTGTGCCAGGCATGGGTAGTCAAATGTTGCTGCTGATCAGGTACTCTTCTAATCATCTAATTCACTTAATCTTACAATGGCCGTAGGCATTTGGTATCATTGAGTTCTTCTGAGGCACAGAAAGTTTAGGATCACAATGGTGGAATTAGGCTTTGCACCCAGGTAGTCTAGCTTCTGTTTGTGTTCTGAAACACTTGCTATATTTCCTGAAAGAATCAAAGAAATAATAATTAAAAGACTGACTAGTCAACAAACATAGATTCTCTTTATCCTTCTGAAGAGAGGAAAAAATCTGAATGTCTTTGGCACTTCCCATGTTATTTCTTCTGGCCAGATTCATTGCTCTCGACCATTGGCTGTGTGCAAAAAATTTCCGAGTAGCCTAGTTCCTAGGTAGTCTATGGCAGCATGTGAAAGCAAGCCAACACCTGCTTTCCACCTTAATTTTAATAAGGGAGCACACATCACATTCCTCACAGGGTAAAAAAAGCATTGGGCACCCTGTGATAATTAAGGAAACAAATAAGTAGTATTGTATCATCCAGTTCTAGTCTCCAAAATTAATAAAACCTTCAGTCTGTCCTGTAAAATTAGTGACCTCTAGCAGAAACAATTGTATACGTATCTTTGGCAATGGTGATGTCTGAAACTAGCCTTTGACGACATGCTAACCATGTGGAAAAAATTGCTGTTTTTCCATTAGGAGTGGACTAGTAAATTTGGTTATCTAAAGAGTCTAATTTTGAGGGACGCCTGGGTGGCTCAGCGGTTGAGCATCTGCCTTCAGCTCAGGTTGTGATCCCGGGGTCCTGGGATCAAGTCCCACATCAGGCTCCCCGTGGGGAGACTGCTTTTCCCTCTGCCTATGTCTCTACCTCTCTCTCTCTCTGTGACTCATGAATAAATAAAATCTTTTTTAAAAAATCTAATTTTTATATTTAAGTATACTGTATTTTTTGTACCAATTTTTGAAAAGTCTAAACTTTCTTACAAACCTTTGGCAACTCAAATACTTCTGACTTTTAAATACTTTGTCTCCGGGATCCCTGGGTGGCTCAGTGGTTTAGCACCTGCCTTCAGCCCAGGGCATGATCCTGGAGTCCCTCGCTGGGCTCTCTGCATGGGGCCAGCTTCTCCCTCTGCCTGTGTCTCTGCCTCTCTCTCTCTGTGTCTCTCATGAATAAATAAATAAAATCTTTAAAAATAAATAAACAAACAAATAAATAAACACTTTTGTCTCCAAATCTTCCTTTTGCAATGGAAGGAACATTAAGTTTTAGAATTCATGGGTTCAGCCTTCTTTCCACTCTGCTACATTTTATGAAGTCAGCAGTACTTCTTCACTTCTCAAAACCTTATTCTCTGTCCCCAAAATAGAAGCAATGATCCCCTTAAATGCTCACCTTGTGGATTGTTCTCAGAATGAAATATGAGGTTCCTAAAATACAAAAAACAACCTGATAAAAAAAAATTTAAGTGAAATGTAGTCTGGGTTAGTTGGAGTAGGAGGTGGCATCATGTGAATCACCATCCACCACAAGTTGAGTGCCAGGACTCCAAGAGCTGGGGCATCTACTGAAGGCTAGGCAGGCTGAACAGGTTTCTGGCCAGATGAGCCAATTATACCTTCAACCAAGTTGTGCCAAAAATGTTTGAATCACACCAGCCAGCCACCTCGGTTCCTTTCTTGGACCATTGGAAGATGAAGTTTCCTGGCCCAGATGACAAAACAGCTGTGTTGTAGGGACAGTATCAGATGGCCTTGTATGTCCCCTACATGCCAAACTATCTGTTTGCACTGGCACACCCACAGGCTCAAGGGCAGAGACCCGATCAGTACCTTAGACCAGCTGGCCCCAGGGTTCCCCAAGGGATGTGGTGCCATAGTGACCTGCACTCCCATTCTCCAAAGGGCCAAGAGGTGTATGGGCATTTGGGCAAGGTCTTGCAGAAACGGGCATAGCCAACCAGACCCTAAGTGCTCTCTAAGGGCCGAGCATGCCAGGGGTGGAGGATGTCTGCCAGAGCCTGCAAAAACTCACCCTGGATCCTGCTCTCTCATTAAGATTTTAGATGTGGAAAAAAAATTTTAAATTAGAAAACTTGAATTAGAGAGAAACTAGTATTAGTGATATTGTACACCTTTTGCAGATTTCCACACCTGTCTGCTCAGTGGCTAACCAGCAAGGGTTACCTCATTTTGTAACAAGAGAAGGAAGAGCCAACCTACTCAAGAATAGTTAGGGAGAAATCCATCCATTTTAGGCAGAAAAAAAATCTTATTTTATTAAATATGTAATATTACAAGTGCTAACCCTTTTGAATACATGATCTTGTTAATTCTCAGAACCACTGCTAAGGTAGATGTATTCCCATAAATCTACAGTTGAGCAGGAACATACAATTACTGAGTGCTATGTCAGGACTGGCCCTGAAACAAACACAGATTCCTTTATGTTAAATTAAACAGGATGATATAAATATATTTTTTGTTTTTTCTTAAAGATTTTACTTATTTATTCTTGAGACACAGAGAGAGAGGCAGAGACATAGGCAGAGGGAGAAGCAGGATCCCTGCGGGTAACCTGATGGTGGGACCTGATCCCAGGACCCTGGGTCATGACCTGAGCCAAAAGCAGACAGTCAACCACTGAGCCACCCAAGTGTCCCTAAATATATATTTTATTATACCTAGAACCATGTTGATTTGAGTGTAGGTGCCCCATGCATAGATATTTTTTAGTTGCTATTTTTAGTTGCTATTTTTTAGTTGCAAGAGAAATTATTCCTGCCCTATGTCATTACAACATCCTGTAATTCTTATGAATTGTACTTACACATTCTTTTTTTTTTTTTAATTTTTATTTATTTATGATAGTCACAGAGAGAGAGAGAGAGAGGCAGAGACACAGGCAGAGGGAGAAGCAGGCTCCATGCACCAGGAGCCCGATGTGGGATTCGATCCCGGGTCTCCAGGATCACGCCCTGAGCCAAAGGCAGGCGCCAAACCGCTGCGCCACCCAGGGATCCCTGTACTTACACATTCAATCTATAATTTATGAAATATTGTACTTGATCACTTATCACACTGCCAGATCTTTCTATCCCACTTCCTGTGAGATATTGGCAACATAAGAGCATAGTTTAACATTACCAAGTTAATGATTACCTTCCAGCAAACTAGTTTCTCTGAGTAACCAGTTGAGGAGCTGTCATTCATGATTTTATATGAACATTTTCGAAGTAATTTTTGTTTTCAACACATTGATTTTGAGGTTAACATTACACATTTTCATAAACTTATTTATATTAATAATACTTTGTTGGGGCGCCTGGCTGCCTCAGTCAGTGGAGCATGCTACTCTTGATCTCAGGGCTGTGAGTCTGAGCCCTGTGTTGGGTATAGAGATTACTAAAATAAATAAAATCTTTAAAAAAATTGGTTTCCCTTCCTCCCCAAATCTCATCCCTTTTGGAATGGATGGATAGATATATGGATGTAATTTTATACAAATGGAAGAAAACTTTTTCTGTGCAGTCTTCATTATCCTTTATTGTAACTCCTTGCATTTGACCTTTAGGGACAGAACAACGTATTAGGACACAGTGTATAATGACATAGTTGAAACATCAATGCCCATCAATCAATCCCTTACGGATCATTTGGGTTATTTTCCATTAAACTGTTTCTTTAAATTTGCTCAGAGTTCATCTGTTCCCTTTTTTTCCAGATTAAGGGAGGAGGTGAATCTCACAAAAATTTAAGAGATCATCCTGAATTCAATCCTCATGGATTATCATCTAAATTTAACAATATACTCCATAGGGATCCCTGGGTGGCACAGCGGTTTGGCGCCTGCCTTTGGCCCAGGGCGCGATCCTGGAGACCCGGGATCGAGTCCCACGTCGGGCTCCCGGTGCATGGAGCCTGCTTCTCCCTCTGCCTGTGTCTCTGCCTTTCTCTCTCTCTCTCTCTGTGTGACTATCATAAATAATATATATATATATACACTCCATAAAGCTACACATATGGTAGGTAAATCCGCAAAAGAAAGGAAAAGGGAGAGAAAAAAAAAATTAGCAGAGCTAGAGAAAAGGAACCCCTGGTTTAGTCAAGAAAAAACCAGAACCTTCCTGAAAGTGATTGGACAAATTGAAATTAAAAAAAAAAAAAAAAAAAAAACAAAAAAAAAACACCTTCATCAGCTATTAAAAAAAAAAATGAAGGTTTGAGGTGAAATGAAGCTCAATTTGTCAACAGGAAGCTATGGGCTCTGCACCTCTATTTATATAAATAGCATTTGCTTTTTCCATCTTTGGTTCTGCCCAGAAGTTGTTGTCTGACCGCTGCTTCTGGCTCTGCTTGACTGGTTTTTAGAAAAAAAGAAAAGAAAAAGAAACTGTGGCCACATGTTCCTTTCTCTACCACACACAACCTCTACAAGTCACTTTCCCTGAAGTTTGGTTAGTGAAAATGCTAAATGATACAGGATTTCAATGTTTATTGGAGTGTTGTATTTTTTTTTTAAGTTTTTTTTTTTTTTTTTTTTTAATGATAGTCACAGAGAGAGAGAGGCAGAGACATAGGCAGAGAGAGAAGCAGGCTCCATGCACCGGGAGCCCGACGTGGGACTCGATCCCGGGTCTCCAGGATCGCGCCCTGGGCCAAAGGCAGGCGCCAAACCGCTGCGCCACCCAAGGATCCCTGGAGTGTTGTATTTTTAACCAAATCTGCCTCCCCGAGTTGACAAAATTATAAGGACAGTCCTGACTTCTTTCTGCTGTGCTCTTGAGGTCTTTCCATTCTACCCTGTAAAGTTCCAGGTCTCTCGGGACCTCTTTGCCACACTTTCCAAATTCCCTTTTCCCATCAAGTCTGTGAATTGCCGTCTTCCAACATTCTGGTCCCTTGCCTTGATGCCAACCTGTCATTCTCTCCCATCTGCTAACTCCCCTTGTCTGGGGTCTGGGAGTTTCTTCTCAGATTTCTTTCTTCACTGGGTTACAGCTGCTTCGGTACTGAAGGCAGGGTAACCCAAGAGGCTGCACCGTAAGTTGTTTGCACCTCTGACCTGTGTAACACATTTGGTTTGACACAAACACCCTGAGGCAGAGGAGGGAGGGGCTTGCGGCTAGCAACATCCACTGATTGATGTCATCAAAAGTAAGGCCCAAAAGTGGGGAGACCAGCTGGAGTTTGCACCATCTGCTTGTGAGTCAAAAGAATACTTAAGAGAAAGTGTGCACCGAAATATATTTAGAGTATAGTGCACACGTGAATTTCCCATTCAAGGAGAATTTTCCTAAGCATGAAGTGTGGAAAACATTAGGCTCAGAGCAGGAGCAGTTCAATTGTGGAGGAGGAAACAAGAGATAACCTCACAGGTGGGCAGATGAAGGTGCCATCCCATCTTTCAAAATACCAGGGGGACGCCTGGGTGGCTCAGAGGTTGAGCGTCTGTCTTTGGCTCAAGGTGTGATCTCAGGGTTCCAGGATCAAGTCCTGAATCGGGCTCCCTGTGAGGAGCCTGCTTCTCCCTCTGCCTATGTCTCTGCCTCTCGCTCTGTCTTTTCATGAATAAATAAGTAAAAACTTTGAAAAAGAAAGTACCAGGAAGACATTCAATCTCAAAAAGATACTCTCCTAAAGATACTTTCACCAAATCCTTTAATTCCAAGGCTAAAAATGCACTGATATGTTTCCAAATATTTTTCATCAAAATATAAATGCCTTGGGACACCTGAGTGGCTCAGTGGTTGGTTGAGCATCTGCCTTCGTCTCAGGGCATGATCCTGGGATTCAGGATCAAGTCCCACATTGGGCTCCCTACAGGGAGCCTGCTTCTCCCTCTGCCTGTGTCGCTGCCTCTCTCTCTGTGTCTCTCATGAATAAATAAAATCTATCTCTCTATATATATTTATTAATAAATTCCTTGCTGAAGAGCGATATCAGTTGTACTCACCAGGAAAGGGATAGTATTAATGCCTACAAGAGTAAAAAATTTTCAAAGCTTTTCATGGGAGGAACAAGGAATGAAAACTAGAACATCAGAAATGGGGCAAAGATGAAAAACAAGGAGGTAAATGAAATTCTGCCAGTGGACAAGAGAACAGAGGGAAAGAACAGGACCGTGGCTTCTGGCTGGCCCAGTTGGTTGAGCGATTGACTCTTGGTTTCAGCTCAGGTTGTGAATTGGAACCCCACTGTTGCCCCCCACCCCTGTGAGGTCCCCTATTCTGCTCTATACTCGGGGGGGGAGTCCGCTTATGGTTCTCTCCTTCTCCTCCTCCCTCTGCATTCTCTCTCCTTCTCTTAAAAAACAAAAACAAAACAAAAACCAAAAACAAACAAACAAAAAAACCAGGACCAGGCACCTGGGTGGCTCAGTGGTTGAGCAACTGCCTTTGGCTCAGGTCGTGATCCCAGAGTCCTGGATTTGAGTCTCGCATTGGGTTGCCTGTGGGGAGCCTGCTTCTCCCTCTGCCTATGTCTCTGCCTCTCTCTGTGTGTCTCTTATGAATAAATAAAATCTTAAAAAAAAAAAAAAAAACAGGACCAATACAATATCCTGAAACTAATCTGGGACTGTCTTTATGAGAAAGTTGTGGCAGAAAATAAGAATCTCTAAGCATAAGGAAAGAAAGAATGGGCAGCAAGTTAGAAATGTTGGTTTACATATCAAGAGTTAAAAAGGTAGAAAATATAAGAACAATGAGAACTAGGAAAACACTGAAATATGATCATGCAGAAGAGAAGTGAGAATAAAGCATGAAGCTTTACCTAGGAAGACTGTTGGGACTGAAGGGGGCAAAAAGAAAAAGAATTCTCTGAATTGAATTTTCTGGAGGAGAGTAGATTTGATGTGTTGGAGAACCAATGGCAAAGTTGTGGAGTGAGGAAGGATATAATAGAGAATAGTGGAATAGAACACTACTGGTGCTCTATTTGCAAAGTGGGATAAAACTGTAAATTGAGGTGGGGGTGCACCTGGGGGGCACAGTTGGTTAAGCCTCTGACTCTTGGTTTTGGCTAAGGTCATGATCTCAGAGTTGTGAGATTGAGCCCCAAGTCGGGCTCCACAGTCAGTACAGAATCATCTTGAGATATTCTCTCCTTCTGCTCTTCCCTACTACATGTGCTCACTCTCCCTAGAATAAATCCTTTAAAAAAATGCATATGAAAAAAAAATGCATATGGACACCTGGGTGGCTTAGTCATTGAGTGTTGGACTCTTGATTTCACTCAGGCCATGATCTCAGGGTCATGGGATCAGGCTCTGCGCTTAGGATGGAGTCTACTTGTCCCTCTCCCTCTGGACCCACTACCCACTCATATACTCTCTCCTCAAATAATATCTTTTTTTTTAAGATGTTATTTATTTATTCATGAGACACACACACACACACAGAGAGAGAGAGAGAGAGGCAGAGACATGGGCAGAGAGAGAAGCAGGCTCCACGCAGGGAGCCCGATGTAGGACTCAATCCCAGGACTCCAGGATCACTCCCTGAGCCAAAGGCAGATGCTTAGCCACTGAGCCACCCAGCTGTCCCTCAAATAATATCTTTAAAAAAGAAAAATTAAAAAAAATTATTTAAATGAAAAAACCATAAATTTTGATCTTTCTAGACATATAAGAGAACAAAGAAACAGATCAAAGGGGATCCCTGGGGATCCCTGGGTGGCGCAGCGGTTTGGCGCCTGCCTTTGGCCCAGGGCATGATCCTGGAGATCCGGGATCGAATCCCACGTCGGGCTCCCGGTGCATGGAGCCTGCTTCTCCCTCTGCCTGTGTCTCTGCCTCTCTCTCTGTGTGACTATCATAAATAAATAAAAATTAAAAAACAAAAAACAAAAAAACAAAAAAAAAACAAAGGGGATCCCTGGGTGGCACAGCAGTTTAGCGCCTGCTTTTGGCCCAGGGCGTGATCCTGGAGACCCGGGATCGAATCCCACGTCGGGCTCCCGGTGCATGGAGCCTGCTTCTCCTTCTGCCTGTGTCTCTGCCTCTCTCTCTCTCTGTGTGACTATCATAACTAAATAAAAATTAAAAAAAAAAAAAAGAAACAGATCAAAGACCACTCTCCTGAAAAGGAATGAAGAAAAATTTATTTTAAAATATTTAATTTGAAGTATACACAATACTGGGAATTGAAGTGCTTTGTGCCACTTCATTCAATATACGGTAGGAGGGTCATGTTCATGGTGAGATTCTTAAATGATTCTTGGAAATTCTGTGCCTATGAGATTTCTTTACAGTGGGTATAATATTCACTTAATAGATATATCTATACAGAAATACTTTTAGAGGATGTGGAGCAGAGATTACATACTTTGGGTCTTTTCCTAGCATTTCTCTTTAATCAGTTGTGCAAATCCCATTAAACTAAATTGTTTCTTAATAGCAAGAGTCTGATGCACATTAATATAGTTGAATTCTTTCAATATGAAAAGAATCTAACCCTACCAAGTAGAGTGGAATTTTTTTTTTGTAACTTGCCTCGAATTCCCTGACTTCCTAATTAAATTCCACAGGCTTTTTTGGAATGTTACTAAGTTATTCAGATAGAAGGATCTGTGTAGTATGTAACTGGTCACTTATAACGGGAATTTTGTCTATTATGTTGTAGACTGCTGTCTTCATAGAGGATATTTCTCCTGTTATAAAGAAGATGAGGTGGTTGTGAATTAGACTGCCTCTAGGCTTCAGGAAATATGAATGATGCATTTAAACCTTGAGAATCACAGAATGGAAAGAAACTGTAGAACCAACATAAAATTAACTTTGTTGTGTAAAGATGGGAAATTAAACCTAGTTTACTTGTTTCTTGGTTTACCTGATTACTGCTAGAGCCAGGATAAGAATGTAGTTGTCTGAATATTGTCTTTCTTTTTTTTTTTTTTAATATTGTCTTTCTTTAACACTTTTTTTTAATAAACTATTAGGTAAATTTGGTCTGCCTGCCTTTAAGCCCCAAATCAGGCTCTTCCAGGCTCGTCAATGTGGTTCCAAGAGAAAACCAGCAGGGGCATTAGTTTCAGGCGAGGCAGCTCCCAGATTCAGAGGAGATTAATTTTTTTACCCCCTAAGGAGTATTCACTCAAAGACATGGAATGGGAGCTGTCAGTACCAGCTGTGCTTGAGTTTCTGACCAAAAATGATGAAGAATGGGCTTAATTATGCTAACAAATTGAAAATCTAGACATACACTCTCCAATACACAATTAGAGATATTTTCTATATAGATCATGAGCGTTACATGTGTACAAAAAAGTTAACGTTAGGCTGTGGTAAAGTAACCGTTTAATGCTGAGGCTCTATTTGGGAAATACACTACAAAAGTTAATATCCGTGGCTGTCATCTCATGACACCAGTAGAGCAAAAATTAATCACGACAAATTAATTCTGTTACACAGTGTGATCTTTTTTTTATACTAACCATTTCTTATGGAAAGCAAGTCCTCTTGGACGATCCTCTCGCCAGCCCATCACAGGCTCTACATATACATGTACCCAGTGTGGACTGAGAAGCATTACTTTGTAGATGTATTTTCAATAAAGAAAAGAAATTAGTTTTACATTAAAAAAAAAAAAATCAGGCTCTTCCAGAGCCCATTTGCATGGTGATCTCTACAGACCCTGGTTATTGATGAGGATGAAAGAAGTAGCAACAAATCAAGGAACCTCAGACCAATGCTATGGTTTCACATTAAATTGTCTAACTTGTGAGGGTGGGCCAACCTCCATATGACCAAAAATGAGTAGGTAAATAGGACTTTGCACCTCTACTTGTTGTACAACTGCATGAAAAAGTGAATAGGAAACCACGAGTCCAAGTTCCATACTTGGTCTACTCTTCTCCTTTATCCTTGGCCTCCGAACCTAGCAGATGTCATCTTGGGTCTTTATATATTGCCAGTAGGATTGTATAACTTGGTTCCAGAGAATTCTCTAAGACTACAGAAATTACCATGACTCTTCTCAAAGAAGACCTGCCAGGCAAATCCCAGCAAAATAGTTAAAATAAGAGTAATGAGTACTATGTAAATGAGTGGGGAGTTAATCTAGGAAACTCTTCTTAAATAAATGGAGTTCTATGACTAGTTAAATAGACAGCAATAGGTTCTTCCACCTTAAGATCTATTTCAGACAGATTCAATAGTAAATATTAACCTAAAGTTTATTTTTCTTTGAAATTCTATGTAGAATGTTTGTATATAAGCCACATGGTTATCGTTAATCTACTATGTCTATGATATTGAGAAGCGGTGAAACCATGCAATAATATAGACCTTATGTTATCAGTCTGAGTGAAAAATCAGGGAGTGGGGGCAAAAGCTAGGTACTGCAAAGGGATTGGTTTAAGAAATACTAATGTCTATGGGTTAGCTGACAATGGTTGGATAAGGAGATCCTTCTTGTTAGAGCGTTTTCTTCCTCCCTCCCACACATTCTTCTTTCTGCTTGACGATCACAGACCACTGGGTCTCTGCAAATTCACACTTTCACAGGGAGGAAGTCGGAAGTAGTTGGAGCGACGGAGTCGCCTTGGGGGTAAACCAGCCATCTGACGGCAAAGTTCATCTAGAAGAGAGACAGAGCATAATGGAATGGGAATGCAAAAAGATAAGAGGTCCTCTTTTATGAGAAAGAGAAGACCATAGGGTGCTGTAGTGAAAGATCGAAGAGAAATAGATCTGAGCTAGAACCCCAGATCTGCAGCTTCCTGGTTATTTATTACTTACTAGAAAGTTTAACTTTTCTCAACCTCACTATCCCTTCCAAGTATAGGCATGCAATACCTGCCTCGATGGTGTACTTGTGGATATTAAATTCAAATAATGTATGCAAAGTACCTAGCACAGGTGGCCAGTCAATTTTAGGTTCCTCTGTATACCTCGCTCCCAATTCTTACAATCATGGATTTATTAAATCTCAAAAAAAAAATGAAATTCAATCATTCATTGTATATTTAAGTGTTTACTGTACAAATAGCTAACTTTAGCAAGTCCCTTGAGACACTTGAAAGTGCCTAGAGTCCCAAATACTCATCTTCAATCTCAAGGTGCTTCCCTTGCAGGTGGCTTGCGCAAGGTTGAGGGGGGCAAGCAGCAAGTTTCCTTCTGCGAAGTTAACTACAGCTCTTACTCAGGAGCTCAGTGCAAGATAGGCTGCTGAGTCAGAAGGGGCTGTGTCTGTGGTGCCTTCACCAACCGCACTTATCGTTTGGGGCTGGCCGTGGGGAAGGTGAGAAGTATCTTTGTTTCCACAATGCACGGTTTATAACCACATGGTTTGTACCCTTGTAATCGTTCTTATAAAGTTTTTCTACCCTCTTTTACTTCTAAAATTTCACAATAAGTCATGTAAATGGTTCCTGGAATTGGTAGACTGTTTAAAATGTTGCCAGCTTCTAAAAGTCCAGTCTTTCTTTTTAAAGATTTTATTTATTTATTCATGAGAGACACACAGAGAGAGGCAAAGACATAGGCAGAGAGAGAAGCAGGTTCCCTGCAGGGGGCCTCATGTGGGACTTGATCCCAGGATCCCTGAGCTAAAGGCAGACAGACTCTCAAGCACTGAGCCACGCAGGTGCCCCAGGCTGGGGTTTATTTGTTTGTTTTACTTATAGGACTTATCTAAACATCAATATCTGAATTAGTGGAGTTATTATTACTATTTTTTAAGTAATCTCTATACCCAACCTGTGGCTTAAATTCATGACCCCAAGATCAAGGGCTACATGCTCCCCAGGCTGAGCTAGCCAGGTGCCCCTGACTTGGCTTTTCACCTAGAGCCTCAGTGAATGATCTTCAAAGCAGCAAGAGCTTCAGAAAGCTATATGTATAGGATAGGTTGGGGGTTGCAATCAAGCTGGAAAGAGATCCAACTGTACTTTTCTTAGGGTTGTGTTAAGCATACTTCTTTACTTAGATTGCTCATTTAAGAGCATCTGGGTGGCTCAGTGATTGAGCATCTGCCTTTGGTTCAGGTCACGATCCCTGGGTACTAGGACCAAGTCCCATATCAGGCCCCCTGTAGGGAGCCTGCTTTTCCCTCAGCCTATGTCTCTGCCTCTCTCTGTGTCTCTCATGAATAAATAAAATCTTTTTAAAAAATGCTTATTTAGCAGGGCACCTGGGTGGCTCAGTCAGTTGAGCATCTGCCTTCAGCTCAGGTCATGATCTCAGGGTCCTGGGATCAAGCCCTGCATCCCATCAGGCTCCCTGCTCAGTGGGGAGCCTGCTTCTCTCTCTCCCCTCTGCTATTCCCCCCACTTATGCTCTCCCTGTCTCTCAAATAAAATCTTAAAAAAAAAAAAATTTGGTCATTTAGCATAACCTGGTGGAGCAGGGACTGATGAGGCCTAAAGCCCTCCTTGGAAGCCAGACCTTGGGTCCCTCACGATCATGTCTATTCACCTCTCTCATAACTGCCCCTCCCCACTAAAACCCAGACATCATCTTACCTTTCATAACTTCGTGTTCTTTACAGACAAGACGGGAGCAGATCTCATTGTTGATGATATACATACGTCGTAAACTGCCATGGTCCCAGTAACATGGTTAAGGAAGGAGATAGAAAAAAGCATTGATGGAGAACTAGCCTAGGCTGAGCGTGCCTCCTCAACTTCCATATTCTCCACTCTCCCCTATCTGTTCTCCTCTTCTGGATTTCCTTAATTATTTTGGATGGCTTTTTTTTCTCTCCCAGAGGAGTAAAGGGGATAGACGGGAATTAATCCTTCTTCTTCGTGAAACTTACCCACTCCACCTAGAGTCAGGTTTAATGCTCCTTGCTAGTTTTTACCTTTAGAGTTGGATCTTTTACTTTGGCCTTTTTCTATGAGGTCATAGATTCACTGTACCAGTATTTCTCTCATGACTGTCTTTTTCTCAGCCCTCTCCTCACTTGCCTACTAGCATCTATTCTTATTGGTCAGTCTGTCCTCCATATACCTCAATTTAAGCTCTAGGTTCTATCTGGTACCAGCAGGAATAGCAAGGAGGGTCACCTTAAAAACTTCTCTGCGACCAAAGATTGAAATTCCATAGTGAGTGCTCTTTAAATAGTTACTGACACGAAAACACTATAGAAGAATCTGCATCTCCTGGGATTCTTTTACCTTGTGAAACATAGCTGATGAATGCATTGCTTGACTGGCCGGTGCACAGAGTAGAGTCTCGTGCAAGCAAATTTTTCATCCCGGCAATCTGAAGAAGTCCAACATAGAAAACAGAGGCATAAACAAAGGATTCAAGAGATGAAAGAAGATAGATAGAATGGGGAAAAAATATAAGTATTCTCTACACAGGATCTTTGTAAGTTGGAGAATGCCCTCCTTGTTCACAAAAGCAGAACAGGAGGAAATTGGCTAAAATAAAATTTAGGTGCTTTCCTACTTGGAAGCAGAAGTAGATAAAATAATCTCTAAGAGTTCTTCTAGGAAAGTCTTTCTAGGTTTATCCAGGTGGCAGTAGGAAATACAAAATTGAAATGCTGCTGCTTACCCCATTCTATAGAATAAGAATTCTTAAGTGGGTCATAGTTTCCGTTTCAGTAGTTTCCAATTTTAGATGCACATCAGAATCATCAGTACAATAGAGAATGCAACTTTGGCCATGACAACTAGAGTAATATTGAGTCCTTGTAGTCACTCCCTGACTCACTAACCATCACAGAAAGTCCATAGGTAGTTTAAGAAGAGGACTGTTACCAGACTATCCAACAGTGCTTCCATATTTTCTCCCATGAGTTTGAGGATAGGAGCTCAAAAAAAGGAGGGTACTAAAAATATTCTTTAACAGAGAATTGGAAGCTGGGCAGCCCGGGTGGCTCAGCGGTTTAGTGCTGCCTTCAGCCCAGGGCGTGATCCTGGAAACCAAGGATCCAGTCCCACGTTGGGCTCCCCACATGGAGCTGCTTCTCCCTCTACCTGTGTCTCTGCCTCTCTGTGTGTGTCTCTCATGAATAAATAAATAAAATCTTAAAAAAAAAAATAATCGGAAGCAAGCTGGAAGGTATACCAAGTACCCTCCAAAGAATAAGAAGGTATATGAATCCCCAAGAAGAAAGCTGAAGAAAAAGACATGCAAAAGATAATCATACCTGCTGTGGTATTTTTATCATTGGGTGAAGCTGGAAGGCAGAAATTTCATTGAGTTATCACCAGTTCTAGAATTCATTACTTCTGTAACTGTCATGTTGCCTCACTTGGGACCCATCGGGGGTCCATAAATAAAAAACAAGTGAGTTGGTAATGCTTTTAGCAACATCTAAAAACCCATAATGGGCTGTTTGATCCACAAAATTGTAGAGATTTATAAGTTAGAATGGGAAATTTGATATTGCCTTTCTCCTTTCTCTTCTAGAATTGAAAACTGCACGGTTGTGTTGTTGACAAAAAACAAATTTAGTAGGGACACAAGGCAAGTAGCCATATGCCCAGAAGGGCTTCCTCCTACAGCTAAGGAGAGAAATGAATGTTAACCTGTAGAAGCTCATTTTCATAAAAGAAAATCACCTCTCTGTAAATCAGATATCTAATCAGAAATTAGATAAAAGTTATTTAGCAAAGAATAGCAAAGGTCACAGCCATAGCCAAACCTAACCTATGGTCAAGCTAAATAGGGACCTAGTTTGTAGAATGAATAATAAGTTAAGGATCAAGATGAGTTTTGGGAATACACTAACCATGGGAGTTATGTCATAATGCCATTGGAAGAGTTGCTGATAGATAGGATACTATACAAAGTGTAGTAGGTGATCTCATCTATCCCCTGGTTTCAATTGCAGGCTTACATGCTGAGAAGTCTCAAACTTCCAGCCCCAATCTCTTCTAAGCTCCAGACCTATGAAGCCACCTGCCATTTTATGGAAGAGTTTGTGGATTTTTCAGAGATCCTTCAAATCCAACGTATCTTAAACTGTCTGATCTTTCCCTTCACCAGTTAAAACCATTCTTCGGTGAATGGTACCACCATCTACCCAACCGAACACTAGATATCATCTCAACAGTCCTCTCACACAACTCACACTTAATTCTCTCTATCTCTACCTTAGTTCAGGCCACCATCTTTTACTGGAACTAGTGTAATAGCATTCTGGCTGAATTTCCAGTTCAAAAATCTGATGGGAATCTTTCTTTGTCTAAACTAGTCTCTGATGCTTTTTTATTTTCATCCTAAGCCTTTGGGCATAGTGTTTTCTTTACCCAGAAGCTCTTCTGCCTGTTTACTCGATTCACTGTTTTTTGTCTTTCAAGAAGCAACTTAATCAATGTCCCCTCCACAGAAGCCTGTTCTGACCCCCCAGCCCTGAATATTCTCAAGGACTCTTTCTAGAGCTTCCACAGCTTCTTTTGCTTATCCTGACCATGGCATTTTGTGAAACTGAATAAAGTTATGTTTCTTTACCTTGTGTATTACACAACAAATATCTAGTAAAAGAAATCGGCTTCATATTCCTGGCATTTAATAGTAGGTTTTCAGTAACTATTTCTTCAAAATCATCTAGTTTTTGTCTCCTTTTCTCACATCCTACCACTGTTTCTTATAGATTTTGCCTTAATCATTTAATAAACCTCGTTTCTTCAATGTGCCAAGCTCTATTTTGTGTTGACATCTTTGAACATACTGTTCCCTCTTTAACTGCCTGGCCGTCTCCAATACTTCTTTCAAGAATTGATTTAACCATTTCTTCTAGAAAGTTACCCTTTATCTTCCCAAATATTGATCTGTTTATATATTTGTCTTGCCTTTACCCATCCGGTCTTGGGATCTTTGAGGGAAAGATCACATGTTGGTATTTTGTATATCAAACACCCAGCACAGTCTCTGCTTGTTAAGGAATCAAAAATGTCATTAATTTAAATTGAACTATTGGAAGAATGTGCTACATAAATAGAAAGTGCTACATAGAATGTGTAGTCCTATCTATTTGGGATCCTTCACCAGCTGTAACTGCCTTCCATAATGGGTTCTGGGGAAAGCCCAGAACGGCCCCAGTGGCCCTGGGATCCCACATCTGAACTCACCCAGGTCATCTGTGGAAGGCTCGATATCGGCCAGAACTGAAAAGGCACAAAACAGCAGGTGTGAGGAGGGCTTTGAGTTGGCAAGGGAGAAGGCAGAGGATAAAAAGGGAGAATGGGAGGGTGCCTGGGTGGCTCAGTTGGTTAAGCGTCTGACTCTTGGTTTTGGCTCAGGTCCTGATATCAAGATCTTGAGAGAAATCCCAGCATGGGGCTTTGCACTGGGCCTGAGCATGGAGTCTGCCTAGGATTCTCTCTGCTCTTTCCTGCCCCCTCCCCCACTCCAAAAAAAAAAAAAAAAGATTTAGAAAATGGGAGGATGGAGGTATCAGGCAAAGTCAAGGCTATGGCTGGATTTGTGTATTATATCCAAGGAAATAGAGTTAATTGAAGAAATTATGAATTTTTTTTGGTACTATTTGGCCTACTGACATTATACTTTATTATGCATGCCTTATTTTAGTTATGCATCCACTTTGTTTCATCTATTTAGAGGACTGGGGGACTCTGTTTCCTTTTATCCCACTGTCACTGAACAAAACACCCCCAATCCCTCTATCCCTTTCTCAGAGATAAAAGCACAGGATTAATTAAAAGCTGGAATGAATATTGTGAATATCACCAAGAATCATGCCATTGTAAAAGAACGGTAATAAAATTTACCTGTTTCGTCTGTAGAGGGCTCATTCACCAGATCTACAAAGATACAACATAGGTAATAAAAAAACATAGGCAGGAAAAGTTGTAAAGGGAAGCAGGATAAAGGGATGATCTAAAAGGAGGCAAGAAAGATTGAAGTGAAAGGATGTAGTTTAAGGGACTTCCACAGAAGGAAATAGGAGAGAAAAGACTGGGCATATTCACAGCATCAGTGGCATCTATGACAGATACGAGGGTCTGCATGAGCGCCCACTAATTTCTGTTCTACTCCTCATTTATCTTTGTTGGACATCACCCTCGATCCTTCTATTCCTGGTACAAAAGCAAAGAAATAAAAAGGGTAGCTTACTTGGATCCTCTGTAAATGTTTCTGGTGTCACTGGAGTCACATCATCTGAATGAAAAAACAAATCAGAAAACATTTTATTATTTTTTTAACGATTTGATTTGTTCATTTGAGAGAAGGGGAGGGAGAGAGAGAGAACAGACTCCCCACTGAGCAGGGAGTCCAACGTGGGGCTGAAATATAGGACCTTGGGATCATGACCTGAGCCAAAGGCATATGCTTAACCGACTGAGCCACACAGGCACCCCAGGAAAACATTTTTTTACATTTAGTGCCTCCCATTCTTGCACTCCCAGTAAGTGGCTAGCACAGCTGCCAGCCCACAGCAAGTATCCCACAACCCAAACAAATATCCATTTCCCGCTTCCATGAATATACCTATGCAGTCCTAACATAGAATGTCCTTTTCCCTTTGTCTCTCACATGCCCATCAGATAATCCTCCACAGGCATCCACTTTCCTAGTCAGACTTTGGTTTAGGAAGAGAAGAATAACATATTTAATTGTCCTACAAAATAATAATGTATGTCGCTAATTTGAGTTTACTATGTGGCAAGCACTATTTAAATCTGTTTGTACAGATGATAAAATTGAGCACCGGCTAAGTAAATAATTTACCCAGGGTCATAGAGCTGTGATAAGTACAGTGGATTGATGACCTCTTTGTAATACTTATTTTAAGTGAAAATTGTCTTTCCCAAAGACCCTGATTTTGATAATTACAATTTTGAAATAATTGGATATCACTTTGCTGATATACTTACATACAAGCATATTCACCAAAGATGATGTTGATTTTTTTTTAAGATTTAAAAAAAAAATTTATTCATGAGCGACACAGAGACTGGCAGAGAGAGGAGCAGGATCCCTGTGGGGAGCCCGATGTGGGACTTGATCCCAGGACCCTGGGATCACTACCAGAGCTGAAGGCAGACAGATGCTCAACCACTGAGCCACACCGGTGCCTGATGTTGATTATTTTCTGGTGCTTAGTGAGAAGTGAGGTGAGGAGAAGGGAGGGGATACTTGTAGAGAATACCTTGCAGTTGTTCATTGGAAAATAAAGGCAGGAGGAGAAAAAAAAAAGGTTCAGGTCTTAAGGTGGAATCTATTATGATACACTAGAAAAATGTATCTGAAACTATAAATAATAGCACTACCTGAAACAAACTGTCTCAACCTTAAGAAACAAAATGACAGGGCAGCCCTGGTGGTGCAGTGGTTTAGCGCTGCCTACAGCCTGGGGTGTGATCCTGGAGACCTGGGATCAAGTCCTGCATTGGGCTTCCTGCATGGGGCCTGCTTCTTCCTCTGCCTGTGTCTCTGCCTCTCTCTCTCTCTGAATGAATAAATAAATCTTTAAAAAAAATAAGAAGAAAAATGACAAAGCAGTGTTCACATCTAAATATTTAATAAATATTCCATCTTCAATTATCCTTTATTGCACACGACTTCTCATCATAATCTAGTTTGCCCACCAGGGGTCAGCAAATTCTTTCTGCTTTGACTTTTTTTCTTAAACTGGTGTCTAAATGCCATGTTTAGTCTGGAAAGAATAGCATTTTTAGAAAGCATGCCAGAGCTATTGATCATTGTGGCAGAAGCAAAACACAAATAAAACATTGTGAAGCAATTTACTGGCTTACTACTTACATCATCCTCTTTTTTAAAAATTCAGGTAGAAGGGGATCCCTGGGTGGCTAGGCAGTTTAGTACCTGCCTTCGGCCCAGGGCCTGCTCCTGGAGTCCCGGGATCAAGTCCCACATCAGGCTCCTTGCATGGAGCCTGCTTCTCCCTCTGCCTGTGTCTCTGCCTCTCTCTCTGTGTGTCTCTCATGAATAAATAAATAAAATCTTAAAAAAAAAAATTCAGGTAGAAAGTCATGAGATTTGACCAAAGAGCCTTTTTATATTTAACACTCAGCATTAGTTTTCATATTTCAGAACAAATTTTCGTAAAAGAAATCCAAGTCTGTTCTAATCCCCCAGGACATATAAAAAAAAAAAAACCATTAACCCTAGTCATTCTGAAAACCATAAGAGGGGAGTGGAGCCTCTCAGGGTGTAGCCTGGTCCCACCAGTTCCCTTCCTCTCTAGCTACATTCGGGGCCAGCCACTCACAGAAATGGAAGTGAACCAGTGGGAGAGCAGAGGGGTTGAGAGTGATTCCTTGCTGTCACCTCAGAATTTCTGGATAAAGTAATCTATTTCGGTATATTCCTCAGATTACCTACCTTTTCCATGAGCTACCACTGTGTAAATCCTTATCTAGAATTCATGAATGTTCTCTGAAAAGAAATCTTAAGTAGACATTTCAGAAATCATATATTCCTGCTAGGATAGCATCACAAATATGTAGACAAGGACCTGACCTTAACCAGCCCAGAGAAATGAATTCAGAATTTTTTTGCTAATGCTGAATGCTGATATAGGTTCAGAAACTTAGGGATTTGGATCCCTTTACCCACAGCAGGAAAAAAAAGAGTTGTTTCTATATTTTCTGTACCAGGATGCAAAGAAAGAAATGATATTGTGTCCCAATGCACACATAGAAAATTGAAGCAAGTATAATAAGGTAATCTTTTACTCTTGGAATGTACTAGTAATGTACTCCATTTTTATTTTAGTGTATACTAATTCATTAAAAATACCCATTGTGATCTGCTAATTTGATTTTATGGCCCTTTAATGGCTTATATACTGCTCTCAAGGGTCGGGAAAAGTAGGAGATAAGTTGTAATTATATTGAATGTCTGGAGGCAGAGTGGAGATGTTTATTGGAGTCTCTGTCATTGAACCGAAGGAAGCCAAAACATTTGGGTTTGGTCCATTAGTGCCAGAATTTCACTGTAGCACTGAGATGCCTTCTTTTTCTGCCTGCATGTTAGCTTCTCCATTGTTATATGGAGAAGAAAATGCTGTTAGGATTAGTGGCGCTTTCTGAGTGAGATAAGAGCTGTATAGGAGAGTGGGAAAAACAGATGGGCATAGTGGACGTTTTCGGCAAGGTACTTCAGTTGTTAAAAGAGGTAAAGTTTTATGAACTGGATAATAGGATTGTGGAAACTGGTGAATTGGAGCCTATTTTCCACACATTGGCACTGTGTCCCTCTGTTATATTATACATTCTTTAACTCTGAACATTCATCTATACTATCCTGATAATCCCAGCAGATAGGGTGCCTGGCTGTCTTGTCAGAAGAGCATATGACTCTTGATTCACAGGGTCTTGAGTTCAAGCCTCACACTGGGGGTAGAGATTACTTAAATATTTTTTGAAAACACAGAAGAGCCCAGATCCAAGAATTTACCTACCTCCTCGTTGACCACTGACTCCTAGTGGTGTCCACTCTGTACCAAAGGACAGAGAAAAGGGTTAAATGACTCCAGCTCCCCATCCCATATGGTTTTTATTAGATGAACCAGAAAATGATGAGAAACTGGTTGTACTCGATTTTTCTGCACTGTATTTCTACATGGTTCAATACAACATCACTCAGACCATTAATGACGTGGAAGTACTCAAGAAAAATAAGTTCCTGAGAAGAAAGCCATGCTTTGCCAAGCCCTGACTCCAGATGCCCTGTTACCCCCTTTCCTAGCAGAAGGAGTGGGATCTTGTTCAGCACCCGGGGCCAGCAGCCTCTCTACTGTGTCCTGTAGTATCCCCACAGCCATCTTACTAGCTACACTACTGAACAAAGCACAAAATGATTTTCTTACGGTGTGTATCTGGCAAAATGAGAAAATAAAGCAGGATTTCTCTGCGGTCCGAAGATCACTTTCTGTGGCCAATCTCCTAGCTCCATTCTGTGAAACCTGTGATGGCTTTTCTTAGCTTACAGCCTGGCACATGTTTTCATGTGTCCCTGTGAATACATTTGTGTATATGCTGGAGCTAGTATGGGTTAGGTGGGAGCATATATTCCTCCACTGTGTCCCTTCATGTATTGAATTTGGCCCAGTTTATTAGTTGTCTCCATATCATGCCATTGTGTATCAGCTTCTTGCTCCTCTGTTTACTTGTATCTTTCATTGTGTGTGACCCTCTTTTGGTTAATAGGCCTTTGTGTGGATCTTCTACTCAGAACTCAGGATATGTCCTCCCAAGTCTGAGGTCATCTCTGATTTCATCTCAGCCCCTGCTTCTCAGAACCAAATCTGTCCTTTTCTTTAATGGCGATTCTAGAACTCAGTAGCAAGCACCTCTGCTGCCAGTCTCCTTCACCATCCCTCTATCCTGCCCTCTAACACACACATCCACACACACCGAGGAGCTGGCATTGCAGGGAGAAAAGATTCAAGGTAGGGACTCACCAGAGGGGATGATGAGCACGGTGAGATACAGCAGCACCTTGGGTCCCGTGAGCAACATGTCTAGTGGGAGTGTTGGGAGAGTAGAGGCTGTAATGCTCGCAGACACATCAGCATTGAGGTCCAGGCAAGGGTACCTGGAGGGCCCCTGTCTCTTTGTCTGCCCAGGGCTTTCCCTGGTCCCCCCTCTGACTCCAGGCCTTTCTCTCCTTTCTTTCACTGAACATTTATTTTCCTTCAAATTATCTTCTTTGCCCACTCACCGTTATTCTCATTCTCACTCCTTTTTTCTGCCAAGTCAGAGGAAACCTTACATTCTAACTGGTATCTTTGCTCATGTCCTGTGGCCGCTTTCAACCCCCAGTGTCTTATAGTCCTTTTCAATATCTGTGGCTTCTTAATATCATCTGCTTACCTCAGTGTCTTGTCTCTTGAATTCCATGGATAATTGGGATATTCGCTCAATTCTCAGTCATTGTCATTCCCTATTGCCCCACTCTGGCCTTTCAGTTTAACACACACACACACACACACACACACACACACACACACACACCCAACCCACCCAACACACCCTCTTGTCTGTTTAGGGTTTTATACAATCAAACAACTCACTGTGTATTTCTCCTCTGCTCTTTTCACCGAGTCCGTTGGCTGCCGAATGCGGCTCTCTCCTTCTCACGCTGTTTCTACTTTGGCTGGAGAATAAGATGAACAGAGCCACTCCCTGGGAAGGACTTCAAATTTGGCCTACTCTGAAACAATGAGATGAGGGAGAGCGACGGGGAGAGAGAGAGAGAGAGAGCACGCGAGACAGAGAGAGAGAGAGAGAGAGAGAGAGCGCACCAGGCTAGAGGAGTGTGATGAGACTGGAATGAGAAGGGGGCTGGGGATTTGCACTCACTCACACCCTCATTCCAAAGGTTATGACCACACCAGTGAGTGATACTGCTGCTCCCTAGGAGGCCTGGCTCCCACTCACAAATGCCTTTCTTCCATGAGCCTCTTTTCCAAACTCTTGCAACCCAGCCCCTGGCCCACCTCTGCTGTGGGTTCCTTCTTACCTAAATAGTTCCATTTCATGCTTGGACAGCCTGCTCCTTCTCTGGCCATCTTCCATGTTTGCAACCTCCTCCTTTCTCACTTTCTTTTTCTTTTTTTTTTTTCTCACTTTATTTTTCGACATTCATTTCTTCAACTCTAACAAATTTCTTTCTTTCTTTCTTTCTTCTTTCTTTTCTTTCTTTCTTCTTTCTTCTTTCTCCTTTCTTCCTTTCTTTCTTTCTTTCTTTTATCTTTCTTTCTTTCTTCCTTCCTTCCTTCCTTCCTTCATGTCCTTTCCTTTCCTTCTCCGTCCTTTCCTTCCCCTTCTTTTCTTTCTCCCTTCTTTCCTTCCTCCGTTCTCCTATCTTTTCCTTCCGTCCCCCTTTTCCTTCCTCCTTCCTTACTTCTTCTTTTCCTTCTTTCTTTCTTTCTTTATTCCATTCTTTCTTTCTTGCTTTCCTTTCTTCTTTTCCGTTTTCGTTCGTTCTTTTCTTTCCTTTCTTTTTTCTTTGTTTGTTGCTTTCTTCATCCTTCTTGACCCACACACTCAAGAATGTGGTTTTTTTCCCCCTATCAGGGAATTCTATTCATTCCATTTTCAAACACACACAGATACCACCTGAGTTTTGTCCAATGGGAGGGTTGGCTGTTGTTAGGGTTAGGAAAAGCTGAAAAATACAGTACCCTTTGAATCCTTTTGAAATGTGGAGGAGCTCTGTGAGAAGACACGTTAGCCTTCTTTTTGTCTTTTGGCTTTATGTTTATGCTCAGAACCTTGGTTGCTGGCATCTTGAGGATAAAATGCCATTGGAAGCCCAAAGAACATTGGGTGCCAAGTTCATTCCATTTGCCTTATTTTCCAACAGTACTTTTCTTCATATCGTGGAATATGTAGATAACATGTTCTCTGATCCAGAAGTTTTAAAGACTTTGTATTTGCTCTTATTCACAGAAACATAGTGGCTGGACTGGTAAAAATACCTCCACTTTGGAAGGAATACATTAGAATTACAGAAAGTTCAATCTAAGGAATCAGTGACCATGTGTGCATTTAAAAGTGTATTAAGTTTCAAGTTGTCTCTTAGCTCCCTGAGTCTGCATCGTGTATCTCCCTGAGGAGAGTATATAGGTAGAGAGAGCAGATCTTGTTAATAGAATACAGACTAGACAAGGAAAAAGAGTTAGAGAAAGGAAGGAGGGAGGGAGAGGAAAGAAGGAAGGAAGGAAGGGAGGGAGGGAAGGAGGGAGGGAGGGAGGGAGGAAGGAAGGAAGGAAGGGAGGGAGGGAGGGAGGAAGGAAGCTGGTTAGTTGGGAGGAAGGGAGAACAATGGACATAATCAGAAATAAGGAAATAGCACCTTTGGCTCCTCCAAAGGAGCGATACATGTTCCATCTCTGAGATACATGGGTGCTGATCAGTCTCTAGAACAAATCTGAGTACCAAACCCAGCTCCTCCTCGTCTGCCTGGACGAGAACTTACTCTTCGCCCATCTGTTCTGCAGTGAGAATGTAGAGGCTGGAAAACAGATGTGATTCTAATCTGGTGAGAGTCAGGGAAAGAAAAGGCAGGGAGGTGGGGGTAGGGAAAGAAACAACAACAAAAAGCCAGATGCAATTCAGAGCTAAGGCAGGACATATAATAGAGAGCTTAGAGCAACAATCATGTTTTCCATGAAGCTCAGACAGATGGACAAACTGAACTCAGGCCAATCATTTGGCAGCAAGAGCAATGACCTCAACATGCTGGCCCAGCTCGAGACCATAGCATAGGAAAGCCTCCCCAGGCAGTAGGAGGGGGTGCTCTCCTGGGGTCGCAGGAGGGAGTCTGAAGCTGGGGCAGTGAAAATGGAACAGAATGTTCAGAGTAAGGCAGAGGGAGAAGGCAGGGAGGGACCAGGGGCTTAGAAGGAAAGGAGAGGAAACCGGCAAGCACTGGGGAAAGCAAAAACTTCATCTATTCCTGCTGGGCTTATAGTCATTCAAGAATGCAGTGTGTTTTGAGGTAGTCTGATTAGTGTTTCTCCCTTGCAGCTATGGTGGCCCCTTTATCCTGGCGTTGTTCCCCCATTTGTTTTCAGAGTTCAGGCTGGGATGCCCAGGTTTGGAGAACCTCAGATTAACTTTTCTCAAGGTGATTTGGTCAGCACCTGTTCTATGATCCCATCAGTTTATCACTGGAGTATGTGGAGTCACGATCAGCACAAATAGTCAAAAAATGAGCAACCATGAGGTGCCAAGGTGGCTCAGTCAGTTGGGCAACTGCCTTGGGCTCAGGTCGTAGTCCTGGGGTCCTGAGACTCAGCCCTGCCTCGAGCTCTGCTTGGCAGGGAGCTTGCTTCTCCCTCTCTCTCTGCTGCTCCCCTTGCTCATGTGCACACACTCTTTTTCAAATAAATAAAAACTTTTAAAACAAGAGGAAAGAAAGAAAGAAAGAAAGAAAGAAGAAAGAAAGAAAGAAAGAAAGAAAGAAAGAAAGAAAGAAAGAAAGAAAGAAATGAACAGCCACCATCCAGAGCTGTGAGAGTATAATTTTCAGTTCTCACTGATCCTGGGGAAGAACTCCCAGGGCAACAGCAGTCTATGCTCCCCTCAACATAGACTGATCTGGGAAGCCCAGGTGGCTCAGCGGTTTAGCACCACCTTCAGCCTGGGGCGTGATCTTGGAGACCCAGGATCGAGTCCTGAGTTAGGCTCCCTGCATGGAGCCTGCTTCTCCCTCTGCCTGTGTCTCTGCCCCCTCCCCCTGTGTGTGTGTGTGTGTGTGTGTGTGTGTGTGTCTTTCATGAATAAATAAATAAAATATTTTAAAAAGAAACAAAAGAAACATAGACTGATCTGTGGGTAGAGAGAACATTCTCCAGCAACAGGAAAGTCCCCCATGAAACTGTCTGGAACCATCTGGCAGGTGCAGAAGCCATTTAAAGCAGGCAAGGTAATGTTTGAGTTACCTAGGAATTTTTCCTTTTCCAAAAGGGTCTCCAGTCAATGGAAGTTGGTTAAAGTGCAAAGAAACAGAAGGGAAGCAGACAAGAGAGCTCAGCAAGCTGGCTCTATTCATCTGTTTATTGGCCTGTAAAGAATACACCCATTAGCTGAAGGCCTCTGGGCAAATGTACAGAAACGTTATTACTACAGTCCAATCTAACTAAATTAAATCCAGGGCCTAAATGCAAAAAAAAAAAAAAAAAAAACATAAAAGGAAGGCAAGAAGGGGGGAGGATTATACGAGGTGGGGAAGGAGAAAACACAGAGAGCCTGTGTGTGTAGAGGAATGAAGCAATAAACTAGTAATAGCCAAACTTAAAAGATGGACTCAGTGTAGGAGTTAGAAGCTAGCAAACATATGTCGTCAGACAACTGCCTACTTCTTAGTAACCCAGACGTGCTGTAACACACTCCATCCCTCTGTGCTTTGCACTGTGTGTTCCTTTCTGACCTAATTCCAATTCAGTAAATAAATGCTCATATATACATCGAATCCCAGGTTAGATGCTATGCTATCTCTTCCCAGAAACCTGTCCTAGTATCCTCTGCTTCTGGAGAGTTTTGTTTGGGTTTTTAAAGTAAGCTCTGCACCCAATGTGGAGCTTGAACTCACCACCCTGAGATCCAGTCACATGCTCTACTGACTGAGCCAGCCAGGTGCCCCTGCTTCGAAAGAGCTTATCAGGAACAGCCTGGGTGGTTTAGCACCACCTTTGGCCCAGGGTGTGATCCTGGAGACCCCGGATCGAGTCCCACATTGGGCTCCCTGCATGGGGCCTGCTTCTCCCTCTGCCTGTGTCTCTGCCTTCCTCTCTCTGTGTGTTTCTCATGAATGAATAAATAAAATCTTTATAAAAAATAAAAAGAGCTTATCATTTTCTCAATTGAGCTACCTTTTTATTTATTTTTATGATTATGTCTCAATGATGGGGAAACACAGGGCTAGCTGAGGACAAGTCATGAGCCCAGGGCAGCATATTGACAAGTCCTTGAACAGGCAGGGGACATTCCTCTACGAACTCAACTGCCTCGATACATTGCTAAGGGCAATAGGCAATCTTAGCCTGCCCCCCAGGATCCTGTAAGTCTACATTAATGGATAAAAATTCCTTTAGAAATTCCCTTTTTCGGGCAGCCCGGGTGGCTCAGCGGTTTAGCGCCATCTTCAGCCCAGAGCCTGATCCCAGGATCGAGTCCCACATCAGGCTTCCTGCATGGAGCCTGCTTCTCCCTCTGACTATGTCTCTGCCTCTCTCTGTGTCTCTCATGAATAAATAAATTAAAAATCTTAAAAAAAAAAAAAAAGAAAAAAAGAAATTCCCTGTTTCTCTACTCCCAAATACATGTTGGTAATCATCCCTCAAGCATATGACCTATGGGTATACATCTGAAGGGTCTCATGACTAAGGTTTTATTAGACGGTAATGAGGGACCTCTTCCCAACAATAGCTAGCCCCCTCAGGGTCCTGGAAACCTGGCTTCCAAAATCCCTTAGAGAGTATGCTATCCTCAAACCCCTCCCAAGTCCCAGGTATATAATCAGCCACTCCTTCCAGGCCCTGGGCAGCAGCTCTTCCTGTCCATGGGTCCAATCCTCGGGTGCTTTAATAAAACCACTATTCTGCACCAAAGATGTCTCAAGAATTCTTTCTTGGTTGTCGGCTCCGGACCTCACCTATATTCCAAAACTTCATCATTCAACTCTATTATATTCTTTCATTTGCATGTCTGCATTCCTGATTAGACAGAGTTCTGACATTGCAGAGGCAAGCTCTTACTCATCTCTGGCTGATATTAAGATTAGCACTAAAAAGTCAAAATTTGGTCATTCGAGGTGAGTTGAGATGAAGACTTAAAATAGGAACTTGCTATTTCCAAGTAGAAAATTTGAAAACCTGAGTCAACTGCAAAGAAGTACAGGATAGAATTCTAGAGAAGAAAGTAGTATGAGAATACACAAGGAGTGTAGCCTAAGTGGAACAAATATCCAGTGTATTGAAGTGACCTGAGATGAATAGAGCAAAAGGAAATAGTTATTTAAAAAATAACAATAATTTTGTTATTGTTCAGAAACAAAGGAATTCTGGCACCAAGCCTGTAAAATCAGTGCATGTAAAACATGTAATCTAAATCTACAGTAATTAGTACTTCCGTCCTACCATTTTGTTTGCGTAAATCTGATTGCACTGGTGGTCTTGCACTGTATACCCACACGCCCTTGGCCATGCAAATGTAAAATGCTCCATCCAGTTTCAGGATTTTTATTTTATTTTTTTTAAAGATTTATTTATTCATGAAAGACACAGAGGGACAGAGGCAGAGACACAGGCAGAGGGAGAAGGCTCCATGCAGGGAGCCAGATGTGGGACTCCATCCCGGGACTCCAAGAGCACACCCCGAGCCAAAGGCAGATGTTCAACTGCTGAGCCACCCAGGTGTCCCAGTTTCAGGATTCAATTAAGATTTCCAAAACCCACAACAACAATAACAAATTTAGCTGATAAAACTGGCTATAAACAAAGTAGGACAAATACTAGAAATTTATTAATGGGAAGGAAATTTCTATCTTCCCTGTCTACTCATTAGAAAACAAAACAGAAAGTCTGGACTTTGCAACTATAGGGGGAAAAACAGGAAAATTCAATTGTATATAATTATTAACAATAGCTAACATAATACATTTGTAGATGTGTATGATACCTATTTATAAGCAGCCTGCAGGAGTGGGGAGGCATGATCACCACCTCCTTTTCTTTAACCACTTGAGTGTGGGCTGGATTTAGGGACCACTAGCAAATAGAATGCAGCAAAGGAATGGTGTATATTTTCCCAGATGAGATTACAAAGACTGGCTTCTAGAATTAGTGCTCTCTTTTGATCTCTTGCTTGCTGTTTGCTCTGAACAAAGCCAGCTGCCAGGCTGTGAGCTACTCTATAGTAATGTTCATGTGAAAGAAGGCATGTCTCTAGCCAACAGTCAGCAACCTCAGGACAGCAAAAAGCCATGTGAATGAACTTGGAAGTAGATCTTCCCTCAACTGGGCCTTGAGGAAACTGCAGCTCCAGCCAATGTCTTGACCATAGCCTGAGACTGAGCCAGAGATACGCGGCTAAGCTGTACTTGCAGTCCTAATCAACAGAAATTTGGAAACTAAATTTTTGCTGCTTTAAGCTGCTAAATAACTAATATGTCCTATACTACATTACAAACTATTTTATCTATTATATAAATAACATATTTCTAACTGTATATGCTATATAATAATGTAATATTATATTGATACAATATATGAAAGACTAAATTAGCTATTATGTGTTAGCTATTTATATATATATAAATATATTCTAGTTAGTGGTGATGACTAATGTTTATGGAATATTGACCATATGCTAGACACCATGTTAAAAAAATATGATCAGGGATGCCTAGGTGGCTCAGTCAGTGCCTTAGCGTCTGCCTTTGGCTCAGGTTGTGGCCCTGGGTCCTGGGATGGAGTCCTGCATTGAGCTCCCTGTGAATAGCCTGCTTCCCCTCCTCTGCCTACGTCTCTGTCTCTCTCTGTGTCTCTCATGAATAAATAAAATCTTTAAAAAGTTATGATTATGCTACTTCACTGTAAAGCATAAAGAGGGATGCCTGGGTGTCTCAGTGGTTGAGTGTCTGCTTTCAGCCCAGGGTGTGATCCGGAGTTCTGGGATCGAGTCCCCCATTGGGCTCCCTGTGAGGAGCATGCTTCTCCCTCTGCCTGTGTTTCTGCCTCCCTCTCGGTGTCCCTCATGAACAAATAAATAAAATCTTAAAAAAAAAAAAAAAAAGCATAAAGAAAAGAGAAAGATGGGGATGCCTGGGTGGCTCAGTGGTTGAGTATCTGCCTTTGGCTCAGGGCATGATCCTGGTGTCCCGGGATCAAGTCCTACTTTGGGCTCTTTGCATGGAGTCTTCTTCTCCTCCCTCTGCCTGGGTCTCTGCCTCTCTCTCTCTCTGTCTCTCATGAATAAATAAAATCTTTTTTTTTAAAAAAGGAAAGATTAAAGGAAACAACAGATAATGGAGAAAGGAAAGACACAGATAGGAAGAAAAAAAAGGAGAGAGAAAAGAGGATGTGAGAGACAGAACTCATGTGGAAACCACAAAATTATCCTGTAATATTCAATATGAATGATTGGCATAATTCAGTAGTATAATTTACTTGAAATGTAGACCATAAAAAAAAAAAAAAAACAATTTGAGGCACCTGCCTGGTTCAGTCTGTAGAGCATGTGACTTTTGATCTCAGGGTTGTAAGTTTGAGCCCCATACTGAGTGTGGAGATTACTTAAAGTATTTTTAAAAACATTAAACAATCACAAAATCTGGTTTGTAAGAATGAGCTAAAGGAATTTAAATAATTTTGCCTGAAGAAAAAACCTAAAAGAGGAACTTAATAATTTTTAAATGTGCTAGTGAGGATTTGGGTAAAGTTTTTTATTTACCACTTCCATAAATATTAGGACACAGTAAAAATGAATTTATTCTGGCATTTAGTTTAAATTATATATTGAAGTGACATCCTGCATAAATGAGTGTGAATATTTTATACTTATTTACTGTGCCTGAGTGGCTCAGTGGGTGGATTTGTGCAACTTTTTTTTTTAAGATTCTTTTTCTTTTTTTTTTTTTTTAGATTTTATTTATTTATTCATGACAGACAGAGAGAGAGGCAGAGACACAGGCAGAGGGAGAAGCAAGCTCCATGCAGGGAGCCCGACGTGAGATTCGATACTGGGTCTCCAGGATCACGCCCTGGACTGAAGATGGCTCTAAACTGCTGAGCCACCCGAGCTGCCCCTGTAGATAGACTTCTTTAGTGACTTAAGGTGGATATATTTCTAGAAACAGCATGATGGATTGGAAAGTCATTAAAGTTGGAACTCTTCATAAGTAGGCTCCA
Organism: Canis lupus dingo; assembly: GCF_003254725.2. NCBI lineage: Eukaryota > Metazoa > Chordata > Mammalia > Carnivora > Canidae > Canis > Canis lupus. The sequence continues at coordinate 37,240,312 of NC_064269.1, read as the reverse complement.
CACCACACTTAGTGTGGGGCTTGAACTCATGACCCTGAGATCAAGAGCCACAGCTGAGCCAGTCAGGCTGTCCATGATTTTTTCTGGTAGAAGAGTGAAGGAGACTCTCAGAGCTGTCCCAAAGATGGTGATGGGCAGGAGTACAGTGCCACTCTTAGAAACACTGCATACTGGTTGGTCGATTTTTCCTTGATTTTGTGTGTCAATCAGGCGGAAATTCTGCTTTACATGGTGTTGTCTACAGGATCCAAAGTGGCCTCGCTCCAACAGCTAGCTGGCCCTAGCTGCCCACAGGAATCCATGACGGGGTTGCTGGCAATGGTTCTCTTCCATTAGTGTTAACTCATTTGGGTTTTGACAGTGTAGCCATGGGTTGAGATGGAGCATTCCAAGAACCAAAGGAAGAAGTGGAGCTCTGTTAAGACTCAGACTTCATTACCCAGCATCTCTCTCCCACATCCTATTGGTCAAAAGAAATCTCCACGGTCAGTCCCAGTTTTAGGGGAGGAGCACCAGACTCCCTCCTGATGGGAGGAGAGTCAAAAAATGTGCAGCAATCTTTAATCTACCACAGGGCCTCTGAGGTTAAAGTGAATCTTTTCAACAGCCTAGGTAAGTGCCAAACAGACAACATTTGTATTTTGCTCTTTCCTGGAAACCTCATTCACTGCTCTTGCCAATGCTAAGCACAGCTGTCCTACAAGGGCCTCTTTGATGCTCAGTATTATAGATGAACGGTACTCTCATTTTCTTGTTTTCCGCAGCATTGGGCACTGTTGACCAATCCTCCTTGTTGACGTATTCTCTTCCCGTGCATGGCATCTCTGACACCTCATCCCTCTTTCCCTCTCTGCTCCATTCTGTGTTCTTTACAGTTTTTTTTTTCTTCTGTTCATGCTTAACATGCTGGTTATTGTCAAGGTACTCACACCAACATCTCTCATTAGTACATTCTGTCCCTCATTAGTCATGTTCACTCTCATGTTTGTAGGCTTATACTCCCAGATCCACACCTCAGTCTAATTTACATCTGTTTCTCTACCTCTGAATGTCCCACACATATCTCTGTTTGGGATATGTCCCACAGGCACCCTGAGTCAGTCTAGAGTTGACCTGAGCAAGGAAGCAAGCCTAAGAGCAGACTCTGGCTGAGCTTTCAGGAGTGACAACCAAGAGACTCCATTGCCCCTCCTACCATCAGAAGGCTCCCTTCCAGACTGAGACATCACCACTCAAGCTCTAGAACTACCCTGGCTCTGCCACGATCCACAAAATGGACCCTCACTTCCTGCCTTTCTCCTCACTTACTGTGGTTTTGACTTCAAGTCTTCTACTAGTGCAAATGGTTGCTGGGACTTAACTAACATCCCAACTCCAGCTGTAGTAGAGTCTCGGGTTTGTAGTTTGTAGTTTCCCACCCCATAATGCAGAAAGGTACCTTAGAAGGAGGTTTGAACAAATGTTGAGTAAGCTAAATTATGATGTCTTAGTGTCTTAGGTGGCATCACCTTCTTCCCTGCACGGTGTCATCCCCCCCGCCCTCCCCCCCAAACCTCCCTTAGGACTGTGCTGCTACTAACTGCCCAGCTATGAATTGAAATATGGTGAGTCATGCTCAGGCTCCCCCCATTTCTTTTTCTCTCCACCTGAGTCCTTTCCCACACACCTTTTGTCATCAGAATTCTATTGATGTTATATCCTTTATCTTTCACATCCATCCATTCTATTATTCCCATCACCACTTGAGTTCAGCCCAGCTATTACTCTCAGTTTCAGCATTTCTCCACCCTTACAACACAAAGCATCAGGAGTACTATTTCTAGCAATGGTCAGATTAAGTCACCTGCTGGCTTCAAACCCTTAAAGGTTCCTTATCCTTAGGGTATGGATGGAATTCTTAGTATGCATACATGGCTATTTATAATACTTTTATCTCTCATCACCAGTGCTCCAACCCACCCAGTCTATCTATATCTTGGACATTTGCACCTTGCTTTTCTAAATTTTTTTAAATTTTTATTTATTTATGATAGTTACAGAGAGAGAGAGAGGCAGAGACACAGGCAGAGGGAGAAACAGGCTCCATGCACCAGGAGCCCGATGTGGGATTCGATCCCCGGTCTCCAGGATCACGCCCTGGGCCAAAGGCAGGCGCTAAACCGCTGCGCCACCCAGGGATCCCTGCACCTTGCTTTTCACCTCTACTGAATTACTTGCACTTCTGAAAAGCTGCAACCTCTCTTTTGCTTCTAAGCCACTGTACATGCTATGTTCTATTTGCCACACCTCCACCATAATCCTCACTTTCCCACAATCTTTTTGTTCAGCTGGCTAATTTTTAATCATCCTTTTTAATTCAGCTTGGGTAATAATTCCTTTGAATTGTTATCCAGAGCGTCTCCACCACAATGAGTGGCTCAGTGCGAATAGATGGTGTGTGCCCAAAACGAAGTGTGGAGACTCAGTCTGCGCATCGGAAAGAAGTGTTGATGGGAGAGGATGTATTTCCTAGAACTGGTCACAAGAGGGCAGCAAATAACTGCTTTAGGTCACCTAGGCAGTTTTGCTGCCTTTTCTTGCATCCCATATACTATTCCAACTGTCTATTGATATTTATGTAGCACGACTCTGGAGCTATGCCTAATGAGATGGAAAATTTCTAATGACTCAGAATCGTACTTCATTTATATTCTGATCGGTTTCTTCATGCCAGCCACTTCACTGCGTACTGGTAACTACAAAAAGATGAATCAGCAGCACCTGGTTGGCTCAGTTCTTATAGTGTAGGACTCTGTGAGTTCAAGCCCCATGATGAGTATAGAAATTACTTTAAAAAAAATGAATCAGTCACAGTTCCTACATTCAAAAAATCAATAATTTAGTGCAAAAGAGAAGTATTTCTGAACTGTCTTTATTCCTTGACATATGAAGAAACAAGTGACTTGACCCATTTTCATCAGTAGCAAAGACAGTTTCAGATGGTGGCACAATGGCCAGTTTCAGAGGGCACCTGGCTAGCTCCGTGGGAGGAGCATGGAACTCTTGATCTCCATTTAGCCTACAGCTTAGTTAAAAGGATAGTGGGATGGTTGGTTATTGGGTTCAAGTAAGATAGTCTCCTAAATGACTGACATGTTTGAAGACCACATTACCAGGAACCCAGCTAATTCCACCCAAGTAATTCTCGGGTGGCTGGGAAAGCATGTTCCATCCCAAGCCCCCTGTTTTTCTCTTTGTCTTTAACAGACTTGAGCAGTGTTATGTTCACAACAAAAATGAAGTGAAAAGTACAGAAAATTCCTATATAACCTTTGCTCTCCACACCCACATCTTCACCCACTATCAGAATGGTGCATTTGTTAGAGCTGATGAATCTACACCTATGCATCATTATCACCCAAAGCCCAGAGTTTACCTTTTTTGCCGTTTTAAGTTCTGTAGGTTATGACAATGTAATGTATCATGACCTGTTCCATCATTAGAATGTTATACCGATTCACTACCCTAAAAATGCTCTTTAAAAAAAAAAAAAAAGTAAGCTTTATGCCCAACATACAAGCTTTATGCGGTGTGAACTCAAGACCTTAAGATCAGCAGCTGCATGCTCCTCCAACTCAGCCAGCCAGGTGCCCCCAAAATGCTCTATTTATCCCACCCTCCCCTCTAAGCTCTGACAAGTGACTCTACTGCCCCATAGTTTTGCCTTTTTTTCTGGAATATATATAGTTGGAATTTTTTTTTAAGTTGGAATATTTTATACTATGTAGCCTTTCCAGATTGGCTTCTTTCACTTAGTAATATGCATTTAAGATTCTTCCATGCTTTTCAATGGCTCGATAGCTCATTTCTTTTTAGTGCTGAATAGTATTCCATTGTCTGGATAAAACGATTTCATTATCTGCTCACCTACTTACTGAAGGACATCTTAGTCTCTCCCAAGTTTGGGCAATTATGAATAAAGCTGCTCTAAGCATCTGTGTGCAGGTTTTTGTGCAGACATAAGTTTTTCCTTTGGGTATATATCAAGGAGCAGAATTAATAGATCCTATGTTAAGAGTATGTTTGCTTTTACAAGGAACAACCAAACTGTCTCTTCAAAGTGGCAGTATCATTTTGCATTTCCTCCGGCAATGATTGAGAATTCCTGTTCTTCTGCATCCTTGTCATTCTTTCATGTTATCAATGTTTTGGATTTCAGCCATTCTAACAGCCATGTAGTGATAGCTCATTGTCTTCAGTTCACAATTCTCTCATGACATATGATACCTCCGGAGTGTATTTTTGTTTAGATTTTATTTATTCATGAGAGACACATAGAGAGAGGCAGAGACACAGGCAGAGGGAGAAGCAGGCTCCCTGCAGGGAGCCTAATGTGGGACTCGATCCTGGATCCCAGGATCATGACCTGAGTCAAAGGCACAGGCTCAACCACTGAGCCTGAGCCACCCAGGCGTCCTTCCAGAGTATTTTTCATATGGCTATTTAGCATCTACGTCTTTACTGGTGAGGTGTATAGGTGGGTCTTTTGCCTTTTTTTTTTTTTTTTTAAATTTTTTATTTGGGAGGGAGACAGAATGAACTATGGAGAGGGCCAGAGGGAAAGAGAGAGAAGCAGACTCCTTGCTGAAGAGGAAGCCTGATGTAGAGCTCTATCCCAGTACCTGAGCCAAAGGCACATGTTAACTGCCTGAGCAACCCAGAAACCCCCTCCCCTGTTTTGTTTTGATTTTTTAGTTTTGTTTTTTTTTTTTTTTTGCTAATTTTTAAATCAGGTCCGTTTTCTTATTGTTGAATTTTAGGGCTTAAAGACTGTGTGTGTGTGTGTGTGTGTGTTTAAGATTTTATTTATTTATTCATGAGAGACACACAGAGAGAGAGGGGCAGAGACATAGGCAGCAGGCTCCATGCAGGGAACCCAATGTGGGACTCGATCTTGGGACTCCAGGATCACGACCTGAGCCAAAGGCAGGCACTCAACTGCTGAGACACCCAGGAGTCCCATGGCTTAAAGACTTTGGATAACAGTTCTATATCAGATGTGTTTTCTTTCTGTGGCTTGTCTTATTCTCTTGACATTGCCTTGTGCTGAGCAGAAGATCAGATTTTTAATGAGGCCCAGCTTACTATTTCTTTCATGGATCATGACTTTGATGCCGTATCTAAAAAGTCATCTACATATCCATGGTTATCTGCTATCTTCCAGGGTCCTTTCGCAGTTCTGCTATCTTTCAGGGGTTTTGCAGTTTTGTGTTTTAGATCTATGATTCCTTTTGAGAAGGCTGTGAGCTCTATATCTAGATTCATGGATTGTTTTTTTTGGGGGGGGGGAGGCACATGGCCATTGGGTTGTTCCAGCATGATTTGTTGAAGACTGCCTTTGATCCATTGTATTGCCTTTGCTCCTTTGCCAAAGATCAGCTGACTATATCTATGTGGGTCTATTTCTGAGCTTTCTATTCTGTCCCTTTGATGCATTTGTCTATTCTTTTGCCAATGTTACACTGTCTTGATTACCGTGGCTTTATAGTACGTTTTCTCAGATTTATACATAAGTATTATATTTTGTTGGGTGCTGTGACCACTGTAAGGTATATATATTGAGTCTTAGCTTACCCACAAACACTTCCTAAAACCCTTGGAATTGATACGTGTCTTTTTGGATGTTAATGAGATGACTGGTGGTTGGGGACTCCAGGATAGCCTCGGGATGGGTGCTGGTTGCCAGGGAACAAACCAAATAATTAGAGGACTGGAACTTTTGAGTCCTACCTCCTGGGATGCAGTAACTGCTAATGGACAATGATTGAATCTACAACCCCCATGTAATGAAACTTCCATTAAAAAAACGAAGCAAAAAAAAACCCTAACCAACTGGATTTGAAGAGCTTCTGTGAACACATTCAAGTGCTGAGAGGGTGGTGTGGCCTGAGAGGACATGGTAGCTCTACACTCATCCCTCATACCATTCCCTATGCATCCCTACCATTTAGCTGCTCCTAAGCTGTAGCCTTTATAATAAATGGGTGATAATAGGTAAAGCACTTTCTTGAGTTCTGTGAGCCATTCTAGCAAATTATTGAACTCAAGGATGGACTCCTGATTTATAGCTGTTAGAAGAGAGGCAGGATGTACAATTGATAGATGGGAGCAGTCTGTGGGACTGAGCCCCTAACTTGTGCGATCTGAGATTAACTTCAGGTAGATAGTGTTGAATTGTAGGATGCACAGCTGGAGTTTGAGAATTGATCAATGAGTTAAACAACCCTATTTGGTGTCAAAAGTGTTGTGAATAGAGAAGAGACAGCAGCTTTTCCTTTCAGGTGATAATATACTTTTTTTTAAAGGACTTTTTAATTTATTTATTTGAGAGCTCAAAAGCAGGGGGAGGGGCAGAGGGAAAAAGAGAATCTCAAGCCACTCCACACTGAATGCAGAGCCCAACACAGGGCTCCATCCCATGACCTGATAGACATGACCTGAGCCAAAACCAGGAGTTGGACACCCAAACAACTGGGCCACCCAGGTGCCCCATAAATGGTATTTTTTAATGTCAAATTCCACTTGTTCTTTGCTTGCATTTGGAAAAATGTATTTTGTATAACTCTATATTCTGCAACTTTGCTAGTTTCAGGAAGGTTTTTTATTTTTATTTATTTATTTATTTATTTTGGTCAACTCCTTAAGATTTTCTATATAGATTATCAAGTCATCTGTAAATAGACAATTTTATTTCTTCATTCTCAATCTGTACACCTCATCTTTGCTATTCTTATTGCATTAGCTAGACTTCCATTATGCTGTTAAAGAGTAGTGATGAGATGATACATCCTTGCCTTGTTCATGATCATAGTGTGAAATTGTCTAATATCTCACTATTAAGTATAATATTAGGTAGAGATTTCTATCTGTCAGCTGTGCAGCAGTGATGAAGTTTTGGAATATAGGTAAGGTCCAGAGCTGACGACCAAGAAAGAATTCTTGACGTCTTTGGTGCAAAACGGTGGTTTTATTAATGCACAGGGCAGTACCTATTGGCAGGGAATGGCTGACTATATTCTTTCAAGTTGGGAGTTTTGGGGATAGCGTACTCTATAAGGAATTTTGGAATCCAAGTTTCCAGGACCTTAAGGGGGCTAGCTATTGTTGGGAAAATGTCCCTCATTACCGTCTAATAAAACCTTAGTCATGAGACCCTTCAGATGTATACCCATAGGTCATATGCTTGGAGGATGATTGCCAACATGTATCTTGGGGGTAGAGAAAAAGGGAATTTCTTTTTTTTTTTAATAAAGATTTTATTTATTTATTCATGAGACACACACACACACACAGAGGCAGAGACACAGGCAGAGGGAGAAGCAGGCCCCACGCAGGGAGCCCGACATGGGACTCGATCCTGGGTCTCCAGGATCAGGCCCTGGGCTGAAGGCAGCGCTAAAGCCACTGAGCCACCAGGGCTGCCCCGAAAAAGGGAATTTCTAAAGGAATTTTTATTCACTAATGTAGACTTTACAGGATCCTGGGGGGTGGGCTAAGATTGCCTATTGCCCTTAGCAATATATCGAGGCAGTTGAGTTCATAGAGGAATGTCCCTATGCCTGTTCAAGGACTTGTCAATGTGCTGCCCTAGGCTTGTGCTTTGTGGTCAGCTGGCCCTCTCTCCCCCAACAGCAGAACAATGTGATCCCAGTAAAGACTGAGTAGTTCCCCTTAACGTAGGAATGCAAAGTATCCCAGTGGGATGTCCCATTGCAGATCACAGTAGATAATTCCTTTCTCTGGCAGGATGAGGCTTGGTATTTTCAGCAGCACCTCATGTTGATCCATGGTGAGATTTGGAACGATGGTTGTTTCTTGCATCTTCCATATCTTTACAGTATGGGGTGCCTTGACAGGGTACCCAGTCTGGCATAGGAGTCAACAGGCCTTACTGGGTGATCTTTCAAATGTATTAAAGCCTAGGACAGGAGTGCCTGGCTGGCTCCATTAGTAGAGAAAACGATTCTTGATCTTGGGATTGGACATCAAGCCCTATGTTGGGTGTAGGGATTACTGTAAAAAAAAAAAAAAAAAAAAAAAAACTAAAATAAAATAAAAATTCACAGTTGTAGAACCCCTCCTTCTTCTAAGAGAAAAGACACTGTCTTTTTAAGTAATCAAAGACTTGCTAAAAGCCCAGGGTGTGATCCTGGGGTCATGGATTGAGTCCCACTTCGGGCTTCCTGAATGGAGACTGCTTCTCCTCTGTGTCTCTGCCTCTCTCTCTCTCTCTCTTTCTATGTCCCCCATGCATAAATAAATACAATCTTAAAAAAAAAAACTAAAAAAAAAAAACTTGCTAAGACAAAACATAGCCTTTTTATCTTGGCAGATTACATTAAATTTTTATGTATTGGAGTGCCTGGGTGGCTCAGTCAGTTAAGTGTCTGCCTTTGCCTCTAGTCATGATCCTAAGATCATGGGATCAAGTCCCGCATTAGGCTCCCTGCTCAGCAGAGAGCCTGCTTCTCCCTGTTTCCCTCTGCCTGCTGCTCTGCCTTGTGCCCTCTCTCTCATTCTCTGACAAATAAGATCTTAAAAAAAAAAAAATCCTTTTCTTTTTTAACTTAAATAAATCCATTCTGATCTTAGCTTCACTACACATAAAATTCCTTTCTCAATATTCCTTTCCACAAACTTTCTGTAATTTTCTGTATCCATTCAGCTTTACTCTATCATATTTTTTTCATCTTGGAACAGTAATTTTACTTGAGGATAAATTCACTCTCCCCCTTTACCAAAAGAGAACAACCCCCCTCATGTCCTTCACATCTTTCCTTACTCCCTTAAACTCCACCACATTCTACTTGCCTTATTTTCATTCATAGTCATTTCCTTCCACCCTTATTATTTCTAGTAATTTTGTAAAAAAAAAAAAAAAAAAAGCTTGCCTGTTTTACAAATCAATGGTGGTAGTACCCTCCAGAGATTTATTTTTTTTTTAAGATTTTTTTTATTTATTCATGAAAGACACAGAGAGGCAGAGACACAGGCAAAGGGATAAGCAGGCTCCACGCAGGGAGCACGACGTAGAACTCGAACCCGGGGCTCCAGGATCATGCCCTGGGCTGAAGGCGATGCTAAACCGCTGAGCCACCCCGGCTGCCCCCCTCCAGAGACTAAAAAAAAAAAAATCACATATACACAACATACATCTACACAGATCGCTTTTATTTCACTCTCTTGGCTACAGCTTTTTACTGAATATTTGTGATCTTTTGGAGGCTACCGAGTAGATTGGAGCAAGGGAACTTATACAACACTATATTATTATTATTTTTTTAATATTTAATTTATTTATTCATGGTAGACAGAGAGGGAGAGAGGCAGAGGACACAGGCAGAGCCTTTGGCCCAGGGCGCGATCCTGGAGACCCAGGATCGAATCCCACATCAGGCTCCCGGTGCATGGAGCCTGCTTCTCCCTCTGCCTGTGTCTCTGCCTCTCTCTCTCTCTCTCTGTGACTATCATAAATAAATAAAAATTAAAAAAAAAAAAATTTAAAAAAAAAAAAGAAGGCTCCACTCAGGGAGCCCGAGGCTGCGCTAAACCGCTGAGCCATCCAGGGATCCCTCCAACACTATATTATAAAAACCTTTCTGCTCCTGGTCTTTTCTTTGTATGCAATGTTTTAGTTATCTCCTAGGTGTTTACATTTCAAAGACATGATAAGATTTACAATTTCAAGGGGGGCAATTGCCCTAGGCATTTTGGGCTAATTGCTACTTAAAATTGCTTTTGTAGGGCAGCCTGGGTGGCTCAATGGTTTAGCAGGACCTTTGGCCCAGGTCATGATCCTGAAGACCCGGGTTCTAGTCCTGATAGGGCTCCCTGCATGGAGCCTGCTTCTCCCTCTGCCTGTGTCTCTGCCTCTCTCTCTGTGTCTCTCATGAATAGGTAAATAAAATCTTTTTTAAAAATTGCTTTTGTAGGATGCCTGGGTGACCCAGGCTCAGTGGTTGAGCATCTGCCTTAGGCTCAGGGTGTGATCCCAAGATCCGGGATCTAGTCCCATATTGAGCTCCTTGTGGGAAGCCTACTTGCCCCTCTGTGTCTCTGCCTCTCTGTGTCTCTCATGAATAAATAAATAAAAATTTTTAAAAAAGAAAGAAAATGGCCCTCTAAAGTTTCCAGATTATTCTGCTTTCCTACCTTGTCAGCCAGCCCCAAAACTAGAAGAACAGTGGAAACCTTCATGCTCTCTTCCAGTTTCCCAACTCCAGCTGCAGTGTCTGGTTGGACACTTGTGCCAGCTAAACTGCCCACAAGTAGGAGCCATTACAGCAGCCATGTGTCCCTCCCCTCCTTTTGTACAGTATACTATGCAGCTCCTCAAATAGGCACATCAAACCAGCCAGCGTTTTCAGGATGTCTTCATACTCATGTGTCAATCTGCAGGCATCTAACACAGAAGCCACCTCTTTCACTGACAGGGAAGTCAATGGCCATCTAGGATCTCTTCTGTAGACACCTCTTTCCTGGGGCCTATTCCTTTGCTTTCCTGCTTGGTTTACCAATTTTTAGCTTGCAAATTGGTCCTGTATTTTGTCAGCAAAGAGAGACTGAAGAGGCAGACCTTTCCAAATTGGTAAATGGCAGGTTTTATAAGCTAAGGAATTTACTTACAAAGCTTGTCTTAGGTGGTCTCAAGATGAGATCTATGCTCCTGCCTGCCAAATCTTAAAAGTTTATATAGAGGCCTTAACTGTGTTTAGTCACATCTATTGTGCAGATAGTCTCAACAACCCATTTCTATCTCAAGGCTGTCTCCTTGGGGCAGCTGCTGGGAATAAGGAAGGCAAGCAAAATGCTTATTCCAAAGACTGCATGAGGGAGAGAGGTCCTTTAATTGTCCAGATCTTGCCAGTCCAGCAGGGGGTCATGCTTTCTTGATGATCTCCTCCAACACTAAGTTGGACCCACTTCAATTCTGGCTTGTTCCTGAATCCAGTCTGGAAAAAAATACTCAAATAAAGCTCCTAACACAGAAGCTGCAGAGCTAGATCAGTGAGGCACCAGACACAGGGACAAAGCAGTGAGTTCATTGGGCTACTTGGTATCATTGGGTTGCTCATTGATCCTGGGGATTATCAAAAGTCTCCTTTGGTTCCCTCTGCTAACACCAGGACTATTAAAAAGATAAACAGAGACATATTAACATTTTTAGGAATTTATTTGAACAAAAATCTATTTGAATTGGGCAGCACCAAACTGGAAGTGGTTATGAGTGCTCTACCCATAAGAACTCTGTGAGAGGGACCCTGGGTCACTCAGTGGTTGAGCATCTGCCTTTGGCTCAGGTCGTGGTCCTGGGTTCCTGGGATCAAGTCCCACATTGGGCTCCCCTTGAGAGCCTACTTCTCCCTCTATGTTTTTGCCTCTCTCTGTGTGTCCCTCATGTCTTTCAAAATCTTGAAGAAAAAAAAAAAAAAAGAATCCCCTGATTGGTAGATAAGATACAGGATGGCCAAATAAATTTGAATTTCAGATAAATAGCAGATAAATTTTTAGCATATTTCAAATACTGCAGTATTCGCAAGAAATCTCATCTGTTTTAACCAAAATTTAGTGCACTTTTTCTCCAACCATGGATAAATACTTTCAAATTGGTTGTTTGGGGGATCCCAGGGTGGCTTAGCGGTTTAGCGCCTGCCTTCAGCCCAGGGAGTGATCCTGGAGTCCCGGGATCGAGTCCCACATCGGGCTCCTTGCATGGAGCCTGCTTCTCCCTCTGCCTGTGTCTCTGCCTCTCTCTCTATGTGTCTCTTTTGAATAAATAAATTAAATCTTTAAAACAAAACAAAACAAAAAAACAAATTGGTTGTTTGAATCTTCCTTGTGTCAGATACATGTGATGGGTGTCTATTTTGTTTTTTTAGGAAATTTCAAAGTATATAATCACATGAGTTGATTCTCTTTATCACGGATTTCTGTTTTTTAAGAGAGAGAGAGAGAGAGAGAGAGCAGGGGAGGGGCAGAGGGAAAAGGAGAGGGAGAGAATCTTACCCAGGCTCTGGGCCCAGTACAGAGGCTGATGCAGGGTTTGATCTCAAGAGGCTAAGATCATGACCTGAGCCGAAATCAAGACTCAGATGTTTAAACAAGTGAGCCATCCAGGAGCCCCTCAGTGATTCTCTTTTTAACCATTTGTAATCTCTCCTACTGCTAAGGTTACCTTAGTGACTTCCTGGGTAACAAAAAGCTTGAGAAACTGTTATAACTAATCTGTCACACTTATATCTCATTTGTTTCTCCTTTTCCTTTTACACCTGCTCTATTTCTCTCTCCTCCTCCCTCTTGTCTTTCCTTCTTAAGTCTGTTTCTTTGCTTTTGTTCGAGTTGTCTTTCTTGAAATTTCTACCATGGCTTTCTCTTTTCCACTTCCTTCTCTCTTTTCTTTCTTTTTTTTCCTTCTCTTTTTCTCTCCTCCCTGCCTTCTCTGAAAGCCTTCCATGTCAAAATCAGGATCAGTAAGAACAAGTTAGGTCAGTAGGAACTGGCCTACGGTGTTGTGTTCAAGAAGGAGATTCTGTTCTGACAATCCCTTTGCCAGAGCAAGTTCTCGGCTGGGAGAACAGAGAGCTTCAAGAAATAATTCCTTTGCCTGAGGATCTGTTGGGAGGGTGATGGATGGCACTGCAGTTACTACTTCGGGAACTGCAGGAAAAGGAGGGGAGCCACTGCCAGGCAGCGGGGAGGAGATGGCTGGGAAAAAGAGCCAGTCAGGAAGAGCTTATGAAAGGGGAGGAGAATGTACTGGCTGTGTATGCTGCATGCAAAAGACCTTTCTGCAGATATTGTGTCTTTGTGAGCTGACTGCAGAGGCCATGTGCATGCAGAATGTGTGTGAATGTATGTGTTGCTGATTTCAGATCATGGGTCTGTGCGAACTGCTGAGTACAAGAATCGGGAATGTATTGTTGAAAGGATTTTGCAGTCAGAGTGCTTGTTTGTGGTTGTATGGTATGTGTGACTGACTTTTTGCCAAATGCACTGTTCTGATTCCAGCTCTGAAAGTTTAGTGGAAGTCTGGCCGACTAAGCCAAGACACAACAAAGTCCGAAGGAAACATGGGGGCAAAGATGAGCTGGAGATAGAGAGCTGTTGTAAAAAGAAGGGGAAAAAGATTTGAAGAAAGAGGGAATGAGAAAACAGAAGATTGAACAATAGAAATTCCATTCTTAGAAATTTGAGAGGAGGAGGGAAAGAAAAGTAACATTCTTCCAGATATAGGCATTGTATTTCCCTAGTTCTTCCTGCACCTTGTTGAGATTGTTCCTAATTTTCCTCTTTCTTTCTAGACAAGTCTATCTAAACATATATGCTACAGGTATATTTTGAGTATGCCAGGAGATGTTGTAAAACTTAAGTTATCCAAACAGGAGCATTGATGGTCTTAAAAGAGAAAAAAGGTTTGTTTTATTGTTGCTGTTAGGAAAGCTACTGGACTGGACATAATGGAAGGACATTCATTCTTTTTAAAATTTAGTTTCTTCCTTTTTTTCAAAAAAGATTTTATATATTCATTCATAAAAGACAGAGAGAGACAGAGAGAGAGAGAGAGAGGCAGAGACACAGGCAGAGACACAGGCAGAGGGAGAAGCAGGCTCCATGCAGGGAGCCCGATGTGGGACTCCCTGGTCTCCAGGTTCACGCCCAAGGCCAAAGGCAGTTGCTCAACTGCTGAGCCACCCAGGCGTCCCAAGGACATTCAGTTTTGATCAGAGATTAATTGAACAGCATCAGAGAATTATCTTTGTGGTGATTAATAATGTGAGGTTCAGAAGCACGAGCATTGAAACATACTCTATCTCCACATTCCAGTGGTGGTTATTATTACTACAGTTATTAACAAAATTTAACAGGGACTACTTACACCTGGAATGAAATACTTAACTTAGTCCTAAGAACTTGTAGATCTAGACAGATAAACCTAGAGGCATCATAACCTTGCACTTGGATGTGGGCCGTGGAGGGAAGTTTCAGTTGGGAGCATCCCAGTTTTGCTTTGTTGCCAAAACACTAATTACATATTTTTTATTTCAAATTATAACCATTACAGTGTCTTTCTCATCTCTTCACTTGCATCATTTTTTAAGTATAAGAGGTTAGAAATTATTATAATTACATTTGCAGTGCTACTTTTGCCCCATCATTAATAGGTCTTTTGTTTCATTCAGCCATCTTTTCCTCCTTTTCTTTGTTATGTCTTCCTCTTCATCATGGTTCCCTGGATTTGATTAAAATTCTCTTTAACTTCTTGCCTCACCTGTCTCTCCTTTATCAAAATAATTATTTATCAGGCTTGTCTTTCTCCTCATTCCTTTCTCTGGTGTCTTTGTCTCCAGCAGAGGGGGTCTGAGGGTGATAGGAGGTAGGGATGAGGCCTGGGAGAAGGCAGGCTGGGAGGGGGAGGAGGAAGTGGTGCTTCAGCTGTTTCTGCAATCAGCCTATGAAAGGCTGATTTAAGCTCGCCTCTGTAAATTCCTAGCCTCCCGGCCCACAGATCACTCTTCAAAGAGTCTCTCTACTTTCCCACCTTAAATTCCACCTCCCCTTCTCCCCACCACATTTCTCGGGTGACATCACTTTCTGCCAGCTGTGACTGCCAGGGACGCTGACCTACTTTTGCCCTCTCTATTAGGCACCAAACCCTGGCTTCTTGGCTAAACTCTGAATTTCTGGTAACCACTTGTTTGCCCCAGTGTGTCCGTTTGGTCCCTTTTAAACCATGAAACATTTCATGATCTCTCATAAGGCAGTAGTTTTATTTTTAGTCTTTAAATGTTGAGAAAAAGCATAATGATAAAAAGCTTTCATGACTTGAGCAAATTCATTTATTACTTAAATGGTTGTTTCGTTCTTTTTAAAGATTTTATTTATTTATTCATCAAAGACACACAGAGGGAGACAGAGAGAGGCAGAGAGAAGCAGTCTCTGTTCAGGGAGCCTGATGTGGGACTCAATCCCAGGACTCCAGGATCACAACCTGGACTGAAGGCAAGGGCTCAACCGCTGAGCCACCCGGCGTCCCTACTTAAATGGTAGTTAATCAAAATGGAATCTCTATAGTTGGAGAATAACAAGTACTGGTCATTTTTTTTAAGATTTTATTTATTTATTCCTGAGAGACACAGAGACAAGAGAGAGGGAGAGAGAGGCAGAGACATAGGCAAAGGGAAAAGCAGGCTCCATGCAGGGAGCCCGATGTGGGACTCCATCCTGGGACTCCAGGATCATGCCCTGGGTCGAAGGCAGGCTCTAAACCACTGAGCCACCCAGGCATCCCAGGTGTTAGTAATTTTTTGTTGAGTATAGGTATGCTTGGCTAATGGACTCTTAGATCCTTTGTGACAAATTCTACCACGTATTTGCGAGTGTTTGGTATATGATATTGGAGACTTAAGCCCAAAGCCCATTTTATTTTTGAATAAAAGTTTACACACAGTTGTCCCCTCCCCCTTACTCTCCAGGGATATGTTCTTTTTTTTTTTTTTAATATTTTATTTATTTATTCATGAGAGAGCGAGGCAGAAGAAGAAGCAGGCTCCATGCAGGGAGCCCGATATGGGACTTGATCCTGGGACTCCAGGATAACACTCTGAGCCGAAGGCAGACACTAAACCGCTGAGCCACCCAGGGATCCCCACCAGGGATATGTTCTAAGACCCCTAGTGGATGCCTGAAATCACAGGTAGCATATAGTCTGTTTTTTCCTGTACATACGCACCTATGATAAACTTTAATTTATAAATTGTGCATAGTACAAGATTAGTGATTAAGCTAATAATAGAATAATTATAACAATATACAGTAATAAAAGTTATATGAATGTGCTATTTCAAATATCTTGTGCTGTATTCCCACTTCTTCTGGTGATAGTATGGGATGACTCAATGTCTGTGTGATGAGATGAAGTGAGGTGAATGACACTGTGACATAGTGTTAAGCTATTGACAAGGATCATCTGCTTCCTGACCTTGGTTGACTGTGAATAACTGAAATCACAGAATGCATACCACGGACAAGTGGGGCTACAGTAATAAGAAGTGGGGGATAGGGATCCCTGGGTGGCGCAGCGGTTTGGCGCCTGCCTTTGGCCCAGGGCGCGATCCTGGAGACTCGGGATCGAATCCCACGTCGGGCTTCCGGTGCATGGGGCCTGCTTCTCCCTCTGCCTATGTCTCTGCCTCTCTCTCTCTCTCTCTCTCTCTCTCTGTGTGTATGTGTGACTATCATAAATAAATAAAAATTAAAAAAAAAAAGAAAGAAATGGGGGATATTGGAGAGAAAACCAATTTTAAAGCTTTTGGAGGGATTAGAAGAAATAGTTAAGAACATCTAGTTTGGGGATGCCTGAGTAACTCAGTGGTTGAGCATATGCCTTTGGCTCACAGCGTGATCCTGGAGTCCCGGGATTGAGTCCCACGTTGGGCTTCTTGCATGGAGCCTGCTTCTCCCTCTGCCTGTGTCTCTGCCTCTCTCTCTCTCTCTCTCTGTGTCTCTCATGAATAAATAAATAAAATCTTAGAAAAAAAAGAAAGAGAGAGAGAGAGAGTATCTAGTTTGATGCTTGGATTCAAGTTATGGTTGAGTCATTTGCTAGCTGTGTGAATTTGGATAAGCTACTCAGCCTCTCAGTGCCTCCATTTGCTTATTTGAAAAGAAGATACTGAGGGATACCTGGCTGGCTCAGTGGTTGAGCGTCTGCCTTTGGCTGTGGTCAAGGTCCTGGGATCCTGGGATCAAGTGCCGCACTGGGCTCCTCTGAGGGAGCCTGCTTCTCCTTTACCTATGTCTCTGTCTGTGTCTCAGTGTCTTTCATGAATAAATAAAATCTTTTAAAAAAATGTTTGCTATATATAATTCCATATTATAAAACATTTTAGGTTTATTATGAGCCTGGGGACAAATAACTAAATATGTTTCAAGTATTTTTTTTAAGATTTATTTATTTATTTATTCACAAGAGACACACACACACACACAGAGGCAGAGACACAGACAGAGGGAGAAGCAGGCTCCATGCAGGGATCCCGATGTGGGACTCGATCCTGGGACTCCAGAATCATGCCCTGGGTCGAAGGCAGGCTCTAAACCGCTGAGCCACCCAGGGATCCTGTCAAGTATTTTTTTTTTTAAAGATTTTATTTATTTATTCATTACAGACACACAGAGAGAGAGAGAGAGAGAGGCAGAGCACAGGCAGGGGGAGAAGCAGGCTCCATACAGGGAGCCCAATGTGGGACTCGACCCCGGGTCTCCAGGATCAGACCCTGGGCTGAAGGCAGATGCTCAACCGCTGAGCCACTCAGGCGTCCCTGTCAAGTATTTTTTTTGATAATTCTCTCATACCTATGTTTTCATTCTTCATTTCTCTACTAGTTAAGCCAATATTACAGATCCTCTATCTAAGTCTAGGTTGCCCATGCTAGTTATCTAGAAAAGTTCTGGGAAACAAGAAGGATTGGACCTGTATATTAGAGATTTGTCTAGCAATTGCATTGTGTCACTCAACGTGGATTTTTCTTTCTTCTCTTTACTCTCTCTTCTGATTTTTTATCATGCCGTTGGGATAAAACTCAAGTTGCAAAACAGAGAGAAAGACAAAAATCAAGCAGTTGGGAATTTAGGTGGAGTTGGCAGGAAGAAATGTTAAATAACGGCAAGGAAGTTAATAAAAAACTAACTCAACAATTGATATGGGGTTTGCAAGCCAAGAAAGCAAAAGTGATGTAAAAACAAAATAAAAGGAGCCTCTGGTTAGCTCATTTGGTTAGGCTTCCATTCTACTCAGGTCCTGTTTTAGGTTTGTGGGATCTGATCAAATCCTGCATAGGGGCTCCACACCCAGCCGGGGGTGGGGCATGGGGTGGGGTGTCTAGTTGGGATGCTCTCTCTCTCTCTGCCCCTCTCTCTGCATGAGTACGTGCTTTCTCTCTTTAAAATCTTTATTTTATTTTTTTAAAGATTTTATTTTTTATTCATGAGAGACATAGGCAGAGGGAGAAGCAGGTTCCATGGAGGAAGCCTGATACGGGACTCTATCCCAGGACCTCGGGATCATGCCCTGAGCAAAAGGCAAATGCTCAACCGCTGAGCCACCTAGGCATCTCTAAAATAAATATTAAAAAATAAATAAGTAGAAAATAATGCATAGGGCAAATAAGAATTTGGACAGAATACATAAAAATTATTCTGTTTCTTTGCACTAAGGACAACTACATAAACTTAGACTCATGAATAGGGCTCCATAGTCTAATTTCTTTTTCAATGTGCAAAAGACAGCAAAGCAGACCAGGGCAATCATGGCAGTGCTAGGTCACAAGAATACTTCTAGAATTTTTATTCAATATGTAAATGTTTGTTCATAATTTGGGGCACTGATGAATTCTGACTGATCCTTATAGACCTTGTGTGGTTTAAATATCAGCATTTCTGGTGCCTGGGTGGCTTAGTTAGTTAAGCCTCCAACTCTTGATTTTGACTCAGGTCATGATCCAGGGTTGTGAGATCAAGCCCCATGTTGGGCTCTGTGCTCAGCACTGAGGTAGCTCAAGATTCTCTCTTCCTCTGCCCCTCCCCCTGCTTGTGCTCTCTCTCTCTCTCTTAAATAAATAAGATCTTAAAAAAAATCAACATTTCTATTGTTGAAATGGCTACTAATTCATTTATATTTCCCTGTACTGAGGGTCTTTCTTGTTTTTTTTTTTCCTTTATTATTCGAGGCTTGCTCTATTATGTAGAAGAAAACACACTGCTTTCCACATTTACTTATTCCATTCTATTTTCCTTTATTCTTCCCAGATTGATACACTTTAAAAAAATTGTCAAATTTTACATTTTATTTAAATTCAATGTAGTTAACATATACTATATTAGTAGTTTCAGGGGTTGAATTTAGTGATTCATCAGTCGCATATGACACCCAGTGCTAACTACATTAAGTACCCTCCTTACCCAATTACCCCATTCCTCCACCCACCACATTTAAACATTTTTAAATTTTATTTATCTTTTAAAGATTTTATTTATTATCCATGAGAGACACAGAGAGAGAGGCAGAGACCAGGCAGAGGGAGAAACAGGCTCCATGCAGGGAGCCCGACAGGATCACGCCCCTAGCTGAAGGCGGCGCTAAACCGCTGAGCCACCCGGGCTGCCCTAAACATTTTTTATTTTATTTATTTTTTCTTTTTTCTTTTTCCTAAACATTTTTTAAAGTAATCTCTACCCTCAACATGGAGCTCAAAATCAATCCTGAGATCAAGAGCTGCATTCTCTACCTACTGAGCCAGCCTGGTGCCCCCAAATTGATACACTTTTAAAATACTCCAGTGAACAGGGAACAGGAGACTAGGAAATTACCAGCAATGATTTAATCTCATTGCTTCAATTTTCTGTCGGGACTAGCAGTATTTGCTTAACCTTACTAAATTGCTTGAGGCTAAAATTAATTTAAATGTTGAAGGCTTTAAGGAACATTTACAAATGGTTATTTTTCTCAAACTTTCATGTGTCTAAGAATTACTTGGGATACAAATTAAAACCGTAGAGTCATGGCTGGTTCTGTAAGCTTTCAGTTTGGCTCAAAAAATGCAGATACACAAGCTGATTCAGAAGGCCAGAGATGAGGGCCATGGAATCTGCATTTTAAACAAGCATTCTAGGTTATTTTTATGTGGTAGAGAAAAAGAAATATTCCTTGCAACCAGATACAATTACAGGAGGGGGAAACCTACATTAGTCCTCTAAGTCTTATTTTTCTTTACATTGTTTCCTCCTGATTCAGCAAATCCAGGACTTCACTGCCTCCCCTCCCATCCTCCTTTGTGTCTGGCATTGGCATTTTCTTAGCATAGTTAGAGAGACGCTCAGTTTAATGTGTAGAAATGGAGTGGCGGAAAAGGAGGAGGGATGTGGGTGGGGAAAGGCTAGATCAGTATTTAGCTATTCTAACTGTGAAGACTGTTGTTGTCGGGCTGGTTCTAGCCGGCTGGTTCAGGGAGAGGAAGCCGTGGGGAGAGTTAGATCTACTGCAGCTGCTGTTACCATTTCTTATTTGCTAGTGTAGGTTCTGATGTGACACCCACTACCTTTTCTCCACCAACATGAATTTTACAGTAATCACATTAGATATGCCATAAAGAATACTATTTTAGGTACTGATAATAATCCTGGATTCATTCCTGTTTACAATTCTCTTTACTACTTTGAGGACTTTAATTTTGATCAAATCCCAGCTTGTTTTCTTGTGTAAACCGGGAGGAAAAGATTTGCACCAGATGGTGTCTATGGGGTACTTAAAGATTTTTGTTTGACATGCATCGTAGGTAATAATATGTGCATTATGTTTTTCTGCCTGATGTAGAGGATACATCACTGCAACACAAGTCAAATCAGCGGCATGGGATTGGTTGGACCCGGACAACTTTGTTAGGGGAGCTTTTATTTTCATCAACTCCTTGCATTTTATGTGCCTTCCACCTAGTATATCCATATTGTATACCGAAGAGCTTGTATTTTTCTTAAGGATTTTATTTATTTGAGAGAGAGAGAGCGCGAGTGCACATAAGTGGGGGGGGGGGGGAGGAGAGGGGGGTGCAGAGGGAAAGGGAGAAGCAGACTCTCTGCTAAGCTGGGAACCCCATGTGGGGCTCCATCCCAGGATCCTGGATCATGACCTGAGCCAAAGGTCATGACTAACCAACTTAACCAACTGAGCCACCCAGGTGCTCCTACCAAGATCCTTTAAAAGTGCTTCTTGCTGCAAATCTAGCCATCATATTCTAACCAGTTAATACGATTAACTGAAATGTGTCTAGATAATGTACACATTTCAATACAGTCAGTCATATGTAGTTAATTCTAAAATCTCTGTTGTCAAAAATAAAATAAAATAAATAAATAAAATAAAATAAAATAAAATGAAATGAAATAAATAAAATCTCTGTTGTCTAAACCTGGTTCAGCTTGGATGCATAATAGAATTCCTCAGAGAGCATTAAAAAATATTGGTGCTTCCATCCAAATCACAGATATTCTGATTAAATCAGTTTTTAAAAAGCTCTCCATTGATTATAATGTGTCTAGGGAGGAGAGCACAAATATGGAAGTGTTTTTGTTTAGGTAAAAGATGCATTTCAATTTAGTCTCAAATATATTACTTATACATTGGGACATGCAGTAAATGTGTATAACTATTTGTACTATTACACATATTTAAATATTGTATAACTTGTCTTAGATATTTGACCTTTTTTGGTATCTGTCTTGTATAATAATAGCCTATAAGTATCTTACCTATATATAATCAATTTTTATTTTTTTATTTTTAAAGATTTTATTTATTTATTCATGAGAGACACGAGGCAGAAACATAGGCAGAAGGAGAGAAACAGTCTCCATGCAGGGAGCCTGATGTGGGACTTGATCCTGGAACTCGATCCTGGGACTCCAGGATTAGGCCCTGGTCTGAAGGCAGGTGCTAAACCTCTGAGCCACCCAGGGATCCCCTATTTAATCAATTTTTAAAGTAGGTTCCAGGCACAGGATAGAGCCCAAAATAGGACTTGAACTCAGAGCCCTGAGATCAAGAGTTAAATGCTCACCTGACTGCCCACCCAGCTGCCATACATACATATATATTTAAGGATTTTATTTTTAAATAATCTCTACACTCAATGTTGGGCTCAAACTCACAATCCCAAGATTGATCAAGAGGTACATGTTCTATGTACCGAGCCAGTCAGTTGCCCCAATAGCTAATAATTTTGGGGCACTTACTATGTAGTACATTATATTTAAGTTACCTCAATCTTTATTTTGTTGATGAGGTAACTGAGGCTTACAGAGTTTAAGCAACAAATCACATGCCACTAATAAATAAAGCTGGGATTTCAAATAAAATTAATCTGATTCCAGAGACGCCAGGCTCCTTCTATATTCTCAAGAGATTCACCCAGCTGATGAATATTAATTGGCTAAAGAATATTAATTTTATGGTTAAAAATGAGTGGTGTACAAGCTACTTAAAATATTTATTTATTTATTACAGGTTTTATTTATTTATTTATTTTTATTTATTTTTTTATTTTTTTTAAAGATTTTATTTATTTATTCATAGAGACAGAGAGAGAGGGCCAGAGACACAGGCAGAGGGAGAAGCAGGCACGATACAGAGAGCCAGACAGGGGACTCGATCCCAGGTCTCCAGGATCATGCCCTCGGCGGCAGGCATCGCCAAACTGCTCCACCACCTGGGCTGCCCGGTTTTATTTATTTATTCATGACACAGAGAGAGAGAGGCAGAGACATAGGCAGAGGGAGAAGCAGGCTTCCTACATGGAGCCCCATGTGGATGTGATCCCAGGATTCCGGGATCATGCCCTAAGTCAAAGGCAGATGCTCAACCACCCAAGTATTACTAAAATACTTTTTTATTTTAAGGTACTCTACCCCCAATATGAAGATCAAACTCGGGACCCAAGCCTAAGTCACATGCTTTACCAAATGAGCCAGCCAGTTGCCCCAAAATACTTTTGCATATATTGCTACCAAAAGGAGATGTGAGTCCATACCTGTCTAAACATAGCAACCATAGGGCACCTGGGTGGCTCAGTTGGTTAAGCAGCTGCTTTTGGCTCAGGTCATGATCTCAGGGTCCTGGGATGGAATCCCACATCAGGCTCCCTGCTTAGTGGGGAGTCTGCTTCTCCCTCTCTCTCTCCCTCTGCACCTCCCCACTGCTAATGCTCATGGTCTCTCTCTCTCTCTTTCTGGCTGTCTTAAATAAATAAAATATCAAAAAAAAAACCCATAGCAACCATAAAGAACAAAGAATATGACTGAGTCTAAGGAACTGAACCTTTTTGGACTTTGCTTTCTATTATAGAAATGTCAAAAATACTTTCTTCTCACTCATTACTTCATACAAAAATATAAGCTATGATTTTGATCATTCTTCTAAATATTATCTTATATAGTGATGCTTTAAAATGAGCCATATCCTTGGCTTTCCTTTTTTTTTTTTTTTTTTTTAAAAGATGTCATTTATTTTAGAGAGTACATGCACACGAGTGGGGAAGGGGCAGAAGGAGAGAGAGAGAGAGAGAGAGAGAGAATCTCAAGCTGACTCCATGCTGAGCAGGAGCCTGATGCAGCAGCCACATCCTTGACCTGGAGATCTTGATTTGAGTCAAACTAAAGAGTCAGGTGCTCTATTGACTGACCCACACAGGCACCCCTCCTTGGCTTTGCATTTATTTGTTTGTTTGTTTATGAGAGAGCAAGAACGAGCAAAGGGAGAGGAACAGAGGGAGAAGGAGAAGCAGACTGCCTGCTGAGCAGGGACCCCAACGGAGGGCTTGATCCCAGAACCCCAAGATCATGACCTGAGCTAAAGGCAGATGCTCAGCCGTCTGAGCCACTCAGGCACCACTTGGTTTTGCTTTTAAGAACATAGTTCTGGGACACCTGGGTGGCTCAGCGGTTAAAATGTCTGCCTTCGGTTCAGGGCATGATCCTAGAGTCCCAGGATCAAGTCCCACATCGGGCTCCCTGCATGGAACCTGCTTCTCCCTCTGCCTGTGCCTCTGCCTCTCTCTCTGTGTCTCTCATGAATAAATAAACACAATTAAAAAAAAAAAAAAAAGAACATAGTTCTGTTTGGGGCACCTCAGTGGCTCAGTTGATTAAGTGTCAGACTCTTGGTTTTGGCTTGGGTCATGATCTCAGAGTTGTGAGGTGGAGTCTGCCTTGGGCTCCGTGCTCAGAAGGGAGTCTATTTGAGGATTCTTTCTCTCTCTTTCCTGCCTCTCCCCCTCCCTGTGTGCCCATGCACATACTCTCTCTTTTCTTTAAAATAGATAAAACCAAAACAAACAAACAAAAAACATAGTTCTGTTTTTTTGTTTGTTTGTTTGTTTCTTTCTTTCTGACTACCTTAAGTGGAAAGCAATGTTGTATACATTATGAATTTCTTTGGTTGTATCTGGCACATAATGACAGTACATGAATACATAGCATTTAAAATTTTTTTTTATTTTTTAATTTTTTAAAAAAAGATTCTATTTATTTATTCATGAGAGACCCAGAAAGGCAGAGACAAAGGCAGGGGGAGAAGCAGGCTCCCTGCAGGGAGCCCAATGTGGGACTCAATCCCAGGTCTCTAGGGATCAGGAACCTGAGCTGAAGGCAGATGCTCAACTACTGAGCCACCCAGGTACCCCGATAGCATTTTTTTTAAAGGCAAGTGGTCAGTGAATTAATAGTCTAATACTCCCTACCCACAGTTTCATCCTTTTTCTGGGTGATACATGGTTACCCCAAATTGAGTTTCTTAAAATTAGGACTGAAAGATAGGCTACGTTTTATTGATAATCTGCGGGGCCAATCATGCAACCTTCTCCCTCTGTCAATTTTCCCATTTATCTTTGACCAGATTCTCATTGTATTAGTATCTCTGTGATCAAGGAAGCTTGATCACAAAATGCTTCTCTTTTGTCTTTAGGTTGAATATACTTTGTTTCAGGAGACTGAATATCAGGGTGGAAATAAATAGCAACATTTTAGCTCTGTAGACTTTACCCCCTTTCTTCTTCTTTTTTAATTTTTATTTATGATAGTCACAGAGAGAGAGAGAGAGAGGGGCAGAGACATAGGCAGAGGGAGAAGCAGGCTCCATGCACCGGGAGCCCGAATGTGGGACTCGATCCTGGGTCTTCAGGATCGCGCCCTGGGCCAAAGGCAGGCACTAAACCGCTGTGCCACCCAGGGATCCCACCCCCTTTCTTCTTTAGGTAGTGTGTCATGTAGCACATTTATTTCTCTAACTGTGTCCTTTGTGAAAACTGTTCACTATCCTAGGTTACTCTCGGTGGCAAAATATAGCAGTAGTATACACTTAAAATACCGTTTGCTTTGTGCTGAGCATTAAGTCCTATACACTTACTGGGTCATTTACTCCTTATCAATTCAATGAAGTAATTAGTTCTATTTTTTTTTTTTTAAGATCTTATTTATTTAAGAGAGGGAGCAACTACAAGCCGGGGAGAGGAACAGAGGGAGACGGAGAAGCAGACTCCTCCTTGAGCAGAGAGCTGTAAGGGGGGGGCGGGAAGTAGGGTTGGATCCTGGATTCTAGTGACCTGAGGGAAGGCCAGGCACCTAACTGACTGAGCCACCCAGGGCGGTGACTACTTTTAAAGTTTCTATCAAATATTTTTATAGATAACTTGTGCCATCAAGTATATTAAGATACAGAGAAGTCAGGGTACTTTTATTATTATTTTTTTAAAGATTTATTCATGAGAGACAGAGAGGCAGAGACATAGGCAGAGGGAGAAGCAGGCTCCCTGTGGGGAGCCTGATGCAGCAAGACTCAATCCCAGGATCCTGGGATCACCACCTAAGCCAAAGGCAGATGCTCAACCACGGAGCCTCCCAGGTGCCCCGAGGTCAAGGTACTTTAGAAGATCACTTAAGTAAGTGAAACTACAAGTCTGGTCCAGTCCCACAAGTTACCGCTCTGGGTTATGCTCTATCTCTTAAACGACTAAGTACTGAGTGAAATCAGAGGGGGGGAGGGGGGGAGGCAGACCAAAAAGATTGGGAAAGAGGAGCGCTGAAAGGAATTTGTTGGCTGAGGCTGCTCAGAATGGAATGTGACTCAAGAAGGCAAACTGGTTAGGACATTTATTGGATCTCCTATCTGGGATCTCTGGTGATAATAAATGAATAAGGTTATTTGGAAATGAATTTGCCATGTAAAGTATCATGGTCATCTGTTGCATGGTTTCATTCTTCATGATCTAGAAAACCCAACAGTAAGTAACATAGCTGAACACACTCATTGCTAGCTTCCTTTGGACCATCAGTTTATTTTTATAGACAGCTTGGATTTTCAAAATGCTCCTAAATAGATTTCGTTCTCACAGCAACCTTGGAACAGACTCTAGGCTTCTTATAACAAAGGCTCAGAGGAAGTTAAGGAACTGATTTGCCCGAGGTCAGTGCTGGCTTCCAAGGAGCGAAGCTGGCTGGACCACACTACCCTGTCTGTATCTTTTAACCCCCTTCAAGCCCTGAAAATATGATGTACTGTAGTTTCAAAAATCTGCCCCACGTCGTACAGAGGCAAGATCTTTATTCCGCACACGGATAAAAGGATCTTCCAGGTATTGATCTTTGTTCCCCGTCTTGCCTCCGGGCGCGGGCTCGGGCGCCGCCAGGGCTGCGCGGGAGGTGGGCCGGGCCGGGCCGGGCCGGAGCCCGAGGCGGGGACCGCAGGCAGCACACGGCCCCCGCGAGGCTTGAGGGCCGGCGTCAGGGTTCAAAGTGTGGACGAATGGGGCCCCAGGAGGGAACGTGAGGGCGAGGAGGGTGGACAACGGAAGGCATCAATCTCGCGGTTCCAGCTGGGAACAAACCTCGCCCCCCCACCCGTTTCCTTTCCTCGGTGAGGACGGTTTGGCGGCGGGTGGGGAAAGCGCGTCCTCGAAGCGCTCTCGCGCTCCCATCGCCCTCCCGGCGCGCGCGCCCCGTCGCGCCTCCGGCACCCGAGAGGCCGGCGATGGCTGCGAGAGCGGACGCGGAGCCCGGGGGGCGGGTCCCGCCGCAGGTGTCGGATCCGCTAGGCCCGGCTCGGCGGGCTGGCCCGGCCCCTCGGCCCGCCGGCCGCCGCCCCCTGCCCGCCGCCCCCCCCGCCCGCCGCGCCGCCGCGCCTGGGGGGCGGGGCCGGGTCGGGGCGCGCGAGGGTCCTCTGCACGCGGGCGGGCGGCGCGCGGCGCCTCGGTCTGGGGAGCGCGAGGCGGTCTCCGCCGGCGTCGCGCGCGCTGTGTGTGAGCGGGGTCGCGCGCGCGCGCACTACAGGCGAGTGAGGGAGCGAGGGAGCGAGGAGCGAGGAGCGGCCGGGTGTGAGTGTGTGCGGGGGTGGGGGCGAGTGTGTGCGGGGGTGGGGGCGAGGGGGAGCCAGACCGACCGCGAGGCCGTGAGAAAGGGGGCGAGTGTGCGAGGGCGCCGGGCCTGGCTGCGGGAGCCGCGGTGGCGGAGGAGAAAGGAGGCGGCTCCCGGCATCCCGACCCCCTCCCCCTCCCCGTCCCCATCTCCTTGTCGGACTTCCAGCCCGCCCGGCCGCCCGCGGTTCCCTCGGAGGCCCCAGCCGGGCTCCGCCGGCCGAGAGCCAGGGAGGAGCCGCCGTCCCCAGGTGAGCGGTGCGGGTGGCTTCCCTCCCCAGGTGGAGCGGCGTGAGGCGGAGGCGCGCCCCTCCCCCCAGCGGGCGACTGCAGCCGGAGGGACTCGGCGACGAGACGGGGCTCGGCCGGGGCCGGCGGAGGCCGGGGGTCGCTGCGCGGCGGGAGGCGGCGGGAGGCGGCGGGGAGCCCGGCCGGGGCGTGTGCGGGGAGGAGGCTGGTGAAGCCGTGGCCGTGTGACGGGGGGACTGTGGGAGCGAGGCAGCGCCCTCGGGCGTCGAGTGTGCCTCCCCCGGTCTGAGGGGGTGTGGTGGCCCTGCGAGTGCTGGTCGGAGTAGAACACGCGTGCGGCCAACCTGTCCTTGAGAGTGTGGTGATCTCCTACCCCTGCCTCCATCAGACATTCCTGCGGTGTGACCGGGGGAAGAGGCTGTGCTGCCGATTGTACTGCACTTAGGATGGCTTAAATGCCCGGTTTTCCTCCTGACACGTAAGATTGTAGAAAGTGTGACAGTCATTCCTCTTTCTCTTTTGACAGTCCTCTGAGTGAGAATGAGCTGACAAATAATCGCCTATTTGAATCTTTTTTTTTTTTTTGTAAGCATTTGACCACGATGCACACCTTGCCTCTCCATCCCCTCCCTTAAAAAAACCCCAAAGAGAAGATAATAACTTCAGATTTGCCTTACTAATGTATCCTTATCTCTGATTGCAGATTTGTAATCCCCAGTATTTTATCCCATTTGTGGGTTTGAAGAGAGATGGGGCCTTAATTGTATTCAGTGAGTGAGGTTATTATGCTAACCGTGTTGAATGTGACTTCGGTGTAAATTCTTTCAGCTTGCTGTTATTTTCCCATTAATTACATAAATTGTTCCCACGTCTTTCTTTCGGGAGTTGGGCTAAATTCTAAACCTGTATGGAAAATACACGGGGCAGTCTAATATGGGAGACACTCCTTTTTTGTGGACTTGACGTTTATTATATTTAACGAAACTCTTATTTGTTAACCATTAGAATTTAAATGCTCTGTAGATCTCATTTCTTTCACATTTAAAGGTCATTTTTTCCTGTTTTTTAGAGAAAGAATTCATTGTCAAAATACTTTAAGATATTTATTTGGAATAAAACAGTCTGAAATTCCAGTCATAAGGATTGAGCATTTATTTACTAACTTTTAGAATGACAACTTGTAATTTTAGAGTCATAGTTAAATTTCTTTTCTAATGCTTACCGGGTTATTTGGTTAGTGTGTTAAAGGGGAGGAGACCTATCTTGTTTAGAGGTAATTTTATTTCTATCTTTGTGTTAAAGGGGAGGAGACCTATCTTGTTTAGAGGTAATTTTATTTCTATCTTTGTCAGTGCAATTAATTTCCTTCTTTTATGCAGTACATTTAGTTGTTAGTTTGGCAAGATGGCTGTTGATGTTTTCATCTTTTTCTGTCTGCTTTTTTTTTTTCCCTCTCTTGCTTTCCTCTTACCCCCACCAGGTGTTGGAGTCTGCTTGTAGGGGAGGGGGGCATTCTGTGTTTCTGAGAACAGAGAGCCAAGAGGGGGAGCAGCAAATTCAGTCACTTAGAATCCTCCACTCAGTGAAGATCCTTTTTTCTGTTCCCGCCTTTCCCCCTGCAGGGGGTAAGGAGTTGTTTATTTCTAATCTTTACACTTTGGGCTACCAGCTAAAATTCCACTTAGGTTTCTGGTGAATATCTTTAAAAAAATTTTTTTTTCATTTTCTTTGATTGTCTTGAATTCAGTAGCATCTGAGGATGGAGGGGACAGTGACAACAATAAATTTCCCTTTTTTCCTTTTCCTTCTCATTGAGTCCCCTTTTCCTCTCCAGAGGGAAATTACTAGCAATGTTTTATAAATCCTTTACCCCTTTTTAGCCGTATCATGAAGAAACAAACTAAAGAGAATATATATATATTTTTAACTCAGACCAATGAATGTCAACCAGCCTTCAGTCATTAGTGTGTTGGAGCACAGGATAAAACATGGCTTTAAAAAAAAATCTCTCTCAATTCTTGATTTCCTCAGTTTGTATCCACCTGGGATTTGCTACTGGGGTAAGTCACTAGCCGGATTTCTCAACTTCTCCCTTCCCTATGAGCTGAAAGACTGAACATCATAAACACTGGATGGGGTTGGGGGGGGAGGAGAGAGATCACAGCCAGTTGTTCCACAGTTTGAGAAGTAGCTTTTATCATCTTCCTCTGGGAAGCAGGCAAAGACTCCTAAACTGAGTGAAAATGGGTGGAGGAAGAACTTCTGTACCCAGGAACATGTGAAGAGTGAGAAAAACAAACACACACACACACAAAAGAAGGGTGAGTTTTGTGTTTGTTACTGGGGGTGTAGTTTAGTGATGTGGATTTGTAGAGTTTATGGCATGTTAGCTTACAGAATATTCTCTGCAAGTGGGATTAAGTCATAAGCATATGGGAAAAGAGCCTTGAGAAATTAGAATCTAATGTTATTTTAAAATCTGGGAGTAGATTGTGATAAGAATAATGAAAATATTTTAATGTTAACTGTACTGCCATGTGCAGTTTCAAGAGGTTGAATAGGAGAGATTAGGTACAGATGTTGGGGAAATTGTCTTTCATTATTTGGGAATTTTCCTGCTTGTCATATTAAGAGCTGTTAAATGGTAACACACTACCTCAAAATACCTGTGCATAGTATATTTTAGATTCATGTACCATATGCGTCTGTGTACATATTAGGTTTGCAGAAAAGAACTGACTTTCTGGCTTCATAACTCCTACTATGGTATTTTTACAATGTTTTCTTTTCCAATGTTTTTTTCCTTTCAAAATTGGCTTGAAGGACAAAAGCTACAGAGCTAGTCAGCTCTACTCCCTTAGAGCCTGGTCTGCATAGAACCCATCTGCTTATATCTTTTTTATTCCTTTTACTAAAATTATAAGTTTTTTTTTCCTTCTGACTTTGTTAGCAAAGCTAATTATTTAAGGATAAATTGTATAACAACGATGGAAAGTAGCATTAGGCTTTTTTTTTTTTTTAAGATTTTATTTATTCATTCATGAGACACACACAACAGAGAGAGAGAGAGAGGCAGAGACACAGGCAGAGGGAGAAGCAGGCTCCATGCAGGGAGCCTGATGTGAGACTCCTTCCTGGGTCTCCAGGATCACGCCCTGGGCTGAAGGCGGCGCTAAACCACTGAGCCACCCAGGCTGCCCGGGTTGTTTTTTTATGAGAAATTGAAAAGACAAATTAGGAATTTAAAACATTTTATTTATTTGAGAGAGAGAAAGGGGGGAAGTAGTGGGAGAGAATTTTCAAGCAGATTCCCTCCAGTGCAGAGCCCAACTCCTGTCTCTATCCTATGACCCATGAGATCATGACCTGAGCTGAAAAGCCAAGAGTCACCACCAATCAAGCCACCCAGGCATCTTGATAAATTATGAATTTTTACAGCTATGTTTAGATGGTGGTACACATTGGCCTGGTATTAGATATTGAAAATAGCTATGATTTTTTTGATACTGTCTTACGGTTCAGTGTAACAGACTCCTTTAAAATAATTTCTAACCCCTAACCGTAACATTTGTCTCTCAAACATGAGGTTCTATGTTACCTGCTAAGGATAATAGAGAACAAAATGGAGATTCTGTCTTCATGGAGTTCACAATCTAATTTCATTGATCATTGTTCTTTTCATCTGGTGGTGTGTTCTCCCAGCAGTGTCTGGAGGAATCTACTAGATTCTTCTAAAATGTGTACAATTTGTCAATTGATGAAGTAAAATTTGTATAAGCATCGATACGCCTAAATAATTTTTGCAGCCCTTTCAAAAGTGGTAGTAAATCATAAAGTTGTGACCAATAAAAAAAAATTCTACAATTGTTGAATCACTCAGGTGTCTTGTAACACCTGAAACTAATATAAAACTGTGTTAACTGGAATTAAAATTAAAAAAATTCCAAACATACCCCTTAAATGTTTTTACTTTATTCAGCTCCTTACTTTCCCTTTCTCTCTCCTCTTCCCTTTTTAACCTTTTTGATATTAGCTCTTGGATTCATGTTCTTAGGAATAAAGAGATAAGATCTCCAAAATGGAACATGGATTTCTTTTCTTTTTTTTTTTTTTTTTGGTACATGGATTTCTAGGTTAGATTATAGCAATTCTCTTTTACTGCTCTGCTGTCCCATATTTGGCAGCATTTCAGACGTTGATAGTTGTGTTTTTGTTTTAAAGATTTTATTCATGAGAGAGAGACAGGGCAGAGACATAGGCAGAGGGGAGACAGGAGCCCTATGTGGAACTGGATCCCAAGACCCTGAAATCAGGACCTGAGCCAAAGGCAGACAAACTCTACCACTGAGCCAGCCAGGTGCTCCCAGACATTGATAGTACATCTTGGAAATTCATGCAGGTTTGTCTAAATAGCAAACTTGAAATCTTCCTGAGTTCTTAGTTAGCTTATTCCTTTGACATGTGATTTAGTTAGCTGTATCTATAAAGTCTTCAGCTTGAGTGTATTAATCTGTTTCTCAACTCCTTCTTCTTTTTTTAAAGATTTCGTTTATTCATGAGAGGCACAGAGAGGCAGACATAGGCAGAGGAGGAAGCAGGCTCCCTGCTGTGCCGGGAGCCTGATGCAGGACTGGGTGCCAGGACCTTGGGATCATGACCTGAGCCAAAAGCAGATGCTAAACCACTGAGCCACCCAGGTGCCCCCAACTCATATTTCAAAATAAGGTCCAGAAAGAAAATATGGGAAAGAAGGCCCAACATTTAGCATGTTAAGCATGATGAATTTTTTTAAAAGATTTTTTTTAAAAATAATATTCCAAGTTGGAGCTCTAACCTCACAACCCTGAGCTCAAGAGTTGCATGGTCCACTGACTGAATCAGCCAGGCGTCCCTAAAACATGGTGAACTTTGAGCGGGCCACACTGCATAGTGTATCTCAGGACAGTTTTGCAAATTTTGTGCCATATTCCAGAGAGAGCTACTTTGATTTAACATTCCTGTATTAAGTGAAATCATTAGAAGTTTTATTTGGATTCCAGAGAAAACTTTTTTTTTTAAGAGAAAATATTTTTTCCAGAGAAAAGGCTTTTTTTTTTTTAAGATTTTATTTGGGACACCTGGGTGGCTCAGTGGTTAAGTGCCTGCCTTCAGCTCAGGGTGTGATCCCGGATTCCTGGGATTGAGTCCCACGTTGGACTCCCTATATGGAGCCTGCCTCTCCCTCTGCCTGTGTCTCTGCTCTTCGCCCCCCCCCATCTCTCATGAATAAATAAATTAAATTTATTCATGAGAGACACAGAGAGAGGCAGAGGGGGGAGAAGCAGGCTCCATGCAGGAGCCTGACATGGGACTCGATCCTGGAACTCTAGAATCACATCCTGAGCTGAAGGCAGACGCTCAACTGCTGAGCCACCCAGGCATCATCCTGAGACAACATTTTTTATCTTATTTTATTTTATTTTTTAATTTTTTTTAAAGATTTATTTATTTATGATAGACAGAGGGGGGCGCAGAGACACAGGAGGAGGGAGAAGCAGGCTCCATGACGGGAGCCCGACGTGGGACTCGATCCTGGGACTCCAGAATCGCGCCCTGGGCCAAAGGCGGGCGCTAAACCACTGAGCCACCCAGGGATCCCCGAGGCAACTTTTTTTTTTTTTTTTCTTTAGACAACGTTTTTTAAAGAATATTTTTTAAGTAATCTTTACATCCAACATGGGGCTCAAACGCACAATGCAGAGATTAAGAGTGTCATGTTCCACTGACTGAACAGCCAGGTGCTCCATCCAGAAAAAACGTTTTAAAAAAGTTTAATCAGTTTTATAGAGTGCTTGCTTCGGCAGCACGTATACTAATTAGTTTTAGACCACAAACTATTTTGGGAAATTTAGTAACAGAACTACAGGTAATCCAAGGTAACAGTTTTCTGATCCTTTAGATGAATATGTGTTAAATTTGCATGTTAATTTGCTCATGACATTTGTCTTATCCAGTTTTATTTTTACTGTCATAAAATACACACAGCATAAAATTTACCATCTTAATAATTTTTTAAGTATGCAGGTATTAACTATATACCTGTTAGTGGTGTTAACTATATATTCTTGTGCAACTGTCTACCATATTCATCTCTAGAACTCTTCATATTGCATAAACAAACTGTTTCCTAATAAAACTAAGTCTCGATTCCCCCAACACCCCAACCCCTGGCAACCACCATTCTATTTTCTGTGAATTTGGCTATTATATACTGATGCATAATCTCTTCCCAAGTTCATCCATGTGGTGTAGTATGTATTGGAATTTTTTTTATTTTTTATTTTTTTAAAAGATTTTATTTATTTATGAGAGACACAGAGAGAGAGGCAGAGACGCAGGCAGAGGAAGAAGCAGGCTCCATGCAGGAAGTCTGACGTGGGACTTGATCCTGGGTCCCCAGGATCAGGCCCTGGGTTGAAGGTGGCCCTAAACCGCTGAACCACCCAGGCTGCCCTGTATTGGAATTTAATTCCTTTTTAAGGCATTATATGTATATTCTGTATTTTACTCTTTTATTTTTTAATAAATTAATTTTTATTGGTGTTCAATTTACCAACATACAGAATAACACCCAGTGCTCATCCCGTCAAGTGTCCCCCTCAATGCCCGTCACCCACTCACCCCCACCCCCCCGCCCTCCTCCCCTTCCACCACCCCTAGTTCGTTTCCCAGAGTTAGGAGTCTTTATGTTCTGTCTCCCTTTCTGACATTTCCCACACATTTCTTTTCCCTTCCCTTCTATTCCCTTTCACTATTATTTATATTCCCCAAATGAATGAGAACATACACTGTTTGTCCTTCTCCAATTGACTTATTTCACTCAGCTGTATTTTACTCTTTTAGTCATCTTTTGATGAACACTTGGGTTGCTTTTACCTCTAGTTATTATAATGCTGCTGTGAACATGTGTGTGCAGACCCCTCTTTGTGAAGACTGCGTTCATTTCTTCTGGTTATATACCTAAAACTAGAATTACTAGGTCAATTGGTAATTCTGTTTTTAAGTTGTTTCTTTTTTTTTTTTTTAAGATTTTATTTATTTATTCATGAGAGAGAGAGAGGCAGAGACAGGCAGAGGGAGAAGCAGGCTCTGTGCAGAGAGCCTGTTGTGGGACTCCATCCCTGGGACTCCAGGACCACGCCTTGGGCTGAAGGCGGCGCTAAACCACTGAGCCACCCAGGGATCCCAAGAGAATCCCTCTTATAAACAATACCACTACTTGCTGATGTCTGCAAACTTTGATGTTAAGGGAATAATTTCCTATAACTTTTGGGCAAGGTATGGTAGACTATACTTGTTAAGGTAAAGTTCTATGGCCTACAATAAAGAATTACCAAATATTGACATAAGCAAAAGAGGTAGTAGGTGGTCCAAGGTTATGGCACCACACAATTGTCTGGGATTCAAGTTCTAACAGGTAGCTGTGCTTTTCTTAGGGTTCACTCCTGTCCTCATAGTCCAGGTGGTAGTTAGTCCTGACATTTACATTCTAGGTAGCAGGATGGAAGAAGGGCAAAGGGGCAGCATATCTCTCAAATATGCATTTTTTTAAAAGATTTTATTTATTCATGAGAGACACATAGAGATGCAGAGACATAGGGAGAGGGAGAAGCAGGCTTCTCATTGAATAAAATTTACTTATATGACTGCATCTTGTCTGCCATGGAGTGTATAGAATTTGAATTCACTCTGGACTTTATCACTTTGTAATTTTGCAAATCTAGACAAGGTTAACTAACATCTCTCCTGGAACAGCCTCACTTGCCAAATGAACACAATAATGCTTCAAGGGATGGTTGTGAAATGAGAAGCTACAAATTGCCTAACACAATATTTGGTATATATATGATCACTTACAATGTGGAATTCTTATATTTTTCCAGATTCCTTTCAGTGTCTTTAGGCATGGTAGAAAAAAGTAGAAAGAAATCGGAAAACCTGAAACCTATTTCTGGCTTAATTATTGTGGTAATTGTCCCCTCTCAGTCTTTGGATTCTAAGTTTATATGCTGTGTCTTTTTTTTTTAATTAATTTTTTTTTTTTTTAATTTATTTATGATAGGCACACAGTGAGAGAGAGAGAGGCAGAGACACAGGCAGAGGGAGAAGCAGGCTCCATGCACCGGGAGCCCGATGTGGGATTCGATCCCGGGTCTCCAGGATCGCGCCCTGGGTCAAAGGCAGGCGCCAAACCGCTGCGCCACCCAGGGATCCCTTAATTAATTTTTAATTATTTTTATTGGAGTTCAATTTGCCAACATATAGCATATCTATATGCTGTGTCTTACCTGGAATAATTTTCCTAGTAGTAAGAGGTACCTTAATATCTTCAAATGGTACATTGTAATTGTGCTTTTTTCCCCTAGCGGAATAATTACCATTGGGAAGGGGTTCTCATGAGATAAATGAATGAATTACTTTATTTATGATTCCCATTTAATTAGCCCTGCCTAGACTATTGATAGATGACACTGACTTTGTTTTTTTTTAAGATTTTATTTAATTATTCATGAGAGACAGAGAGAGGAGAGACATAGAGGGAGAGATGACAGTGACTGTTATTGGTGTGTGTATCCAGAAGTTTGCATGGGAAAACTATCTCAAATGTAAAAGTGAATTTTCTTTGGATGTCTCCTTGTTAAAAAAAAAAACAAAAACAAAACAAAAACAAACAAAGAAAAACAGTAGCAGTTTATCAGTATTTATTTATTTATTTATTGTAGCATTTATTTAGTATCTGATATTTGCACATTGTTTTCCTTGATACTGTGGTGGAAATGAAGAAACAGGAAGAAAATTAGTTGATCTGAGTTTACATTACTCCTTTGTATATGTGGACATTTGCAAATGCTGTATTTTTCTGACTTATTTTTCTGACTGTTGGAGAATGAACTCTTTTCTTAAAAATACCTTACTGGGTAACCAAACCTATTCCTTTAAGTGTCGTGGGGAAAAAAAAGAACCATTTTACCTTTACAAGGGAGTCTTTAATGGCTTTTAAAACTGACTATAATCTGAAGTTTTTTATTTTTAAGAATCAGGACTATCATTTTATTGGTGGATTTTTGGTCTCCTGGACTGTGTAGATTTAGCGTTATGCTTTTGACTCTCATCAGTCCCCCCCCCCCCCCCCGGGTGTTCATGGATGGGATAAATAGAAAAAATAGATATGTTGGAGGAGGCACTGGCCTACTGGTTTCCACCTGACCCACAGGAAGGTGGCCTCCCAGGAGGGCCATAGATTGGAGGGGGGAGGGGAAGGGGGAGGGAAAGGGGGAGGGAACGCAGAGCCTCTGCCTTTGTGGTTGGAAAGTCTTTGTTGTTGGTATTCTTAGATGTGAATTCCAGTAGAGCAGCCTGATAAAGGCAAGCAACCCTGGGTGCCTGAGGATGGTCAGCTGCTCCACTACCTGTTGAAATAGAAGAGGACCATTGGGTAGCAAGAGTTGTGCTTTTTCTTTCTCTGGCAATAAACTGGTCTTTGGAGATCATTGTAAAATTATACTGGATAAAAAATTGGTTGGTGTCTCTTGAAGATACCAGCACCAATGAGATGGTAATTAACAAGCTGGAGGTTGTTAAGCTGACTTGCCCTTTTCAAGCTGGGGATGTCATCTACTTGATGTACATTGGAACACAATGTGGCATACCTCTGTGATTCTTTATATGAAAAGCAAGACAAATCTTTTGAAGCTGATAAAAATGTATTTCAGGGGCACCTGGGTAGCTCAGTGGTTGAGTGTCATCTGCATTTGGCTCAGGTTGTGATCCCAGGATCCTGGGATCGAATTCTGCATTGGGCTCCCCACAGGGAGCCTGCTTCTCCCTCTACCCATGTCTTTGCTGCGCTCTCTGTGTTTCTCATGAATAAATAAAATATTTTAAAAATTGTATTCCGTATGAACAAAGGTATCTTGGTACAGGGCAACAAGGTCATGATCCCCAGATCTTGTCATATTGGCTGCCACTAGGTGGGCTTTGAGGAACACAGTCATTGACATTGATGTTGGAACTCTTCAAACTGGTGTCTACCTCTTTCATAGAGTTTTCT
This sequence comes from Canis lupus dingo, assembly GCF_003254725.2. Lineage (NCBI taxonomy): Eukaryota > Metazoa > Chordata > Mammalia > Carnivora > Canidae > Canis > Canis lupus. The sequence continues at coordinate 37,202,980 of NC_064269.1, read as the reverse complement.
GTAGGGTGACAGCATTTCTCTAGTTTCAGATCTGGTTGTGCGGGTATCTCCTATGAAAGTATGTAGTCCCGTTGTGTCAAATGATGAGATCTCTAGCCTTGCTTCCAGATCATGAAGGCGAGAAAGAACATTATTTTCTTTGTTAGAATCCCAGGGTCAAGAGGATTTGGAGCCCATTAAAAAGAAAATGAAAGAAAGAAAAAAAAAGAAGAAAATGAAAGGAGGGAAACCTGGGTGGCTTAGTCACTTAAGCATCTGCCTTTGGCTCATTCATGATCCCACAGTCCTGGGATCGAGCCCCACTGTTGGACTTCCTGCTGGACAGGGAGTCTTCTCCTTTTTTTGCCCCTCTCCCCTGCTCTTGCTCTCTCTCTAAATAAAATAAAAAATATGTATTTATTTTTTAAAAAAGATGTATTTATTCATGAAAGACCGAGAGAGAGTCAGAGACATAGAGAGAGAAGCAGGCTTCTCGCAGAGAGCCTGATGTGGGATTTGGTCCCCGCACCGGGATCATGTCCTGAGCCAAAGGCAGACACTCAACCACTGAGCCACCTAGGGGTCCCAGAAATCTGTAAAAAAAAAAAAATAAAGGAGATGGGGAGGCTAACCTGAACTTGGCTGTTGTCAGTTACATACTAGTGTGGAAACACCCAAAGATTATGCAAGGGTATTAGAGCTGCAGCCATGAAGCCAGACATGGTGATGCTCACGTGCATGATCTATCGGGAGTTGCTGCACAACTACATGAGACTGTAGCCCAGGTGTGTGTTTGTCTGATTATAAAATGATTAAAAAACATCATGTATTACTCTTGTGGCTTGGGCATTTTCTATGACTTGTCACATCAGTATTGGCAAGCATTTCTGCTTCCCAGTTGCCAGTGGTTGTAACATCCTATCCTGATTTCTGTTGGGACCTGATTTCTGTTGTACTCATTCAGTACACATTCACGCAGTAAAATTCAGTCATACTGGTCAACAAATGATGTTGAAGACCCAGGTGTCAGGGAAGGCACCAAGATGGCTCCAGAGTATTGGAGTATTGGCTCCATTGACAGGGTGTTTCCAAAACAACTCGGTCTAAATGGGTCATTTTTACAGTGCCCCTTTCAAGGGAAACTGGGGATCTCTACATTAGGTACTCTGGTGCGACTTTCCTTTTGTGGAGCTTTTCCTTTGAAACTTCTCAATGACGACATCTTCCACAGCTGCAGGTCACACTTGTGTGTATCTCCCATGTTATTTTATTCCTTCCCTGCTTTCCCGTGATTGATGCCTTTGAGACCCTGGGTTGTGGGGCAGATGGGTGAGTGTTGTAGTCATAGCAGGCCACGGTTGTGGGGGGGGTGCTGTGTGTGTGTGTGTGTGTGGGGGGGGTGGCTCATTTGGCTTATGATGTTCTAGTCTAATTGTGTGCATCATGTTAAGGGTGGAGTAGGCCCTTCTGACTGAGAACCTGGAGAATGCATGACTGGTGTATGAGGGACCACTTCTAAGTTCTGTAATGCTGGAAGCTGTTCATCTGAATGGCCGTTGCTTCCCTTAGTTCTTAGCCTTGTTCTTTTTTCTATGTTACATTTGCCATTAGGATTTTTTTGGTGGGGGGGATTTTTGTTTAGGTAGGCTCCTTGCCCAATGTGAGGATTGAACTCACAACCGAGGTCAACAGTCGCATTCTTTACTGACTGAGCCAGCCAGAGACCTTGGGAATTTCAATTTTGTAAAAAGTTTTCTTTCTTTTCTTCTCTTTCTTTTCTTTTCTTTTCTTTTCTTTTCTTTTCTTTTCTTTTCTTTTCTTTTCTTTTCTTTCTTCTTTCTTTCTTTCTTTCTTTCTTTCTTTCTTTCTTTCTTTCTTTCTTTCTTCTTTCTTTCTTTCTTTCAAATCACCTGTTAGTAAAACTTTTAACTTTTTGCTTCTTAGGAAAATAATTTTCAACTGTCGTCTTGTTCATGATACAAGCTCTTGTTCATGATGTAAACTCTGAGAAGCAGCACTATTTCTGGAAGAATGTCCTTTTTTATATTCTAGTAAACAATCTGTGTTTGTTTAAAAAATTTAAAGTAAGCATAAAAACATTGAGTAAGAGCATGCTATCCCCTGACTGAAATAAATTTTAGTGAATGGACCCCAATGTTTATTTTTTGAAAGTTTTTTCCCATATTCTTGAACTATTAATTTTTATTAAATTTGCTATATAAATGACTTTAGTGTTGCTACTCCTCTAATAACACAGGTGTTACTCTCTCATTATTTAATACATTCTTGGGGGTGCTTGGGTGGCTCAGTTGGTTAAAAGTCTGCCTTCAGCTCAGGTCCTGGGATCGAGCCCCACATTGGGCTCCCTGCTCAGTGGGGAGTCTGCTTGTACCTTTCCCTCTGCTCTCTCAAATAAATAAAATCTTTTTTTTTTTTTAATTTTTATTTATTTATGATAGTCACACAGAGAGAGAGAGAGAGAGAGAGGCAGAGACATAGGCAGAGGGAGAAGCAGGCTCCATGCACTGGGAGCCCGACGTGGGATTTGATCCCGGGTCTCCAGGATCGCGCTCTGGGCCAAAGGCAGGTGTTACACCGCTGCGCCACCCAGGGATCCCAAATAAATAAAATCTTAAAAATTCCTGTAGATATGTTTGTAATAAAATATATAACAAATTTTTTTTTAAATTTTTATTTATGATAGTCAGAGAGAGAGAGAGAGAGAGAGAGAGAGGCAGAGACAGGCAGAGGGAGAAGCAGGCTCCATGCACTGAGAGCCCGACGTGGGATTCGATCCCAGGTCTCCAAGATCGCGCCCTGGGCCAAAGGCAGGTGCCAAACCGCTGCGCCACCCAGGGATCCCCAAAATTGAATAAACTATAGATGTATGAGTATACATAAATGGAGTTTATCATAATTGAAGGGATGGGGATGTACTGATGATTATAATTCATCTATTTTATATTAAGGGATTTGCATTTTGGGGGAAAGAATAAATCAGTCAAAAGTAGATGATAAGATTAAAGTACATTCCTAGATAGTATATACTAACACAGGGATTGGCATTGAATATATAATATAGAAAATCAGACTTTTACTAAGTGACATGCTGTAATTATAAAACTACAATGCTAGCTTTCCCGGTGGAAGATGGAGAAATTGTGTTTCAGGGGAGGTTGTGAGTTTCTGTATTTCTAGCAGTATAAAAGTTTGATTTGAATGGAAGGGAAGTCATTAATTTTGTGTGTTTGTATAGTTAATATATAATCACAGCATTTGTGTGAAAGCCAAGAATTAAGTAGATTTTTATTTATTTTTTTCTTTTTTTAAGTAGATTTTTATAAACATTATGTATGTTTTTAAAATTTTTATTTATTTATTTATTCATGAGAGATACAGAGAGAGGCAGAGACACAGGCAGAGGGAGAAGTAGGCTCCCCATATGGAGCCCGATGCGGGACTGTCTGGACCCCCGGGATCATACCCTGAGCCAAAGGCAGACGCTCAACTTCTGAGCCACCCATGCGTCCCATTAATATATTTTTTTAAGTGATCTCTAGGCCTGATGTGGGGCTCTTAATCATGACCCCAAAAGAGTTGCACATTTTACCAACTGAGCCAGCCAGGTGCACCAAATTTCTTTTTTCTTTTCAACAAGAGAAAATCAATTAAAATTAATTTTATATTTTTATATGTAAGGGGGAGTCACAGAGACATGAAACTCCTTAAGTTGAATTCTTTATTTACCCTATATGTGAATTTTGTCTTTCTGTGTAGAAAGAATCGGCATTCAGGAAGAAATAATCCAGGAAAAAGGAAGAGCAAGCAGATCAAGATGTGTAGCTCTGTGGCTGCAAAGTTGTGGTTTTTGACAGATCGTCGAATCAGGGAAGACTATCCCCAAAAAGAAATTTTACGAGCATTAAAGGCCAAGTGTTGTGAGGAGGAATTGGACTTTAGGGCTGTGGTGATGGATGAGGTGGTACTGACAATCGAGCAAGGAAATCTGGGTAAGTCTATACTAAGTAATTTAAGATTTTTATCTTAGAATATATTGTAACTACCTTTTTAAGGAATAATTTGGAGGAAGGAATTGTTAACAGCCTTATTACTAAGTATCATCTAATCTTAAAATCTAGCATATGTTATGGAAGTAATGAAAATACCAGTATTTATTGAACCTCTTAATTTATTATTTAGGAAATAGTTGAGAGAGAAATTAAAAATGATCTAGTAATTTTTTTCCCATTATTGCTGTCTTCTAATTTTTTTTTTTAAAGACTTTATTTATTCATGAGACACAGAGAGAAAGAGAGAGAGAGAGGGAGAGACACAGGCAGAGAGAGAAGCAGGCTCCATGCAGGGAACTTGATGTGGGACTCGATCCTGGGTTTCCAGGATCAGGCCCTGGGCTGAAGGTGGCACTGAACCGCTGAGCCACCTGGGGTGCCCACTTGTCTTCTAATTTTAAAATACCTTATTTATAACATGCTCCTAAGAGAATTTGCACCTCATGGAGGTCCTTTTAATAAATGCATCAAATTCCTTTTTTTTAAAACTATTTTTTTTAAAACACAGCATTTTATTTATTTATTCATGAGAGACACACACAGAGATAGAGAGAAAGAGAGAGAGAGGGAGAGACACAGGCAGAGGGAGAAGCAGGCTCCATGCAGGGAGCTTGACGTGGGACTCAATCCTGGGTCTCCAGGATCACACCCTGGGCCGAAGGCAGGCGCTAAACTGCTGAGCCACCCGGGCTGCCCATAAACGCATCAAATTCCACATATGATTTCTTTTTTAAGATTTTATTTATAGAAAAAAAAAAGATTTTATTTATTTTAGAGAGAGTACAAACAGGAGGAGAGGCAGAGTGAGAAAAGACACCCCCCCATGCCCAGCAGGGAGCTGACGCAGGGCTAGATCCCAGGACCCTGATATCATAATCTGAGCCGAAGTCAGATGCTCAACCGAGACACCCAGGGCCCCTTCGCATGTGATTCTTAATTTTTTTTCCTGTATATTTTATATAGATAGTGTAAAATAATAATACAATTTTTTTTTCTTTTACTGGATAGAAGTATCCTAATGATTTGACTCAAATAGTGATGTCTGGTAATTTTTAATATTTCATGTTTAAGGGTTCCAAGGGGAAAATATCTTAGAAATACAGAAATTCTTTATTTTTTTATTTTTATTATTATTTTTTTTTATGATAGTCACAGAGAGAGAGAGAGAGGCAGAGACACAGGCAGAGGGAGAAGCAGGCTCCATGCACCGGGAGCCCGACGTGGGATTCGATCCCGGGTCTCCAGGATCGCGCCCTGGGCCAAAGACAGGCGCTAAACCGCTGCGCCACCCAGGGATCCCCAGAAATTCTTTAGAACTGAGGAGTCTTTACATCTTTGGAAAACTATGACTTGTAGCTAAATTGGTCATTTTTCTTAGCTTTATATGGTGGTGGCATATATGTGGCATTTTTAATTTCAGAAAATACTTTAGAATTTACTGATGGAATTGGATAAGGGTATAAAATACCCAAAATAGATTCTACATCACTTATCTTGCTTTGTGTCTAGAATCATGAGGCCAGGTGTTTTAATTTCCTCATCAATAAAATGGAGAGATGGTTATTGTGAGAATTTATAGTATTAAGTATATAAATCTGTTATTAGGGTAATTTCATACATAGACCAGTTAATAGATCTAGAATCTTACCTGATTAATAATAATGAAGGGACATGTGGATGACTTAGTGGTTGAGCATTTGCTTTTGGCTCAGGTTGTGATCCTGAGATCAAGTCCCACATTGGGCTTCCTGTATGGAGCCTACTTCTCCCTCTGCCTGTGTCTCTCCCTATCTTCTGTGTCTCTCATGAATAAATAAAATCTTTAAAACAAATACATGATACTATAGTTTAAGTAGGTAGAGTCTCTTAGCAAATAGTTACTCTTTACTGTGCCCTCTTGACATTTATTTCATTCTCATTACCTCTCAACAGTTAGTTTTTTTTTACGACAGATTTTTCATATGTAAATTAATTTACATAAAAGAGTTAATAGGTAGAAAAGCAGAATGAGCCCCATTTTAGCACAAATGATTCTCATTGCTCATGTAGAATCAAAAGTAATTGTTGCTTTAGAAGTAACTTATTTAGAACTGAACTGTTTCAGGACGCCTGGGTGGCTCACCAGTTAAGCCTCTGCCTTTGGTTCTCCCAGGATCAAGTCCCGCATTGGGCTCCCTGCATGGAGCCTGCTTCTCCCTCTGCCTGTCTCTCTGCCTCTCTCTCTCTGTGTCTCTCATGAATAAATAAATAAAATATTTAAAAGAAAAAACCAGAACTGTTTCTAGATTGTTTCACTTGAGTGTGTAAGTAGTTAGTACTTTTATTATTTTTTTTAAAGATTTTATTTATTCATGACACACACACACACACACACACGCACACGCACGCACACACACACACAGAGGCAGAGAGAGGGAGAAGCAGGCTCCATGCAGGGAGCCCAACATGGGACTCAAATGGGACTTGACCCCGGGTCTCCAGGATCACACCCTGGGCTGAAGGTGGTGCTAAACCACTTAGCCACCAGGGCTGCCCTAGTTAGTACTTTTATAGAAAAAATGCACACTGTTTTCAGTCAGGTTTTCTTTTTTTAATTATAACTTCCTAGGTCCAGCAACTAGTTACTCAGATTCCAAAGATTTGGGATACAGCATACTTCATTCCTAAACATAATTTGAGTACTTACTATGTGTTAGTTAATTGGTATGTTGTGTAAAATGAGACAAAAAGTAAGATTAACATTAATCAAGTGATTATACGAATAAGTGTAAAATAGTTACAACTTTAAAATGGACGGATGTCACTTTGCACCCCCCTGTCCTGCACCTATGACAGATACTCCTGATCAAAGCAAGGTAAATCTTTTTAAAATCCTGAATCTAGGGGCACCTGGGTGGCTCAATCTGTTAAGCATTTGACCCTTGATTTCAGTTAAGGTCACGATCTCAGGGTCCTGGCATCTAGCCCTTTCGGACTCTGTGGTCAGCAGGGACTCTATTTGAGATTCTCGCGCTCTGCCCTTCCCCCCTGCTCATGTGCATGTATGTGCTCGTTCTCTCTCTAAGTTTGGCTCCTGCCTTTGGCCCAGGGTGTGACCCTGGAGTCTGGGGATCGAGTTTTGCATCGGGCTCCCTGTGTGGAGCCTGCTTCTCCCTCTGCCTATGTCTCTGCCTCTCTGTCTTTTGGTCTCTCTCATGAAAAAATAAATAAAGTCTTAAAAAAAAATACAAATTTTCTCTTTAAAATAATTACATCTTAAAGAAAAATAAAATCCAGAATCTATTACATGCTTTTAACAGTATACAGCTTTTCAACATAAGTGCATGTACAGTTGTTGAGATTGGAGTCAGAGACTTGGATGCTGTATTATGTTAGGAGCCATTCTCTCCAAGAATGTGTGAAAAGAGGATTAAAGGCCAGTGTGGTACATAGCTCACTAAACACCACTTCCACAAACTTATGGTGTATGTTTCTGTGTTTTAAAGGTTGGAAAAGGGATGCCTGGGTGGCTCAGCGTTTGAGTGTCTTGCCTTCAGCTCTCTCTGTGTCTCTCATGAATAAATAAATAAAATCTTAAAAAGAAAAGTTGGAAAACCAAAAGCTGCATAAACAGATATTGGCAAGGATAATAGAGAAATTGGAGCCCCCTCCTATATTGCTAAATGGAATATAAAGTGGTACAGTCCCTTTGGGAAACAGTTTGGCAGTTCCTTTAAAGGTTAAATGTAGAATTACCATAGGATCTATCCCATTCCTGCATACTACCTAAGAAGAATGACAACATACGTTTGGAGAGTTTAAGATGGGTTGGTGTTAATTGTTCTTAAATGTTTGGTAGAATTTACCAGTGAAAACATCTGATGCTATGCATTTCCTTGTTTGGAGATTTTGGATTACTGGTTAAATATATCTGTTCTGAATTTTTATTTCTTAATGATTCAGTCTTACTAGGTTGTATATTGCTAGGAATTTACCCATTTTTTCTAAGTTATCCAATTTGTTTACATATTTGTTCATAGTTGTCTCTTAGAATCCCTTTTATTTCTGTGATATCCATTGTAACATCTCACTTCATTTCTAATTTTTATTTAAGTCCTCTCTTTTTTTTTTAAAGATTTTATTTATTCATGAGAGACCCAAAAAAGCAGAGACACGGGCAGAGAGAGAAATAGGCTCCCGATGGGGGACCCCGATGCGGGACTTGATCCCAGGGCTCCGGGACTGCGACCCGGGCCAAAGGCAGATGCTCAACCCCTGAACCACCCAAGTGCCCGAAGTCCTCTTTTTTTCTTAGTCTAACTGAAGGTTTGCCAATTTGTTGATCTTTCCAAAAATCTGGGTCTTGATTTTTTTTTCTCTTTTCTGTTTCGTTATTTGTGTTTTAATCTTTATTTCTCTCTTCTGTTAATTGTGGGTTTTGTTCTTTTTCCTCTTGTTCATGGTGTTAGGTTGTTGATTTGAGATTTATCTTTTTTTTTTTTTTTATATTCATTCAGAGAGAGCGAGAGAGAGGCAGAGACACAGGCAGAGGGAGAAGCAGGGTCCACAGCAGGAAGCCCGATGTGGGACTTGACCCCGGGTCTCCAGGATCACACCCCAGGCTGCAGGCGGCGCTAAACCTCTGGGCCACCGGGGCTGCCCGAGATTTATCTTTTTTTAACGTGCATTTTTTGATGTGCATGTTTATAGCTCTTCCCTTCCCTCTAAACAGTGTTTTCACTACATCCCATGAGTTTTGGTATGCTGTGTTTCACTTTTATCTTAAGATATTTTCTTTCTTTCTTTCTTTCTTTTTTTATTTTTAAGATTTTATTTATTTATTCATGAGAGACAGAGAGAGAGAGGCAGAGGGAGAAGCAGGCTCCGTGTGGGGAACCCAATGTGGGACTTGATTCCGGGACTCCAGGATTACGCCCTGGGCCGAAGGCAGGCGCCAAACTGCTGAGCTGCCCAGGGATTCCCCTATCTTAAGATATTTTGTAATTTCCCTTGTGACTTCTTTTGTCTTGCTTGTTTATGAGTGTGTTATTTCGGGGTGCCTTCGTGGCTCAGTCCGTTAAGCAGGCAACTATTGGTTTCAGCTCAGGTCCTGATCTTAGGGTTGTGAGATCAAGCCCTGTGTCGGGCTCAGTGCTGGGCAACGAACCTACTTAGATTCTCTCTCCCCCCACCAAAAAAAAAAAAAATAGATTCTCTCTCCCTCTCCCTCTGCCCTTCCCCGCCCTCAAAAAAAAGTATTATTTTCTAATTTCCAGATATTTGTAAAGTCTGTTTCCTTTTGTTAATTTCTAGTTTCATTTCATTGAAACTTGAAAAGATAACTTGGTATTATAACAGTATTTTTAAATTTGTTAGGTCCCTTTGGTCTGTATTATTTTCTAGTTATTTTGTTTCCTTTTTAGATTTTTCTCTCTGTTTACTCTATCCATTATTAAAAGTAGGGTGTTTCATGATTTATTTATTTATTTATTTATTTATTTATTTTTTTTTTTTTTTTTTTTTTAATTTTTATTTATTTATGATAGTCACACAGAGAGAGAGAGAGGCAGAGACATAGGCAGAGGGAGAAGAGCAGGCTCCATGCACCGGGAGCCCGACGTGGGATTCGATCCCGGGTCTCCAGGATCGCGCCCTGGGCCAAAGGCAGGCGCCAAACCGCTGCGCCACCCAGGGATCCCCGTGTTTCATGATTTAGTATTAGTGTCTATTTCTCTTTGTGGTCTCTCACTGTTTCATATATGTGGGTGCTATATTAGGTGCATGCATATTTATAATGTGAATAATTTATAATTGCTTCCCGGTGAATTGACTCATCATTATAATGATGATTATCTCTTGTGACAGTTTTTCCTCTGAAAGCCTGTTTTGTCTCATAAGTAGGGCCACATCTACTCTCTTGCTAATAACCATTTGCACAGAGTATCTTTTCTCAGCCTTTCACTTTCAGGCTTTGAGTGTCCTTACATCTAAAGTGAGTCTCTTTTTGATACTGTATAGGTGGATCTTGTTTTTTGGTTCATTTTGTTCTTCTGTATCTTTATTTATTTTTAAATAAAAAGGATTTTATTTATTTATTTATTTTACTTATTCAGGAGAGACAGAGAAAGGCAGAGACATAGGCAGAGGGAGAAACAGGTTCCCTGAGGGGAGCACTTGATCCCAGGACTCTGGGATCAGGCACTCAACCACTGAGCCACCCAAGTGCCCCGCCTCTGTATCTTTAAAAAAATATTTTTTTTTAGGCACAAAGGGAGGGGCAGAGAAGGAGAATCTCCAGAGGACTGTCCCTACTGAGTGCAGAGAGGGAGACAGAGCTTGACCTCATGGCCTACAAGACCATGACCTGAGCTGAAACCACAAGTTGGATGCTTATTCAACTGAGACACCCAGTCACCCCTCTTCCATTTACTTTTAATGTGATTACTGAAGGAGCAAGACTTATTGTTTCTGTTTTATTTTCTATATGTCATAAACCCATTTTGTCTCCCTTTTCCTCTTTTGTTACCTTCCTTTGTGTCTTGTTAATTTGTTGCAGTGCATTACTGTGAAGATTACATAATACATTGTATAATTTTAATCTATTTTAGATGATAAATTTATTCATATGTAAAATCTACCCTTATAAATTTCTCCTTAAGTTTTTTATATTTATATTTTATTTTATTTATTTATTTTTTAAAGATTTTATTTATTCATGACTGACACAGAGAGAGAGAGAGGCAGAGACACAGGCAGAGGGAGAAATAGGCTCCATGCAGGGAGCCTGATGTGGGACTCCATCCCAGGTTTCCAGGATCACACCCCAAACTCTGAAGGTGGTGCTAAACCGCTGGCAGTTTTTTATAACTTTAAAATAAGCTCTAGGCCCAATATGGGGCTTGAACTCAGGACTCTAAGATCAAAATTTGCATGCTATTCTGACTGATCCAGCCAGGTGATTCTTTATGCTTTTAACATTTAAATGCTATACCAGCAATAACACTGATTTATGGGGGATCCCTGGGTGGCGCAGCGGTTTGGCGCCTGCCTTTGGCCCAGGGCGCGATCCTGGAGACCCAGGATCGAATCCCACATCAGGCTCCCGGTGCATGGAGCCTGCTTCTCCCTCTGCCTATGTCTCTGCCTCTCTCTCTCTCTGTGACTATCATAAATAAATTAAAAAAAAAAAAAAAAAAAAAAACACTGATTTATGCACTATTTTAGGCTTCTGTTCGTATTTATATATTTACCTTTATCCAAAAGCTTTATTTTTTATGCCTTTGTGTTGCCTTCTAGCATTCCTTTTTTTTTTTTTTTTATTTTAATTTTTATTTATTTATGATAGTCACAGAGAGAGAGAGGCAGAGACATAGGCAGAGGGAGAAGCAGGCTCCATGCACCAGGAGCCCGATGTGGGATTCGATCCTGGGTCTCCAGAATCGCGCCCTGGGCCAAAGGCAGGCACCAAACTGCTGCGCCACCTAGGGATCCCTTTTTTTTTTTTTCCTAATTTTATTATTCACAAGAAACACAGAGAGGGACAGAGACAAAGGCAGAGGGAGAAGTAGGTTCCATGCAGGGGCCCGATGTGGGACTTGATCCCAGGACCCTAGGATCATGCCCTGAGCCAAAGACAGACACTCAACCGCTGAACCACCCAGGGGTCCCATAGCATTCTTTTTTTTAAGATTTTATTTTTAAGTAATCTCTGCTCCCAATGTGGGCCTTGAATTTACAACTCTGAGATCAAGAGTTGCATGCTCCACTGATGGAGTGAGCCACAACCCCTGCCCTATAACATTCTTTTTCAACCTGGACTCTCTTTAGCATTTCTTTTATGGCCAGACTATTGGTGAGGAACTCCTTAGGTTTTTTTTATCTGGGAAAAATCTTTATTTCTCCATTTTTGAAGGCCAATTTTATTTGAAAGATTTAAAAAAAAAATTTATTCATGAGAGACAGAGAGAGGGGCAGAGACATAGGTAGAGGGAGAATTTGACTCCCCATGGGGATCCTGATGCAGGACTCAATCCCAGAACTCTGGGATCACAACCTGAGCCAAAGGCAGATGCTCAACCACTGAGCCACCCTAGCGTCCATTGAAGGACAGTTTTGCTGGATATATTGTTCTTGATTGTTACTTTTTATTTCAGCTCTTTGAATATGGATCTTACTATTCTGGCCTGTGTGATTCTTTCTCTTTTTTTTTTTTTTTTTTTTTTAAGATTTTATTTATTTATTCATGAGAGGCACAGAGAGAGAGAGGCAGAGACACAGGCAAAGAGGGAAACAGGCTCCATGCAGGGAGCCCAATGTGGGACTTGATCCCGGATCTCCAGGATCATGCCCCAGGCTGAAGGCAGGCACCAAACCACTGAGCAATCCAGGGATACCCACCTGTGTGATTTCTATTGAGAAATGTTTTAATACTGTTATGGGAGCTCCTTTGTTTAGGATAGATTGCTTTCCTTTTGTAAGATTTTATTTATTTGAGAGAGAGAGAGAGAAAGAGAGCGAGCAGAAGCAGGAGAAGCTGACTTTCCACTGAGCAGGGAGCCTGACGTGGGGCTTGATCCCAAGACCCAAGGATAATGATCTGAGCCCAAGGCAGATCCTTAACCAACTGAGCCACCCACCCACCTCCTCTTTCTGATTCCAAATTTTTGGTCTTTGACTTTCTTTTTTAAAGAAAGATTTGTTTATTTCAGAGAGGGAGTGCACTGGGGGATGGGCAGAGAGAGGGAGAGTAAGAGAGTGTGTTAAGCAGACTCTGCTGAGTTTAGAACCTGATATTGGCTCAATCTTACAACCCTGAAATGAGCACCTGAGCCAGAACCAAGAGTTGGACACTTAACTGACTGTGCCAGGCATGTGCCCCTGTCTTTGACTTTTTAGCTTGATTTTGAGCCTCACTGTGAGTCTCTTTAGGTTCATCCTACTTGAATATCCATTTCTTTTCCCAGATTGGGGTACTTTTCAGTCATTATTTTGTCAAATAAATTTTCTGCCTTTTTGTCTTGCTCTTTTCCTTCTGAGAGTTCTATAATATCAATATTGATCTACTTGAGGGGTACCTGGGTTGCCCCATCAGTTAAGTGTCAGACTCTTGATTTCAGCTCAGGTCATGATCTCAGGGTTGTGAGATCCATGCTGAGCATGGAGCTGCTTAAGATTCTCTCTGCTGGGACGCTTGGGTGGCTCAATGGTTGGTGTCTGCCTTTGGCTCAGGGCGTGACCCTGGAATCCCGGGATTGAGTCCCATGTCAGGCTCCTTGTGTGGAGCCTGCTTCTCCCTCTGCCTGTGTCTCTGCCTCTCTCGTGTCTTTCATGAATAAACAAAACCTTTAGAAAGAAAAATGACTCTCTCTGCCACCCAACCCCCAAAAGAGTTTGGAAGTGCTCTATACGAAGGCAATCCATAGAGATTGAGAATGATAGTTGTTTTTTCAAATGTTGAAATACCAATAAAAAATGATAACACATAGAGAGAAACATGGTATAATCAGAGAACCAAAATAAATATCCAGAAATGACCCTAAGGAAACAAAGATCTAGTACAATTGAAACTAATGGAACATTGTATGTGAAATATACTTCACTAAAAAAAATGTTTTTAAGAGTTCCTAGGTGGCTCAATTGGTTAGGCATCATGCTCTGATTATGACTGGGTTGTGAGATTGAGCCTTATGTCAGGCTTCATTCTCGGAGTCAGCTTCATATTCTCTCCCTCCCTCAGCCCCTCCCCTCTTATATGCTCACTCTGTCTCTCGCAGATAAATCTCCAAACCGTCTACTCCATTATAGCTTTGTCTTTCTTTTATTTGTTAGTGTCACAAAATTATATATCTTTATACATTTTGTTTCAAAAAACATCTTTTATCTTTTATTTTTTAAAGATTTTATTTATTTATTTATTTATTTAAGATTTTATTTATTTATTCATGAGAGACACACACAGAGAGAAGCAGAGACATAGGCAGAGGGAGAAGCAGGCTCCACACAGGGAGCCCGATGTGGGACTCGATCCCAGGTCTCCAGGACCACGTCCCGGGCTGAAGGTGGCGCTAAACTGCTGGGCCACCCAGGGATCCCCAGATTTTATTTATTCATGACAGACACACACACACACACAGAGGCAGAGACACAGGCAGAAGGAGAAGCAGGCTCCATGCAGGGAGCCTGACATGGCATACGGGTCTCCAAGATCATGCCCTGGGCTGAAGGCGGTGCTAAATCGCTGAGCCACCCAGGCTGCCCATAAATAATCTTTTAAAATGCATTAGTATCCTAAGTTTGTAGGAAACAGGAATTGGGAGTTAACAACCAGTGACTTTTCACATTAATGACTTTATTTTTTTTTTTAAATGTGTTAATTGCCATTGTCATGTAGAAACAAAAAGTATGGTTAGACTGTTGTCACAATAATACTAGCTTTTTAAATTGCACATGTATTTACCTTTATTGAGATCTTTATTTGTCTGATTTTGAGTTAATGTCTAGTATCCTTTCACTTCACCTTGGCAGGACTTCTTTGAATGTTTATTGCAGGACAGGTCTAGTGGTCATTTACTTTTTCAACTTCTATTTTTCTGGGAATGTCTTAATTTCTCCCTCAATTTTGAATGACAGTTTTGTTGGATATAAGATTTTTGGTTGATTTTTATTTTTGCACTGTGAATATTTTGGCCCCTGATCTTTTGGCCTCCAGTATTTCTAATGAGAAATCTGCTGATAATTCCATTGAAGATCCTTAGTATGTGATGATTTGCTTCTTTCTTCATTTAAGATTCTTTGTCTTGGGTTTTAAAAGTTGATTATTGGGTTGCCTGGGTGGCTCATTTGGTTAAGCGTCTAGCTTCAGCTCAGTCATGGGTCCTGGGATCAAGTCCCGCATTGGGCTCCCTGCTCATCAGGGAGTCTCCTTCTCTCTCTCCCTCTGCTTCTCCCCCCTCCTCCTGTTCTCACTCCTTCTGCTCTCTCTCTTAAATGAATAAGAGTTTTGTTTTTTTTTTTTTTTTAGAAAAAAAAAAAAGGTTTGATTGTAGTGCATCCTCAGCATGAATCTGAGTTCATTTTACTTGGAGATTGTTAAGGTACTTGGATGTTTCTATTCATGTCTTTCATCAAATTCTTGATGTTTTCAGCCATTATTTCCTCAGATACTCTCTCTGCCCTTTTCTTTCCCTCCTATTCCCCATCCCATTCACTCTCTGGTTCTCTACCTTACTTCTGGGACTCCTACAATACATGTCTCTTCAAGTTTAGTGATTCTTTTTTCTGTCTGCTCAGATCTGCCTTTGTATCTGTGTGGAGAATTTTTCACATCTGTTATTGGACTTTTCATTTTCAGCTCTACAATTACTCCTTGGTGTCTGTGTTCTTTTTTTTTTTTGTCTATATTTCTATTTGTTTCACTCATGGTTTTCTTGATTTTCTTCTCATGTTTCTTTAGTTCTTTTACTATCATTGAGACAGTTGTTTTAACATCCTTGTCTAATATATGTGGTATTAGTACTTTTTCAGGAACTGTTTCTATTGATTTATTATTCCTTTGAATGGCTATACTTCCCTGTTTCTTTGTATGCCTTGTGAGTTTTTGTTGAATATTGCATATTTGAATCTAATAATGTAACTCTGGGAGTTAGATTCCTGTCCTTCCCCAGGGTTTGTGTTTTTTACCTTTTTTTTTAATTGTTACAGGCTCTTCCATGTCCTGGGGATTAGCCTGGGCTGTAAATTTAATGTCTTGTCAGGACTTTATAAATCTTTACTTAGTTGTGCACAGTCATTTTGTAATTTTTCCCATATGTGCAATTGTTTATTGCTGTAGTCCTAGTCTTTCATGTCTGGTTCCTGAAAGGGGAAAAAGGATAAGACATAGGGAAGCAGAGAGGATATTTGAAGAAACAAATCCCTTTTTAAAAAATTTTTATTTATTTATGATAGTCACACAGAGAGAGAGAGAGAGAGAGAGAGGCAGAGACACAGGCAGAGGGAGAAACAGGCTCCATGCAGGGAGCCCGATGTGGGATTCGATCCTGGGTCTCCAGGATCGCGCCCTGGGCCAAAGGCAGGGGCTAAACCGCTGCGCCACTCAGTGTTCTCTGAAGAAACAAACCCTTGAAAGTCACTTCACCTGGACAGGGAGGGGCTTGTAACAGTAGGTGGGGGTAGTACAACAATAATGGCTATTGGTTCTTTGTCTGCAACTCTGTGATCAGAAGCTACAACCAGCATCAGAGGAGAGATCTCTAATATTTGCAGGACAGGATCCTTTTAGTGAATTTTGGCTTCTGCAAGCTATGTCAGCTGCCTCAGGAACAGGTGCACAGTTGTGCGTTAAGGGTGGGAGATGGATAGTGCTACTATGCTTAGAGGGTGAAATTGATCAAAATTTGCTGAATTTTCCATTGTAGTCATTTCCTGAAAGTTAGAATCCTTCAACAGACTTTGGGGTTCTAAAACAGTTATATCTGACAGATTTTGCCAGTGCAATAAATGTCTAGGGGTGGGAGACAGATTCCTGGTACACCCTACTCCAGAAGAATTTATTTATTTATTTGAGAGTGTGCATGAGTACATGTGAAGAGGGGAGAGGCAAAGGGAGAGGAAGAAGCAGACTCTTGGCTGAGCAGGGAGCCTGATGTTGGGCTCAATTTCAGGACCCAGGATTATGACCTGACTTGAAGGCAGGCAACTAACTGACTGAGCCACCAAGACACCTCTCTGTTGTCATTTTTTATTGTGGTTCTGTTTGTTGTTGTTGTTGTTGTTGTGTTGTTTTATATTTAATTTTGGGAATAAATCTCTTATTGGTTATACATATTGTGAATATTTTCTTTCACTGGTTGGCTTTTCATTCTGTTAATGGAATCTTTTGGTGGGTAAAAGTTGCCAATTTTACTTAGGTTATTATATTTCTACTTTTTTTGGTTAGTGCTTTTTGTGTTCTAGTTAAGAAATATTTATGTACCTAAGAATTCCTTTGAGATACATACTGAAATATCTACTTGATAAAGTATGACATTGTTAAGGAAAATTATGATGTTGGAGAAAAGGACATACGGTATGGAACCATTTTTCTAAAGAGAGAGTATATGCAATTATAACCTTTGCTGGGATCCTCTGATTTTATACTTTACCTGTGAAGACCTTTGTTGTCTTATTTCGGAAGAGATTGGCAAGAACTCAATTTTTGTTTTCCAAAACTCATTTCATACCTGAAATAATCTGTAATCTCCTTTTCACACATTGTTTCTGAAGAGATGTTGAGTCTGGAAATTTGAGTCTGTTTTTTTCTTTTTAAAAATGAGTTTGTAAGAAGAAATCAGTTTGCTTTTACATATACCGTATTACTTTGGTGTTTTGGTTTTAATTTCTAGATTTACAAATTGCCTACTTTTAATATAGGCATACAATTTGTTGCTGTGTCCCTCCCCTCCCCCCTTCCCGTTTAATGTTAGAGTTCTCTTATGATAGTTGATGATTTGATTAGTTGAAGCAGTTACTGTCAATGAGACCTTAGCTGCTCCTAATTTATTGGGCCAATCCTCACTCTTTGGTATTTTTTTCCCATTGTTACATTAGTAGATAAACCTATCCCCAAATAACACGTAAGTAATTGAAACATTTTAATTTATTTTCAACATTTTCCTTAAATATTCCCCTAGAAGTTTCCTCTTAGTTAATTGCGAAGGAAAGAGAAGGGAATAATTTGAGAGCAGTACTACATACAAAGTATAGCACTAGGCATATATATCTTGTTTTTTTTCTCTTTTTAAAAACACGAATAGCTTTATAATTTTACTAATTACAAAGTGACACACATAGTACTGAAATATAAAATTAAATATCATTTGAAATTTTATCATCCATAAAATGATCACTGCTAAACACACATATAAATGAATTAAAGCATATATACTCTTCTTTAAACCTTTTTGCTTATCAGTGAGTGTCACTTGTGTGCCAAGATATTTTAGGTACTGGAGACACAGAGTTTAGCAAAAAGACATGTTTTTTGTTTTTTTTTTTTTTTTTTAAAGACATGTTCTAATAACTGGTTTATGACTTCTTTAAGGTAAGTGGGAAACATGGACATTATACAAAAGTCAAAGAAATGATTACATACTAAGTGGTATAAAAGAAAAATACAGTGTGATTTGAAAATCAAATGGAATCTATGGACTCAATAGAATCAAATGAAACCCATGGAATCTACTTTTATTTCTTTTTAGGATTTTTTATTAAGTAATCTCTATGCTTAGCATGGGGCTTGAACCCACAACTCTGAGATCAAGAGTCACATGCTCTACCAACTAAGCCAGCTAGGTACCCCAATGGAATCTAATTTAGACTGAGAGGTTAGAAAAGGCCTCTTTAAAGAAGTGACACTAAAACCTGAAGGATAAGTAGGTGTTACCCAGGTGTACAGTGAGAGGAAAAGTATATGCATTGCTTTTACATAGTTCTAGAAGAGGAGTCACTGTTCACTGCCCAACTGTCCTCCAGAAATTGATACTACTGTGTCCTTTTCCAGTATGCTCTCCAGTGTGATTGTTTGCATTTTAATGTTAATTAGATGACAAATGGCCCTGGTTGAGTCACTTTTCTGCTTAATCTTTTAGGAACTTGGACTGTGATTCCAAACCCAGCTGGACAGTGAGATTTACAGTTGAGTATTTCCTTAAGTCAGAAAATAAGTTGAGTATTCAAAGGAAAAACCTTTAACAATTTCAGTCATCAGGAAGAAATTTCTTTTATGAACTCAGGCTCTTTCCCCCGATTATCACAATAGTTGGGAGCTTTGATTATACTTAGTCTCCATGCTAAATTGGTCTGCATTTTTATTAATTCCCCAATGAGATACTTGAATCAAATTTTATGTTTTCTGCAGTACTGAGTGCCTATACCAGTTTATCAGAGCAATTGCGTATCCGATTCCAAAGTAGTTCAGGAAAGTGAAACAATTGGATTAGTTGTACCTATAATGCTTTAGGGCAGCCCCAGTGGCGCAGTGGTTTAGCGCCGCCTGCGGCCTGGGGTGTGATCCTGGAGACCCTATAATGCTTTAAACTTTTTCTCATATAGGGATCAAATTGCTCATGGAAATGGCTGTAGTTTTTATATACAATGTTGAATATTATAAATTAAGGTATGAATATAAAATGTATGTTCATATGAATACAAGTTACAATGATAATTTATAGACAAGAAATGAGATAAATTAGGAAATGTGAGGGATCCTGGGTGGCGCAGCGGTTTAGTGCCTGCCTTTGGCTCGGGGCGCGATCCTGGGGTCCCAGGATCAAGTCCCACATCGGGCTCCCTGCATGGAGCCTGCTTCTCCCTCTGCCTGTGTTTCTGCCTCTCTCTCCCCCTATGTCTATCATGAATAAATAAATAAAATCTTTAAAAAAAAATTAGGAAATGTGATATTCTTGCAAATAAAAAGAGTAGGTTCTTAATTATAGATGCCATGTCAAAATAATTTCTTGGTAATGATTTTGGATAATTTTAGCGATAAAGACCTTGATTATCTCTGGTCTATGCCCCCAAAATATAGTCATTAAAGTTAACCAAAACTGTCCTAACAAATATTATTAAATAGTGTGGACTGCATAAAAGGTAGATAAAGTTGATAATTCAGTTCTTGGCTTTTAGTCTTGGCCTTCGGTATCTATGCCCCCATTCCCCTGTCCTGCCTTTTAACTAACAGCACCTGGATTTCATTTTGAGAAATCCCCTCTTCCATATTGTGCAGTCTTGGTGAGACTGTTGGTCATCAGTGCCCTGCCCCTTGATAGTCAAGCTAGGCCGTAGGTTGGAAGTCTTTGTCTCTTTTCCTGTTTTTTTTTTTTCTGTTGTTGTTTTAAGATTTTTTTATTTTAGGGGATCCCTGGATGGCTCAGCAGTTTGGTGCCTGCCTTCGGCCCAGGGCGTGATCCTGGAGACGTGGGATTGAGTGCCCGCGTCGGGTTCCCTGCATGGAGCCTGCTTCTCCCTCTGCCTGTGTCTCTGCATCCCTCTCTCTCTCTCTGTGTCTCATGAATAAATAAAATCTTTAAAAAAAAAAGATTTTTTTTTATTTTAGTGAAGGAGAAAGTGCAAGTGGGGGTAGGGACAGAGAGAGAGAGGGAGAGAATCTCAAGCAGAGTCTGCACTGAGTGTGGAGCCTGACTCTGGGCTCCATCTCACAACTGTGAGATCATGACCTGAGCCAAAATCAAGAGTTGGGTGCTCAAGTGACAGAGCTACACAGGCGCCTTCTCTTCCCTTTGAATTCTAGCAGTTTGACTCAAGGATAGGAGAATGTTTATTATTTAATGATGTTGATGTGGAACCTAGAGATTCTGGGTTGTTTCTTGGTCCTAGATTCCCAGAATGGCCCTAGTCTTTTTTCTTCGCCGGTTTTTGTCATCGTTCTTTTTAGTGCTAAGTACAATCCTATAT